>NC_073237.2:117235000-118485000 GCF_029281585.2 Gorilla gorilla gorilla
GGCCTCGCCCAAACGTCTAACCTTCCGGGCCCGCCCCCCGAGGCCCCGCCCTCAGGTCTAACCTGCGGAGTTCACTTCCCGAGGTCCCGCCCTCAGGTCCAATCTTCCGGGCCCACCCCTCGAGGCCCCGCCTCCGCAGCGGCTGACCCCCCCTGAGTCCCGCCCCCGAGGCCCCACCCCCGCGGCTGACACTCCAGGCCCGCCCCTCGAGGCCCCGCCCCACAGCGCAACACACTGGGCCCGCCCTCAAGGTCCCCGCCTTGGCTGACACGCCAGGCTCGCTCCTTATGGGCGGTCCCTGCTGGCGATTCTTGGAGACCTGCCCTGCCGCCCGGGGGGCCCCGACCCCCTGCCTTACTCTCCGGGCCCGCCGCAGTAGCAGTAGCATTGCTGCTGGTTGGTGCGATGGGGCGAGTCCCACTCGAGCTCCTCGGGCTGGTAGGACAGCACCATCTTCACGGCCTGCAGCGTCCTGGCGATGGCGCCCTTCTTCAGCGCGCCGCCTTTCTGGGGGGAGATGAGGGCCCCAGTCAACCACCAGGTCCGGGTGGACCACGCGAGTCAGCACACGGCTGTCTATTGAGGGAAGTGCTGCCAGGGCTTGGGGGACCCGCAGATATTCCAATATAGTCAGAAAAGCAAGGAGCTTTTTCTCATTAATTCCAAACCCATCCCCTCTATCCCAGAAGGAACTCCGTTGATAACAGAATTAAGAGTAATAAGCGCAATAAAGGCAACAATTACCAACATGTATTTACATGGATTTTCTTTTTTAATAGTAAAGCATCATTTATTGGTCCCGTTATTCCCGACACCAAACCCATCTCCACTTTACAGTTGAGGAAACTGAGGCTCAGGGAGTCTACAAATCCTGGCCAAGGACAGTGGCAGAGGTGCTATCTGTCTCCAAAGCCCAGGTGTGGCCCTTCTGCTTGGAGCTCAGGCTCTGTGATGGGAGTCTCTGGTCTGCCCCACTGGAGGAGGCAGGAGAGGCAGGGACTGGGGAGGATGGAAGGCTCACCCGCACAGCCAGTGCGAAGATGCAGCGTCGGCAGAACCAAGGTGTGAGCAGGGGCTGGTCAGCACTGCCCGCTATGGGGATGTGGCACTGCTGGTGGTAACCTACGGCAGAGGAGGGGGCGGTGAGCGCCCACAAGGACACCGTGGCCCAAGGCCAGTTGGCCCAAAGGAGGCAGGGTTGGGAGGGCTGAGGGAAGTCCTATGAGCTCTGCCTGCCAGCTGCCGGGAGCCTGGCTGCTGATGCCCACCAAGGTGGCCAAGTCAGTGTCCAGGCTGGGAACTAAATGACAGCATTGGCCAGTTGTGGGGGTGGGGATACAGGAAGGTCTGACTTCAGTGCCTGAGCCCCATCTTTCCCACCCATCCTCTCCATCTAGCTGGGCCCCAAATTACATACACCATCATACCCTCCCAGCTTTTCCCCAGGATCTCTTCCCAAGCCCTCACTTATAGCAACTGGCCCCCTTTCACCCTGCAGTGCCAAGAGAAACAGGAAGCCAGCTGAGGCCCCAACAGGCTGCAGCAGTACCCGTCAGGGGCCAGTGCGTGGGGACCTATAGGTCGGGGCCTTCTCAGGGCCCTGCTCGCTCCACTCACCCAGGCCACACTTCCCGCAGATGAGGATCTCATTCAGCGGCCCTGATGTCTTCCCTAGGCAGATGTTGCACTTGGGCTCCTCTCCTGGAACACCGGCTGAAAGAGAGGCCCTCGAGGGTCAGGTCCAGCTCACAGGAATGGAAGTTTTATACTCACACTCCAGATGCCCAGCCTCTACTCTCTGCTAGGCCTAGCACTGGGCCCCACATGCCACCTCACTGAATCTCCCCAACCACTCTGAGATGCCTATCATCATTACTGTTCTAAAGATGGGGAAATTGAGGCTCTGAAAGGTTAAGTCCCTTGCTTAGCTAGTAAGTAGGTGGTGGGGGGGGATTAAACCCATGGCTGTTTGACATCAAACCCTTTGTTCTTTTGACACATCATGCTGCCTCTCCCGCCTTATTTGTTTTGTTAAATGGTTGTTATTTTCTTAAAACTTTATTATGGGATAATATAATTTGTTTGTTTTGTTGAGATGGAGTCTCTGTCACCCAGGCTGGAGTGCAGTGGCGTGATCTTGTCTCACTGCAACCTCTACCTCCCTGGTTCAAGCAATTCTCCTGCCTCAGCCTCCCGAGTAGCTGAGATTGCAGGTGCATGCCACCACGCCCAGCTACTTTTTACATTTTTAGTAGAGACAGGCTTTTGCCATGTTGGCCAGGATGGTCTCGAACTCCTGACCTCAAGTGATCCACCTGCCTTGGCCTCTCAAAGTTCTGGGATTACACGCGTGAGCCACTGTGCCCAGCCTAGAAGTTATAATGAAACTCCATCTTCTCATCACTTATGAACTCATGGCCAATCTCGTTTCTACTATATTCTCACCTACTTCTCCTTCCTGTAATTATTTTAAATTGAGTCCCAGATACCCAATAGTTTTTCCATAAATATTTCAGTATGTATTTGTGAAAGATCAAGACTCTTTTTAAAAAACATAATTAAAATACCTCTACTGCACCTATAAGTTAACATAATTGCTTAATATCATTAACAAATTCAGTTAATGTTCTCATTTCCAATTGTTTCTTAAGTACAAATACCTTAACAATTTTAAGTCTGTTCTTTTGAATCAAAGTCCCCAAGTAAAGTCCATACATGGTGACTGGCTGATGTTTTTAAAATTGCTTTTAGTCTATAGGTCCCCTCTCCATCTCTTTTTTCTTTGCATTTTATTTTGGTTGAAGAATAAATATGTTTTTATGTGTGAAAGGTTTGTGTGTATACATTAAACACATTTTGATACGTGTTTGTCTTATTTCCCCAGCACGCTGAAAATTTTGTAAGGGTAGAAATGGGATCTCTTCGGCCGGGCGCAGTGGCTCACGCCTGTAATCCCAGCACTTTGGGCGGCCGAGGCGGGCGGATCACAAGGTCACAAGTTCGAGACCAGCCTGCCCAATATGGTGACACCCCCTCTCTACTAAAAATACAAAAATCAGCTAGGCGTGGTGGCACGTGGCTGTAGTCCCAGCTACTCAGGAGGCTGAGGCAGAAGAATCACTTGAACCTGGGAGGCAGAGGTTGCTGTGAGCTGAGATCAAGCCACTGCACTCCAGCCTGGGTGACAGAGCAAGACTCTGTCTCAAAAAAAAAAAAAAAAAAGAAAGAAAGAAATGGTACCTCTTCATCTCTGTATCCCCAGGACCTCATAGAGTGTGGCATGTAACAGGTGTTCCAAGACGTTTGTTGAATATATGGCCAGGCAGGAACGTTGCCTCTTATTCTTGAACATGCTCCCAGGAAGGTGGTGCCCACAGTGCATCTCAGTTAAGTCCTCACTGGCTTAATGAAGCAATGGATCAATAACTACAGTGGTGCTCAGCCTTATGGTCTCATCTCGGGAGATGCCAGAGGGTCACCATTCTGCCCGGAAGGGGCAGTTCTGGCTAGGAGACAAGCCATTCTTCAGCTGATCACTGTAGGTACCTCCAAGGAGCCTGGTATGTGGTGGGCCTCCACAGGAGGTCAGCTAAGGTGCATGGTCTTCTCCATCTGGCTCCTTATGCTTTCAATAAGGGGGTAAACCAGGAGAGGAGATCCTCATTGCTTTGGATATTTATATAATACATTTCAGGGGTTGGAGAGGAATCGGTCTGCACTGGCCACAGTTTCTTGGAGAAGGGGGCAATTCGAAAGCTTTACTAACTGGCTGAGTTCTGCACCCTCTTCTTGGCAGGCTTCTTGGAATCATCTCTTACTGTAACAAATTCTTTTTTTTTCTTTTTCTTTCTTTTTTTTTTTTTTTTGAGACAGAGTCTCGCTCTGTTGCCCAGGCTGGAGTGCAGTGGTGTGATCTCAGCTCATTGCAACCTCCTGCCTCAGCCTCCCGGGTAGCTGTATTTTTAGTAGAGACAGGGTTTTACTGTGTTGGTCAGGCCAGTCTCAAACTCCTGACCTCAGGCGATTCACCCACCTTGGCCTCCCAAAGTTCTGGGATTACAGGTATGAGCCACTGCGCCTGGCTGGTAACAAATTCTTGAGTAACAGCTTCTCTAAAACCAATAGTACTGAGCTAAGCATTTTACATGGATTAGCTTACCTAAGCCTCCCAACCACCCTATGAAGCCAGTACTTTCACTATCACCTCTCACATGAAGAAACTAAAACTCAGGTCATATTACTTGCTCCTGCAAATGCAGCTAGTAAGTGGCAAAGCTGGAACTTGGTCCAAGGTCTACCTGACCCTAAAACCTGCTTCTTACACTGCTAGGGGCCATGTCTCTTCTCCTGTTAGAGTATAAATGGCAAACAGGTTTCTCCTCTTATGCCAACTCTGATTGACAGGCAGTAGCTGCTTGGGGCTCCAAGTTGAAAGTACATGTGTTGTCAATGGCTACTGATGTCTGTTGTGTGTATGGGAAGGGAGAATGGTGGCAAAGATGGCCCTGACTTGCCATCTCTGCAAGGGAGAGATGTCAGCTTTCTGAAGGCAGGGATGGTACCCAACCCAGATTCCAGGCATGCCCAACCCAGGCATGTCCATCTTCACCCTGCCTGGCTCACCTCTGCTTTATTGGTTTTTCTCCCATTCCTCCCAACTCCTTGCCCCGTGGAGAAGGCTGCTTCCATTAGTTTTATTCATATGTTAAATCAGGGACACTGTGCTTGCATCTAGAGCTGACAATTCTGATTACCTGGGCACGCCCCCTTTTCTAGCCCAGACTGACGCAGAGCTTTGAGCAGCTGCAGCTGTAGTGCAGCCAGGAAGCAAACGCAGGCCTGAGGCCCAGTCCTGGCCCTCCCAGCACCTCCCTAAGCTACTTTCCCCACCTGCCCATCCTCCCTCCTGGGGTATGAATTCTCAAGGGGATGACTGATGTCCTAAGTACCTTCCCAAGTCAATATACAACCAGATTTGATCATCATCACAGGTGGGCTTGGGGTTCATGGTCAAGGGCAGATGCCAGGAGTAAGAGATGGAAGGACAAAAGGAAGAAATGAAGGCAGCAGAGGAGAGAAGACCTGGGGAGGTTGGGGGCTACCCGAAATGTTAGGAAAACTCACCATGCTGTATGTCCTTCCATAGGACCCAGTATTTGGAATTATCTTCGAAAGTCACGAGGCAGCTTTGCTTAGAGCTGCTGACCTGGGGTACAGATAGGAAGGAGCAAGTGAGAAAGGGCTGGGGAAAAGCCAACCTGGAACATAGTCTTCCTCCCCCATTTTTGTCTCCGTATGTTCCAGAAAGCAGGGCTAGAAGGGGAAGAAGGATGGCAGTTCCTGGACAGGGTGTACTCCTAGTCACTGGAGTCGTACAGCCAGGGACCGATGGATGGCAACTTGGTCAGAATGTTGAGGACAGAAGCACAAGTCAGATGCTCCTCTGTGATCCTCTCAAACCTGACTTTTTTGTTTTGTAGGCTCTCAGAGCACTTTTCTAAAGAACTAGTTGGATGATGTTGACCCTAAGGACGGTGCCTGCAAGACCAGGCTCTGGCCCCTCCCACCACCAGCTTTGGGCATGAGGGACAAGAAGGGAATTCTCCAGCAATCCCCCTGCCCCCTGGTCTGACAGCCAGGCTGGAACATCAGCAGAGAGATTCTGAGTCTGAGAACAGGGGCCAGAGAGGATGGGTTTACCCTCTTGATCTTCCCGAGGTAGTACAGGCCATCTGTCCACCGGCACAGCACATACTGGCCCTCCGTCAGTTTGGACATCAAGTCTTTGAAGTTGTTCTTGACCTTCGCCAGGGCCCCCTTGTTGGGGAGGTGGCTGGTGGCACCATAGGAGTCCCGAGTCCCTGGATCCAGAGCTCGATTCTCCATCAGCTTCCCCTGACACTGGGAGAGAAAGAACAGGGTTTTTGCTTCTTGCTTCCCTGCTTCAGAAAGCCCATCAGGGGAAGGAAGGAAACCACCATTTCTGTACCCTGTGCTACAAGCCAGACTTGGTTATTATCTCACTGATTCCTCGTGACCATCCTATGAGGGAGACATTATTATTATTCACATCTTACAGATAGGGAAACAGGTGTGGCAAGGAGAAGAGGCTGATGGGCCAAAGGCAGAGCCATGGCCCATACCACACTACCTTTTAAAGAGAATGGATCTCTCAACCCACACAGAACAAAGTCCCCTACCCAGCGGGCCTGAACCACTCCCTGTCTCAGGAGGCTGAGGTTTTATTCCTTAAGCAAACACAGTCCATGTGCTCTGGATAGAGGATCTTCTCCAGGCAAGCAGTTGGGTTTTATTTTTACCCCCAACCCCTGCAACCATCCCTACCCTGAGATCTGTCCAGAGAAAATTCACCTAGAAAGGAAAACTGGGTGGCTTGTAGCTAGTGCAGACTGGGTCATCTGTCTTTTGTAATCCCCCCTTCTGTTCTCAATTATGAGATGATTTAATGGAAACCAATTCTGGGACATTTAAACCCACTTATGCTTTCACCCAGATACACATTTGCTCCAAGCAGTGAAGTCATCCATCCCCATGCCAGCCTCTCCACGCCTGTCTCTCACCATCCTATTCAACGTGCAGTTCACCCATCGATTTCTCTCTCCCTGCCTGTGGTACTGCCTTCACGCATCTCAAACTCCTCCAAGCAATTAGTTGCCACAGCCGGCCCATTTTAAGTGCCATGATTTCTGGCTTTCCAGCTCTAGCTTCCATCCTCCTGCCCTGGTCTGAGTTCAGGCCTCATCGTTTGCTTGGGCCATTCATTCATTCATTCACCCAATAACAGTTTCCTGGGCCTTGTGCTTACCTCCACTAGGCACCTAGGGTGGGGAACGGTACTACCAGCACCCAGTGCTAAACAGGCCGTTCCTGCATTCCTGCCTCTCCACCAGACTCTTCCGCAGGGCCACCAATTTCCTTCCAGAAACTTTCTGGGGCTCCCCACTGCCCTCACTGGTGCTCAAAGCCGTCCCTAACGCCCCCTTTCTGCTGGGCTCACCTGGCTCCAAGTCCCTCCACACGCTCTCCACTACAGCCACACACAGCCTCTCTCTTTCCCCGCGGGCCTACTCGGGTCTCCTCCTTGTGGCCATGGCGCTGGGCACCTGGTGTTATGACTATCTGTTCACAGGGAGAGAGTCCAGTGCCTGTTTCTGTGTGGTGCGTGTGTGTACTCCTGTGAGACTGGGCAGGATGATGTCTACGGCATTGTGCCAGGGAGTGTGTGAGGCTAAGTATGTGCGGGGCCCTGGGGCAAGCCAGGCACTGCAGGGGTCTCGGCTCCCCAGATGGTGGCGTGGCCACGACCCTCTCCACCCCCACTCCCATCTCCTTTTTCTCCAGCGCAGAGCGCACAGGCTCCCGGGCAGGGGATGCGGTCTGAATCCCTGTCCTCTCCCTGCCACCTGGTTCGCCCGGCGCTGCGAGGTCCCCGCCCGCCCGGCCAGGGGCCAGGCCGGGGCCGCTGCAGGTTCACAAACTGACACTTCCTCCCCCGCTGCGCCTCTAGGAGCCGGCCGGGTCGCCGCACCCGCCTCCACCCTGGCCGGGCGGGGGCCCCCGGGTGGCGCCCCCCCAGCCCCCGCCTCCGTCCTCCCGGAGCGGGCCCCCGCGGGCTGTGATTGGCTGATTCAAACCCATTTGCAAAGAAATGCCTGTTTGCGGGTTCCCGTCTGCGTCCAGTTCAAATCCGCGGCACCGGGAGCGCGGGGCCGGGCGGGGGCAGGAAGCGAGGATGATTCATGCGCCGGGGCCTCTCCCAGGGCGGCCGTTGGCTTTTTAAAAAGGGTGTTCAGGAGGGGGGAAAAAGCTTGCAGAAGCACCCCCTTCGGGTTCAGCGCTCCTCTCCTCAGTCGCTCGGACGCCAAGCCTCCCCCATCCCAACCCTGCCGCAGCCTGACTTCGGACGTGAGCGAAATGCCAAACGCCCGTCTGTCCTTCCCCCCCCCCCGCCGATAGGAAAATTAAAGATCGGGGGCGAGGAGGAACGACCTGTCACCCACGCCCCCCGGGGCTCGGGAACCCGGGTGGGGCCCCTCTGCCCCGCAGGTAACCTGCACCCCCCGTCCCCACCCCCGAGCGCCCCGCTCCGCAGGAGTCTCACCCCCCGGAGGCGTTCGGGCCGCCAAAGTTCAGGGAGATTTCGAAAAGAGAGGGATGAGGGCCGGGAGGGGAGAGCGTGGCGGGGAGTCCGCCCAACAGCGCAGAACTCACCGCGAGGCTGCGTGTCCGCCGGTCCCACTTGGAGTCTGGCCACCAGGCGCATCGGTGGCGGAGGCGGCTGCGCTCGGCCCGCGGCTGCCCGGCCGAGTGTCCGCCCGTGGGGCCGGGGTCGGGGTCTCGGCGGGGGCGGGGCGGGGCGGGGGCGCCGCGGGGAGGAGGGGGAGGCGGCGGAGGGAGGGGCCGGGGCGCTCAGGAAGGGGCCCCCCGGGCGCGGGGCGCCATCTTTTTCGCGTTTTCCCGCGAATTATTGACGTCCCGCTTATGTAATTAGCGGGGGCCGCGCCGGCCTCGCCATTGGAGCCCGCGGCCGCCGGGCTCCGCAGCGCCGCCAGCCCCCGCCCGCCCCCGCCCGCCCCGCGGGCGCGCATCCTCCGCGGCCACTAGCCCGGACCCGGGCCCCCCGCTGAGGAGCGGCCACACCGCGGCGCACACGGAGACGCCAGGCAGCGCGCATGGCGCACACGACCGCTCGCACACTTGTTGAGGAAACACAGCTCTGCGCGCAGGCACCGGCGGACCCTGGCACAGACACACAGCAGGGCGGCGCGGACCCTTGGCGCAGACACACGCAGACACAGACCCAGGACGCCCAAACAGGCCACACAACACCTTGCACTAACAGCACAGGCGTTCGGCACAGAGACACAGCACAAGTATAATGTAGATACACAACACATAGTGCACAACGCATGTTGTTCTGACACAGGTCAGAACACACCACAGCATGTACAGGACACAAACACACCGCAAAGAGAAGTACTGTACACACCAGCCATAGGCATAGATACACAAGGGGGAACACACTGTACACAACAGAGACACGCAACAGAACATGCATGTAAGGTAGACGGACATAACACATAAAGTCACAACACAAGGGCAAGAGACACAAGTTTTCCTGAAAAGGTGGCATTCAGTTAGGTTGTGGAAATAGGTTAGTGGGTGTCCAGGTGGAGGGAATTCAGTGGGCTAACAATGCAATTTTTAAAATACGGGTTAAGGATATCAAAAGGCAATTCACAAAAGAGGAAACCTACATGGCCGAAATAGCCCCAAACAACAAATTGCGTAGAGACACAGCGCACAGAAATACATGGTACAATCGCAAATATATACCACACGTACAACACGTCATGTAAATAAAGGGCACACAATGAAAGACAACATGCACCGAGTCATAGGAATGGCAGATGGAGGCAGTGGGCAGAGCTCCAATCATAGGGACCCTGCCCTGGGGGGAAAAGGCAGACATGGCCCCACCCAGACTCACTCTTGGGGGAAGGGAGGAAGAACACTTACCAATAACCCCACCCCCATCCTTGCCCTCAGTCCACAGCGCCCACCTCTGTGGCTACCATCCCACTCTGCAGACACCCCCACCAGACAGGGATATGTGCTTTCATGGGTGTGGCCAGTGGACAGCACCTTCCCTCAGAGCCTTCCCTGTTCACTGTCAGTTGCTCACTCTGGGCCCTCTGCCTCCTGGCCTTGGAGCATGATCTGTGCAGCCCCCCACCTCACCTTCTCAGTAGAGATCCAGGAGTCCTTTCACCTCCTTCCTCACTTCCTTCTGCCCCTTGATCGCCCTGCTCTCACCTGCCTCACTGCCCCATTCTGGATCCTGACGCCTCAGCAGAACCTAGCACTGCTGAGTACCTGCCTGAACCTGGAAGGAAAGCCTGGGAGCAGCCCCATGGCACAAAATCTCCCAATCCTGGAGAGCACATTTTCAAGTCCCAAAGGGGCCCTAGGATTGTGCTACTTAACCACGTTCTGCCAAGAGAACGTGTGTCCAACGCGGGTAGGGCTGATGATGGGAGCAGAACACTCCCATTGGCTTCTAAGCTGGCTGGGTCTGCCTTCAGGATGCTGGGGGACAGAGATGATAGAGCGAAGTGCTCACCTCTGAGGCTACAGGCCAGCTCCACCCATTACTGGCCATGGGAGCCTGAGTGTGTCACTTCTTTTTCTTTTTTTTTTAAACAATTCTTGCTCCCGAGACTTTAAGTCTTAAGCCTCCGTGTCCTCACCTAAATAGAGTTATTGTGAAGGTTAGAGTTAATGTATGCAAAGCCCCTGGTGCCCAGTAGGTGTGCAGTAAGTGATCATTGTATTAATACTTTGTTAAGAAATTCTGTATTCAGAATCTTGATTGCCTCACTGTGTGGGACTAGAGCGGGGGGATGGGAGACACACAGGTGGATGGGAGACACACAGGTGGATGAGAGACAAGGAACTGGCAATCTCGTGGAGGAGGCGGTGTTGATGCATAGATAAATAAGAGGGGATTGTGCTGTGAGCTGCACGTGGAATTGAATTGTCCTGGCTTCAAATCCAGCTCTGCCTCTGAGCCAGGGCGGGGTCTTGGGTTAGCTAGACCCTCCTACACCATGTTTCTTTATCGGTTGAAAAGAGGGTAATAATACTACGCATCTCGTGGGGCTGTTGCATAAATGTTCAAATAAGACAATGAAGGAGCAGGTACTTTTGTAAACTAAAAAGTTTGATATGCAAAATAAGAAGTTAAAACACTACAGAACAGGAGATTATAAATGCCACAAGAAAGGTACGGTGTCACCAGTGATTACTTAGAGGCAACTCTAAATTCGAATTGAGGAAAGAGAACAAGTTTCCCGGAAAAAGTAGCAATCAGTTAGGTTGTGGAAATAGGGAGGTGGGTGTGCCAGGTGGAGGGAGTTTAATGGGCTGACCAACAATCCAATTTTTAAAATATAGGTTAAGGATATCAACAGGCAACTCACAAAAGAGGAAACCTAAATGGCTAAAATAGCCTAAAATGTGAAAAGATGTTCAACCTTATTGGCCACGTGAGAGATGCAAATGAAGAGAACTGCGATACACCATTACACATCCACCAGATGGGCACGGAGTCGAGTCTGTCAATATAGGGGGGTGGGGGGTGAGGATGTCTCACAGTTGGGACCCTCAAATACCTATGGAGATATGAACTGGTAAAACGATTTTGGAGAACAGTTTGGCAACATGTAAGAAAGTGGAAGATACTCACAGCTACAATTCAATGACTCCACTCGTCATTCAGCACATAATTGTGAAAATTTAGAAATTAATGAATTATCCATGAACAGCAGTCCAGATAGGCCAGGCACTGTGGCTCATGCCTATAATCCCAGCACTTTGGGAGGCCAAGGCAGGTGGATAACTTGAGGTCAGGAGTTTGAGACCAGCCTGATCAATATGGTGAAATCCCGTCTCTACTAAAAATACAAAAATTAGCCGGGCATGGTGGCGTGTGTCTGTAGTCCCAGCTACTTGGGAGGCTGAGACAGGAGAATTGTTTGAACCTGGGAGGTGGAGGTTGCATTGAACGAAATCGTGCCACTGCACTCCAGCCTGAGTGACTGAGCGAGACTCCGTCTCAACAAACAAACAGCAGACCAGGTAGATTAATTGTGATGTAGTCATACAATGGAATAATATATTGGGAGTAAAAATAAACTAAGTCTGCAGCCTCAACATAGTTACACCCTAGGAAAAAAACTAACATCAAGTTGTAGCATAGGTACAGTGTGACACAAATGATAAAAAATGTTTCTTAACGCATTCAGCTGGGCCTGTGGCTCAAGCCTGTATTCCAGCGCTTTGGGAGGCTATGGTGGGAAGATCGCTTGAGCCCAGGAGTTCAAGACCAGCCTGGGCAACATGGCGAAACCCCATCTCTACTAAAAATACAAGAATTAGCTGGGCATGATGGCATGCACCTGTAGTCCCAGCTACTTGGGAGACTGAGGTGGGAAGATTGATTGAGCCCGGGAGTTTGAGGCTACAGTAAGCCATGATTGTGCCACTGCACTCCAGCCTGGGTGACAGAGAGAGACTTTCTCAAAAACAAACAAACAAACAACAAAAAACCCAAAGAAATACAAAATAAGCTATGTAGATATTTTGGGGCTACAGTCAGCTAGTAAAAGTATTGAAACATGCATGGGAAATCAAAGACCCTAGATTTAGAATAGGGTAACCTTTGGGAAGGGAGGGACAGGAATGAGATCAGAAGGAAGCACACCGGGGGTTTAATTTTTTTTTTCTTTTTTTTTGAGAGAGTCTCGCTCTGTTGCCAGGCTGGAGTGCAGTGGCGCGATCTCGGCTCACTGCAACCTCCACCTCCTGGGTTCACGCCCTTCTCCTGCCTCAGCCTCCCGAGTAGCTGGGACTACAGGCACCCACCACCACGCCCCACTGATGTTTTATATTTTTAGTAGAGACGGTCTTTCACCGTGTTAACCAAGATGGTCTTGATCTCCTGACCTCGTGATCCGCCCGCTTCTGCCTCCCAAAGTGCTGGGATTACAGGCGTGAGTCACCGTGCCTGGCTCACAGGGGGTTTAATTCTATCTGTATGTTTTATTTCTTAGAAAAAAAATTAAAATCTGAGGCAAGTATGACCAAGTGTCAAGATGTAACAGAGCTGGGTGGTTGATCTATAGTTGTTCTCTCTGATACTTCTCTTTCTCAAGTCTAAAACTTTTCCATGTTTGAGATATTTGGTGATTTTAAAGGTGGGAGGGGCAGGAAGCTATGAGGAGATTGCAGCAGAGGAGGTTTTGATGATAGCATTGCTTGTTAGGTGTGTAGGGTGGTTACAGTGCACAGTGTCCCCTCATGCATGGGACTGATCACCCTTCTTATTTGTTTGTTTGTTTATTTGAGATGAAGTCTTGCTCTGTTGCCTAGGCCAGAGTGCAGTGGCACGATCTCGGCTCACTGCAAACTCTGCCTCCCAGGTTCAAGCAATTCTCCTGCCTCAGCCTCCTGGGTAGCCAGGATTCCAGGTGCACGCTATCACGCCTGGCTGATTTTTGTATTTTTAGTAGAGATGGGGTTTCACCATGTTGGTCAGGCTGGTCTTGAACTCCTGACTTCATGATCCACCCGCCTTGGGCTTCCAAAGTGTTGGGATTACAGGTGCATGCCACTGCACCTGGCCCACCCTTCTCTTTTAAGGCTTGTCACAGCTTGGTGAGCCAGGTGTGGCAGGCATCAGGTCCATTTTGCAGGGGATGAAATGGAGGTTTGGAAAGGCGTAGTGATAAACTCAGTGTCACACACAATAGAGAGTCAGGGCTTGTCCCCTCTGCTCAGCAGTGTCTCAGTACCTCTCTGTCCAGGGAGACCACCAAAGGGCCAGAGAGCCCTGAGAGAAGGTTCCCTGCCTCCCAGTGATCCATCCTCTTCCTTCTGCTGTGCTATTCTATGTTTTTTTTCAATTAAGGACAATTTGGAAAATGTCAAAAAGCACGAGGAAGAAAATAAAAGTAACTTGTGATTTTCACTGTTACTTTTAAAATCAGATTTATCGAAATATACTTCACATATGACAAATTCACTTACTTAAAATATACAGTCATTATTTTGAGAGAACATCATTTTCTTTCAGAAATACTTATTTGAATACCAAACAAGTTAGCCTATATGAAAGTGCTCCACAGCCGGGCACAGTGGCTCATGCCTGTAATCCCAGCACTTTGAGAGGCTGAGGTGGGCGGATCACCTGAGGTCCGGAGTTCAAGACCAGCCTGGCCAACATGATGAAACCCCATCTTTACTAAAAATACAAAAATTATTCGTGCATGGTGGCGGCCACCTGTAATCCCAGCTACTTGGGAGGCTGAGGCAGGAGAATCTCTTGAGCCCAGAAGGCGTAGGTTGCAGTGAGCCGATATTGTGCCATTGCACTCCAGCCTGGGTGACAAGAGCGAAACTCCATCTCAAAAAAAAAAAAAAAGAAAAAAACTGCTCTACACAGAAGAGGCTTTTCACAAATATGAATAATTATTATTACATAATTTTTGGAAGTAATTATTATGCAGGTGACCAGTTAGACGAGCCCATGTTTTATGGCCTGAATTTCGGGGTTGGTTTATCATGTCCTCAGCATGGAGGTGTAGAGAGTTTTCAGATTACAGTAGAAAGCACGGTTATTAACACCAGTTTAAAAAAAAATGGTTGCCAGGGTCAGACTGTGACCTGTTGGCATGCCTGTGGCCTTGGTTAGCTGCCAAGCTATAAACACCTTTACCTGTGGCTTTTGTGGGGAAATGAGAGAAGTCTGCCTGCCTTCTCTGTGAACCCAGGGGGTGTAGAAAAGAAAGGGGAGCCTTCACCAGACACTGGAGATCCTATTTCCCTGCCTTGCCAGCTTGCTGTGGAACCAAGGATCCCTTCCCTTGTCTAAATTTTAGTCTCCCCATCTGTTAAAGATAAAGTGGTGGTTTGTTCACCCTTTCAACATAGTGCACATGTGTAGGGAACCATGCTGTAGGCAGGCACCATGCTAGGAATGACAGGCGTGGCATGAAGATGAATAAGATGCAGCCTTTGACCTCAGGAAGCTCCCGGTCCAGCCGGGCACGGTGGCTCACGCCTGAAATCCCAGCACTTTGGGAGGCTGAGGTGGGTGAATTGCCTGAGCTCCGGAGTTCGAGCCCAGCCTGGGCAACTTGGTGAAATCCCATCTCTTCCAAAAATACAAAAAATTAGCTGGGCATGGTGGCATGCACCTGTGGTCCTAGCTACTTGGGAGCCTGAGGCGGGAGGATCACTTGAGCCTGGAGGCAGAGGTTGTAGTGAGCTGAGATCGCACCGTGCACTCCAGCAGCCTGGGTGACAGAACAAGACACTGTCTCAAAAAAAAAAAAAAAAAAAAAATAGAAGCTCCTGGTCCAGAGCTAGTGGGTGGGGCTAGGGGGACAGACAGATTGATAGATAATTGTGGGAGGGTGTCGAGACAAGGAGTGATCAGGACAAGGAGGGTCAGACCACAATGACCTCTAAGTTGCCTCTGATGGCAAAATTATTTGATTCTATAAACTCAGTCTAAGCTTTGTTTCTCCCTCACTCGGTAACCTAGGATGGGTCACTTCTCTAATCAGGGCTTCAGATGGACTCACTGGTCAATGTATGAAGTCTAGAACAAATGAGTTGCTCCCAGTCAATCTTTATAAAGGATGCTATATAAAGATTTGACCCACCAAAAGCTGCATTGACTATTTGCGAGATATTTTGTCTTCTTGTTTTTTATCAATTAGGTCTACATACTACATTCAATTAGAGATTTTGATTGATATGATTAAAACAGTGTGATCATAAAAGACTGACTCAGATAGATAGAGATAGTTAATTAAAGATACCTTTAAAGTTTTCCCCACGTTAAAATACAGAGGTGTCATTTTATTAATGAACTCCAGTATTTACAAGGCATCCTTTCTGGAATCAAGCAATCCATGAGTCGATCCGCGTGAGGTGGATGAGCTCCTGGCCCCAAGCTGGGTGTGTAGGAGAAAGAGGAAATGTATGAGAGCTGCTCCCCAGGAGCCAAGGCTCTTGCTGGGCATTTCATGAAGGAGACAAGATATAACCAACTGCCCAAGATATAGCCAGAGGAGAGCAAATAAGAAGAGAGTGGATACAACAGGGTCATTTGTATGATTCAACTAGTATTGGTGGAACTGAGGTTTGAACCCAGGTGATATGGTGTATTCAAAAGCTAATGCCAGGCTGGGCACGGTGGCTCATACCTGTAATGCCAGCACTTTGGGAGGCTGAGGTGGGCGGATCACCGGAGGCCAGGAGTTTGAGACCAGCCTGGCCAACATGGTGAAACCACATCTCTACCAAAAAATACAAAAAAAAAAAAAAATTAGGTGGATGTGGTGGTACACGCCTATGATCCCAGCTACTCCAGAGGCCGAGGCGTGAGAATCACTTCAACCCTGGAGGCAGAAGTTGCAGTGAGTTCAGATAGCACCACTGCACTCTGGCCTAGGAGCGAGACTCTGTCTAAAAAAATAAAAATTAAAATTAAAAAAAGCCAATACCAGCCACTCATGTAAATCCCAACTACTTAGGAGGTTGAGGTGGGAGAATCATTTGAGGCCAGGAGTTCAAGACCAGCCTGGGCAACATAGCAAGACCACATCTCTAAAAATAAAAATAAATTAGCTGGGGTGGTGACATGCACCTGCAGTGCCAACTACTCAGGAGGCTGAAGTAGGAGGATTGCTTGAATCCAGAAGTTCAAGGATGCAGTGAGCTATGATTACATCACTGCACTCCAGTCTGAGCAACAGAGTGAGACCCTGTGTCTTGATGGAGGGGACCTTCCAAGTCAAGTTTTCCAACTTCTCATTTTCAGATGGGGAAACGGATATCTAGAAAGCAGGAGAGGTCCGGCGCAGTGGTTCATGCCTGTAATCCCAGCACTTTGGGAGGCCGAGGCGGGCAGATCATGAGGTCAAAAGTTTGAGACCAGCCTGGCCAACATGGTGAAACCTCGTCTCTACTAAAAGTACAAAAATGAGCTGGGCATGGTGATGTGCGCCTGTAATCCCAGCTACTGGGAATGCTGAGGCAGGAGAATGGCTTGAACCCAGGAGGCAGAGGTTGCATTGAGCCAATATCATGCCACTGCACTCCAGCCTGGGTGACAGAGCAAGACTCCATCTCGGAAAAAAAAAAAAAAAATAGCAGGAGAGGTCTGGCCAAAGTCATGCAGGAAAGACTCATTCAAGATGAAGTAGTAAATCAGCACATGAGCCATAAGTGGGTCCAGGCCTCTGCCCCTCCCCTGCCCAGAGATGTATGCCATGCCACTTTTGTCAGGTCCCCAGCAGTCCTCTTGAGTTTTTTTATTGCCAAAATTTATTTTAAAATCCTTCTGTTTGAGTGTTCCGTGACATGTGACCTTCTTATGAGTTTCAGAGGTAATCCCTGCCTGGGTGGAGGAATACCTAAGTGACCTTCAGGACCTCTTTCAGCTTGGAGAAGCGGAAATTCTGTTGCCAGAATTCCATGGCTCTTTAAAGCTAATCTTCACTCTTTTACAGCTCTCAGAAGGAACTCTCACGTCTGGCCTTTCTCTGTTGTCTGTTCTGCTCCCTGATCTTCGGCTTAAGTTGGGGCAATAGTTCCAAGAGGTTTAGCTGGGACCATTCAGATCTGTGTCTTATAGCTGCTTCTTCCAAGATTACAATTCAAAGTCCCAGATGCCTCCCCCTGCAGAGGAGAGGAAACATCTGGGCTGGAGCTGCACGGAGGGAGCCCAGCTGTGTGGGACATCCCTCAGGGTAGGAGCCTGTGAGCTGAGAGCTCTTCATTGCAGATGTGGTTCTAACCATCGGGGTCTGGGTCTCACCCATGAGGCTTCGACAGGCCCCAGGCATGTGTGTGCAGGGAATCTGAACAGTCAGCCTGCAGGAAAGAGGCTCTGGGGAGTTATGTGTGGCTGGCGTGGTGGCAAGCAGAGTTTGTATGGACACCGAACCAAAATAGAGAAATGCGAAGGCAGCTAGACAGAAAGTGGGTGGCGGGAAGCATTCCAAGGAACAGACCTCTGCAGCAAGGAGCTTGGTCTGTGCAGGTCACAGGGAAAGCAAAGAAAAACATAGGCTCAAACCACGAGTCATTTATTCACTCATCCTTCACGGCTAACCACAGCATTTAGCCATGCACTCCTGGTGTGACTATGGAGATCCCTTCCACAGCCAGATGACCCAATGTCAGCTGGAGTGTTTCCCACTCCAACGGCTGGTTCATCCAGCCTGTAGTCACCGCCCTCTGGCAGAGGCACCACTCTGGGCTGACCCCTCTGTGATGGTCAATTTTATATGTCCACATGACTAAGCTATCATACCTAGTTATTTAATCCAACATCAATCTAGGTGTCACTGCCAAGGCATCTTAGAGATGTGGTTAACATTTATCATCAGTTGACTTTAAGAAAAATTCCCTCGAGACCAGCCTGGCCAGCATGGTGAAACCCTGTCTCTACTAAAAATACAAAAAAATTAGCCGGGTGTGATTGCACACACCTATACAGCTACCCGGGAGGCTGAGGCAGGAGAATTGCTTGAACCTGGGAGATAGAGGTTGCAATGAGCGAGATCGCCCCACTGCACTCCAGCCTAGGTGACAGAGCCAGACTCTGTCTAAAAAAAAAAAAGAAAAGAAAAGAAAAAAGAAAATTACCCTCGATAGAGTGAGTAGGCCACAGCCAATCAGTGGAAGGCCTTAAGAGTAAAAACTGAGGTTTCTGGCTGGGTGCGGTGGCTCACATCTATAATCCCAGCACTTTGGGAGGCCAAGGCGGGCGGATCACCTGAGGTCAGGAGTTCAAGACCAGCCTGGCCAACATGGTGAAATCCTGTCTCTACTAAAAATGCAAAATTAGCCAGTCGTGGTGGCGCGCGCCTGTAATCCCAGCTACTTGCGAGGCTGAGGCAGGAGAATCGCTTGAACCTGGGAGGCGGAGGTTGCAGTGAGCCGAGATCACGCCATTGCACTCCAGCCTGGGCAACAGAGTGAAACTCCATCTCAAAAACAAAAACAAAAACTGAGGTTTCCTGGAGAAAAGATTCTGTCTGAAGACTCAAGCATTAATTCCTGCTAAGTCGCCAGCCTGCTGGCCTGCCCTATAGATTTTGGACTTGCCAGCTCCCACAATCATGCAAATTAATTTCTTAAATACATCTGTTTATGAACACACACACACACACACACACACACACACACACAGATGGTCCCTGAATGATGATGGTATGCCTTATGATTTTTTGGCTTTACGATGGTGCAAAAGCTATATGCATTCAGTAGAAATCATACTATGATATTTGGTAGGTTAGGCATATTAAATGCATCTTCCACTTACGGTATTGGAGAAGCCCCATCGTAAGCGGACAAGCATCTGTATACATACCTAGTGTATCTCCCATTGGTTCTGCTTCTCCAGGGACTGACCGACCCACCTTCCTTCACAGTCCTTGAGAACGGAGCTCGTCCCCTGAGCACCTAATGACACACGTGCACGTCTCTTGATTCCTTGTCCTCTTGCAAGTCCCCACATGTCTGTTGCCCAGACTGGAGTGCAGTCGCGCGATCTCAGCTCACCGCAACCTCTGCCTCCCAGGTTCAAGCGATTCTTCTGCCTCAGCCTCCCAAGTAGCTGGGACTACAGGCATGCGCCGCCAGCACTCCTGGATAATTTTTGTATTTTTTTAGTAGAGAGGGGGGTTTCACCATGTTGGTCAGGCTGGTCTCGAACTCCTGACCTCAAATGATCTGCCCACCTCGGCCTCCCAAAGTGCTGGGATTACAGGTGTGAGCCACCGCGCTTGGCCCAGGCTCCTTCTTCACACTCATGACCCTTAAAAGGCTAGAAGCTCCCAGATGGGAATGGAATTGCAGGGAGAACAAGCTTGGTGGCAGCTCGAAGAGCTGAGAGGTGTGGAACCCAGCACTGAGCCGTGAGCTTATGTCTGCCTTTCAGGATGCAGGCAGCAACCTGGACAACTGGGTCTATCCGCTGTGATAATTCTCAGGCCTTGGCAAGAGAGGCTATGCCAATATTTTCATGGCACCCAAAAATGGTTTTCCTGGGAAGAAACTCCTTGGTCAGTGTCCACAGCACCAGGGGAGGTGGCTATTTCCTGCCATCTCTGTAAACAAGATGGAGACCAAGGGCCTTGTATCAGTTGGAATTCTTGATTATGAGCAACCAGGACCAACTCTGTCCATCCAAAGCAAAAGGGGGACTTTCTGGAGAGTAGTGAAGGTACACAGAATGAACAAGAGGCTGGAGAACAGGCTTGGACAAAGGGCAGGACCAAGAGAGGAATTCTGGCCAAGGGAAGGCTGCAGGCACAGTCTGATCCAGGGTTCTCTACTGTGGGTGAGTGATCTCCAAGGGTCCCCTCACCACTCACTCAAGAGTCAGCCCCAAGAATGATTATCTGATTGGCTAGTGTTGCATTTTCCATGTGCCTGTCCACTAGCCAGGCAGGATAAGATGCCATGGAAGGATTTAGCTCCACTAGGATTTCACAGTGATGGTGGCCTTGGGAGGTGGGTGCTAGTTTTATCCTTCCTCACAATGGGGAGCTCCTCCAAAAAGGAACCAGAATTTTAAGGTGGGGGTGGATGCTGGACAGATCATAAGTGACAGCTAAACCTCTTGGAGCTATTGCCCACCTTAGGCCAATAACAGATGAGGCCAGGCGCGATGGCACATGCTTGTAATCCCAGCACTTTAGGAGGCTGAGGCGGGCGGATCACGAGGTCAGGAGTTTGAGACCAGCCTTGCCAATATGGTGAAATCCCGTCTCCATTAAAAATACAAAAATTAGCTGGGCATGGTGGCAGGCGCCTGTAGTCCCTGCTACTCGGGAAGGTGAGGCAGAAGAATCACTTGAACCTGGGAGGCAGAAGTTGCAGTGAGCCGAGATCATGCCATTGTACTCTGGCCTGGGCGACAGAGCAAGTCTCCATCTCAAAAAAAAAAAAAGGACAAAGGTAGCCTGGGCACAGTGACTCATGCCTGTAATTCCAGCACAGGAATTGGGAAGCCGAGGTAGGAAGATCCTTTGAGCTTGGGAGTTCAAGGCCAGCCTGGGCTACATGGCGAAACCCTGTCTCTATGAAAAATTAAAAAATTAGCCTGGTGTGGTGGCAGGCGCCTGTAGTCCCAGCTGCTCAGGAGGCTGAGTTGGGAGGATCAGTTGAGCCTGGGAGGTTGAGGCTGCCTTCAGTGAGCCATGATTGTGCCACTGCACTCTGGCCTGGGTGACAGAGCAAGACCCTGTCTTGAAAAAAAGAAAGAGAGAGAGAGAGAGAGAAAGAAAGAAGAAAGGAAGAAAGAAAGAAAGAAAGAGAGAGAAAGAAAAAAGAGAGAAAGAAAGAAAGAAAAAGAAAGAACTAACAAGAAAGAAAGAGAGGAAGGAAGGAAAGAGTGGACAGGCTCTAGGATCTGGACTGGACTTGGACTTAGAATCTGGACTTGGACAACCTAAGGTCAGGTTCTGCCATGTATTAAGCAATGTGGATAATAATGGCACCCACAGCTCACAAAATTGCATGTGAAAACACTTTGTAAACTATAAAGTATTTTGAGCCCTGGAGGGCAGTGGGATGGGACCATCATGCCTCAGGCAGCTTCTCATCTCAGTGCCCAGCTCAAGACCTGGCACCCAGTAAATGTCCCATAAGTGTTTGCTGAGTGAATAGATAAACAAGTGATTATCATCATCCTTTTAACTTGATCATCAGCTTTGCAGAAGAAAAACAGGCAGATGCTGTTGGACCCTGATTCAGGTTTTGTGAGCTGAGGCCTCACAAATGAGCCTGCTTTTTTTTTTTTTTCCTGTTAACGCTTTTGATGTTTTCATTTTAATACATGAAACCTGGCTACTTGTCTCAGGGAGAGTTTATGGAAAAAAAGCTTCCAGCTGGCTTTGGGCAGCCCATAAAAATGTACTGAAATGTCTAACTTTGACCAATTAGAAATTAAGAGCTGTTGGGGGATGCAGGCCGGTGACGCCACCCGCCCTGGTGAGGCCACTGAATTTCAGTAATTAGCTCTCTGGGCAGGAGGACTCGCTCCTAATTCCTTCCTGGTTCCGAGTCAAAGGATGAGGCCCTGAATCTGTTAAAGAGAAACCACAGCTTTCAGATAACAGACAAACACATCTTTAACACACGCAATCTTTGATTCAAATGATTTCAAAGGGCATGGGGGAGGGAAGGGTTTTTGTGAGCTTTAACCGAAGCAGCTCATCAGAATGTCAGCTCTCCAAATCCTATCCCTCCCTCAGCTCAAGTCTGACCTCCTCCAGGAAGCCCTCCTTGGTAACCCCAGCCCATCACAGGTTTGTTCATCCACACGACTCCTTGCTTTAAAACTCTCCAGAGGGTCTGCCTAACTTCATGGTCAATTTCAATCTCCTTAGTTTGGCATACAAGGCCCTTTGTGATCTGACACCTTCTCACCTGTGTAGCGTCTTCTCCTACTCTCCACCCCCACCCTTTAACCCAGGTGTGACAAACAACCTTCACCCCTCTCCCTGGAATTTGGGCCTCAGAGCCTTGGACTGTGTTTTTGCCTTGATGGGGATTTTCCTTCCCCTTCGTCATGTGGCTGGATGGTCCTTATTCCCAAAACTCACCCCAAGCCTCTCCTGCAGGGGTGGGGAGAGATTGAGCCCCCAGGGCTGGGTTAGGTATCCCTGCTCATGCCCCAGAGCGCCCAGGTTTCTGCTCATCACACTTAATGTAAGGATCCATTTACTCATCTGCCTCTCCCGTCCTCTTCCCTTCTCTCCCCTCCTTTCCCCTCCTTTCCCCTTCTTCTCCTCTCCTTCCCTCCCCTCCCCTCCCTGAGGAACTTGGTCCAGCTACAGTCAATATCTAGAGAAGGTATTGGCCTAGAGAACCTTGCTCAATCTTAAGCCCGCACACCTGCCATACCTTGGGATCACCCCGGGAACCTTTTTTTTTTTTTTTTTTTTTTTTTGAGACGGAGTCTCAGTCTGTCGCCCAGGCTGGAGTGCAGTGGCGCAATCTCCGCTCACTGCAAGCTCCGCCTCCCGGGTTCACGCCATTCTCCTATCTCAGCCACCCGAGTAGCTGGGACTACAGGCGCCCGCCACCACGCCCGGCTAATTTTTTGTATTTTTAGTAGAGAAGGGGTTTCACCATGTTAGCCAGGATGGTCTCGATCTCCTGACCTCGTGATCCGCCCACCTCGGCCTCCCAAAGTGCTGGGATTACAGGCGTGAGCCACCGCGCCTGGCCACCCCCCCCCCCCCCCCCCGGGAACCTTAACATGCTGATACCTGTGTTCTTATCTTCAGAGACTCTAGTTTGATTGGCCTGGATGTGGCCTAGGCATGGGGTGAAGAGTGTGGGTTGAAAAGCTCCCCGGGTGGTTCAAGGTGCAGCCCAGGTGGAGCGCCACCATAATTTACAGCACATGACTCAAGACCCAACCAGCCACTTAGAGGAGCTGCACTCCAGGCACCTCGGGGAGTATAACCTTGAACTCGGAACCCCACTATATTTGCCATATTTGTTGTGTTGAAAGAAAACTAGTCATCTGTTTATCTGAGTCAGTAGCATTGAGCAGCTGTACAGTCCCCCACAGGCCCCACCCAGTCTTCCGTGCTTGTTAGGAGAGACGGAAGCATCACAGTCACCTGTTAGAAGGATGCCTGTCTGAGCCCCACCCCAAATCCAAGGAGCCAGACCGGGGACCCTGTGCTATAAACAAGTCTCCTGGTGATCCTTCTGCACACAAATGTGCCAGGGCTCAAAACATCCTAAAACAGGCTGCAAACCCCTGACGCCTTGCAGAGCCAGGTAGGAAAGTTCAAAGCAAAGAAAGGCCTCCAGGGGACCATGCAGGGACTGGAAAACGACTGGCTCTAGCAAATTCTTGTCCTTTGGGAATGTGGGCCCCATGTTGTCAAGTCCCTCTTTTTTAAAAAGAGAATGCCAAAAATCTGAATTTTTAAAAAGGTGAAACTTGTTTAAAGCTGACAACTAATTCAAGCCATTTAAGTACACAGCTCAGACCAAACAAAACTTACCTGGGACCTGAATTTAGCATCTATTACCAATGTTTGCGGCAAACCCCACACGTGGATGAAGCTAGAGGGTGGTGTGCTTGCCTGGCCTTGTCTCAGCTCTCTCTTTTTTGAGCTGTTTTCCTGCTATGGGACTTGGGCCAGCACGGAGTAGGAGTGGGGAGGCGGTGGGGAGCGGGTACAGGAAACGGCCCCTGAGACTTGTGCCGTACGTGCAATTGGGAGGCTGTTTGGGGACATTGTTCCTTACGTTTAACAGTGTTCTCTTCATGCCAGCTCTCTAAAAAAATACCTCTCAGGTCTCAGGGCCTAATAGAGTTTTGATTTGCCTCAGCAATTGTGTGCCAGTGTCTTATGGACACTGAATTGTGTGGGATCAAGTTTCAGCTGTTAGAAAGGTCAGAGGGCAATTTGTGGCCTGTCCCCATGGCATATAGGACCTCAAGGTCCACACTTGTATACCTGTCATTCCTGGGTGCTTCTGACCTTTCCAACTTCTGTTTTTCGTTTGATGCTTGTCACATGACCACTCCTGTAAAACCTTATTCTTTTATATCAAATAAAGAAGTTAAGTGCTTTCTGAAATAAGGCATGCTATAAATAAATAAGCCCATAAAAATAGTAAGTGCTGGAAAAAGGATTATTGAATACATGACTACTTGAATGATTCATTTTGTGGTTGCACACAGGGCCTTGCACAGAGCAGGTGTTCAGGAAATGAGGGCAGGATGGTAGAGTGGAAAGCAGCAGTTTAGAGATGGAAAGACAATAGCCCTGCCATTTCCTAGCGACTGGGACCTTAGCCAAGCTGTTTAACCTCTCTTAGCCTCAGTTTCCTCGTCTGTACAATGGGGACAATCTCAGTGCCACCTTATCAGAGTTGCTGGGAGGATTGAGTAAGATGATGTAAAGTACCTAGCATGTAACAGGCACTTAATAAGTGGCAGCTGTGATTATTTCAACACCAGAAATACCCTCATCTATGAATGTCATTGTTAAATGACTTAGTAAATGCAGTAATGTGTGCAACATGAGTGAGGACGCTCTCCCTTTGCTCAAGCCAGCTAGAGTGTGACAGAGAAACCACATGGATTCACTGGGTCAATAAAATGGGGAGGTCTTCCAGAAGCTCTCGATTCCCTCAGCTCCTTGTCCCAGGTCTCTGCTCCCCTCCACACCAGGGCCCCTCTGATTATAGCAGTGATGGCAGGTAGCTCCCTGTCTGAGTGTGACCGCCCCGTCACTCCCCTCTCAGCATGCTTATGTGCTAAAGACCCTGTCCTGCCTGCCCCCGTCATCCAATCTCTAGCCCTAGCCCTGTACATTCCCTTTCTGGAAGCCTCTGGCAGTTTTCTGCAAGCTTCCCAGTCCCTTCCCCAGCCCTGACTGATCCCTCTCCTGGTCATCACTTAAGTGAGCAAATTCATCTTTGAACAGTTCCTTGACCTTTTGCTTGACAGATGCACACATGCTTTAGAAAGCACATGTCACGCAGTGCACAGGAGGTGCACTCAGAGATGACTGAATGTAGTGTCTGGGGCTCACTCCCTCTGAGGGTTGGACACCAGGCAGACAGTCAGGAAAGCAACTCTCTAATACTGTTACGAGGGAGAAAATACATCATATAGATCCCTGCGATGGAAGGTGGTCTATGGTGAGTTGTAGGTTTCCCTAAGGGCCTAAAATTTATTCATAAGAGGCACTGTTGCATAGGGCAGTGGTTCTCAAAGTGTAGCTCCAGACCTGGAGCATCAGCCTAGACTGGGAGCTCTTATAAATGCAAAATCTCCAGCCTCACTCCAGAACTACCGACTCAAACCATGTGGGGCCCACCCAGCGCTCCCAGTTTTCACAAGCCCAGGGGTGATCCCATGCAGGGCCGGTTTTTGGACCACTGGAATGGTGGATTCATTCGGAACCCGTCACCTCATCTGTCAACAGGGACGACCCTAATCATGGCAGTGGCTTCTGGAAGGGCCACGAGATGAACGTGGGAAGCCTGCCTGGCACGTGGTTGGTGCTGAGCCACCGTCCCCTAAGACTGATCACCCACTACCTTTGGAGGGTCAGCTACCGCCTGGCGCTGTTCTCTGTCAGTCATGGAACCCAAGATAAGGGCTCCAGCAGAAAGGAGAAACAGGATGGAGGTCAGGGAAAGCTGATCTGAAACTTAGGCTAAGGCCCTGAATGCCAACTTTAGGACCTCTCTTTGCCTCTGTCTGCGGCGGAGACTCACATGTTTCCAATACTTTTCTGTAATACAACAAAGCAACGGAATCCTTGGGATTCCGGCCATCTCGGGGGCACCTCCCGGGTCCGTGGCGGGGCAAGCGCTTTTTCCACGACGCCCCCCACTCGCCTCGTCTGCTTTGGCCGCGCTCCCGCGAAGGCCGCGGCGGGAGGCCCCTGATAGGGCGCGCACGCCCCGGCTGCCAAGAGAAGGCCGGGCGCGGGCCAGGAGCCGGCGCCTGCGAGCCAGGGCAGCCCCGCGCGTTTGGAATGCGAGCGCCGCTCAATGCGTTCCATATGGCGGCGGCGCGGGCCCACCCGGCCGCCCGCGGCTCCCCAGCCTCGCGCCCGCCCCGGGGGTTCTTGTCGGTCTCCCGGACCCACCTGGGCGCTGGGATAGGGACCACGGATTACCAAGACCAGCATAGTGCAGGGCACGTAGGAGGCATCCGGAGGCTTTGATGAATGAATGCTAGATACACGACTTACTGGTAGAAGGCGTCAGAGAGTCGGCTCCTTAAATAACCCAGCACACAGTCCCCCAGCCTCGGCTCCACCAAAAATCGATGGGAGCCTGCCATGGGCGAGGACCTTCTCTTGTATTTGTGTGATCCCAGTCCCAGATCCCCGACTAGTCAGGGACTTTGTTCTCCAGCTTTGCCCAAGATGACAGTTGGGCTCAGAGCTGGTGATGTGACTTGCCCAAAGTCACACAGGTAGCAAGTAGCACGTCGAGATTTGAATCCGGGTTAAAGGACTCCACGTCCAGTGCTCTTTCTATCCAAACTCCAGAGGGAGGGGAACCTGCTGACACCTTAATCTACCCTGGCCTCCCTGGAGGCTTTTCTCATTGGAATCCCAGAGTTACTAAGACTTATAAAGGATAGAACTGTCCCCTTAATCCCGGGCATGGTGGCTAATGCCAGTAATCCTAGCACTTAGGGATGGAGAGGTGGGAGGATGGATTCAGCCTGAGTTCGAGACCAGCCTGCGCAACATAGCAAGATCCCGTCTCAAAAAAATAAAAAATATGCCAGGGTGACAAAGAGAAAGTCTGTCTCAAAAGAAAAAAAAAAAGATAAAATAAGAAAACAAAAAACAAAAACAACAAAAAACCCCAAAACAAAGCATAGAACCCCCCAATAAGCTCTACTCTGCTCCCCTCTCCCAGGGTTTGGAGCTTTAAATTTAAGGACAAGTGATTGCCTTAAAGAGAAGCCTGTGACTTTCATGTTGCGTTTATCTAATTAGCTATAATGGCACTTTTTTTTTTTTTGAGTCAAGTTCTCACCAAGGCTGGAGTGCAGTGATGCTATCTTGGCTCACTGCAGCCTCGACCTCCTGGGCTCAAGTGATTCTCCTGCCTCAGCCTCTCGAGTAGCTGGGACTACAGGCATGCACCACCATGCCCAGCTAATTTTTGTATTTTTAGTAGAGATGGGGTTTCACCATGTTGGCCAGGCTGGTCTTGAATTCCTGACCTCAAGTGATCTGCCTGCCTCATCCTCCCAAAGTGCTGGGATTACAGATGTGAGCCACTGCGCCTGGCCGAATTATACACTTTAAGTGGGTGAATTGTATAGTGTGTGAATTGCATCTTTAAAAAGCTGTTACCAAAAAACTCCAAGCTTTGCTGCTCCTCACTAGCCATGTGACCCTGAAGAGTGACCTCACCTCTCTGAGCCTCAGTTTCTTTATCTGTAAAATGGGCAGGATAAAAGTAGCTGCCTCAGGAGGTTGTTGTGAGGTTTTAAGGGGAGGAATTATGTAACAAGTTAGCATGATACTTGATATACCATAAAACCTTGATAAATAACACTAGCTAGTGTTTACTGAGGGCTCACTCGTACCTGGTACTCTGCTAAGCTCTTAGGTCCATGATCTCATTTAATCCTCTAACCACTCTCATGCCAATTGTGTAGTGGAGGAGACCGAAGCTTGGACAGATGAGGCACGGATTAGAACCCTGAAGCTTGGGTTC
Organism: Gorilla gorilla gorilla; assembly: GCF_029281585.2. Lineage (NCBI taxonomy): Eukaryota > Metazoa > Chordata > Mammalia > Primates > Hominidae > Gorilla > Gorilla gorilla. The sequence continues at coordinate 117,262,844 of NC_073237.2, forward strand.
TGAACCATGAGACAGTGTTGGTTTTTGTGTAGTTTTATGTTTGTATGGCTCTTTTAAATTACTGTAACCCACTTCATTTGGAGATGTTGCGATGCACACCCTGAAATGAAGTTTCATCTACTTATCCACCTCCCTCCAAATCGATTGTTTCCCTTTCTCTTGTGTAGAATACTTTATAAGGTATAAAACGCCCCCACTGAAAGGCTGCACGAGACCTGGCATCTGCCCAGAGTGTAGTGGGCAGGGCCCACAGCCCACCCCTGTGAAGTGTTAGGCCTTTGGGAAGAAGGCCCAGGCTAGATGACTTGCTTCCAAGCCCCAGCGCTGCCACCTCCTAGCTTGTAGAGACCTCCTCGCCTTGGTCTCGTCATCTGCAAATATGCGGATTACGATCATATGTACTTGCCAGGGATATTGGGAGCTTGCTCACAGGCTCTCAGAAGCCCCAGAGCCTCACAATCGAGTTCTCCTGAGACCCCCATTGGCAGGGAGATGGCAGTCCCCAGGCTGGCCCACGCCCAGCAAGCTCCCCAGCCAGCTGTGCTGAGGCAGCAAGTGCTAAAAATAACAGTCACGTCTTGCAGGGACACAGGCTGGCCCAGAGGCAGATGGGAGTCGGGGAGGAAGTGGTGGGGATGCGCCACCAGGACTCTCCACCTGCAGTGTGCAGATATGTGGGTGTGTATGGGGGATGATTCCTTTACCCAGTGCAAGGCCCCTAACTATAAAGGAGCTTGGTTTCAGGTCACATGGAGTGGGTGGGGCCTGTTCCCTGTAGCCAAGGCACTGAAAAAGTCCTCTAGTGCTGTCCAGTGGAAATATTACATGACCTGCATATGTAATTCTAAATTTTCTAGTAGCCATATTAGAAGGAAACAAGAAGCAGATGAAATGAATTTTAATATACTTTAACCTATCAAATTTTTTTTTATCATTTCAACATGTCATCAATATAAAAATATGAATGAAATATTAAATTCTCAGCCAGGCATGGTGGCTCACACCTGTAATCCCAGCAGCTTGGCAGGCCGAGGCAGGCGGATCACTTGAGGTCAGGATTTCGAGACCAGTCTGGCCAACGTGGTGAAACCCTGTCTCTGCAAAAATACAAAAAATGAGCCGGGTGTGGTGGCGGGCCCCTGTAGTCCCAGCTACTCAGGAGGCTGAGACAGGAGACTCACTTGAGCCTGGAAGGCAGAGGTTGCAGTGAGCTGAGGTCGCATCACTGCACTCCAGCCTGGGCGACAGAGTGAGACCCCGTCTCAAAAAAAAAAAAAAAAAAAAGAAATATTAAATTCTCTTTCTGATACTAAGTCTTTGAAATCTGGTGTATATTTCAGACTGAGCATCTCAATTTGGATCAGCCACATTTCACGTGTTGTGTGAGTTTCAAACAATCTCTCTGAGATTGTTTGTTTTGAGACGAAGTCTTGCTCTGTCTCCCAGGCTGGAGTGCAATGGCATGATCTCAGTTCACTGCAATCTCCGCCTCCTGGGTTCAAGCGATTCTCCTGCCTTAGCCTCCCAAGTAGGTGGGACTGCAGGCACCTGCCACTACACCCAACTAATTTTTGTATTTTTAGTAGAGATGGGGTTTTGCCATGTTGGCCAGGCTGGTCTCGAACTCCTGACCTCAGGTGATCCTCCTGCCTTGGCCTCCCAAAGTGCTGGGATTACAGGCATGAGCCACCGCCTCCGGCCCTGAGATTGTTTTTTCATCTATAAAGTCAGGAAAATGATACTTTCCTCTGAGGTCTGTTATCAGTATTGTGTGATACTTGCAAGAAAAGCGTATGCTCAACAAATGAGTGCTATCATCATTTTATCATGGCTATTTAAACAAATTAATGTGCAGTCTGTTCAGAACTAAAACTGGATCTCACAGCTGATAGCTGTTTTTGTACTTTTCCCACAACATTATGATGCTTCTAGTCATGAATCAAATCACTGGACTTAAGGGTTTGAACCTGGCATAACCTGATCTTGGTTCAAGTCCTGGCTCCTGGTGCTTGTGTGACCTTGGGTGAGTGATTTTTTTACCCCTTGAAGCCTGGGTGTTCTCTGCTATAAAACAGAGATGATAATAATCACACCTTCCTGATGGGTTTTTTATGAAAGTTTCATGGAGCGATGTAGGTAGAGCCTGCAGTGCCGTGTCTGGCACTAGCTAAGCACTCCATGATTGTTTAAGATTCTCTTATTCTGGCCAGGCTCGGTGGCTCGCGCCTGTAATCCCAGCACTTTGGGAGGCCAAGGCAGGTGGATTACCTGAGGTCGGGAGTTTGAGACCAGCCTGGCCAAGACGGTGAAACCTCGTCTCTCCTAAAAATACAAAAATTAGCCAGGTGTGGTGGCGGGCGCCTGTAATCCCAGATACTTGGGAGTCTGAGGCAGGAGAATCTCTTGAACCCAGGAGGCAGAGGTTGCAGTGAGCCAAGATTGGACCACTGCACTCCAGCCTGGGTGACACATCAAGACTCAGTCTCAAAGAGAAAAAAAAAAAAAAGGCCAGGAGCAGTGGCTCACGCCTGTAATCCCAGCACTTTGGGAAGCTGAGGCAAGTGGATCATGAGGTCAGGAGATCGAGACCACCCTGGCTAACATGGTGAAACCCTGTCTCTACTAAAAAATACAGAAAATTAGGGCATGGTGGTGGGCGCCTGTAGTCCCAGCTACTTGGGAGGCTGAAGCAGGAGAATGGTGTGAACCTGGGAGGCAGAGCTTGCAGTGAGCCGAGATCACGCCACTGCACTCCAGCCTGGGCAACAGAGCAAGACTCTGTCTCAAAAAAAAAAAGATAAAAAGATTCTGTTATTCTTACACTGGCACCCCCACAGTGGACAAAGCAAGTGGCTTCTGCGATTGGCATCCTTACGACAACATGGTGAGGTTAGAATTTTCACTCTCATGGCAGAAGTAGAAGCTGAGGCTTAGTTAGCCTCTGCTCTGGAGCTCAGTAGAGGAAAGTAGATGCTGTTTGTCTCACTGGTGCTAAGCTTTTTTGAATGCAGAGGCTGTGTTACTCTCCCCAGCCCAGGCTGTGAGCACGGTGTCCTGCCCACAAGCTTCTAAATCCATCAGCTCCTCCAGTCCCACAAGGCAAATCCCCTCCTCAGTTCCCCCAGGGTGAGTCCCAGCATGACACAGGTACAGGACACTGCCCTTCCATGCCTCAGTTTCTCCATCTAAAAACAGTTGTGATCATTTCAGCCCTGGCGTTGGTATCAAAAGATCCGAGTGTGAATGTTGAGTTGGAATGGCCATGAGCAACTGACTTTTCTTTTTTTTTGAGACAGAGTCTTATTCTGTCACCCAGACTGAAGTGCAGTGGCACGAGCTCGGCTCTCTGCAACCTCCACCTCCGGGGTTCAAGCGATTCTCCTGCCTCAGCCCCCCGAGTAGCTGGGATTACACGCATGGGCCACCATGCCCAGTTAAGTTTTGTATTTTTGGTAGAGACAGGGTTTCGCCATGTTGGCCAGGCTGGTCTTGAACTCCTGACCTCAGGTTATCTGCCCGCCTCAGCCTCCCAAAGTGCTGGGATTACAGGCGTGAGCCACCGCACCCGGCCTTGACTTCATTTTCTTAGTTTCTGTGTCTTTGCCTGGAAGAAGGGGCTAATGGTAGAATGTGATAACAGGATGTTAAGTGAAAAGGGAGAGCCCCAAACAGTAATCAACATGATTCTAATTACATTTTTAAAAGTCAAACTACATGTATGTGTTTGTATCTACTTTCTCAAAAATACAAAGAAAATCAACCAAAATGTTCCCAGTAGTACTCTCTGGACACTGGGCTCATGGGTGATTTTTGCTTTCTTCTCTATATGACTTTTGTACTTTCCTACTTTTTCTTTTATTTTCCTTTTTTGGACAGGGTCTTGCTCTGTCACCCAGGCTGAAGTGCAATGATGTGATCACAGCTCACTGCAGCCTCCAACTCCTGGGCTCAAGGGATCCTCCTATCTCAGCCTCTTGAGTAGCTGGGAGTGCAGGCATATGGCACCATGCCCAGCTAATTTTCAGTTTTTCTATAGAGACGGGATCTTGCTATGTTGCCCAGGCTGGTCTTAAATTCTTGGCCTCAAGCAATCCTCCTGCCTTGGCTTCCCAAGTGCTGGGATTAGAGGCGTGAGCCATTGTGCTTGGGCTAGTTTTTCTATAATGAGTATGTGTCTGTTACAATCAGGAATTAGTAATTGAAGGCATAAATAATAGTTGCCCTTACTGCCCAGGGTTGCCTGAGGATTGCCTGTGGACACCCGTGAGGTGGCCTCTGTGAGCAAGCTTGTGTGGCACTGACTGCTTGCCCTGCCCTCCTGGGGTGCTGCCAGGCTGGCATCAGTAGGTCCCACAGGGCTTGCCCTTTGGCTGGGGGCAGAGGGACCTACTGCCTCCATGAAGATATGATCTCATCGAAGCTGAAGATTTCACCCAGAAAGGAGAGGAAGGAAAGAAACTGGAAGCAAATACCTGATTTCTTTTTTTTGTTGTTTGAGACAGAGTCTCGCTCTGTCTCCCAGGCTGCAGTGCAGTGGTGCGACCTCAGCTCACTGCAACCTCTGCCTTCCAGGTTCAAGCAATTCTCCTGCCTCAGCCTCCCGAGTAGCTGGGACTACAGGCATGTGCCACCATGCCCAGCTAATTTTTTTGTATTTTTAGTAGAAACAGGGTTTCACCATGTTGGTCAGGCTGGTCTCGAATTCCTGACCTCAGATGATCCACCCGCCTTGGCCTCCCAAAGTGCTGGGATTACAGGTGTGAGCCACCACACCCGGCTGCAAATACCTGATTTCTAATGCCAGTCCCATCCCTGCCTCCTTAGGCCAAGCACTTGGCTTTTCTGGCCTTAGTTTCCTAATCTGTAAAAGAGGATTAAAGGGTGCTTGCCACACCGTTGAGGGAAGGGGTTGCAAGTAGCCCCTCGGACCCTAGGCTCATTTGGATTAGGAGTCACAGAAACCAAGTAAGGAGCGCACCTTATGGCCAGACCCAGGGAGCCGGCAGCACCTGGTATTCTAAATGCACTTCAGGGGCTGTTAAGTGATGAGGATCAGATGTTCCTCCCATCCAGCAGGAAGCAGGGGAAGGTTCTGATGCCCCAGTCAAGTCTGATTGGCTGTTGGGGGCGAAAGGTGTGACTGAAGCACTGACAAGGTGGGTGGAGGCAATAACCTGTAACACCTCCTCTGGCTTGGAAAGTTTTGCTGCATCAACTACAGCTGGAACCTCCTGGGGCAAGGCAGAAGGGCCAGAACAGAGAGGTCTTCTACTGAGGGGCTGTCATCAATGTCCTGAGACATTTGTGGAGCTTCTGGTATACACAGCGCAGACAGTTTCCCCTGAGAAGCTGATTGTCTAAAAGTGACACAAACCCTCTTCCCTGCCACGTGCCCCTGAAACGCCCATCAGAAACCTGAATGGCTTCCCGTTGCCAACTGAAGCATCCTCACCCTATACATTAGAACCCCCTGCGGAGACTTCATCCTGATGCTCAGGCTTTATCACTTACCGCGGTGAGATTCTGTCGCTGGTGTTTTAAAAATCTCCCCAGCTCCATCGGGAACTGCTGGGGGTGGGGGACCTACTGAATCCACCCAATGAAACGGTGGCTTTGCCTGCATCTTGCCTCCCCTACCCTTGAATCACCTGTAAAAGATGCAATGTCACATCTTTGATGCACTTAACATAGAGCTTTGTTGGAAAAGAAATCATTCAGTGTCTTAAATTATCATCTCATCCTGCTTTCAATAGGCCCAGGGTTACCAGCAGGTGCTCTGTGGGCAGGGCGGGGGGTCGGGGGGGGGGCGGTGGGCACTGCTGCGTCTGATGCTGTCTACACTCCAGTTCATCTGACCCTTCTGACTCCCTCCCCCATCCTGCCACACAGACCCTGCCCTCAGCCAAGACAGCTTCCCGTTTTCAAGTCGGTACTCTTCCCTTTTCCCCATCCTCTGCATTTCACAATATTCTCAGGCTGAGCTTAAAGGCCACTTCTTCCCTGAAGCCTTCCCTCCTTCACCAGCTGGATCTGGGATTCTGTGCTTTCTCTAAGCTTCTCCTACTCTCAATCATAATGATCTACTTATCTGATCATTTCCTCCACTGAACTAAGAGTTTCTTGAGTCCAGAGTGCACATCTTGCCTTTCTCCCTTCAATGTCGAACACAGTTAACAGGTGCAGGTGTCAATGAAGCTTTGCTGAAAGAATGGCTGCATCTCATGCTCTTTGAAGAGAGTATGTATCTCTTGCCATCAGAAATAGGCAATCAAAAGTGTAGAGTAACAGCTGTTTCTCATGGGGGCTTGTTCTACAAATCCCCCTTGGGCTCAACACTCGGTGAGTAGGGATCAAGAGGTTATTGCTAGGACATCAGTTTTAGGGCCTAGACCCATCACTCGCTAGGCCAGACCTTCATGTGTGACATCCAGCTGTCAGCAGGAAGAAGTCAGTCTCCACTGCCTCCACAGTCTCCGCTGCCACGCTGTCAGCCATGGGAACAATAAAAAGCAGCCCCAGAATGTTTGCTGCCATCGTGCATGGACAACACCATTGCATATAAAAGCACTAGTGCTCCATTATTGCAGTTGGGCCTCCTGAAAACCCCTAGAGCTGGACAGGGCAAGGGAGAGGCTTCCTCTGATCTTCAGCTGAAGGACTAAGCATGACAGGATGCCAGGCTTAGAGCCCAGCTGGCCTGGGTTTCTGACCCATTGAGTCTGCCGTGCCACGATGCTCTGTCACCTCCTTTGATCCTCCTGTATGCTGGGCTGGAGAGAACAGGAAGGGCTACTGACCCATTTTTATAGAAGCAACCCTAACGATTTGAGCAGTGGAGTCTAGCACAGGCTCAGCAGGTGGAGGAAGAGTAAGCTGTCAGGAAAGCAGGAGGGGAGAGTAGTAGGGTCCTGACTTGTCTCAGGGTCTCTGGAAAGTTGGGTGTGGCCTCCAAGGTGAGAAGATAGGTGTGGGCCACCACCAGGCCATGACAGGCGGGCAGTATTGCCCAGGCTTCTCTCTCCAGTCTGTCCTGCGTGGCATCTCCTTTGAGGGTCAGAGAAACCAGGGAGGGAGGCAAGCTGGGGTGGGTCTCATTATAGAAAAGAGAAGACTGGGGCTAAGAGGGGATGTTCCTGCCAGCATGCCAGCCTCTGATGCCACCTGCAAAACTGGTGGCACCACCTCAAACTCAGCAATGGCCTTTTCAAACCTGGCTCAGTACAAACAACTCCCAAACCATACACTTTAGGAAAACTTCAAAAGAGATTCTAAAAATTATTTCTTTGGGGTTATACATTGCTCAGTGGCTTGGAGGTCCTGATCAGTCTGCTGAGAGAAGTGGATGCCTCAGTTAATCAGGTGTTACGGGATTCTGGAAAGCACCAAAGGTGGGGCCTCTAGGCAAGAAGAGGAAAGTTTATGCCCCTCTTCTTCTTGAGGTGCCTCCGGCTGCACCTGGGAGCTCACAGTGACTGGGTTTCACCTGCATGAAGTGACGTGGCGTTTAGCTGATGGAGGCACAGGATGCGGGGGCTGGGTGTGCTCCTGCGTGTTGGGGAAGCTGAGCTGCCAGGCCCAGGGTGGCAGGTGCCCTGTGGACCAGGTCAGTCCAGTGGGGGTTACTGAAGGTGAGTGAGGAGCTGGGAGGACAGGAAGCTCCTGAATGTTTCCAGAACCCCTGTAGCTCTAGGACTCACCTGGGCCAGGAGGCCTAGAATGAGAGACTTTCTGGGCTGGAAGGAACCTTAAAAGTCTTCAAATCCAACCCCCAATTTGAAGTCCTAGTGGAGCCCTCTGGGTTTGCTTGTTCACCTCCAGTGACGAACCTGGACAGACTGCATTCAAACTGGCACCCCATCCCTTCCACCTGGTCCTATTTCTGACCCTGGAGAAAAAGAGGGCAGGCCTGTGTCCAGGTCTCCCTGGAGGCCCTGCAGAGATCTCCCTAGCCCGAGAGCTTCTCTGCTTGGGTCCTATGGTTCCAGGCCTGGTTCCATTTTCTTCCCATTTGATGAGAGTCCACCTCAACATTCGGGGCCAGAGTGGCTCACTGGCCTCCCAGTGTCACATGGTCCGTGCAGAGGGGAGCAGCTCTGCCTGTCTCCTTCTGGACCCTTTGCCTTTGTGGGCCCAGCCCACGTCCTGCCATCCTAACCAGATGGCCAGCCCAAAGTCGACCCCTCAGTCTTGCTTGGATCATGCCAGCCTTTACCCATCTTTGTGCCCTGAGGTCTTGGGTGCCAAGGGCAGGGCATCACAGTCCTCTGGCTAGCTCCCTTCTGAGTTGGAGCTCCCTCAGGAGCCCCACCCACCCTAAGTGCTGGTCTCCACAATGCACTTGAGGAACATTGTGTCGTCCTTCACATAGGCATGCTTGGGTGACTGCAGTTTGCTGAGGGGGAAGAAGAGTGGGCATCCACTGGCCACGTTGGTTTCACTCTGGGGCCTCTGGAAGGACGCTGAGCTTAGGTCAGGCCGGAAGGCGTCAATGGCGTGCTCACGGTTGTTCTGGTCCAGCAGCATGAAGGTGACCTGCAGGGAAGGGACAGGTGGGAGATCAGGCCCTACAGCAGCAGCGCAGCTTGGAGGCCCAGGCTTGGGCTCAGAGCTGTGCTCCACACCTACTGCCTGTGCAGCCCCTCAGACCCTTGGCTCATTTGGATTAGGAGTCAGAGAAACCAAGTAAGGAGCGCACCTGGGGTATGGCCAGACCCAGGGAGATAGCAGCACCTGGTATTCTGAGTGCACTTCAGGGGCTGTTCCATGATGAGGATCAGATGTTCCTTCCATCCAGCAGGAAGCAGGGGAAGGTTCTGATGCCCTAGTCAAGTCTGACTAGCTGTTGGGGGCAGAGGGTGTGACTGAAGCACTGACAAGGTGGGTGGAGGCAATAACCTGTAACATCCCCTCTGGCTTGGAAAGTTTTGCTTCATCAACTACAGCTGGAACCTCCTGGGGCAAGGCAGAAGGGCCAGAACAGAGAGGTCTTCTACTGAGGGGCTGTCATCGATGTCCTGAGACATTTGTGGAGCTTCTGGTATACACAGCGCAGACAGAGGTTCCCCTGAGAAGCTGATTGTCTAAAAGTGACACGAACCCTCTTCCCTGGCACATGCCCCTGAAATGCCCATCAGGAAGCTGAATGGCTTCCCGTTGCCAACTGAAGCATCCTCACCCTGCACATTAGAACCCCCTGCGGAGACTTCATCCTGATGCTCAGGCCTTATCACTTACGGGGGTGAGATTCTGTCACTGGTGTTTTAAAAATCTCCCCAGCACCTTTGGGAACTGCCGGGGGTAGGAGAACCTACTGACTCACATCCAGACCAAAGCGGCACACCCGCCCTGCCCCACCTGTTTCCCCAGACCTGAGGTCTCTATTCTTGACACCCTCCCCTCATGCAATGCTGCTGTTCACCCACAGGAAATGCCTATCCCTGAAACCCCTCTATAAGAATTATGCTGTGTTTTTTTTTTTTTTTTTTTGAGACAGAGTTTCGCTCTTGTTGTCCAGGCTAGAGTGCAATGGCACAATCTTGGCTAACTGCAACCTCTGCCTCCTGGGTTCAAGCGATTCTCCTGCCTCAGCCTCCCAAGTAACTGAGATTACAGGCATGTACCACCATGCCCAGCTAATTTTTTGTATTTAGTAGAGACAGGGTTTCACCATGTTGGTCAGGCTGATCTTGAACTCCTGACCTCAGGTGATCCACCCACCTCAGCCTTCCAAAGTGCCAGAATTACGGGCGTGAGCCACCACACCCAGCAAAGAATTTTTAATAGATTGTATTTTTTAGAGCAGTTTTAGGTTCACAGCAAAATTGATTAGAAAATACAGACTTCCCATATACCTCCTGCCCCCACCCAATGCACAACCTCCCCCACTATCAACATCCCCACCAGAGTGGTAGTTTTGTAACAATTGATGAAGCTGCATTGACACATAATTATCACCCAGAGTCCACAGTTTACGTTGGCATTTACTCTTGGTATTTCACTTTCTATGGGTTTTGACAAATGCATAAGGACATGTATCCACCATAACAGTATCAAACAGAATAGTTTCACTGTTCCCAAAATCCCCTGTGCTCTATTCATCTCTCCCGGCACCTACTCTTGGACAATCACTGATCTTACTGTCTCCATAGCTTTTGTTTTTGTTTTTGTTTTGAGACCGAGTCTCACTCCGTCCCCCAGGCTGGAGTACAGTGGTGCGATCTCGGCTCACTGCAACCTCCACCTCCTGAGTTCAAGCGATTCTCATGCCTCAGCCTCCAGAGTAGATGGGATTACAGGCACACATCACAATGCCCAGCTAATTTTTTGTATTTTTTGTAGAGACAGGGTTTCGTTATGGCTGGCCTTGAACTCCTGGGCTCAAGCACTCCACCTGCCTCGACCTCCCAAAGTGCTGATATTACAGGCGAGAGCCTCCGCGCCCGGCCTATCTTCATAGCTTTGCCTTTTCCAGAATGTCATATAGTTGGAAGCATTCAGAACACAGTCTTTTCAAATTGACTTCTTTTACTTAGTAATATGTGTTTAAGTTTCCTCCCTGTATTTTCATGGCTTGATAGCTCATTTCTTTTTAGCACCAAATAATATTCCACTGTCTGGATGCACCACAGTTTATTTATCCATCCACCTACTGAAGGACATCTTGGTTGCTTCCAAGTTTTGGCAATTATGACTAAAGCTGCTATAGACATCCTTGTGCAGGTTTTTGTGTAACATAAGTTTTCAACTCCTAAGTAAACTCCTTTGAGTCCAAGGAGAGCAACTGGCTATATCGTTTGGTAAGAGTGTGTTTGGTTTTCTAAGATACTGCCAAACTGTCTTTCAAAGTGGCCGTACCATTTTGCATTCCCACCAGAAATGAGTGAGAATTCCTGTTGCTCCACATCCTCGTCAGCATTTGGTGCTGTCAGTGTTCCAGATTTTGGCCATTCTAGTATGTATTAATATGTAGTGGTACCTGCCTCCTTCCTTTTTCCTGAAAATTCTGCTACTTCAGGCTAGCCTCACGGCACCTCCTCCCAGAAGTTTTCCTTATTTACCCCACGATGTGAAGGAGGAAGAAGAGTGGGCAGCCACTGGCCATTCATTCCATCCCTCCCTCCCTCTTTCCTTCCCTTCCTTTCTTCCTTCAGTTCCTCCATTTCCTTCTTTCTCTCTCTCTCTCTCCTCTTTCTTTGAGGCAAGGTCTCACTCTGTCACCCAAGCTAGAGTGCAGTGGCAAGGTTATGGCACACTGCAGCCTCAACCTCCCAGGCTCAAACAATCTTCCCACCTAAGCCTCCCAAGTAGCTGGGACTACAGGCATGTGCCACCACGCCCAGCTAATGGTTTTTATTATTATTATTATTATTATTTTATCAATAAAATATTTTTAATGCCTACAATTTCTTGTATACATAAATTGCAAAACTTTCACCTGTATACACGAAAGTATATTCTCTTACAGGTCAACAGCACCAGAAAATAAGCTAAGCTATCTAAAAATTTTTTTAACTTGATTTGTCCATTATGTAAAAGACAGGATGGATTAAATAACTCCAATGAAATCTCTATCTCACTGTTAATCATACACTAAACGTCTGAATATTTAATCACATCCACTCAGAAAATAAATTGTAGTCTAATATATTCAATACATTGAAAATAAAACAACCAGTCTCTCTTCATATATTTATTCTCTTTCCACACGTTTTGGTCTCCTGCTATATCTCAGAAATTTACCAATAGCTGCTTTTAAGTTACAAAATACAAAACAACAATTTATTTCTTGGAGAAAATCTTGGGGATTACATTAAAAATGAAAATTTGAGTTCCCACATTCTTTTTTTTTTCTGAGATGGAGTCTCGCTCTGTCACCCAGGCTGGAGTGCAGTGGCGCTATCTTGGCTCACTGCAACCTCCGCCTCCCAGGTTCTAGCGATTCTCCTGCCTCAGCCTCCCCAGTAGCTGGGATTACAGGTGCGTGCCACCACACCCAGCTAATTTTTTTATTTTTAGTAGAGACGGGGTCTCACCATATTGGCCAGGCTGGTCTCAAACTCCCGGTCTCAAGTGATCTGCCCGCCTTGGCCTCCCAAATTGTTGGGATTACAGGCTTGAGCCACCATGCCTGGCCAGATGGTTTTTATTTTTAGCAGAGATGAAGTCTTGCCATGTTGCCAAGGCTGTCTCAAACTCCTGAGCTCAAGCAATCCTCCCACCTCAGTCTCCCAAAGTGCTGGGATTACAGGTGTGGGGCACTGCATCTGGCCATGAATTTTATTTCTATATAACCTTCAGGAAGATTCCAGACATTTTAGCTCCTGGACTCATGGAGCTGGAGGGAGCCCTAGTTACTAGATCTGATTGTTTTATAAAAAGGGAAACTGATAACACAGAGAGGGTGGGGGACTTGCCAGGTCACATGGCCAATTCATTGCCAAACCAGGACTAGGACTCAGGCTTCCATGCTCCCCACCTTACCCCCATCACCTTCACGCCCATACCTTGTTCCGGAAAGGCCACGGCAGCAGCGCATCATACTCCCCTCTCATGATCACGATGAAGAGCGACAGGTGGGTTCTCTTTCCAGTGCCATCTCCATTCAGGTATAGCCGCAGGCACAACTTGTAGCCATACTTGGCAGTGTAGAAGGCTGAAACGCAGAAGCCAGAGGCAGTTGGGAAGTGCTGGACTTTGCAGATGTGGGACTGGGATCCAGTGGTCAGGCATGCCCAAGGTCAGCGGCTCAAAACCATGAAAGATGGGGTTAGAACCCAGCATTCTTCTCGAGTAGGGTGTCAGACAGGAATGGGCTCTTGGGGGTCATCTAGCTCAGTGTTTGTCAGCTGGCCATCCAAGTCATACACTGCCAGGCCCCACCCTCAGAGTTTCTCACTCAGTAACCCTGGGGTGAGAACTGAGAGTTGGCACTTCCAGCAAGTTTGCAGGGGTTGCCAATGCCGCTGGTCCTAGGACCACATTCTGAGAACCACTGATCTAACCAACCTATGTTTTACAGTCTGGAAACCAAGCTGAGAAAAACAAAGTGGCTGGTCACCATCTCACGGTAGGTTGGGGACCCAGCAAGAATGAGGGGTGAGGCTTCCTGCCTCCCAGCAGCAGTTTCTTTCTGCTGCCCTATGCCAACTGGCTGGGGCCCCCTGGAGGCTGAGGGTACATGGGGTGACTCACAGTTCTGCCCTATGCCAACTGGCTGGGGTCCCCTGGAGGCTGGGGGTACATGGGGTGACTCGCAGTTCTGCCAGCCATTCTCAGGTGGCAAAACCCTTTGAGGGCTGAATCATACCTGGTGAACATGCACAGAAACCCCCTGGGCAGCTAAAGGGGCCATCCCATGAGAGCACGTCCTCTGGCAGAGCGCCCTTCTGGGAGAGGCTGACTGGAGACATGAATCGGGGGCAGGCAGGAAGAGGGTGGAGGAGGGACAGGCTGGCAGTCTGACTCATCTCTGCCCATTACGTTTTGGTAGAACAGGAAGCACGAGGTACTGCTTGCTTTTTCCCTCTTTGAAAAGAATTGAGGGAAAAAGGTCTACAAGTAGGGCTCGAGGCCACCCCATGAAGAGAGCTGTCCCAACACAATGGGATGAGTGCTACTCCTGCAGGAAAGGGGTCCCAGCCCTGCTCTGGGATTGTGACACACTCCGCTGCCTCATTTAAAAAAAAATTTTTTTTTGAGAGGGTCTTGCTTTGTTGCCTGGACTGGAGTTCAGTGGCACCATCATAGCTCACTGCAGACTCAAACTCCTTAAGCCATCCTCCCATCTCAGCCTCTCAAGTAGCTAGGACCACAGGTGCAGGCCACCACGCCTGGCTAATTTAAAAAAAATTTTGTGGAGATGGGATCTTGTTATGTTGCCCAGGCTGGTCTTGAACTCCTGGCCTCAAATGATCCTCTCGCCTCAGCCTCCCAAAGTGTTAAGATTATAGACATGAGCCACTGCACGCAGTCTGCTGCCTCATTTTTTGCACAAATATATGCACTGTTATATTAACAGATATCATTTAGTTAAGAGAAACACTTGCCAAGTAATTACTTTATGCAAGACATTGTGCCAAGCCCAGGGGCCCCAGAAATGAGTAAGAACTGAGTAAGACACTCATTCACATATGCTACCTGCAATCGTACACAAGTGCATGTGTCTTACTCAGTTCTCTAATCTTATTTCAGACTGTCGGCTCTCTCAGGCCACGGTGTTCACTTGTGAAAATCATCATCCACATCCATCTCATCTGCATATACTGTGGCCCACAGCACACTTTCCTTCACTTCCCAAACCCATGAAGTGGGTAACAGTTTTGATTCCTATTTGCAGAATGGGACTGACATTCAGGGAGGAGAAAGGGCCTGAATGTCAGTCAGCCGGGGCCACCGCTATGTGTGGCTGAGAGCCACAGGGCAGAGCATGGTTCACCCACCAACCTCAAGATCTCAGCATGGTTCCTGCCCATGGTGAGTGGCCTGAATGGGCACTGGCCTAAACTGGACACAGCGTGTCTGTCACAGAGCTAGCTCTGTGACACTAGCTCTGTTTTCACTGCTTGCTTCCTGGGTCCTGTGGGGCCTGTTTCCCCAGGCAGGTCTCTGTGCCCCTGGGAGGTGTTACCTGGGGAGAAGAGGCTGACGGTCCTGCCACAGGCCGACTCATGGCACCGCCTGGTGACGTTGGTGATCTTCCACAGGAAAGTGCCATCGAAGGAGGCCTCCTCCATGAGGCGCAAGCTCTGCTCCAGCTTGCCCAGGGCCTGGTCTTTCTGGGCCAGGGTCTGCTGTAGCTCCACCACCTGTAGGGAAGACTGTTCAGCCAGGAACACCAGAACCCGGCTTGGGGATGGGATGGGAATGGCGGGATGTGGAGATTGATCTGCCCCAGATGTGCTTTCCTGACCACGCCTCACTCAGGCGTGCGTCTGCATCTGAATGTGCTGCCCTCTGCCTGGCCTTCCTTTTCCTTATCCACCAGGAATCCAGCTCATATGGCCCCTCATCTGGGAAGCCTTCAACCACTGTCCTAGCTCAGCTGCTCTCTTTCAATATGTTCTTACAGAGCCCTTACAATGATTTCATGAGACATATTTTTCTGGCTTCCCTACCAGATGGTCTCCTCCACCGAAAGCTGGGCCCATGCTCATTGTGTCTTTGTGTCCATGCCTTGCATAGTGCCTGGTATGTAAAAGTAGAGCTGGGAAGTTTGTAGGTGAAATGAAGGTATAACTGTGGCTTTCAGGGAGGCTGTCTTTTAACTGGAGCAAGAGTTACATAAATAAAGGCTAAAGCCTCAGCCACTCCAACTCAGCGCCTGGCCCTTCTAATAGCTTTCCCCAAAAAATGGAAAGAATATAAATTTATTCTTGGGTGTGCTCAGGTAGGGAAGCCATGAATGGAAGTGAGCATCCTTAAAGAAAATTTAATCGTTAATTTTACTGATGGGGAAGGTCCTGAGAGGGAAAGTGACTTGCTCAGACCCACACGGCAGGTGGCTCTGATCACCTGCTGTAATGGTAATTGCGAATGGTGAGGCAGATAATGGTAATGGTGAAGCAGTAACTAAAATCCAGGCCTAACTCAATATGAGACAATGATGTAATGTTACTGCAAAAGAAGCAACATTAGAATGGTCATTGGCTACATTAAGAAAAGTATAGGCCAGGCGCAGTGGCTTATGCCTGTAATCCCAGCACTTTGGGAGGCCGAGGTGGGCAGATCATGAGGTCAGGAGTTCGAGATCAGTCTGACCAACATGGTGAAACCCCATCTCTACTAAAAATACAAAAAATTTAGCTGGGTGTGGTGGCACGCACCTGTAATCCCAGCTACTCAGGAAGCTGAGGCAGGAGAATCGCTTGAACCTGGGAGTGAAGGTTGCAGTGAGCCAAGATCACGCCACTGCACTCCAGCCTGGGTGACAGAGCAATACTCTGTCTCAAAGGAAAAAGAAAAAAAGAAAGAAAGAAAAGAAAAGTATAAGCTCTAGAATAAGGGAGAAGACAGCCCTGTTGGACCAAGAACTGTGGCTAAGTGGATTATCTGGAGTCAGCCTGGTACCATACTCCAAGCGTACAGAATTCTTTGGAGACTGAGCCAGAGCGTAGGATGGCAATGTGAAGCAGCATGCTCTGAGGAAGACGTGAAGGCGCTGGGGCTTTTAGCCTGAAAAGGGAAGCACTCAGGTAGGACAGAATCCGACCCTCCATCCCTGAAGGGCTGTCATGGGGACTAGAAGGTGGATTTGTCTTGTGGGCTCTGAGGGGCAGGGCCAGGAACAATGCAGGGAAGAGACAGGCTGATTTTAGCTTAGTACAAGGAAGAACTTGCTAAGAGTGGAATATGTCCTGCACTGGAATGAGCTGCTCAGGGAGGTGGTGTCTTATCACAAAAGTTCAAGCAAAGGAACCGAAGCACTGGATGGGAGGTTATGACCTTGACTACAGCTTCTAACTCAGTGCTCTTCCTGGAAGGGTGTGGGATAAAGGGGAGATATGTTTTGATGGAGTGACTGCTGTAAGCAGGATGAATGATTAGGAGGAAGCCTGTCTGCCGCTCTGGAGACAGGATGGGGCTCAGCCGGGCTTGAAGGCAAACCTGCCTCCCACACTCACACTCACCCTCTGCTCCAAGCTCAGGATGCGCTCACGGTCCAGCTGGCTCTGGTGGATGGAGGTGGCCAGGGCCAGGTGGGAGGCCTCCACCTCTTTGTTGAGGACAGCAACAATGTTCTCAAACACACGCAGCTTCCCCTCCAGCTCAGCCAGAAGCTTCTCCTTCATGAAGTGCTGCAGGGCCAGCTCCTCCTGGCTCTCGGAGCAGGGTGCCCGGTAGCAATCGACCTCCAGGTCCCCCGCCACTTCCACGGCTGCCTGCAGCTGCAGGTCTGACAGGTTCTGCTCCAGGGCCATGGGCCCAGACTCCAGGCCACAGCCCAGCCGGGCCTTCCACTGTTTCATGAACCCCAACAGCAGGTTTAGGTGGGAGGTCTGGGAGGTGACCTCATGCTCTTGCACAGACTGTGGGCTTCCCTGACAAGAGAGTGGGGCTGATCAGTGAAAACAGAGGTGGAGTGAGGACAGGGGAGCAGTGGAGTGCCCTGCTATCAAAGGTCACCAAGGAAAGTCAGATTCATTCACCCAGCAAAAGGAGTGGCTTTCTGTACAGTGGGAGGGATTCAGAGGAAGACCCTGGCATCAGACATGCCCACGATGAGCCACATGCATTGCAGCTTCTAATTCTGCCCTGCCCTGGAGTGCAAGGATGATTCAGGACCATGGAGAGGGGCGTTGGGGGTGGGGGTCATTTTAGTGATGTTCTGCCTATGCTTAGGTAAGACATTAAGAAGAACTTCCCTGAGTACCGTGATGACTTAATAGTAGGCTCTGATGCTTGGGAAAGTCATTAGTACAAAGGACATCCAGATGAGTGGACTGATGTTACGGGAAAATCATGGAGGGGCTGCAGTGGGGAGACCTGGAGGTCTGGAGCCATAGTGGACAGATCTCCTTTCTCACACTCAGATGCTTACCTTGAAGGAGCAGCCGACACCTGCAAAGGGGCACCCAACTCCAGCCTCAGCCACCTCGGGGTGAGCCTGGAAATAATAATCACATCACTGAATGTTATAGCGATCCCTGTGGCTACCCTGGGGGCTCTCTTCAATGCACCAGGATCCACCAGGGCAGGAGATGGCTTGGGCCACATGATTTTGCACATTGCTGTTCCCTTTGGCTATCTCCTTTCCACCCTTTAAGCTTCCACCCTTCCATGACCTTCCTTCAAAACAGGACCTGGGCCCTTACTGTGATCCTGGGCAGCACTGCTATTTCTCCTGTCAGGGCACAGTCCACACAGCTCCGTAATCATCACTCACTCTCTGGTTGCCCTGACTGGTCGGGGGGGCTCTGTGAGGGTCATGGCTGTGTTCCCAGTGCTGAGGGCAGTGCCTGGCACAGCTGAGACACTCAGAACACACTGACTGCATGAGTAAATGCCTCCCTCCTCCTGAAGTTCATGGGGAATCCTGGGCTCACAATTCCCATCTGCATCCCTCCTTGGCCATCTATCCTTGACTGAGGTGTGTCCACTCCGCACAACTTTCCCTTCCAGATAACATCCAGCCTGAGGGAAGGGATACAGGAGGGTCTCAGTGCTATTATAATAGCAATTTGACCCCACTGTTAGCCTATTTAGGTCTGAAGCATTTACCAAATGCTTTCACGGCCATAATTCTTCCTAGGGCTCCTTACAGCATGGTGGGGAAGAGAGGGTGGGTTTTTATTCCTATTTTACTGATGAGAAAACTGAGGCTCACAGAGGGGAAGGGATTTGCCCAAGGAGGCCGAGCTGGGAGGCAGCACAGCCACAGGGCCCCTCCCACGCACATCACTACCTCTTAACAGGAGTCAGCCCAGGAGAGATAGGAAAAAAGTTTTTCCAACATATACAATCATGCAACAGGAATACGTTCTGAGAAATGTGTCATCATTGTGTGAACATCATAGGATGTATTTACACAAACCTGAATGGTATACCCTGCTACACACCGAAACTCTGTGACAGCATATTGCCCCTAGGCTACAAACCTGTACAGCACGTGACCATACTGAATACTGTAGGCAATTGTTAACACTGTAAGTATGTGTGTATCTAAATATATCTAAACATAGAAAAGGTACAGTAAGAATACAGTACTATACTCTTCTAGGACCATCGTTGTATATGTGGTCTGGTGTTGACTGTTACATGGCACATGACTGTATCTTCATAAAGGCTTGTATCCAGAATATACAGAGAACTCTTACAACCTAATAAGGGACAAATGACCTAATAAAAAATGGGCACAGCCAGGCTCAGTGGCTCAACACCTGTAAGCTCAACACTTTGGGAGGCTGAGGCAAGAGGATTGCTTGAGGCCAGGAGTTCAAGACAGCCTGGGCAACATAATGAGACCTCATCTCTACTTAAAAATTTTTTTAAATTAGCAGTCTTGGTGGCGTACACCTATAGTCCCAGCTACTTGGGAGGCTGAGGTGGGAGGATCGCTTGAGCCCAGGGGTTCAAGGCTGCACTGAGCTATGATCACATCACTGTCCTCCAGCCTGGGTAGCAGAGAAAGACCTTGTCTCTCTTAAAAAAAAAAAATAATGAACAGATACAATCTATGAAAGTATCTTATAAAGTTAAATCATACTTATAAAATAATTTACTTATAAACCATACTTATAAAGTTACCATACAATCCACACATTTCACTCCTAGGAATTTACCTAAGAGAAAGTAAAACATATGTCTGCACAAAGGTGTGTATGTGAATGTTCATGGCGGCTTTATTCAAAGCAACCCAAATGTGTCATCAGCTGGTGAGTGGATAAACAAATTGGTCTATATATACTATAGAACAACCAAATGGAATTAAATACCAGCATAAACAATAACATGGATGAACCTCAAAAACATTATGCTAAGTGAAAGAAGTCAAACACCAAAGACTACATACTACCTGTTTCCATTCTTATGAGCTTCTAGCAAAGGCAAAACTAGAGTGACAGGAAGTAGATCAGTGGTTGCCTTCTGGAGCTGTGGGTGGGGAGGGGACTGACTACGCAGAGACACAAAGCAGCTTTATCCCGTGCAGAAACATTTGCCACTTGACTGTAGTGGCGGTTACATGATTATTTATATTCATCAAACTGTATACTTAAAATGAGTGAGTTTTATGGCATATAAATAAAATCTTGATTCCAAAAGCGCTTTGTTATTTATTTTTTTTTTTTGAGAGAATAATCTCATGGAACCACGTTAAAGGGGATTTGGACGAAAGCAGGAGACGACAGAAGTCTTTCGGACTGAGAAAATACAAAAAGCCACACTAGTTATTATTCTTTAAAAGTAACATAACCAGAGAGCTGTGGGCTGAATGAGTACAGTTGGGTTGAGACACAGAACACAGCCCAGCAAAGGCCACCCTGACCCCACCCCCACCCACCAACTGCCCAGGGCTTCAGGGACAAGTTGTTCCCAATAAATAATAGAAAACAGATGTTCTATGGAAGGCAGGCAGAGGGCGGCCTTGGCAGGGAGACCGTGCTGGCTTCGGGAAGTCTGTGGTGATGAAACCTCCCCGAACATGTAGCTTTTGACATGTGAGAACAGTGGAGGGAAGATGCTATGTGTAGACCTGGCTCCTGGGTGAATATACCTGGGGGAGCCTTTCAGGTCCCACCCCTCCCCACAGGTCCATGATTCCAATACTCTGTGGTTCTAAGGGTCAAAGCTTGGTGGGAGAGTCATAAAAGGGATAAGAACATGAAAATGATCAAGCTAAGAGTGAAATTCCAGACATCACCCCGCAGGTGGAGGGGATGTGTCTTTCAGCAGCGGAGCTGTCCTGGCGTTGTGTGAACAGCAAATGTCTGTTTTAGGGAGTGAAATGCTATTCAGATGTAGGGACATCCTTCTGTGATGCGTGTACAGATGTGGACTGTGATGAGCCTTGAACAGTTGCTGGAGAAAGGGGCAGGGGTGACTTGAGAGGCTTTCGGAGGCTTCTCCATCATCATTATTCATTCTTTAGAGTGCACGGGAGTTCAGGATGTGGCCTCTGGAGCCAGCCTTTTGGGGTTCAGAGCTTGTTTCTGTCACTTCACATACTAGCTTTGTGGCTCTGGGATAGTTACTAACTCCTCTGTTCTGCAGTTTCCTCATCTGCAAAACGGGGATAATAATAATATCCCCCTTACAGGGTTATTGTGAGGATTAAATGAGATAATACATGTAAGCACTGGTATTAGTTACCCATTGCTGCTGTAACAAAATACCACAAACTTAACAGCTTAAAACAACACAGCTTTATTATCGTACAGTTCTGGAGGCCAGGGGTCCTAACATGGAAATGTCAGCAGGACTGCGTTGCTCCTGGAGGCCCAAGGGGAGGATGGCTTCCTCCCTTCCCCAGCTTCTCAGGGCTGCCTGCACTCCTTGGCTTGTGGTCCCTTCCTCCATCTTCAAAGCCAGCAGTGGAGCATCTCCCCTTCTCTCTGACTCTCGTCTCCCTCTTCTGAGGACACTTGGGCCTCCTGGATAATCCAAGGTCACCTCCCCATCTCAGAATCCTTCATTTAATCGTGTCTGCAGAGTCTGTTTAGCCATTGTTATGGGCTCAGCAACCCCCACCCAAATCAGATGTTGAAGTCCTAACCACCAGTATCTCAGAATATGGAGACAGGGCCTTTAAAGAGCTAATTAAATTAAAATGAGGTCATTGCGGGTGGGCCCTAATGCAATGTGACTGGTATCCTTTTAGGAAGGGGAAATTTGAAGAAGGACCACATGAAGACATAGGGAGGGGACAGCCATGTCAAGGCAAAGAGAGAGGCCTCGGAGGAAACCAACTCGCCAATACCGTGCCTTCAACTTCTGGCCTCCAGAACTGCGAGGAAATACATTTCTGTTGTTTACACCGCCCAGTCTGTGCACTTTGTTATGGCAGCCCTGGCAAATGCATAGAGCCATGTGAGGTCACATACTCACAGGTCCTGGGGATTCACATGTGGACATCTTTGGAGGACATTATTCTGCCTAACACAGTGTTCAATAAATATGAGCCATTATTACTAATAATAAATTAATAGTAATAATGGCTCATATTTATTGACATTATTCAATACTACTACTGAATACTTGTTGAATACTACTGCTACTAATAACACTAATAATACTAATAGTAGTAATACTACTAGCATTACTACTAATTAGTATTCTTATTCCTGTGGATTAAGCACTGCCCCGGGACATCTCCCAGTCCCAGTCCCTCAGTGGCTGTCATATACATGTATCTCATTTAATCCTCACATCACAAACTCTTAACAATGAATTCTCTAAAACTCCATTTTCCCACTGGATTTCCTCAAGGTGGTGAGGAACATTCCTAAATGAACAGGACCAAAACGTGTTGAATGTTGTCCCATAGGATCCCTGTGACAATCCTCTGAGGCAGGTGGGGCTGTATTAGAGTCACCTTAACACAGGCAGAAACAGAGGGAATGGCTTAAGGTCATGCTGAGCTTGTGAGCAGAGGAGCTGGGCACACCTGTGCGTTCTCTCTCACAGTTGTGAGCCCCTGCACAGGCTTGCTGCTCTCCTGGCACTCATGTAGACACTGTCCCATCAGATCCCATCAGATCCCATCAGATCCTCACAGCCATGAGGGGGAGGTTGGGGCTCTGAGGTTCTGCTTCCCTCGGGTAGGTGGAGAAGCCAAAGCCCAGTGACTTGCAGGAGGCAACGGGGCAGGCGAGGGGAGCCCAGGAGCCTGGAGTCCGTGTGCAGGCTCCGTCCTCCCCACCATAGTGTCCTTGCCTGGGATGGCCTCACTCAAAGGCCAGGGACCAAGGGGACAGGAGAGGGAATCAGGAATCAGACTGCATTGCAGGAGAAGAACAGAGGATCTGTCCTGGGCCAACCCTGTCTGGTGTCACAAGTGGCCCCTGTGTGAGTGGCCTCACTGCTTGCAAATTGCTAAAAATAAAGTGTGCAGTGGAATTTCCTCTGAGGAGGAGACAGAAACAGAGAAAACAGATTCCCAGCCCTGAGGGAACACTCGTTCTTCTGTCTGGGTCTGAGGAGTCTCTGCGTGTGTGGTGTTTCCGGCCACCCTGGCCACCCAGGCCCTTTGTGGTGGGGTCACAGTGGGCCCTAGCGGGGGGCCCCATTCTGAGACCTGGGGCCTCCGGGAATGTGACTGTTAAGAGGGTGCCGGGAGCATGAGTGCCACCTCTGCAGCCCCTGCACAGAACAAAGAGGATCTGAGCAGGCCAGGCACTGCCTACCCCCACACTGGGCTGAGGTCAGGGATGCCCGGAGGGGCTGCTGTGGCTCAGGTCTCGGCTGGTGCTGAGGGGGTGCTCTACAGTCACATGGGGGAGCTTGGTCAGTCTGCCACTGTCCGCCCGTTCCTGCCCTCCTCCGTAACTGGGCCGGTTTACTCTCTGTCAGCCTCTGCTCAGCTCGACTGCCGCCTCCTCCAGGAAGCCCTGCCTGATTCTCCTGGTTGAACGTAGTCTTGCCCATTCCTGTTTTTCCCATAGCACTTGGTGGACTCTTGCACTAAAGCCTGACTGTGTTATTTAAGCAGGTATGAAACATTTAGGGGAGGATTCCTTGTGTAGAGGCAGCATAGAGAAGATGCCACCAGCTCAGGAGCCATGGGTTAGAGCCCGGCTTTGCCTCCCACTGGCTGTGTGACTTTGGTCCAGGCACACCTCCTCATGGAGCCTCAAAATATTACCTATTGGTAAAATAGGGCTATCACCGCCACCCACCACACAGGATGTCACAGGATCGGGGCGATTACAGATGAACACTGTCAAGCTCAGAAGTATAAGGTTTGGGGGTTTATTCCCAGGTATCACACTTCAAGGAACACAGATAAACAGAAGCGCATTTACCCCAAATGCACAGAGACTGGGGAAAGACTGCTTAGTGTCTTTCCATGGAGGCAGGACTGACTCCAGGGATAGGAGGCTAAGTTGCCTTTTGTGACCTCAAGGGAGACAGACAGACTTCAGCTCAGTACAAAGAAAGAGGAGAATGTTGCATCAGTCAGAGCCCCCCAGGGTAGGTGTGGTTGTTTCGTGGAGTAATGACCTCTGTGCCATTGGAAGGACATGGAGCCATGTAGCATGAATCCAGTACAGAACAGAAATTGGACTAGACAGCTTAAACCCTTGTCACTTTCTGAGTCTAGACAAATTAAGGCTTTACTGTGAGCTACTGGCATCAGTTGTCAGCTTGCTTTTGACCTTCTTGAATGGGCCTCAGGGGGAGGGGGTGGGAGAAACAATCCCATTTGCTGATCCTCAGCAGACAGGACTGAAGATTATCTCCAGCCCCCCGGCATCCCCTCCTTCACTGTCACTTCTACAGGAAGATCACGCCAGGCAAGTATCAAGTCTCTAACTAGGTCAACATTAATCCTCTAATATCTGCTTCTTACATTAGGTAATCAGTCCATGGCTCTGGGCACTTCTTTGGGAGATAATCATCTAATGAAGTCACAGGCTGAGGACAAACTGATAAGCAGATGGCATGGGAAGTGTTTGCAAGGAGGGCTGGTCCTCAGCCCTCTACCCTGCCTCCATTTCCCAGGTTGCCCCAGATGTGCAGGCAAACTTAGGAATTACCACACATGCAAAGTGTTGACTTATCATCAGCCACTTTCCTTTGGTCAAAAGTCCCCCAAAGTTCCCACTCGGGCAAAAGTCAGAGGAGTCCCTGGTCCTTCCCCTATGTGGCTTTGTGTAGGTGATCAGACCATGACTTACCGCCCCTCCCCACCCCAGCTTTTCACCAGGAGTCCATGACTCCATGAGGTGGGGAAGCCAGCAGGGAGGGGAGGGGGCTGATGCTGCTCAGAGGTCTGCCTGCATTAAAGAAGGCTTCTTTGCTCCCAAATACAGGCAGCTTCCTCTCCCATCCTGTAGCCTGTTAGGGTGCCTATAATTCTACCATGAGTTATAGTGCCTTCACTTGGCTTAAGGCAGCAAGTTTCAAACTGTGCTCTGCAGGGCCCTAGGAGTCCCCAGAAACTCTTAGGGGCTGGGATATGAGAAAGAAATGGGACAATTAACAGGTCGGGGCTCCAGGATCCCCCTCCATCAGAATGCTTTTACTTTCATCTGATTGAAAAAGATGAAAAAAAGCCATTGGATTAGGAGATATTAAAATATCTATGTGATCTAAGATTTACACAATAAATGTATATTAATTGTGTTAAGAGGAAAGAATAAAACAAGCTAAAAACAACAGTCCTAGAGCATTCAAGCAGGTAAGGGCCTTTTGCAAGTGAGGCATAGTGGCTCACAGAGTTGAGGGTCTGCTTGTGTCTCACAGCCGATCCACCAAGAGCCAAACAGTGAGGCTCAGGGAGTTACTCCACGGAGCAGCATATCATATTAACTCTTATCACGTTGCAGAGTGTAAAGTTCCAAGAACATGCATTTGGTCCTTACTCTTACTCTCTGAGGGCCTGCCGATGGAGAGGTTGCTGAGAAGCAGATGGGAGATTGCTCAAAACCAGCTCTGGGTAGGACCGGAAATTCCCCTGAACTCTCTGAATGAGAGGGACCAGCTCAGAGAAAGGAGAAGGAGGTGTGGACACTCGCCTGCCTCTGGTCCAACGGTAGGGGGATAGCTGCCCTGCCAGCACTGCTATCACGGTCTGGACATCACAGATCCTGGAAAGGCCTTGCAGAGCTGACTTAATATCCTCATTTTACAGATACAGAAACAGGGCCTGGGAATTGCTGCTAGCCAAGCAGAGAATTATGCAGAACCACCCCTGGACATCAGGCTCCTGATCCCTGGGCCACAGTTTGCTGCAAGAAGAGGGCTTTGGCTGAAAGGAGCCAGGCACTTCCCAGTGGAGGCAGAGAGGGAGGCTGAGCAACCAGACTCCTCTGCAGGTCTCAGGGCCCCGTGTGTAAACAAGAAGATTTGATTTTGAGCAGTGACTCCTGCCTGTTTGGATTCGTGGACCAATACGAGTGTGTTTTTTTAAAATTGAGAGATTAACAAAGAGATTGTCATCTTTTTAATTTTACTTAGCAAAGGCTTTGCCAAAAACTATCATCTATGATTACATCCTTTCATTTATATAAAGACATGCATAGGACAGACACAATCTCAGAGTAAAAGGTTGGTTTTATAAATGGAAAGAATTTAGTTTACATAAACTGATTTATAGAATTGCCTTATTTTTATCATTTTGTCATGAGCTGGTGGGAATGGATCAGTTCTGGATAGCATGTGGGAACCTCTGAGCAGGACATGTAACCTATGAGGGTCCTTCCAGCTTGGGAGGGCCAGGGTTCTAAACTGTAGCTCCTGAAAATGTCTCTCTGGCCTATCACACTTCCAAATGTGTCTCTTATTCCTAGAAGCACAGTTTGACAGAGCTCAGGAGGTGAGCTGATAATGGTCTCTCCCCACCTAAAGGCAAACAGAGGCAGACAGAACCATCTAGATAGGAGTTTGCTAACCTTTTTTATGTAAAGGGGTGGATAGTAAATATTTTGGGCTATGAAGTCTTTGTTGCAAGTACTCAATTTTATATAATTTTCATGTGTCCCAAAGTATCTTTTTTTGTTTTTTTGAGACAGGGTCTCATTCTGTTACCCAGGCTGGAGTGTAGTGGCACGATCATGGTTCACTGCAGCCTCGACCTCCCCGGGCTCAGGCGATTCTCCTACCTCAGCCTCCAGACTAACTGGGACTACAGGCATGTGCCACCATGCCAGGCTAGTTTTTATATTTTTTGTAAACATGTGGTTTCATCACGTTGCCCAGGCTAGTATCAAACTCCTGGGCTCAAGCTCTCCGCCCACCTCGGCCTCCCAAAGTGTTAGAATTACAGGCATGTAATTCTATGTAATTTGAATTCTAACACTTCAGAATTACAGGCATGTTTGTCATTTACCAAGGGGTTTATATTTGTTATTATAAGAACTTTTTTGATTATTATTGATTGGGGGTCATAACAATTCTGTGATGCAGAAAACATTTTTACAGACAAGCTAGCTGTGGCTTGAGAACATTAGCAGTGCAGCAGGCCACACAGTGAGAGAGTGGCCTCACAGCCTCGAGAATTACAGGTCATTATGCATGGCCTATCATTCTTCTGATTTTTTCAACCATTTGAAAATATAAAAACCACTCTTAGCTCGTTGCTTAGGTGGTGGGCCAGATGTGGCCCATGAACCGTAGTTTGTGGACCCCTGGTCTGGACTGTTCTCACTCTAAGTCTATTGCCAGGTAGCTTTAGGTAAGACACTTCACCACTGTGAACATCAGTCTCCTTACTCCTTATAAAGCAAATTCAGTCTGGACTCAGGACTAGTTGGGAGGTGCCTGCCAGGGGTGGAGTGGGCAGCTGTCTACTTGGCTTCAACCTGGAAAAATCAAGACAACGGACAAATGCCTTTCTGTGATGTGCCAACGTACCTTCTCCTGAGTTCGAAGACGGCTTCCTGGGCTTATAGACTGGAGGTCTTCCCCTCTGCATTTGGGGCAGATCTGATCCTCGCCGTTCCTGGGGAAACATGGACAAAGCCTTGGAGAGAGGCACTACAGCTCCCTGCACCATCCACTCTCCTGACAGCTCCAGAAGCCTCAAGTATCAGCAGGGTGGTGATCATGTACGTCCACAATCCCAGAGCCACAGTTCCTAAATCGCAAAAGTGCCGAGTATCCCACATTTTTTGGTAGTTTGCAGTGAGCTTCCTGGGCTGCCAAACCTGCCCTGACTGCACTGACCGGAAGCTATTATAGCCCTTACTTGCCCCACTTAGTGTGAATATATACATGTTTCATTGCAGAAACATTAATGTGCTTGATTACAGGGCACTGCCGCATTCCCTGCCACAATTACATGATGCCCTGATTTGCTTTTCTAAAAAAAATTCTGAATTACAAAACACATCTGATCTCAGGGGTTTAGGCAAGAGATTGCTGACATGTGACTATATTTGCTCTTCTCATTTGGTCCTCCATTTGGTTTTGGTCTTATATGTTTAGTAATTACAGAGGATCACGGCCTATTAGAACAAGAAACGGCCTCAGAGAACATCTATCCTAGAGGTTCTCAATCAGGAATGGGTGTCAGATTCTAATGGGTAACACCTGGGTACCCGTGGGTTTTTTGTCTGTTTTTGGGGGGTTTTTCTTTTTTTGAGACAGGGTCTTACTCTGTAGCCCAGGCTGGAGTGCAGTGGTGTGATCTCAGCTCACTGCAACCTCTGCCTCCCAGGTTCAAGTGATTCTCATGCCTTAGCCTCCCAAGTAGCTGGGATTACAGGTGCACACCACCACACCCAGCTAATTTTTGTATTTTTAGTAGAGATGAGGTTTCACCTTGTTGGCCAGGCTGGTCTCAAACTCCTGACCTCAAGTGATCCTCCTGCCTCGGCCTGCCAAAGTGCTGGGATTACAGGCATGAGCCACTGCGCCTGGCCAGCAACTGTGTTTTTACAAAGCTCCTGGTGTCTCTGACCTGCTACCGCTACCGAGATAGCCTATTTTACAAGTGAGGGAATGAGGCCCCAGAGGGCATGTGGATTGGTCAAGGTAGAGTGAGTCAGGAGCAGAGCTGAGTAGAAGCTCTTCAGGACTTAGGCCTCAGGCCTCAGCCCTCCAACTTCCAATCAGCTCCCTCCTCTGCCAGGTTTTGGAAGGAGGGAGAGGGGAAACCAGGAGACCCACTACCAGAGCCTGAGCTGAACCCTGACAATCTGCTTGATGGTAAAACCAGTGAACCTCTGCTCCTCCACCTCCTGGCTGGCCTTTCCACGGCCACAGCCTCTCCTCGCTATTCTCACAGCCTCCTCCTTTGTCATCATGTTTGAACTTCTCACTTGCCTGATTCAGCTTTCCCACCTTCTTAAGCTGTAAAACCGCAAACAAAAGGTCATCACATGAGGCAGTTTAAGGGCATATTTGCCAGGAAACTGACCAAAGCTGACCTAATCTATTAGGCCTCAGTGTTCTCATTTGTAAAACAGGATCATAATAGTATCCACCCCTCTAAGTTGTGCTGAGGACCCAAGGGCAGAGCATTTGGCACACAGTAGGTGCATAATTGCTTAAAGAGGGATGTCCACAATAGTACTGATATCATGCCTTTCTGGGTTATTAATATTTTAAATATCATTAAATACACAAATATATATCGATCTCTTTGTCCCCTCCAAAAGGGTTCCCAGCAAACGGTCTGAGGTGATGAGCAATGCTGTGGAAGGAGAGATATTCGTCTAACAGTTTGTCATTCACCAAGAGGTTTATATTTGTTATTATAAGAACTTTTGTGATTATTATTCATTGGGCTTCATTAACAATTCTATGACACAGAAAACAGCTTTACAGACAAGCAAGCTGCGGCTTAGGGACATTAGCAGAGCACCAGACCACACAGTGAGACAGTGGCCTCACAGCCTCGAGGCTCTCCTCGGTGTGGATGGCTTTCCCCTGTGGGAGCTGATGCCTTTCTGTGGCTTCCTCTCCTTCCACCACAGCCAGAGGGGCAGTGTCAGGGAGTGTGAGAAAAGGGTGTGGAAACTGAGGCCCAGAAAGGAAAAGTCACCGCCTGAAGTCACAGGCTCCTCTGCCCCTCACCTCCCATCAGGGGTCCCACCCTGGCACCCACTTTCTGCCCACCCTCCGCTCCTCCATCACCTCACCTCGGGTTCTCAGAGAGACAGCCTGCACAGCAGAGAGCCCTGGGCTCCTTTGGGTCCTGGCAGACGGTGGGAGGGCACCCAAAGGGAAACTCATTCTCATCAGGGGCCGGGCGAGGACTGCTGCCTGAGCTGGAGGCCATCTCAGGGTTCCAGGCTGGCCAGAGGGCCTGTTTAAGTTGCTCCAGGGCAGGGGACCAGCCTTGTGGAGTCCTGGCCTGGGCCTCACTCTCTGGTGAGTAGGAGCTCTGATGACTTTATCTTCTTCTCTCTGGCTTGTGTGGTTCAACGTCACAGCTGAGTCACAGCAGGGATGGAGCAGGAATTACCCTTTGTGGTGATAAAAATCCCCTGGATGGTGACTGAAGGCTTTAGGAGTGTCCAGTCATTTTCTTTTTTTTTAGAGTGAGAAAAAGCAAGAGAGCAAGTCAGAGAAAATGACCCGTGTCACAGACTCTCAGAAAGCACAGTGAGAGTTCCCCTGGCTGAGAATCGCAGGCTGCCGCTGGCTTCCCCCACTTCCCTGGGCACATCGGAGGAGAGGGTCACAGCTGGTCTCTGGTCTGTGTTCCCTGGCACCTCTGAGCAGCCTGGAATTCTCAGTGGGGGTGCTCACCTTCCTGGTGGAAATCCCCAGGGTGTTGGAGACAGGTCCAAAATTTCAAGTTCTAGGCGCTTTTGCTCTGCTCTGTTTGAAGTGTCTGGGTGACCTCAAGGAGAAGTCACTTCCTCACAGTGGGTTCTGATGACTCCATCTGTAAAAAAGAAGTTGCAACAGGTGGCCTCTGGGCTGTAAGATTCTGGGACCTTATCTTGCCTGGGACTGAGGCAACCAGAAGGAGCAGGAAAGCCCTGATGAAATCCAAGGCCTAGGACCACAGACTCCTCAGGGCCCTCCCCGCACCACCCCACTCAAGAAGTCATAGGTGGCTACATGCTCCGGTCAGGTGCCACCACTTTACTGCCTCAAGGAGAACAAAGCGCTAAACAAATGCAAGATCACAGCAGCTGGTCTCAGCATCCAAGTGGGGTGTAGATCCACATTTGCAGGAAAAGTGCACTGTGGAAACGATGGCTCCCGGAATGTGTACTGTGTGCTGGGCAACAGTTTCCCTCCAAATCCTTACAACAACCTGCAAGGAATTCTTCTGCAGCTGTATATAGGGTCAGAGAAGCAAGATGCCTGGTCCAAACGCACACAGCCTCTGGTAGTGGAGTGGGATTCACACCAGGGCTGTGGGGCCCCAAGCTCTGTGTGCTTGGGATGGAGATCAGAGTACCCAGCTCTTGTCTCATCTATCAAATGGAGAAGACAATCCCTACACATCTTTCCATCCTGCTCAGCTGCTACAGAGGTTTTGCAAACTTTCACAGTGGTTTCAGATCATGGGTTTTGAGGTCAGACAGAGCTGAGTTGAAATCCTGGGTCCACTGCTTACTAACTGTGGGCCCTGGGACAAAGTCCTTAACTTCCCTGAAACTCAGATTCTGCATCTGTAAAATGGGACAATAATACCTATTTCACCCAATTGTTGTGATGACTAAATGAGATAGTGGGTCAAAGTGTGGTGTGTAACCCAAGTGAAGTACTTGAATGACATTTGGCTCAGATGGTGACTACAGGCCCTCCAGCTCCTCAGAGAAAAGGATTAAAGTGGTGCATTACGCTTATACTGTGTTTTCACGTCTATCTACTGGAGCCTCAACAGGTGGGCAGGGCAGGTCATCTGACCCGAGATACATTAAACTGCCCACCTGCCCTGGTGTAACACCAGGGCTGCCACAGGCTGGTGGCAAAGACAGCACGGCATCTTACGGCCACAGTGTACATCAGGACCTCCACCCCCATAACAAACGACCTCCAGGCCTGCATCAAGACTATCAGAAGACACTCCCTTTTAACTGTGTACCCCATACCTGCAAGCTTTCCTGCAGCCAGCCCTACCTGTTCCCTCCTTCCCCTGGTTTGGGATAAAACAGGCACCCAAGACTTCTCTCCCCATCTGTGGGTCCGTTCTCTCCCTTCCGGCCTCAATACCACCCTCTCTACCTGCTCATTCCCACGGACATCAAAACGTGCCCAGGCTGCTCTAATAAGGGAAAAATAGTACTACTTTTGGGTACTGTCTTACGTAATTTTACAGACATCATCTCATCTAATTTTCACTCTGTGAAGCAGGTATTGCCATCATCATCCCCACCTTACAGATGAGAAAACTGAGGCACAGAGAGGCTAAGCGACTTGTTCAAGGTCTCACAGCTAGTGAGTGGGGACTCCTGAACCCAGAGCCAGTCCTGTAACCACGCACGCTTTTAAAACACTCTTTATTCTCATCTCCAATTTCTACATCTACTCTCTCCTCACCTAACGGTAGAACTTCTAGAAAAGATTGTCTATACAGGCACTTGGATCTCCAGGGAATCATCTCTCCAAGTGTATACGCATGTCGGGGACGCCAAATGCCCTGGGCCTGCCCCAGTTTCTATCCAACCAGCCCTCCTGCCAGCACCTGACCCGGCTCTCAGCCCTTCCTTCCGGAATCCCTTCCTTTCCCCGGCTTCCCGCATCCTCTGCGGGGAATTCCCCCCGCGTCTCTGGTGGCTCCTTATCCGTCTCCTTGACCCCTTTCTCTTCTACACTGGGCCTCCATCGGCTCCATCCACGAGGAGTCTCTCTGCGCCGCGTGTCCCCATCTCCCACTCGTCCTTTGGGGCGCCCCTGCACCAGACCCCACTCCCATGGGAAGTCTCCGTGGGCCGCCCCATGATGAGGCTGGGCGCCCCGCTCTGTGATTCCTCGCGCCTGCCGGCGCCAGCACAGCCCCCGCCGCCCGGCTCTGCAGGCTGAGCCCCCAGCCAGGTCCGTGAGCCCGCCCGAGGGCGGGAGAGTGTCGCGTCGCCACCTCCACATATCCAGTTGCGAGCGCAGCGCTGGGAGCCAGGCAGCGCCGGTGCCCGCGGAAAGAGGAATGAGCCCCTGCGGGGCCGGGGCGCCCGCGGCTGGGCTGGGGGCAGTGAGTCCGGGGCGGGCTCTGCAGCCGAGGTGCCAGGTCCCCGGCTGCACCCGGGAAGTCCCCGCCTCAGCAAGCGGGAGCTGGAGGGGGAGTTCGGGGCGAGGAAGGGGGCCGGGGAGCCGCCCTGCGGTCCCGGGGCAGGGGTGTAGGGCAGCCAACCTCGGCGCCGCCTCCGCCACCGCCTACCGGCGGCCAGGCCCGGAGCTTCCGGTGGAGTGTGAAGGACGCAGCCGCACAGGCGGAAACCGGGAAGGCAGGGCCGGGGCCCGGGGCTGCCGCTCCCCAGACCGCCGCGGGGCGGGGCGAGCGATCCCCGTGCGGGGAAACTGAGTCTGAGGGCCGGGTCTGCGGCGCCACGGGCACTGTGCGCCCAGTTAACTGACACGCGTGTACGCAGCTCCTCCGCTTGCGGGGCTCCTGGCACCTGGTGCAGCACCTGCGCGTGTTTAGTGCTCAGTAAAATGCCCCCTGAAACAACAAACACAAACCGGGAATTGGAGCCCCCACCCTGGTCCCCTGCCTGCCCAAAATCCGAGTAGTGAGAAGGTGAAGAGGAGTAAAACCGCAGTCTTACCCTTCTTGGATTTCTCCAGAAGATCCTAGCACAGTTCCAGGCTCGCCCAAGCTTATTGGGTTGGAGCAGTCAAGTGATAGTACTTGATAGTACTTGATCAAAATGATAGTACTAAGTGGTTCAAGGCACTGTGCTTTTACAAACTGGATATTTTAAGGAACCGTTTCTGTTTTCGTCTAAACACACACACGGTCGCTAAATCCTTAAGAATATATTAATCAAAATAGTTATGGAACTTAGTGTTGGGGTAGAATTTTAGATTAAAAGCTACACCTTTATTTTTGCGAACTACCAATTTGACAAGGGCTCCTTCTCTGTCAGATGTCTTAACCTTGTAGGACTGATGGTGGAGGGAGGGATGAGGCTGCCCACCTTGTTGGTTTGGTTTGAACAGCTCAAAATCTCTTTATGTGTTAGGGTCCTGTTTTTTTTTTTTTGTGAGATGGAGTTTGGCTCTTGTCACCCAGGCTGGAGTGCAATGGCCCAATCGCGGCTCACTGCAACCTCTGCCTCCCGGGTTCAAGTGATTCTCCTGTTTCAGCCTCCTGAGTAGCTGGGCCCACCACCACGCCTGGCTAATTTTTGTATTTTTAGTAGAGACGGGGGTCTCACCACGTTGGCTAGGCTGATCTCGAACTCCTGGCTTCAGGTGATCCTCCCACCTCGGCCTCCCAAAGTGCTGGGATTACAGGCATGAGCCACCGCGCCTGGCCTAGGGTCCCTTTTTATGTCCTGACTCTCAACTGGATTGTAAGAGCAGGCAACGATCTTTTACTTGTTTTTTAACCTGGCATGCCTGTAAGACTCTCACTTATTGGAGGCAGAGCTGCTGTCCTCCAACTTCCGCTAGACAGGCGGAAGCTGCGGAACACAGGGTACTCTAGTGAAAGGGGGACCTCAGAGGCCCACCTGGGAGGGAGATGCTGCTTGTGGAAAAGCAGAAGATCTCAGGGGCCTCTAAGAGAGAATTTCTGCAATCTATGGGAGGTTGCCCAGATGTAGCCTCTGTGGGGCCTTTCAATTCTACGGGAAAAGGATTCAAAGAGTTAAGTGTCTGAATTAAAAATTGATGGACTCGGCCGGGCGCGATGGCTCACGCCTGTAATCCCAGCACTTTGGGAGGCCGAGGCGGGCGGATCACAAGGTCAGAAAATCGAGACCATCCTGGCTAACACGGTGAAACCCCATCTCTACTAAAAATACAAAAAATTAGCCGGGCGTGGTGGCGGGCACCTGTAGTCCCAGCTACTCGGGAGGCTGAGGCAGGAGAAGGGCATGAACCCGGGAGGCGGAGCTTGCAGTGAGCTGAGATCGCGCCACTGCACTCCACCCTGGGAGAGAGTGCGAGACTCCATCTAGAAAAATAATAATAATAATAAAATAATAAATATATAAATAAATAAATAAATAAATAAAATTGATGGACTCTGAGTCAATTAGTCTGATAGTTTTCCCATCATCAGAAAACATTTATTTATCTTTGACCTTGCCTTTTCCTGGGTGTTGTGAAGTTAGAAATAACATTCCAGCAAAAATTTGGGAAGAAATCTGGGGTTATTTGTTGAAGGGAGTTTCTAAGTCTAGTGATTTTCCCTAACTCAATAGATTTCCAGATTTTAAGAAAAGAAACAAAGCACCTCTGAAGTTATTTGAATTCTAGGCACCAAGCAATCCCTGGGGTTTTTCTAGTTGTTTATGGGACTGGCCACTTTGAAGGCGCAATGGGGATTTCAGTTTCTGATGGAAGTGCCAGTGACACTCATGGTCAGGTGATGTGGTTCAGGGGAAGAGCTTGGCAGATGGATCAGGGACATGCTCTAAGATGCCAGTGATGAGGAAGACATTGATACTAGCCAGCTCACTGCCTCTCTTTGTCATCTGTAGCTACCCATGTGTCCTGTTCTAACAGACTGGTTTTTCTGTGTGGCAATTCTTTCTTTCATGGACTCTGGAAACAAAGACTCTTCCAAAGGTGGGCACACTGCACAAGGGCCTTTTGAAGAAAATTTTCTCAAGGATTTGGGGCCTATAAAAGCCATTCTCTTCTGTCCCACCCACCCCTTCCTCTCTGCCCTAAGCCAGTGTAAGTGAAAAGAGCAGGCAGTCTGACCTCACTCTCTTCATGTGCCACATCCTGTTTTCAGATTAATGAGCTCATTTGCTGGAAATTTACCAAGGGAAATAGTTTAATTTTGGAAAGTACCAAAAACTTATCTATAGTCATTCAGCTTCATTTGGGGGGCTCTTGAAATGGAGGGGCATCACCGGAGGACCTCTGAACGCCCAGGGAGCAGCATGGCAACAGAAATTGAAAGCGAGCCCAGTGAGGCTGAACCTGACTCAGAAAGGAAACAAAATCTTTTGGAGGCCACTCATGTCTACCCAGTTGAATTTTTTTTTTCTAAAAATAACTTTAAAAAGAGAAATAGTTTATCTGGCCAAAGCCTCATATCTGGTGGTCTGACCATGGAGCCATGACTGAGGAACAAGAAAATGAACACAGGGAAGCAGGCAGTGTTTGAGCCTCCGCCCTCTACCTTCTTGTCCATGTATTAATATGTTTGGCTTGTTCTAAGAGGCACGGAAAGGCTTTCAGTCTCCAGTTTTGCCCCAATCCCTTAGCAATCCGACCCTTGACATTGAAGTTGTCTGCCTAACCTAGTAGCCTTTGTGGCTCCTGCAGCCAGGGGGATTCTAGATAATCACAGATTTGCAAGCCATTCTGCATTGGAGATGATGAGATGATGGAGCACAAGTGATGTGCACCCTAGACTTTGCCTCTAAGCATCCAACCACCTCCTGGCCTGCACTGTTTCCCAGAGTAGAGATTTATCATCCATTCTAAGCAGAATGAATGGAACACGTAAGTGAATCCAGCCGGCTAAAGGCAGCCATTTGGGCAGGCTCCTGTTTGTCAACAGCCCTTAAAATGTGGAGCCCAGAATGGTCATCACTCCCTCAACCCCAGTCAGCCCTTTGGTGCCTTCTTCTCATTACCAGCAGCACGCCTTGTCTCTGTCATACGGCTTGTGTTCAGTAAAAACAATTAGTGAACAGCTTTTCTGTTAGCATCATTTTAATCTGCTCTGATAACTTCTGATTCCTGAACCAGGAAATTTAATTAAACAGATGATTACAATCTGTCAGCAACCTATCAGATTAGAAGACCAAATGGTACTGGGTTCTTCAATCCAAATTCAGTATGTCCCTTTGGCACATTACACAGAACTGATATCAACAACAAAACAAAGAAATAAAACATGATCTTATAAAAATGACAGCATAACACGTACTTTTTGCTATGGTTTGATTATTAAAAATGTCCCAAATTTCCTTCTGTTAATCTCCATCTTGGTTCTTATTACACTTATAATAACTAGCATTTTTTAAAACGTGCCTGTTTACAGGTTTTTTTTCTTTCTACCACAGAATTATGAATACATGAAATTGTAGGGAATATATGAAAATGTGTATAGGAATATATGAAATTAGATGAATTAAAACCATGAAAGTAAAGCTGTGTCTGATTTCATTGTTGTTTCCCCTGGCTTGGCATGATGCTAGTTACATAGGAGACATCACTAAATATTTATTCGATAAATGGCTAATATGCAAGACGCTATTAATACAAATTTTTACTTATGGTAACAATAGTTAATGATGATTTCCCCACCATCAGAAAACATTTATTAAGTATCTTCAACCTGGCCTTTTCCTGTGTGTTGTGAAGTTAGAAATAGCATTCTAGCAAAAATTTGGAAAGAAATCTGGGGTTGTTTGTTGAAGGGAGTTTCTATGTCCAGTGATTTTCTCTATCCCAAGAGATTTCCAGATTTTAAGAAAAGAAACAAAGAACCTCTGAAGTTATTTGAATTGTAGGCACCAAGCAGTCCCTGGGGTTTTACTAATTGGTTATGCACTTTGAAGGCGCAATGGGGATTTCAGTTTCTGATGGAAGTACCAATGACACTCGTGGTCAGGTAATGTGGTTCAGGGGAAGAGCTTAGCAGATGGACCCTTTGATAGGGACATGCTCTAAGATGCCAATGATGAGGAAGACATTGACACTAGCCAGCCTACTGCCTTTCTTTGCCATCTCTGGCTACCTATGCGTCCTGTTCTAAAAGACTGGTTTTGCTGTGTGACAATTCCTTCTTTCATGGACTCTGGAAACAAAGACACTCCTAAAGGTGGACAGGCTGCCCCAGGGCCTTTTTCTGGGCTACGGAATTATTGCTCTTTCTTCACACTCACCTTTGGGAGGCTTGGGTTCCCTGGCCACTGGCTAGTACAGCACAAGAATAACGCAGTGTTCGAACTCAACAGCTGTTAACATCTGGCTGAGGAAGGGTACAGTATGGAGGTTCCCATCTCACTCTATCTTGAGGACTCAGCCTGAGAGAGAAAAATCAAGGAATGGGGAAAGCTGTTACTCAGAAATCAGAAGATTTGCTTTGATGTTGGAGGACTGTGGCGGAAAGTTCCTCCCATCCTTGAACCTTATTTTTCTTACCTGCAAAGTGGGAGAATGACTTCAGGGGAATCCTTCAGCATGAACCATTTAATTCTTTAAACTTTAATCATTCAAGCCCTGGTCCTGGGGAAGGGGCACATTCTCCCATCTGTTGAGGGGCTGTTCTCCCCACCTGTACTTGGGGTGATACCAGGAACCCCTATAACGGGTGCTGGAAGCTTCCACTAGAGGCATGGTCTTTTTGGACTCCAAACATTTTGTGCGTGTTTTTTTTTTTAAGGGAAGCTATGTGAAAAACCTCCTCTGATGGATTTCTTTCAGAGCTCAAGCCAGGCAAATTCCCAGCACAAGCCAAGGCTTGGGAGCAAGAATATGTAGCAGGAGTAAGAGGCTAAGAACCAGGGTGCAGCCCTCAC
Source organism: Gorilla gorilla gorilla (assembly GCF_029281585.2). Classification (NCBI taxonomy): domain Eukaryota; kingdom Metazoa; phylum Chordata; class Mammalia; order Primates; family Hominidae; genus Gorilla; species Gorilla gorilla. The sequence goes on from NC_073237.2 coordinate 117,300,559, forward strand.
TCTCTCAAAGAATGCACAAGCTGGGGGTCGGGAGGGTTGTGAAAGTGGAGTTGATGTTTGCTCATCTCTTCTGAACTCCTTGTCTTACAAAAGGGGAAATGGGGGCCCAGAGAGAGAAATGAACTTGCACAGTCAGTCCAAGGTCCAGAAGCCTCTTCCTCTGTATTCTGATGCCCTATTGTCTCAAGACATCTTAGTAATAACTCTGTCCTTTTATTCCTGCATTCGTTTCTCCTTGGATATGTCTCCACAAGACTGAGTTTCCTGAGGGCCAAGAAGCAGGGCACAGACATCTCTGTAGGCTCCTTTGTGCCTAGCCTGCATCTTGTACACAGTGGGGGCCCAGTAATGATATATTAAGAGGGACTTCTTTGCCGTCATAAGAGGATTCTGGGATACTAGGAAATATTAACCCTACCTTTCACACCTGTGGGTTACCCAGATGTATTTAACAAATATGTGTTTAGCTTCTACCATTAGCCTTTTTGCAATTTTTTTTTTTTTTTTTTTTGAGATAGAGTCTCACTCCTTTATCCAGGCTGGAGTGCAATGTTGTGATCATGGCTCACTGTAGCCTCCACCTCCTGGGCTCAAGTGATCCTCCCACCACACCCTCCCAAGCAACTGGGACTACAGGCATGCACCACCACGCCTGGCTAATTAAAAACAAAATTTTTTTTTTTTTTTTTAGAAACAGGGTCTCACTATGTTACCCAGGCTGGTCTCAAACTCCTGGGCTTTAGCGATCCTCCTGCTTTGGCCTCCCAAAGTGCTGGGATTATAGGCATGAGCCTACAATCTTTTTGTAAATTTAAAAAATAATTCTAGCATATATATCTAGCAACACTTTCTGGAGATCATTGTCTTAATCATTTCAGATGTGCACTTGTAACATTTTAAAATGCAAAATCAAATAGATAAGAAAAGCCATTCTGTCTAACTAACTGCCATCCTTGGTTACTATCTTCTGTAACCAGTGCCCAGCTGCACAGCCAGAGAGCTGTGGGTAGGGCCCATGGCTCTCTCTGGCCCCTGTGATTGCTGAAACTGGAACTGCTTGGGGAGCCCTGGGGCCCTGGCACCAGCTCCTGCTCAGTCCTGCTTCTCCTTTCACAGGGAACATGTCTACACACCAGCTCTCCTGAGCAGTCTTGGAACCCCTCCAAGGACAGCCCTGGACACTGGCCAAGGGGGAGGGTGACCCTGGGAAGGACGTATCTATCAGGAAGCAGAGACTGTGGCAGGCAGGCATACACACGCACATGCTCGCAGGATGGCTGGCTTATCCAAGATTTCAAAAGAAGTTGGAAATCTGGATTTTTATATGAAATGACTTGATATTTAGAACACCCTATAAGCCAAAAAATAAACCCAAACCAAATGAGCATCCCTATGAACTGTGTCTGTGGGCCACTATTTGTGACCTCTGGTAGAGCCTGGCACTCCATAAACACAACAAAAGCAGATGTGTGAACGTGCCCACATGTAACTCACCCGGGCTGTTCACATTGTTCATCCAGATGTGGACCCTGCACACACATAATAGAGACCTTCATTGGACATTGACACACACATAGTATCTCCCGGGATGTGGTTTTAATATTTGCACTTTCCACCTAAGGAGACTGAACGTCAGAAAGATCTCTAAGATCATGTCAAAATCTAGGCTGCCTGACCACAAAGCCAGTGTTCTGAACCGCTGCACAAACCACCACCCAGATGCCTGCACTCTGAATTAAAATTGCCTGTTACTTTGCATCCTTCTCTAAACTAAGCTTTATGAATTTAGAGACTGTGTTTCATTTGCTGGTGCATCCCATCACCTGGCACTATGCCCAGTGGAGCACAGAAGGTGCTCAATACGTACTGGTGGGATTGTATCCACAGGCTCATACAAACGTGTACAGACAGGGCACATGTAAACCCACATAGCCCCACCATGCTGAAGAACACACGCACACTGACTTTCCCACATGCACACCGCCCACCTCCATCTCCCACCCGCCAGGGCATTGGACCCTAAGCTGGGGCAGCCCAAGTTTCCCCTGCCAGCCCCCTGCCAGCCTTGCCCAAAGCCTTCAGAAATAGTTTCCTGGAAATCTCGAGGCGGCTGTGGTGTTCTTTTTCCTAACTCAGGAGACAACTCAGCAGTTTTGTTTTTCAAAGTCTGAGACTCATAAACCTGGAATCCTTTCTTCATTTTTTCCACCAGAATTTTCCTTGGCCTGTTGCCTTCCCCCAGGGCCTTGGCTAGGAGGTTACACTCGGAGCGCCCTCTGCCGGGCACTGTCCTCCCAACCTTGTGGGCAGTTGCAGATGGGACCTGCCCCAGGCTGCTTTACAGATGGGAACCTAAGTCAGATGGTGGTAGTGAGGAGCGGTTAGAGGATACTGGCCCATTGCAAGTGTGTGCCAGTGTTATTACCAGTAAGGGGTCTTTTGTGATTTTTTTTTACGTTTTTGAAAATAAAAGAATAAATAGCTTCAAGAGCTCAGATGAAGGCCCTCTGCTCTCCCAAGGGCCTCTGTGTGGGGCAGATGACAGAGGTTTGGGAAAATCACCTCATTCAACTTTATTCTTGGGTCTCCATCACATTTAATAAGTGAGGGAATGGAGACACAGAGAGATTTTGGGGGAAGAGGTGCGAGGAATATTTATTGAATGGCTGCTATGTGCAAGGTATACTTACAAATCTCTGTCATTTCATCTTGGCAAGTAAACCTGTAGGGTAGTTGCTTTTGTTTCCATTTTACAGATTAAGACATAGAGGCTCAGTGAGGTCTCTCAAGGTCAGAAAGGGAAGGGGAAGAGCTAGGATTTGAATCCAAATCTTCTTTTTCTTGGCTTCGTAGCCTCCTGGATTTTTTCCATTTGGCTGCAGGTCTGAGTTCAGTGGGGCCCAGGGTGGAGCCTTTGTAGCTGGACTCATCAGAGGCCAGGGTTCCTTGGCCCGGCTGCCCAGAAAGGCAAGCCTTTCTCCTTGTATGCTACCAGAGAGCAATCTTTGGGGGACACAGTCTTTGGGGGACACAGGGGAATGGGTCAAGCAGCCCCACCAGGACTCAGAGCTGGGAATAGGCTCCTGGGACTGGCAGCTGTGCCAAGGCCCCTTAACTAACAGTAAAAAACAGGATCAAATGCCTTTATCAACCAAACGCATGAGAGGCTCCAAAGGGCAGGGTTTTTTCTGGGAAAGAAAGCAGGTCCTGAAAGGTTTTTGTTTTGTTTTTCTTCTTAATGGGACCCTACATTTCACCAAGAGTTAGTCACTACCCTCCCTAATCCATCCTCCATCCTGCAGCGCTGTCCAGAAACTTTCAAAATGTCTCAGTTCCTGCAGGAAAAAATCCAAACTCTTTATCTTGTTCGTTTTTGGTCTGGCTTGGCCTTATCTTCCACTTGTCTCATATAAGCAAACTGCTTAAGGGTCTCTGTCTGTGCCTCCCTTGAGTCCCACTGCTGGGTGTTTGCTTACATTACTTCTCCTCTCAGAAATAACTTCATTTCAGTGTATCTAAACCTTAGTCATTCTTCCCCAGACCCAGCTCAGAGGCCATCTTCTCCATGGAGCCTTCTCCACTGCATGCAGCAGAAATGAACCTGCCTTGTACTTGTCTTATGGGCACATGTTGTAGTTCCCCTAATAGACTGAATCCCTTAAGAAACAGTGTTGGATTCATCTTGGATTCTCCTATATGGGTATGAGTGTGTGTGTGTGTGTGTGTGTGTGTGTGTGTGTATGCATGCACATAATAATGTCAATGGTAGTTTGAGAAGGGGAAACATGGTGAGCTTTGTCTCATGATAGCATATACCAGCCACCCAAGAAATCTTAACAATGAGATATGGGCACCATTTTAGACAAACAAGACAAAGGAGAGGTGGCTCTGCTCAGATCAGCCTCAATTCCTAAAGTTGGTGTGGGCAAAGAACGCTGTTCCCATGGACTAGAAGCAGGCCATGCACAAGGAAGCTGATGTGAAAGGCCTCTTAGTTTTGTCCAGTGGGGGAGGGTGACAAACTGAACACATTGCTGGATTCCTACGGTGGCAGAAGGAGTGAACGATGGGATACAGTGCGGTGCAATGAACGTGGAATGGTGAAAGGTCTTTAGAGACTGGGGGAGTGGCCGAGCACAGTGGCTCACACTTGTAATCCCAGCACTTTGGGAGGCCAAAACGGGTGGATCACTTGAGGTCAGGAGTTCAAGACCAGCCTGGCCAACATGGTGAAACCCCATCTCTACTAAAAATACAAAAATTATCCTGGCATGGTGGTGCACGCCTGTAATCCCAGCTACTCAGGATGCTGAGGCATAAGAATCGCTTGAACCTGGGAGGTGAAGGTTGCAGTGAGCCAAGATCATGCCATTGCACTCTAGCCTGGGTGACAGAGCAAGACTTCTTCTCAAAAATAAAAAGAGAGAGATTGGGGGAATGTCTAAAAAGCCCATGGACATGCCCATGAAAGAGTCCGAGTCTGCTTTAAAGCCCTTGAAAGCCATCTTATGGTAGTACTGGTCAAGTAAGCTCTTCTGCTCCCCTTTCTTCTACCTTTCCTCCCTACCAATCCCTCTAGCGCTGGAGAGGTCAGAAGTCACAGCTTGCACAGCAATGTGAATATACTCAACACTACTGAACTGTGCACTTGGGAGTAGTTAAGATGGTAAATTTTATGTTACGCATTTTAAATTTATTACAATCTTAAAGAAAGAAGCAGCCACACTAAGCAGCCTTAGTAAGCTGAGAAGGAAAGTCCAGGGAAAGAAGCAGCTGCCCGTGACACTATTCCCAGCTATAGGGGTCCCAAACCTGCAGCAAGCCCCGTTTGGGACAGAAGATTGTATTTTAAATCAAGTTGAGAATTTTGCTTTTGTATAGGACTGAACATCAAATTTATGAATAGAGTTGTTTGGTGACTGAAGTGATCATAGGACTTTTTAGTTCCTAAGAGTGATCACAACAGTCATAAGATGCTTGAGTTTTCCTTAAAGGATAGAGAAAGGACATCTCTCCCTTCCCTTTGAATAAATCTTTATAGGGAGCTGGAAGGCAAAATAAAGTTGACTTATGAGTATGCACAGGGAGTCTTATTTACTTAATTTAGCAATTATATTTGCTTTTGTAAAATGGGATCTCTCCTTCCATTATATTTTTCTAATTGGTGTTGTTTGCCTCTATCACATCTTCCAAAGCAACTAAAAGCTTGGGCTTACCTCAGATGAAGGCACTTAACCATTACCTGAAAAATCAGCTGTGCTTCAGGCTTTAAACCCTTAACTGCTCGGTATTCTCATGTTCACAGGTTGAGGGACTCAGTATTAATGTGCCTTTGTTGCAAGTTCTTGTAAACAAAGACAGTAAAATTATGGTTCTGATGTTCTATTAATTGTCATAGACTTTAATTTATACCTACCAAGTGTCAGGTCTTGTGCTTAGGATACAGAGAAGAACAAGATACAGCCCCTGTCCGCCAGGAGCTCACAGTGGGATAGAAGGCCATAAGAAATCAATGAGAAGGCTGTGGGTGGCAGGAGCTCCAGCACAGATGTGTTTCCAGAGAAGGACTTACAGGGGCTTGTCCTGAGTGTACCCTTGATGCTGGCACTATGTCTGGCCCATGATAAGCTTCCTGTCCCAGGCCATGTGCTTCCAGGAAGTTATCCTTGCTTAATTCCATATCTACTCCGATTGCTTCTTTACTTTATCATCTCGGCACTTTGCAATTCAGCCTTGTGTTCATTTACCCTGGTGCTGCAAATATAGGGAACACACATAATGCACAGGATACTGACACGCTGTGTATCTCAGGGCACTCAGAAGAGCTGAAGCTATGATTTGAATCCATAAAGTTTGACATCTGCTTCCCATTCATAGGCAGTTATTACAAAGTGGCAATCACTGCCTTTGTGATGATCATAAGCATTTTTCATGTTCCTACCTAGTCTTTAAAATTATTCTTTTTAGAGGCTGCATAATATTTCATGGAATATGCATTCTGTCATTTACATGTAATTATGAGTAATAATTACAATTTCCCCCTTTTGAACTATTAATTTATATGTCAGGTTTTTTATATCACACAAAGTACTTCAATAAATTACAGTGCATTGCTTTATATACCATAATTCTAGATTCATAGTAATTCTAGGCTAATTCCTACTTGATATCTCCACAAGGATGTCTAAAAGGCTTCTTAAACATAACAAAGCCCTGACAGAAATCCTTCTTCTCTTCTGTATTAGCTTGTGAGCGCTGGGTAACAAAGTGCCACAAACTGGGTGGCTTGAAACAACAGAGATGTATTCTCACACGGGGCTGGAGGTTAGAAGTCTGAAAGCAGTTTCGGCAGGGTTGGTTTCTTCTGGCCGGCTCTGAGGGCGGACCCGTCCCGTGCCTCTCTCCTGGCTTCAGGTGACAGCAGTGGTTCTTTGCCTTCCTTGGTTTGTACATGCATCACTCCAATTTCTACCTCTGTCTGCATGCGACCGTCCTCTCCCAGTGTCTGCATCTTCACATGAGGTTTTCTCTGCGTATCCCTGTGTCTACATTTCCCTCTTCTCATAAGGATACCTGTCATTTTAGATTAAGAGCCACCTATTCCAGTGTGACTTCATCTTACCTTAGCTAATTACACATGCAACAAACTTATTTCCAAATCAGGTCCTACTCTGAGGTACTGTAGATTTGAATTTCAACATATCTTTTTGAGTGACATAGTGTTCAACCCATAACATCTTCTTTCCTTGTTTTCCTAAATGTGTACCTTCTCCTGTCTTCTCCAGCTGTGTAAATGGCATCTGCAGCAGTGCAAGCCAGGAATCCGTGAGTTATCCTTGACTCCTCTGCATTCATTACCCCACCCTGATTCCTTCAGCAAATCCTCTCAGCACCACTTCCAAAACTATCCTGAATTCATCCCTGTCTCTTCATCTCCTTTTCTTCCTTTCTAGTTGAAGCTACTGTTACCTGTCACATGACAATGGCACCAGCTCCTCACTGGTCTCCCCTGACTCTGTTCTCATCTACAACCTGGTCTCATGCCCTTTTGCTTAATACTCTCAACTGCATAGAATCCAAACATCTCACCAGTTCTTACAAAATCCCAGTGATCTCGCCCCTCTCACTTCTCTGACCTCATTGTCCATCACTTGCTTTCTTCGATCCAGCCACGTCAGCCTTCTCGCTGTTCCCTGGACCCCTGGGTCTTTACACGCACCAGCCTGGACCTTCATGTGGTTGTTCCTTCTTGTCAAGAAAATCTCAGCTTAAATGCCACCTTATTTAGTGATATTTGATAGACCTTCCCTAACCATGCAATCTAGAGCAGCCACTGAGTCATTCTATATCATAGAACTTTTAAAAAATTCTCTGCAGAGGCTAGGCGCGACGGCTGACACCTGTAATCCCATCACTTTGGGAAGCTAAGGCAGGCGGATCACTTGAGGTTGAGAGTTTGAGACCAGCCTGGGCAACATGGTGAAACCCCGTCTCTACTAAAAGAAGAAAAATTAGCTGGGCATGGTGGTGCGCACCTGTAGTCCCAGCTACTCAGGTGGCCGAGGCAGGAGAATTACTTGAACCTGGGAGGCGGAGATTGCAGTAAGCCAAGATCACACCACTGCACTCCAGCCTGGGCAACAGAGTGAGACTCTATCTCAAAAAGAAAAAAAAAATTCCTCTGCAGAGAATTTAGTAAATATATTATTTTCCCTCTTTAAGTGGGTATTTATTGTCTTTTTCCTCAATTATAACATAATCTCCAGGAGAGCAGGGACTTTGTTTATCTTGATTACACCATCTAGAACTGTGCCTGGCATGCAGGAGGCACTCAATAAATATTTATTAAATGAATAATTAATCTTCCACAGAAGATCTTTGTGTACCAACTATTTTTTTTTCCTTTTGGGAATTTATATAAATCATTCAACAGGAGAAGGATTACTGGATCAAGAAATATAAACATATTTTGGCTCCTGAAATGCATTGTCGAATTGCTTTGCAGACAGGTAAGATCAGTTTTCATTTGTTGGGCAAACTTTCAAATCCCAAGTGCCAAGACAGTGATTTCTGGTATGTGGGAGAGGGGGGAGGGGAAGGGAGAAAGGAAGGAGGGAGGTGGCGGAGGGCAGGCATAGGCCGAATCAGAGCTGCTGTCCCTGGTGGGTCAATGGAACTAGAAGCAGCAGCAGTAGTAATCAACCAAGCAGGCCCACCCTCCACAGTCTCAAAGGCCCACGCAGGGCAGGAAAGATCTGCTGTATGAACTTGGGTCTGGCCACAGGAGCCAGAGTGAGCAGAAAAGCTGACAGGAGCACCTGCTCTTCGGCTTGCTGTTGAAATCCTGAAGGCTGGGTCAGGGGCCAATGAGCAAGTGGGAGTGAGGACACAAAGTGAGGCTTGGATCTGGTACTGAAGGCTCCTTTGCAGAGGCTGTTTCTGGGTTGCAGCTACTCTGCTTAGGACACGGGGTCTGGAATATTAAGTTACACAAGGACCTCTGTCCATAAACCTCCAGGAACACAGAGGCCTCTTCATGTAGTTCTGCTGCTGCCAGGCCCATTCAGCAGCATGCTGGCCCTGTATTCCTTTGCTTCCTGCTCGGCCACTAGAGCAATGGCATAATTTTTAAAAAGTGAAATAACATGAATAACATTTGCTAGGAACATTACAAAAAAGGTGAAGTTAAAAAAAATCCCTAAGAACAAATACACAGAAGCTGAGAATAAATTAATCAGACTAAGGTACCAGTTGAGTAATCCTTATCCAAAATGCTTGGAACCAGAAGTGTTTCAGATTTCAGATTTTTGTCAGATTTTGGAATATTTGCATATACATACAATAAGATATCTTGGGGATGGGACCATGTCTAAATACAAAATTCATTTATGTTTCATGTATACCTTATATACATCCCCTAAAGGTAATTTTATACAATGTTTTAAACAATGTTTTACATGAAACAAAGTTTGTGTTAAGTACTTATGTGTGGAATTTTTCATTTGTGGTGTCATGTTGGTACTCAAAAAGTTTCAAATTTTGAAGCATTTCAGATTTTGGATTTTCAGATTTGGGATGCTCAACCTGTAATTATAAAACGATGCTAATTAGAAGAAAAAAAGAAAAATTATTAAAACTGTACAAAAGTTAACAGGATGACCCATCCCAGACCTATAGAATAAGAACCTGCACTTTCACAAGCTCTTAAACAACACTTCTGAAACTTTAACATGCCTATAATTTTCCTGGATTTTTTTTTTTTTTTTTTTTTTTTTGAGATGGAGTCTCACTCTGTCACCCAGGCTGGAGTGCAGAGGCGCAATCTTGGCTCACTGCAAGCTTCACCTCCCGGGTTCACGCCATTCTCCTGCCTCAGCCTCCCGAGTAGCTGGGACTCTAGGCACCCGCCACCACGCCCGGCTATTTTTTTGTATTTTTAGTAGAGACGGGGTTTCACCGAGTTAGCAAGAATGGACTCGATCTCCTGACCTCGTGATCCACCTGCCTCGGCCTCCCAAAGTGCTGGGATTACAGGCGTGAGCCACCGCGCCGGGCCTGGATATCTTATTAAAATATAGATCTCCGAGCTCTGCTCCCAAGATTTTCTGTTTCAGTAGGTCTGGGGTGGGGTCTGGGAATCTGCATTCCTGACAAATTCCCAGGCGGCCAGGGACCACACTTTGCATAGCGTTGTTCTAAGGCTGACAGTCCTGAGGACCAAAAGAGGAAGGCAAATGGGAAAATTCGAGGCACTGGAGGAGGTTGTTTTTTAAGATAGTGGTCTTTTCCCAATTTTTAAAAAAGCACACCAGGCAGTCTCTGTCTATGGTATCTTAGCACAAAGATGCTTTTTGTTTTTAATGCTATGTTTATATTTGTGCAAGATTCTACATTTTAAAATTTCTCTCACTTGTTTGATCTTATTTCTTCCTTGCAACAAATCTGTAAATTGGGTTGGGGGAAATTCTTTCATTATTTTTAAAAGATAGAACTGAGGCCTAGAGAGTTAAGACAGCTGGAAATCACACTCCAGCTGACTGCCACAGATTGTGGGCTCCTGAGTTGGCACTGAGGTGTTTTTCCTAATCATTATAACCCATTAGGGCTGATAATGTTACTTCCGCTTTCTAGATGGGCAAATTGAGACTTGATGAGGTTCAGGAACTCTCCCAAGGCCACAAGTCAGGGCAGCTCCTCTGTTTCATGGTTCAATGTCTTACTTCTTCACTGTATCACTTCCCCATACTAACTCATCCTTTCTCTCTCTGTCTGTCAGTCACACACACACAACATAGCCAAACCAATGAGCCATTTTAATTTCGACACCCAGCATTTATTTAATGAACAGACCACAGTTTGGCCTTTTGCCTTTAGAGGTGAAAGGAGGAGGCAAGAAGAGGATGAATGACGACCAGCCTTGCCCCAAGGCCCCAACAGACTCAGGAAACCTTTCTGCCTTCTCCTCCAACTCTAAGCATATCTCCTTTCCCTTCCTCTTCCTCTGTCCTCAGAGAATTACAGTCTAGTCCTGGCTCTAATTTCCTAAAGGTTCTTTATTTGGAAAATATATTATTAAGCCAAACAATCCTTTCCTTAACTCCAATTTCTCTTGTCTCATTCAGTTTCAACCCCCCTCCCACCGACCACCCTTCCAACACCAACACACACACACACACACACACACACACACACCCCTCCAGCCTAACAACACCACCACCAAAACCCTCTGATTGCTCCCAACTCATCTGTTAGACATGTTAGCCCTGGCCCTCACCACCAGGCTCGGGTCTCTGCTCGCCCCTGCAGGCAATGTTTCTATTAGGCCCTGAGGAGACACCAGGCTGCATATAGGAAGGCAGAGGAGCCTGGTGCTGCGGGTTCTAGCCCTAGCTCTGTTGTGGAACCCTCTTGGTGAGTCCTGGCTCCTCCCTGGCCTGCTTCCTGGTCTGTGAAATGGGGAGGCATTGATGAGATGATCTCTAGAGGATCTTTAAACGTCAATATTTTATGAATCTAAGTAGGATGTTCACAGGTAAAAAATTATTGAATTTACCACCTCTAGTGTGCCAGAGAGGTATTATTACCCAGCCACAAGTTACTTTTATTGTGCCAGGCACTGTGCTAATCATTTTATGTGCATTATCTGTATTATCTCATTTAAGCCTTGCAGAAATCCTCTGACTTGGGTATTATTAGTACTTCTGTTTTTCAGATGTGAAAACTTCACCTTTTTATTAAAGCAGTCAAGTAGATGTTTTCTTGACTATTAAAAGTCTCTCAGCACTGAAGGGACATTAAGCCCCCTACCTTGAATTGCCCAGAAACATCCCTGGAAGGTGGCAGCTAGACTCTGCTCAGATGGCCCCAGCAATAAGGAACTTGGACCTGACTCTACTTTTGAATGGCTATGGCTGTAAGAAAATGCTTCTTCATAGGGAGCCAAAACTGGTGTCTCTGTAACTCCTGCTCATCTCAGTGGTGGGAAGAATGCAGTGTTCAGAGGCCTCACTTGGGCTTCTGTCCTGGCCTTTCCATTTATCAGCACCATAATCCTAGACAAGCTGCTCCTCTGGACCTCCATGTTCACAGGCAAAAATGAAGGAATCGGATGAGATGAGCTCTAGGTCCTTTCTGGTGTGGGCATTTTAGATTTGTATAATTCATGACTGTGCATGTAACATACACATATCTGACTATAATGATGGAAACAGAGAAGGAGTGGACTTTTGGTGGCGGGGGGCCTCTGTCAGGTATGAAGCTGTGAGCATGGTGTGTGTATGTGCATGTTTCTGGGACAGGGGTCTGTGAAAGAGAAGAGTGGCCCTGGACAACTGGCGTGAGGCCTTGGTGTCCCTGGGAGCCAGTCTGGTGCCCAGAGCCAGGCTGGGGTGTTCTCTGTGTCTGATGTCATAGAACATCAACATCAGACAAAATGGATCCATACTAAAAATGACTACTCTATAATCATGTTTGAGCAGGATATAAAAACAAGAACATTGTCCAAACCACAAAAATGACCACACACACCCTTTTCCTGGCTAAAGTGAGTAAGTGCTGCTACTTTTCCTCCCAGCTAGAAAAGAAATAAGATACTGGGTCATAGGATTGCCCCTGCTTCCTGAAAGCATCCAATCCAGAGTAAAGTTCCATTTCTTTGAGGCTTCTCCCAAATACTCTATCACAAATACAAATCCTATAATAAGGCTTTTCTAATGCACTCTCACCAAGAAGCCTTATGGTCCCCATGGTGTGTGTTCTCCCTTGTTGCAAAGACTCAATAAACTGAACCTTGTTCAGTTCCAGGTATTCCTGGTTGTCTTGATTGGAGGGAATTGATAAGTCTATAGCTTTCATTAGATTCTGAAAAGGATGTGTATGTGGCTGGAGAAAATCCCACAACCCATGCTGATCAGTCCCACTTTAAATTCATGACTAGAAACTTCAAGTGGACCCTTAATACGAAGAAGCAAATATATTACAAGTTCTTAGTTGGTTCAGCCTCCCTCTCTTTTAGATAACTGTCTCACCCTTCTTTCCTCCCGTCACACCTCCAATTGCTCCTCCCTATCCTCCATCTCAGGTGATGATCTTGCATCCTACTTCTCTGAGAAAGGGACTTCCACAGACTCTCACCACATCTACCCCTTGCCAGCGTCTGCTGTATGTGCTCAGCTTCTCTGCCTACAACCATGGGTCATGGATCAGGGATCGGTATGCTGCTGCCCAAGGGCTAAATCCAGCCTGCCTAGTCCATGCCCATTCTTTTCTGCATTATCTATGGCTGCATTTATGCTACAATGAGAGAGTTGAGCAGTTGCAATAGAGACTTATGAGAATTATGGCCCACAAAGCCTAAAATATTTACAGATATTTTAATGCATGGCTCTTTACAGAAGTTTGCTGACCCCTGGCATAGGTGAGCTAGTCATGTTCTTATTTAAAGCCAAGTCCTCCACTTGTGCTCCAGATCCTATCCACTCTTACCTCTTCAAGGACATTACTCTAGTAGTTCTCCTTTCTCTCTCCTGCATCGTCAATTATTTACTCTTTACTGAGTCATTCCCTTTAGAACACAAATGTGTTATTTCTTCCGTCTTAAACTTTCCTTCACTCTACTCCCCTCAATCCATTTCTTTGCTCCTTGAATGAGTTGTCCATACTCCCTGTCTCCAAATCCTCTCCTCCTATCTACTCTTAAATCACTCTATTCAGGCTATTCTTCCCACTACTCCACCCAACCTGCCCTGTCAAAGTCACCAATGCTAAACCCAATAGTCAAGTCTTCATCTTACTTCTCTCTGAAGCATTTGATACAGTTCAACACTCTTCCTCCCAGAACCTCTTTCTTTTGTTTGGCTTGAGGGGACCTCATCTCTTGTTTTTTCTCCTAATTCAATGGATCCTCTATCTCTTTTCTCTAATGACTTCATCTTGGAATGCTCAAAAGGTCTATCCTTGGTCTTCTTTTTTTCCACTCCTCTGTCTGTATTCACATCCTTAGTGATCTTAACTAGTCTAATGGTTTTAGTATGCTGATGATTCTCAGATTTATATTTTTCAGCCCAGAGCTCTCTCCTGAACTAGAGAACTATATGACCAATTGCCTTCCAGGCTCCTTCACTTGGATGTTTAATAGATTTCTTCTAAAACTCAACACATCCAAAACTGAACAGATTCCTAACTCCCCACAACCTGCTCCATCTGCAGCCTTCCTAATCTCAGGCAACTCCATCTTTCCAGTTGTTCAGGCCAAAAATCCTGGCATCATCCTTGACTCCTTTCTTTCTCTCACACTTATTTCCACTCTATCAGGGAATTCAGTTAAACCTACAATATTAGTCCCTTCAATTAAGCCTACTGTATTAGTCCCTTTTGTATTGCTATAAAGGAATACCTGAGGCTGCATAATTTATAAAGAAAAGAGATTTGTTTGGCGCACGGTTCTGCAGGCTATATGAGAAGCATGGTGCCAGCATCTGCTTCTGGTGAGGCCTCAGGAAGCTTACAGTCATGGTAGAAGGGAAAAAAGAGCCTAAGTGGCACATGGTTAGAGAGGAAGCAACCAGCTAGAAGGAGGTGCCAGGCTCTTTGTAACAATCAGATCTCGTGGTAACTAACAGAGTAAGAACTCTCATTACCATGGGGAGGGCACCAAGCCATTCAGGAGGGATCCACTCCCATGGCCCAAACATCTTCCACCTCGCCTCACTTCCAACACTGGGGATCACATTTCAACATGTGATTTTGGGGGACAAATATCCAAACTGTATCATTTACTTTTAAAGTATATCCAGAATTCAACCACTTTTCAATACCTCCACTGCTACCACTCGGGTCTGAGGCACCATCATCCCTCACCTAGTTTATTACAGTAGCCTCCTATCCGTTCTCTTTACCCTTGCCTTATTTTCAACACAGCAGTTACAGTAGTCCTTTAAAAAGGCAAGACAGACCATGTCACTCTTCTTTTCAAAGCCTTGCAATGGCTCCTGTTTCCTTCCAAGTAAAGCCAAAGCCTCTTCCATTGGCTTCATAATCTGCACCTGCCACCCCTGCTTCCTTGCTTTTCCTGTGACACACCAGCATGCTCCTGCCTTAGGCCGGACACTATGTACCAAGAATGCCAGGAACACTCTCCCCTTGGCTAGCTATGTGGCTCACTCTTTCACATCCTTCAAGTCTTTGCTCAAATTTCACCTTCTCATTGAAGCCCACCCTGACCTGGCCACCCTATTAAGAACTGCAACCCCTCCCCTGACCATTACCAGTCTCCTTTAGTCTGCTTTTTCTTTTTCCCATTGCTCTTATCACTTTCTGAGATCCAAGACTAATTGCTTAATTATTCTCTTTATTTTTTATTACATATCTCTCCCAGTTGGAATCTATGTTCCACAATGGCAGGGATCTTGGTACCAAGCACCTAGAATTGGGCCTAGCCTGCAGTCACCAATCAATACATGTTTGTTGGGTGTTGCTGAATACATCAGCATCATAGGGTCTGGAAAGAAAGACTAAACATGACTTTGGTCCAGAATTTCTCACTGAGAAATATGGAGCAAGGTTGCTTGCCTCAGCCTTGGCTCACAGACCTCCACGTATTTTCTTAAGACAGAGTATCTTAAACGTCAATCATTTGCATGCCAACTGCATGATTTTTGCCCTAAGAATAAACTTACTTTTATTTACTCAATACTTTTTCTTAAATAGACTTACTTCTTGGAAAATAGATTTATTTTGGAAGAAAATGTTACATCATGGCTTTGATGTGCTAATTACTTTTTTAAAATACATGTTAAAATAAACATATAGCCACTAAAGTGAACAATGTGCATCGTATCACCTAAGAACATCTTGCTTACCCCTGGGAAACCTGCCTTAAGCATTCCCCCTTAACCAGAAAGGCCCTCCTGCACCTCCCACCTACCCAAATCCCACTGTCCTTCTACAGGAAGCCTTGGCAGCTCTTCCAGCTTACATCTCTGCACTCTTTCCATACTTACAGACAAAATATGTAAGCCCAGGCCGGCCATAGTGGCTCACGCCTGTAATCCCAGCACTTTGGGAGGCCAAGGGAGGTAGATCACCTGAGGTCAGGCGTTCGAGACCAGCCTGACCAACATGGCGAAAACCTATCTGTACTAAATACAAAAAATTACCTGGGTGTGGTGGCACATGTCTGTAATCCCAGCTACTTGGAAGGCTGAGGCAGGAGAATTGCTTGAACCCAGGAGGCGGAGGTTGCAGTGAGCAGAGATTGTGCCATTGCACTCCAGCCTGGGCAACAAGAGCAAAACTGTGTCTCAAAAAAAAAAAAAAAAAGAAAGAGAGAAAGAAAGAATGAAATACATAAGCCCAATATTTGTATGCTTATATGCCATTTGGTTTTTCCTGTTTCACATCATAAGATTATAGAACATCTTCTTAGCTATAGATAAAAGAGACATTAGAGTGTCCAATTCCCTTATTTTATAGGCTATCAAAGAGATTAAGAGGCTTGTCCCAAATCACTGCCAATTAGGGCCAAAGCCAAGACTAGAACTTGGGTCTTCTGATTCTCTACACCGTAGGGGAATCCACAAACACTTATTGAGTCCCTATGATGTGCCCAACATTGTGCCAACTACAGGAGATACTGGCGAATAGAACAGACTCAGACCTTACCTAAGTGGAGCTTTCAGTGTGGTCATGCTAAACTAATAATTCAATCTGATTAAGTAAATCATTGCAAGAGCACAAGTGCCTTGGAGGAGAAGTGCAGGGTTGGGTAATGGGCCCAGCCTGGTTTGGAGGGTCATAAAAGCCTCACTGAGAAAATATGTTCAAATGCATAGGAGTTAGCTGAAGAGGAGCTGGCAGATATTTTAAATGGTGCCAGGCTAATTCACAAAACCTTCTTTGATATTTGACAGCTGCATTGTGGGTTAATTAGGCCACTGTGGCCTGCCCTATTTGCCAAAGTGCTCAGGAAAAGGCAGTCAGACTCCTGTGCCTTCGAAGCAGCACCAGTGGTTCCCTCCTCCCAGCAAGGAAGTGACAGGAGACACCGAGAGGCCTGCTCTGGAGAAGGTCTCCTCACCCCTCGCTGACAGGGAGTGTGGGCATCTTGAACATGACACATTGGTTGTTTTTGCCAAGGGAGTGCCTACAATGTGAGCTTTGACATTAGAGAAAAATAAGTCCTTAGTCCCTGGAAGTGGAAAATCTTAGTGTTATTTACAAAGGCACACTACAAGGCCTTGTGTAGCTTCACCTAACTAGTAAAAAGCAGACTCTTCAAAAGGAGATGCATTCCAGTCTCTGTTAATTACCGTTACATCCGGAGGTCATCTTCATGTTTCCTGTGATAGTTCAGTGGGGCTGGTTAATCTGTGTCTAAGAAACTTCTACTATATCCTGCCTTACTGTTAGAAAATTCAACCCAACAAGCAACATGTAGTGATGTGGAACAGAGATGTATTTAGACTGAGATAGAGTCTTGGAGTTTGATTTCCAATTCTTTTCCTTACTAGGTTGGGAAAACTGCTTTACTTTTCTGAACCTCAATTTTCTTTTCTTTTTCTTTTTTCTTTTTTGAGATGGAGTCTCACTCTGTCACCTAGGCTGGAATGCAGTGGCATGATCTCGGCTCACTGCAACATCCACCTCCTGGGTTCAAGTGATCCTCCTGCCTCAGCCTACTGAGTACCTGGGATTACAGGCTTGTTAAATTAGCCTGGCTAATTTTTATATTTTTAGTAAAGATGGGGTTTCACTATGTTGGCCAGGCTGGTCTCGAACTCCTGACCTCAAGTGATCTGCCCGCCTTGGCCTCCCAAAGTGCTGGGATTACAGGCTTGAGCCACCACGCCAGGCCTAAATCTCAATTTTCTTATCTGTAAGATGGGGATGATAATGATAATAATTTCTGAATCTTGTGAGAGGCTTGAGACATTAAATGAGAATATATGCGAGAGCTTTTTAATATGATCTGAAGTGCTACAAAATGTCACTTAAAAATTAACTTCTGTTATGAATCCTCTTTTATAAAGCTCAAATTGAGGCTCAGAGAGAGACCTGGTTAGGGCTGGAGAAAGGTCTCCTGATCCGCCACTCAGTTTCTTTTCACCAGGTTGCTGCACTGGGGCCTGTCTTTTAGTAAAGCAATTGTTGGCGAGAGCAAGTTCCTGGGGGAAATGAACATGTGCTGGAAGGGAGGGAAAGAGAGTAGAGGGTCTCCCTTCAGGGGTATGGAGAGGGCAATGGACGGGGAGGGGGCAGAGACAAACCCACCTACCTTCTCAGTGCGCTGAGGGCTCTGAGGCTAAGCCCGCTCAAGGTTAAGGTTCTCTACTGCTGACTTTCTCCATCTCTCTCAATTTGCCTGTCTTTGTGTGGTTGAAGCTGATCTAGCATAAAATAACAGGCTTTTTAGCACAGTTTGAAAGCAAACTCAGGCTTTAATGATCAGTTTCCTGTTCCTTGGTATTTTCTTTCAAGCAAAGGCCATGTTTTTGTAATACTCCCTTTCAATGGACTGTTCTTTCGGCCCCAGCAAACATTCCTGAGTGGTAGGTTTGAGGAGGTGTTCCAATTTATTGTTTCCGGTGTCCAGTAACCTTGGAGGAGTATCTGTCTTCATGCCCTCCAAGGCCATGTTATTTCAGAAAGTTACAGCATTTGAAATCATTCTCTAATAAAAGCAAGTGCCACTAATTCTAAGTAAAGTGAGCTTTACAAATAAGACTAGCTATGAATGTTTAAAAAAAGAAGAAAACAAAAAAACGAACTTCAACAACATGAGTCCATAAGTGCAAACTGTATGCAGCTGAACTTCAGGAATTTTAGCATCCATTTAAAAAGATATCTTCGGCAAATTCATCTAAATTAGCTAAAAATGCTTGACACGATGAACATGTTGTGTCTCTAGGCCAGTATTCAATCCAGGTCAAGGAATCTAAAGGGTAGATGTACCTACCAAGAAACAAAGTGTTTGTGAGGTGGCCACAATACAGAAAAGCTGAATTTGATTTCTTTATTTTTTTTTGAGACGGAGTCTTGCTCAGTCGCCCATGCTGGAGTGCAGTGGCGTGATCTCGGCTCACTGCAAGCTCCGCCTCTCGGGTTCACGCCACTCTCCTGCCTCAGCCTCCCGAGTAGCTGGGACTACAGGCGCCTGCCACCACGCCCGGCTATTTTTTTTTGTATTTTTAGTAGAGACGGGGTTTCACTGTGTTAGCCACGATGGTCTCGATCTCCTGACCTTGTGATCTGCCCGTCTTGGCCTCCCATAGTGCTGGGATTACAGGTGTGAGCCACCGTGCCCAGCCTGATTTATTTTATAAGAGCCCAGCTGTGGTCAGGTCCCCAGGGGTCAGGCTGTCCGCCAAACTCTTCTGTACCGGCCTCTCCTGGGGAGGGTTCACAAACCCTTAAGGAATTGTAAAGCTGCCTGGGGCTCCCATATTAAAGGCAGAAAGTACATCTATTTCAATGACTGGTTTCTAAAAGCAGATAATACAATACATATTTACACATTTTCCTCTTTACAAACAACAGTCTGAGAACTATCAAGGAAGCTGGTGTGGTGGTTAGGGGAGGTCCGGTGAGTACTTTCAGATTCATCATCAGGTCCAGACACTCAGATGGTTAATCAGGCAGCTAAGTCCTCAGCTGCCACGATGGTTTTAAATCATTCTTTGTTTGACATTAATATTATTTATGTTCAAAATGGCTTGTTGGTTAAGAGCAGGGCCATAAGAAACACGTAGTGTATTTAAGAATAAATTATACTCAGTTTTGGAGGGAAGATCAGTGACTGAAAAATATTGGTGACTTACCTGAAACTGAAATTGTATTTTATCTGGAGGGCTTCTTTACCCATAATTAAGTACTGTCTTCCTTTTACCAGCTCAGCATTAGTACAGGTTACCTTTTTAATGAAGGTAATCTCAGAGTCTTTCTCAGGAACAGCTTCCCCTGAGAGACATGCAAGTCAAGTAAGGTTATAACATTCATGTTTTAACGTCACAATTATAAACTCTCAAGTTTTCTGGTTCCTTGTGGCTATTGAGAGGTTCATGGCTAGTGGACAGCAGTGATATCCATGTGGTTAAGTCTTCAGTCTCTGGAGCCAGACTGCCTGGGTTAAACTCTAAGCATGCTGCTTCCTGGCTATGTGACTCTGGGAAAATGATTTATGTTATCTGTATAAGGCCTTAGACCCTCATCTTAAGACTGGGCATGATAATAAAACCTACCTTGTAGAACCATCGTGAGATTAAATGGGTTAATATATAAAAAGTGCCTGGAACATAGTAGGAACTATGTAAGTACTTATTATTACTCTTATATAACCAGAATTAAAAGAACCTCTCTACAGTTGAACAATATTAATCTCCACATTATATAGTAAAATATAAAATTATTTGGTAGTTGGCAACTGTCAACTTTGTGGAAAAGTACAAAATGTGAAAGACTTGGAAAACTTCAAAGATAGTAATTTTGGGATTCCCAAAGAACTCACAAGTAGCCAGTTCCCCTACCTGGAATGCATTCCTCCCCATGTTGGCCTCTTGAATTTCATTTATCTTGAAAGTCTCCTTCAATTCTCACAGTATCCAGTAAAATATTCCTGGATGCTCTTTGTTTTAAATATCTTTCTGTCTCCTCCTTACCTCTTTTACACTTGAATTTCTGTCACAATTTTTTGTCCCACATCTGTCCTTCTAGCTAGACTAGAAACTTCTTAAGGCATGGACTGTGTCTGATTTATCGCTATATATACAGGGCTGATATTTAACTATTAAGTTCTGGCAGAGTCATCTTAATTGTTAAGTCCTGAAAAACTTCTGAACCAATTGGCAAATAGTGTATAATAGAAACTGTGTAAATGGTAAACTTTCATTAGTGATATAAATTTCAGTGTACACTTATTAGTTCAAGCTGATTTCTTAGGCTGCCCTGATGGTGTAGATTCCTATTACGTCAATATCTGAGCAACATTACCAGTACTATCTGCCATTTCAGCCCCTGTCATAGTAAGCAGTGTAGCTGTGTGGGGCCTTATTATTTTTTAAGCTTCTCATCATGGAAAATTTAAAGTATATTCAGAAGAGAGAACAGGCAACTACCCTGGGCTTCAACAATAACTAAACTTTTATTCTTCTGTATCCTTACCTATTCTAAGCACTCTGTGCTTTGGAGAAATACCAATTTATCATTATCCTCAAACTACAGTTTGCCTTTGATTCTAAATGGTTTATGGTCACTGTGCCACAATTCTTCTGTAAGTAGTGTGTGGTATTTTTATGTTTATAAAAATTCAAAATTTATGTGTTAAAAATGGGCCCAGAATGAGGAGATGAAGTATGCCAATGTTTCTTAATATTTCCTTTTAAATATCATAAAATGCATCTTTGGATCTACAGGAGAACAAAGAAGAAATGATACTAATAAAAAAATTGTAGCTTGGGAACCATCCGATGCTATGAAAAATTCAGAACAGTCTAAAATGTCTTTTGATATTATGCAAGAATCAGTATCAAATAAAACAAATAATTTGTATTTCTGGAATGAAAAGCACTTTGTTATTTCAGTAAAAAGAGAATGGCTTATTACTGCTTGTAATATGAACATTGGATGAAAATGTTGCTCAAAAGTTGGACTGTGGAAACATCAAAGTTCTAAACACTTATTTCATTAGAATGGCAACTAGCCTGCAAATTAAAAAATTGTGACCATCAATGAAGAAAAAAATAAAATAACATCACAAATAAGTTTCATACAATGAAACTTTCAAAATAACAAAAATTAAAAAAAATTTATCAAAGTGTTGATAAAGCAAATACAAAATTGAAAAATATTACTAGAATTTTAAACTCTAGGGTATGGTTAGTAATAATCAAGCTGGGAGGCTGAGGAAAGAGGATCCCTTGAGCCTAGGAGTTTGAGACCAGCCTGAACAACATAGTGAGACCCCGTCTCAAAAGAAAAAAAGTCAAGCATTTTAGGACTTGAAATATTTGATAGAATTTCAAAAGAGAAAAAAATTTAGTATAAACATATTATTGCAATTTAGCTTTATGGTCCTACTTATTGCAAAATTTATATCAATTGAAATGAGGCCAGGCACGGTGGCTCACACATGTAATCCCAGCATTTCAGGAGGCTGAGGCGAGTGGATCACTTGAGCCTAGGAGTTCAGGACCAGCCTGGCCAACATGTAAGACCCCATCTCCGCTAAGATACAAAAATAAGTCAGGTGTGGTGGTGCA
Source organism: Gorilla gorilla gorilla (assembly GCF_029281585.2). Lineage (NCBI taxonomy): Eukaryota > Metazoa > Chordata > Mammalia > Primates > Hominidae > Gorilla > Gorilla gorilla. The sequence goes on from NC_073237.2 coordinate 117,322,311, forward strand.
TGTCTGTAATCCCAGCTACTCAGGAGGCTGAGGCAGGAGAATCACTTGAACCTGGGAAACAGAGTTTGCAGTGAGCCAAGATCGTGCCACTGCACTCCAGCCTGGGTGACAGAGTGAAACGTCATTTCAAAAAAAAAATGTAATCCCATTCACAATAGCCACACACACACAAAAATGCCTAGGAATACAGCTAACTAGGGAGGTGAATGATCTCTACAATGAGAATTACAAAACACTGCTCAAAGAAATCAGAGACGACACAAACAAATGGAAAAACATTCCACGCTCATGGATAGGAAGAATTAATATTGTTAAAATGGCCATACTGTCCAAAGCAATTTACAGATTTAATGCTATTCCTATCAAAATACCAATGTCATTTTTCATAAAATTAGAAAAAAACATTTTAATATTCATATGGAACAAAGAAAGAACTTGAATAGCCAAAGGAATTCTAAGCAAAAAGAACAAAGCTAGATGCCTCCTACTACCTGATTTCAAACTATATTACAAGGCTACAGTAACCAAAGCAACATGTTACTGATACAAAAAAAGACACGTAGACCAATGGAACAGGTTACAGAACCCAGAAATAAAGCCACTATCCTAAGTGAATTAACACAGTAACAGAAAACCAAATATCACATATTTTCACTTATAAGTGGGAACTAAACAGTGAGTACACATGGACACAAAGAAGGGAACACTAGACAGCAGAGCCTACTTGAGGGTAGAGGGTGGGAAGAGGGTGAGGATTGAAAAATTACCTATTGGGTACTATGCTTATTATCTGGGTGACAAAATGATCTATATACCAAACCCCCAAAACATGCGATTTACCCATGTAGCAAACTTGCACACGTATCCCCTGAACCTAAAATAAAAGTTGTAAAGAAAAAGAAATTGGACAATTACACAATTGAAAAAAACATTTTGCTGAAGTTTTAGAAAAATGAATTCAATGAGAAATATTTATACGAACATCTTTAAAAAATGTTTCTCCCCAAGTAGAATATAAGCTTTAAAAAGGCAAGAGCTCTGTCTTATTTGAGTTGTATCTTCTGTGTTTAATATAATGCCTGGCACATAGTCAGTACTAAATAGTTGCTGAATGAAGGAACGAATGAACAAATGAATTCTCACCAGTTTTGTAGATATCCAGAAGGGTTGCCTTGTACTTGACAAAAACATTTTCTACAGTGATGGATGTGATGCTAACTTTATAAGCTGGCAAAAGACAAACAACAATGAAACAATTCAGTCTTAATACTATTAATGCTATGTCCAGTAGAAGCCAGAAGTTGTCAAACACGAGAAATGAAGCATGGCAAACTATTATAGTTCTTATTTCCTCCAAGAAGCCTTCCCCAATCCCCTCAGTCTGATTCAATCTCTCAATCTATTAGAATCATTAGCCCTGGCCAATGTTATAGAACAGGCTGATTAGAATAAGAGACATATTTAATAAAATAACAGAAGCACATAAAACAAACAAGATAAACGTTTGTTAGATGTTAAGTTCAGAGGCTGATCCTTTAAGATGAGTGGAGTCATGCCCATGGGCATCTTTTGAAGAGCCCCTTCATTCTCTTCTCCATGGCCACAGAGGAGGCCTTATCTCTCATTCAGGTCTACCATGTGAGCTTTCTTGGTTCCTTGCTTTGCTTCCTCATATAGTTCCACTGGCTTTAATCCTTGGTTTTTAGGATGATTCTGTTTTCTCACTCACCCTTGCTTGGCAACTACCTAACAAGAGCTGCCAACAATCCTGTTTTCTCTTCATTCAGATATCAGTGTTTGATGCATAATGTGCTTGACCTCAGGTCTGGAAAGACCAGCTTGAAGGGACCCATTCTTTCTATGTGGCCTCAGGAGAGATTTATTTTATTTTTGCTTTTGATCTATTTTTTGTTTTGAAATTAGTCACCTAAAAGATCTGTTCATTCTAGATATCCCTCAAGTCTTTAAGTCTATCCCAGATATAGATTGACTGATTGAGAGATAGATAGGTGAACTCATCATGGCAGAACCAGGGGCTATGTAAATTAGTGGCTTAAAATGCATGAAAAGTGTTCTGACTTTCAGATTCATAAGTCTTTATAATGGACATGGGCAATGTACTTACTATGTGGGCCTGGGTACAGAGAGAGAACTACTTAATTTTGTTTCTATTCTGTTATTCTGGCTTGTAGTCCAGAAAAAGCCAGCGAAGTCTTTTCTTGAAACAACACAGTAAACCCAAATTGCATTTATTCTCTGTGTTAAAATAGATTTCTGATATTTTAGATTTAAAATAGTTCTAAAATGGAGGGAAGAAATAATTTAGTGGAACTTTTGTTTGTTAAAACAATATAGTATTCTCAAGTCTTCATGTACTTAACAAACTGCAGTGGGCCTAGGCTGAGTCAGGCAGCTTTTTAGCTTTTTTTTTTTTTCCAAAATCAAGATAAATTCAAAGAAAGAAATGTTATTAACCATACAAAACTTATTCTGTTGCCTGAATTACTATTAAGAGAATTCAGTAGACTTCGATGGAAAAAATACTGGAGATCAGGATGCATCTTAATTCTATTACTTGCTTTCTGCATGACCTTGAGCAAATTATTTAATCTCCCTGAGCCTCAGTTTCTTCACTGGTAAATAGTGATAATACTCTGTTACATTTTTTTTTTTTGACAGGGTCTCACTCTGTCACTCAGGCTGGAGTGCAATGGCTTACTGCAATCTCCACCTCCCAGGCTCAAGCGATCCTCCTACCTCAGCCTCCCAAGTAGCTAGGACTACAGACATGAGCCATTAATGCACAGCTAATTTTTGTATTTTTTGTAGAGACAGGGTTTTGCCATGTTGCCCAGGCTGGTCTAGAACCCCTGAGCTCAAAGTGATCCACCTGCGTCAGCCTCCCAAAGTGCTGGGACTACAGGCATGAGCCACCGCACCCAGCCCTCATGAAGTTCTTACGAGACCCTTTCCATAAGAATGAGAACCCTTTCCATTGCAATGAGAAACTGTTTATGGAAGCTGTTGCTAAACACAAAGTACCAAATTGGCTGTACTTATTTTTTTAATTTATAAATAACACCCTTCAAATTTCTTTCTTTCTTCTTTTTTTTTTTTTTTTTTTTTTTTTTGAGACAGAGTCTTGCTGTGTTGCCCAGGCTGGAGCGCAGTAGCACAATCTTGGCTCACTGCAACCTCCTCCTCCTGGGTTCAAGTGATTCTCCCGCCTCACCCTGCTGAGTAGCTGGAATTACAGGCACGCACCACTATGCTTGGCTAATTTTTGTATTTTTAGTAGAGACAGGGTTTTGCCATGTTTGCCCCAGGCTGGTCTCAAACTCCTGACCTCAGGTGATCCACCCACCTCGGCCTCCCAAAGTGCTGGTATTACAGGCATGAGCCACTGCGCCCGGCTCCACCCTTCCAATTTCAAAATGAAAAAATGATTTGAGATAGTGTACAATATGCTCTCTCTCTCTCAAAAAATGCCAGCAATAAACATCAAAAACTGAATAGATAACAAAGGAGCTAATTTTATCAGGAACTGAGACAAGGCTACAACTGTACTTGAACACTAATTTAGCTCTAAGCGCTGGACAACTAGAAGCACTGAGATTTGCTTTTTCAAATGGAGAGCATCTCAAACATGGATTGCAATCTTGAATATATTAAAAATTATTTGGTATTTATATTTTTACCCTGAAGAGATTTTTTAAAAACCAAACCCCCTAAACCACCTTTGCCTCTGCCTCTGGTCTATCAGTTGGAAGAGTACAGAACTGAAATCTTATACCTCTGTGGCTTCTCAAAAGTTCCCTTTGACTATGTTTTAGTGCCTGTAATTGAAAAAGCTCTATTGCGGGAAAGTATCCTGGCTGGGTATACATGTCACTTCTATTATTTTTAATGAAAATCACATTTCTTTGCTGAGGAATAAAAAACTTTGCATGTTAGTGCTAAAAATCGATGGCATTTTCCTTCAGGGGATCACATGGAATGTTGTATCCATATAATCACTATATAAAGTTTTTGATCTTTCTAACTGAACACGTATTCATAAAATTTCATGTTTAAAGGAGCTATATTGAACTTTTGAACTCACCATATGCAATCTCTGGTTTACATGCTGTTTGTTTTCTTGTCTCTGTAGAGATTGTCAGATCCAATTCTTCCTGCATTTGCCCACAATCAGCTGGATTTTGTGAAAATTGGTAAAAATAAGGTTAACGGAAAGAAGTAGACACTTTTTCCAGGAGTAAACACGGTTTCTCATGAGCCCAGAGACAACCCAATATAACCTTACAAATGTCAGATTTCTAAGACCTGCCCATTTTCTTTTCTTTCATAAAGTGAAACATTACATAAAGCAAAAACAAAACAAACAAAAACAAAAAACAAAATCTTGAGCATGTCACAAGCTTGTCTAACCCATGGCCCGTGGGCTGCACACAGCCCAGGGCAGCTTTGAATGCGGCACAACACAAATTCGTAAACTTTCTTAAAATATTATGAAATTTTTCTTGTGATTTTTGTTTTAGCTCATTAGCTATTGTTAGTGTTAGTGTATTTTATGTATGGCCCAAGACAATTCTTCTTCCAATGTGGCCCACTGAAGCCAAAAGATTGGACACCCCTGGCATAAGACTTAGACTGGGTGGCTACTCCACATTCAGGTCTTTAGAAATGTATGTGGTTCCCTTGATGAAAGGGGGAAATTTTCCATTTTGAGTATAATCAGAAGTCCTTTGAAGGACCCAAAATGATAATGTGACTGATTTATAGCTATAAAATGGCACAATAAGTACCTAGAAAATGTGTAGATATTGAGGATTTTGAAAAAACCAAAACTAACTGAGACCCTCATGGAGCCAGCTGTTGATTATTGGTGAGTTCTGGATATTTTCCTTGGCCAAGAAGGCTTTCTTCAATTTAGGAAAGACTAAATGGAACTGGACAATAAACAGAATTCCATTAACTGGGAAGTATAAGAGAAAAGGAACAGAAGCTAGTGGTTCAGTGCTGAGCCTCTGGTCTTATATGATAAAAAGACTAGGTGAAAGTAAAATTTCACATCATGTTGCCCCTATAATATCCAACAACCCTCTCGATGGTGTTTCCCTGCCTCTGTACAGCATGAACTATCAGGTTGTTCAGGAACTGTGAAAATGTAGTTTTACAATGCTCAAGGAATCATTAGCTTTCAATTAGCTGAGATAGCATTTCTACTTCTGAGAAAGAACAGTTTACCAAACAGTGTCCCCCAGATTAACCTCAGGTTATGAACGACTGCTTTAAATAAGCATGCAGCCTAAATATGTTAAATAAAGTTTACCTTCTACACACTTGCACGTGGCTCCTTCACAGACTTTCTGAATTTTGATATTGGAAGCGCTATAAAACATGGTACACTGTTTATCTGTGGCAACAAAAGTGTGGTTAAGAGAAGTGGTTTGATTGAAGAACAACACATTTACTAATTGGCAAGTGTCTTACATGGAGCCTCAGAGATTGCTTATTTTAAACCTTGCTTATTTTAAACCCTTCTTTTTATAGCTAAGGCCCAGGGAGGTAAAATTATGAATTGGCTGTCCTGGGAAGGGTTCCGCTACCCTCAGAAAGATCTCCCCTTTTTCACTTAGTTCTGTGCTTGAAACACTCGTTTCTCAGAAATAAAACATCTGATGCTTCTATAAGTAAGAGGAAAATAAATTATGTTGCATGAGGATCTTTTGAAAGAGTTGGAATTGTTTAGGGTGGACAAGGGAAGAAAAGCATATATCCATGTATCTCTATATATCTATCTCAAGGGGAAGGGGGACTATGTATGTTCTATGTGATTTCAGAATATAAAACTAGAATGAATGGGTGTCAGAGTTTTGGTTCACTTTAAGAATTTTCTAACAAGTAGAACTGCCCAAGGTGGAGTCATCTGTCTTGTGATCCAATAAGCTCTCCAACCACATAACATTCTCAAAGTGGCTGAATAGTCAAATGTGGGATCACCCATTCATAAATATTTACTGAGTTCACATTCTATACCCGACACTGCGTTAGATACTAGGGACACAAGAATGAAAACACCCTGGGGTTGATGAGAAAGACATACAAATAATTGAATGCAATGTGACAGCTGCTATAACAGAGCTATCTGCAAAGTGTAACAAGAATATAGATGGGCTAGAAGTTGTTCTGGGGGGATTGAGTTGATTTCTCTCAAAAGGAGAGATATGATTTATCTGTGAACACCATAGATAAACCTGAGGCAAAGAATATTGAAGTTGGAGGCACTATAATCCAGTTATTTTAAATATGAAGAAACTGAGGACTGAGGTGAAATGGTCTGCTCAATGTCAAGAAGTAGTTTATGTACAATATTTTGTATGCAGTAGTTTGAATGTTCAAATTGGGACTTTCATGAAGAGTGGTCCCTAAGAGAGGCAATACATAAAATTTACAGGACTCTAGTGGATTTCTAAATGTTCTGGAAAGAATACAAAGTATTCTTCTGAAGAAATGTTAGCATGGAGTTGATTACCTGGTCTGTGGTATTCATACACTGTGAAAGTGGCAGGACTGAGAAACCCAACTTCAAAGAGTTCAAATATCCGGAATCGTACGCAAAGGAAATCACTGGAGGGAATCTGTTTAACAAATTCAAGGATTTAAGGAAATTATGGAGAGATGATATTTATAATCTTTTAGCCTGTATATTTTGAATAGTAATAGTAAAGGAAAAATGGTTGCAGGTGGAGCTTACCGAATTCAGTTGCAGAATAACATGTCCATCTTTGATTTGGTAATCAGTGAATAGTTGATCCACCCCTTCCACAAGCTAAGGGGGAAAAGAGAGAAGCTTGAATTTCATTTCATTATCTTTTTGTTTAAATGCATTCACCTGTTGATGAGATATCACAATGCAGGGATGTGATCTGTAATTCAAAGAAATTGAAGAGCAGTTCCTCTTCTTGAAAAAGTCTGAACACATTAGCATATAAACTCATATTTTACAGAGAATGCTAGTGTATGCTTCTGCTTCACTTTGATAAATCAAAACTTAGGTTAATTATGTTTTGAAAAGAATATTCTGGCCAGGCCTGGTGGCTCACGCCTGTAATCCCAGCAGTTTGGGAGGCCAAAGCCAGTGGATCACCCTGATGTCAGGAGTTCGAGACCAGCCTGACTGACATGGAGAAACCTTGTCTCTACTAAAAATACAAAAAAATTAGCCAGGTGTGGTAGTGCATGCCTGTAATCCCAGCTACTCCGGAGGCTGAGGCAGGAGAATTGCTTGAACCCGAGAGGTGCGGTTGCAATGAGCCAAGATTGCATCACACTCCAGTCTGGGCAACAAGAGTGAAAATCTACCTCCAAATAAAAAAAAAAAATATTCTGGGTGATTCTATAAAAGTGGTATATTAAAATGAAAGAAAGTAAAATTGTCTATAAAATAATTCAGAATAGAAAATGAAGCATTCACAACACGATTTAAAAGAAAACACATACGGCTTTTAAGTCTTCTTCATTTGCACTGATTCCAGTAGGCAAGGAGATGTCCATCACCGCATGAGAGGATCCAGATGATGATTCTTCCCTGCTGGGCTTGTAGCTAAAATAAAAAAGAGGTTAGAAAATATAATAAATAAGTGAATAAGAGTCTTTAAGAAAGGACACTCTTCCTTAGTAGACCTTAATTTTTAAATTTGGGTCTCCATTTATTTGCTTTTCTACAACGTATGGGTTAAAATCTCTGTTTAGAGTTGCAAGAGATCTTTGAGTCATCTATTCTCTTTCCTCACTTGATCAATAATCTCAATAGACCACTCTACTGGAACACAGAAGTCATCCACACCAAGCTAACTAGCTGGGGAAACTCAGGATGAGAGTAAGGCACTGGTTCAAGGTCACATGGCTAATTCATGCAGAGCTGCAGAAGAATCCAGGTCTTTGGATTCTCACGTTAGTTCATTTTCTAATGAAGCATATTCCAAGGAAAAAATCTGTTGTATGTTGAAAAGAGATTCAGTAAACATGTCCAGGAAAAGCTGGAAGAAAATACACTAAGGCAAGGCATGGTGGCTCACGCCTGTAATCCCAGCACTTTGGGAGGCCAAGGCAGGCAGATCACTTGAGGTCAGGAGTTCAAGACCAGCCTGGCTAACATGGTGAAACTCCGTCTTTACTAAAAATACAAAAAAAATTAGCCGGGCGTGGTGGGACACACCTGTAATCCTAACTACAGAAGAATTGCTTGAACCTGGGAGGCGGAGGTTGCAGTGCGCCGAGATCGCAGCACTGCACTTCAGCCTGGACGACAGAGTGAGAATCCCTCTTTAAAAACACAAACAAACAAACAAACCCACAAATATTAGTAGCTACTTTGGATGGTGAGATTATAAGCAATTATCTCTTTTCTTTTTCATGCTTTTCTCTATTTTCTATATTTCCCATAATAGCTACTTCATATAGAAAATGTTTCAAGGACTATCCTTTCAGTAGGAATTCTGCTAGTAGGAATTTAAGGGGAAATGCAAAAAGGGCACAATGGGAGGGTTTTGTTTCTGTTTTGTAAGAGAGAAAAGAATACTGAAGTGGAGAATTAGGAAACTTGGGTTTTATTCCAGTTCTGAGATTCCCACAAATCATTTCCCCTTTCTAAGCTCATTTTCTTATTTGTAAAATTAACTGTGAAGAAGTATAAGTTTGTGTTTTAAATTTATCTTTATAATTCCCAGGCTTTGGTTTTGGGTGGCAGAGGCTTAGAGCTACCATTAAGAGATGTTAGAAGACATAAAAGAGACAGGCTGGCGGGGCTGAGGCTGGGGCAGAGACAGAGGGAGTGTGATTCTGTAAAAGTTGATTTCAGGTTCCAGCCTCACCTCAAGATGCTTGAAAGGCAGCTGGATGTTTGAGAGTGAAGCTTGGGAGAGCAGTCAGGATTAAAGGAAGAAATTAAAAGACAGCTTCATAAGGGGGAAAATGAATTGATCTCACCTACAGGTATGAATGTTGGTGGAAGAAGAGATACTAAGCAAGTTAGTGAGGGGTCAGGGCATATCTTTTCCTCAATGACACCTCATAGAGCATATATAATGCAGTCCCAGCTGGGTGCGGTGGCTCACACCTGTCATCCCAGCACTTTGAGAGGCTGAGTCAGATCAGCTGAAGCCAGGAGTTCGAGACCAGCCTGGCCAACATGGTGAAACCCCTTCTCTACTAAAAATACAAAAATTAGCTGGCTGTGGTAGCTCACACCTGTAATCCCAGCTACTTAAGAGGCTGAGGCACAAGAATTGCTTGAGGCTGGGAGGCAGAGGTTGCAGTGAGCGGAGATCGCACCACTGCACTCTAGTCTGGGCAACTGAGCAAGACTCTGCCTCAAAAATAAATAAATAAATAAATAAAAGCAGTCCCCATTAGAAGTCATAGATGTAATATTTGCCACAATAAAGAAAAGTATTCTAAAATCTCTGACTCATAAAAATTTAACCCTATTCTTCACCAAATTAACAATTTAGAACAGAATATAAAACACTTGGAACTCTAATGTGACATCTGAACATCTCCCTAATTGGATGGGTAGAAGCAGAGCACTCTTGCTCACAGATGCAAACACTTTGTCAGCAGGATGGAAAAGGGCCTCCCGAGTGGAGAGTGTCTATGAAAAGGTTGCTGGAGCCTTGATGACTGGTTGCCATGGAGACTGTTTCAATGGTGGAACAGAAATCCTCCTTTCAAGAAGCCCTTTGCCTGCTGCCAAAACCAGCAATCTTCCCCAAAGGCATTTTGTTGTGAGGGAAATGAAATCCTTTTTTTCTTTTCTTAGGAATACAACAGAGAGGTTGTAAAAAGGTAAATACACGAAAGAGACCCTCTGAACACAGAAACTTCATGCTGGCATTTTTTAATCAGGAGAGAGAATATTTGAAGGCAAAGAAGTTCCTACATGAATAAGTACTACACAGTTCCTTTTGGAATTTACCCAACCTAACTTCAGTGTCAACAGAGCCAAAAGCATATTCCACCCGCCTTTCTGGAACATTTTGTCCCCAATTTGTAAAAACCAAAGGATAGACTATTCAAGATTGCATTTCTCCTTGCTTTCTTTTGTATATTGATAATCTGGAATTAGGCCTCCTGACAATGAAGTCAAATGAATGAATTTTTGATAACAGCCTTTTTCTGTATGGCAGAATTGTGGATAATTAGAACTGGAAGAAAACCTGAGATAAGGTAGTGCAATATCTTTGCTTTATAGAAGAGGATTGGAGAAGTAAACTGATTTCCTGAAGGTCACTGGAGTTCTTACTGGTAGAGGCTATCCCACAGGTGTCTCACCCTAGCAGAGAGCTCTTCTTTATGGCAAGTCTAGGTGCCTTCCTGTAGGGTCCCAGGCACTGATTCGAGCTCTGCCCAGAAGTTTGCTTACACTTCCCTTTGACAACTGTTACAAATTTAAAGGTAATTGTGATCATGCTCCTCCCCAGCTGGTAGGTGCCCAAGGGTAGGAATGGCATTTAGGAGGAAAGAAGCTGCCTGGGAAAGGGCGACCTTACTGGAAAGACGTTAGGGAATGAGGAAAGATGTTTGAGCGGGAACAGAGAGCAGGGACTGGCCACAGAAGGAAGTAGGAAATGCTGGAAGTAAGAAATGCTGATGAGGAAGGAAATAGGGCTGAATAGTGAAGGAATCCTAAGAAGCGATTGGGCTTGGGACATAGAGAAGACTGGGAAACCGCTGGGAGGGAGGCAGGGAGAAACTATGTGCTGTTCCTTGGGATTAGTGGTCTTAGATTACACTGATTGAAAGAGGTGGTTTAGGCTGAGCGTGGTAGCTCAGGCTTGTAATCCCAGCACTTTGGGAGGCTAAGGTGGGCAGACCACCTGAGGTTAGGGGTTCAAGACCAGCCTGGCCAACATGCTGAAACCCCATCTCTACTAAAAATAAAAAAATTAGCCAGGCATGGTGGCGTGTGCCTGTAATCCCAGCTACTCGGGAGGCTGAGGAAGGAGAATCACCTGAACCTGGGAGGCGGAGGTTGTAGTGAGCCGAGATCACGCCACTGCACTCCAGCCTGGGAGACAGAGTGAAACTCCATCTCAAAAAAAAAAAAAAAAGGTGTGGTTTAGATACTGGATTGAACATCAGAGGTTGGGGATTTGAGCCCCTGGCTCTACCTCTAACTCTGTGAGCATTTGGCAGGCGACTTTATCTCTTTGGGTCTTAGTTTCTTCATTTCCAAAACAAGAGGATTATGATATCATCCCTAAGGTCCTTCTCAGCTCTCATCTTTTGCACAACACTATTGAATTTCCAAGTTATCCACACTGGGTGCATGATTATAAGTAAAATCAGCAAAATGCCATCCATAGATATCACTGTTATTGACAATACAAGAGTTAAGAAAATAGAACACAATAGAAAGGACTGAGGGACGATGGAAAGAACAGGGAAGAAGTCTGTGTTTCAGTCCTGGCTCTACCACTCTCTGATCACACTGTGTGATCACCAAAGCCAAAAGTATATACATATTTTCAAATACCTACATATTCTTTTCTTTTTCTTTTTTTTTTTTTATTTGGAGACAAGGTCTCAATTTTTCATCCAGGTTGGAGTGCAGTGGCGTGGTCACAGCTCACTGCAGCCTCAACCTCCTGGGCTCAAGCAATCCTCCTGCCTCAGCCTCCCGAATAGCTGGGACTACAAGTGTGTGCCATCATGTCTGGCTAATTTTTAAAATTTGCTGTAGAGATGGGGTCTGGCTATGGTGCCCAGGCTGTTCTTGAACTCCTGGGCTCAAGCAATCCTCTCTCCTTGGCCTCCCAAAGTGTTGGGATTACAGTATGAGCCACTGTACCCGGCGAAAAACCTACACTTTCATAAACGTTTTAGGATGGTGGCTGTGGTAAGCAGAATAATGAAGGGTGTCCATGTCCTAATCCCCTGAACCTGTGAATATGTTACCTTATGTGGCAAAGAGAACTTTACAGATGTGATTAAATTAAGGATTTGAGATAGGGGGTTATTTGTGCAGGCCTAATGTAAAGACAAGAATCTTTATGAGGAAAGGAAGCAGAAAAGTCAGAGAAGGAGGTGTGATGATGGAAGCAGGGGTCACAGTCAGATTGGAAGATGCTGTGACACTGGTATTGAAGACAGAGAGGGGCCACAAGCCAAAGAACACAGGTAGCCTCTAGAATCTGGAATAGGCAAAGAAATTCTAGAGCTTCCAGAAGGAATACAGCCCTACCCAGCTCCTTGATTTTAGGACTTCTCACCTCTAGAATTGCAAGATAGTAAAACTGTGTTGGTTTAAACCATTACATTTGCAATAAATTGTTACCTAGCAATAACAGGAAACTAATACAGTGGCCAATTGAGGCCGTGGTATTTAGTCGGGAGAGGGTTTAACATCAGTGGTTCTCAACCCAGGCTACCATTAGAATGACCTCTGGAGCCCGGGACATTTGGACATCTCTAAGAGCTCTCCAGCTGACTTCAATGTGCAGCTTGAGTTGAGAATCTAGCTGATAATGGATTTTGTTAGGTAAATGTGATTTTTCTAAGTAAGAGAGTAGGGGCTGTTTTTGAGAGAATCTTTTATATTTTTTTCCTAATTTTTTAAATCACATCTCTATCCCTCTGAAAGACAGAAAAAATTAATATTACACTGTTTGAATCAGAAGACAAAACAGAGAGAGAAAAATATTATGAGCAAAACCAAGGCTGTTTTTTATGGTAAGTAGCAATTTAAGAATATATATGTTCTGCATTTTTAAACAATTGAACAATTTTGTATCTTCTGGACATACCAAAATTTGAAAATATGTAAAGAAACAATACGTTAACAAAAATGAGAACTTGGAGTCTATGCTCCCCTTTGTGGAAATAGGCTCACCTGGCACATGCTACTATGCGTTTGTAATCAGAGTTTCCGTAGCCTCTGTAGTGGGATGCTGGCACATAAAACAAGAAAACAAACAGACAAATATAAGAGTAAACTGTTTTCAGCTGCTTTGGAACCTGTCAGAACAGAATCATTAATGAGCAAATCTTTGAACACAAAAATGATTTGTGATTTGGAAGTTTAGATACTTTCAGTGGTTCTAATGGAAATTCATGGCTATTGACAATACCAGGAAGTCTTTAAATAATTAATATAAATAATTAAAGTCTTTAAATAATTAACAGTTCATTGCTCTCAAACTTATAATTTAAGGAAGAAATTATTAAAGATAAATATATATTGGTAATATGTTTGGGGGATGTTGGAGGGAGGAAGAACAGATGCCTTGATTTGCTGGTAGTTGGGAAGTTTCCTGTAGGAACAGGCTTCTGAGCAATAGATGGAAAATATCAGGGCAGAGGCAGCAACATTCATTCTGACCCTGGAGGCAATGGGGAGACGAGGAGGGCTGGAGTGTGCAAGTGGACTTGCTTTTGGACCAGGAAGGGAGAACCAATCAGCAGAGGGATGTGAGGGCCTTGGGTTAAATAAAAGGGTCAGGGGTACATTTAAAGAAAGGATCGTACAGGAGAGACTAAAAAAGAAAGGGGTACAGGAGAGACTAAGTTAAAGATGGAGGCAGAGAAATGTTCATTTTCTGGGCCCCTTGGAATACAGAAAGGCTAAGAGATGGAAAACTAACAGGGTGATAAGAGAATTCAAGGTCCCAGATTGGAAGGCTAACACAAAAGTAACAGAAATTCCTGGTTCTGGAATTAGACCTTAATGTGGCTTTACAACTAGTTATACTCTTTAAAAATAACATAGTCAGTCAAAACAATTTATTGATCAATAGCAAATACATTTAGCTTAGTCATTGTTATTTAATATTAGCTTCCGACTATATTAAAGAGTTATCTATTGTAAAAAATGGAAGTAATATTTACTTGGATGTCAACCTGCTAAAGTATTTGGTTAAGAAATTTCGCTTTTTGAGTAAGCACACTTTTACTAATCAGAGAAGCTCTCTATTTATACACATGCTTTATTTTTAGCCAAAATTACAGCGTAAATCCTGCTGTTTTTACCTTCAATATCCTGAGTATCAATTTTCAAATAAAAGCTGCAAACTTCCTCAGAGGTACTGGTTTTGTGAACTACAGTTGTTACCTACATTGGGGACAAGTAAGCAAGAAGATTCTGTTTAAAGTGGGAAAGTGACAACGGTATTATGGCAACACTGCTGCTGCAGATGGGATGCTCGAAGGATCATTTTCATAATCCAGCACAAATGGTGTACATTAGTGACTCATTTTTCCAGCAGCTGGACTTTAAGCAAACTCCATAATCTAAACCTTAGAGGCCCAAAGTAAGCAAAAAATGACTTCTGGCCGGTCAGAAGCTTGGTCTAAATTCCATGCAGTCAAATCTGGGCACCTTACTCTACAGGAGAGTTCCCAAGGTTCTTGTTTTGAACCTTTCCACTTTAATTTTACACACAACACCACAAGGCTAAGAAGTGTGGGTTTCTTCCAGCCACACACCATCATGGCAAACAACAAATTATAGGTGTGTATGAATGGGCAGAGGTGCTGCCAGAAGTAGATATATTGACACCAACAAGAAGTGGCAGAAAAGTGGACAATCTCTCCTCCCCCATATAAACTTACAACAGTCCTTGAAGGAATGAATGTACTAAAGATAAGAGCGTGATTAAAATCATTAATAGGATGTTAATTTATGCTCAGAACATGCAATTTAAGAATGCATGAACATACTTAAACAGCCTAGAAAAATTTGCACCTGCCAGCCGGGCGTGGTGGCTCGCGCCCATAATCCCAGCACATTGGGAGATCAAGGTGGACGGATCACTTGAGGTCAGGAGTTTGAGGCCAGGCTGGTCAACATGGTGAAACTCCGTCTCTACTAAAAATACAAAAATTAGCCGGGCGTAGTGGCATGTGCCTGTAATCCCACCTACTTGGGAGGCTGAGGCAGGAGAATTGCTTGAACCTGGGAGGCGGAGGTTGCAGTGAGCCAAGATCGCACCATTGCACTCTAGCCTGGGCGACAGAGCAAGACTCCATCTCAAAAAAAAAAAAAAAAAGAAAAAAAATTGCAACTGCCAAGTGGCTAAAATGAAGAAATAAGTCTTTATGAATAACACATAAATCCCCCAAAATGCTGGATAAATGAGATGGGATAGAAAACATACATATATACAATGCACATATGTACACATATATATGTATATACACATATGCGTATACACATATATAATCATAAAATTATATATCTCTATAATATATATAATTTCTATAAGTATACAGAATGTATACATATAAGGATTAAATTTTTGTGTGTGTGTGAGACGGAGTCTTGCTCTGTTGCCAGGCTGGAGTGCAGTTGTGCCCTCTCGGCTCACTGCAACCTCTGCCTCCCAGGTTCAAGTGATTCTCCTGCCTCAGCCTCTGAGTAGCTGGGAATACAGGCGCACGCCACCATGCCCGGCTAATTTTTTGTATTTTTAGTAGAGACGGGGTTTCACCGTGTTAGCCAGGATGGTCTTGATCTCCTGACCTCGTGGTCTGCCCGCCTAGGCCTCCCAAAGTGCTGGGATTAAAGGCGTGAGCCACCACGCCTGGCCAACATTGTTATTTTCAAAAAAATTGTGAAGATAGTTACAAAGATTGCTAGAAAGATTTACATAAGTGAATCCCACTTTAGTCATGGTTACCCAAGCCCAGATTTCTGTGACTTTGTGGCAAAGCTCCTAACTTTTATGTTACCTAGTACAAATGGACACATAACTCGTTATTGGATATCAATTAAATACTTACATGTACTGTAGCCAAGCCACTGCCAAATCCTGTACTGACAATGAGGTCATCATTGAGAAGCACCTGGAAAGATAATAGAGAAACCATGCTTTCTTTCATCATTTGATAGGGAGGGAGGATAGAGCTATGAAAAGTGGGTTGACATGTACCAGCCTCCTCTCTCAGAGCTCTTCTGAGAGTAACTGGATGAGACACTGAAAATCCTACGCCCATGGCAGGTGCTAAACAAGGCTGGTATTTCCCTTTTCCCTTCTACATGTAAATAAGATGTCTGAGATCTCCTGAATGAACCAACAAAAGCAACATGTCAGAGGTCACTTCTGGTTACATTTTCATTTACATATGGCTATGGTAAATCTGGATCTTCATCTCCTTTTGCCAACTGAATAAATTCCTTTCTGTGCCTAGCTCAGGAATCAGCATCCTGTGTGCCAATGGAGATCGTTTTCATTAGAACCCAGAGCAGGGAACCTCCACATAACTTGAAAGCGGGTGCATCTATCTTTGGTCCTCTCTGAGCTCCTCCTTTGCACCCCTTTTCCATCTCTTGATGATTTATCTTTTCCACTTGTCACCACCTTTGTTTGCAGAAACCCCTGGTACCCCACCCCAAACCACTAGCACCCCACTCAAGCCTGCCAAATCCTTAGTTGCTGCTGCTCTTCTTCCCACTCTGCTAGGAGGAAACTGAAGACATAAACGGAGTTAAGTCATTCTCCTCTCCAGAGAAACTCTGTCATCCAAATGCTCCCTAATTTGTGGAAAGTACAGGAGAGATAATTTTGAGCCTGAGGGGTTGGCACTTCCTTTACTCCAAGCCTCCCCTTTCCTTTGCTTAGCACAATAATGCAAGAGGGATTAGGCATATGTTAAAGTTTCTCAATCCTTCCTTCAAATTTTAGTAAATGTAGGAAAGTAGGTCAACATTCTTGTTCTCCCTGATAGAATATAGCAGCATTTGTTGGAAAACAAGTGTCTTGAGATACTGCATGTGAAAAGCATGCATGACAAATAAGTTTGGGAAATGCTGTGCACTGTGCCCTGCCTCTGCCCCTTTTCACACCCAGAGTCACCACACTTAATCACATACATGTTACAGAACAGGGGAATTCTGGATTAAAGAACTTGTTTAACTTAATTTAAATTTGTTTAACTTAATTAATGCACACTCAACCACCTAACACTCTTTCATGGAACACATTTCAGGAAATGCTGGAGTAGAAAATTCCACACTGGATAATAACAGCCCAGGTTTTACATGGAAGCAGCATCCTGGGCTGTGGTTTAAATTTTGTTAGGATGACAAGAGGACTCTTACAGCATTATCCCTATAGAGAAGAATAATTTCAGCTACCTCAGGTAGCTGGAAGGTCAAGAGATCCTTCTTAGAGCTTAGACTCAGAACATGAATCTCCGGTGAACTCTAAATGATCCCAGGGAAAGGAGACATATTCCCAAACTAGGGACCACAAGCACAAATGCCTGCAGAGGCCCGGGCACAAAGCAGGTATGAACATAAATGCACATGCATACGTCCTGTGACTGGTGGGGACTGCAGTAAATTGCAGAAGCCATGCCAATGCCTGGTGCTTTGCTGCCAGGTCTTTTGGTTTATCAAGGGAAGTTGGGAATCAGGTTTTTATTTGAAATATCTGGATCCTTAAATGTTGGCATATATCTATGTCTATGTTTATATCCATGTTCTTTTTTTTTTAGTATGGGCCACCAGTTTGCAATTTTTGCATTAAATTTTATTTCTCTGCTGGGCATGGTGGCTCACACCTGTAATCCCAGCACTTTGGGAGGTCAAGGTGGGTGGATCACCAGAGGTCAGGAGTTTGAGACCAGCCTGGCCAAATGGTGAAACCCTATATCTACCAAAAATACAAAAAATGAGCCAGGTGTGGTGGCAGGCACCTATAATCCCACCTACTTGGGAGGCTGAGGCAGGAGAATTGCTTGAACCCAGGAGGTTGCAGTTAGCCGAGGTTGCGCCATTGCACTCCAGCCTGGGCAACAAAAGCGAAACTCCATCTCAAAAAAAAAAAATTATTTCTCATGCTTGTTTACTTTTAACAAACACCAATTTGTGAAGGATGTCAACAATGAGGACTATTTCCAATTACTGTACATTTAAATATACTTTAAAATAATGCAAACAGTAATCAGAAAAATATGTATCAGCAGCTATATGTGGGCAGCTAATATTAATATAGAACCCAGTTTTTCCAACATGTCTTGTTCTTTGTGAAATTTTCATAAGCCATCAAAGTTACCACCTTTAAAAATCCAGCAGTAGCAAAGGACATGGGGCAAGGAGCTGGGGACCCTAAAGGCCAACTCCAACCTGGCCACAGTCTGCATGTATGACCAGGGCCAGAAGGGACCACCAGCAGCCTCCCAGACATGCCTTCCCTCCTACGCTCACTGTACTGCTCTGTGTGCTGTTATCTATGTCTGGAATGTTCTTCCTTTTTCTTGACTTGGCTAACTCATTCTGATTTTTTCAGATTTAACCCACACATCTGGACACATCTGACAAACTCCCTCCATCTTTCAGCCAGGATCAGGAGGGCCCCTCTGTACTTCCATGTACCTATCAAGACTCTAATTTTTCACTATCTGCTTAAATGACAATCTCCCTGCACTGCGCTGATTGTTTGTGTTTTATTTTTGAATCCTCAGTGCCCAGGATATAGCAGGCATCCCTGTTTAGGACATAGCTGACACTCAATATATGTTTAAGTAGTGAAGAGATAGATTTATAAAATAAAGAGTGGAACAGATGATTTCAATGGTCTCAGCCAATTGTAAAATACTACACAAAGTTCTTCATTTACCTCTACTGGCCTCCCAAGGAAATTCTTGTGTGTCATTTTATAATTATGTAAGGCACCTTTATGCTTGTAAGAAACATCGATGTCCATATTCAAGCGGAGTTGTTTAACCAGGAGTGAATATTCCGTCAGGCCCTCGATGGCATTGATTGTGTCCTGTCAGCAATCAGCAAGGCACAAAAATATGTTTAGTTTATTTATGTACTCCTATTTACAAATGCCCTTTTTATGAGAGGGTAGGGCAGCATTGTCTGGAGATGAAACTCCAGCTGACTCAGTAAGACTGGTTAAGAGCCCCATTGTGGAGGTGGAAGAAAGGTCTCTCCCTCCTCAATAAAGACGATGCTGTTAGCAGGGACAGGAAGGAAGTGTGGCCTCAGATCTGGGTCCTCTATATATTCTGCAAATGTAACCTCAGGCAAGTCACTGTTTGCAGAATTCGTCTGAGTCTTTGAACAATTATCTCTTCCTCATCCTTTAGTCTGAGCTTAAGTATCTCCACAACAAGGCCATAAACTCCCCTTTCCCGTTATTCTCTGTTTTAAGGTTCTCTTTTTGCCCTTTCTAGCATTCATCTCAATTTGTAATGCTTTTATTTATAGTTTATTGTTGGCCTACCCCACTGCAATGTAAGATTCGTGAGGCAAGTAGGTAATATATTTTTCTTGGCGCCTGCTGCGGTTTGAATGTGTCCCCCAAAGTTCATGTGTTGGAAAGCTTGGTCCCCAATGTGGCAGTGTGAGGAGGTGAGGCCTAATGGGAGGTGTTTGGGTCATGGGGGGTACCACTTTCATAAATGGATTAATACTGCTTATTATAGAAGTGAATTTGTTATAAAAGGATGAGTTTATACCCCACTCCCACCAACCCTCCACTCTGCCTTCTCTTTGCCCTTCCACCATGGAATAATGCAACAAGAATGCCTTCACCAGGTGCAGACCCCCTGATCTTGGACTTCCTAGGACCCAGAACCATGAGGTAATAAATTTCTGTCCATTATAAATTATCCAGTGTGTCGTCTTTTCTGTTACAGCAACACACAATGGACTAAGGCAATGTCCATTGCATTTAGCAGGTACATAAATATTTGTTGAAGGAATAAGTGAATAAACTTTATCTTTCTGGACCTCATCTTTCTCATCTATAAAACTGAGAAACATGACTAGATCAGAGATGTTAAACAATGTGGCCATTCCCTCTGCCTATATCTGTGGTGGCAAATGCTAATCAATAGGGCAGTCTTTTCTGCTAACCCTATAATTGTACCCAAAATAAAACACATTACATGGTCAGTAAATTAATACTGAAGGCCCTCTCTACATCTGAATTACATATATAAAAATATACACACTCCATCATTATCTAAACATCCAGGCAACAGGGAAGATATTAACATTCAATCTAAACTTTGAATATAAACATGTATTATACGACTACATAATACTTATTTGTAATAAAAATACATACTCAAATGAGTTTACATTAAACAGCTAGATAGATTAACATATAACAATCAGTATTTCTCCCACTTTTTATTTATTTTGTTGTGGAGAAGGAGCATCAGTACCTTTGTCTACATGGCAACCACTATTTATTACATAGGATATGATATAATTGCCAATAACCTTACTAGCCTTTCATGGTGATTTAGGATCATGAAGGAAGTACTGGGCTTAAAGTCAGGAGACATGAGTTCTGATTCTGGCTCTGCCATGAATTCCCTGAGTAAAACTCCCTGGGCTAATTTCCTCTTCTGTATAATAAGAGTGTTGACGCAGATAACCTGTAGGGGTCCTTCAATTCTAGGCATTATTCATATCTATTGCATGCTCATTTGGTGGACAAAGGCATGGAGGCCAGATGAGTGTGGTGTGGGAGAAAATAAAAATGTCTACAGGGAGATGAAACAAGACAAAGAAATGTTACCTGGGTTGAATAAAAGCCACCTCCATACCTCTGCTCTTCTGATAGCCATTTGATGATTGGGTTAACATAATTTATGTCTTTCAAGTTCAGACTGGTGAGTAAAGCATAGGCAGTTGTTTCTACCATACGTGCCGTACCAGTGTTAGGTACAGAGCTGTCTTTATGTTGAAGATTGTCTTTCCAAAAACGATAAATGGGTGGATTACCTGAACATCAACAAATTCCATTCATTAATATGATTAAAAATGTGAATTTGACATAATAATTCTACCAGGTGTATTATGGCCTTCCAGTTTCTAGAAGCTACTTACTTTTTCTTGTTAGAGGAACTTCCTGAAGATGACCAATGCAAAACGAGATCCCTTAATATGGTGTTACTTGTCTTTACACATTGAGCATCCCTAATCTGAAAATCTGAAATATGAAATGCCCCCAAAATCTGAAAGTTTTTGAGCTCTGACATGATGCCACAGGTGGGTAATTTCACCCCTGACCTCATGTGATGGGTCACAATCAAAATGCAGTCAAAACTTTGTTTCATGCAAAAAATTATTGAAAATAGTGTGTAAAATTACTTTCAAGCTGTGTGTAAAGTATATATGAAACATAAATGAATTTCATGTTTAGACTTGAGTCCCATCCCCAAGATATATCATTATGTATATGTAAATATTCCAAAATCTGAAAAAAATCTGAAATCTGAAATACTTCTGGTCCCAAGCAGTTCAGATCAGGAACACTCAACCTATTTTTTGTTTTTTTTGTGTGTGTGTTTTGAGACAGGATCTTGCTGGCACCCAGGCTGGAGTGCAGTGGTGTGATTGTAGCTCATTGCAGCCTCAATCTCTTGGGCTCAGTGATTCTCCCACCTCAGCTTCCTGAGTGGCTGGGACTATAGGGGTGTGCCACCATGCCCGGTTATGTTATCCAGCCTGGTCTCAAACTACTGGGCTCAAGCAATCCTCCTACCTTGGCCTCCCAAAGTACTGGGATTACAGGCATAAGCCACTGCACCCGGCCTCAATCTGTATTTTAAAATCAACATAGTACACATGTACTAGGAAGGGGCAATTTAGTAGAGTGGAAAGTGCAATAAACTGGTATTGCACCCAGCTTCTTGTCTTTCTTTTGTTGCTAACTTAGCATGTCACTTTGGGCAAATTCCTTTAGTTCTGTGTGACTCAATTTCCTAATACCTATAGTATAGATAATACTTTCTTCCATGCAGTGAAACTCAAATGAAATACTAAAGTAAAAGATTTTGTAAACTAGAAAGCACCATGCATATATAAGGGATTGTTATTATTATTATTATTATTACTGACACTAAAAAATAAACTGGAGAACCTTTTTCCTGACAGGAAAATTTACATCCTGGAAATTATGAGATTAAACCTAAAGCCTTAGTTCAGTCTTTCATTATTTCTTTCCAATTTAAAGCACTCAAGACAATTTTGTACATGCAGCACTTTTCATAAATTAGGCTGTAAATTATATTGGTTATTTAAACCTGTAAACCTCAAATCCTTTTTGGAACAAACTATTTGTTTTAAAAAAAGTAATGCATATTTGGAAATCATATTTGAAGGTTAGTAAAAATTTTGATGTGTATGTTTATAATTCATAACTACATTATTTGCATGACCTTGAAAATGATATTGACCCTTCCTCTCAGAGTCTCAGATTTGCTGTATTTAAAATGAAGAGTTGAGTTTAGGATTTTAAAGAAACCCAACTGGAACAACTCTTGGATTATTAAGTTCCCTTCTAGATCTTAAATTTTATGAGTTTATGATCCATATCTCACAATACCCAAGACATTTCTTTTGTGTTATTTTTGAAGTATCATACAAGTGGTTTTGAGGCATATGTTAAAATATAGTAATTTTAAAATGATGGCACAAATCATATTTTGTAGATGGTCATAAACCTCAGTAAGATTTATAAAGCCTTAGCTAGAAGAGGACTCCAAAGTGCCCAATCATGCTAATAATCACTGCTACTCTCTTTCTATTTTTTGTCTCTTGACCTATAGGAAGCAGTATCTTTATTCTTCAAAACCAAACACATACTTTTATAGCAAACCTGGTAAAATATAAGCCAGGTCATGCACTCTTTTGCTCAGAATCCCCCAGTGGCTCCCCTTTTCACTCTCGAAGCTGAAATTAAAGTTCTAGGGCTCCTTCTGGTCCCCACAGCACATTGCTGTGGATAAGACATGGGCACTCCTTGCTCTAGGTGGAAGCAGCCCTAAACTAGGGTATGTGGCCGGGGGAGTGGAGCACAGGCTAGATTTCAGCCTCGATTCACTCGATTGCTTAGGTACTTTGTCCACTGCACAACTGTTTACAGAAGCCCTGAAGAGTCTCTCTAATGCCTTAAATGACCTTCCCTTGCTCCCTCACTTTTTCCTTACCTGACCTCACTTCCTACTCCTCTTCTCACTCCTCTGCAGTCACACTGGCCTCCTTGCCATTCTTGGAGCACCAGGCATGCCCATGCCTCAGGGCATTTGCACGTGCTATTCTCCACCAGCTACATCCTTCTAGATAGCCACAGGACTTGCTTCTTCACCTCCTTTCAGCTCTTGACTCAAACACCATCCTCTCAGTGAAACTTAAGCCCAGTCAGCTTGTCTAAAATTACAATGCATCCTCTCACCTTATTTTCTTTCCCTGCTCTATTTTTCTTCATATCAGCCATCACCATCTATTCATAAAGCTTTATTTATTTATCATGTTTGTGTCTCCCCAGTTAGAATTTAAGTTTCATGATGGCCTGGACTTTGGGGTGCCTGTTTTGTTTATTCCTTTATTCCCAGAGACTGGAATAGTGCCAGGTATATAGGGGGTGTCCAGGGTGTACATAGGATACTCAATGCATATTTTTTGAATAAAGGAATAAATAGAGGACAGGTGTGGTGGCTCATGCCTGTGATCCTAGCACTTTGGAAGGCTGAGGCAGTAGGAGTGCTTGAGCCCAGGCATTTGAGAACATCCGGGGAAACACAGTGAGACTCGTATCTGCAAAATATAAAAAAAAGTAACTGGGTTCAGTGGTGGGCATCTGTAGTCCCAGCTACTTGGGAGGCTGAGGTGGGAAGATCACTTGAGCCCAGGAGATCGAGGCTGCAGTGAGCCACGATCATGCCACTGCACTCCAGCCTGGGTGACAGAGCGAGAACCTGTCTTAAAAAAAAAGAATAAATATTTGCTGAATGAATGCATGAATAAACGAATGAATAACAGCACACATTACATCGTATTGTGACGGTTTGTTCCTTGAGGACAGGAATTGCATCTTACTCAAGTTCACATGTCACCACCCACTTCCCAGACTTAGCAGACTTTATGTCTTAGTGAACACTCACTGAATACATGTATGGAACAAGTTATACCTTTAACCAAAGCTTCTCTCTTCAAAGCTGAAACAATTGAACGAAACTGTGGGTGAGTTTTATCTCCCAGGGAAAGAGCATAGGCAGAAATGGCCAATGTAAAGGTGCTCTGGGCTGGCAGTGTATTTTCAAGCAGAAAGTTGTCAGCTTTAATTAGAGCTGTGTCGATTTTCTGGAAACAAGAGAAGATACTTCAGTTTCTATGTCAAGCAACCACCTATGAATTGATACGAACTACCCTCAGATCCCACTATCCTGGAGCAAGCAATATGGGGGCGAAAAGAGGACTGACCTAATGGAAATGGATGGCTTCTCAGTGAAGCAAATCCCTCCGAGAGAAGGAGAAGAGCATAATCTTGGAAGGGACAATGAGGTTGTCCAAATCAGGTTAAGCTTTTTGCCTCTGAATTCTCACTTTCCTTTTAGAGGTTTTGTGCCTTTAGTTTCTGAGTACACCATCAGACCTAGCCTCCAGGAAGAAAAGGCACCGAGCATAGACACAATTTTTTTTTTTTTTTTTTTTTTTTGAGACGGAGTCTCGCTCTGTCGCCCAGGCTGGAGTGCTGCGATCTCGGCTCACTGCAAGCTCCGCCTCCCAGGTTCACGCCATTCTCCTGCCTCAGCCTCCGGAGTAGCTGGGACCACAGGCGCCCCGCCACCAAGCCCGGCTAATTTTTTTTTTTTTTTTTTGTATTTTTGGTAGAGACGGGGTTTCACCGTGTTCGCCAGGATGGTCTCAATCTCCTGACCTTGTGATCCGCCCGCCTCGGCCCCCCAAGTGCTGGGATTACAGGCGTGAGCCACTGCACCCGGCCCATAGACACAACTTTTATTGTTCCCTCTCAGCGTAGTTGCAACAGGCACACAGGTTCAAAAGGAGTTACACTTAAAAAAATAAATAAATAAAACAATAAGTAGCAGAAAGAAACCCTAACTGCCACAGTACTTTTAGATCCTAACAATGCCTGGGTAAATAGTCCCGATCACTAGTCCTGACGCCACCAAAATGGTTGTGTTGGGCAAGTGGGCCAGCAGAAAGCCTGCTGCAATGCTGCTAACATCCTGCCTGTCTCCTTCTCTCCCAGCTCCACATGCATCTCTCACCCATGTGGCCACTAGGTGCCTGGGAACTAGTCTTCATTGATTATTTTGTCTTGTTAAGCTTTTGAAACAAACTGAAAACAAATGGTTTTGTTTTGTGCTTCCAGTTTTGCAAATCCACTTGAGATTTTCCATCTCAACCTTGGAAATCTTCTATGTTGATTTACTTAGGTGGCTCATCACTTTTCTCCCGTTTCCAAGCAAATGTTGTTTGGAAGGATTTGGAGGATACACATTTGCTGTTGTGTATCCTCAGTACTTGCATGATACAGAATGCTTTCACTATAGGATAACAGTAACATATAAAGCAGGATTTAGCAAAGATAAGACAGAGAAGCTGGGGGCACTGGATCATTCTTCCATCACAGTCCCAGCTATCAGTTTTAGACCCAGCTCTACAATTTATTAGCCTGTGACACTGGGCAACTGAATTCACCTTACTTACAGTCCTCAGCTTTCTCAACTGTCGATGAGTAGGTTGGACTAGGTGGTCTCTAATATCTATCATTGTTCTGAAATCTTTCAATTCTGGAGTTTAAGTTATTTTCAAGTTATTGGAAAGAAGGAAAAGAAGCTTTTGAAACAAAAGGTCTTCTGATTGGTGGCCCCTCCAGTATATAGTACAGAAATAGATGATGGGTGTGAGAGAAAGAAAACTCTTACTTACCACCAGAGGGCATATATCGAAAGCCTTTCTAATTCCAATCACAGTAAAGGCTGTAAGATATAAGCTGTTCTCTCGGGCTTCAACAGGCAAGGTACCCTAAAAAGAAGCAATGTTTTAAAAGGGGAGTGAAATGGTGTCTTTAACGTGAAATGACCTGATTCTACTCTGTTTTTTGTTTGTTTGTTTGAGATGGAGTCTCACTCTGTCACCCAAGCTGGAGTGCAATGGCTTGATCTTGGCTCACTGCAACCTCCGCCTCCCGGGTTCAAGCCATCCTCCGGCCTCAGCCTTCTGAGTAGCTGGTACTACAGGCGTGCACTACCACGCGCGGCTAATTTTTGTATTTTTAGTAGAGACGGGGTTTCACCATATTGATCAGGCTGGTTTTGAACTCCTGACCTCATGATCCGCCCGCCTTGGCCTCCCAAAGTGCTGCAATTACAGGCGTCAGCCACCGCACCTGGCCTCTACTCTGTGTTTTAAGCCTTATCTCCCACTCTTTCCCTTCCTGCTTCCCATTTCTCAGTAAGCCCTGGGTCTATCTCGCTTGAGTGCTTTCACTTGCCCATCTCCCTCCACCCCGTTAAACGAGAGGTCTAAGATATCACTTCTCTGATCTCTAGTGAACTGTCTGAAGATCGCTTCACTTCAGATATTATGGGAAAGACCTTTGTATTTTTTGCTTGTTCACAAAAGGAATTTCTTGCAGAATTACATTTTTTTCCTTCTTCTTCTTCATCCTCCCATAATCAGATGAGAATAAAACTCAAACTGTAAATAAAACTATTGCTAATTTGTGCATTTGGTTTCCTTACCTGTAATTTTATTGGTTGATACTGTGAATTTTCCTTGAAAGATCCATTATCTAATTGATAATTCTCAACTAGCCACAATAAAGAATTACAAATTGAATTTTGGTTCTGCTCTACGTATTTATTTACTTGTCCAAGTACTCTTAAAGCAAAAGCTGTTAACCTTTAAGACAAAATCAAATAAATAAATATTTAGAACGCTGAATCCCTTTTGACTTTCAATTAATTTATACAACTTTATTCTTTAAAAGAAAATAACATTTTAAAACATGCAATTCCAAAGTAAGTCATCATTTTACAAAGGAAGGGAAGATTTTTGGAATACCTCCAAAACATTTGGTAAACAAATGTGAACAGCACATCTTCTGTGATTACAACATTGTCAGCTAGCACACAAGCTAAAAATTGATTCCTGATGATAAGAATTACACTCTAAAGTTAAAGATAACAGAGATAAAATAAATAGTTTTGAGTCAAGGCATTGACCTATGAACATGAGACATGAAAGAGTAAATCACAAAATTCTAGATTGTAAAATTTGTGCACGCCATGGAATCTAAATTCCTATCTGAGGCCCCAAGTCCCCTTTCCCAATGTCCCTGGAGTGTTTATCTCACTTGTCCTTAAGTGCTGCCATTGACACAGAACTTACTACCCCACAGGAAATTTTAATGATCATTATTACTTAGTCAAAAAGCAATTTCAAGTCTCTAGTAATACCCATCGAAGAGTATCAGAGAGGATTGGGTTCATCCCCCCATAACATCTCTTCACTCTCTCAGTCGCCCAGGAGGCTCCACTCCCCAGGTCCTCAAATGTCTGAGACCCAGACCACTTGACTTGCTCTCCCACTTCCCCCACTTAAAAAATTTGTGTTTCTTTTTCATTTTCATTTTTAAAATGTATTTTAAGCATTTTTTTAAAGAGGTAAAACCCTCACATGATTCAAAAATCCAAAAGTGAAGCCTGGGCGTCATAGTGAGACATTGTCTCTACAAAAAATGCAAAACATTAGCCAGATGTGGTGGCAGGCTCAGCTACTTGGGAGGCTGAGGTGGGAGAATTGCTTGAGCCCAGGAGGTAGAGGCTGCAGTAAGCTGAGATCCTGCCACTGCATCCAGCCTGAGTGAGAGAACTTTAAAAAAAAAAAATCCAAAAGCACAAAGGGATATTTTATGAAAAGTCTCCTTCTAGCAGTCCCTGTCCCCCTCCACCTCCCAACAGAAGATGACCATTGTTTCTTGTGCATTCTTCCAAATAGTAGATACAAGATATAGCCTTCCCATCTACCTTTCCATCCCAATCACACCAAAATAGTGGGAGAATGTTTACATTATCCTGTACTTGGCTTTTTTTCCATTTAGTAGTATGCCTTAGAGATCTATATTAATACATAAAGTTTCCTTGTTCTTTTACAAGTGATTTTATACATTAAATTACAGTATTTTGGTACAGATGCACCACAGCTATTTAAGCCATTTCCCTTTCTGTAGACATTTAGGTTGTTCTCAGTCTTTGCTCTAATTGATTTAATTATTTTTAAGATTTTTTTTGATATTAATCGGAACTTGCCCCTCCACAACTAGGTGCCTTTTCCTAATTCTTTCTCTAGAAACATCAGAAATTTATTTTCTATTCTATTGACTTTTAGGGGGTAACAGTTGAGAGCTCCTCTCTTTTTAATCCTCCCACACTGCTCTCAAGGAGGAGAAATACTTCTATGGATTGCTCAGGTTCAAGGACACTCACGTTTTCAAAGATTGGCCCACATTTTACATTGGGTCTCTCTTGGGATTTTGGCTTTTGAAAGTCTCTCTTCTTTTAGCAGGCTAGAAAGGCATATGAGTGCAGTTATACGGCCAGGCTGCCTCTCCACTTATCTATACATCTGTATATATAAAGATGCTTTAGTTACATCTTTGAAAAAAGGCAATGGCAATAAATAGAAACAATGGACTCATCCTTTGGGATCAATTATAAAGATTAAATATATGAACATACTTAAAATAGTTCTGGATTATAGTAAGTACTCAATAGGTATAAGCTCTTACTTCCTTTTTTTTTTTTTTTTTTCAGACGGACTCTCTCTCTGTTGCCCAGGCTGGAGTGCAATGGCGCAATCTTGGCTCACTACAGCTTCCACCTCCCAGGTTCAAGCGATTCTCCTGCCTCAGCCTCCTGAGTAGGTGGGACTACAGGCACGTGCCACCATGCCAAGCTAATTTTTGTATTTTTAGTAGAGACAGGGTTTCACCATGTTGGCCAGGCTGGTCTCAAACTCCTGACCTCAGGTGATCCACCCGCCTCAGCCTCCCAAAGTGCTGGGATTATAGGTGTGAGCCACTGCACCTGGTTTTTATAAGCTCTTACTCCTATCTCTCTTTCTCTTTGGTACTCTTGGGTGTCTCATCCCTGGTGTCCTTAAGGAGTGAGAGTCTAGACAGCACTTCCCTAAAGGTAAAGCAAATACAACTCGCTCTAGCTTTTTGCGTTCTCCTCTTCCCACTGACCTGTCCCTTGGAGACTGCCCTGAAATTCAAATTTTAAGTGTGACATGGAGGAAAAAAAGAAGTAGGCTATTTGATTTGCTTTTGTTCCAGACCCTAGGCTACCTCTACAAGTGCTTAATATGGTCTAGTTTAGTTCCTCATGTTTTACAGTAGGGTCTGGGACTGAAAATTTAGAGTAGAAAAGAATTTTTTAGTCACCTTGAAGAGAAATCTGGCAAAATCTGATGAAACTGTAAATATGCATTCCTTATGTTCCAGCAATTCTATCTCCTGGGATATACCCTGGAGAAACTCTCACACATGTGCACAAAGAGACATATGAAGATGTTCATTATCATATTGTTTGTAATATTAAAATTTGGAAATGGTTGTCCATCAAGATAGGAATAGATAAAGAATATATACTATGTGATATATTTGTAAAATAAAATACTGCATGGCAATGAAAAGGAGTGAGCTATATTTACCTATACTACTAGATCTAAAATAACTAAAAAGTATTAAAAGAAAAAGGTAAGTTACAGAATGATAGGTATAGTATGATACTAGTTATAATCATTTAGAAATACAAAAAGGGACTGTAAACCCATCACTTCATTTTGGAAGCAAATAACCATTCTTTCTTTTACAATGCTTAACTTTCTTAAACAGTGCTTACTTAAGAATTCCAGGAACTAGCCATGAGATAAAAATCAAGGTTGTGAAATGTCCCCTGGAGAAGAAAAATACTGAGCAGTTAATCTACAAACCTGTTTCAGTCTAGCTGACCACTAGATGGCCCATTACTCAAGATAATAATCAGAACAAGACATGCTGACCTGTACGTAGCTAACTCTTGCACACAGTTTTCCAAGCCCCTTCCTCTTTAAAATCCCTCTGGCCAGCCTAGGGCATTTGGGATAGTTTCCTGACTCTAGTCTGCCATCTCCTTGGGTTGCTGGCTCCTGAATTAACCTGCTTTTCCTCCCATCAACCTTAGTCTCTTGAGTTTGGCATTTGAGCAGTGAGCAGCCAAACTGGAGTTAAGTTACAGCTATATGATTTCATGTATATATATACTATATAAAATATTAAAAATGTTCTGGAAAGATGCATAAACTCATGATAGTGAATGCCCTTGGGGGAAAGAAACAGAAATAAGATGGAGGCTTGTAGTTAAAGAGAAAACTTCAATATCCACAATGTTCTTTAAAAAAAAAAAAAAAGACGAATATAAAAAATGTTCATCATCATCAATTTTGGGTTTTGCTAATATGAATGATATTCGCACTTTAAAAAATCTGCTTTGTATTTCTCAAGAAAAGTTTGAGGGTATTTAGGTGCTGGACATTTTCTTCTATGTCTATTATTTCTTTCAAGGAACTCATGGAGTTGGGTCTATGTTTCAGTCTTGCCCCAAACTCTTGAAAGGCTCTGAGTGTTTTCCGAGAGGCTGTTGTACCTTTCTGTGGGGCTTTCTGCTCTCCAGGCATCTATTTCCCAGGTCCTGCTCTGTCAGTTTCCAGTCTTCATTGACACTCACTCCCACTCCCGCATCCTGGGTTATCCTCTGGTTGGTGCGCTGCAGGGGTCTATGAGCCTTTTATTTATTTTTTTTTAATATTTTTATTGTTTTATTAAAGACAGGGTCTCCCTATGTCACCCAGTCTGGTCTTGAACTCCTGTGCTCAAGCCATCCTCCTGCTTCAGCCTCCCAAAGTGCTAGGATTATAGGTGTGAGCCACTGTATCTGGCCCTGTGTGTCTTTTAAAGTGTGTCACCCACACATGGTCAGACCTAATTCTAAGGTATAATCTATGGAACTTGGTAGCTGATCAGAGGTAAAGCCAAAAGGAAAGGAAGGAATCAAAAACCAACTGATGATTCTGACTTGATCAATGGGGGACAAAGGGCAGGGTATTGTTGTGCACTGAGTAAAGAAACAGAAGTGTATTTGAGGAAGAAAATAATGAATTTGGCACATATTGTGCTTGAAGGACCTTTGGCTTCTGGAAACCTAGAAATATGGATCTAGGACATTTCCTAACTTCTTAGGAAAGAAGTTAGGCCTTGAGACATTGATTAGGGGGCCATTGGCCTAGATGTTATGGAAGTCATCGGCAATAATGAGATTGTACCAGGGGAGATTACAGAAAATAAGAGGGCCAAAGATAAAATTCTGGGAGATCTCAATAGCTAAAGAAAAAAAAACTGGCCAGGCGCAGTGGCTCATGCCTGTAATCCCAGCCCTTTGGGAGGCTGAGGTGGGTGGATCACGAGGTCCGGAGATCAAGACCATCCTGGCCAACATGGTGAAACCCCACCTCTACTAAAAATACAAAAATTAGGCATGGTGGTGCGCGCCTGTAATCCCAGCTCTCAGGAGGCTGAGCCAGGAGAATCGCTTGAACCTGGGAGGCAGAGGTTGCAGTGAGCCGAGATCGTGCCACTGCACTCCAGAGCCTGAGAACAGAGCAAGACTCCGTCTCAAAAAAAAAAAAAAAAAGAAAAAAGAAAAAAGAAAAAAATCTAAAATTAAAGTATTCTAGGTTGTAAACTCCTTAAATATGTTTCATATAGAACCTACAAAGCAGCTGGCACACCGTTTTTATTAAATATTTTGTCATAGCATGATGGTTTTTTTGTTTTGTTTTGTTTTGTTTTTTGAGACAGAGTCTCACTCTGTCACCCGGGCTGGAGTGCAGTAGCGCGATCTTGGCTCACTGTAACCCTTGCCTCCTGGGTTTAAGTGATTCTCCTGCCTCAGCCTCCTGAGTAGCTGGGACTACAGGCACATGCCACTACGCCCAGCTAATTTTTGTATTTTTCGTAGAGACGGGGTTTCACCATGTTGGCCAGGATGGTCTCGATCTCTTGACCTCATGATCTGCCCGCCTTGTCCTCCCAAAGTACTGGGATTACAGGCGTGAGCCACCACGCCCAGCTGGTATTTTTTGAAAATAGACTGCCATATGGACTCTTAATTAATTCAGACTATCTTTCCCTCAAATCATCAGAATTTTGGAAGATATGTTTCATTGAATAAATACTTACTGAGCATCTACTATGTGCCAGGTAGGTACCAGGCACTAGGGATACTTAGGACTTCCCACATGGAGCTTACATTCCAGTGGGGGAGATACACAATAGTGGAATAAAAAAGAACATTAGTAATCACGCTGAGGAGAAAAGAAACGATATGAGGTGTTGGGAGGGGAGTGGCTTGCAATTTTAGACATTATGATATAGCAGAGGCCTCCCCGAGGTGACATTTGGTAAAGACCTGAGGGAAATATGAGAGCCAGTCATGCTGATACCTAAGGAGGAGTATTCCAGACTGAGAAAACAGTGCAAAGGCCCTGAGGTGGAAGCATGCCTGGTGTATTTGAGGAAGGCTAGTGGGGCTGAGTTGGAGGGAGAGAGAGTATGGGAGATAAAGTAGGAGACACGAGGTGGAGCCAGATCATATAGAGCTTTGTGAATCACAATAAAAGGTTTGGTTTTTACTCTGGGTAAGATGGGAAGCTGCTAAATGGTTTTGAGTGGCATGATCTAACATATGTTTTAACAGGGTCACTTCGGTTGCTATGTTGAGTATATACTGAAGAGGATCAAGGGCTGAACCCAGAAGACTAAGGGAGACTAGTGCAAGAATCCAGGTGGGAGAGGAAGGTGTCTTGGAACAGGATAGTGTGGTGGAGGTGGTGAGAAGTAGTCAAATTAAGGATATATTTTGAATCCATATCTGCTGGATCAGATGTGAATGGTAAGAGAAAGAGAGGAGTGAAGGATGACGAGGCTTTTAGCCTGAGCAACTGGAGGAATGGAGTTTCCATTATGGTTATTATTCTTTAGTTAATTAACCACTATATGAAAATGCAACTCAAAATCTTCTACTTACCAAGTGCTAGCACTTCCACCCTTCCACACACTGTAAGAGTAGTCAGCATTTCTGTAGGACATAATGTTCAACATCCCTAAGAAGCACAAGAAAAAGAACACGGTGCTTAACAGACCTCCGTTTCTACTCAAAGAACACTGTATCAGGCCCTGAGAATGGTAAGCTTCCTTTGGTGTTGGGCAGCAAGCACATGCTCTGTGGCCAGCATTGAACTTCTCAAAGGAAGTATATGAATTGCTCAAATTGGGAATTATCAAGTAGAACATTCTGATCTCATTCAAAAAGGAAGGAAGTGTTCTGTAGTTTGGAATGCAAGTGCCTTGCCTCTCATTCAGGCATTTTGGTAAGTTGAGCCAAAATGCTACAGAAATAATATTTATTTATATAGTAGAGTCCATCTCATGATTTTTTTGCTAAAATTCTCTTACAAAGTTTTCTATAATTCACAACTTAAATATTAGTTTAATAAAAATATTAGTTTAGAATCACCCAATTTTTATGTGAAATACTTTTTTTTTTACCTTCTTTTAATTTTTTCTTCAGTTTCTGCTTTTCAATTAATGGGTCAGAATGAAAAATGTTCCAATGATTTCCTGTTTCCAGGTAGTGAAAAACATAGAATACTGGGACAACGCTCATCAGCTCCGCCTCTGCACTCCCTTTGGGGAGGTGGGTTAGGATATTGATGCCTTCCTGACTTAGAACTGCAGACAAGATCTCACCTACAAGCAGTCCTGAAACAAAAAAGATCAAAGTAGACACATTGCTTTTTATTAACTTCTAACAGTATGTTCTCAAGAGAGAAGAACAACCATCTAGAGATGGTTCTTCCCTTTTTATCTAGGCAGTTGACTTGCTTCTCAGAAACGGGGTGAGAAAAAAAGATCCGGTTAGGAACATGAATTTGAAAGAAACAAAAAAAAAAAGACTTTAAAAATCACTAAAATATGGTGGTAGGTAATGTAATACAGTGGACTGATTGCTGCAAGAGAACATGGCAAATTAGTTGCCATTCAACCTGTTAGCTTTAGACATTATAAACCATATTTACCAATCCCTTCCAGGAAGCAAAGCAAAGAGCCTGAATAGGGAGTGCTGACATGACTCTGTCTATAACTCACTGTGCAACCTTGGACATGCCACTTTCTTTTATATCCAACAACAGGGTTGCACATGATCAAAAAGATCCTTTCCAGTACTAACATTTTGTGATTCTAGGGTTTCATCTGAGATAAAATGTAGTCAGGACATTCTATCATTCGGTAATATGTTATTGAATTGTAAAGCCTGGAGACTAAGGAAAACCTAGTCACTTGTGCAAATATCACTTCTGCAAATGTATGCGAGGGGAGGAGAATCCCTGCTATGGTTTGAATGTATATGTCTCTCCAAAATTCATACACTGAAGCCTAATCACCAAGGTGATAGTATTAGAAGGTGGGGCTTTTTGAGAGGTGATTAGGTTATGATGGCTCCACCCTAATGAGTGGGATTAATAATCTTACAGACGAGGTATGAGGAAGTTCTTCACCCCTTTTTGCCCTTTTGCCTTTCCACTTTCTGCCACAGGAGGATACAGCAACATATGTCCTCATGGAAACAGAGAGCAGCCCTTGCCAAACACCCAATCTCTTGGTGCCTTGATCTTGGACTTCCCAGCCTCCTGAACTGTGAGAAATAAATTTTTATTATTTATAAATTTTGTTATTTTGTTATGGCAGCATAAATGGACTAAGACAACCCTTCTGGGACCAGTACTTCAGCAGAGCAGTGCTGTTCTCTCTAGGCCATGTGCAGGCCATAGGCCTTCTCTTCTCTAGAGACATCTTTGAGCCAATGACAGTCCCTACCTTCCATTGGAGGAGAATGAATCTCCATGTAAATCAGGCCGTTGGAAGAAGATAGTGGGAAAAGTGATTAAAGGTTTGAAAGTGGGGGTGGGTAGGGGTGGAGCACTCCTAAAGGTAGATTTGTGTGTGCTACTGAACACGGAAGTGGAGAAACAGAATAATCATGAGGATATTTGATTTTTGTTTGAAGCACCAAGTGAAATGAGAAATAAAAATGGCATTTGTTAATTTACCTTTTACACTCAAAATCCTTTTGATTTCTGTTTTGGGGACCAAATCTAATGGTATCCTGTATGGGAACTCCTTTCGTCTGCTAATGGTACCTGTAATTTAGAAAATTTGGATTTATACAGAGTTTCCAGGGGAAGACTATTTGCAGATTATTTATAATGTATCTACTTCCAAAGAATATTTCAAAATAAAAGACTTATAATTAGACTATTAAAATTTTAAAAGAAAGTTAAAAATCATCAAGGACTTTAATCAAACCCTAGGCTTGTATAATCTTATTAAATAAAGCATTACATTTGGCTGTAAGCTTCCTGGTCATTATAAGATGTGAAATAAATAGGTTATATAAATCTTATTCACCAGCAAAATATAGCATGCCAGCTTGCCCAAAGACAGAAAATTGTTCCTGGAACTGAAAGCTAAGAATAACTAACATGTAATTTCTTAATCAACTATATATTGAACATTAGCTCCACAGGGAAGTATGATCTGAAATTCTTTCCACCTTCCCTTCCCAGTCTAGTTTTGATACTTTTTAATCTATGGGCAAAACAACAGAGTTTTGGCATACTGGTATCAGATAATTTTTCTACTGTGATCACTGGTTTATGTCCAAAAAAAGGTAACATTGATCATTCTACTGATAGAGTACCAAGCATGCTACTAAGTTCTTTAAATGAATTATTGCATTGGATTATCACAACAGTCCTCTATGTTAGGTCTATTTTCATTAGTTTAATTTTACAGATGATGAAATTGAGGCTTAGAAAGTAATGTGTTCAAGGTCCCAGAAACAATACAAGTGGAGCTGCAATCTGAACTCCAGAAGTTTTGCTGCAGAGCCCACACTAGTCACCACAAAGAGAATCCACCTCCCATTGTCCTGCTAAGAAAGCGCTCTGGGGGGCAGGAATCATTTCTCATTCCAGCTGTAGTCCTGGCACTTAGCACAGACCCTGGCATATGGAAGATGCTAAAGAAAAATGAGTCACATTTTGCAATTTAATGGACAAGCCACATGGCTTTCCTAAAAATGCAGGAACATTCCTCATAAAACTTCTTTCTTCATTAACCCTTGATAAATGCAGAGGATATATCAAAATAAAACTCAGAGAAGACATTTAAGAGGTTTGCAGTTTGAGTGAAAGAGCATGAAGTTCAAAAAGAGCTTAGTATGTATGTGACGCTGGGCAAGATACAACCCTTCTTAGCCTCAATTTGTTCATCAGTTAAATGGAGATAACAACATTTTCCTCAAAGGATTTTTGTGGGATAAAAATAATATAGACAAAGAGCCTGGCATACAATTCATGCTCAATATATGATACTTATTACAGACAGCCTTGAGATTATCTAGATTTGCTCCTTCACCATTTTCTCCATTGAAACCTGCTCTTGACTATTTCAATTCCATTGGCAACTCTACTACCAGGTGGAAAAGGTAAAGAGAAAGTTAAAACTAAGAGAAGTTAATTTTACTCCTCGTCAGTGATCACGGTAAAAGACTCATCAAGACATCACATAAAAAGGCAGGTTCCAGACAGATTAAAACATTTTAAATTCAAATCTATAAATTAACAGAATAAAATATCCAGCAATGTCTTTGTGAACTAAGAGTAGAGAAAGACCTCTTAAAGATTACCTCAAAAATATATAACCATAAGATGAAATTATGATGGATTTGACTACCTCAGAATAAATAATTCCTTTTCAAACCCATGAAGGCTTGTTGTTGCTCAAAGAGGTACATCAGAGACAAAATCAAGAAGAAATTTTAAGAAGATAACCCAAATAGAAAATTTAAAAACGTGCAAAAGATATGAATAGGCAATTGACAGATGGGAAACCCAAATGGACAAGTATATGAAGAAATGCTTAAAATCATTAGTAACCAGAAGAATCCAAATTAAAACAATAAGGAGACAGTGCTTTATACCCATTAAAAATGCCACATTTTAGAGAGACAAGTGTTGGTGAGGTTGTGGAGAGACGAGAACCCTCGTGCACTGCTAATGGAAGTATAACCATTCTGAAGGGCAATATGACAGGACTAAATGGCATTAAATATGTATATATCCTTTGACCCAGCTCCTGGATATATGGTCCAGGTAAATGCTAACATGGATTTTTCAAGGGAAATATATTGTATATACAGTGATGGATAAAATGGTGAGGGAACATGCTCTGAAATTCTATGTAAGAAAAATGAATTAAGTATACCTATAACAATAGAGTTATATATATATATATTTTTGAGACGGAGTCTCGCTCTGTCGCCCAGGCTGGAGTGCAGTGGCGTGATCTCGGCTCACTGCAAGCTCCGCCTCCCGGGTTCACGCCCTTCTCCTGCCTCAGCCTCCCGAGTAGCTGGGACTACAGGCGCCCGCCACCATGCCCGGCTAATTTTTTGTATTTTTAGTGGAGACGGGGTTTCACCGTTTTAGCCAGGATGGTCTCGATCTCCTGACCTCGTGATCCGCCTGCCTCAGCCTCCCAAAGTGCTGGGATTACAGGCGTGAGCCACCGCGCCCGGCCGAGATATTTCTTTAAAACTAAGCCTTGAGTGTAACAACTTAAGACAGAATAGGATCTATAGCACAATGTTACATATACATAGATTAAAAAGGTACATACATACAAAACAACATTACCTTTCTATTCAAAAGTATATAGCAAACACATTTGAGTGGGTACATTTGGAGGAAGGGGAATGGGAATGGGGTCCGGGATGAAGGAAAAAATAAAACGAGAGGGGCCTGCCTAAACCAATGAGGATGGTGTGTCAGGAAATGAGGGAGTGAGAAACTTAACCCTCTGCATTTGAGATATGAGACGAGTTGGGAGAAAAGGGCTTATCAGGGACAGAAAGCAGAAACTAAAGACTAGAGCTAGTCTTAAGCATTGAGTCTCTGTGTTTAGTCTTTTTTTAAGCTGGTGTCACACAATTTTAATTACTATATACTGTTTGTTCTCCCTCATTGATATATTTTTTCAGATTTCCTTTAACATTATAGTCCATTCATTCTTCCAAACACTTTTTAGCATTTTTTTTAACTGAACCCTGTAAAGTATCATAGTTGTATAGCGATTTCAATATATAAATATCAGAAGTAGGCCAGGCACAGTGGCTCACGCCTGTAGTCCCAGCATTTTGGGAGTCCAAGGCTGGTGGGTCACTTGAGGTAAGGAGTCCCAGACCAGCCTTGCCAACATGGTAAAACCCCGTCTCTACTAAAAATATAAAAATTGGCCAGGGATGGTGGTGAGCGCTTGTAATCCCAGCTATTCCAGAGGCTGAGGCAGGAGAATCGCTTGAAATCAGGAGGTGGAGGTTGCAGTGAGCTGACATGGCGCCACTGCACTCCAGCCTGGGCAACAGAGCGAGACCCTGTCCCCCCGCCCCACAAAAAAATAATAAAAATTAGAAGTATTTAATAAAATAACTGAAATAAGCTGAACAGAATTTTTATCTTTTCCCTCTTTAGCTCTGTAGAAATCAGGAAAGCTGCCTAAATCCAAGTTGCCTAAAATGTTAAGGGAAAAAAGTCATATGAGAAGATTGGAAAGAGGCATAGATTTTTGTTTTAACCCAGATTTTCTCTACAGAGATTTATTCCCAGATAAAAGATTGTTCCTATTCTGTGGCCTTGATGTTCACACCTAGGATGAGTAAGGCAAGACTGCTCTGGAAAATTGTTTGCAATAATGTCAGCAGAAGAAGCATCTGTGGTGAAAAAAAAAAAAAAAAGAAAGAGAAGCCAAGGACACAGTGGCTTTTGAGGCTTGATATAATTGCATGAGGCTAAAACCCTTGAAACTTGTAATATCTCTACCCATAGATCATTCACAATGAGCAGGCAAGGAGGAGGTCTGTGTGAAGAAAAAATTGGAGAAACAAGTAAGCATGTGGACACATGTACATAGATGGATTTTACTTTTTATTACTCTACTGAAATAACACTCCTCAGTTCATGACACTCAGCTGAATTAAAGTGTAAAGGGTATTAATTCTTTGCTTTCCCAGAGGAAATGACACTGATGATAGTGATCATGATCTGTTAAGTAAATTTTTTCCCCATTGTTATATCACTGAAATAAAACAAAAATTATTGATACAACGTTAAGATAAATTGTAAGCATTTAATAAGAACTGCAGTAATCTGTCTTCTTTAGTTGAAAAGAGAATGGTTAACTGGCCACATCCTAAATTTCATAAATACATGTATATGTATTTAGGCCTTGATTAAGTACTCAAATGTTTGCAAAATTCTAGCTTTGAGAAGATTTGGAATATCTCAATTGAAGGAAAAGTAGGGAAGCAGGAGCAATGAGGAATGGGTTTGTTAAGTGATTAATTAGCATTATTATGTTTTCAAATAATGCATGTTAATTATGTAAATGACTTTTTCTTAGGTGTTCTTTGGACTGTTGGCTCAATAATAATATATTATAAATTATTATTGTGATGGATAGACAATGAATAATATATGAGGGAAGTCATGCAATTGTTACTATTTCAAGGCCTTGCATTCAAAATTAATGGAATTATTATTGTTGTGTCTCAGTCATTCAGATTATAGTAGTTGTACTATAATGCTATCAAGAAAGATAGTGATCTAAGAAGTGGATACTTTTTTTTTTGACACAGTCTTGCTCTGTCGCCCAGGCTGGAGTGCAGTGGCACGATCTCAGCTCACTGTAACCTCCACCTCCCAGGTTCAAGCGATTTTCCTGCCTCAGCTTCCCAAATAGCTGGGACTATGGGTGCCCACCACCATGCCCAGCTAATTTTTGTATTTTTAGTAGAGGTAGGGTTTCACTAATGTTGGCCAGGCTGGTCTCGAACTCCTGACCTCAAATGATCCACCCACCTCAGCCTCCCTGGCCAGAAGTGGATACTACTGATTCTAGACAATTCACATTCTGAAAAATAGTGTTTTAAGTTACATAAACACTTTAACTTCTAAAGCAAAAGATAACATATAAAATAAAAAATCATTTTGCCTACCATAAATACCCCTAGGATCCAAAGTAACACCAGAATAGCTTTCCCTTTTGACACCTTCTGGCTAAAATAAAGGCAGAAAACATTCAGTTAAAAACATAAGTTTATATAACCTGAATTCCCTGGATCAACTTTTCTGGACCACTTTTCAAACTAAAAAATTATTTTTCTTGGAAAAGGCAAACTATGTATAAAGACTTACATGGATATAAGCAGCAATAAGATTTTATGGCTATTTGCATATTGACCAGAGCAAACGCTTAAAAAGAAGTTATTTATAAGCCAGATAATTGTTCTAAGTGCTTTATATGTATTAACTCATTTAACCTCTAAAAACCTCTATGAGGTTGGTGCTGTTATTACTCCCATTCGACAGATGAGGAGACTGACACACATGGAAATCAAGTAACACTGTCACACTGCTAGGAGGTGATGGAGCCAAGATTCAAGGCCCAGCAGCCTTGCTCCAGAGACGGCATGGAACCACAGCGCAAGGATGCATGGGAATGTGCTTTGCGCAAAATAAGTCGGTACATGTTTACTGAAGTGAATTTCATAGCTGAAAACAGAGAGTGAAGAGCCAGGAAATCCAGTCTGTCATTAATTGGCCATATGACCCTTAGCAAGAATCTTAGTCCTTTAAAAGTACTATTATTTTTAATTGGTAAATCATACTTATATAAAATATTAAAATTATATAAAAATATTAAAATTACATAAAAATATTAATGTTAATAACGTGAATACAATTAACAGACTGTGGGTAAATTGTACTTAACAAATGATGCTTTTCTTCTTTTTTGGGCCTGTTTATTTGTTTATACAATGGAAAGTTTTCTAGACTGCAAGTTCTTTAAATTCAAGGGCCATGTCTTATTTATTGTTTTATCTCCAGTTCCTTGCATAATGTCTGGCACATAGATTTCAAGACACATTTTCTGAATGTATTAAGGGGGAAAAAAAGCCTGTGTACCAACTGTACCTGTATACCAAAAAAAGACGCGTACCAATTGTTAAAATTAGATATCTCTGGGTATGGGAATTACTGATGATTTTTATTTATCTGTCGTTTTTCAGTAATTTATATTTTCTACAAAACAAATGTTATTGTTTTATTAAAAACTTTTAAGCACAATTTCAGACTTATAGAAAAATTGCAAGAATAGTACAAAAAAAATCTAGAATAACCTCCATCCAGTTTCCTTAATGCTTAATGTTTTGTTAAATTTACACTATTGTTTCTCTCCCCCCCTTTCTGTGTCTCTCTTTTGCAATAATTTAAGCATAAGTTATTGAAGCATGTTTTTCTTACCACCACTCGTAATGTTTTTACTAAGATTTCTTTTCCAAATGAAGTCTCCAGTGAAAAATTGATGTTGTGAAGGCCAATTTCCAGAGGAAGCACAGTGAATGTCACCAAGTGACTGGAGGAGCCCTCTACTTTCTGGCGCACACATTTGGAGGACTTTGTGCCCTGATGATCAATGACTGGGCTTTCCGAGGTGCAGATTCCCTCCACAGCAGACATTTTAACACAGAACTGAAATACAAGTGAAGAATTATATCAAAATACATTTTTTTTTTTTGAGACAGAGTCTTGCTCTGTCGCCCAGGCTGGAGTGCAGCGGCATGATCTCAGCTCACTGCAACCTCCGCCTCCCGGATTCAAGCAATTCTCCTGCCTCAGCCTCCTGAGTAGCTGGGATTACAGGCATGCGCCACCACACCCAGCTAATTTTTGTATTTTTAGTAGAGGCACGGTTTCTCCATGTTGGCCAGGCTGATCTCGAACTCCTGATCTCAGGTGATCCGCCCACCTCAGCCTCCCAAAGTGCTGGAATTACAGGCATGATGCTGTAATCCGTGCCCAGACTCGAAATACTTTATCTCTAAAAAAGTTGACCTTGATTATGCTTGTCTGGACACAAACTCTCCACTTTAACAATGTTAAAATAATCCCTTAGATTCTAAGGCGCAGAAGAAAGTTCATTTCAGATTTCATAACATAGACACACAAGTTGCTGTAGAGTTTAGCAACGCAAAGAGATGTCTAGGAAAGTCAACACTGTCTCAGAAACATCTTACCTTTCTTAGACTGTTACGTACTAAATTGGGTACAGCGCTCATGCTGTTGTGATAGCATTTATTACCCTGTCTCTTTACATGTTTGTGTTTCAGATAGTGGGAGCCTTAGGCTCAGGTCCTTTTTTATTTTCATCTTATTCATTTTTGTATCTTTTAGCTCAGCCTCTGGTATTCAGTAAATGATGGGTTTCATCAAAGACTGAAAATTCCCTATATCGGCATTCAAGGCCCTGCCCATTATGTCCCCAGCTTACTTTTCTAATTTTATCAACTTCCCATTTGTACCCCATTTTACAACCAAACTCTGGCTCCAGAAAGACCTGGATTCAATTTTTGGCATTCCTCTTATTAACTGGTGATGGAAACTGGTTGCATGAACTCTCTAATCCTCCATTTTCTCATCTTTGTAATGGGAATAATAATAGTGCCCACTGACTTCTGACTCAAATAGTGAACATTTTTCATCTTCCCTCCAAATTCTGGTGAACTGATAGAATTGAGAACTATACCCAAAATAATAAATCCATAAAATCCAGAATAAGTCAAGCAGGTAAACAAAAGAGAGCACCAGCTATTCAACCACTAATTTTGAGGAATTTCTTGAAAATAGAAAGTTCCTTTTCCCTCTTAACTATCTTCTTGGGAGACAACCACCAGGGTGGGAGAAGCCAGAGCAAAAGACTATTGGATCACCTGCGGCCAATGATTTCCTTAGAACAGTAGGGGAGGGTGGGGAAGGATAGATATAGAAGAGTCATTTAATACAATTCAGCATAATTGCATTACAAAAACTCTTAGTAAATTGAGACTAAAAGGAACTTTTGAAACTGATAGAAAATATAAAAAAAAAGTGGTTCTGGTTTCAGTAATAGCCAAATAGCTTATATTGGGCAACCTTTCTGTAAAAATAACCACAAACTCTAGACAAGATACATATTAAAACAAACAAACTGACTGCAGATACTAGAGAGTGGGAGGGAAAGTGACACTTGGGAGAAGGGAATGACACTGAATAAGTGTCCCGCTTTTTATAGCTTTACCCTGAGGGCAGGTCCCATTGGTGCCTTGGAGTGGCTAAAACCCCAGTAGAACCTGACATCATACTGGTTTAGGAACTAGAGGACAAAGTAGGGAATAGTTACCATAGCTGAATAGTGAAGGAACTTCAAGTTCTGTGTATAATCCTTGCTCAAACCTGGCTGACCCTTGACCTATGCACAGCACAGATTTCTAGCATCCGGCTAAGGCTAAAAATACTGAACTGAGATTTCAGAGTTTGGAACTGAATCCAGCCAACTGCCTGCTAACACACACACACAAAAAATCTTCAGAGGAATGTAATAGAATCCAGAGTCTTTATAATATTTTTATTAATAAAGTCCAAGGTTCAATCCAAAATTACTAGATAAAAAGAAATAGGAAAGTGTAACCCACACTCAGGAGGAAAGGTAATTAACAGGAACTAAGCCCAGAATATCACAGATGTACTTGTTTCTTATTTTGATATGATGGAAATGCACTGAAAATTTAAAGATTAAATAAAATATGGCAGTATAGTGATACGCATGACACTTTAAAATGCTGTCAAGTTGGCTGGGCATGGTGGTGTGTGCCTGTAATCCCAGCTACTTGGGAGGCTGAGGCAGGAGAATCGCTTGAACCTGGCAGGCGGAGCTTGCAGTGAGCCGAGATCTTCCCATTGCACTCCAACCTGGGCAACAGGGCGAGACTCTGTCTCAAAAAAAAAAAAAAAATGCTGTCAAGTTATATATAATCGTGTTCTTGCAAAGGACATACAAAAGAGATGGCAGGCTAGATTTGGCCCATGGTCCATAAATTGCTGACCCTTGATTTAGTTCATAAAGCAAAAGGATAAAGAGATGTAAAAGATTCAATATGGCAAGTCAATTTCCCTTATATTAATTCATAAATTCAGGACAATATGAAAACCCTATTATAATTTTAAAAGGAGAATTCAACAAACTAATTCCAAAGTTTATCTGGCAGAGTAAATGTGTAAGAATAACAACATCAAAAACGTTTGAAAAATAAGAATACCAGAGAGTACTTG
Organism: Gorilla gorilla gorilla; assembly: GCF_029281585.2. Classification (NCBI taxonomy): domain Eukaryota; kingdom Metazoa; phylum Chordata; class Mammalia; order Primates; family Hominidae; genus Gorilla; species Gorilla gorilla. The sequence goes on from NC_073237.2 coordinate 117,366,466, forward strand.
CTTAATAGATATACAATATAACCACAAACCTATGGTACTTTAAATCAGTGTGATACTGATATAAACAAAACAGAGGAGAGAATCTATAAATAGATCCACATATATGGAAATTCAATATATATGGGGGCAAGATGACATTTTAAATCAGTTGGAAAAGCATGAATTCCTTAACAAATACTGCTGGATCATCTGGCTATTTGAGATTAGATCCTTATTTCAGATAAAAAAATCTAAATGCTCACAAAAAACTATAAAAGTACTATAGAAAATATAGAAAAAACAGTTCTTTAGAAAAACATTTTATTTTAGGTTCAGGGGCACATGTGCAGGTCTGTTGTATAGGTAAATGGCGTGTCGCAGGGGTTTGGTGTGCAGATTCTTTCATCATTCAGGTAATAAGCATAGTACCTAATAGGTCATTTTTTGATCTTTACCCTTCTCTCACCCTCCACCCTCAAGCAGGCCCTGGTGTCTGTTGTTCCCTTCTTTGTGTCCATATATACTCAATGTTTAGCTCCCACTTGTAAGTGAGAACATGCAGTATTTTGTAGAAAAACGTTTTTAAAACTTGCAGTGAGAAAAGATTTCCAAAAACACAAAACTCAAATGACATAAAGGAAAAGATCTACAGATTTTATAACATACAAATTAAAAACACTAATAACAAAGTTAAAGACAAGTAGCAGATTAAATACCAGCAACATTTATAATCAATAAAGAATTTATAGCTCTAACATACAAAGTGCTCCTGTAAACAATAATAAGTACATTTGTTGAGTACTCACTATGGGCCAAGTACTATATTTACATGAATTAGCTCATTTATCTTCAACTATGAAATAGATACTATTAGCATCCCATTTGTCAGATGAGGAAACTAAGCAAGAAGAAGCTAGGTAACTTACCCCAGAAAAAAGGAACTCAATGGAAAGCAAAAGAAAGGATATTAAAGTAGTATATATGATATCATAGAAAACATGAAAGAAGAAATACAAATGGCCAACAGACAAATGAAATGAGGTTCAACATTGCTAGTAATCAGGGTAGTGAAGTAGAAACATCAGTGACATATGACTTGTGTCTGTCAACTTGGCAAAAATTTTATGTGTATTAACAAACAATATATAGCGCGGTCTTTCATGTTTTTAAATATTATGTAGTTGTATTCATTGTGTATACATATTATTCTGCAATTTGCTTTTTTCAGCAATGTTACATTTTTGAGCTTTAATCAAAATGATGCATGTAGTTATCTAGTCCATTCATTTCAATTTCTGTATAAGTGTTCATTGTATGAATAAAAGAAAAAATGTTTATTCCCCCAAATTATAAGAATGTGAGGGATCAAGGCTACCTGCATACACTTGGTAAGAATGTCAATTGATGTAATCCTTTTGGAAGATAATTATGGCAATATTTATTATCAGAAGGTAAAATGTCCATGCCCTTTAGCCCAGTTAGTTCACTCCAAGACAAAACATCTATCCTACAGAAATATACATGTAGGAAGATATGTATGCATAAATGGAGACTTTGCAAAATCAGTTATAATAGTGAAAACCTGTAAACAACCCAAATGTCTTTAATAGAAACATGGTTCAACAAATTATAGCATACCCACCACGTGAATTACTGTGCAGCCATTAAAGTAATGAAGTAAATCTGTATATACTGATATGAAAGGATGTCTCTGATAATATTATTGGTGGAAACACAAATTGCTGAGGCAGTGTATATATATATATATACACATACATGTATATATATATGTATATATACATGTGTATATATATGTATATATATATATATACATACCTACACAAACTGATTTTATATGTCTAAGACTAGGTGAGCAGAGGAGCCCTTGCTGATCTCAATCCTACAGTTGAGCAGAGTTTGGCTGTGGCCTCTGTGCCTTACCCATCTGTTATGGCCACCTACTTATGTGTCTATCTCAAATTACAATTTACATGGTTTAAGAGTGACACCTCCTTAATCATCTACCAAAATCCTTTGGTAGCCAAGATCAGTGTGAGTTATAAAATTATGCTGAGTCTGTTTTGATGAGATGGTCTGACTGTCTTAGTATCTCAGTTTCCAAGCCTCAAGCCCATCTTGAATCGGGATTTTGAGACATGAAAACCACTACAGGAACCTGATGGAGAAATGGCCTTTGGTATCTCTATCTGAGTTATGATTATCTTAAATTCATGAAGCATTTTGTCTACAGAAAAGCTAGTGGGTTTGAAAGAAATAATGTAAAGGCAACTTTACAGCTTCTTAATCGAGGTCCTTCTCCAACTCTTCACGTTGTATTTAGGGTGGTGGGGATGGAGCCAAATGAGGGAGGGCAATTCCACAGGGCTGAAGATGGTGGCATGATTCATAGGATTTATGCAAACCCTGTGAGTAAATTCTAAGGAACAGAAATGAGCAACATTTTGATTTTATTTCTGTAAAAATAAGATAATACTGGCCGGGAACAGTGGCTCCTGCCTGTAATTTCAGCACTTTGGGAGGCCAAGGTGGGCAGATCACAAGGTCAGGAGTTCGAGACCAGCCTGGACCACATGGTGAAACCCTGTCTCTACTAAAATTGCAAAAATTAGCCAGGCGAGCTGGCACATGCTTGTAATCCCAGCTACTCAGGAGGCTGAGGCAGGAGAATCACTTGAACTTGGGAAGCGGAGGCTGCAGTGAACCGAGATCGTGCCATTGCACTCCAGCCTGGGTGACAGAGCAAGACTCTGTCTCAAAAAAAGAAAAAAAAAAAAGATAATACCATCAGTATGGTAAATTCTGATTACTTAAGTTTATTCCCCATTTACATCCTGTGGCCAAGTAAAATTTGTGTGTGCATTCTCTGACATTTAGCGTTACCTGATGAAACAAGTTTATATGGAAAAGTTCATTTTTACTGAAAATTAAAATTGTGAAAAAAAGAGTGACATTTCTTAACATGATTTGGATTGAAAAATGAAATTGGCATTTCTATGACAAAGAGTAAGTCTGATTTTCACTGATTATTTTATCAATGAGGACTGATTTTTCCAGTTAGATTATATGACAAACATATTACATAAATTGAATAAGCTAAATGTGAAGCTCCAAGATATAAGATTAAAATATATTGATAAAGGGGTAATAAAATTGACAATATTTTTATTTTATCAACCTTCCTGATAAAATTGGGTTGAACAGCAATGCCTACCTCTATAAAAATGAAAAATAAGAATAGAATTTATGCCAAACCCTCTCTCATTTCTAACAATAAATAACATTTATCCATAACTATTAAGCCAATTGAGAGAAAAACTTCATTTATCTAATGAGAAGATAATTTTTTTTTTTTGAGACGGAGTGTCGCTCTGTCGCCCAGGCTGGAGTGTAGTGGCGCGATCTCGGCTCACTGCAAGCTCCGCCTCCCGGGTTCACGCCATTCTCCTGCCTCTGTCTCCCGAGTAGCTGGGACTACAGGCGCCCGCCACCAAGCCCGGCTAACTTTTTTGTAGTTTTAGTAGAGATGGGGTTTCACCGTGTTTGCCAGGATGGTGTCGATCGCCTAACCTCGTGATCCACCCGCCCTCGGCCGCCCAAAGTGCTGAGATTACAGGCCTGAGCCACCGCTCCTGGCCGAGAAGAGAATTTTTAAATAAAATTTTATTTTTACATTTAATAACTTTAGAAATATGTTATTTTATCAATAGTATACTAATAATAATATTTGTAATGATACCTAAATCCACATATCATTTGATACTTGGAATTTTACAATCATGAAATTTTAAGATATTTCATTTTCAATGTATGTGCATATTTTTGTTCATTAAAGTATAATAAGGTGATCAACAGAAAAAATTCATGCATAAAATATATAACATTAGGGGAGTAAAATGGAAATACGAATTCATTGAGGAAAAGGAATGATATGTAATCTGTTGCTAAGAGCTTATTCGAGCCCAGGAGCAGTGGCTCACGCTTGTAATCCCAGCACTTTGGGAAGCTGAGGCAGGTGGGTCACTTGAGGTCAGGAGTTCGAGACCAGCCTGGCCAGCATGGCGAAACCTGTCTCTACTAAAAATACAAAAATTAGCCAAGCATGGTGGCGTGTACCTGTAATCCTCGCTACTCAGGAGGCTGAGTCATGAGAATTGCTTGAACAGGGGAGGAGGAGTTTGCAGTGAGCCGAGATTGCACCACTGCACTCCAGCCTGGGCAATAGAGCAAGACCCCATCTTGAAAAAAAAAGCTTATTTGAGCATTTAAAAAATTGATTGCTATGGTATTTGGAGTCTGCTATACATAAGTTTGATAAAACAGTTTTATTTTAAGATACCAATATTTAAATATTTTAAAAGTAATAGATTGCCATCTTTTAAAAAATGTATGATAAAAATTTTAGATGCCAATTTTAAAATGTGTCAGAGGGCAGAGCGAGACTCCGTCTTAAAAAAAAAAAGTGTCAGAGGGGTACATAGTTTTTCCAAAACAAGAGGGTATGTAAGCAAAATTTTAGGAAACCACTGAAATTCTAATCTCTAAGAATAAAGTTAGTGTTTTTAAAAAATATAGCTAGAATTTTGGAACACATTGAATTCTCATGCAAAGTTTTGTGACTGCGATTTTCAAGTCAAATCAGTCAGCCTATTATATAATTCTCTTTAGGGGTGTGCTGGCAAAGAGAAGATAAATGGTGGGTCCGATCATGGTTGGAATTGTGTCCTGGAGTGAGATAGGATCCAGGGAGTTGGCGTAATTTTAGTCAGTGTGGTTTTAATGATGGCTGGTGAATTCTAATCTGAACAAGGAGTAAAGTAAAAAGAGCAGGGAAGTAATGGACAATAAAAGGGATTGAGTCAACGGACTGAAGGTTTCAGTGATGCTACTGACCCAGAGCTATGGAAGTAATCTGGTTAATGAGTTAGGAGGACAGGAAGGAGGTTGTCACTGGATGGTGAGATGTGAATGTCTGAAATCAAGATTTCAGAGAGGATGATAAGATCTATAAAGTGAAGATGAGTATGAATGGCTAAAATGGAGGAAAGGGTTGTTAGAATCAAGGAAATCAAGGAACTCTGAGTATAGGCAAATAAAGGAACTAAAGATGAATTCATCCTTCTCTGGACTTCCACAGCACATGGATTATCTTGTGCAATTTATTCTTTCAATTGAAGTTACATGAATACCTACTTGTCCTTCCTCCTTCCTTCATCCCTTTAATTCACATCCCTACACATATAGTACAATGCTCTTTTTAAGTGTTTGGTTTCTATTGCTGAACTGAGTTGAACTTTTACTTTTTTGTGTATGGTAATTCCACTAATAGAATTCTCAGAAAACCAGAGAATGTTTCCTTTATCCCACAAATATTAACACCTACTTACCTGCATCCCAGAAGTCCTATAGTTGTAAACAGTTCCTTTCAATTGGATCTGTTCTCCTCGTACAACAGAATATGGTATATTCATTTCCAGGAAGACATCTTTGAACACCTTTGCCTTGACAGTATCAGCAACACATATACCTTCAGCCCAAAGTGGAAGCAAAGTAGAATCATATTAGGAAATTCCTATAATGTTTTATTGGTATTAAAATTTCTCACATTTACTTTACTTCAAGGAAAAATAATATTAGATCATGTTTTTCTCTGAACTCTCAACTCATGTCCTTGAATTTTCTATTCATTGATCTTAATTTCAATAATAATTAGTATTAACAAAAAACTTCATTTATTCAACAAATAGTTAATTCTATTTAAGGCATGAGAATGTTTATCAACTAACACACCAAATCTTTTTAGATATTCATTATTGGCTCCATTTTTAATGAATATAAAATTTTGATTGTGGAAACCAAGATTTTAAAACAAAAGTAGCAAACAAACAAACAAAACCATTCCTGAAGCTATTTGGAAAGCATCTGCACTTAATCATCATAAAGATCAGCCCAAGAGAGGTCATTTATTTGTTTCTAACTCTACACAAGCTCCCAGTCAGTGAGAAAAGTGAAGGAAAATAAAGACTTGAGGCTGGGTGCAGTGGCTCAAGCTGTAATCCCAGCACTTTGGAAGGTGGAGGTGGGAAGGTTGCTTGAAACTAGGAGTTTGAGACCAGCTTGGACAACATAGCGAGACCCCTTCTTCATTTACAAAAAAAGGAAAAAGAAAAAAAAGAGAGGAGTGAAAGGAGAAATCAGTATGTTCAAAGATGTGGGTATATCCAAGTCTTTTGGTAATACATAAAAAAAGAATATTTTTTAAAAATTGCTACCATTTAAGTCCTGGGTAAACTAAATAGATACTAACAAAGAATTACATCTTGCTAATCAAATCACTATTTAAATGCATATATCACTTAAACCTGCTTACCACTGTTTGAAATGCCAACACCTTGAATTTCCCAGGTGGTTAGAGAATCAGGTAGGGCAAACTGCAACTGTTTTCTGGAAGTTAAAATGTTGATATTCAAATACAGTGGAATATTGATTAACCCAACTTAACAGAGACATCCATTAACAGAATTTTTGCTTCAAACTACTTTAGAGAAAGAAAAAAATTCACGAGATGAAATCACATCATTAAGGAAAACCTCATCAAGAAAAATATATTCAGTAACTCTCTTATATATTGCATGTTTTTAGACATTGCACCTCTATGATGAGAATTCAAGTTCAGAAGAATGCCTTTGAAACATTGCAAAATCCAAGCACACAAACAAAGAAAAAGATATGTTTGTTGTGAGTATATTCTAAAATAGGGAAGCAAAGTGATGCATGTTAGCACTGCTCAAAACAAAGTTGACATAACTAAAAACTGCTGATTATGATTAAGCTTGTATATTTATTTACAGCTATTGTCTACCAACTTTGTATCAGGTATAGTGCTGAGTACTGAGTAAACAGCACTGATAAGATACAGTCCTGCTCTCAGGCAGTTTACAATCTAGTGGAAGAAATAGTTAAGTAAATAAATTACACTGCACTGTAATAATTGTACCAATAAGGCATTATAAGAGTTCAGAGGCAGTGTGCGTTCCTTCAGCACATTTATTTTCAGTATCCTAGGCCAAGTCCTGGATATAAAACAGTAATCTGAATTTAGTTCATGTCCTTGAGGTATTTACATTTTAATGTGGAAGACAGAAAAGTAAACAAGTCATTATAATACAATATGATACACACAACAGGGTTAATTGAGGGTGCAATTAATCCAATCACTGGTAGTGTGGGGAGCAGTGGCCAGAAGGTTTACTAGAAGACATGCTAGCTAATGGGTAATGTCAGATGAAATGGACAACAATTGTGTGGAAGAAGGATTAGAGAAGACAAGGGTAGAAACAAGGAGATGCGTGAGGAGACAACTGCAGGGCTTTGAACTCATTCCTTGCCTTCTCATTGGAAAACCAGTGCTTTAAGCCCATCTAAGAAGAGTATGGCTCGAGGACTCAGCCCATCACTGTTTTCAGTGGTATAGAGGAAGTGTTTCCTTAAAATGTGTTGAATAAAAAACTTTAAAAAGAAAACTTTTCTTCCTGTTTATTAATGTTTGTTTTATAGTACAGACATTTTAGGATAAAAATAGTGGCTTAATATAGTGTATCGCACAGAGTTGTGTGTAGTAAATGCATACTGAACAAATAAAATTAAATGGAATAGCACCCTTCTTCATTCTGACCTGGAGCCAATCACCAGTACGATGTATATTAAAAAAATAAAAATTTAAAAAAGCAAAGCAAAACAAAACAAAATTTGATCAAATTGCAGGATCATCTTAACTCCTATACAAGCTATTGGGAAATGGGTAGTTTCTAGATGTTTGGCCATAATACTTGCATTATCCACATTTCTTTCAAGGAAACATGAAAGAAGTATAATACCTTCTGGGAACAAGATGAACTTCCCACAACCAGCTTTCTGGAAAATAACTCCGAATTTCTGGCTTGCTTACTGGTAACAGGGTCTTCATGTCTGGACAAAAAAATCATATTCAATTATGGAAAAACAATATAAATTCTACTTATAGGTGAATTTTAAAATATGGCCATTAATCTATAACTTAAGCATTTTCTGAAAGGTAAATAAAACATTTTGTTTAATGCTTCCAAAATAGAACTATAGGCAGGGTGCAGTGGCTCATGCCTGTAATCCCAGCACTTTGGGAGGCCGAGGTGGGCAGATCACCTGAGGTCAGGAATTCGAGACCAGCCTGGCCAACATGTTGAAACCCCGTCTCTACTAAAAACACAAAAATTAGCTGGGCATGGTGGCGGGTGTCTATAGTCCCAGCTACTCAGGAGGCTGAGGCACAAGAATCACTTGAACCTGGGAGGTAGAGGTTGCAGTGAGCCGAGATTGCACCACTGCACTCCAGCCTGGGTAACAGAGACTCTGTCACAAACAAACAAACAAACTATAAAGGCCTTAGGATTTTTCCACTAATAGCATTGGCAAAACAAAGCATTAAATATCTTTAATGATTTTTTTCTTAAATTGCTAAATGTTTAGTATTCCTGAGATTATACAAGGTATCGATCAGTCTATAAAGTTATTTGCACTTATATAATTGTAATAATTGTGTTTATATTAGAAAAAAAGGAGGCTTTATATGGTTCTCTGCCTTCTTTAACTTGGTAATTTGTTTATATTTACTTTAATAAAAATGGACTGAACTTCTGTTTTCATCTAAGATGCCTTAATAGAAAACAAAACATGATATGCAAAATAACAGTTTTCAGACATTAGAGCATAAGCAAGACTGTGATCTCTAAGAGAAAGGAAACAATTAGGTGAAACCTAAAATTGCCCCAGCTTACTGCCTAGAGGCAGTTTACAGACTAGGGCAGGGAGAGGAATACAAGCAGAGCCTGATGATTTTGAAGACTTGTGGCAACACTGATGGGAGTTTTGCAAGGCCAACTTGTCTGGAATGAGGGAGAGTTCCAGGAAGGAGGGGGCTGCAGAGAGAGACTTCTATCCAGCTGAAGCCAAACCAGATGATTATAGTTGAAAAATTGAAAAATGAAAAAATATATGAGAGGGGAGAGCAAGATGGCTGAATAGAAGCCTACACCATTTGTCTTTCCTGTTGGTACACTAAATTTTAACAACTAACTACACACAAAAAGCACCATCAAGAGAACCGAAAATCAGGTGAGCAATCACAGTACCTGGTTTTGACTTTACATCACTGAAAGAGACATTGAAGAGGGCAGGAAAGATAGTCTTGAAGCACCGATGCCACTCCTCCCACATCCCCTAGCAGTGACTGTGCAGCATGGAGAATCTCTGTGTTGGGAGAGGGAGAGTGCAGTCATTCTGTGGCTTTGCATTGAACTCAGTGTTGCACTGTCACGGTGGAAAGCAGAACCAGGCTGTACTCAGCTGGTGTCTGCCCATGGAGGGAGCATTTGGACTGGCCCTAGCCAGAGGGGAATCGCTCATCCCAGTGGTTGGAGCTTGAGTTCCAGCAAGCCTCCCCACCATGGGCTGGAGTGCTCTAGGGCCCTAGGTTAACTTGAGGGGCAGTCTAGGCCACAAGGACTGCAATTTCTAGGCAAGTCCTAGTGCACTGGAAGTCCTAGCCAGAACAATTAGACAAGAGAAGGAAATAAAGGTCATCCAAACTAGAAAGCAAGAAGTCAAGTTATCCTTGTATGCAAATGATATGATCATATATTTGGAAAAACCTGAGGACTCCACCAAAAAACTATTAGAACTGCTAAATGAATTCAATAAAGTTGCAGGATATAAAATCAACATACAAAAATCAGTAGCATTTCTATATGTCAATAATGAACAATGTGAAAAAGAAATTTAAAAAGTAATACCATTTACAATAGCCACAAATAAAATTAAATACCTAGGAATTAACTTAACCAAAGAAGTAAAAGATTTCTACAATGAAAACTATAAAACACCAATGAAAGAAATTCAAGAGGACACTCAAAAAAATGGAAAGTTATTCCATATTCATGGATTGGAAGAATCAATATTGTTAAAATGTCCTTAATACCCAAAGCAATCTACTGATTCAATGCAATCTCTATGAAAACACCAATAACATTCTTTGCAGAAATAGAAAAAAAATCCTAAAATTCATATGGAACTACAAAAGACCAGAATAGCTAAAGCAATCCCGAGCAAAAAGAAAAAAACTGGAGGAATCACATTACCTGACTTCAAATTATACTACAGAGCTATAGTAACCAAAACAGCATGGTAGTGGCATAAAAGCAGACATATAGACCTATGGAACAGAATAGAAAACCCAGACAAATCCACACACCTATAGTGAACTCATTTTTGACAAAGGTGCCAAGAACATACATTGGAGGAAGGACAGTCTCTTCAATTAATGGTGCTGGGAAAACTGGTTATCCCATTCATGCAGAAGAATGAAACGTGACCCTTATCTCTTGCCATATACAAAACTCAAATAAAAATTGATTAAAGATTTAACTCTAAGACCTCAAACTATAAAACTGCTATAGGAAAACACTGGGAAAACTCTCTAGGACATTGGTCTGGGCAAAAGTTTCTTGAGTAATACCCCACTACACAGACAACCAAAGCCAAAATGGACAAATGGGATCACATCAAGTTAAAGAGCTTCTGTACAGCAAAGGAATCAATAAAGTAAGCAGACAACCTACAGAATGGGAGAAAATACTTGCAGCTACCCACCTGACAAGAGATTAATAACAAGAATATATAAGGAGTTCAAACAACTCTACAGGAAAAAATGTAATAATCCCACTTAAAAATGGGCAAAAGATTTGAATAGACATTTCTCGAAAGAAGACATACAAATGGCAAAAAAGCATGTGAAAAGGTGCTGAACATCAGTAATCACCAGAGAAATGCAATCAAAGCTACAATGAAATATCATCTCATCTCAGTTAAAATGGCTTTTATTCAAAAGACAGGCAATAACAAATGCTGGAGCGGATGTGGAGAAAAGGGAACCCTTGTACACTGTTAGTGGGAATTTAAATTACTATAACCACTATGGAGAACAGTTTGGAGGTTCCTTAAAAAACAAAGAATAGAGCTACCATATGATCTGGCAATCCCACTGCTGGGTATATACCCAAAAGAAAGAAAATCAGTACATCGAAGAGATATCTGCACGCCCATGTTTGTTGCTGCACTGTTAAAAATAGTCAGGATTTGGAAGCAACCTAAATGTCCATCAACAGATGAATGGATAAAGAAAATGTGGTGCATATACACAATGGAGTACTACTCAGCCATGAAAAGAATGAGATCCTGTCATTTGCAGCAATATGGATGGAACTGGAGGTCATTATGTTAAGTGAAATAAGTCAGGCACAGAAAGACAAAATTCACATGTTCTCACTTATTTGTGGGTGCTAAAAATCAAAACAATTTAACTCATGGAGATATAGAGTAGAAGGCTGGGAAGGGTAGTAGGAGGATGAGGGGGATGTGGGGATGGTTTATGGGTACAAAAAATAGAAAGAATGAATAAGACTTAGTACTTGACAGCACAACAGGGTGACTACAGTCAATAATAATTTAATTGTACATTTAAAAATAACTAAAATAGTATAATTGGATTGTTTGTAAAACAAAGGAGAAATACCTCAGGGGATAGATACCCCATTTTCCATGATATGATTATTACTTATTGCATTCCTGTATCAAAGTATCTCGTGTACCCCGTAAATACTATTTACCCACATAAATTTAAAAATTAAAAAAAATTAAGAGAAAAAAAGCCAAATCCTCCCTCCAAAAAGAAAAACAACATATGGACTAGATTGTTTATTAAAATTCTGCTTATAATAAGCAAATATTATTAGCCAGGCATGGTGGCAGGTGCATGTAATCCCAGCTACTTGGGAGGCTGAGGCAGGAGAATTGCTTGAACCCGGGAGGCGGAGGTTGCAGTGAGCTGAGACTGCGCCATTGCACTCCAGCCTGGGCAACAAAAACAAAACTCTGTCTCTCAAACAAACAAACAAACAAACAAAGCAAAACAAATATTGGAAAACAATCTGAATCTTAGACACTGTACATCTCAATGAATATATTTCTACAAACATAAATTTTGTGGCCATTTACTAAAATTATGGTTATTAGATATTTCTTAACAATAGGGCTATGTTCTGAGAAATATGTTGTTAGATGATTTTGTTGTGTAACCATCATGGAGCGTACTTACACTAATCTAGACAGTATAACTTACTACAGATCTAGACTATAGAGTATAGCCTATTTCTCCTAGGCTACAAACCTGTACAGCATGCTACTGAACAGAATACTGCAGACAACTGTAATGCAATGATAAGTCTCTAAGCACATCTAAACACAGGAAAGGTACAGAAAAAATATGGTATTATAATCCTATAGGATCACCGTTGCACATGTGGTCCATCATTGATGAAAATGTCATTACTCAGCACACATAAGTATAAAACAGAAGCTGTCATTTTGCTTTTGCTTGTTTTGTTAAAGACTATACATAGGCTGGGCACAGTGGCTCACGCCTGTAATCTCAGCACTTTGGGAGGCCGAGGTGGACGGATCACCTGAGGTCAGGAGTTCGAGACCAGCCTGGCCAATATGGTGAAACCCTGTCCCTACTAAAAATACAAAAATTAACCAGGTGTGGTGGCAGGCGCCTTTAATCCCAGTTACTCAGGAGGCTGAGGCAGGAGAATCGCTTGAACCCAGAGGCAGAGGCTGCAGTAAGCCAAGATTGCACCACTGCACTCCAGCCTGGGTGACAGAGCCAGATTCCTACTCAAAAAAAAAAAAAAAAAAAAGGACTATATATAAAGTCCTAAAAGTTCTGAAAACATGTTAATGAGAGTTCTATAAATTCTGGAAACATGTATTGTGGTTGAAACTGAAATAAGACATCAGCTTTTATATAAGTACACTTAACCTTAGGCTAGATTTAGAAATATTCTCCTTTATTTCATCAATGTAGATATAGACAGAATTTTTAATGGTTGTAATATCACAAAAGCGTAGACTTGTAGAACTCACAGGCTTATTGGAGAGGATCTGGTCAAAGCTCCTTGCATGAGGCTCAGAGAGGATAAATAATCATTCCAGTTTATGGGATGACTTGGCTTTAAGGTTATGCCAGGTCTTAACTCTGGCCTAGTGTACTCTGCTCTGTACTATACCTCTTCTGATGCCCAAAAATGAAGGATTTTTTTTTCTTATGGACATTTACAAGTTATCTTTTCTACTTTCAATTCTAAATAGATCATGAAAACTGCCTTTCTTAGCAGCATAAAATTACACAAAATTCCCCATATTGAGCAGAATTCTGATAGAAAACGTCATACTTACGTAGCCTTCCCAATTGCATGTCTTTATGAGAGTTATTAGCACGGAGCTGGCTTGCGACGACACAACATTCAGTGAAAGCTTTGACGCATCTTGGCCCTATACTAATCCGTGCAGCTCGCTGCTCACAGGTTTCATCATTATTAACACAGGCTCCATCGTAACAACATTTCTTCACTACTGAATGTTTATATTTAGCAGCTGAAATGGTAATAATGCAAGTGCTCTTGATGACACAGAGTCATAACATCTCAGGCTTAGAAGGAATCTCAAGGGATACCTGGTTTCTGTGGCTATATGACCCCCCTACCCACAATAGTTATGGCTAGTTGACTGTCCAGACTCCCCTTGGAACTATTCTAAGAATGGGGAGAATGTGACCTTATCAAATGGTCCATTCCAGCTCACACTAAATGGTTAAAGGGTTTCCTGCAATTAAGCTAAATACTAACTCTTGAAACTGGAACTTTGGGTTCTGCTGAAAATATGCAGAAAAATATAGAAAAAGAATAGAAAATGTTTTTTAAGAAAATAAGTTAAATATCCAAGAAGCCTTCAAATATTTGAAGATGGCTATCATCACTATACAAATATTTCCTTCTTCAAGCTGAATATCCTATTTTTCAAAAACTTCTTATGTAACATGGTTTGTGGACTTCACCTAGTAGCATTATCCTTCATTGTAAGTGCTCAGATTAGTCAATGTCTCTCTTTTCATATCATTAGAACTTAGAATAAAGGTTAGAATTAAAATAACTCATATACAAATGGAAGAAACTATTATATTACCATAGGCATGATATTAGTTGAACTCAGTTTGCTGACTCCCAGTTTGATATTCTTTCTACAGTAACATGATGAATTATCATAACCATTTAAATAATTATTTTAAAATAATTCTCACAAGATGTATTTTCCAAAGAATAATGCTACTAACAGTTAAATATATGAAATAGAAGTAATAGACTTCTAGGTATAACCCCAAAATAGTCAAATCATGGATTTTGTCAGAATAAAATGGAAGGATATGATTTTAATTGCCAGATGAAGTTATCAGAGAGAAAATATTTATGACAAATAAAAGCTAATATTTTGGATTTTAGAGCTTGAAGTAATAAAGACCTATTTCCTTAGATTAAGGCTATGGCAAATGAACTACTAGACTTTATTTGGATTAATCTTTCTGAGAGAGATAAGCTAGACCTCCATACATATCTTTCTTTTCATTCATTCTATTTCAATTAGGGGAATTTATATAACATTTAATTTTGTCCAGTTTTTGAATGATATGACCATAACCTTTTTACAATCACATGAATCTTACAGTACCTATTTCTTCTATCGCCTTTTGCAGCGTTCTTCTTGGCCTGAGAATTTCTTTACAAGGTTCATCTGGTTTTTTTAAAAAAAGATAAAGAAGAAGGATTAAAAAGGAGATAAAATCTCAAAAAAAAATTCCATGAAACTATTTAAGTATTTAGAGCCTTCACAAGTCATTCATTAACAAATATTGAGGGGCTGCTTTGGATTAGGAACTGTGCACCATACTTCTTAATATGACTTGTTTTATCTTAGTGGAGTTCATGATCTAGTGTCATATCTTTTGACTTATTTTATCTGAATTTGGTTTTGAATCCTGCAGCCTCTCTGATCCACTGATTCCAGAGAAATACCTAAGCATTTAGAGTGAGTGATGCTTTTGTTGGGTATGCTATTTTTATTATTTGCTCTTTGTGCTATATTATTGCAAATATAACTATGAATACCATAGTATCAAGTATAATTATGAACAATTTTAAAACCATAGAAAGAAGATGATTAAGGTATGGTTACTATCCTTAAAGAGCTCCTGATGCAGTAGGTGAGCAGGACTTACAACTACATGTAAGAATGCACAGTGACACAGTGCTGTTCTATAACTTGTAAATAGATCTAGTCCCTGCAATAGCCTCCCTATTAAAGGAGGAGGGAATTATAAATTCAATGTGGGGAAGAGGTCTCGTAGAGGCGATGATTCTTACATTGCTTCTCCAGGCTAATGAAGGGGAAACCAATTCCAATAAATAAAGGCCCAAAGGTGCAAAATAGCATAATGCCACTCAAGAACTCCACTTGGTTCTGTAGAGCTTAAACATAACATAAGGCACAGCAGGGTAAGAGCTAGTTGGAGAGAGCCAGGGAGAAGATCATGGAAGGTTTTGAGTACTACACTAAAGAATTTGTACTTTATCTTGAAGGCCAGTGAAACATTTTATACAAGTGAGTTATGTAGTCTTGGCATTCTAAGATCAGGGTACAGAATATTTGGGAAGAAGGATAAAAATGAGATCTGGGGGGCAAATGATCAGTGGGATTTTCAGTAATAAACATGCTGAGCATTTTACCATTTTCTTGGGAGTCATCTGCATTTGCATTAGTGAGGAAGGTAAGTCCAGCTAGGTGGAACACATTGGCATTGTTGAGGCCACCACCTGCCCCACAGCCCAGATCACTCTTCTCTAAGAATTGAAATACCTGTCCAGAAAGGCAAAATGTTGAGCCCATTGAGATGTATAAATCACTCCTCTAAAGAACTAAAAGGTACTAATTGTTACATGGTTATCACAAACCAGTGAAATACACAGATGATATTTTTCAAATGATCAAAGACAAAATTTCCCAACTTTGTTTCTAAGTTTGTCCTTTTGTATTTATAAATACATAACTATTCAAAGTTAAATCAAGAACTAAGTCTTAAACAAATAGCTTTGATGAGGAGTTTCTTAGAAACTGATATATAGTGTTTTGTACATAGAATGAATGCTGCAATCAATATAATGCTCCAAATAAATAAATAAATAGGTATGAATGCATGAAGGACTGAATTAACATAGAAATTAATTTTAAGTTGCTTTAAAAGCACAACTTTGTGCATTTTGGTGGGGAGGTCCCTAGGTTCTAAATGGGTGAAGACTTGTTTGGACAGGCTTATTCGTTCTCCGAATATTTTTTAATTTTACAGTTTCTCAGTCCTTCCTTCCTTGTTCAAAGAAATTCAAGCCTCGAAAATAATAGCTGAACATAATAAGATAAATAGGAACTTATGAGAATTGAATGATTTTGAGATTCTTCTGTGCTATGGATTTCAATGAGAGTTAAAAAAAAAAATCCAAATGTTACCTATACAGGTCTTTCCTGTGCTGCTACTAGCTACTATAACTGCTATCAACACCCTACCCTAAACCTCCAAAGTATTCTGATAGTAATTTTTCCTCCATGAATGTAATTGCTACCATGATCATATATTCTTAAAGTGCTTACATTTACATTTGAAAAACAAAAGAGGATTGACCTGTGCTTTGGGAGCTGACATGAGGATGGTTTACCTTCCTAAAAATGAGTATGTTGAGTAGATTACAGAAAAGCAGGCCTAGTCTTCCCTTAGTTCTTCCCCCATATCCTAGCCTGGTGGCCACACTTCATGCAACACTGCAGTGAGACATGCATTACTTAACTCTTTCCAAGGGCTTTTTGGCTCCTCTTTGGACTCCATAAACAGCACTGTCCACTGCTGCTAATGCCACCCAGGAATCCATTCCAGTTGCCATATTAAGAGACACAGTTTGGCCTGGAGAATATGCATCTGCATCAGGAGACAGATGAACCTAAAAGTTCATTTGAAAAAGAAAAGAAAAGATCATTTGTATGAGACAAGACTTTTCAGAAGCAGCTAAAACTTTGGCAGCCTCCTTCATTGAAAAGAAAATTCAATTGTGACTTATAATTTGTGGCTTACCTGGAGCTGGTTACCACATTTTTCTTCAATATTTAACCAGACTGAATCAGACACTAATTCTGCTGTCTGCTCTCCTGTAACGATGTAATAGACCAGAAGTCGGGATGAAGGAACCATGTTCTGTGTTACTGGAATGTTTATACTTTGATAAGACGCATCTGAAAATTTCTCCCTCGTGCCAAAGTGGATAATTTTGCCCTTGGATAAAATCTAAAAATAAACAGCAGCAGCAACAATAAGTAAAAAATAAACAAACAAAAACAAAACCTGTGCTTTAGGATGCAGCCTGGAGCTGGAGCAGAAATTATGTTAAAGAAAAATAAAGTTAGGCTGGGCACAGTGGCTCACACCTGTAATCCTAGCACTTTGGGAGGCCGAGGTGGGCCGATCACTTGAGGCCAGGAGTTCAAGACCAGCCTGGCCAACATAGTGAAACACCATCTCTACTAAAAATACAAAAGTTAGCCAGGCATGGTGGTGCATGACTGTAATCACACCTACTCAGGAGGCTGAGGCATGAGGATTACTGGAGCCCGAGAGGTGAAGGTTGCAGTGAGCTGAGATCATGCCACTGCACTCCAGCCTGTGCAACAGAGCAAGACTCTGTCTCAAAAAAAAAAAAAAAAGACATACCAATTTTGGCTGGGCATGGTGGCTCACACCTGTAATCCCAGAAGTTTGGGAGGCCAAGGCAGGCAGATCACCTGAGGTCAGGAGTTTGAGACCAGCCTGGCCAACATGGTGAAACCCTGGCTCTACTAAAAATAGAAAAATTAGCCAGGCACTGTGGTGGGCATATGTAATCCCAGCTACTCGGAAGGCTGAGGCAGGAGAATTGCTTGAACTTGGGAGGCAGAGGTTGCAGTGAGTCGAAATCATGCCACTGCACTCCAGCTTGGGGGACAGAGAGAGACTCCACCAAAAAGAAAGGAAGGAAGGAAGGAAGGAAGGAAGGAAGGAAGGAAAGAAAGAAAGAAGGGAGGGAGGGAGGGAAAGAAAGAAAGAAAAGAAAGAAAGAAGGAAGGAAGGAAGGAAAGAAGGGAGGGAGGGAAAGAAAGAAAGAAAAGAAAGAAAGAAAGAAGGAAGGAAGGAAAGAAAGAAAGAAAGAAAGGAAGGAAGGAAGAGTGAGTTAACGTTTATGGGCCTACTATGTGCCAGGAACTTTAACATGTATTTAACTCCTTTCATTCTCACAATACATCAATAAGAGGAATATTATTCTCCTCATTTAAGAAACTGAGGCTCAGAAACTAACTAAAAGTCATACTGATTTTAATTCAAAATCACACAACTAGTAAATTAGAGAGCTAAAATCTGAACCCAAAAACTGTTCAAAGTCATCACACTGTCACTAAAACGCCTTTTGTTTCACTGATTAAAAAAAAAATAGATGAATAAGTGGA
The DNA here is from genome assembly GCF_029281585.2 of Gorilla gorilla gorilla. Taxonomy (NCBI): domain Eukaryota; kingdom Metazoa; phylum Chordata; class Mammalia; order Primates; family Hominidae; genus Gorilla; species Gorilla gorilla. Next base: position 117,384,967 of record NC_073237.2, read on the forward strand.
GTGCATCTTATTTGGGGATTTAAAGCCAGGGTTTAGATTCTAAATTGAAGGTTTAAGATTAAAAAAAAAAATCACGTGAAGCCAAAATGCCCTCAGAAATCCCTTAAATTGTCCTTAGAGACCAGAACTGCATACATGGATTTGGTATCTAGTCCATAAAGAGTTTCCCTTTATCAGTCAATATTTTTCTATGGTCCTCATTACTGTTTTTTCAATTTCTTCCTCAAAAATGTTGAAAAGCCAACAGCATGCACTTGGCCTGGCCGTCGAAATAATTCATTCCATTTCTTTGGTGATTGTCAGGAAGCTCTTAATATTTTCTGTAAGTTTTTTTCTTGGTTTCACCAACAGGCTTCATCGATCCACCTCTGTTTAACATAAATGATGCAACAGGGATGCTGCTGAGCTATGGAATTGGAACAGGCAAGATAGGATTCAATTCTCAGGAGAGGATTTTGCTTCCCCGTTTTTTGACAATAAAATTCACTTATCCGAACTGGGTCTAGGCATGTAATCTTTGGCCATGAAAGAGAACAGAGGCAACATGATTTAATCAGGTTCTCGCTTTGGAATAACTAGGCTCTCTTTGGTAAAAAGTGTTATTAGAACAGGAGTCAGAGTCCTCAGCACAAATCAAAATTTTCCTCTTCCCAACTGAGTAATCATCATAAGTCTTTTAACTTCTCTGTCCCTCAGTTTCCTCATCTGTGAAATGGTCATGAAAATCATACCCTATTTCAAAGGTTTTTTGAGAAACTGATGTTCAAGTTAGATGATGTTCTTGAAAGTGCTTTGGGAATAAAAGTATAAAGGATAATTCTAATGCCTCTCTAGAGGCAAAGGAAAATGTTCCAGGTGGGGAAATAAGATGTAAATCCATCATTATGTACTTACCAAGTAATTATAGTGAGTTATTTTGTCAATATATGGGCTTTTGGGGGTAACAATAATATTCAGATGTTCTCCCACTAGCAAAGCCTTATGGTTATCAGTCCAATCAATATAAAGGTAACTTTGGCTGAGAGATGAGTATGCTATTGCTCGGTAACCTTCCCTGGCCTGATTTTCTTCTGGAAGATCTGGAGCATCAGTTTTGACCTGAAAAGAGAAATTTCAAAAAGACATGTATACTGTGATGTAATGCTTTCTGTAAAACATACCTTTCAAATTATTTTCCTTGCTTTATAAATTTCTAAATTTCACAATAACAAATGCTAAAGGGGAAAAAAACCCTCCATTACTTCAGTGTTTATACAGCTGTGGTGTCAAGCAACTTTACAAAGACTACAGACAAGAATGATGGGATTATGGGCTATGGCGGAAAAGTCTGAAATGAAGAGAGAAAGATGCTCCAGGAATAAATATTGGTGGTCTTCCTGAAATGTCATGGTAAGTTGGGACTTCTCCTCGCATGGAATGATTACAGAGAGATGCCTAAGCATTTAGGAAATGGGGGTAGGAGAAGGGAAGTAGTGGGGAGGTAGCACTAACTCTTGGGGACAGGAGCTATGAACGAACATCTCAGAGACTATCTGGCCCAGTTTCATTGTGAAGTAGAGGCACAGATGGGTGCTTATAAATATGAGGTGGAGAAGAAATGATATCATGGCAGCAATATCTACCCTCAGACAGCAGAAGTGTTATTAGCTCATGCTCTGGAGTCAGGTACACACTGGTTCGCATACCAGTACCACCACTTATTAACTCTGGATAAAATTAGTTAATCAAAAGAGAGGTTAGAAGCCTCCATTTCCTGAGCCACACAATGACAAAGATAATATTCTAACTCATCTTGCTAATTAAATGGTGTTTCATGTATTCTTCATAAAGCTCTCAGCATGATGCCTAGCATTTAGTAAGTGCTCAATAGATGACAGTGAGCATATGCATGCTGCAGTCATTGGCCTATGTTATTATGTTACTATGTAACTATGTTACTATGTTATTGCTCATATTTTATTTGAGATTGGGAACTTAAATAATATTTGCTGCGAGAGAAGACTATTAAGTGGGCTCTAAAGTAGAATGGTTTCTGTAGTTCGAAAAAAGGGAGGCTTCCATATTTTTGACCCTTTTGTGGCCCTTCAGGGGATTAAAACTGAGGGGGGAAAAGAGGATATTCCTAACACTCATGTGCACTGCTATACCTATTCTGAAGCTTCTAGAGTCTGATATGGTCTTAATGGTGTAAGATAAAACAATTAACTCCCAAATAAAAAATTGATACATTTATCTTCCTCAAGGACCATTCAATGGATTAGCAGATTGTCTCTGGGACTAATTTGTCTTGGATGCAAAATTATGGAACTGTTCACTGGACTCATGTGTAAAATCTGCCGCATCTGTTCTGCACACTAGCCAAAACACATAGTCAAGAGTACACATTGTCCTAGAAAATACAACAGGAGAATTCAGCTCACGTTAAACTCCAGCACCGTCACTCCAGATGGGAGATTAAGCACAAACGAAGCTACTCCATCATCAACACGTGTTACACTTTTGCTTGGATCCAAGTCAGATGTCTCTTGGTTTACATCAATTGTTTGTGCATTCAGTGTTACTGGGACCCCTCCTGCCAACTGGTCAAGCGAATCTTTAACCTGCACCTGTTTGTCAAAACAATCCAAATCTATTTCAACAGCTCATCACTTATTTTAAAGCACAACAATTCTGAAATAATTTTCCTTCCTCCCCACCAAAGTATAAATTATTTATGTATTTTTTTCTTAAAATTTTTTTTTCTGAGATAGAGACTTACTATGTTGCCCAGGTTGGAGTGCAGTGGCTATTCACAGGCACAATCGTAGCGCACTGCAACCTTGAACTATTGGCCTCAAGCCATCCTCCCACCTCAGCCTCCCAAGTAGCTGGAACTATTTAGGCATGCTCCACCACACCTGGTTTACTTATGTTTAATTTAGTAAAGAGAAGTGTATTCTCAGCTTATAGAAAGATTTAATTCTATTTAGTTAAATCATTCTTGAATAGATTCTCCCATAAATCAAGCAAACCCAAAACATAAATATCATTCTATTAAGTCAGTCAAGGAGTAGGTGTGATAAGGTCTTCTGTTATCTAACTTCTGTATTTCTTTGATTGGTTTAGGACTGGATAAAGGACAAAATGAAGCAATCGCTTCTGGGAATAAGTCCCTTGAATATGAGAAACAAAAATAGATACACCTTTTTTCCTTTAACATCTACCTCTCACTGCCATATATATATATACACACACAATTCCACACAGATATAGTTTGTTATTTTACTTTTATATAAAATATATTTTAAGCTTATGTTCTATATAATATTGTTATATTTACATATTTTAGTAATATATTATACATTACTGTATATGCAGTATATGATACTTTGTTATATATTATTTTCTATGTATAGTATATATATGTAAGAACCTACAAGCATGTCCAAACCTTGCTTTGGGCTTGGTAAATCCTTTTTTTTCTTAAAAGCCCATGACCCACAGTAAATAATAAATAACACATTTTGATTGTACTTAAGTTGATTTTAAAAAGTAACACATTTTCAAAGAACAAAAAAAAATTTTGCTCTGGATTTCTAAATTAAGGGCAGGGAATAAACATTTCCATTTAATCAACATAATAAAATATATTATTTATAATAAAATATATAATGATAGATAAAAATCTAAAAACCACATGAATGTTTCAATTCTATACTGTCAGCATTTAGAGGAGGAAAAGAAGGTGAAAGAGAGAAAAATGAATGCAGAGGAGTAAGCAAAAAAGACAGAAAAAAAGAGATTCAGGGACGGAAAGAAGCAAAAATGAAAAGAACAGAGAGCAATACAGAGACAAGAGATTGAACAGAGTTATGCACAAAGACAACACAGAGACAGAGGGAAACAAATGAGACACACTGGAGGCAAAAACATAGTGAGAGAAAGGAGTCTGTTTTCAAGGAATGATATTTCCATCTTAAGGCTTTTTAAGAATTTGCCACCAAATAATTTTAAATGTTTGTATTTTTTGAACTAGAGTCTTATGAGATTTTATTTACATATAACTTAATGCTTATTTATTACATATAATTTAATGCTTATTTAGGGATGCCTAATACAAGGCTATCTTGCCCTCACTTTTGAAGTCATTGCCAAGGCTGCAGCTGACCTGCAATTTCCCATCCCTGTCTGTGTCCACCAGGAGGGGCAGGTTTCACAGAATAAGCTCCCTCTGTGACTTCACGGCAACATTCTTACCCTGTTTGCCACCCACATGTTTTCCATGAACAGAACAAGATGATCATATGTAGCAACGTCTACCCCCTCACCCCATCTACCTTGATGGGATATGGAATCCCAGGCTTCAGGAAAAGAGGAGTAGCAACCAAATTCAGTTTGTAGGGAGAGAGGACATATTTGATGCCAGGTATTTCTGCCTCTTCAGAAAATCCACCTAAGGAAATGGCAAGCATCATGTTGACAGTTTTTAGGAGTATCATGATCTGTATGGATATCCATTTCGTCTCTATATGTCTCCACAGACTTATTCATTCACTCACTCCATTCTTGCATTCATTCATTTACCAGTAGTAAGTAGGACATAGGTGTTGCTTCAGAGGGGCACAGCAGAGAAGAGTTTAGACCTCAGGAGTTTCCAAGGCCTTATGCACAAGCTCGTATGTAGAGAAGCCCTTGGAGAAGTAGAGCTACAGGACTGGACTGAGGAAGGATGCCAGGAAGGGACACCACTTTTCATCAGTGGCCTGAGTTTCAGTTGACTGTATTCAAGCGATTGAGGAGAGAGGGAAGGGTCAGGCCAGAAACTGAGCCTTACAGAGGTGGAGGTGGGGCATGGGGGTTGGTGTTCACAGAGCATAGATACATAGACAGAAATCAGAAAAAGGGAGCTTGATATAGAAAGAACCCTGAAGGGGAGTTCGAGACCAGCCGGGCCAACATGGTGAAACCTCATCCCTACTAAAACTAAAAAACGAAAACAAAAAAAGTGCCAGGCATGGTGGTATATGCCTGTAATGTCAGCTACTCAGGAGGCTGAGGCAGGAGAATTGCTTGAACCCAGGAGGCGGAGGTTGCATTGAGCTGAGACTGTACCACTGCACTCCAGTCTGGGCAACAGAGCAAGACTCGGGAGGGGAGGGAGGGAGGAGGGAGGGGAGGGGGAGGGGGAGGGGAGGGGAGGGGAGGGGAGGGAAGGGACATGACCGGACAACTGGCAAGAGCCCAATAATGTTACCCTCCAGGTAAAGATTAAGTTAAACTATTAAGAATAACATTTGAAGCTTTAATATTCCCAAACTCCTTTCCAATATTACATCTGTAATACATTCTATACATATCCTATATTTTAGCCAAACTGGATGATCTGCTGTCCTCAAAGATTAAGCTTCACCATCTACTCTTCTTCATCTGCCCTCTCTCTGGAGGGTTTCTGTTTCACCGTGTCTAGCAACTCTGCCTCAAAACCCTAATTATTTTTCAAGACTGATCATCTTCACAACACTGTTCTTGCTTGCTCAACAATCATCTAGAAGCTCACCTTCCTCTGAATCCTATTGCATTAATATTTCGCTTAGAGCTCATATGGAATTCTTTCTTGCAACAGTTCTTTCTTCACCTGTCTTATACCTGATGCTAATTTGTAAGCCACTTTAATGCTGGCATCATACATCATTAATGTTTGCAAGCTGTCTGTTTGGCAATACTTTAAATATCTCATAGATACTGCTTAAACTGAACTTATTTAAAATAAGTTGAGGAAAAAATAAAAAGAAACATTAAAATAATGTTGGAAACTTTAGGCTTTAGGAAACATTCAGTTTGACTCCATCATTATGTAGACTATAATAATGATAATAGTAATACCTTTTATTTGTATAGTACTTTATCAAATAGTTTTACATACATAATCTTATTTTGGTTTTGATTTTCACCAGGTGAGGACACTAGGGTGCCAAATGGTCAAGGCAGAGAGCCTGCAGAACTACTTTGGACATGAATTGGGTACTGTTTTCCCATTTTTGCAGTAGAAGTGGAGGTAATAGGGACCCAATGGCTTGCCCAATGACTAAAAAGAAGCAGAGCCCTACTGCCTTTTTATAACTATATAAAAGTCTACTTCTTATAATTATATTTAACTATGAAAGAAAATACAATGTGAAATAATTATATAAATTGGAAATTATTTGTATCTTTAATATTCTGTCTAAATATTTTTCAAAAGAAAGTATACACACACACACACACACACACACACACAACACACACACTTACCTGTAGACTCTATGACTGTTACAGCAATATAAAGGTACTTGTTGTTTAAATCTTCTAAACTGTAGTATGACAGTTCTTTCACTGCTGTTTCAGAATCAAATGTGACTTGAGCAATTCCATTTATCAACTTTTTAAAAGGAGAAAAAGGAGGAGTTATTTCAGAGAAGAACTTATAAGGAAAAATTAATAAAATCTGCTTTTACTAGCCTCTGAATTGAAGGTAAATGTCAGAAGAATGGTTTAGTGTCAAAAGTAAAGTAGATAACCGAGTCCACAATTAAGCTCAGGATGTTATTTTCTAATTATTTGTATAGAATTATAGAAGTAGAAGAGTCTTGAACATCACATGGTCCAATAGGTCTTTTTGGTAACAGCTGACAAACACGCCTTCTTCCAATTCCTGCGTCATCATTCATCTTTCTAGGCCTCTCAGCGTACTTCCGCCCTTTACTGAGAGTTTGTTGGTTTTTATAATATTTAATTTGTACTTCACTGCTTACAAATTTAAATACTAATTTTAAAACACACAATGAGTAAAGGGATGTGGGGTTAAGTCATATTATATTATTTAATTATTAACACAACAGTAAAATAAACTTTGCCTTATTTTTTCTTATAAAATTGAGTGACTTGAGGGCAGGCATTTTTGTCTTATTTAGCTTTAAATCCCAGTGTCTAGCATAGAATTTTGCATTTTAAAAATGCATTTAATTTACATCTTGAATTAATAAGATTGTAGAGGATAAATGATTGATGATGCAAACCAAATGAATATGCAAAAGTGAGCAAAAATGACATGAACTCATATCATCTGTGGTATAATGTAAAGAACGCTGAATAAGGGAAAGGGAACCAGAGCCCTAATCTCAGTTCAGCAATCATTAGCCCTAAACTATGGACAAATAACTTCATGAATATTTCCTTGCAAGAAACTATGCTGTCTCTGAGCATATAAGGGAAATGATTCAGACTCACAAATAGTTTAATATTGAAAATGATAGATAAGTAAACAAGCCATTCCAATAAAGAAGGGTTTCTCAACCCCTCAGCATTATTGACATTTTGAACAGGATAATTCTTTGTTGTAGGGGCCTGCTCTGTGCATGGTAGGAATTTAGCAGTATCCCTGGCCTCTCCCTAGTAAATACCAGTAGCAACCACAAATGTCTCTGGACATTGCCAAATGTCTCCTTGGGGATAAAAAATCACCCCTAGTTGAGAACCACTGCAATGAAATGTGAAGAATGTGTTAAGAAAAGAGGCTATACAGCCAGCCGGGGCAGCTAACCTAGTGTAGAAGAGTCAGGGGAGGCTTCCCAGAGAAAGGCTGTCAATGTTGAAACTTAAAGAATGAGAAGGAATTAGCCAGGCAAAGAAGGGGCAGGAGGTGACAATGGGAAAGAGCATTTTCAAGCAGAATAAATGATATTGTAAAGACCTGGAGGCAAGAGAGACTTTGGTCAGTTAGAGAAATTGGAGTGATTAATACAAAGGGGAGGGAGGGAGGAAAGGGCATGAGATCAGCTGGCAAGGGAGGCTGATGCCAAGGAAAATGAACTTTACCCTAAAGGCAAAGGGAAGCCAATGGAGGATTTTAAGTTTCAACCTATCTAAAATGGGGGATTGGACTAGAAGGTTTTTAAGTAACTTCTCATCTCTCACCTCTGGATGCATCTGTAGGTGTGAGTGACTGTGTCTTAACATCTTACCATTGTGTTTTGCATTGCTGTTTGCATCATTTCTTTTTGATCATCTTTTAAGTCTTCTCTTATTCCAAATGTGATATAAACGTCAGCCTCAGTGACTACTTTATTATAAAAATATCTGTCAGACAATAGCATAAAACTGTTTTACTAACATGGTTACAATAACAGGATTCAGATAAAATGTAACAATGTGAAATTACGTAAAGCACTTGAGGCACTTTAAAGTGTCTTTCATCCTAAGCAAAAAGAACAAAGCTGGAGGCATCATGCTACCTGACTTCAAACTATACTACAAGGCTACAGTAAACAAAACAGCATGCTACTGGTACCAAAACAGATATATAGACCAATGGGACAGAACACAGGCCTCAGAAATAACACCACACATCTACAACCATCTGATCTTTGACAAACCTGACAAAAACAAGAAATGGGGAAAGGATTCCCAATTTAATAAATGGTGATGGGAAAACTGGCTAGCCATATATAGAAAGCTGAAACTGGATCCCTTCCTTATACCTTATACAAAAATTAATTCAAGATGGATTAAAGACTTACATGTTAGACCTAAAACCATAAAAACACTAGAAGAAAACCTAGGCAATACCATTCAGGACATAGGCATGGGCAAGGATTTCATGACTAAAATACCAAAAGCAATGGCAACAAAAGCCAAAATTGACAAATGGGATCTAACTAAACTAAAGAGCTTCTGCACAGTAAAAGAAACTACCATCAGAGTGAACAGGCAACCCACAGAATGGAGAAAATTTTTGCAATGTACCCATCTGACAAAGGGCTAATATCCAGAATCTACAAAGAACTTAAACAAATTTACAAGAAAAAAACAAACAACCCCATCAAAAAGTGGGCAAAGGATATGAACAGATACTTCTCAAAAGAAGACATTTATGCAGCTAACAGACACACGAAAAAATGCTCATCATCACTGGTCATCAGAGAAATGCAAATCAAAACCACAATGAGATACCATCTCACACCATTTAGAATGGTGATCATTAAAAAGTCAGGAAACAACAGATGCTGGAGAGGATGTGGAGAAATAGGAACGCTTTTACACTGTTGGTGGGAGTGTAAACTAGTTCAACCTTTGTGGAAGACAGTGTGGCAATTCCTCAAGGATCTAGAACTAGAAATACAATTTGACCCAGTGATTCCATTACTGGGTATATACCCAAAGGATTATAAATCATGCTGCTATAAAGACACATGCACACGTATGTTTACTGCAGCACTATTCACACTAGCAAAGACTTGGAACCCACCTAAATGTCCATCAATGATAGACTGGATTAAGAAAATGTGGCACATATACACCATGGAATACTATGCAGGCATAAAAAAGGATGAGTTCATGTCCTTTGCAGGGACATGGATGAAGCTGGAAACCATCATTCTGAGCGAACTACCACAAGGACAGAAAACCAAACGCCACATGTTCTCACTCACAGGTGGGAACTGAACAATGAAAACACTTGGACACAGTGCGGGGAACATCACACCCTGGGGCCTGTCATCGGGTGGGGGACAGGGGAGGGATAGCATTAGGAGAAATACCTAATGTGTGATGAGTTAATAGGTGCAGCAAACCAACATGGCACATGTATACCTATGTAACAAACCTGCAGGTTGTGTACATGTAGCCTAGAACTTAAAGTATAATAATAATAAATAAAGTGTCCTTCATGCACTATTACATTTCATCCTCATAAAGCCACATTAATAAAGCTATGTGCTAGATGAAAAAAATTGATCTTGGGGAGATCACAAGACTTAGAATTAGGGCCCTCTCCTATATGCCAAATTACTTCCTTGATAATTTTGATATCAGCTACTCTCTGTTTTCTTTTATGTTTTTAAAAGGTACATGTCCAATCTCACTGTTATATGAGATCTATTCTTCATAAAAAATTTAAACTGCATGTTTCCTTTTTTAGTTTAGAATTAAAGTAAGAATAAAGTAAACTTTCTACCCAGCAAATAATACTGTAGCAAGAGCTAACTTTCCTTATTTATGGTTTGAATAAATAGTCCCCATTATAGGAGGTCAGTTTCTATAATTTTCTCTCAAGTGAGCCTTTTATGCTGGTTTAGACCAAGTAATAAACACTCTATTTTCCAAATCAATGCTAATAAGAGAGCTAGCATAGGGTAATGTTTGAGGCATGGACTCTGGAACCAGACAGGCTGTGCAACTTACTAGCTGTATGATTTTGAGCAAATTATTAAACATTTATGTACCTCAGTTTTTCCACTTGTAACATGGGAATAGTAACAATATCAACGCATAGAGTTGTTGTAAAGATTAAATGTGCTAATATATGCTGAGTACTTAGAAGAGTACCCCACACATATAGTTATATAGATTGGTATAACTACATTATATTTTACTTTAAAATGACCTAAGCTTTTGTGATAGGTTGCTTGCAAAACTAACCCCCAATTCTCTACCTCCCCATGTATCAACGACCTTTGCACAGTTCCTTGTGTCCACAAAGTGTGGGAGGGGTCTATTTCCTCTGGGCTGACCTTGTAACTTGCTTTGGACAAAAGAATGTGTGGAAGTGATGGTGTGCCAGCACCAAGCCTAGGCTCAGGGGGACTTTCATGCTTCCATTCCCTCTTTGAGTGTTGCTGCTGCTACAAGCTAGCCTGCTGGATGATGAGAGGCACACACACTTTTAGCCCCATCCAACTGCCAGACATATGGACAGGACCTTCCTAGACCAGCCAGCAACCAGCTGACCTACCAACTGGCTGCAGCTACATGGGTGAGCCCAGCTGACACCAGCCTGGCCCAGATCAGCAGAACTTCCCAGCTGACTCATAAATGGTGGGAGTTTCAAGGCAGTGGGTTTTGAAGTAGTTATGCAGCATTAGCTGGCTGATTAAGTCATTAAAAAAAGATAGGAAGTGAATCCTTCATATCTCAGTCCCAATATTCTAAGTCACCCTAGTTTCTAAACACATACACCAAACTTAGATCTTTGGCACTTTTCTTTGTTTTTGCTGTTGAATAGCCAACAAAGCTAAACTCAGAATCAGCTAAAATCAGAATAAGCAAATAAACTACCAGCATGATGTCTCCTTTATCAATTAGTCCCCAAATCATGGCACACTTTGATAATAAATCACAGATCTCACTTTGGGCAACTATCATCAACCAGAGTTGAGTTAATTTGAAAAATAAAAATAAAACAACAAAAAAACAAATGTTCTTACCTTGCTTTTATAGTAATTTCAAAATTCTTAAAGTTCTTGTAACCAATGAAATTATATTCTGGTTCGATTGAGACAGAAAAATGTGGCAAGACTGAAAATAAAAACAAACAGGTAATATTACCATTTTGATTAGAGCAGACTTTAAAGCCTAGCAAACAGCTAGACTTTCTGGTATAGTTGGACAAGCTGTAACATCAACACAACATCCACCTTATTATCATAATCATTATCGTCATCATCATCATCACCAACAACAATCTCTGCAGAACCTTCCCACTCCACCAATCAGAGGTCAATCCAGAAGCACTTTGCCTATATTTTGATTACAGCATTTATTATAGGCAATAGGTTATTTCTTCCATTAGAGTATAGGTTCCTTGAAAACAAAAAAACTTTTCAATTGTGACATAACACAATGAAATTTGCATTTCAAGATTATTTTGGCTAATACCAAGCAAGATAGCTTGGAAGCAGAGACATCAGTTAGGAGGCTTTTGCTGTAGTCCAGGAGGGAGACTGCTGATGAATTGATGAGAGTGGCTACAGACAGTAAGAGGTGGGTGGATTCTAGATATACAGAGAAAATACAAAAACACTTAGAAGAAGAGAGATGGGTTAGGATTATATGTTACAGAGAGCCTGTAATCTTTAAGGTTGAGTTTCATCATAACGAATTTGTTTTGTCACTGTTTTTCTTGTTAATTGTTAAAATTTGTGTCAGTATTCTTCTCCATGTCATTATGAATCTCTTGAGGGAATAAAAAATGGCTTCAAGCAGAAGAAAGTTAAATTTGATAGCAGAGCACACAGAAATGCTAGTACACTACTATAAGAAATGAAAGATTAAACTGTTTACGTTACTTGTTAGTCTATTAATATAATTTATTTCAAAATAAGAATATCTTAAATATTCAAATTAATATATTAGGAATTTAGGAGCCAGAAAATAGTGTTGGACTAGGGGTAAGGAAACCTAATTGTTGTTTTTGTTTTGTCACTAATTGGTTTTAAGACTCAAGTAAATCATTTATTGGTTTTACTGGGTTCCACTCACCTCATCTATGACTATTTAAGTTTCTCCTAATAATAATCACAATTCTAGAAAGGATCTTTACTAGTCAAGCTCTTCAGGGGACTAGATCTCTTCCAGCTCTCTGATGGGGAACACAAGTACACAGAGGTTGTTCTGCTTGATCAGGGTTAAAGGCATGCTGGAACTAGAATCTAGGCATTCAACTACTACTCCTCCCTCCAACCTCTAGCCAGTACTTCTAGCCATACGTGCAGGCTGCCTCATCTTCATCTGGGAATAATTTTGCATTAACTACATTATTAAAAAGAATTATTGCAAAACACTAACTTTTTATAGAAAAACTTTTAATTGGCTGGGTGCGGTGGCTCATGCCTGTAATCCCAGCACTTTGGGAGGCCGAGGTGGGTGGATCACGAGGTCAGGAGTTCAAGACCAGCCTGGCCAAGATGGTGACACCCTGTCTCTACTAAAAATACAAAAATTAGCCGGCTATGGTGGTTGGTGCCTGTAATCCCAGCGACTCGGGATGCTGAGGCAGAGAATTGCTTGAACCCAGGAGGCGGAGGTTGCAGTGAGCTGAGATTGTGCCACTGCACTCCAGCCTGGGCAACAGAGCGAGACTCCATCTCAAAAACAAAAAACAAAAAACAAAGAAAAACTTTTACTTGTCAGAAATTACCATATTCTTTAACTTCAAAATATGCGGTTCCAGTTGTTGAAAAGTCCTCTTTATATTTAGCCTTGATCGTCCACATACCATATCTGTGGAAGCAAAATATTTAAAATTATAGATGTCATCAAATATTTTTAATTCACTCAGAGGAGATCTAATAAATTCCTGTTTTAAAGAGGGAAGAATACACAAAGATATATAAAACCTAAGTAATATATTTTATTTGTGACTGATTTTTAAGCAATAAATAATTGAGCATTTTTAGGATAATAGATAATAGATATTGTTTAGTAACCAGTTTTTCATATATTGTATTATTTTTCCTGGTATTTTATCTTAATACAGTCATTAGTTTTGATTTGAAGAACTTATTATTTCTGAGAATTTATTTAATCTTGGAGCCTAATTATGCTAACATAATACTAAAATCCAAAATACAGTACAAAATCCATAATAATGTCTCTAGAAACATATAATACAAGACAAGCTTACATAGATGATAAAATTTACACCTCACAAAAATGAATTTATGGTTGGAAACAAAGCATGGTTTTTAAAAGATGAAAATGACCTGGCTTTAATTAATAATCTTTATTCAAAAATATATACTAGGCCAGGTATAGTGGCTCATGCCTATAATCTCAGCACTTTGGGAGGCCAAGGCAGGAGGATCGCTTGAGCCCAGGAGTTCGAGACCAGCCCAGGCAACATGATGAAACCCCATCTCTACAAAAAAATACAAAAATTAGTCTGGTGTGGTGGTACATGCTTGTAGTCCCAGCTACTTAGGAGGCTGAGGTGGGAGAATTGCTTGAGCCCGGGAGATCAAGGCTGTGGTGAGCTGAGATCACACCACTGCACTCCAGCCTGGGTGACAGAGTGAGACTCTGTTTCAAAAAAAACTATGTGTGTGTGTGTATGTATGTATGTATATATGTGTGTATACACACATATATATACACACACACACATATATATACTGAGCCTACCTTGCAGATTGGCTATGAAGTCCACAAATGTTAACAGTATTATAATAATGATTATTACCATCATCATCAATTCAATGAATATTTATCAAGGGCCTATTATGTTGAACTGCTGGTGTGCAATACAGACAAGGCCCACCTTAAAGAGTTTATAAGCTAGTGGGGAATAAAAATGCCAGCAAGCAAGTAAAGAAATGATTATGACATTGAGATAAGTGTCATGAAGAAAATAAACAAGATGCTGAGATAGGGAATAAAACAAAGCAAGAGATTACATTACGTCATGCATCCAGGAATAGCCTTTTTGTAGCAGCGTCTACTCTGGGTCATAACAATGAAAAGAAGCCAGGCTTATGAAGAGCCAGGTGAAGCCCATTCCAAGTAGAGGGGATGACATGTGCAAAGGCATGGAGGTAGGAAAGCACTGGACATGCCAGACCATGGCTGGCACATAATTTGCCATGGGGCAAGTGGCACAAGATGAAGTTGGAGAAATGATAGCAGTAATAAAATAATAGGTTTAATTCTGCACTATGGAACATGTAGTATTTTCAAGAATGTACACAATTTTTAAATTATCCAAGTTATTTAAAACCTCCAAATTCAATTTAAATTTTTAGAAAAATTTCAGTCAGTGAATTAACTGAGGGCAGAGGGAAAATGACCATAAAAAGATGTTGCTCTAAAATTCTAGTGCAGCCATGTATAGATGCACTTGTCTTATTCATTCTGCTCTATTATAAATTTCTTTCTTTCTTTTCTTCCTTCCTCCCTCCCCTCCCTCTTTCTTTGCTTCCTACCTTCCTTCCTTCTTCTTTCTATCTTAGTTGGAGTTTTGCTCTTGTTGCCCAACATGGAGTGCAGTGGCATGATCTTGGCTCACTTTAACCCTCACCTCCCAGATTCAAGCGATTCTCCTGCCTCAGCCTCCCAAGTAGCTGGGATTACAGGTGCCTGCCACCATGCCTGGCTTTTTTTATATTTTTGGTAGAGATGGGGTTTCACCATGTTGGCCAGGCTGGTCTCAAATTCCTGACCGCAGGTGATCCACCCACGTTGGCCTCCCAAAGGGTTGGGATTACAGGCATGAGCCACTGCACCTGGCCTATTACAAATTTCTTGAAAGCAGGGACTGTGGATTATTTATTTTGTATCTCTCCCTCCTATTGTGATTTGCACATACCAAGAATGTGTTCATTGAATATTTATTACATTGAACCCTGTTTAAACTTTTTCTTAAATCCTTTCATGTGAGGCCAAATAATAGATATAGCTCTGAGAACTCCTTCCCTCTTGGACTTTGCCTTCTGGTAGTTTATCCAGGCAAAAACTACACACGACCATATTTTATAGCAACCAGAGCAAGGAACAAGACCACACCAGCCTTTTAAACTGACAATCTATTAGATACTTTGAGGGGTAGGAGTTGATGGTTTTTATGACAAAAAAACCTGGGTACTATTTTTTCCTCTTCCCAATTTTTATTTCTATATGTAAAAAGAATGGCTGAGAAGTATTGGAAATTTTTTGCCAAGAACAGAGCTTAAGTTCTCGCTAGACTTCAAAAGATTTTGCATATCCACCTATGTGACACCCTTTGTTAACACTAGGTGGCCCCCTTTAACTGGTTACCTGCTTCTTCACCAAAAGTTCCGTATGTGGTTTTATTAACAATTATTTTTACATACCTAGGATTAGACGGAATCTTGAAGTCAGGAAAAGAGATAATTCCAATATGATCAATTTCTTCTACCATGTCAACTTCTGATCCTTCAGGATCCTGTAAATAAAAACAAACACCCTCAAAGGCCAGAAACTACATTTTAAAAAATTTAACTGATTATACAATCTTTGATGTACAAAATATTTATAGATCAAATATTTGAAGACAAATACCCATGTCTTCAAATTAAATATGAAGGATGAAGATCAGTTAAATGTTATAGAAGGGAAATATGGTTCATTTCAGCCACTTCCCTTCTTCTTTTTCCAATCTTCCCCATCTCTCCTCATTATCTTGAAGAGACTCAACTCTCTGTTGTACATCTAAAAGATGAAGTGTAACAACATGTAAAAACAACAACAAGCAAACGAACAAACAAACAATGATGTTTTTGGTAAACTAAATGTGAATTTGGTTGGCTTTATAAATACCAGAATCTAATTTTTATATATGTTCATTTAAAGCTTTCAAAAGCAAATATTCTATAAATTATATTTTTTAGCCAGATGTTTTATAAATGTATAGTATGGGCATTTTTCAGCTTGGTAAAACTCTCAAATGGTTAAACAAACTTGATAGTTCTCGTAAAGCTTCCCCATAAACTTAATTTTGTGTTTGGGTTAGCAAATAATTGAAATGAGGTTTTGACTTTCTTTGGACTACACATGGGGGTCCAATTCAGCCTTAACTCAACACATAAACATAGCAGGCAACATAAGTGAGGCCCCTATCTGTACAAAAAACTTTTTTGAGACAGGGATCTTGCTCTGTGATCCAGGCTGGAGTGCAGTGGTGTGATCATAGCTCACTGCAGCTTTGAACTCACAGGCTCAAGCAATCCTCCCACCTCAGCCTCCCAAGTAGCCGGGACCACAGGCACATGCCACCATGCCCAGCTATTTTTTTTTTAAATTTTTAGTAGAGATGAGGTCTCTCTAGGTTGCCCAGGCTGGTCTCAATCTCCTGAGCTCAAGCAATCCTCCCATTTTAGCCTCCCAAAGTGCTGGGATTACAATTACAGGCATGAGTCACTGTGACCAGCCTACAAAAAATGTTTAAAGAGTTAGCAGGGTGTGGTGATGGGTGCCTGTAGTCCTAGCTACTCAGGAAGCTGAGGTGAGAGGATGGCTTGAGCCCAGGAGTTTGAGGCTACAGTGAGCTATGATCACACCACTGCACTCCAGCCTTGGTGACAGAGCAAGACCCTGTCAAAAACAAACAAACACAAACAAACAAACAAACAAAAAACCCAAAGCAAAAAATCTCAGCACCATTTACCATGACTGAAATTCACAGTTGGATTTTAGAGGTTTTATTTCTTAATTAATTGTAAAACTTATAGAAGCCTATTTTGAACAAGAATTATACTTGTAGCTGAGTATTTTTATGGCTCTTCTTCATCGCACTATCCATTGTGCACAATTCTTCTAAGATCATCTTTCTCAGGTACTATTTTGAGGATACTTCCTCTATATTAACTCCTTAAGGCTCTGGGATCAGCTTCCTCAATCTTTTCTTCCTGGGGCAGCTCTTACAAGAGATGACTGACATTCATTTTTCTGCAGGTTATGCCATGATTCTGCATCACTTAAGTTTAACCATGAAGACGTTGGATAAAGAGCATACATCCACACCCCTATTATTCCCTGATAGAAAAAGGGCATTTGAGCTGACATTGCTCCCCTTAGTTCTCTTTCAGACATTCTATCAGTCAATCAGTTTATTTACTAGCTTCATTTTTTTAAATTTCTTCTTGCCCCCATAGCTTAACTCACACTGTTTCTTACATGGATGGTCTTCACTATTTTTAAATAATTTATGTCAATTCCTTTCATTAACACCCAACTCAGGGTTCCCTTTAACTACTCCGTTCCAGAGAAGGATGTGTATCACCCCCACTCTCACCTCTCATTGGTCTTCCCTCTGAGCTCATGGTATTTGTCCTACTGTATAATTTATTTGTTTAATATTTTAGTATGGTTTTGTTCTGTAGTATCTATGCTTTTGCACCTGCATTCTGATAAGTTTTTATTTTTATTTTTTGGTTTTTTTTTGAGTAGCAGAAAAAGTGCTGCAGCCTATATTGAAGGACCATTAGTAGTATACCTACTGTTAATAACTGAGCAGTTATAACTAGTTGTATTATTTTATTTCCTCACAAAAGTGTTTGAGGTATGTGACACAAATTAGATGAGATCATGGGAGTTCAATGCACAGCGTCTGTTACATATGTCATGTCTGATAAATGGTGAATTACTGCCAATCTTTAACTCATGATTTAGCAAGATTTTTTGTGTTAGTATAATAGTTATTAAACTCTAAGTTCCTTAAGAGTAAGTACCATTAAATATAGTTCTTTTGCATATAATAAATACATAATAGATATATCCATTATGTATATCTTATAGTTAAATGGGTATTCAGTCAATTCTTAGTGATTGGTGGGTGGTTTTTTGTTTTTTGGTTTTTTTTTTTTTTTTTTTTAGATTTTCTTTTTTGAGATGGAGTCTCACACTGTCACCAGGCTGGAGTGCAGTGGCACAATCTCGGCTCACTGCAAGCTCTGCCTCCCGGGTTCAAGCAATTCCCCCACCTCAGCCTCCCGAGTAGCTGGGACTACAGACGCCCGCCACTGCACCAGCTAATGTTTTGTATTTTAGTAGAGATGAGGTTTCACTATGTTGGCCAGGTTAGTCTCGATCTCCTGACCTTGTGATCCACCTGCCTCGGCCTCCCAAAGTGCTGGGATTACAGGTGCGAGCCACCACGCCCGGCCAGTGGGTGTTCTTTAAAAAATAAATCAGCAAGATTGTACTTAAATGGTTCAGCTCAAAATCCTTCAAGTTATTGAAATTTAATTTGTATGAGTCTTTCACATACGTGTATTACAGAGGTATAGATCTATGATTCTATACTCATTGCAGATGTTCAATAACCATTTATGGAACATTGAATGATTTAGTGTAGTGTGAGGACAGGGTTATGAAATGAGATTCTTGTCCTGAAAAATGAATTAAAGTATTATTTAAATAAATAAAATACTTACTATGAAAGTTAAGACAGTTTCTCTTTTGGCTGGCTTCAAGTCATCATTCAACGAATAAACTCTAACTTTTACTGTAAGAATAATTGATATAATCAAAAACTCTGCTAAAAACAAGGATATTTTGATTTTTTAAAACAACCATCTTTAAAAGAGATGAATCTTACTTTAAAAAACTCAATACACAAAAGTCCATATTTGAAAAAAACAAAAATTAGTTTGCAGACATATACATTACTAAAGATTCTCTTATTTAAGAGAATCCTCAAGGATTCCTTTAAAGAACTATTTCTCTTAGTGGATTTAAAGTACAGTTCACTTTCTTAAAATACATTTACCTACAATGTTTTGAGAAAACATTCACAGTATGAAATTAATTACATCTGTAATTAGGCCATTATTTATTAAGAATTTCATAGTAGCAAAATAGTGACGTCACCATATGGTTATAGAGGAGCATAATATATTGTCTCAGAGTTGAAGATCTTAATGGAAAATTGGGAGCTTGATTCAGACATACACTCTTCCACTTATGAAAACCCACAAGGCTCCAAATTAGCTCTTATTGCAAAAGGCAGCTTTGGATTATACGGTTTTGTTCTATTTATTGAGCCAGATCCTACACTTGTTCACTCATTGTTAAAAGAGCAATGGCAGGGGCTCAATAACTGTTAGTTCTCTTCCATTTCTTTCTGTCAGTTAATAGATCCCTACTTTTTAAACAAAAGCATCTGTTTCGCTTTTAACTCACAGCTGTCTGAGACTCGGTGATCTAATTCTTTCCAATGACAAACTTAATTTCTCTAGGGTGTTGCTGATGCTCAAATCATTTCATGGCCAAAACTTTACCCACAAAATAAAATAGAACTGGCACCATAAACCCAGTATCTTTTAAAAGATCAGTATTATGCAGAGCTCTATATAAGAAGCCACATTAACACTGGTTTTACTAAGTTCACAAGATAAAAACAATGTGCTCAGTAAATGCCCCACTTCTCTGCTCTCTCCTTCCCCTCACACCTGTCTCCCACCACAAATCCTATCTCCTGCTTTTTGGACACACCCAGTCTAGGCCTGAGTATCACTGGGAAGCTGCCCAAGTCAGAAAGTCACAAAAGTTAAGAGCACAGGCCCTGGAATTAAACACTTTGGTTTCACTCCTGCCTCTGCCACTTTCTAGTATGACCCTGAGCAGGATACTTAATCCCTCTAAACCTTAGTTAACTCACTTGTAAAACAGGAATACTAGTGTGTGCTCATAGTGTCCTTGTGAGAATTAAATAATGCAAAGCTTTTGCATAGCCTGACACATACTAAGTAATCAATAAATGTTTATTTTATTATTATTTCTGTTACTACTATTTGGCTAGTTTTTAACCCAGTTTGTGTTTAGGTTAGAAAATTAATCTTGTCTTCACAGCGATGGTACATTGGAGGCAAGATCTATACAATTTTTTGTATAAAAGATATGGCTTATTGGCCGGGTGCAGTGGCTTACACCTGGAATCCCAGCACTTTGGGAGGCCGAGGTAAGTGGATCACCTGAGGCCAAGGGTTCAAGCCCAGCCTGGCCAACATGGTGAAATCCCATCTCTACTAAATATACAAAATTAGCCAGGCATGGTGGCACGCGCCTGAATCCCACTTACTTGGGATGCTGAGGCTGGAGAATCGCTTGAACCTGGGAGGCGGAGATTGCAATGAGACAAGACTGCACCACTGCCCTCCAGCCTGGGTGACAGAGCGAGACACTCACTAAATAAAAATAAAAATAAAAGATGTGGTTTATTAATTTAAAAAAAGTTTGAATGCCAGGCTGGAGTGCAGTGGCGCAATCTCGGTTCACTGCAAACTCCACCTCCTGGGTTCATGCCATTCTCCTGCCTCAGCCTCCCGAGTAGCTGGGACTACAGGTGCCCACCACCATGCCTGGCTAATTTTTTGTATTAGCTCACATCCCGTGTGAGCCAGGATGGTCTCGATCTCCTGACCTTGTGATCCGCCTGCCTCGGCCTCCCAAAGTGCTGGGATTACAGGCATGAGCCACCGCGCCCGGCCTTGAATGCCTTCTAATGTGCCAGTCATTATGCTAGGTACTGAGATACAGTAGTGAAACAAATCAGACATGGACATCTTTTAATGGTGTGGAGGAAAGAGGCAAACACAATTATATGTAAAATTCTAGGGTGTCAAGTGCCACAAAGGATATTTGCCTGGC
Organism: Gorilla gorilla gorilla; assembly: GCF_029281585.2. Lineage (NCBI taxonomy): Eukaryota > Metazoa > Chordata > Mammalia > Primates > Hominidae > Gorilla > Gorilla gorilla. The sequence goes on from NC_073237.2 coordinate 117,405,862, forward strand.
CTTACGAGCATGTAGAAGAGGGAGATTTGAAGAGGTCAGGGAAATCAGGGAAAGCTGCCTTTAGAAGGGTCTGTGATGACACGTGAGGGTGAAGTAGGAGTTAACAAGGCAAAGGAGGGGCAAGAATGTACCATGTAGAGGCAACAGCATGTTACACAGGCCTTAATATGGATGGGGAAACAGTGTGAGAAAGCATCTGAAAGGAGGTCAGTTTGGCTTGGGTCTATAGAGGGTGGGGCCGTAGTAGGTGATGAAGCTGGGGAAGAAGGCAGGACACAGGCTTTATGAAATTGAAGGATTTTGGGCAATATTCTAAAGTCATTTATCCAGTAAAGCCTTGAAGCCTTTATTCTAAAGATGCTTACACTAAAAATCCCTCAAGAATCTTCAGATTAAATGTGTTGATCAGGACATTATAGCTATAAATAACAAGACGATTAAAAAATACTTTTAAGTAATTATTTTTCTTTTCTGTAAATATGGCTTTGTGCTATTCCATAGATAATAATGGAAAACACTTTCCTAGTGCTTACTGTATGCTTGGCTCTATCTTAAGTGCTTTACACATACGAATTCAGTTAATTCTCACAACTCTATGAGGTAAGTTGTATTATTATCTCTATTTTACAAGTGAGGAAAGTGGGAGTCTGAGAGGCTGAGTGATTCACACAGGGTCATACAGCTCACAGCAGCTCAAGCTGTGACTTGAACCCAGACAATCTGACTCCAGAGTCTGCTTTTAACCAATTTACTTCACTATCTCGCAGAAATGGGCCAATATTTATAGCAAACTTCTCTCATTTTCCTCTACGATAAGAATGGATGAGGATATTACATCATCTTTTTTTTTTCTCTTTTTTTTTTTTTTTTTTTGAGACAGTCTTGCTCTGTTGCCCAGGCTGGAGTGCAGTGGCGTGATCTCACTGCAACCTCTGCCTGCCATGTTCAAGCAATTCTCATGCCTCAGCCTCCCGAGTAGCTGGAATTACAGGCGTGCACCACCACACCCAGCTAATTTTTGTATTTTTAGTGGAAACAGGGTTTCACCATGTTGGTCAGGCTGGTCTCAAACTCCTGACCTCAAGTGATCCACCCGCCTGGGCTTCCCAAAGTACTGGGATTACAGGCATGAGCCACTGTGCCTGGCCAGATATTACATCATCTTACAGTAAAGTCCTGATAGAGAAATAATACATGAAGCCTTTTTTTTTTTTTTTTTTCTGAGACGAAGTCTCACTCTTTCGCCCAGGCTGGAGTGCAGTGGCTTGATCTCAGCTCACTGCAACCTCTGCCACCTGGGTTCAAGCGATTCTCCTGCCTCAGCCTCCAGAGTAGCTGGGATTACAGGCGCCTGCCACAGTGCCTGGCTAATTTTTGTAGTTTTAGTAGAGACAGGGTTTCACCATCTTGGCCAGGCTGGTCTTAAACTCCTGACCTTGTGATCCCCCCACCTCGGACTCCCAAAGTGCTGGGATTACAGGCATGAGACATGAAGCCATTCTTAAGGAAAGCCTTGATAACCGAGGAAGGTCCCAGCCTCTGGATATTACACTGCTTACTGGACAAAGACTGATGACCCTTAGTTGTGGGACGTGTCAACAGGATCCAAGCGAAAAAGAATCCTTCATTGTAGGAGGAGGACAAGAGAGATGATATGCTTGTTTCTAGGTATGATTATGTCTAAAAGGACCCAACCTTTGTGGGCAGAGACTATTTCCTTGTATAAAAAGTTGTCTCTTGGAGAAAAAAGATGCTATTATTCTGGCGATTGTATTCTGGCCAAGTAGATAGCAATATCTCCACCCCCTTTAGGCTTTTCCTTTCTGAGCTGATCATAACAAATGCTCCTGCTGAAATGGTAATGGTTCAGTCCAGTTCCACCCCACTATTCTCATCATCAACATCAACAAACATTTAGCAAATATCTACTGTGTACAAAGTTTTTCAACAAAGTCAGATGGTCCCCACTTCCTTTCTCTGTCCTCCTCCAAGAATATCATTAATGAAATTCCATAGCCTCTCCTTCCCACATATACATCTCTAATATTCTATTTCTGATGTACTTAAAAGTCATTGATGATGAGAGGGAGAAACGGGGGAATGGAAGGCTTTGCAAACACATGAATATATTGGGAAGCATTCACACTTTTCTGTGTTTTACTTTTGGTTCATTGGGAATAGGTCCAGTCATTCCTATTCACATGATTTTGATTGGCTATTCTGCCCTTTTGCCTCTAACAGAAGAACCATGAATGTTAAACAATGTTCTAACAGTAACTTTCTTAGGTAGATCCCCTTTGAAAATTAGTATCCATATACTTCTGTGATCTAGTTTATCCTCTGCTGAAATATCTGATCCCCTAGGTTAGATTTATTTTTCCAGTTTGGGGATTAGCTCCAGACTCAGTGGAATTTTTAATGAACATGGTTCTACAATAAATTATATTTTCCCATTGCCAAAATATATTTGCAATTAAGTCTTATATTTGTTTAATAAATAAGATCTAACATAACATTTTACAATTTTGAAAAAGCATTTTCTACTTGGAAATAAATGATGGGGCAGGTAATGTAATTGTTGGTTTTGTAATTTATTTAGCACTTTCTCCATAAATTTAAAATTAAAATGCTATTAAATATTTGTAAGTATAGATGTCTTTGGGAATTGAGAGTCTTTTGAGCAAATTAGAAAGAAACCGATCTCCACTCAATTTCAGGTATTAAAAAGCTCTACAATATAGTGTCAATACTGTCAAATCCCCCACCCAGAGAAAGAAATATCTTATAATCTACCTGACTGGTCTGGAGTATAAACAGGTTTGTCTGTATGAATGAAGAGAAATCCATTGTCATAGGTTATTGGCATTTTTTTTGATTTTGAAAAATGCTTTGATACAACTTCCAAATACACATAAGAAACTGGGTTTTGTCCTCCAGGCAATTGTTTTGGTTGTATCTGGAAAAGAAATTGTTGATGGAAAAAGTATAATAATTCTAAAGTTATTAAACCATTAACTTTCTAAATACAACTGTAATCTCATTAGAACAATCAGTATGTATATGTAATCATTTAAAAAGTGATACAGGAGCAAGAAGAGTAAATAAATTTTGCCCGAAGCCCTTCAGTGTCTAATTACATAATAAAAATTTAGCTTTAATCAATTGAAAGTCTCTTTGGTTCCATGTTTCCTAAATTTTATATACATTTAGTGAAACTACTACTATAAAAGCCTTTAAGAAACCTTCACTCAATTTGTTTGCTGGGTTACCCCATGCTCCCCATTCCCTTTGTGAAACCTCCTGACCGATTCTCTGGACCCTTAGCCTTTTTTTTTTTTTTTTGAGATGGAGTCTCACTTACTCTGTTGCCCAGGCTGGAAAGCAGTGGTGCCATCTCAGCTCACGACAACCTCTGCCTCCCAGGTTCAAGTGATTCTCCTGCCTCAGCCTCCCAAGTAGCTGAGATTACAGGTGTGTGCCACCATATCCAGCTAACTTTTTTTTTTTTTTTTGTATTTTTAATAGAGACGGGTTTTACCATGTTGGCCAGGCTGGTCCTGAACTCCTGGCCTCAAGTGATCCACCTGCCTTGGCTTCCCAAAGTGCTGGGATTACAGGCATCAGTCACCGTGCCCATGTGTCCAGCATCTCTGGACCCTTAGTATTACCCCACATACTTCTGCTCCCCTGAGTTGAGATGCTCATTTTCCAATTTATGTTTGTAATTATCCCCTTTACATTCAATGATATGTAAATTTAATGCATGAAAAGTGATAAAAAAGAAAAGTGTATCTATGAAAAATTAGGCTTTGGAAACACGGGATGAAAGTTAATTACAAAAACCAACTGCTGTAGAATTAGCTATGCGAAATTATTGTAAAAGTTTGGAAAACAAGAAAAATCTATAAATATTCTGCACCCAGATTGCTTTGTAAGTGCCTTTAAGTTCTTTCTCCCCTTTTAAGAAACAGAAACTATAGAACAGGCTGGGCACAGTAACCTATGCCTGTAATCCCAGCACTTTGGGAGGCCGAGGCAGGCGGATCACCTGAGGTCAGGAGTTTGAGACCATCCTGGCCAACATGGTGAAACACCTTCTTTACTAAAAATGCAAAAATTAGCCAGGTGTGGTGGTGCATGCCTGTAATCCCAGCTACTTGAGAGGCTGAGGTGGGAGAATTGCTTGAACCTGGGAGGTGAAGGCTGCAGTGAGCCGATATTACACCACTGTCTTCCAGCCTGGGTGACAGAGCAAGACCCTGTCTCAACAACAACAACAACAACAACAACAACAAAGAAACTGTAGAACAAAGATGATCCATTAAATTTGTAGCACGTAATAAATGAGATTTGACACTGCAATCCATAGACCCACACTTAAAGGACCTTGGTACAACATTAAACGATTGGCAAATAAAGATACATGATATTGCTATGATAAAATTAAATGGTTAAAATATGTACTGACTATGATTACCCCACCTTAATCTAGTTTTTCAGTTAATCATATAGGTCAGCACTGTTCAGAGAACTTTTTGTGATGACAGAAATATTCTATATCTATGCTGTTCACTATGGTAGCCACTAGCTACCTGGGGCTATTTGAACACTTGAAATGTTGCTAGTGCAACTGAGATACTGCATTTTTAATTTCAGTTAAATTTGTTTGATTTAAATTTAAAACTAAGAGCCACAAATACATTGTATCAGATAAAAGAGTGTCTTTTGAAAGTAACACTTTCTTTTTTTTTTTTGAGATGGAGTCTCACTCTGTTGCCTAGGCTGGAGTGCAGTGGCGCGATCTTGGCTCACTGCAACCTCCGCCTTCTGGGTTCAAGCGATTCTCCTGCCTCAGTCTCCCGAGTAGCTGGGATTACAGGCATATGCCATAAAAGTAACACTTTTAATAAATGAATTTTAATTGTTAACAAACCTAATAAGTGGAAGAATTTGTTAAGAGATATGAGCATTTACTGCTAAGAACATTAATTAAAGAATTCCTATGTTTGATTAGAAATTTTTTAGATTAGTGTTTCTTAAACTTGAGTAATAAGCATAGCCCTTTTAAAGGACAAAAGTCATGGAGGACCCTCAGCATTGGCTTTTTATTATTTATACCATAATCAAAATAATTTTTGATACAAAGATACTTAAATATATACAAACTTAAAATGGTATAATCTTATGCTTATGATTTTTGCATAATTAAAAACTCAAAACAAATTTATAAAATAAATTCAAAATGTTACAAAATCAATATAATTCGAATTTTAAGCTCTTTATTAAATTTCCATTTTTAATTTCTTTATAAAGAACTCACTTTAGAGAAACTCTGGTCTAAATGAACTGCAGAGCCCATTTTACGTCTGATATTCTTTGATTTTCTTTATTAAGTATCAGAATTTTTAGTAAAAATAAGTTGCAAGTATGTCTCTAAGCAATCTATACTACAATATCTTAATAGGAGAGTTATTTGATCAAGGTTGTTCTTTCTATTAACTGCAGGTTGTCAATGAGAGCTATTCACTTTAGTAATCACAAATTTTTAGTTTTTGAAACTATAATTGTAGAATATTAGAGTTCAATCGAATGTTCAATAATATCCATGGGTTTTTGTGGGCAATGTACTACAGATAAAATCATACTCATATTTCTCAATTTCTTTCTAATAGTAATTTTCATAGCAAACAAGTATTTTCAATTATCTCCAAATATTTTCACATTAGTACAATTTTATTTTCCAATAAGAATGTGAAAATGGACATGCGTTGCTCAAAAAGCAGACATAACTCTTCTGTTTAGAATTTTCTGTTTCTGTTAGAATTTTCACTTACATTATCATTAGTGACTGACATCATCTAATAATCCCACAGTGGATGTAAATGATTAAATCTATATGTTATCAATATTCAAACTTTGTACACATATTTATTGAGAATATTCTGTATATATATATAAAGAAAATAAAGGATAAATACATACTGTTAAGATTGCAGAGTTTTGGAATTTATTCTCTGAGGATAAATGAACATGGCCTGAGGAGTAACTAAATTTTTTATCAGGATAACTTTTAATAGAGATTGTTGCATCAAATGCTTCAGTGTATCCATAAACTTGAATCACAATATTTTCGGATGCTCCAACACGGAATATTTTTGGTGCTGAAATGACATATCTGTTGAAAAAGGAAAAGATAAGGCTCAATGTCTTTATATGACATATTTTCTTTTGATTTTTTCTCTCACTTGAGAGATTCCATTTAAAATACATATATTTCCTCACTTAAAAATGATACTAATAAGTCAAAATGTACTTGTGACCCACCATAACTTTGGCATAATTTCCAAGTAGTTTGGAATTAAGACCTGAGAAGCTGGAGGTTTAGTTTACATTTAGAAAGTTAAGGTGATAGCAGCACTTTCTCTTAGCTACGGCAGCCAAGGAAGACTTTTAATCATGTTGACCAGAACATGTAAATGGGGTCAATATTTTTTGCTCAATGAAGAAAAAAGCAGTGATTGAATTCCAGCTGTGGCATCTGCTGGCTGAGTGACCGTGGTAAAGTCACGAAGTCTTTCTGAGGCTAAAATAACTCACTGTGAAAATAATCACCTTCTTTACCAGGCTCTGGTAAAGATTAAATAAGAACATATATATGAAAAGGTCTAGCACTCTTAGTACTCAATACATGTTAAGATTTATTAATCTCACTAAATTAGTTTAAAGGGAGTGATCTTAGAAATACTATGTTATACTAGTAAACGGATAACGGAAAGGATAGAATATGAGTGAGCTGGGAAGTGCATTTGGAAATGGAAATAGTGATGATGGTCCTTTAAGAGCAAATCATCATCTTCAAACAATAATGGTAATTAAGTACTTGCCACATATCAGAGGCTGTATCAGCACTTTACATACAGCTCTTGTTAATTTTTACAATAAGCCAATGATGCTGGTACTATCATTATTCGTACTTTGCAAGTGGTAAAAGGCTAACTTGGCTAAGGTTATATGGTTTGTAAGTAAATGGGGGAGGCCTTTATATCTGTTCTCAGTTGTTATGTGTACAGTTGAGGTCAAGTTTATATGTTATTCACAACCATAGACTGTTCTCTTATTTTTACTTTTCATGTGATTTATACAATAATGGAAGTTAGTCTATACATGCTTTTGAAATACAAATTTTAAAATAAATGATTTTTAAAAATTATTTTATTTAAAAACTTACAAATATAAACTGGATTACAAACTGTATATCACAAAAGTATCTAATTTGAATAGCAAGAACTACATATGCTATTACATAGGAAAAAAAAGTATTTTAACCCAAAAGGGCATAGTGATCGACTAATTCAACTGGCCCAACAAGCTTGGAGTGCACCCACCACCCCACCTGGCAGAATTATTCCAGGCTTCTGCCAACATTGTGACATTTTAAGAGTCTGGTAAAAGCAGGAAGTTTTTAGTAACAATGGAATTAATTTATCAGCAATTAAATCCTTTAAAGCATCTGACAGTTATCCTGCATTACAATTAATTTGGATCCACTTACAGGCAAATTACAAAAGAGAGGAAAGAATTTCCAGATTTCCAACCATCATCTGAATTCCCCTTCCCCACATGCCTAGTAGGAGATAGCAGAAAATGAGAGGAGTTCAGCTTTTATGATAATAAGATATATTTACTGAAATTTTGCCCTGTGATAAGGCACTATTCTGAATACTTTATTTGTATAAACTCATTGTGTCATTACAACCACTCTGTGAGGAACTATTACTCCAATTTTAAGGTGAAGAAACTGCTAATTAATTTTCCCAAGGCTACACATATAGGATTTATGAATTCTATAATTCACAAATTATAGAATTAGAAATCGAACCTGAGCAGCCCGTTTCCAGAATTAACATTTTCAACTGTTGTACTAAATGGAATTTATAGAGTTTTGTAATTAGAAAAATTTAGGGATATAAAGCTACTTTAATTTCAGTATTTATAGAAGCTTTATGTTTTTAAGTTTAGTATTGCTTTAATTTTGAATTGTGTATGGTAGGGGTCCCCAACCCCTGGGCCATGGACAAATACCAGTCCATGGCTTGTTAGGAACCAGGCCACCCAGCAGGAGGTGAGCAGTGGGGCAAAGGAGCATTACCACCTGAGAGCTCTGCCTCCTGTCAGATCAGTGGTGGCATTAGATTCTCCTAGGAGCATGAACCCTATTGTAAACTGCACATGCGAGGGATCTAGATTGCAAGCTCCTTATGAGAATATAATGCCTGATGATCTGAAGTGGAACAGTTTCATTCTGAAACCATCCCCACCCCAATCCTGGTCCATGGAAACATTGTCTTCCACAAAATCTGTCCCTAGTGCCAAAATGGTTGGGGACTGCTGGTCTATGTGATGGCAGCAGTCAAGCATAAAATACATAGTGTTTAGAAGCCCCTAAAAGAATATTATGGAACCACCCTTTATAAAGATTTTGGTTCTTATTGACTTATCAGTAGCATAATCTATCCATATAAATAATTTCATAGTTTTCTTTGTCTTTCAATTGCTGCAGAGGATGAGGTTACTGAGCTTGCAGAGAGGCAAGAATGTTATTTTGGCCTCTATCTGGAATGCTCTTTCCTCAAATATTTGCACGGTTTGCTTCCTCACTTCCTTCAGGCTGTTTGAGTGCAGCCTCCTTAAGAGAACCTTTCCTGGACACATTTTAAAATAGTGCCCCATAATTATTTTTTAATTGTCATACTCTGCTTTATTTTTTTCTTCATAATACTACCTACCTGACCTTACACATTCTTTCACTGGTTCATTCATTCATTACTTGCTTCTCCCACTAGAATGCAAGCTCTAGGAATTGTCTTACCATTTGCTATATCTGCAGTGCCTATCATATGGTTAGGTGCTCAATAAATATTTGTTGAATCAATCAATCAACCAATTAATTAAAGTGATTGATTGCCATGTTGTAAATGGTACACTCTGACTTCTTCAGAGAAAGTGAGGAAATAATTTTTATTAAGGGCTAGTAGAAAGAATTCAGAATAAGTCTGGACAAGAATCATGGAACCCAGGTCCTAGCCCTAGTTCTGCCAACAATTTGAAGTCACTTAATTTCAGTCTCTCTAAGCCTTAGCTGCTCGTCTTTCTAAAAGAAATAATAAAGGCAGAATGCTAAGGTAGTTGAGTGCTTGTGGCCATGTAATAAGATCACAGATCAGAAATACGAGGTTGCTAAAAAAGAATGACATCCTAAGTATGTGTTTATATATATTTACATGCATACATTTATGACAAAATGAAAAAAATTGAAGTGATAAACAGTAGACCTTAATAAAAATCCTGTTTCTCTCTCTCTAGAACTGTGACCTTTGGTCAGTCACTTCCCTTATCTGGACTTATCCTCATATATAAAATGAATAGGTTTGATTAGATGATCTGCAGTTACTTTTCAGTATTAAAATATTTCTAGATATAAGATCATTATTTTTAAAACATTACTTAAAATGCATATTATCTCAATAATGACACTAAAAATTGTGAAAAGTCAGCTCATAAATGTATGATAGAAGTCACTACAACAACAGATTTTCAGATCACAGTATTAGATTGACTCCTAAATAACCCTGGTTTAACCGTGTATAGTCTATGAAAAACACAAAGAAAACTAAACACCAAGTTAAAATAAGCAAAAAATGTCAAGAAAGTTTATTATCTGGAGTTTCTTTTGTGCTTTTTTGAAGAGGAATTTGAATAATCACTTACGTAAATTTTAATAAATAACAATTCCATAAAAGCTGTCATGTTGTTAGCTACTCATCAAATCAAAATGCTTCCATGACTTTCTCATTCAGAGATGATACTATTCACTTGGTGTTCTCAGAAGTAGCAAGTTATTTTCAAATTAACAGAATCTGTTAAATTTAACTCTTCATTTGTCATAACTAAGATGCATTGAAAAATGAAGACAGCTTGTTTTACTTACGTTTGCTCCTGTCCCCAAGTTTTCCCCAGGAAGATTAAAAAACAAAGTATTCCCAAAAGGCCCATGGTTGGAGGTAGCAGGAAACCACGGATATAACACTTTTGAGGATAGTCTCCTTTTAAATAAACTGAACTTGAAGAATTCAGATAATCTGGTTAATTATTAATGTCAGAAAGGTGAACCTCTAAGTGGGAAAACTAGAATTGGAACTAAAACACCCTTTCATGCCCAGGAATACAGATAGGGAGTACTTTACAGGAACTTACACCCAGGGAATTTATTTTTATTAATACAAATAAAGGGACCCTAAAATGGGAATTTGGCACTATGAAGAGTGGCTCAAAGCTAGAAACCAGTAAGCCCATTGCTTTGGCCTTTCTTCTCTTGCCCAGGGCATTTGCTTTGATGTTGCATCATCTGCAAGCATACATCTGGCAGGTCCACTCTAACACTGATGAAGACCCACCTGGACTCAGTTTCAAACTGAAATGATTTTAGAAGGGGCCTGGTTTAGACAGGGCTCACAAGATGATCTTTTTTGGTGACCTGAATGGCAGTGTCCTTGGTGCTGCAAATGGTCTGAGCATAACCTAGCTCTGCAAAGGAGGTCTAGGGAATTGTTCCTTGGTCTGTCTCAGTCTAGAGAACACTAGGTGGAGGAAAGTTGTGACTGGCAATGAAAACGCCATGTGGAGGATGCTGTCGTCATTCTCTAAGTATTGGAGAATAGATATTCTCCAATATTTATTAAGGCATATACCACTCGTTCAAAGTTTGTCTTTATTCAGATATAGAATATCTTTCTTTTAAAGAAAACACATGTTATACTTTTCAGTGAGGATTTTAATAATTTTAATATAAGAGCTCCAGAAAAACAAAGCTTCCTATAACAATTGAGTCTAGTAATTAATTCACAATATACTAAAATTTTATCTTTATACTTTTTTTTTTTTTTTTGAGACAGAGTCTCTTTCTGTCGCCCAGGCTGGAGTCTAGTGGCACTATCTTGGCTCAGGGCAACCTCTGCCTCCCAGGTTCAAGGCATTCTCCTGCCTCAGCCTCCCAAGTAGCTGAGACTACAGGCATGTCCCACCACATCCAGCTAATTTTTTGTATTTTTAGTAGAGGTAGGGTTTCACCGTGTTGGCCAGGCTGGTCTCGAACTCCTGACCTCAGGTGATCCACCCACCTTGGCCTCCCAAAGTGCTGGGATTACAGGCATGAGCCACCATGCCTGGCTGATTTTTAATTAAGTTAATTTTTATGATGTTTTATGTTCATTAGAATTTTTTTATTTACTACCTTCTCTTTTTTAGTACTATTTTTACCTTAATATATAATATGTACTCTTCTTTAAAATAATAAAACAGATGTCTCTAAACATATTTCTATAATGAGATATTTACGATATATAAATGAGATATTTATGGTCACATTGGCATTCTTTGCTTTGAATTAATAAATAATAAACCAAAAATATTTATAAACACTTTAATGCTGAATTCACTAGGGAAAAAAAGGAGCACAAAGGGAAATTTGATATACAAATTTCACTAAAGGTATCTCTTGCATATGTCATTGAAATGACAAACATTTGCCACTATTGTCTGATCATCTAGCCCATTTATTTCAAAAGGGAATCTGTGAAATGATTAAGCTGGGTTGCAAAAGATGGGTCAAGTTAAAACAAACAGTACTTTTGCCATCATTTTTGGGAAATGAAATTTAAGAGAGAACAACAACACTCAAATCAAGGTAGGTAATATTTGTATTTTAAGTGCAAATAAGTTTGTTTGCTTGAGCTATAGAGTAAATACTGATAACCAATATTTGCAAGCCATTGTCCTGTTTCTCTGGTAGAAAACATTTAGAGAACGATGGATCTCAAAGATTCTCAACAGAACTGAAGTTTAACAATTTATAGATTCTCAGCTGTGTTTAGTCAAAATTTTTTATCTACCTTCTAAATGTGGCTCACAGATGAACTTTTGAGGCTGGGCACACTGGCTTACACCTGTAATCCCAGATCTTTGGGAGGCTGAGGTGTGTGGATCACCTGAGGTCAGGAGTTCAAGACCAGCCTGGCCAACATGGCGAAAACCCGCCTCTACTAAAAATACAAAAATTAGCCAGGAGTGGTGGTGGGTGGGTGCCTGTAATCCCAGCTACTTGGGAGGCTGAGGCAGGAGATTCACTTGAACTTGGGAGGTGGAGGTTGAGCACAGATCACGCCACTGCACTCCAGCCTGAGTAACAGAGCCAGACTCCATCTCAGAAAAAAAAAAAAAAAAAAAAAAAAAGATGATTTTTTTTCTTTATAATTTAAAATGTGACCTTTGGTAAGCCTTTCATTTTTATACAAATACTGCATTTCTAAAAGAGAAGAATCTCAGATCTGGCAGAAAGTTTGGTGATCACCTGGCCTTCCTGCTAATGCTGCCTCAATTGTCCCCTCATGATTGAGCCCAAATGACCTAGCCTAGTGCACCAGGCCCCTCTTGAGCCCTGCTTAGTTCTCCAGCCTCAACATTCCACTCTTCACTCCGGCCAAGGAGCTGAATTACCTGATTATTCCCTGAAGTCACCTTGACACCAAGGTGCTCCTAGCAGGGTAATAATTTTGTATCTTTCAAATGGATATTCTTTGGTTATTTTGTACTTACTTGGTAAAATACGTCTGGACACCAATTTTCTATTAAAACAAACTACAGAACTCTTTTTTATGTATAATAAAAAGATTTTATCATGTATAATTTTCAAAATCAGACAGCTTACAGGGAGGTATATTAATGGGTTGTAAATTTAGAGAATAAAAAATAAGTGACATTGTGTTTGTTATTGTTTTCAGAAATTCAGCCCATCAGATTGCGAACTTCAAGTGCCTGCTGGCTGGCTAGAGTAAGAGAGGTGATGTGACCCATAGCTGCCCCAGGTAATGTTCATGTGCCTGTTCCATGTCCAGAGGCCAGTGGAGAAACAGAGGCATCTCCTCAGAATTAAATTATTCTAAACGGAGACACAGGAATCATACAAGTTTTGTTCAAGAGTGGTAGGCTGGCACTAAGCAGGTGGGTTATTCTAAGTAAAACCCAGTATTTCTCCCTCTGACTGCTTTTTGGCTCAAGCCCGCAGTCTCACGTTTTAATCCTTTAGGAGAAAGGCTCTACTAAAAGGCCACCTGAAATCCAAAAAGAACTACTTCAGTAACTCTCCATGGGATATAGAGGAGAAAGGCACTGGAGGCTTCGGTGCCAGCAGTTTAAAGACTGACTGGAGAGAGGGTGGAGGTGGAGCAAGATGGCTGAATAGAACCCCCCCAGAGATAGTTCTCCACACAGGAACACCAAATAGAACAACTATCCACGCAAGACAGCACCTTCATAAAAGCCATAAAATCAGGTGAGTGATCACAGTGCCTGCTTTTACCGTAATGACAAGGAAAGAGGCATTGAAGATGGGGTGGGGGGTAGGGGGGAAGATCTCCCTGTATTGCCTATACCACCACTCCTCCAACCACAGGCTGCACAGCGGGAAAGAGAATCCGTGTGCTTGGAGGAGAGAGAGCAAAGTGAGTGTGGGACTTTGCACTGGAAGTCAGTGCTGCCCCGTCACGGTGGAACATAACACAGGACAGAATTCTGCAGGCGCCTAGAATTCTGACAGCGCATTTAGGCAGGCCTTAGGACAGAGGAGAATTCTCTGCTCCAGAGGGAGAAACCCAGGTCATGGCTAGCTTCACCACTGGCTAACTAAAGTGATCTGAGGTCCTGAGTCTATTTGAGTGGCAGTCAGGACACAAGGACTAAAGTGTGTAGACTAAACATAAAATGCTAAGCACCCCCAACTTGCCCCCTATTGACTGAATGAACTCCCACTTGGCCAAAGAGACCCCAGAAACATCTTAAAAATTGAATTCCTGGCTGTGATGGGAAGGGAGGTTAGACATGCCTTGTTATACCCCCTCCCTTTGGAGTTTAGGCACAACTGACCAGCATTCAAGTTAAAATACCATAAGACGGACAAAACAGACTCTGTGGCAATAAGATACCAAATTATAAACAAGACCTCAGGCCATTCACGCAAGGAATCACACCCTACAAACCATAAAATATCATTAAATGAGTTTTAAAAGTTAACCTGGTATAGTCCGGGCGTGGTGGCTCACTCCTGTAATCCCAGCACTTTGGGAGGCTGAGGCAGGCAGATCACCTGAGGTCAGGAGTTCAAGACCAGTCTGGCCAATATGGTGAAACTTCATCTCTACTAAAAATACAAAAATTAGCTGGGTGTGGTGACAGGTGCCTGTAATCCCAGCTACTCAGGAGGCTGAGGCAGCAGAATTGCTTGAACCTGGGAGGCAGAGGTTGCAGTGAGCCAAGATCGTGCCATTGCACTCCAGCCTGGGCAACGAGAGCAAAACGCTGCCTCAAAATAAATAAATAAATAAAAATAAACCTGCTGTAATATGGTTTGCTTTTCAACCTGACTCTGATATAGCATCACATGACAGATAGCAGACCCTGTAGGAATAAAAATATTTTACCTCAAAATATATTTATCTGACATATTTTGAAATGGCCCTGCAAAGCTATCTTTTGTGGGCGAGATTTGCATCTGTAGATAATCTCCATTAATGCAACCAGGCCTTCCCTTTCTAGGCTTTTCCCAGATCTGGCAGAGTTGAACTGAGAGTCTGATATCTCAAAGGTCTGCAAAGAGACAGACGTTTGCCATTGATTCTCTCTGAGGGCTGCTACCTATGAGGATTCATCAACGTAACAAGAACCTTGGACCCCACAACCTCCTTTAACTCAAGCATTACTTACTATTGACTTTAAGCCTTTAGACAATAGCTTAACCCTCTCAACCAATTGTCAACTAAAGAATCCTTAAGACCCACCTATAACTACTAAGTCCCTGCTTGGAGATGTCCTGCTTTTTTGGGCTGAATCAATGTATACTTTCCATGTATCGATTTATGTCTTCGCCTGTAACTCTTTTCTCCTGGAAATGTATAAAACCAAACTATAACCTACCTGCTTCAGACATACTTCCTCAGAACCTCTTAAGACTGTTCCCAAGACCATGATCACTCATATTGGCTCAAAATATTCCACTCTGAAATATTTCACAGATTTTTTTTCCTCTGTTAGCAAGTCCTTGGGCAAGGTCTAGTGCTGTCCTGGTCTTGGAGGCAGTGGACTTAGGGTGCAACACAGTTTAACACTAGCTGTGGCAGCCACAGGAGTATGTATGTCACTCCTTCCCAAACTTCAGGTACTGATGCTTGGGGAGACATTCCTCCTGCTTGGGGAAAGAAGAGAGAAGAGCACAGAGGACTTTGTCTTGCAACTCGGGTATCAGCTTAGCCACAATACGATAAAACATCAAACAGATTCCCGAAGCCCCCGATTCCAGGCTTTGTTCCTGGATAGTGTTTCTAGGCCCATCCTGGGTCAGAAGGGAATCCCCTGCCCGGTTGGTACGGACTTGGTCCTGGCAGGATTCACCATCTGCTGACTAATGTGGCCTTGGGCCTTGAATAAACATTAGCAGCAGGCATAACCAGGCAGTAGTGGCTGCAGGCCTTGGTGAGCCCCAGTACAGAGCTGGTCTGGAAGGCCATGGGCTTCAGGTATGACCCAGTGTGATGCCAGCTGTGGCCAGTAGAGTGTCTGCATCACTCCTCCCCCAGCTCCAGTTAGCCAAGCCTGGAGAGAGATGCCTTCTGATTTGGGAAAGAGAGGGAAGAGAGAAAGAGACTTTGCCTGGTAACCCAGGGAATTCTCCCCTATCTTCCCAAGTCTTAGATACACCAAGGCTGTGTACCTAGGAGTCTGTAAGAGTTTCAGTGTTCCTGGGCTTAGGGCACCCCCAAGTGCTGAGATGGCTGCAGTAACCACAGGCTTAGGCCACAAAACTCAATCCCCTTTGAATTCTTGGAAAAACTTCTCAAGGACAGGGACAAACAAGCCTGGACTATAAAGATGGGAATAAATACCTAACTCTTCAAGGCCCAGACATGGACAAATATCCACAATTATCAAGAACATCCAGGAAAACATGGCCTCACTGAATGGACTGAATAAGGCACCATTGACCGATCCTGGAGTGTTGAAGATATATGACTAATCAGACAGGGAATTCAAAATAGCTGCCTTGATGAACTTCAATGAACTTCAAGACAACAGTGAAGAAATTCAGAATTCTATCAGATAAATTTAACAAAGAGATTGAAATTTTTTAAATCAAATGGAAATTCTGGAGCTGGCTAAAATATAGATTACTAAGACAAAGAAGTGTATGGCTACATTTCTTCCCCCAATATTTGTGACTATGTATTATTTTATCAATAAAATATGAAAATTTCTTTTAAAAAATCTTGGAGATAGAAAATTCAATTGATAAACTGAAAAATGCACTGGAGTCTCTCAATAGCAGACTTGATCAAGCAAAATAAAGAATTTGTGAGCTTGAAGACAGGCTATATGAAAATACACAGAGGAGAAAAAGGAAAAAACTAAAAAGAAAAAAGAATGAAACATGCCTACAAGATCTAGAAAATAGCCTCAAATGAGCAAATTTAAGAGTTACTAGCTTTAAAGGGGATGTAGAGAGAGAGAGAGAGAAATTGGGATAGAATGTTTATTCAAGGAAATTATAACAGACAACTTTCCAAACCTAGAGAAAGATATGAATATCTAGGTACAAGAAAATCAAAGAATGCCGAGCAGATTCAACCCAAATAAGACTACTTCAAGACATATAATAATAAAACTCTCAACGATCAAGGATAAAGGAAGGATCTTAAAAGCAGCAAGAGAAAAGAAACAAGTAACATAAAGGAGCTCTAATACATCTGGCAACAGATTTCTTAGGAGAAACTTTACAGGCTTGTGGGATGACATAGTCAAAGTGCTGAGGAAAAGAAACATCCAACCTAGAATATTATATCCAGCACAATTATTTTTCAGACATGGAGAAACACTTAGACAAACAAAAGCTGAGGAATATTATCAACATTAGACCTATCTTATAGGAAATGCTAAAGGAAGTTTTTTCAATCTGAAAGAAAAGCTATTAATGAGCAAGAAGAAATAATCTAAAAGTATAAAACTCGCTGGTAAAAATAATTACACAGAGAAATACAGAATAATGTAACACTATAATTGCAGTATGTAAACCACTCATATACTTAATAGAATGACTAAATGATAAACCTATCAAAAATAGTAACTACAATTATTTTTTAAGAGACAAACCATGTAAAAAGATACAAATAGATAAAACAAAAAGTCAAAATGCAGGAAAAAGTGTAGAGGTTTGTTTGGCTTTCTCTGCTTGTTTTTAAAAACTTTTCTTTCTGATAATAGTTAAGTTGTTATAAGTCTAAAATAATTGTTTATGAGATGTTATTTGCAAGCCTCATGATAACTACAAACCAAAAACCTATAATTGCTACACAAAAAATAAAAAGCAAGGAATTAAAACATACTACTAGAGAAAATCACTTTTACACAAAGGAAGATAGGAAGGAAGAAAGGAAGGGAGGACCAACAAAACAAGCAGAAAACGAGTAACAAAATGTCAATACTAAGTCCTTACTGATTAATAATAACAAGTAAATGAGTGTAAATGGACTAGAATCCTTTTTAGAAGGCACTGTAAACAGTTTTGTCTCTTGTTATGACATTGATTGCCTTTAGTAGATTCCGTGTAACCTACTTCTTTATCTCATAAGTTGTAGAAGTTCTTTGCTCCAAAATATCCTTCTCAGACTTTAAATCCGATGTTGTTTGAAGCATTCTTCTCGCTTCTCAGTAATCAGTCTATCAATTAAGAAGAAATGCCATAAATGTTAATCACGTCTCAATAAGACCTGTAAACTCCACTGCATTTAAACGAGATTTTATGAGACTCAGACATACAGGATGTATTCTCAGCCTTTAAGGAGCTTATCCAAATGGTGACAACACAATAGCTACCCATTATTAGTTTCCAACATTTATCAGTTATTGTGATAATTAACTTGCTAAATTATCTCTCATCTTGACAACCATGCAGAAGGGTGTTATTACCCTCTGGTTACCAATGAGTAAACTAAGGCTCAGAAAAATGTAATGCTTCAGGGAACACATCTAATAAGTTGCAGAAATTTCGATTTGATTGTTTGGGATCCGTAGAAAAAAGCCAGGAAAGATATGAAACCATGCTGAAGTCTTACCTTCTCTTTGACACCTTCTCCAGATATATGTGTGTATATATATGTATATATAAATTTTTTTTTTAGATGGATTCTCACTCTGTCACACAGGCTGGAGTGCAGTAGTGCAATCTCAGTTCACTGCAACCTCTGCCTCCTGGGTTCAAGTGATTCTCATGCCTCAGCCTCCCAAGTAGCTGGGACTACAGGGGTGAGCCACCATGCCTGGCTAATTTTTGTATTTTTAGTAGAGATGGGGTTTCACCATATTGGCCAGGCTGGCCTCCAACTCCGGACCTCAAGTGATCTACCCACCTCGGCTTCCCAAAGTGCTGGGATTACAGGCGTGAGCCACCACGCCCGGCCTTTTTTGTCTGTAACTAATTCTGTATTTTATAAACTCTTAAATAATTTATATCCCAGTCCACACATTTTGATTCTTATTATATACTATTGTGTATTCTAGGCAAAGGTTCAAATGCACAAGGTGGGAATAAATGTGACATAATTGAATACCTAGTCTGGCTTATGTCTGGTTCTCCCTTCCTCAATAGAGCTGGAGCAAGACTGGCTGAAATGACCACCAGGCAGATGGCAGATTGGGAAGACAAACTGAAAAGGTCAGAGGTGGAAAGAGTCAGAGAATAACTGGATAAGCCACATTCTGGGAAATACAGTGGTTGAAATCCACCGTGGATAAATTTGTATTTGAAGATTGAGTGGTAACTGGGAAAAATAGAGAAGAAAGCCATTGCTTAAACTATGCTTGAAAGTCACCAAAGCAGTGGGTTGGAATAGCATGTCCCAAAAGGCCACTTCACATCCTAAATAATAATGGAATAGGATAGGATTTCAGATAAGGAAGTAGGGAGGAAGTGGAAAATAATAAGGCTAAGAGAAAATCCAGTGTTAATAATGGAATTCAGTTAAGCATATTTTCCTTAGAGGAATCAAAAGGAAACAACATACAAGGAGGAGATGCTCACTCTCCCTTTATCTTTCACAGTTTTATAACCTCACCTGAATCTGTTCTTTCCATATACCCTAGACCTTCTAATGAATCAAGCTCAGCTCATTAACCACCTTCTTTGGTTCCACTGACCCACGCTTTTTCAGACAATGTTGCTTTTTGTTCAGCATAAGTTCCTTCATCTAATTCTAATACCTGTTACTCATCCAGTGGCTAAATGTGGTAGCCAGACTCCAAGATGGCTCCCAGTGGTCCTTACCTCCCTGGTATTCATGCCTCTGTGTGGTCCCTTCCTACACTGTATCACACTGATTCATCTGACCAATAGAATACAGCAAAAGTGAAGATGTGTGACTTCTGAGGTTAGGTCATACAAGACATTGCTGTTTCTGCCTTTTTCTCTCTTGAACTGCCTGTTCTAGGGGAAGCCCCCATGTAGTGAGCACACTCAGGAAGCCTATGGAGAAGCCCACGTAGAAAGGAACCATGGCCTCCCGCCCAGAGCCATGTGAAGTGAATCCTCCAGCCCTAGTCATGCCTTTAGGTGGCTGCAGCCCAGCTGTCATCTTGACTGCAACCTCATAAGATAACCTAACCCAGAATTACCTAGCTAAGCCGTTCCTGAATTCCTGCCCATGGGAACTGGGCAGATAATTAAGGTGTGTTGTTATCTTAAGTCATTAAGTTTGGGGGAATTTATTACATAGAAATAGTAATTTTACAGTAGATTAGCTGTTTTTCTAAAAATATAACTTTCGTGAAAGCTCCTTACATTCACTACCACCACCCAAATAGGTCCTTGCTCCTCGGTCATTAATGCTTATAATTTGCAAGTGTACTTTAAGTTCCTGAAGAGCAGCAGCTTCAGGAGCCTACTTTGAAAGCGCCACCTGCTGGTATTAACTTAATAGCTTCCCAAAGAAAGCTGGAATAATTCGTGCTGATTAAGTCAATGCTTAGGTGCGACAGCTTTTCATGGTAAACTCTGGCTTCTCATCTTATATTAATAACTCTTCTGAGAACCAGCTTCTTTGCTTCCTTGAGATAACTGCTGCTTTGCCTTCTTCTTAAGAATGCTGAAATGCGATCTTTCTTAGCACTGAAAATCACATAAACATTTATGGAGTTCTTATGATTACTCTTTCTAGGATTACTGTTTCTTGCTTTTCCAACTCTTTTCTTTCTGCTTCAATTATTTTTAAAAGAAGACATGCTAAAGTCTCTGTTTTTTACAAGAAAAAAAACCAGATATCACAAAATCTTTGAATTTTTTTTCCTTGCAAAATAACTGCCAAATCTCTCAGAACACTTAGTTTATCCCTCCCCGCCCCACCCAGCTGACTCTAAGTAATTTTATTTCCCCCTATTTATCCTGAGACCCCTAGAATGCTTTCTGGATCTCTTCATAAAAGTTATATAGAAAATATTAAATTAATAAAATAATTGCCCAGCAGCAGAAGTCACTTGATGTTGGTTGGAATGATTCAGCATTATACTCATTTTACAGACAAAGAATCTGATAATCAGAAGGTCTGTATTGCTTCATTTAAAAATCCCAGAATCAGGTCGGGCGAAGTGGCTCACACCTGTAATCCCAACACTTTGGGAGGTCAAGGCAGGCAGATCACCTGAGGTCAGGAGTTCGACACCAGCCTGGCCAACACGGTAAAACCTTGTCTCTACTAAAAATACAAAAATTAGCTGGGTGTGGTGGTGGGCGCCTGTAATCCTAGCTACTCAGGAGGCTGAGGCAGGAGAATCACTTGAGCCCAGGACATGGAGGTTGTAGTGAGCGGAGATCGCGCCACTGCACTCCAGCCTGGGTGACACAGCGAGACTCTGTCTCAAAAAAAAAAAAAAAAAAAGCCCAGAATCACACACACAAAAAAGTAGCTCTGGCCACTTACATAATCTGAGTGACCTTGTGCAAGATAAAAATGTGGCGTCTCTTATTCAAAAAAGCAGGAAAAATGCTGTTAAGGTATTAAAATATAAACATAAAGCCTTTTCCTCTAGCTTGGCCAACATGGCAAAACCCTATCCCTACAAAAAATACAAAAATTAGCCGGGCGTGGTGGCATGTGCCTGTAACCCCGCTACTCGGGGTGCTGAGGCACGAGAATCGCTTGAAGCCAGGAGGTCGAGGCTGCAGTGAGCCAAGATCATACCACTGCACTCCAGCCTGGGCTACAGAGCAAGACTGTCTCAAAAAAAAGCCTTTTCCTTTCATCTATAGTCTTTCCCTCAATTTGTCATGGTGCTTTTTAAGATTTGCTATTTAACATCATTGTAAATAAAGGGAAATTAATAACTTTAATTATTGGCATGACTTTTATCATTCATCTTCATATTGTGCACCAGTTTAAGTTGCAAATATAACAGCATTTCACTTGCATGTGGAATTGCCAAAATTACACCATTTGTATGTCATAGTTCATACATGTATATATATTCCATTCTTCCCAGAAAAGTGGAAATTATGCACAAAACTAGCTCAGCTGTTTTTATTTTACTTTTTGATATGTGTATGTTCTACCCACACTCTCTACCTTTGCTTTCTGAGGACAAGGAAAGCCTGAAAGAAAAAGAAGCTGTGAATTATCCTATCTTTCCCTTTCTTTCTATGTTATCATATTCAAGGTAAACATAACAGTTCCCTAATACAAGGAAATACCATGAGTAAGAAAGGATATGATAAGGCTCCTTGTTTTTTTTTTGTTGTTGTTTTTCTTTTTTCTTTTTAGCATGCCTTCACCATCTTTCTGCACTCAAAACAAGTTCCTGTTCCAATGGAGAATGCGGTCTCTTCAGGCTGTCAGTGCCCCGGCTTGCTCAGCCACAGACGTACTTTTCTTAATACTTTGTACTCACTTTGATTCCCACTAAACTTCTGCACCTTGTGAGCCCACTGGAATTCTGTGTTCACAGGGTATTGTGAATGCTCTGTGTGAATGAGGCGGCAAGGAATTGAGGACATAAATATCGTGCTGTCAGACTTCATTTATAAAAAACAAGCTCAAAGATAAAATTATTAATAAATGCAGGACAACAACAGAGCATTAAACCAAGTGTGGGGCCCTTCTGCGTGTGGGGTTTGGGGTGACTGCATAGGTTGCATGCTCATGAAGCCAGCTTTGGAGTAGCTAAGTCAGGAGTAAACTCATATCTGACTTCAAAGACAAATCTCTTAACACTTCACAAGGAATCTCCTCTAATAACACAAGGCAGGGCATTGGCAGAGTAATCAAAGAATGTCAAGAACATGAGAAAATTTTAAGACAACTAGATAACATCAAGCTGCTTCCCTTGGGTTCTGTGATCATTAGTGCTACGGTCTGAATGTTTGTGTCCTCTCGAAATTCTTATGTTGAATCTTAATCACCAAAGTGACGGTATTTACAGAATTTTTGGTTGACAGTCTTTTTCTTTCAGCACTTTGAATATATCATCTTTCTACTTAGTAGCCTCTGTGCTTTCTGATGAGAAATCAGCTGTTAATTTTACTGAGGATCCTTTGTACTATCATGTGTTGCTTTTCTCTTGTTATTTTCAAGATTATCTCTTCATCTTTGACACTTGACAGTTTTATTATGATGTAGTCAGGTGTGGCTCTCTTTGAGTTTATCATACTTGGAGTTCATTGAGTTTTCTTGAATGTGTGGATTAATGTGTCTCATCACATTTGAAAGTTTTGACCATTAGTTCTTCAAATATTTTTTTCTGTCCTTTCCTCTCTCTCTCCTCTCCTTCTGGAACTCTCTTTATGCATATGTTGGTACGCTCGATGGTATACCAAAGGTCTGTCTTTATGTATATGTTTGTGTTTTCTATGGCATACCAGATGGTCTACAGGTCTGTTCATTTTTCTTAATCCTTTTTTCTTTCTGCTCCTCAGACTGGATAATCTCAATTGATCTATCTTCAAGTTCATTGATTCTTTTTTTCTCCCTGCTCAAATCTGCTGTTGAGTGTCCCTATTGAATTTTTTATTTCAGTTATTGTAGTTTTCAAATACAGAATTTCTATTTGGTTCTTATTTATAATTTTCGTCTTATTCTTTGTATGGTAAGACATAGCTCTTACACTTCTCTTTAGTTCTTTAGATGTGGTTTCTTTTAGTTATTTGATCATACTGAAAACATCTCACGTAAAGTCCATATCTAGGAGATCAAGATTTCCTCAGGTGGTTTTTATTATATCTTTTCCTTGTATGGGCTACACTTTCCTGCATCTTTGCTTGTCTTGTAATTTTTTGTTAAAACTGGAATTTAAAAAATTTAAAATTAAATAATAGAATAGAGCAACCTGGAAAATTTGACCTGTAGGTTAGATTTGAACCTTTATTTAGAAATGCTTCTATTTTTATGCTGTAGTGGCAATGTGCAAAATGTTTTTGAAAAATTTTTTGCAGCAATATCCAGAAAGGTCATAGGACTGCAATGCTTTTCCATGAAGGTAACCCTTTAACCCTATGAAATAAGATATGATGGTCCCCATTTAACAGGATAAAAAGTTAGTGATTTATTCCAGTGAAAATTATAAAAAGATAAGGATGCAAAAATGCCTTCCAAAATCTAGTTAACTTTTAAAACTGGTGGTTATTCTGGGGAAAATGGGGAATATTATCCCATTAATGAATCTTGAGATATTTCTTTGTAAGAAGAATTATATCACTGCTTCTCATGAATCTCACCAGCATTGACCTATGGCCCCCATCTCTTCCATTTCAGTTCTTTTAAATTTTATTTATTCACTTTGTTCTTGTTGTTCTTTTTATTTTTGTTTTTTTAAATTATTCTACTTTTTTCCTTTTCCTACTCTATTTCTCATTTCCATTTCTTTTCTCTGTAATATATAATTGAGTATGATTTTATGTATTTGAGATTTTATGTTTTTCAATCTTAAGTTAACTTCACTTTTTTCATTTGTAGAATAGGAGATATTGTCTACTCTGTCCACCTAACAGGGTCGTTGTAAGTTTTAAACAATACTTGTTATAGCTCCAGAAAACTATAAACTAGCTTCTGTTGCTTCCTAGTTTATTTCTTCGAGTGTTTTTTTAACTTTCATATTGAAACTGTTAACAAAAATACATTTCCTGATAGTTCTTATTAGACCCCAAGATTTCAGTATTTCATCTGTGATAGAATTATTGCTGCAGATTTTCATATGTGATAGAATCTGATATTTTGAATGTCATTTTATACTTTTTCAAATGTTAGCAATTTTTGTATTCTCTCATAAATTCCTCAAATAATTTATCAACTTTAATTTTGTATTTCTATCAGTTAAATTTTTAAAATTTAAATTCAAAAGCATTGGTAAAATATCAGATCTTCTAAGTTTGACTTCTAAAGCTGAATGTCAAATTAAATTTTAAACATATAGAGTTAAACTTAATTCAAACTACAAATTTGGAATCAAAAATATAAAATAGTCTGGGCACAGCAGCTCATGCCTGTAATCCCAGCTGAGGATTTGGGAGGCTGAGGAAGGCGGATCAGCTGAGGTCAGGAGTTTGAGAACAGCCTGGCTGACATGGTGAAACCCCGTCTCTACTAAAAATACAAAAATTAGCCAGACATGGTGGCGGTGCCTGTAATAAATATCCCAGCTACTCAGGAGGCTGAGGCAGGAGAATCGCTTGAATCCAGGAGGCAGAGGTTGCAGTAGGCCAAGATCGTGCCACTGTACTGCAGCCTGGGTGACAGAGTGAGACTCCATCTAAAAAATATATATATATATATATATATATATATGAAAGTATAAAGTTAAATTTAGCTTTAAATTTAAAAACATTCTAAAGAAATCAGAATTAGCTGAAATCATCCCAGTATAAATTAGTATAAACTGAAAAATCCCCACAGGAACATTCCATCAAAGAGGACAAAAAGATTCTTGATAAAGCTGGTCCTCCTTTCAGTTTATAAATTTTGGATAGTCAGGGAGGAGGACATTAATCCATGGATCTACAGCCAATATATTTTTATAGGTAGAGAAAACTGCGGAGAAAATTGCTGGAAGGATATAAAAATAGTAAACAATGACAATATCTTGGAAAGCAGTTAGGTCGCAGGGCCAAGGGCTTTTTACCTTATACTTCACATTCCTCTATACAGCATTACTTTTTTTGTTTTGTTTTGTTTTGAGACAGCGTTCTGCTCTGTCACCCAGGCTGGAGTGCAGCAGTGCGATCACAGCTCATTGCTGCCTCAAACTCCTTGATCACAGCTCACTGCAGCCTCGAATCGCTCAAGCGATTCTCCCAACTCAGCCTCCAGAGTAACTGGGACCACAGGCACATGCCACCACACCTGGCTAATTTTTATTTTTATTTTGTAAAGACAGGATTTTGCCATGTTTTCCTAGCTGGTCTGGACCTCCTGAGCTCAAGGGATCCACCCACCTCGGTCTTCCAAAGTGCTGAGATTACAGGTGTGAGCCACTGCGCCCAGCCCAGCATTACTTTCATAATAAAAACTAGTATAATTTTTAATAAAAGGGTAAAGAAGGATATACCCAAGATAATCAGCAAAAAGCTGAAAAGGATGTAAATAAACTGTAAGAAAACATATTCAATAGAAAATGTAAAAGAATAGGAATAAGTACAAATGCAACAAACTTGAATGGGCTTAAAATATTCTATTAAAAGTTAGACATTTTTGAAACAGCCGAAGAACAAAAAAAATGCAGCAACAGGTTGGGCGCGGTGTCTCACGCCTGTAATCCCAGCATTTTGGGAGGCTGAGGCAGGCAGATCATGAGGTCAGGAGTTCAAGACCAGCCTGGCCAATATGGCAAAACCCCATCTCTACTAAAATACAAAAATTAGCTGGGAGTGGTGGTGTGCACCTGTAGTCCCAGCTACTCAGGAGGCTGAGGCAGAAGAATCACTTGAACCCGGGAGGCAGAGAGGCAGAGGTTGCAGTGAGCCGAGATCATGCCACTGCACTCCAGCCTGGGCGACAGAGCGAGACTCCATCTTAAAAAAAAAAAAAAAAAAAAAGTATACATCACCACTAAATGATATAGAAAGACTGAAAATTAAAAAAAAGAAAACCATATGTCAGGCAAGTACTGACAAAATTTAAGCTAGTAGAGAACTAATAACTTTAGGTAAACAGAACTCACAACTTTAAGTGAGCAAAGAGAAATATTTAATGTGGAGAATAATTATTATTTACTAAAAAGTTGCAACAGTCATAGCCTTCATGCACTTAAGAACATAGCTTTGGGCCAGTTGTGGTGGCTCATGCCTGTAATCCCAGCACTTTGGGAGGCTGAGGTGGACAGATCACCTGAGGTCAGGAGTTCGAGATCAGCCTGGCCAACATGATGAAACCCCATCTCTACTAAATATACAAAAAAAAAAATTAGCCGGGCGAGGTGGTGCGTGCCTGTAATCCCAGCTACTCAGGAGGCTGAAGCAGAAGAATCGCTTAAACCTGGGAGGCGGAGGTTACAGTGAGCCCAGATTACGCTGCTGCACTCACTCCAGCCTTGGGCGACAGAACAAGACTCTGTCTCAAAAAAAGAAAAAAAAAAAAAAACACATGATCATCTCAGCTGACACAGAAAAAGCATCTTACAAAGTTCAACATCCTTTATTAATAAACAGTCTCAACAGTTTAGGTATAAAATGAAAATTCCTGGCTGGGCATGATGGCTCATGCCTGCAATCTCAATACTTTGGGAGGCTGAGGTGGGAGGATCACTTGAGGCCAGAAATTTGAGACCAGCCTGGGCAATGCTGCAAGACCCCATCTTGACAATAATTATTTTTAAATTAGCCAGGCATGGTAGCACATACCTGTAGTCCCAGTTACTCAGGAGATTGAGGCAGGAGAATCGCTTGGTCCCAGGAGGTCAGGGCTGCAGTGAGCCATAATTGCACCACTGCACTTCAGCCTGGGTGATAGAGTAAAACTCCCTCTTAAAAAAAAAAATAGGCAGGGCGCAGTGGCTCACACCTGTAATCCCCACACTTTGAGAGGCCAAGGTGGGCGGATCATGAGGTCAAGAGATTGAGACCATCCTGACGAACATGGTGAAACCCTGTCTCTACTAAAAATACAAAAAAAATTAGCTGGGCGTGGTGGTGCGTGCCCATAGTCCCAGCTACTCGGGAGGCTGAGGCAGGAGAATCACTGTGAACTCGGGAGGTGGAGATTGCAGTGAGCCGAGATTGCGCCACTGCATTCGCAGCTTGGTGACAGAGTGAGGCTCCATCTAAAAAAAAAAAAAAAAAAAGGAAAATTCCTCAACATTTGAAACATATGATATGGTTTGGCACTGTGTCCCTACGCAAATCTCACGTCAAACTGAAATCCCCACGTGTCAGGGAAGGTACCTGGTGGGAGGTGGGTGGATCATGGGGGCAGTTTCCCCATGCTGTTCTTACCATGGGGAGTAAGTTCTCATGAGAGCTGATGGTTTAATAGTGTGGCACTTCCCCTCTCCTCCTGCTGCTTCAAAAGATGTGCCTTGCTTCCCCTTTGCCTTCCACCATAATTTTAAGTTTCCTGAGGCCTCCCCAGCCATGTGAAACTGTGAGTCAATTAAACCTCTCTTCTTTATAAATTACTCAGTCTCAGTAATTACTTTATAAATTACTCAGTTCTTTATAGTAGGGTAAAAATGGACTAATACAACATAATAAAGGCTATTTATGAGAAGCCTGCAGCTCACATTATCATCAATGGAAAAAACCTAAAAACTTTTCCACTAAGATCTGGTACAATGCAAGGATCCCAAACTTACCACTTCTAATCAACATAGATTGGAAGAACTAGCAAGTGCAATTAGATAAGAAAAAGAAATAAAAGACATCAAAAATCAGAAAGGAAGAGGTAAAATTATTTCTATTTGCAGATGACATAATTCTATATGTAGAAAACCCCAAAGATTCCACAAAAATATATTAGAAACTAGTAAATGAATTCAGTAAAGTTGCAGAGTACAAAACCAACATACAAAGATCAGTAGTGTTTCTATACACAAACAACAAATGAGCTAAAAAAGAAATCAAGAAGGCAATCTCATTTACAATAGCTATTAAAAAAACACCTAGGAATAATTTTAAGCATGGATGTAAAAGACTGCTACAAGGAAAACTACAAAACACTGATGGAAGAAATTGAAGAGGGTACAAACAAATGGAAAGACATCTCACTTTTCATGGATCAGAAGAATCAATATTATTAAAATGACCATACTACTCAAAACAATCACAGATTCAATGCAATCTCTATCAAAATACCAATGATTTTCTTCACAGAAATAGGAAAAAAAATCTCAAAATTTTTATGGAACCACAAAGGAACCCAAATGGCCAAAGCAATCCTGAACAAAAAGAACAAAGCTAGAGGCATCACACTAACAGTCTTCAAAATATACTACAAAGCTGTAGTAACCAAAATAGCATGATATTGTCATAAAAACAGATAGCCAGACAAATGAAACAGCATAGAGGACTCAGAAATTAATCCATGGATCTACAGCCAACTGATTTTTTGACAAAGATGTCAAGAACACTCACTGGGGAAAGAATAGTCTCTTTAATAAATGGTCCTGGGAAAACTGGATATCCATATACAGAAGAATGAAACTAGATCCCTACATCTCCCCCTATATAAAAACCTTGTACGTGAGTTTATATATAAATCAAAATGGATCAAAGACCTAAATGTAAGACAGAAACTATAAAACTACTAGAAGAAAACATAGGGGAAATGGTTCCGGACACTGGTCTAGGAAAGATTTTATGAATAAGACCTCAAAAATGCAGGCAACAAAAACAAAAATAAACATATGGGATTATATCAAACTAAAAGGCTTCTGCACAACAAAGGAAGCAATCAACATAGTGAAGAAACAACCCAGAGAATGGGAGAAAATATTCACAAACTATTCATATAACAGGGAATTAATATCTGGAATACACACGGAACTCAAACATCTCAACAACAAAATTGTATAAAAATGGACAAATAATCTGAATAGACACTTCTCAAAAAGAAGACATACAAATGACCAACAAATATATGAAAAAATGCTCACCATCATCAATCATCAGGGAAATGCAAATCTGCAAATCAAAACCACTATGAGGTATAATCTCACCCCAGTTAGGATGGCTATTATCAAGACAGCAAACAACAAATGCTGGGGAGGATGTGGAGAAAAAGAAACTCTTTTTTTTTTTTGGTCTCTGTTGCCCAGGCGGCATTGCAGTGGCATGATGATAGCTCACTGCAGCCTCAATCTCCCAGGCTCAAGCAATCCTCCCACTCAGCCTCCCAAGTAGCTAGGACTACAGACAAGTGCCATCACACCTAGCTAATGGTTTTGATTTTTAGTAGAGATGAGGTCTCACTATCTTCTCCAGGCTGGTATTGAACTCCTAAGCTGAAGAGATCCTCCCACCTCAGCCTCCCAAAGTGCTGGGATTACAGGTGTGACTCACCTTGCCCAGCCAGAAAAAGGGACTCATACACTGTTGGTGGAATGTAAACTAATATATCCACTATGGAGAACAGTATGGAAGTTCCTCAAAAAAACTACAAATAGAACTACCATATGATCCAGCAATCCTACTACTTGGCATTTATCCAAAGGAAAAGAAATCAGTATATCAAAGACACGTCTGCATCCCCATGTTTATTGCAGCACTATTCATAATAGCCAAGACATGGAATCAACCTAGGTGTCCAACAGATGAATGGATAAAGAAAATGTGGGCCAGACGTAGTGGCTCATGCCTGTAATCCCAGCACTTTGAGAGGCCGAGGCAGGTGGATCACCTGAGGTCAGGAGTTCGAGACCAGCCTGACCAACATGGAGAAACCCCATCTCTACTAAAAATACAAAATTAGCTGGGCATGTTGGCAGGCGCCTCTAATCCCAGCTACTCGGGAGGCTGAGGCAGGAGAATCGCTTGAACCTAGGAGGCAGAGGTTGCGGTGAGCTGAGATCATGCCATTGCACTGAAGCCTGGGCAACAAGAGCAAAATTCTGAAAGAAAGAAAGAAGGAAGGAAGGAAGGAAGGAAGGGTGATATATATATATATGTATATTCTGTATGTGTATATATATGTGTGTGTGTGCGTATTCATATATATATACATACATACATACAATGGAATACTATTCAGCCATAAAAAAGAATGAAATACTGTAATTCACAGCAACACGGATGGAAATGGAGGACAGTATATTACGTGAATAAGCCAGGAACAGTAAGTTAAATGCTACATGTTCTCAGTCATATGTCAAAGCTGAAAAATGTTGATCTCATAGGAGTAAACAGTAGAACAGAGGATACTAAAGGTTGGGAAGGGTAGCAGGGGGAAGAGAAGTAGAGAAAGATATCTTAAAGGATACAAAATTATAGCTAGATAGGAGCAATAAGTTCTAGTGTTCTATACTTACTATAGGATGAGAATAGTTAACAATAATATATTATATAGTTTCAAATAGCTAGAAGGAGGGTATGAAATCTTCCTAACATAAACATATGATGTTTGGGATGATGGATATGCTAATTACTCCAACCACTATACATTTATATGTATTAAAACATCACTATGTATCCCATAAATATGTACAGTTACTACATGTCATTTAAAAATAAAAATTAAGGTTGGGTATGGTGACTCACACCTATAACCCTAGCACTTTGGGGGACCAAGGCAAGCGGATACTTGAGGCCAGGAGTTGAAGACCAGCCTGATCAACATGGTGAAACACTGTCTCTACTAAAAATACACACACACACACACACACACACAAAAATAGCTGGGCGTGGTGTCACACACCTGTAATCACAGCTACTGGGGAGGCTAAGGCACAAAAATTGTTTGAACCCTGGAGGTGGAGGTTGCAGTGAGCCATGATCGTGCTACTGCACTCCAGCCTGGGCAACAGAGTGAGACTCTGTCTCAAAAAAACAAAAACAGAACAAAAAACAAAACACACCAACAAAAACAGAAAAAAATAAATGAATAAAAATTTTTAAAAAATCAGGCTGGGCATGCTGGCTCATGCGTGTTATCCCAGCACTTTGGGAGGTTGAGGTGGGAGGATCGCTTGAGCCCAGGAGTTTAAGACCAGCCTGGGCAACACAGCAAGACCCCATCTTTACAAAATGTTTAAAAATTAGCTAGGTGTGGTGGTGCACACCTATAGACTGAGCTATTTGGGAGGCTGAGGGAGGAGGATCACTTGAGTCTGAGAAGTCAAGGCTGCAGTGAGTTATGATTGTGTCACTGCACTGAAACCTGGGTGACAGAGTGAGACCTTGTCTTAAAAAACAAAACAACAAAATCACACTGGCCAGTCACAGAAAGAAATGGCAATAATGAAAGTTGCTATCCCTGTCTGACAAACTAGTCTGATTCTTCTCTAAAACAAATTCGCAAAATGATTAAACTGGGTTGCAAAAAGCTGAGGGAAGTTTAAACAGAATAGCTTTGCTGTCATTTGGAAAAAAAAGGACTGAGTAAAAGCTTGGTCACCCTGACGTGGCTAATATTTGTATTGTAAATGCAACTCAGAGTACATTCTTCATATTATCAGATAAAGAAAAATAGTGTGGAACGCGAGTTGTCTGCGTTACTTTCGTATTCTCACTTCTGCTTTGGAGAAGGAAGTTCTTTTAGCATGCTAAGAGAGACAGTTAATATTCAAATTAACTGGAGAAAGGTCTCTCCTTTGAAGTCTCTAGCTTCGTTAGAGATGATGCTAGACACCAGCAGAGGTCTGTATGAGGAGGAAAAGGGGGCAACATGGGACCGGTGAGTGCCCATCCGCGGCTAACTGGATATGTACTGAGAGATTACCCAAGAGAAAAGTGTTTTGCGCCACCCTCTGGACTTTTTATGTATATTTGATGGCTATTAATTGATACTAATATGATTGATAACGAACTACATCAGCACACCACGGCTTGATAATGGATCCCACGTGAATACCATTACAGACTTTGAGGGACACAGCAATGAGGTTACGCAATAAATCTAAGTTTCTGGGTACAAGAAACCGAAACGATGGGTGTCAAAACATATGCAAATAGAACTGAAACTCAGCAACGTACACATTCCAAACTAATAAATATCACCTGAACTTCGATTAAAAATGAATGTAATCTCGGCAGGGCGCGGTGGCTCACGCCTGTAATCCCAGCACTTTGGGAGGCCGAGGCGGGCGGATCACGTGAGGTCAGGAGATTGAGACCAGCCTGACCAACATGGTGAAACTCTGTTTCTACTAAAATACAAAAATTAGCTGGCCGTGGTGGTGCGTGCCTGTAATCCCAACTCCTCGGGAGGCTGAGGCAGGAGAATCGCTTGAACCCGGGAGGCGGAGGTTGCATTGAGCCGAGATCCTGCCACTGCACTCCAGCCTGGGTGACAGAGCCAGACTCTGTTCAAAAAATTAAAAAAAAAAAAAAAAAGAAAGAAAAAAAAATGAATGTAATTTCCTTTTAAGTGGAGCTTTTCAAAAATTCTGCGTTTAAATTCCAAGGGCTTCCTTCTGTGTCGTGTAAATAGTTGGGGAGAGGACAGCACCATTCACTTAAATGTCAATGGGAATCACATTTAAGTAAAAGGGAAAGGAAATCAGTAAATCAAAGTAAATCAAAGACACATCTGCATCCCCATGTTTATTGCAGCTTATTCCCTGTTGGACGTCCCCTGAATTTCCTACAGAGGTGAAGCCATCTCTGCCTTAAGGAAAAATGAAGTGCCTAATACTGCTTATAATATGGTCCCTTTTCCAGATTTAGCTTCTCCACCCCAGATTTTTGCACAAGCCATACTGAACTACTTCATGTTTCCATACTCATGTTTTGTTCCAGCCACACTGAATTACTTAACATTCAGCACATTGCCAAGCTCTTTTCCCCCGCTTCCGGGGTTTGCACAAGTTGTTCCCTTTGCCAAGCAAATTCTTCCCCACCTCCCTATTCCTTGCCTAAACTCGTCTTTTGGGCGTAGAAAGAAGTATTGCTTCTGGGTAACCTTTGTCTAATAATGAAATATCAAAGACATATTGAGACTTACTATGGGTCCCTCACTGTTCTAAGTTCTTTCACAGAGATTCACTTTTATAATTATCAGGAAAACTGGACCTTTTTTTTTTTTTTTTTTTTTTTTTGAGATGGAGTCTCGCTCTGTCGTCCAGGCTGGAGTGCAGTGGCGCGATCTCGGCTCACTGCAACCTCCGCCTCCCGGGTTCAAGCGATCCTCCTGCAGCCTCTCAAGCAGCTGGGATGACAAGCGTGCGCCACCGCGCCCGGGTAATTTTTGTATTTTTAGTAGAGACGGGGTTTCACCTTATTGGCCAGGCTGATCTTGAATTCCTGACCTCAAGTGATCCTCCCACCTTGGTCTCCCAAAGTGCTGGGATTACAGGCTTGAGCCACAGCGCCCGGCCAGGATTCACTTTTATAATTATCAGGAAAACTGTAGGAAATGTTAATAGGTAAAAGGACCTCATTTCATAGATAAGGAAACTGAGACACAGAGAGAGAGGGAGTTTCTAAAATAGTGTTATACAGGTGGCCTATAAACTCTGTAGTGAAGAAAGGAAATGAAGACAGGATAGAATGATCGCGAGAAAATGGTAAGAACAAGGGGCTGGAAGACGCAAGGAAGTTTAGAAATACGCTGGCATAGGGGTCTTTTGAGCAGGCACGCTGCTAAGATGATAGGATTATAGTCAAGGATGGGGAGCGATTGCACTGGGGATTTCTGGAGCGGGTGCAGCCTCTGATGGTAACATGGTCCAGGGTATACCTTCAAAACGGGAGGCTACTGGACTGAAAGGCGTCAATGGTGATAACACTTTAAAAAAAACTTCAGTGTTTCCCTAGCATCCAGCCCAGTATCTGCTAAATTCTTTAAAATATCTGTTGAATGCATGTCGTGAACGCCGTGCTCATGGGCAAGCCCCAGATGAAGCCTGTGCAAATGCTTCTTGCTTTAACTCCCTTGTAGCAATCAGAGGAACATCCTCTGCCTAGGATTCCCAGGCTCCCTGAACCTCAAGCGACAGCTGGAGCCCAGGCTGCGTCCGCTTTGAGGTTCATCCGAGCCTGGGCAGTTCGGTCCCTGGAGGAAATTCGCTTTAGATACGACTGTCAGAGAGAAGTGTGCTGATAAGAACACTCCCTCATGGCCCGCAAGCATCAGAAGTGGGGGAGGCCGGGGAGGCGCTGCGCCGGTGCCTCAGGCCGTCCTCGGACACAGGCCCTGAGAAGCGTGTCCGTGTTTCAGAGGGTGGCGGCGGCAGCTTTGTCTCAGCGAAGGCCACAGCACTGCGGGCAGCTGCCGCATGAAACCTCGGCTCCCCCTGACTCTGCACCCGACACTTCACCTGCAACGCAATCCGAAGGCGAAGGCACCGCATCCCGTCGGCCCCGCGCGGCCGGAAGCCTCGCGCCCAAGACTCCCCGGCATCCTAGCGCGCTGGCTGCAAAAGCGGCGGGAAACGCCTCCGCGTCCCTTCCAACAGTACCGGAGAGGGAGAGGGGCGTGGCTGAGACAGGCCCCGCCCACACGCGCGCGGCCCCTCGGCAACCGGCACAACACAACAAAATGGCCGCCGCGCCGCTGGGCGCCTGAGGAAAGAGCCCGAACTTCTCCCGCTCTACCTCAGCCTGCGGGACTGCTCGGCTCGGCTCCTAGGCGGTGAGCGTCAGACCTGGCCGAGCCCGTTCCCTGGCGTCCGGCCCGAGCGGTGGGGGCCGGCGGCAAAGGCGGGAAGGCCCGGACCGGGCGTGCGGTGGGCCGGCTTGGGATGGATTCGGGGCGGGGGCGCGTGTCTGGGAATTGGGATTGGACGGGAAAGAGGGGAGGGCCCGGAACGGGCGTGGGGCGGTGGATGAAGGAGGGAGGTTTGCATGGGAAGAGGTGGGGACGGCGGGGGCTATTGGGGATGAAGAACCAGAGCGTGGGGAGGTGTGGAAGTTAGGGTGCGGCGCCCAGCAGGTTGTGGGTCCTGCCACCTGAGCTGAGGGGAGAGCTGGGATGTGCCAGCTGTCTGTGGGGAGTGAGCGGGAGAAAGGACAGTTTGGGCGTCCTGACGGGTTGTCACGGTATCGGACGGAGTACAGTGCGTGGAGAAAGATGACAGGATATGGGGACGAAATGCTAAAAGAAGGGGAAGAGCAAACACTTCCGTTATATTCGTTAAGGGACTAGAGAATTTTGAAGCCAGACAAACTTGGGTTGAAGCCTCAATTCTGCCACCTCGTGTAACTTAACCAGGTCTGTGACCCTGGATATGTGTCTTAGCCTTCCTGATCATGTTTCCTCATTTGTCCAAATAATTGCGAATCATTTTTGGGTGTTCACTATTTGTCAGATCCAGTTTTAAGCACTTTGCACGTATTAACCTCATTTAGAATTTAAAATAACTTGTATGAGGTTATCATCCCCATTTAAAAAGTGATAGCACTGAGGACCAGAGGGGTTAAGTAATTTGCCTAAGGTCACACAGTAAGTGGAAAATCAGACTTTCAACTCAGGCTGTTTCGTTCCAGAATCCAAGCTTTTAACTGTTCAGGTACATTGCCACTTGTAAATGAGGTTAATAATTCTGATCCTATACAGCTAAATCTTTGAGGATTTAAATTTGGTATTGTCTGTTTAGTACAGTCCTTCAGTCAACAAATATTTATTGTTTATGGAACAACAGACAAAACCTCTGCTCTCTTGTAGCTTATAGTCTAGAAGGAGAAACAAGCAACAACCAAGTAGTTTCACAAATAATGGTTATAAAATGCTATGAAGGAGACTGCTTGGTGCAGAGATCGTGGGTAATAGGGAGATAAAATCTTCTGCATCTTGAGCTTAGATTCTAGCATGGTTCTTCCTACATAAAAGTTGCTCAATAAAATTGAATAATTAATGGAAAGAGATGGGAAGCTTGAGTTTTAGGGTATCTGAGCAGAAGAAGAGAGATGGGAGAGGGGATTCAGGCTTTTAATAGGATGGAGAAGGATACGGGGGCTAGAGTATTAGGATGGAAAGGCAAATAGGCAGGCAGTTGGGTTGGGATGAAGAGGAATGGATGGAGGTTTGAGTATTTTGTTTAGGGAGGGGAGTAATTGGAGGTCAGAGTATTGGAACGCATTAGGATGTCAGGGTATTTTCTGGGATGAAGAGAGATGAGCAGCTTGGGAAGTCTGGATGGATACAGAAATGTTGAGTCTGGGCACAGGAAAGAACCATAGAGAAATGGGGGAGACTATTACTGTGTTAGGGAACTGGGATAGAATTTGTGGGAAAATTGGCAATCAGAATGGGATAAAGAAGAATGGGAGGCAGAGGTGGGTGGGCAGCACAGAATGGGGGAATTGGCTTTGGAAAGAAAAATGGCTGGAGACTTTGCAGAGGAATCGGAATCAGGATATTTGAAAGGAGGAGAAGATTAAGGAGTAAAAGTATTTCAGTAAGTCAGAGGGTATGGGATGAAGTAGACTTGGAAAGTACTGAAATCCAATTAAAGGGCTAAGGAGAGGGATATGGGGGTTAATAAATGGGGATGGGTATTTGCATATTAGGGAGTCTGTAGAGAGACAGAAGGAGGTCTGCCTTATTTGGAGATCAGAGAAGATGGGAAGTTAGGAAGGTTAGGAAAGGCTGGATGGAGGTGGAGTTTGCAGTCTGTACTAAGCTGTGATGGACTGAATTGTTAGATCAGAGCAAGTATCTGGGTTTATAGGTGGCAGGATGGGTAGTGTTTTGTTGCCTGGACATAGGATTCTGATTATCATGTCATTCCAATGGCTTTCTCTTGCTCTGCAGACAACCTTTAAAATACAACTGCAGCTCTGAACTTTATTTGCTTTTTTTTTCTCTTTATCCTGCTCCTTTACTCGCCCTAGCCTACCTCTCAGTTGTCTTCATTTTTCCATTGCTTGCTTGGTCTTTGTTCATGTGATTGCAAACAACATCCTAGATCAAACTACATCCTCATCTCTCCCTTAAAATTATAATTCAGCATTTACCACCTCCAGGCAGTAGCCTAAGAAATAATGCCAGCCATTCTCAAACACTGTAAACCCCTAAGCCCACTTCACTGAGTTAGCTATTCTCTGAGACTGATTACGTATATCTTGTTTCAGTGTCCAAGCTTTACAGAAGCTGTGGCAACCAAGGGTTTAAGTCTATGAATGAGTAAGCCTGACTTTTACTAATCAGGAGAGGTAATAAAGGACCTCATGATAGTCTGGTGAGACCTAAAGGGTCTTGATCATTAGGATGTAAAAACTACAGGCTGGGCACAGTGGCTCACACCTGTAATCCCAGCACTTTGGGAGGCTGAGGCAGGAGGATCACTTGAGCCCAGGAGTTCAAGACCAACCTGGGAACTATAGTGAGACCCCCATCTCTACAAAAAATAAAAAATTAGCCCAGCATGGTTATATGCGCCTGTAGTCCCAGCTACTCAGGAGGCTGAGGTAGGAGGATCACTTGAGCCCAGGAAGGCAAGGTTGCTGTGAGCCATGAGCATGCCACTACACTCCAGCCTGGGTGACAGAGAAAGACCTTGCCTCAGGGGGGAAAAAAAACGCCAACTACGTACTATACATACTATAATAAATGTCATCTTTTAATCCATTTAATTAGGAATAAGATTTTACCTAAGCACATGCCTCTTAGCTTTTCTCAAATTTTAGAGTATTATCCTTATTTAGAAGGAGAATGCCAGTGCAGCTTAGCGGCATCAATAGTATTACTGAGGGCTGGGCGTGGTGGCTGTAATCCCAGCACTTTGGGAGGCCGAGGTGGGTGGATCACCTGAGGTCAGAAGTTTGAGACCAGCCTGGCTAGCATGGCAAAACCTCATCTCTACTAAAAATAAAAAAAATTAGCCGGGCGTGATGCTGTGCGCCTGTAATCCCAGTTACTCGGTAGGTTGGGGCGGGAGAATCACTTGAACCTGGGAGGCGGAGGTTATAGTGAGCCGAGATCACACCACCGCACTCCAGCCTGGGCAACAGAGCAGGACTCTGTCTCAAAAAAAGAAAAAAATAGTATTACTGAGACTACAGGTTAAACTCAATTTCTCCCACTATACGCTCACAACATGATTCTGTAGGATTTTCCCCCACACATTAAGCAAGCAGTTAGTTCTGCAGTGGTGGGCACCACAGGACTGTCCTCTAGTTCAGTTCAATTCTGACACTGTCTACCTGGAGACAGCGTCATATCCCTAAGGTTGAAGGCTGGCTTACAAGACTGCCCCCAAGTTCTGATGCCAACTGCAAGCCTCAGTTTTACCTGTGCTTCTGACTGACCAGCTATAAATCAGAGTTCCCACAACTCCCTCCTTGGGTTTGATTAATTTGCTAGAGCAGCTCACAGAATTCAGGGAGCACTTACTTACATTTACTGGTTTATTATAAAAGATATTACAAAGGATATAGATGAAAAGATGCATAGTGTAAGGCAGGTGGGAAGGGGCGTAGAGCTTCCACACCCTCTCTGGGTGGATTCCCCTCCAGGACCCTCCCTGTGTCCAGCTTTCTGGATGCTCCCCAAACCCAGTCTTTTAACTTTTTATGGAGGCTTCATTATGTAGGCCTGATTGATTACATCATTGGCCATTGGTGATCAACTCAACCTTTAGCCCCTCTCCCCTCCCTCTTTCTAGTGACCAGCCACGATCCTGAAGCTGCCTAGAGGTGGCTAGCCGTCAGTCAACTCATTAGTATACAAAAAGACACTTACGATAGCAAAAGGGACTAAGACTAAGTATGTATTTCATAATATTAAAATTACTAAAAGACTTTTCCAAGGCAAAATTGTGTTATAAGGTGCAAAAATTGTTTACCACGCTTGAAATTTAGACCAAAAGCCTTGTGGAAATGGCATAAATAGCAGTTATGTGACTTGGGGGAGTTCTTCTGATCCATATGTATAGTTTAATATGAGAAAATGAAGGAAAAAGTACAGATACATTTAAGTTCACAGTTTGAAGTACAGGTTGAAGGCCAGGTGTGGTAGCTCATGCCTGTAATCCTAACACTTTGGGAGGTAGAGGTGGGAGGATTGCTTGAGCTCAGGAGTTCGAGATCAGCCTGGACAACATAGTGAAACGCTGCCTCCAAAAAAATAAAAATAAAGTACAGGTTGATTATCTCTTATCCAAAATGCTTGCTATCAAAAGTGTCTTGGATTTTGGATTTTTTCAGATTTTGGAATATTTGCTTTATACTTGTTTATATTTTTTACATTTATATTTAAATATTTCAGATTTTCAGATTTGGAGTGTTTAACCTGTAGTGAATGAGGCTACTGGAATGGGGCATTTGGCTATATTGTAATGTATGTGAAATAATAATCAACTTTTTAAAAACAAAAAAAGACGGGGTTTTTATTCCTTTCAAACTACTCACCTTGAGAGACCGGATCATTATATCAGAGATCCTTTCTTTGTATAAAATTTTCTGGGTTTCCTTCAGGATTTTTTTTGTTTTGTTTTTTTGAGATGAAAGTCTCACTGTGTTGCCCAGGGTGGAGCGCAGGGGCACGATCTTGGCTCACTGCAACCTCCACCTCCCCAGTTCAAGTGATTTTTGTTCCTCAGCCTCCCAAGTAGCTGGGATTACAGGCACCTGCCGCCTATGGCATCATGCTGGGCCATAGAGAACAAAGGAAACATAATCTAGACTCCAGGAAACTCAGATAGCTATATGACATGGTCATTAAAAACATGGGTTTTGAATTAAATCACATTTCAAGTTTTAGCTAAACCAATTAGTTAAGGAATTTTGGACAAATTACTTAAGATCTTCATCTGTAAAATGGGAAATAACACTTATAGAGTTGTTGTATTCAGTTCTTTCAATATGATGATACACATAAAGAGCTTATCACAACATATATTTGTCTGTCTGTTTTTTAGAGACAGGGGCTCCCTGTGTTTCCCAGGCTGCAGTGCAGTGGCCAGTCACAAGGCTGATCATAGCACATTGTAGCCTGGAGTTCCTGGGATCAAGCGATCCTCCTGCCTCATCCTCTGGAGTAACTGGGACTGCAAGTATACACACCGTGCCTGACGAAATATCACAATATTTGGTGCATGGTAAGCCCTCAGTAAATGTTAGCCACTAGTATGATATTCTTTAGAATTAACTTCAATCATCATCTTTTCATTAAATTTTTGGAAGTAGACAAAATTCATATGGAGTCAAGTTTACTGAGTAAGGTTAGTGATCAAACTGGGAAAATAAAAAAAAAGTGTACCTGAAGCGATGGACCCGATTTTCTTGTGAGACTTAAGAATTAGTTTGAAAGCAGAATCCAAAGAGGAATTCCAAAAATTGAATATATTAATAGATTATATTAGTGTAATCTCTCCTTTATTTACTGTATAAGTTCTGTAGGGGAGGAAAGGGAGTAATTCCTTTCTGGCCCATCATAAAGGTCATGGCCAACACCCCTGTAACTAAGACAGGTTGACAAGAGAAAAGCATAGCAAATTTATTTGATCAAAGCTTTATGTGTCATGGGAGCCTTCAGAATGAAGACCCAAAAAATGCAGAAAAAATTATCCATTTTTACGCTTAGGATTAATGAAGTGTGGACAGCTGTATAGAAATAGGATTGGACAAAATGGGTATGATCTAACGCTAATAGACTGAGTGAGGAAACTCAGCAACACCTACCTCTCCAGATTTCTCTTGGCCTCTCTGTGCAGCATTCCTTCCTCCTGGGTATTGGGTAGGACCCCTATGGAATGAGAGTCTTAATTTCTTTATGGCCAGCTATTAGACAGAAAGCCGCGAGTTTGCAGGAAGTTTCTGTATAATCACAGCTTATATGTACCCATATGCTTGTGAAGGTGTATTATCTTTTAATAGAGATATGAAAAACTCAAAATGTTCTTCCTACTGCCGTACCACACAGTACAATACTTGTGACATCAGATGTGTAAGAGTTGTTGCCCCATACACCAGATACTTCTTCAGTGGACACCAGCTGCATGTCCTCTTATTCAGTTCAATTCTGACACTGTCTGCCTGAAGATAGCATCAGATCCCACAGGTTAAGGACTCAGTCCCACAAGAGTGCCACCAACTTCAGATGCCCATTACAAGTAGTAGATTGCCACCTATACTTCTGACCACCAAGCTATAAATTGGGACTCCCACTGCCCCCTCCTTGGGTTCAATTAATTTGCTTGAGTGGCTCACAGAACTCAGAGAAATACTACTTACATTTTCCCATTTATTATAAAGGATATTACAAAATAAACAGCCAGAGGAAGAGTTGCATAGGGCAAGGTACGTGGAAAGGGGTATGAAGTTTTCATGCTCTCGCCAGCATGCCATCTTCCAGACACCTCCACATGTTCAGCTAATTGGAAGTTCTCTGGACCCTGTCCTTTTGGGGTTTTATGGAGGCTTACTTATGTAGGCGTGATTGCTCACATCATTGGCTACTGGTTATCAAATCAATTTTAGCTGCTCTCCCCTCCTTAAAGGTTGTGGGGTTGGGCTTAAAGTCCCAACCCTCTAAACATGCCTTAGTCTTTCTGGTGACTGGCCCCCATCCCAAAGCTGTCTGGGTGTCACCAGTCATCTTATTAGTATACGAAAGACACTCTTATCACTGTGGAGAACCCAAAGGTTTTAAGAGCTATGTGATAGGAAATAGGAGGAACATCAAATATATAGGTTAAAAGAGAAATTATCAACACATTAAATTTAACAGTTTAATTGAACAAAGAATAGTT
Organism: Gorilla gorilla gorilla; assembly: GCF_029281585.2. Classification (NCBI taxonomy): domain Eukaryota; kingdom Metazoa; phylum Chordata; class Mammalia; order Primates; family Hominidae; genus Gorilla; species Gorilla gorilla. The sequence goes on from NC_073237.2 coordinate 117,447,775, forward strand.
CACAAATTGGGCAGCCCTCAGAACCAGAAGAGATTCAGAGAGATCCATTCTGCAATGTAGGCAGGCAGCATTTATGGATAGAAAAGGGAAGTGAGGTACAGAAATAGCTTGATTGGTTACAGCTCTGTGTTTACCTTATTTGAACATGGTACGATCACTTGACTCCCTGTGATTGACTGAAGCTCAGCTGCTGTGATTGGCTGAGACTCAGCTATTACAAAAACATACTCCTAAGTTAGGCTTTCAGTTAGTTTACCTTTTAAGTTAGGTTGCAGTTCAGTATGTAGAGACTTAAAGTACAGAGGCACTTTCAGGCAAAATTTAGTTTAATTTAACATATAGTTGTGTGTCCCTTAATGACAGAATTTGCTCTGTAAGATGCGTTGTTAGACAATTTCATCATTGTGCAAACATCATAGAATGTACTTACACAAACCTAGATGGTATAGGATAGCCTGTTGCTCCTAGACTACAAACCTGTACAGCATGTTACTGTACTGAATACTTTAGGCAGTTGTAGCACAATGGTAAATATTTGTGCATCTAAACATAGAAAAGGGGCTGGGTGCGGTGGCTCACACTTGTAATCCCAGCACTTTGGGAGGCCAAGGCACGTGGATCACAAGGTCAGGAGTTCGAGACCAGCCTGGCCAATATGGTGAAACCCCGTCTCTACTAAAAATACCAAAATTAGCTAGGCGTAGTGGCACGTGCCTGTAGTCCCAGTTACTCAGGAGGCTGAGGCAGGAGAATTGCTTGAACCCGGGAGGTGGAGGTTTCAGTGAGCCGAGATCGTGCCACTGCACACCAGCCTGGGCGACAGAGGGGGACTCCCTCTCAAAAAAAAAAAAAAAAAAAAAAAGGGTACAATAAAAATATGGTATAAAATGTAAAAAAAGTATACCTGTATAGAGCACTTACCAGATGAATGGAGCTTGCAGGACTGGAAGTTTCTTTCCCAGTTAGTCGGTGAGTAAATGTGAAGGTGTAGGACATTACGGTACACTATTGTAGACTTTATAAACACTGTACACTTAGGCTACACTAAATTTATTAAACATTTTTTCTCTCTTCAATAGTAAATTAGCCTTAGCTTGCTGTAATGTTTTTACTTTATAAACTTTAAACTTTTTAAAAACTTTTTGACTGTTGTAATAAAACTTAGCTTAAAACAAACACATTGTACAGTTGTACAAAATTAATTTCTTTATAACCTTATTCTATAAGCTTTTTTCTATTTTAAAAACTTTTTTACTTTTTAAATGTTTTGTTAAAAACTGAGACACAAACACACACATTAGCCTAGGCCTGTAAGGGTCAGGATCATCAGTATGACTGCCTTTCATATCTTGTTCCACTGGAAGGTCTTCAGGGGCAATAACATGCATGGAGCTGTCATTACTTATGGTAACAGTGTTATGTTCTGGAATACCTCTTGAAGGACCTACCTGCCTGAGTCTGTTTTATAGTTAACTATTTTTTTAAAAATAAATAGAAGGAGTACACTCTAACAATAAAAAGTATGGTATAGTAAATACATAAGTCAGTAACACGGACATTTATTACCAAGTACTATGTACTCTACATAATTGTATGTGCCAGGCTTGTGTACACCTTGTAGCACAGTAGGTTTGTTTACACCAACATCACTACAAACATGTGAGTAATGTGTAGCACTATGACATTATGACATATATGATGTTACTAAGTTATAGGAATTTTTCAGCTTTATTATAATCTTACAGGACCACTGTCATGTATGTGGTCCATTGTTGACCAAAACATTGTTATGTGATGCGGGACTGTATGTATTTCACAATATCACATATATGGAGATGTTTGTCATTCCACTATCCCTTTCTAATATCAATTTATATAGCATTAAGACTTGAGCTACTCTAAATCCTTGGATTAAAAACTACTTTAACCTAATATCTTATTTCATTAAATTTTTTTTCTAAAAAATAATTTCCGTTTTCACATTTTCAGCAGTGACTATAGGGGAAATTAAGGTACTAAGCAAAGATAGCATCATTATTAATGTAGCCTTGCTCGAGATCTATACATCTTATAATATTTTTTGTCCAAAAGTTTGTCAAGTTTATAATTTTTGTACTGTTTTTAGACTAAATGTACTGATAAGAACAACTGTGTATCATGAAAATCATTTTTGCATACACCTAACCTTGCAAATGTAGGACTCTTGATGTTGAGGACTAGTATTGCTCATGCAGACATTTTTTGTTGAGATACTAACTAGTACATTTTACATTTTATGTTATTTATGATTAACTCATTCAATAAATGTTAATTATTTACCATTTGCTAGGCTCTGTTTGAGGCCTACAGTGTGCTATATGCTGTACGCACACTGTAGGCACAGCACACTGTATGCCTAGGACAGAAGAGGATGTCATTTTTTTTTTTTTGTGAGATGGAGTCTCGCTTTGTCACCCAGGCTGGAGTGCAGTGGCGCGATCTTGGCTCACTGCAAGCTCCGCCTCCCGGGTTCATGCCATTCTCCTGCCTCAGCCTCCCGAGTAGCTGGGACTACAAGCGCCTGCCACCACGCCTGGCTAATGTTTTGTGTTTTTAGTAGAGACGGGGTTTCACCATGTTAGCCAGGATAGTCTCGATCTCCTGACCTCGTGATCTGCCCGCCTCAGCCTCTCAAAGTGCTGGGATTACAGGCATGAGCCACTGTGCCCGGCTGAGGATGTAATTTTTAAGGACTAATCAAGTCACAGTGCTACCATTCTGAGCCTTAATGGTCATGAACTTTACCTTTCTTTCATATAGGAAAAGAAATATTTTTATATGAAAACATTTAAAGGAATTTGACCAAGGTCTCTTTCATTAACAAATGCTTTAGTTCCTTCTGGAAGATCTATACTTCAATAAAATTGATTTTGTAAATAAGAATAGTAGACACTGAAGTTTGAAGTGATCAGATGTTTTTCATATAGCATGAGACAAATATGAATGGATTTCAGAAACGATATTTAACAAAAAAGGCAGATTTAAAAGATATTTTATGGTTTCATTTCTCTAAAGTTCAAAAATAGTTCAAAAATCTCTGGTGTTGGAAGTCAGGATGGTGATTCCCCATGTGTGGGAGTTAGTGACTGGAAGGGGGCATGAGACGACTTCTGGGATTCTGGAAATATTCTGTTTCTTTACCTGGATGCTGATTACATAGCTTGTGTTCACTGCATAGAAATTCATGAAGCTATATACACTTATGATTTATGTACTTTATGTATGATACATTGCAATAAAAAATATGCATAGAGAGAGCACATGCATGAAACAGCACACTGTTGAAAGTATGGTTTTTAAACAGGGTGAATTCTAGTTATAAGATGTTAGATGTATTCATGACCTAGACACCATGGAGCTGCTAGGAATTCAGAGATTACTCCTCCACTTGTGGTTGTTACATTCTGAGCAAGCAAAATATATATAGTAGGTATATTCAGTGTAATAAACAGGGAGGATTCATTCTGTAGGAAGAAAGTAGATTTCTGGAAAGTCTTCACAAGAAAAGTAACAGTTTAATTGGTTGAGAGAAATAAGAGGATGTTTAATTCCCTTTAACGAATTCCCTTTAAGGAAAGGGAATTTCATGAGCAAAAACTCATGATGTGTTCAGGTAATGACAAAAAGATGACTAGAGCAATGGTATGTGGTGGGGAGGCCAGAAAGTTTGGGCCAGACTGTGATGAGTCCTGTTTGTAGTGCATGGTGCCAAAATGTTTAGACTCATAGGCATTGGGAACCATTACATTTCTTTTGTTTTTATTATATAAGTGGGTCAAAGGTAGAGGATGGATTGAGGATAAAGGAGAACTGGAAGGAAGGTGGTTCCGAGAGTATCTTAATAGTCTAAGCAAGAGAGGATAAAAGTTGGATCTAGGGCAGTAGCTGTGACGATGGATAGAGACGAATTTCAAAATATTTTGGAGATAGAATCAATATTGTTGGACGATGGAGAGGGATGACTGGAAGATAACTCTATTCATTCATTTATTCAACAAATATGTATTGAGTTCCTGCTAGGTACCAGGCACTATGCTAGACTCGGGAGACACTGTAAACAAAACAGACAGGCTCTCGTGGAGCATACAGTTCAGAATGGAAACAAATGTTAAGCAAAATGACATAAATGTGTAATTTCAAACTGATTATGTGAGGAAAAAATACAAATTCATTGAGAGTATAGAACCGGGGACTTCACTTCATCTGCCCTACACTGGAGGCTTTCCTGAAGAAGCAACAGTGGAGCTGATCTCTGAAGGAAGACTACAAATTAACATGGTAAAAAGAATGAGATCAAGCATTATTATTACTGTGAGGAGGCCAGTGTGACTGGAGCCCACAATTGAGGGAACGAATGACAGAGGTGAATCTAGAGCGATAGGGACAGATCATGGGGGACCACCTTGTAGGTCATGGTAAAGATTTCCTTCATTACAGACTGCTGGATTTACTTTTTTTTTTTTTTTTTTTTTTTTTTCCCTGAGATGGAGTCTCGCTCTGTTTCCCAGGCTGGAGTGCAGTGGCGCGATCTCGGCTCACTGCAGCTTCTGCCTCCTGGGTTCAAGAGATTCTGTTGCCTCAGCCTCCTCCCCTCGACCCCAAGTAGCTGGGATTACAGGTGCATGCCACCACACCTAGCTAATTTTTGTATTTCTAGTAGAGACGGGGTTTTGCCATGTTGGCCAGGCTGGTCTCGAACTCCTGACCTCAGATGATCCACCTGACTCGGCCTCCCAAAGTGCGGGGATTATAGGCATGAGCCACCGCTCCTGGACTGGATTTACTTTTTAAATAGATCACTCTGGCTATCTGACTGCAATGTAATGATGGAAGAAGTAAGGCAAGAGAGCTTGCAGACAGATCAGTTAGAAGCTGTTATAGTAGTTTGATGAGGGCTTGGATTAGAGTGCGTGAGAGTGAAAATGGAAAGAAGCAGACTTAATTTGAGAGGTTATTTGGGAGTAAGAATTAACAGGATTTAGCGATTGACTGAGTATGGGACAAGGGAAGAGGGAGGTGTCAGGAATGACTCCCAGGTTTTTGGCTTATTCCAGTGAGCAGTGTTCAGTATTTAGGGAACACTGGAAGAGGAAAAGGAGAGTGAGAGGAGGAATGGGGTAAATAATAAATTCAATCTGGACTGAGTGTAGGATGCCAATGAGATATCACGTAGGCAATTGGAAATAGGAGTCTGGAGCTCAGAGAAAGATTGGATTGAGGTTATAAATATCGGCTGGGCATGGTGGCTTACACCCATATGTAATCCCAGCACTTTGGGAGGCCAAGGCACGTGGATCACCTGAGGTCAGGAGTTCGAGATCAGCCTGGCCAACATGGCGAAACCCCATCTCTACTAAAAGTACAAAAATTAGCCGGGCGTGGTGGCAGGCACCAGGAATCCCAGCTGCTCAGGAGGTCAAGGCAGAAGAATAGCTTGAACCTGGGAGGCAGAGGTTGCAGTGAGCCGAGATCGCACCATTGCACTCCAGCCTGGGCGACAAGAGCGAGATTCCGTCTCAAAAAAAAATAAAAAATTAAATAGAGTAAACACATGGCATTGGGAACCATGGGTGTGCATTAATTTGTCCAAGATAAGATTAGACAGAAACTAGAAGGGACCACTGAGGAGTTCTGATGTTTAAATTACACTGCAAGGAGGAACAAAAGCCAGCAAAGGAGTCCATGGAGTGGCCAGGGAGGCAGGAGGATACCAGGAGAATGCTGTGTCCCAGAAACCAAAGGAAGAAACTTTGAGGAAGGAGAGAGTGCTCGTCAGTATTAAATACTGCTGGTTGCCAAATATTCCAGCTTCCTGCATTCTAGGACCCCGTTATGTGGGTAAAAGGGGCCTTGGGACTAGTTTGGTTCAATAAACAGAACAGGAATGACAACACTTCCAGCTGGAGCGTGTGTCAATTCTAGCCCCTCTGGAGATCCCTTTTCTCTCTGGCAAGGTCATCAGTGATGTTTGATACAGTGTCTGCTCCATCAGCTTGGAGTAGTATGGGTCCTAGCATTTATGGCCTCTGAGTTTATAACTTTATAGACCTGAAGGTTCTAGAAATAATAGTTTTGATAACTCTTAAAAATTAATCTTGTTGAATATACTGAAAACTCTTACAGGTTTTGATGAACACCTGGCTTTATTCTTGCAATGAAGAAAGGTTCTCAACAAAAAATATTCTCCAAAGCAAAGATACCATCATCATCTCACTGTCCTATCCCATCATCTATGTCCAATATGAGATCTAGGTCACTTTCACCTTTGATTGGATCAGAGACTCTACCTTTTCGTTCTGGAGGACAGTGGTGTGAGCAAGTTGAGATTGCAGATGAAAACAATATGCTTTTGGACTATCAAGACCATAAAGGTATCACTTTTTAATGTAAGAATTGGTCTGACCACATACTTCAAGTAGAGATGGAAAATTTTCGGCTTGCATTTTTGGTCCAACTGTAACATTCTGGTACTAATTTGATCTATTGTTTTTATTAACAGAAATTAAGGACTGTAAGGACAGTTGGAGGATTGAGGTTTCTGGGTGAGGGTAAAGATGTCAGTGGATTCAAAGAGGGAGTTTTCAGAAAGAGGAAGCTTTGTTTCCTGTGGTAGGAGAGTCTTAAAACTCATCCCAAAACTTGCCATCCTCTTTGGTTAAGGGGAGGGAAGATCTGTTCACTTCAGAGTGGAGCGCCTTAATTCAGTAAAAAAACGTTATCCATACTTGGCCTATGCCAGTCTTCTTATTAGCAAACTGCTTATCTGTGAATGGACTGATTTCCACATATGGGACATGTATGTATGTTCCACTAGTGTTTTAGTTTTTTCTAAAAAGCATCTGTTAGTCTAGGAATCTGTTCTCAAAAGTGCATTGTTGGGGGTATAACTTAGTGGTAGAGCATTTAACTTCAAAAGTAAGTTATTCTTTGGTAAGTCATGAAATAATAGCCATTAAACTCTAATCAGGTTTTATTAGTAAGCATTAACAACAGTGAGTTTATACTATATCTTTGCTGCGAGTTGGCATATTGTTATTTCTAATTTGATTAATATTTTAGAATGTTATCAAATTTAGAATATTAATCAATTTTCTTTCCCAGAACAAGCCAAGTTAAATTTAAAAATCGTTTTATTTTGAACCAAAATAAATTTAATACTAACTTGTAAATAATCTTAGAGAATCTTTGGCTCACAGCCTGGATCTCAACCCAGGATTAATTTTTTCTGACTCGTAAGGCAAGAACCAAGAGGTGATTTTCTTTTTAGGGCTACTTTTGTAAAATGTAATGTGGCATTAACAGTCTTTGACAACAATATCCAGGAAAGTTATAAGACCAGATTTGCCGTCCATCAAGTGACTGCTCTAGCTCTATAAAATATGTTGTGATTTTCTCTATTTAAAAGTGCAACAAATTTAGAGTTTCTTACCATAAACAAATAGGAAAAGAGGATTTTTAAGAATTTCAATGTTTCCGAACTTTAGATTGGAATTTTCTAAAAAAACAAACAACTAAGTATTACCAGTTTATTTTTAAAAACTAACACGAAAATATTGCTAAAAACTTCATATAGTTAAAAGTGCAAGTTTTATATTCCTCTGACTGGATTCAAGTTCTGGATTTGTGCCTTAATTAGCTGTAGGATCTTGAGCAAATGATTTTTTTTAGTAAGTGATGATATTAATAATTTCTATCTCAAAGGTTTGTTGTATAAATTAAATTTTAAAAATGTAAACCACTTAGCCCAAAGCTTGGCACACACCAAATATTTATAGTGTGTATAACCATTATCATCTTTATATCATTATAGTTATTACATTACAATATGTTATAGTATTACAATACATTAATTGTAATATACAATACATTATAGTTATTACATTATAATACATTATAGTATTACAATCATTACATCATTATTTCATTATAATTATGAAACGCTATGAAGTAAAATATTATTAAAACATTATGATTAGAAATAGCCAGCTTTTTTTGGTATATGCATGGCTTAATTTTTGTTTTTGTTGCATAACATCAAAACAACTTGTTCTTTGTGATATTCATGTCTTTCCTCTACTGATGATGATCTGTTTCTATAATTTCAGGAGCTGATTCACATGCAGGAGTTAGATATATTACAGAGGCCCTCATTAAAAAACTTACTAAACAGGATAATTTGGCCTTGATAAAATCTCTGAACCTTTCACTTTCTAAAGACGGTGGCAAGAAATTTAAGGTAGGTTACCAACAATTTCTGAGCATAGATACTATTTTTAACTTTTCTGTGCTTTAATACTGCGAAAAAAAATTATCCTAATGTCACCTAATTTGTGGCAGACCTTTTATTGTTTCCAGTGAATGTTCTAAATCAGGAGTATATGACATTTCCAAATTAATAAGTTTCTATTACTCAATATTCTTACAACATTGAGTCTGTAGAGAAGGGGTTGGCAAAGTACAGCTTACAGGCCAGATCAGGCCAGCTATCTAGTTTTGTAAGTAAAGTTTTATTGGAACACAGTCACCCTTATTTGTTTACATATTGTCTGTGGTTGTTTTTGCACTACAGTAGCAGAGCTTAGTAGTTGCCACAGACTATATGGCCCGCAAAGCCAAAAACATTTACTATTTGGCCTTTGTATTCGTTCATTTTCATGCTGCTGATAAAGACGTACCCAAGACTGGGCAATTTACAAAAGAAAGAGGTTTAATTGGACTTACAGTTTCACGTGGCTGGGGAAGCCTCACAATCGTGGTGGAAGGCAAAGAGGAGCAAGTCACGTCTTACATGGATGGCAGCAGGCCTAAAGAGAGCTTGTGAAGGAAAACTCCCCCTTATAATAACCACCAGATCTCGTGAGACTTACTATCACGAGAACAGTAGGGGAAGGACCTGCCCCCGTGATTCAATTACCTCCCACTGGGTCCCTCCCACAACACATGGGAATTCAAGATGAGATTTGGGTGGGGACACAGCTAAACCATATCAGCCTTTTACAGAAAATGTTTGCTAATTCCTGCTCTAGAGTGTTTACAGCTTTATTCATAAACTATACAACATGAACACATTATAATAGACAACTTAATTCCTTTAATTGGAAGAAAAAAACCTTAGATTTCTACCACGTATTATTCACAAAAAGTAATTCCAGAAGGGTGAAGAACTAAATGAAAACAAGGCAAAATGAAAAAACCAAGTAACAGAAATGCTATAGAAGTATTAGAGAGAGTATATGAGAATATTTTAAAAATCTTAGAGTGGTGAAGGTCCCCCTAAGCAAATACTAACCCTAGTACCACAAAGGAAAAATATTGACAGATTTAGCCTGCATAAGACTTAAACATTGTGTTTAATGAAAGATGTATTTTAATAAGTTAAAAGAAAAGCAGCAGCCGGGTGCAGTGGCTCACGCCTGTAATCCCAGCACTTTGGGAGGCCGAGGTGGGCAGATCACCTGAGGTCAGGAGTTTGAGACCAGCCTGGGCAACATGATGAAACCCCATCTCTACTAAAAATACCAAAAATTAGCCAGGCGTAGTGGCGGGCGCCTGTAATCCCAGCTACTCAGGAGGCTGAGATAGGAGAATCGCTTGAACCCGGGAGGCGGAGGTTGCAGTGAGCCAAGATCGCGCCATTGTACTCTAGCCTGGGCAACCTAGATGTTCATACAGCTGGCTTCTTGTTGTTAAGGTCTCAACTTAGTGAGGTCTTCTCTTTTTTTTTTTTTTTTTTGAGACAGGGTCTCACTCTGTCATCTAGGCCGATGCCCTCTCTTACCACCCAATCACAATTAGTCACCCTCTCCTCAGTCGCACTCTCATTCTTTTAGTCAACAAGTATTTATTTAGCACCAGGCAGTAATGCTAGATTAGTGAACACAACGGGCAAAATATATATATTTATATATAAATATAAATATATACATATTTTATAGATTTTATAGCAAACAAGATCTTCAGAAAATAAACAGTGCTAAAAAGGAAATAAAGACATCTTGTGACAGAATGCAAGGCACCAACAGAGCAGATTTTGCCTGTTGTGTTCACTACTCTAGCATTACTGCCTGGTGCTAAATAAATACTTGTTGACTAAAAGAATGAGAGTGCGACTGAGGAGAGGGTGACTAATTGTGATTGGGTGGTAAGAGAGGGCATCAGCCTAGATGACAGAGTGAGATGGATATATATATATATATATATATATTTTTTTTTTTTTTTTTTTTTGGAGAGAGTCTCGCTCTCTTGCCAGGCTGGAGTGCAATGGCGTGATCTCGGCTCACTGCAACCTCTTACTCCCTGGTTCAAGGGATTTTCCTGCCTTAGCCTCCTGAGTAGCTGGGATTACAGGCACGTGCTACGACGCCCAGCTAATTTTTTTTTATTTTTAGTAGAGACAGGGTTTCACCATGTTGGCCAGGATGGTCTCGATCTCCTGACCTTGTGATCTGCCCTCCTCGGCTTCCCAAAGTGTTGGGATTACAGGCATGAGCCACCGCGCCCTGCCATATATTTATTTGTTTATTGTCTGTTTCTGTGATTGAGAACAAGAACTTTGTTTTCTTTATTCACTACTTTGTTTCCAGTACCTAGAACAGCTCCTGGCCCATAATCCATGTTTGATAAATATTTGTGGAATGGGTGAATGAATTATAATCTTGGAGAGAACCATTTGATGTGGTAGAAGATATATTGCCTTACCAATACAGGTTGAGCATCCCAAATCCAAAAATCTGCAATGCTCCAAAATCCAAAACTTTTTGAGTACTGACCTGATGCTCAAGGAAAATGCTCATTTGAGCATTTTTGGGTTTTGGATATTTTGATTTGTGTTGCTTAACCAGTAAGTATAATGCAAATATTTCAAAACAAATCTGAAATCTGAAACTCTTTAGGTCCCAAGCATTTTGGATAAGGTATAGTCAACCTGTAGAATAGGAATGAATGGAAGACAGAATGAACAAATGTAGACAATTCGTGTGAGAACATTGGTGGTAGATAAGGAAGATAAGATGATAGCTTCATAGTAAAACAAGTTTAGTCCTAGGTGATTTATATAGAAGAAATCTGAACATATTGAATATAAGCTCTGGGCAGCAGGGAAAAATTATCTAGTTCACGCCATATTCTCATTACCTGGTGCAATGCCTCATATGTAGTAAGTGTGTAATGAATATATGTTGGAAAATGACTGCTTTTAAACTTGAGGGGAAGATACAGGAGGGAGAAAGAGGTTGAATTTGCAAGGGCATTGGGGGAGGAGGTGAGATCATGCAAGAGCATAAGTACTTGATTTAACTTGAAAAAGAAGACATTGTGGCTGACATGGTGAAACCCCGTCTCTACTAAAAATACAAAAAATTAACCAGGCTAGGTGGGACGCGCCTGTGGTCCCAGCTACTCGGGAGGCTGAGGCAGGAGAATCGCTTGAACCCGAGAGGCAGAGGTTGCAGTGAGCCAAGATTGCGTCACTGCACTCCAGCCTGGCCAACAGCGAGACTCAGTCCCCGCCCCCTCCCCACCCCCCCCAAAAAAAAAGAAAAAGAAGAAAGCTATCTCTCTTAGTCTCTTAGTCCATTTTCTGCTGCTGTAACAGACTACCACAGACTGGGTAATTTATAAAGAGTAAAGATTTCTTTGGCTCACCGTTCTGGAGGCTGGGAAGTTCAAGATTGAGGTGCTGCATCTAGGGAGGGCCTTCTTGCTGCGTCATGACATGGTAGAAGGCATCCCATGGTGAGGCAGAGCAAGAGAGCAAAAGATCCTGAGACACAGAGAGAAAAGGGAGACTGAACTCCTGTGATAATTAATCCACTCCCAAGATAATGGCATTAATTCATTCCTGAGGGCAGACCCCTCATAACCTAATCACCACATGAAGGTCTCGCCTCTCAGAACTGTCACAATGGCAGTTAAATTCAACATGAGCTTTGGAGGGGACACTAAAACCATAGCACTATCTTTTGGAAGAAAGGAGGGGAATGAGAGGGAGAGGTATGGCAAAAGTGAGGTAGAGGGAACGACAGTGAGGGAAATCTTGTTGGATAGTCTTGAGCTTCTTAGTATATAGACAATGTTGTTGTCCACTGAAGGGCAAGGAGAGTTTGGTAGCTTGAGTAGAGTTATTACTCCTAGTCAAGGAGAGCTGCATCAAGGGATTCTCCAGGAGAGCAGTAAGGGTATATTATTTTCTGATGACTGATCAAACAGACCCTGATGCACATAAGTAAATGTTGTACTTTATGTCAAGTCATCTGTTGTGTAAAGTATTTATTCATTTGTTTCCAATTAGTATATTGAGAATTTGGAAAAATGTGTTCAACTTGAAGTACTGAATCTCAGCTATAATCTAATAGGGAAGATTGAAAAGTTGGACAAGCTGTTAAAATTACGTGAACTCAACTTATCATATAACAAAATCAGGTGAGTTATATAACAAAATCTTTAGACAGCATTGCAGATGGCTTTGTTAGAGAGGTAGATTAATGTTATCCACATTACTGAAAGAATGATTTGACACAGAAACAGAAGATATTTTTATCTTTATTCATCAATCAAATGAATGTCTGTCTCTTCACATATGGTAGGTAACTGTCTTTCTGTTTTGGCATTACTGAAGTACAGAATAACATCTAGCATTTTCAAAGAGATATATTTTTGAACACCAAATTGTATCTTAATTTCATTTCTGACAGGAAGTTTTCCCAGATATTGTCTGTGATTTATTACCTTATTACATTAAGAATGTTGACATGAAGCAGAATGTTTTAACCCTGCCATTTTGACCCCCAAGACGTTCTAATCTGTTTTGATTCTGATGTTCTTTGCTCATTGCTACAAGAAATATGCTCTCAATCCTGTTTCCAATTCATAATAAATATTACTGTGAGAAATAAACATACTAAAACTGACACTGGCTAAAACTTCATATAGAAAACTTGTTATAGACAAAATGATACAAGAATCAAATCTTGAAATTCTTAATATCTGCATGCTTTTCCCCCAAGTTAGACTTGGTAAATATGATGGCCAAGAAAATGGCTAGCAATGGCAGAAGTTCTGATATGACAAAACTGAAATGAAAAAAAATGATTAATGAACCAAACCCTTATTATAAAGTTTGTATAAAAAGTTGACTCTGATGAAAATATTTTCAGCAAAATAAAAGTGAAAGTAGAGAAGCTTAGAAATATTTACCCAGTGTACATAGAGGCTTTGAAGTATTTGTGCAGTATAGAAAATTGACCGAAGAATTAAATTGACAAATAAATTAGAAGTGACTTGGGAAAAACCTTCATCAATCAGAATTCATTAATATGTGTGATAAATGCTTTATTTAAAAGTTGTGATTAAAGTACTTATATTCCTAAATACAGTATCATCTATGGGCTCCCATATCCTGCTGGCATAGCTAATCTTTTTATGATAACTTAAGACAATAATTAGGAACATCTTTTGGACAGGAATGTAGCAGATAGCACAGGGTGCTATTGAGTTTCCCAGGTCTCCACTGGCTGTTTGCTAGTACTGTTCACAGTAGTCGGTGAGAATGCCATGGACACATTTTTCTTTTCTATGTTATGGAGTTGCAAAGTCTAATAATAAGATTGATAGGATTCCTGGGCATAGTAATAAAAGGTTGGCAGTTTAGCTGTTCTGGTAAATTTGGCTTTAGCCACTTTTCTTTGTTCTCATTTATGAAAAGAGTTGATAAATTATCATTATGAAAAGTAATCTAAGATGGAGCTAAAGCTGTTTATTCTAAAAATACAATGGAGAGACTCTATAATTGTACTCACTAAATTTTATTTTATCCTTTGCTTTCCAGCAAAATTGAAGGCATAGAAAATATGTGTAATCTGCAAAAGCTTAACCTTGCAGGAAATGAAATTGAGCATATTCCAGTATGGTTAGGGAAGAAGTTAAAATCTTTGCGAGTCCTCAATTTGAAAGGCAACAAGATATCATCGGTAAGTTATTCAAAATAGCAGGAATTTTTAGACTTGTTAAAAAATAAAAGATTAAAAATATCTAAGTTTTTTAAAAATGGGATTTCTTCTTTTAAAGATTTTGCTCCTTTGACTAAACACTAGATTGAGACATAGCCCATGATTTTCTAGATTAATTAAATACAAGCAGTCCTCATTTTGCATGGGTTCCATAGTAACCTAGGGTTGACCTCTTAGCATTTTTACATTTATCATTTCATGTAAGCCTCATAACATTCTTGTTAAGAAGGCAGTACAAGGATTATTTTTGTAACACTATGAGTTAGGTAGTAACAAGTAAGGTCTAGGACAGGTTAAATCCCTTATCTAGAGTCACATTTTGTGCCAGGATCCAGATCACTGAATGCCTAGAAGAAAGTTCTGAGTTTTTTTTTTTTTTTTGACAGTATTAACTTCCAATTTCAAATTTACCAGTTTATTTTGATTATAATGTTAGGTGTTATAGGAGGTTGATCACTAGCTTTTTATAATAGAGCAACTTTGTTATGATTTACATATTTGGATGATGTTGTATATTTTTCTCTGGAATATAGTTTATGATTTTCTTATGGTATTTATTCACAGCTAGGTATTTAATAAGCATTTGCTTAGTAAATATGTCAATTTATTTAAATTTGTATTAAAATTGGGAAAATTGTGCCATAATTTAATGAACATCAGTTGTAGAATAGAAAATGAAAGATGTGACTTCAAAGATGGGCCTCTATAGAATTGCCTTCCATGACCTTGGAGAATTCTTTAATCCCTCTAAAACCACTGTTTGGGGAAAATAATCCCTATACTGCCTCCTTTACAGGGGTATTATGGGGGCTCAGATGAAATGAGAGATGTGAAAATGCTTTAAAAAAAACTTTAAAACACTAAATAAGTCTAAAGCTATATTCTTTAAGCCTTCACCAGTGGAGGCCAATAATAATAAGCAATATTCATTTAATGCTGTGTTGTTAACAATACCTATGCTTTCTAATTTCATCCTGTGACAGTCCAAGAGCCTCAGAGCCCAAGCCCAACCCCATGTTGTACAGCATCACCTTGGGGCTGTTGATGCTATGGGATGATGGGAAGAGGTAGCCATAGATCTAAAATTTGCCATAAATATTCCTGAAGTAGTTGATCCTTAGATAGTGTCAACTTAGTGTCAGCTGTGCAATAGGAAAATCAGTAAATATTTATTTCTAATTTTGTATGATGTCCTCACCCCATTGATATTTGCAATTGGCATTATGAAGAGTGCTGCACATTCACTTGGGAGAGAAGATTTATTTGTACTAGCTATTTGGAGTACTGTTTCTCAGCCTTTTTAGGTTGAGAATAAACTATCTGAATAAACTGTCAATTATAGCACAGTTATCTGAAGATTTACCAAAATATTTTTTATAACTATTCATTTTTTTGATTTGTTAAATCAGTATAATGAAAAGACAAAGTTGAGAGTTACACAAACTTGAATTCAAATCCTGTTTCATTCACTTACAAGGCTTTGAGCTTTGGGCAAGTCGCCTAACTTCTTTGATCCTGAATTTCTTCATCTGTAAAATTAAGATGATACTTACATGATAAGTTGTTGTGAGGAGTCACAAATGAAATAGTGTATGGAAAATACCTAATACTGCCCAAATACACTATAAATACTCATATACTCCCTTTCCTGACACCACTACTTTTGGGTAATTGGTTTCATGAATAGATTCCTTGCCATGTTAAATTTCCTTGATTTGTAACTTCCTTTAAGTATGTTATGATTTTTAAATTAAATTATACCAATACTAATGTTATATCATTTCAGCTCCAAGATATAAGCAAGTTGAAACCGCTTCAAGATTTGATTTCTCTGATCCTAGTTGAAAATCCAGTTGTGACCCTTCCTCATTACCTCCAGTTTACCATTTTCCACCTCCGTTCATTGGAAAGTTTGGAAAGTCAGCCAGTAACCACTCAGGATAGACAGGAGGCTTTTGAGAGATTCAGTTTAGGTAAGATTAAATTAAAAAAATAATAAATTTGGGTGAGGGAGGAATTTATTTTCAGAAGTTATCTAGAAATATGTATCATGAACTTTATAATGCTATTAAAATGTACATGGGAAATGGCAGCATAAATCAATTCAAATATTTACTGAGTGTGTACTGTGCACCAGGCAACTGGATTTGGCACTAAGGATACAATGGGAAGGAAGACATATGGTGCTGCTGTCCATGCAGCTTATGTTTTGGCAGAGAAGACAGACAAAAAAAAAAAAAAACCAGATAAAGTAACAGGGGAACCCTCTTTGTGGCATAGAGAAATGGCTCTCTGAGGGAGTGACATTTAACCCAAAAGCAAAGAGAAGAGAGGGTTAGCCATGTGAAGAATGGCAGTAAGGGGAGGGAGCAGCTTGTTCTTTGAGGCTCAAAAGACCCTGTGAGTTTAAGGAAGTGAAAGAAAATCAGAGTTAAACGTCCCTGACTGACAGCTTTGAAGAGAGTAGTGGTTCTCCCAGCATGGAGTTTGAGATCTGAGAATGGACAGACTGCCTCCTCAAGTGGGTCCCTGACCCCCGAGTAGCCTAACTGGGAGGCATCTCCCAGTAGGGGCTGGCTGATACCTCATACAGCCAGGTGCCCCTCTGAGACGAAGCTTCCAGAGGAACAATCAGGCAGCAACATTTGCCGTTCTGCAATATTTGCCGTTCTGCAGCCTCCACTGGTGATACCCAGGCAAACAGAGTCTGGAGTGGACCTCCAGCAAACTCCAACAGACCTGCAGCTCAGGGTCCTGACTGTTAGAAGGAAAACTAACAAACAGAAAGGATATCCACACCAAAACCCCATCTGTTCGTCACCATCATCAAAGACCAAAGGTAGATAAAACCACAAAGATGGGGAGAAAACAGGGCAGAAAAGCTGAAAATTCTAAAAATCAGAGCGCCTCTTCTCCTCCAAAGGAATGCAGCTCCTCACCAGCAATGGAACAAAGCTGGATGGAGAATGACTTTGACGAGTTGAAAGAAGAAGGCTTCAGAAGATCAGTAATAACAAACTTCTCGGAGCTAAAGGAGGATGTTTGAACCCATCGCAAAGAAAGTAAAAACCTTGAAAAAAGATTGCAAGAATGTCTAACTAGAATAAACAGCATAGAGAAGACCTTAAATGACCTGACAGAGCTAAAAACCGTGGCACGAGAACTACGTGACACATGCACAAGCTTCAGTAGCTGATTCGATCAACTGGAAGAAAGAGTATCAGTGATTGAAGATCAAGTGAATGAAATGAAGCCAGAAGAGAAGTTTAGAGAAAAAAGAGTAAAAAGAAATGAACAAAGCCTTTAAGAAATATGGGACTATGTGAAAAGACCAAATCTACGATTGAATGGTGTACCTGAAAGTGACAGGGAGAATGGAACCAATTTGGAAAACACTCCTCAGGATATTATCCAGGAGAACTTCCCCAACCTAGCAAGGCAGGCCAACATTCAAATTCAGGAAATACAGAGAATGCCATGAAGATACTCCTCGAGAATAGCAACTCCAAGAAACGTAATTGTCAGATTCACCAAAGTTGAAATGAAGGAAAAAATGTTAAGGGCAGGCAGAGAGAAAGGTCGGGTTACCCACAAGGGAAGCCCATCAGACTAACAGCGGATCTCTTGGCAGAAACTCTGCAAGCCAGAAGAGAGTAGGGGCCAATATTCAACATTGTTAAAGAAAATGATTTACAACCCAGAATCTCATATCCAACCAAACTAAGCTTCATAAGTGAAGGAGAAATAAAATCCTTTACAGACAAGCAAATGCTGAGAGATTTTGTCACCACCAGGCCTGCCTTACAAGAGCTCCTGAAGGAAGCATTAAACATGGAAAGGAACAACTGGTACCAGCCACTGCAAAAACATGCCAAATTGTAAAGACCATCAATGCAAGGAAGAAACTGCATCAAGTAATGAGCAAAATAACCAGCTAACATCATAATGACAGGACCAAATTCACACATAACAATATTAACCTTAAATGTAAATGGGCTAAATGCCCCCAATTAAAAGACACAGACTGGCAAATTGGATAAAGAGTCAAGACCCATCTGTGTGCTGTATTCAGGAGACCCATCTCATGTGCAGAGACACACATAGGCTCAAAATAAAGGGATGGAGGAAGATCTACCAAGCAAATGGAAAGCAAAAAAAGGCAGGGGTTGCATTCCTAGTCTCTGATAAAACAGACTTTAAACCAACAAAGATCAGAAGAGACAAAGAAGGCCATTACATAATGGTAAAGGGATCAATTCAACAGGAAGAGCTAACTATCCTAAATATATATGCACCCAATACAGGAGAATCCAGATTCATAAAGCAAGTCCTTAGAGACCTACAAAGAGACTTAGACTCCCACACAATAATAATGGGAGACTTTAACACCCCACTGTCAATGTTAGATCCACAAGAGAGAAAGTTAACAAGGATATCCAGGAATTGAACTCAGCTCTGCACCAAACAGACCTAATACAGAACTCTCCACCCCAAATCAACAGAACATACATTCTTCTCAGCACCACATTGCACTTATTCCAAAATTGACCACATAGTTGGAAGTAAAGCTCTCCTCAGCAAATGTAAAAGAACAGAAATTATAACAAACTGTCTCTCAGACCACAGTGCAATCAAACTAGAACTCAGGATTAAGAAAGTCACTCAAAACCGCTCAACTACATGGAAACTGAACAACCTGCTCCTGAATGACTACTGGGTACATAACGAAATGAAGGCAGAAATAAAGATGTTCTTTGAAACCAATGAGAACAAAGACACAACATACCAGAATCTCTAGGACACGTTTAAAGCAGTGTGTAGAGGGAAATGTATAGCACTAAATGCCCACAAGGGACAGCAGAAAAGATCTAAAGTCGACATCCTAACATCACAATTAAAAGAACTAGAGAAGCAAGAGCAAACACATTCAAAAGCTAGCAGAAGGCAAGAAACAACTAAAATCAGAGCCAAACTGAAGGAGATAGAGCCACAAAAAACTCTTCAAAAAAATCAGTGAATCCAGGAGCTGGTTTTTTGAAAGATCAACAAAATAGGTAGACCCCTAGCAAGACTAACAAAGAAGAAAAGAGAGAAGAATCAAATAGACACAATAAAAAATGATAAAGGAGATATCACCACCAATCCCACAGAGATACAAACTATCATCAGACAATACTGTAAACACCTCTACACAAATAAGCTAGAAAATCTAGAAGAATTGGATAAATTCGTGGACACATACACCCTCCCAAGACTAAACCAGGAAGAAGTTGAATCGCTGAATAGACCAATAACAGGCTCCGAAATTGATGCAATAATTAAGAGCCTGCCAACCCAAAAAAGTCCAGGATCAGACGGAGTCACAGCCGAATTCTACCAGAGGTACAAAGAGGAGCTGGTACCATTCCTTCTGAAACTCTTCCAATGAATAGAAAAAGAGGGAATCCACCCTAACTCATTTTATGAGGCCAGCATCATCGTGACACCAAAGCCTGGCAGAGACACAACAAAAAAGAATTTTCGACCAATATCCCTGATGAACATCGATGTGAAAATTCTCAATAAAATACTGGCAAACCGAATCCAGCAGCACATCAAAAAGCTTATCCACCATGATCAAGTGGGCTTCATCCCTGGCATGCAAGGCTGGTTCAACATACACAAATTGATAAACGTAATCCATCGTATAAACAGAACCAAAGACAAAAACCATATTATTATCTCAATAGATGGAGAAAAGGCCTTTGACAAACTTCAACAGCCCTTCATGCTAAAAACTCAATAAATTAGGTATTGATGGGATGTATCTCAAAATAATAAGAGCTATTTATGACAAACCCATAGCCAATATCATATGAATGGGCAAAAACTGGAAGCATTCCCTTTGAAAACTGGCACAAGACAGGGATGCCCTCTCTCACCACTCCTATTCAACATAGTGTTGGAAATTCTGGCCAGGGCAATCAGGCAGGAGAAAGAAATAAAGGATGTTCACTTAGGAAAAGAGGAAGTCAAATTGTCCCTGTTTGCAGATGACATGATTGTATATTTAGAAAACCCCATTGTCTCAGCCCAAATCTCACCACTCTTATTCAACATAGTGTTGGAAATTCTGGCCAGGGCAATCAGGCAGGAGAAAGAAATAAAGGGTGTTCACTTAGGAAAAGAGGAAGTCAAATTGTCCCTGTTTGCAGATGACATGATTGTATATTTAGAAAACCCCATTGTCTCAGCCCAAAATCTCCTTAAGCTGATTCGCAACTTCAGCAAACTCTCAGGATACAAAATCGATGTGCAAAAATCACAAGCATTCCTATACACCAATGATAGACAAACAGAGAGCCGAATCATGAGTGAACTCCCATTCACAGTTGCTTCAAAGAGAATAAAATACCTAGGAATCCAGCTTAAAAGGGATGTGAAAGACCTCTTCAAGGAGAATTACAAACCACTGCTCAATGAAATAAAAGAGGACACAAACAAATGGAGGAACATTCCATGCTCGTGGATAGGAAGAATCAATATCATGAAAATGACCATACTGCCCAAGGTAATTTATAGATTCAATGCCATCCCCATCAAGCTACCAATGACTTTCTTCACAGAATTCGAAAAAACTACTTTAAAGTTCATATGGAACCAAAAAAGAGCCTGCATTGCCAAGACAATCTTAAGCAAAAAGAACAAAGCTGGAGGCATCACGCTACTTGACTTCAAACTATACTACAAGGCTACAGTAAACAAAACAGCACGGTACTGGTACCAAAACAGATATATAGACCAATGGAACAGAACAGAGCCCTCAGAAATAACACCACACATCTATAACCATCTGATCTTTGACAAACCTGACAAAAACAAGCAATGGGGAAGGGATTCCCTATTCAATAAATGGTGATGGGAAAACTGGCTAGCCATATGTAGAAAGCTGAAACTGGATCTCTTCCTTATACCTTATACAAAAATTAATTCAAGATGGATTAAAGACTTAAATGTCAGACCTAAAACCATAAAAACCCTAGAAGAAAACCTAGGCAGTACTATTCAGGACATAGGCATGGGCAAGGACTTCATGTCTAAAACACCAAAAGCAATGGCAACAAAAGCCAAAATTGACAGATGGGATCTAATTAAACTAAAGAGCTTCTGCACAGCAAAAGAAACTACCATCAGAGTGAACAGGCAACCTACAGAATGGGAGAAAATTTTTGCAATGTACCCATCTGACAAAGGGCTAATATCCAGAATCTACAAAGAACTTAAATTTACAAGAAAAAAAACATTCCCATCAAAAAGTGGGCGAAGGATATGAACAGACAGATCTCAAAAGAAGACATTTATGAAAAAATGCTCATCATCACTGGCCATCAGAGAAATGCAAATCAAAACCACAATGAGATACCATCTCACACCAGTCAGAATGGCAATCATTAAAAAGTCAGGAAACAACAGGTGCTGGAGAGGATGTGGAGAAATAGGAACGCTTTTACACTGTTGGTGGGGGTGTAAACTAGTTCAACCTTTGTGGAAGACAGTGTGTGATTCCTCAAGGATCTAGAACTAGAAATACCATTTGACCCAGCCATCCCATTACTGGGTATATACCCAAAGGATTGTAAATCATGCTGCTATAAAGACACATGCACACATATGTTTATTGCGGCACTATTCACAATAGCAAAGACTTGGAACCAACCTGAATGTCCATCAATGATAGACTGGATTAAGAAAATGTGGCACATATACACCATGGAATACTATGCAGCCATAAAAAAGGATGAGTTCATGTCCTTTGTAGGGACATGAATGCAGCTGGAAACCATCATTCTTTGCAAACTGTCACAAGGACAGAAAACCAAACACCACATGTTCTCACTCATAGGTGGGAACTGAACAATGAGAACACTTGGACACAGGGTGGGTAACACCACACACCAGGGCCTGTCATGGGGTGGGGCTAGAGGGGAGGGATAGCATTAGGAGAAATACCTAATGTAAATGACGAGTTAATGGGTGCAGCACACCAACATGGCACATGTATACATATGTAACCTGCACGTTGTGCACATGTACCCTAGAACTTAAAATATAATTAAAAAAAGGAAAAGTAAAAATAAATAAAACTATCCAAAAAGAAAAGAAAAAAATCAGATAGACTGGAGGACAGCTCAATAAAAAGTGTGTAGACATAAGTAGGTGTGAGATGGCACAGGGCCTTGGAATTTTGATTTTATTTCAGGTGCGTCGGAAAGCCACTGGCAATTTTTTTTTTTTTTTTTTTTTGAGACAGAGTTTCGCTCTTGTTGCCCAGGCTGGAGTGCAATGGTGCGATCTCAGCTCACCGCAATCTCCGCCTCCCAGGTTCAAGTGGTTCTCCTGTCTCAGCCTTCCAAGTAGCTGGGATTACAGGCGTGCACCACCACACCAGGCTAATTTTGTATTTTTAGTAGAGACGGGGTTTCTCTGATTTCTCTTACGGGGTCAGGCTGGTCTTGAACTCCCAACCGCAGGTGATCCGCCTGCCTCGGCCTCCCAAAGTGCTGGGATTACAGGCGTGAGCCACCATGCCCGGCTGCCATTGACAGTTTTTTAAAAAGCAGCGATAGGACATCATTTTTGATACATAGAGAATGATTTGGAGCAGGGAAAATGGAGATGAAGGGACCTGTTAGGAGGCTAGCATAGCAATCTAGGCTGGAGTCTATGCCATACCATCTGAATACGTTCACAAGATCTTGAAAGCTAAGCAGAGTCAGCCCTGGTTAACACTTGGATAGGAGTGATCCAGGTTGGAAACGTTGATGGCCTGTAGTTAACATGCTGGATGTGGAAATGAAAGATAGATGGATCAGTTTTGAAGGTAGAAGCAGCAGCATTTTCTAATGGATTGGATAATTCCCAGGCTTTTGGCTCAAGTAAGTAAGTGGCTAGATGGCGATATCATTTGTAAAAATGAAGAATTCAGAGTTTTATTTAGGACATATTCAGTTTGAAATGTCTGTGAGACAACTAAGTGGAGGTGGCATAGAGTCAGAAATGTGAGTCTGGAGTTTAAAGAGATCTGGACTAGCCATACAAATTTTATGCTGAGTCACATCAGCATAAAAATGACATTAAATTGCATGGGAATCAGCTCACTCAGGCAGTGGTTGGGAGAAGAAAGAAAAACAGTCCGCTAAGGAAGCTGAGAAAGAGAGGCCAGCAAGGTAGGAGAAAACCAGGAAATAGTGGGAAATAGCCCAGAGAAGTTTTCAAGAGAGGAAGTGGTCAACTCTGTTGAATGTTGCTGAGATATGAAGTGAGAAGCAGAGAAGTGCTTTAGATTGGCAACAGGTGATAATGATCTTGACAGGAGTAGTTAAGGAATAGTGGGGACAGATGCTAGATTATAATGGCTTGAAGAGTGAATAGGAGAGAGACATTTGGCTGGAGATTTGAAATTTTTTCCCATAATGTTTCTTCTAGTACTTAATAAATCATTTTTTTAAAAAGATCAAAAATTAAAACTGAAAAATTCACCAGTGTCTTCCAGACCAGGAAATGGGCAGAAACAACAAATGCAGTAAACTTCAAAGCCAGAAAACAAAAAAACAAATGAACAGAATATTCAAAAGTGGAGTGGAGGCCGGGTGTAGCTATTCACACCTGTAATCCCAGCACTTTGGGAGGCCGAGGCAGGTGGATCACTTGAGGTCAGGAGTTTGAGACCAGCCTGGCTAACATGGCAAAACCCCATCTCTACTAAAAATACAAAAATTAGCTGGGTGTGGTTTTGGGCGCCACACCCAAAGTAATAATCTCAAGTAGTAATCTCAGCTACTTGGGAGGCTGAGAGAAGAGAATCACTTGAACCTGGTAGACGGAGTCTGCAGTGAGCCGAGGTCATCCCACTCCACTTCAGCCTGGGCGACAGAGCGAGACTCCGTCCAAAAAAAAAACCTAAAAGCAGAGTGGAGAAACAAGACATGGCTCAATTCTTTTGGTTCTGGAGAAGACATGAGAATGAGATTAGAGAAAAAAGGAAAAATCATCCGTTGGTAGGAGTGACACTTTCTCCTTCAGAAAGGAGCAAAGATATGTGCAGGTGTGGGTAGTTTTGTTGCTGTGGTGGTGGGAAAATAGGGAGTTCTTATTGATGGGGTCATTTTCTTAATTAAAGGTGAGATAATCAGGTGAGAGAGAAAATAGAAGAAAGTGTATGGGAAGTTTGAGAAGAAAGAGGAAGGTATCAAATAGCCAATTTAGAGTGTTGGGAAATGAGCCTGTCTGTTCATTTGAAATTAGTTTTAGTCTGTTTTGACCTCCAAAAATGGCAATTTCATATGGTTTGATCCAATACTTGAGAAACGTGGCAAGTTTTTATTAGTTTGGAATCTCCCTAACTCAACATTTGTTATTCTGAAGTTTATGTTTTGGAATCATTAAAAATATTAATAATGCAAAGGAAAGTCATCTAGATAACTTTTGGGTGAAATGGTTAGACTACTTATGGTTCCTTCATGCCTTCAGATATTAATTAGGAGACTTTAATGTGCTAGGCTATTAGATCTAGTCTAGGTGAGCCAGGTAGATGTAGTTTCTGCTTTTGTGACGCTTTAGTGGGGAAAGGCAGACAGCTAAGCTATTTGATCACATTTTACTACTCCCTGTGTGACAAGGGCCAAGCAGAATTTCAGGGTAGCATGGGAGTATACCTCAGAATCATCTAACCTGGTGACAGGATAGGGCCTGGGCAGGCTTCTCAAAACTTTTTTTTAAAACTTAAGACCTGTAGGATGCAAAATAGCCCAGTAGGAGGTAGAGGAAGACAGTTCTAGGGAAAGCATGTGAATAAAAGCCTATAGGTGAGAAGAGGCATCACAAATCTGAAGAAATGGGATAACTTTAAGAAAGCTGCAGTAGAGTATGCTTGAAGATGAGGCAGAAGAGGGAGGTTGAGTCCAAATTATGAAGAACTTTATCAGCTTTTCGCAAGCCTTTTGGATCTTATCCTAAGAGTAACAGGAAGCCATGGAAGGATTTTAAGATAATACAGAATTTTGCAAACATGTTTGCAGCATCCTTTTAAATGTAATTACTAATGTCTGATAAAATATTGCATGTTTTTCAAAGGTCATCTAGAAAAGAACTCATTTATCAGCACACTAATTGGATTAAATACTTGGAAGTAAAGTATTATCTTTTAAAAATATCATTGAAATGATGCCTTCTTGCCTCAATTTCAAGATCAGGATAGTCTTTTTTTCCAAAACCATGGTGGCTAATTTTAAAAGTAGAATTGTATTTACAATATTTTTAGACTTTTTTCACTATTGTTTGAGAAATATTCTTGCCGTTTTAAAAATAGGAAATATAATGATAAATAAACTATTAAATTTTCATTGGCAGAAGAGGTAGAAAGACTGGAAAGAGACCTAGAAAAAAAGATGATAGAAACTGAAGAGCTTAAGAGCAAACAAACAAGGTTCCTTGAGGAAATTAAAAATCAAGATAAATTGAATAAATCATTAAAAGAGGAGGCCATGTTACAGAAGCAGAGCTGTGAGGAACTCAAGAGTGACTTAAACACAAAAAATGAATTGGTAAGTTCATATTTTACATTGCTTTGGCTGTATTCTCTTAAGACAGATAATTCTTTGCCCTTGGGTCTAAAAATACAACTTCCTGACCATATAATGGGGAAGATGTGGTTTAACAGAAATATGTGGAAAGGCTTATGAATTGTAGTTGACTGTGTACTAGATGATATGGCTTCCCAAAAGACTAATGCTATCTTGGGCTGCATTATGTACTCCTAGACATTTGTATTTTTTAAAAACAACATTGTAGGTGAGGCTGTTCATTGGCAAAAACATTTAGAAGGCGATCTGGCAAAATTACCTAAAATTTTGTGAGTTATAGGTCTTTTTGGACATGGAATCCATCTTTTATTACTAAGATAAAATATAATATCTTTATGCTGATTCCCTGGTGCACGTTACTCAGCCCATTGAAAACCTTGGCAAAATGTCAGACCTTAAGACTTTCCACTATCCCAAAACTATGAACTGTAGTTGCCTAGTTTTCTCTTTTGCTTATTTATAATGTTATTGATATGTTTGTGCTGTGAATAAATGTTTTGTAAACTGTCAGAAGTTTTTGCTTTTTTTTTTCTATACCTATTTTTGTTAGAAGTCAGACTGTGCTCTTCTCTGTGTCATTATGTTATTTTTATCATTAACCATTTAAAAACATGTTTATGCCAGGTGCCATCGCTCATGCCTTTAATCCCAACACTTTGGGATGCTGAGGTGGAAGGATCACTTGAGGTCAGAAATTCAACATCAGCCTGGGCAACATAATGAGACCCTGTCTCTACAAAAACAAAAATAAAAATAAAATAAAAACACATTTATATACAAAATTAATGTATGTTCATTGTAACAAATTTAGAAAACACAACTGTATTTAGCAGAAATGAAAGTCCACTCTTCCCTACCCCATTCCCCAGATATTAATATTTTGTTTTCATGCTTCTTATACAGTATACATGTAATTACATAATGTATATATAATTAAGCATGTTATACCTTTGAATATTTTTGTAATGAAAAAAGGAATGTTACTGTGTACAGTTATTCCTCTGTATCTGTGGGGGATTGGTTCCAGGACACCCCCATGGATACCAAAATCCATGGATGCTCAAGTCCTTTATGTAAAATGGTGTAGTATTTGCAAGTGACTTTCGTACATCCTCTAGTATACTTTAAAATCATTGCTAGATTACTTATAATACCTAAGACATTGTCAATGCTAATAAATATTATATTGTTTAGGGAATAATAATTAAGAAAAAATATCTGTACATGTTCAATACAGATGCAACCATCCTTTTAAAAAATATTTTTAATCCGTGGTTGGTTGAATCCACAGATGCAGAACTCAGATATGGAGAGTAGACTGTATATTATTATTCAGCATCTTAACTTTCACAAAACAGCATACGTGGACAACTCTCCAAGTTAAAAAATATATGTACATGCATGTATAAAGCCTTCTTACTCTTTTTAAAGTCTATGTTGTGTTCCATTAAATGTATTCTTCATAATTTAGTTAGCCTATTCCTATTGATGGATATTTAGGTTGCTTTCACAATTTTTGCTATTAGAGACAGTACTACAGAGAAAATCTGTGTGTGTGTGTGTGTCTATATATACCTTATGCATTCATACTAGTATTTCTTTAGCATAAACCACTAGAAGTGGAATTACCGTGTAATTTGCATTTAAAATTTTGATAAGTGTTAATGCACACTTCAAAAGCTTCTAACCAATTTACATTTCAGAAGGGAAGAAAATACCCAATTTCCAACTAGGTACTATTATTTTGAATTTGTACATATGGTAGAAAAAAATGGAATCTTGTTTTAATTTTGAATTTTTATAGTTGTTGGACAGTTGAGTATTGCATATATATTTATTGGCTATTTTGTATTTCCTCTTTAAATTGCCAGTTCATATTGGTTTTGCCTATTATCTGTTAGTCCCAAGGACTATTAGATGCCTAAAATAATTCTGGGTCTTATTCTAAGAGCTTATATTTGAAAAACATTTTTATTATCTTTTGCAGAATATCTAATGATAATATCATCTGTGATTATGTGAAGTTTTCCATTTTAAAAAAGTAATTGCTTGTGCATTAGGCCAATTAATGTATAAAAGAAAAGTAGCACTGAAGTAAGTCTTCTGGTGGCCATTTAAACCGTAGTAGTCCTGTCCTGCCACCAACAAATATTAACCAAATTTACTCTTTGTCCTTTTGCAAATTATTTAATTCCTGTGCTTCAGTTTAGTTATACTTAAAATGAGGATTATTTACCTGTCCTGCTAGCCTCACAGAATTGTGAGGATTTAATGAGCTAATAATGAAAATAATTTGAAATGAATCAAGCTAAGTAATGGAAGGTAGTAAATCTATAACTCAGAATGACAATAAAATACATCCATGTAAGAATAATGCCAATACTAAAAGCCATGTCTTCCTATGGTAAGTTGTCAGTAAAGAGCAACTTGTATTATTACAGTTTAACTCTCCAGGTGATGGTATCTGTTTGCTTCTTTTAGCCCTTGTCTTGGTTTCTTGCAGGCCCTTTTCTGCTGATTCTTTATTCTTCCTTAAAGGTAGTTCTTCCAGGCCTGAACTGTACACTATGTTTTTCAGGGTTTGCATGATAACTTGCATTAATATGCTTGCTTACATTTTAAGTTTTGAAACTGGCTTGTCTTCTTGGGAAATGTGGTTGTGTGCGTATGTATTTTTTTTAATGGATGTTTATGTAGGAGAGCAAATTTGAATGTGGGGGAAAGAATTATTTTTCTGATTGGTAAATATGTTACCTCCAGTCAACTCTTGATTATCCAAAGCTAATACTGTGACTAGCCTACTTTCCAGTTCATTTGACATCTATTTTGCTTTTATTCATGCATTTCTTCAACAGATATTTATTGAGTGCTTACAATATGCTAAGCCTGGGGCTTATAAAAGGCACAAAAGTGCTTTGAAATGCACAGCCTATTTATTATTATTTGCCTGCAGAGACCAGTTCATGTATTCTCTGTGATTCCAGTCACATTTGCCTGTTGTTTGCCACTATTGCCAATGAGTTTTGAGGAGAGAACCCAAGATTAGTTGACAGTGTTGATTGTGAGTTGCTTTCTTGAGACTCGGAGACTTATGAGCATTCAGTGAAAATATCAATGTGGGTAATGTGCTGGACACCCTGCAGCAGTACATCGAAGGCAGCATGGAAGAATAGGCAGTATTGGATTTGAAATCAGGAGACTTGGAATTGAATTCTGCCTCTTCTACTACCAGCTATGAAATTGGGCAAGTTGTTTAACTTCTCTGTGCAGCTTTTATCATCTTATTGGGTGGTTGTGAAGATTTAGTGCAATAACATATGTAAAATGCTTAGCACAATGTCTGGCACACTGAGAATTTGGCTCAATGTTACCCGTTATGTAGGCTATTACTTCCATTTTGATGGATAATCAGGAGGTGACTGTGAACTAAATCATGCACGACTTTGATTTCCTGGGCCTTGTAAAATGTTTGTGTTTGTTTATGTTTTATTCTCTTCAGCTTGCATTTTTATATTAATGAAATTTTTCTGCATGCTTTTTCTTTGATATCTACCATCAGATACTGGCCAAAAAAAGACAAAAATCACTTAGTGGATCTTTGAAATAAACTCAAAGTTTGGTTTGGTAGAAAGGAGCTAGTACTAGTAGTTAGTTAATAAAATATTTAGTTTCTGACACTGATCTAATATGTAACTTTTGACAAGTCAGTTCACCAATCTGAGACTTAATTTCTGTGTTTATAAATTCAGAGAATTAGATTGGATCATTTTTCTTCTCCAAGCTCCAAAAATTTCTAAGAATAAAAAGTTATAGTAGAATTACTTTATTAAAATTGAATATTACATATTTGGATCTGGTTGAGCTTATTCACATCCCTTATTCTTTATTACAAAGAATAATATTCTGAACACTTAATACTACAGCAACAACAGTATGACAATTAAAACCAAGCTCTTATTTTCATCCTTCTCATTCCTCTTTATTTCTCTGCAGTTAATGTCAGTTATCATTTTCCTTTGTAATTTGAAACTATTGTTAAAGTCGGAAAGTCAGTTTAAGAAATTAGTGCTAATTATTGGAAAATCAGGAAGCAGGTATTTATTAGGCCAGTTACACAAAAATAATTGATACAAAAATATTTTCATGTTTAACAAATTTAAGTGATTTTTAAAATCATTATTCATTATATCCTGAAGCAGCAGATAAACTTCAAAGGTCTTTTACATGATCTCTGATGAAATAATAATTTTGTATTTCATTTTTTATAATTTAGAAGTAAGATAAAATGTTTTGAGTGTTGTGCAGCTTACTGTGAAGTTTTTAAACATATATGATTATAACTTATGATGAGAACTTACCATATCATCACACCTTTATACTAACTTACTGATCCTGTATGTTGTCTCATATCAAATTGGGCCAATAGCTAAAACAGAAGACCATAGAACTAACACGAGCATGTCAGAAGCAATATGAGCTGGAACAGGAATTGGCCTTTTATAAAATTGATGCTAAATTTGAGCCACTAAATTATTATCCATCAGAGGTGAGTTATTTTAATTTTTTAGTAATCCAAAGTTAAAGCCCACATGGGATGGAATGGGGGAGGGCAGGTGGTGAGGACATGTAAGGGATTTCATCAGATATCACTCCACTTTCTTGTTATGAGAGGATTAAACTGGATTTTGGTTCAATCTATGACTTATTTGGCTCCGCGAGTTAGAACAGAATCCTAAAGAGGTAAAAAACTTCAAAAGAATCTTTGCCCATAGCCATATCCATTACCAAAAGCAGTCGTCTAACTCGCAGCTATCTTTCCCAGGTGTATGGGTTGATCAGCTCCTTTAAATCCAGACTTCTGGGAAAAGTGCTTCAGTACCATGGAATAGTCATCCCCTTACATGGTTTGTTCAGTAATTACTGGGTTCAGTATTAATCAATCATGACTGGTACAAATGCCATAAATGTCACTGCAAGTGAGGAAATGCCAAACTTCTAAGACCCAGTGATTCCAACCAATATCATATGATATTTCATTTTTAAAAATTCAATTATTAAAATGTATTATACTGATGGCTACACACCATGTATCTGAAAAAAATATTAGACTGAGATTTTACTTATATGAGCCAAGAAACCAAAATAAAACACCCATATTTCTAATTTGAGAGATCAAGCAGTGCTAAAAATCACATAACTGTAGGCAGTTCTTTAATCAATCAGTCCAAACTTTCACTCTTCTGTGGTAGGAGGAAGAATTCTTTTGAGACCATTTTTAGTTCTAATTTCCTTTTTTGGTATATTAAGAAGAAGATAAAAGAATAATATACATCTTTCAGCTCCTAGGCATGTAAAATTTATATAAACTTGAGCAATTCTGTGATATGTTTGCCACTAATAAAATGAATAATGTCATTTGACTGCTTGGAGATCACTTATTAAACCATAAATCTATTATTTTGCTTTTAGTATGCTGAAATTGATAAAGCCCCAGATGAAAGCCCTTACATTGGCAAATCCAGATACAAGAGAAATACGTTTGCCACAGAGAGTTATATTATTGACAATGCTCAGGCAGTACAGATCAAGAAGATGGAGCCAGATGAACAACTTAGAAATGATCACATGAACTTGAGAGGCCACATGTCACTGGACAGGCAACTGGAAGACAAAGAAAAAAAAATAAGTGCAGGTTAAAAAAAGTTATTTTAAATTCTTTAAAAAAAATATGAAAACATTGAATATGTAGGCCAATTTTGTTTTATAAGTCTTTTAATCGAACATGTTGATGGTATTGTTTCCATGAAAAGTCTAAAACAAAAGTGATTATCAAGCAGATTTATCGAGCATTTATTTTGTAATGATTCCTGTTATGGTTAAGAATGGAGTTTTTGGCAGTAATTTGATGGCAGCATGTCCAGGGGATTCAAGAATGAGTAAATCCCCTCCTTCAAATAAGCACTGGAACTATATATTCGAAGTCACAATTAGTAATAACTGAAGCAAGTAAAGAACCACTTGATTGATTACTATGCATGTAGCAAAAACCTAAAACAATGCTTTGTATAAGCTGCAACAGAGCATTCTCCTCAGGCCTGGGCCGAAGGCTAGCCTCTGACTTTTCCTGACATGCCCCATGCCCCACAATCTAATTCAAGGGATCTTAATACCTTCTGGCAAGTCACATAAAGGAATAAGTCAAGGCAGGGGGGCACTTTAGAGACCCTGCCAATGACAGACTTTGAATCTACTTACCCACTCAGCTGCATGGATATGGAAGAAAGAGAACTCTGACCTGGGTTTGTGCATCCCCCCAGCATTATGGCCCACTGTGGTGCTCTCAGTCAGACCAGCGGCTTATCTTTCCTTGACTGGTAGCTAAGTGGAAGGCATGGAAGGCAAATAGAGGTTGACTTGGTGAAGGAAGAAAAGAAACTGAGTTATTTATGTCTGCGTATACTATATGCAAGGCTCTGGGGGAAAGCAAAAATAAATCAGATTTTTATGCAGACTAGCTTTAAAGGGGCTGGCTCATAGTTTTATAGGACAGAGGGAGAGAGAAATCTTAAATTTGAGGTTGAAAATAATTGATTTGAGATCATCAACAGCTGGGAGAGAGAGCTCAGTAGTGAATTTCTTGATATTGAATCCCATCATAAAGCATTTGCCTCTAACGCAAGGTTTTATGGGTTATTTTTAATATCCTGAACCTAATTATAACTTAGTAACATGTAAAGTGCATATTTCCCAATAAAAGTCTTATTCTCTCAAAAGGGTTTACTAGTGTTGGGAATAGCCCCTTTCATGTTGAGAATTTTACAAATAAAAGGATCAATTATAGTTCTATATCATGTAATGAAACAGTTTATTCTAGAGATTAATAAATAGACAAAAGCGATCATAAGTAATTACTTTAAAAATTTTTTGTGATATATAATGACAGTTTAATAGAGCAGGGAGAAGGTTATTACAAAGAAAGAATATCTGGTCGAAATTTCAGAATTCAAGATTTTTCTTGTTTCATATTATGTGAGCATGGTTTTTAAATTTGCAGCACAAACTCGACTATCAGAACTGCATGATGAAATAGAAAAGGCAGAACAACAAATTTTGAGAGCTACTGAAGAATTTAAACAACTGGAAGAAGCTATACAACTAAAAAAGGTATGTAAAAGCAAAGCAGCAATGCTAAGAGGAAATGAAAAATGAAATGTGTTTTTCCCTTCATAACCATATAAAACAACTTAAAAAGCAGTTAGCTGCCTAGTTAATTATGGAATAATAAATTTCAGAGTCAAATATGGTTCTAGAATTTGCCAGTTGTAATTTTCTTCCATTTATGATGACATCCAATTAGCATTTTATAACATGTATAGAAATAAATTACTTAATTTTATGTAAAAAGGTGTAGTCTTGAGAAGTTGCTTCCTGATCTATCTCTTCTGTTTTAATTAAGCACTCTCCACCTTTAAGATCCTGGGACTTAGATTAAGAACCAGGAGATATCTCTGCTATAGCATGAACATTGTCATCAAACACAAGCCAAAAAAAAAAAAGAGATATGTGGTATACAAAAAGATTGATGTAACATATTCTCAAAAATTACCAAAGTGTGTTGTAAAGTAAGCGAGTAAGCAGCTCAAATCCATGATGTAATTGCATAGGGGCAAAAATTCAAGAAAAGGAAGTTGCTTGACATTTTAGTTTTTAAATGGGTAAAAAGGTTTTAGTTATTTATAACTTTTAAAAATCAGTATTTAAAAATTATGATGGTAACTACATTCATACCACAGTAGGTAGAACAACAATGTGAAGTCCAAATTGTAGATTCTTTTAAAAGATACACTGTATTGTTACTTTCAGATTTTATACTAACTAGAAATTGACTCAAGTTTATTGGAACCTTACTATATGTCAGTCACTGGGCTGGGCGCTGATTAATGAACAAAATAGACATGTGTCCCTCTCATGGACAGACTTGTGGGGGAAATAAGGCAATAAACAAAAAGGAAAAAAAATGTTTATTTAAAAAAAAGCAAAAAAGTTAAAAAGCATCAGTGTTGTAAGAAAAAAATAGAAAACTAGGGGAGATGTTAAAAGAGATATACTTTAGATTGTGGGGATTCACAAAGGCCTCTCTGAGGAGGTGACAGGCTAAGATACAAAGGATGAGAAGGAGCCAGTGAGGCAGAGCTGGCGGAAAGTATTCCATGCAGAGGTGCCAGTGTGTACAAAGGCCTTCAGACTAGAGATTTCTCTGCAGAATAAGGGAGACTGTAGAGGAAGATAAAGAGTCATGAGGTTAAAGATCATGCCAGGCTTCATAGGCATTTTTTTATTTTTTATTTTTGAGACGGGGCCTTGACTTCCTGGGCTCAGGTGATTCTCCCACCTTAGCTTGCAGAATAGCTGGGACTACAGGCATGTGCCATCACTCCTGGCTAATTTTTTATATTTTTTTGTAGAGATGGAGTCTCACCATGTTGCCCAGGCTGGTCTTGAACTCTTAGGCTCAAGCGATCTGCCCGTGTCGGCCTCCTAAATTGTTCATAAGCCATCTTAAGAAGTTTGAATTTTATTTTGCATGCAATGGGAAATCTTTGAAGGGCTTTAGATAGTTGAGTGGCTGATCCTGTTTGTCACTTTGCCTTACTTCATGAAGAGTGAAATGGACTGAGTGAGATGGAAGGGATGTGTGCATCTGTAACTCTCAGGAGGCTGTTGTTCAGTACAGGCAAGAGATGATACTAGCACCAACCAGGAAGGTGCTGGTGGATGTGGAGAGAAAGCCAGCTGATTCCAGGAAACACTGGACAGTAGAACTGACAGGACTTAATGATGGGTTGAAAGTAGGAGATGAGGTAGAGGGAGCTATCAAGACGGTTTTACTAATTTAAAAAGAATTTTTTATAATAGTACTGGCCAAAGCTTTACATAGATTGATAGATGTAAATAATGTACTTAATTTTAAAAGAAATAGATACTTCCAAAATATGCTTGGAAAATAGTTATTTAAATGAGTTAACATTAACAGTTAATAATTAATAATAAAGTTAATAGCCTAAATTTTTGTTTATACTGTTCACTTACTTGACATGCTAACAAAGGTAAGCTTCAGCTGGGTTCTGATTCAGTGAAATAAAAATCTCAATTTAATAAGAGTTTGCTGTATTTTGAAATTATTTAGTGTGAGATGATTGTCCAGTGAACACGGAATTCTAAAATTTTTTCCTGATTATAAAGGTATTGCAGTTATGGGGAATTACATAATAATCGTCCATATTTTATTTCTTTTCAGTCTTTTATCTTCATCTTTTTTACACTTCTATACAGACTCTTGAGAAATTTTTATATTTGTTTAAATCTCTATGCTAAAAACTGTTAGAAATAAGAGATAGAGTATTAAGTTATTACTTCTATGTCAATACTCAATTTATTGGTTGACTATCTTCATATTAAAACTAATTAGGAAACTGTAGTGTAGTAGTCAGTGAAATTGTCTAGAGTCACACAAAGTCTTGCTTCCACAAACTCCTAGTATGACCTTGGGCGAGATATTTAAATTTTCCATGATTCAGTTTCTTTATCTATAAAATTGGGATAATTATACTTTTTACTTTATATGTTTTGAGGATTAGATTAAAGGATATAAAGAGGCTGGGCATGGTGGCTCATGCCTGTAATCCCGGCACTTTGGGAGGCCGAGACGGGTGGATCACGAGGTCAGGAGATTGAGACCATCCTGGCTAACATGGTGAAACCCCGTCTCTACTAAAAATACAAAAAATTAGCTGGGCGTGGTAGTGGGCGCCTATAGTCGCAGCTACTCGGGAGGCTGAGGCAGGAGAATGGCGTGAATCCGGGATGCAGAGCTTGCAGTGAGCAGAGATCGCGCCACTGCACTCCAGCCTGGGCGACAGAGCAAGACTCCGTCTCAAAAAAAAAAAAAAAGTATATAAAGAGTTTAGAACAGTGCATGGCCCATAGTAAGTGCTATATAAAGTTGGCTATTATTAATACTATGTTTGTTATTAATAATTTACAAGTTGCCTATACTATTATAGAATGACAGCTTATTTGTGCTTGCTATTATTAGTTTTCATAAACTTTTATAAAGTATGATTTTCTACATATAAAAAGCATAAAAGTATAAAATATGCATGGAGTACTTAGATAACTCCCACATTTCACTTTTATTTTTAAAAAACTGATAGAATATAGAATACTTATTAAAATTATAGACATTGTCTTAATAAATCAGTGTTGTTCTTCTCTGTTAATTATATATTGGGGTTTGGGGAGATTAGATTTCAGAAGCAGGGAAAGACCTTCTTTACAAGCAGTTGAGTGGTAGACTACAACTTGTAAATAAATTACGCCAGGAAGCTCTGGATCTAGAACTGCAGATGGAAAAGCAAAAGCAGGAAATTGCCGGAAAGCAGAAGGAGATTAAGGACCTGCAAATAGCCATAGATAGCCTGGATTCCAAAGACCCAAAACATGTGAGTAAATTAAGAAATTTTGACTTGTTCTGTCTACATATTACATGTCTCATCATTGTTAGCATCAGAGTCCAGAGTCCTTTCTGAAAGTCTGTTTTAGTTTGATGTACAAATTTAAGTGATGTATACATACAGTCAGCCCTCCATATCCATGGGTTCTGCATCTGTGGATTTAACCAACTGCAGATCACGTATATTAGGAAAAAAAAGGATGATTGTGTCTGTACTGAACATGTACAGACTTTTTTTCGTTTGTCATTATTCCCTAAACAAGACAGTATAACAACTATTCACATAGCATTTATACTGCATTAGGTATTATAAGTAATCTAGAGATGATTTTAATATATAAGAGGATGTCCATAGGTTAAATACAAATATTATGCCATTTTATAGAAGGGACTTGAGCATCAGTGGATCTTGGTATCTGCAGGGAATCCTGGGATGAATCCCCCATGGATACTGAAGGAAAACTGTACATATATGTGTGTATATATAATGTATGTATGTGTGTATATATGTGTATTATATGTAAATGTGTGTGTGTGTGTGTGTGTGTATACACACACATATATATGGAATGTGTATGTCTAAAACAAAACAACCTAGGGCTTGGAAGAAGGTAGCTTTCAGTAAATGATGGCTGCATGGTATATATATTTTTTTTAAGTGGTTGAATTTCATTGTATTGCAGAGCAAGGGAGATTTGCTCCTTACCTTTCTCTCTCCTTGCCTTTTTTTCATCTTTCTTTCTCTCTCTCTCTTTTTTTTTTTTTTTTTTTTTTGCTCTGTCTCCAGGCTGGAATGCAGTGGCGCAATCTCCGCTCACTGCAACCTCCGCCTCCCAGGTTCAAGCGATTCTCCTGCCTCAGCCTCCCAAGTAGCTGGGACTACAGGCACCCACCACCACGCCTGGCTAATTTTTGTATTTTTAGTAGAGACAAGGTTTCACCATGTTGGCGAGGATGGTCTTGATCTCCTGACCTTGTGATCCACCCACCTCAACCTCCCAAAGTGCTGGGATTACAGGCGTGAGCCACCATGCCCTGCCGAAGCGATTCTCCTGCCTCAGCCTCCTGAGTAGCTGGGATTACAGGCGCGCACCACCACGCCCAGCTAATTTTTGTATTTTTAGTAGAGATGGGGTTTCTCCATGTTGCTCAGGCTGGTCTCAAACTCCTGACCTCCTGATCTGCCTACCTTGGCCTCCCAAAGTGCTGGGATTACAGTCATGAGCCACCACGACCAGCCCTTCATCTTTCTTAAGAGCAGAAAAAGCTGAAGGGGGTTCTGAGTCCTTTTTCTACCTCTTCTATTTAATCCTTTTTGCAAATTTTCCACTGAACGTATTTGTTTTTTCATATTGTTTTGTTTTGTCCTTAAAAAAGGAAACATTCTCTGGAATGTTTCTTCCTGAGATGTGGCTAGATATGGTCAGGTGGCTGGATACAGCCAGGCTCTTGTCTCTGTCTCTAAGAAGTTGTACTAATTGCTTATATTTTAGCTAATATTCCTAAAATACAAGGAAAAATATCTTCTACATATTCTCCTGGTATACCTTGAATAATAGGGTTTTTTTTAAAGAACTTTAAGATCTCTGGATTAATAGAAATCATAGAATTTAACATAGTAAGGATATTGTAATTGCTTTAAGTACTTGACAAGTTGTTTAACTGTTCCTTTAAGCATTTTAGTACATATCATATATTTTTTTTGTGGGCCAGCTAATTTCAATAAAGGATAACCTTATGACAGATATAAGGTCTTTTCTAACAAAAGCCTAAAAATTGAAACCAAGGTATTAATATTGAAACCAAAAGTAGTCTTGATTATTTTAAATAATTTTGAGGAAAAATGGGGTATTTTAAGTAATGTATAATGTGGTCAATAATATCTGACTTTATTGCATATGTTTGTTCAATCTCCTACCCATGTAAGGCCCCTGAAGACATGAACTCTATCCTACTGGTATCTGTATCCCCAGGGACCAACCAGCCGTGTGTTTATGAATGCTTGCATCGTGGAAGGGAGGAAGGAAGCAGCTTATAGATCCTACCCAAAACTCCTTTGCTTCCCCTTCCAGTTCTGTGATCTATGAGTCTAATTAGTAGCTGGATTATGTGTTTGCTTTCAACAAATGACTGTTATATTTCTGGCGGACAGAGAGTTCAATTCCCACTGGATTTCTGTAGAGAATTATATATAGAAAGGAGGTAAATGAGACATGGGAATGGCATCCAAGTTTTGAAGTCAGCTAAAATCAACCTGTGCAGTGGGGATGAAACATACAAACCAGATTTGAATTTCCTTTTTAATTTTATTAAAATTACTAATAGTTCTTAAGTTTGCAGCCTTAGTCCCAGCATCAGAGGACATCTCTTTTAAGTTTATCCAGCGGGAACATCTTTTTCTGATTCACAAAGTTTCATATTGGCTAGTGTTTGGCATCCCATTTTAGGCTACAAAATGTGAGCCTTTAAGCAGAAAGGAAATAATCAAGAGTGAGATGCCTGCATATTTTTCTATAGATATAGGTAGACTTTTATTTAATTTTTATGTAATCAGATGAAGTATCTTTCTGAATAGCCAATAGAATTTAAAAGTAAAAGCTTCACTTTGATGAGATATTATAGAAAACAACATATTAAGTGCCCACAATGTGTCATACATTGTGCTATATTTTCCATGTTCTGGTGAGGAACTTTATTAACATCTATCCATTTTTCTTTCAATTTGCAGAGGATGAAAATGTCATATAGAAATATTAAGTGAATTGTCCCTAAGTTATTGTTTTAGAAAGAGGTGGAGCCCTTGCTT
This sequence comes from Gorilla gorilla gorilla, assembly GCF_029281585.2. Classification (NCBI taxonomy): domain Eukaryota; kingdom Metazoa; phylum Chordata; class Mammalia; order Primates; family Hominidae; genus Gorilla; species Gorilla gorilla. Next base: position 117,486,760 of record NC_073237.2, read on the forward strand.
ATGCTACCACAATGACCCTCTCCTCACAAAGCAATTAAAGGTCTAAAGAGGTTATTTTAAAATTAGCTCAGAACTAAGCCTAGGCAGGTTTTCAGCAAATATAAGCATTTAAACTAGGTTTCAAATTCACAGACTATTTTAGTTATAAAATTATTCATAGAAGCACAAATTATCACCGGAGCAAACATAATGAAGATTTGTATTGCTTTTCTCTATTGGGAAATGCCCTATTGGAAGCAAAAGGTAACTGTTCGCAAGAGGGAACGAGCTGTAGTGATCTGTTGCAAAGTTTGGGCGTGATTGGCCCCCGGGAGCTTCCTGTGTTATGATTTAACTCGCGGAGGGTGGGGCCTGCCCGCAGAGGCTGCTGGTGATTGGGGGGCGGGGCCGCCGCTCACTCTTGGCCAAGAATGTGGTTTGAGGCTCTGCGAAGTTACAGAGGCTCGGAGGCGCTTGCAAAAATGTGGCTGTCAGAGAGGGAAGTGCACATGAATTTGAAGACAGCATTAGAAAGCGTTCCGCCCACAGTTTCTCTGTTCTCAACGGCTCAGTTTTAACAGGATAAATTTTAAGTTAAGGTATGATATTTTTTCTCTCTCTGTACAAAGGACTTAAAAGGAGGAGGAGTCAGAGATGTAAGTTCCTGTTTTTACAATAACTCTTTTGTGAGCTCCACGGTGGTGTAAATCGCAGAATCTACTTTTGTTCCCATGTATTTAATGTACACCATTGGCATATTGAACCAGATTTTTATCCTGCGTATGAAGGCTTCGGTGGAATTTTTAATGGTGAATTTTAAAGATTTATTGATATGAGTGCAGTCTTTTAAGAAATTATTTCTTGAGCCATAAAAACCCGAAATTTACTTAGAATGTAAGCTGTTATATGTAGTTAACTTTTCAGAAAGATTTCAAATGGGTATTTTGGGAGTGTAGGGAAAAGAGTTTGCAGAATACCATAAAGCTTTACCAGTAGTAAATTAAAAACCTTCCAATTAAGCTGCCACTCTTTTGTTCATCAGAAATGAAGAGACGTTTCTTTCTTGTATTTGGGGTAAGCAAATACATAAAATTGAGTAATATTCTTTTATAATCACATGGGTCTTAGACTTGAGATCATTGGTGTTCATTTTTCTGACTGATACAGTTCCCTGTTTCGATAACTTTCCCTTCATTTATTGTTGTATTCCTCTGATCCTGTGGGTACCAACTTAAGAGTCATGAAGGTGTGAGTGGGGAGGGCAAAGGTTCTCTGGGGAATTATTTTGTCTCCATATGAACAGTTGCCTCAGGAGACATGCAAGTCATTTGATGGATCTGAAATTCAGTTTTCTCATGTTTAAAAGGAAGGGTTAGACTAGATCATTGGCTCTCGATTTGCTTTCCCTAGCACACCTGAGAAATACAATCCACTCTTTTCAGTTAACAGTAGTTCCCTAATGCCATGACTTCAGGGTGCGGGAGGGTGTGTGGGTGTGTGAAAGCACTGTTTTCCACCATGGGTAAGTGTAGTTGTAGAGGGGTATACCTCCTTAGGGCCCTCCATTTTGAGACTCACTGGGCTAAGTGGTCTTTGAGGTCCCTGTCAGCTCTCAGTTTATTGAAAAGCCAAATGTTTGTTTGTATAAGAGATTGAAAGTAAATTTGAATTTCAAGTATTTTATCTGTTTCATACCTCTATTTTCTTCTAAGAAACCTTTTTTAAAAAGTACATTTAATTTTTTTATTAAAAAGGCATTACTTATCTACTATAAAAGTTTTTTAAATATAAAAATACTCATTACAAAAGGAAAAAATCCCCATGTAATCCTTCCACCCAGATATAATTCTTGTTAACATTTTGGGATATAGTTTTTAAGTCTTTTTCTATAGATATATGCCATAACCAACTAACTTTGGAAACCTTTTTTAAAAGACACATTTTAGGCTGGGCACGGTGGCTCATGCCTGTAATCCCAGCGATTTGGGAGGCCAAGGCCGGCAGATCACTTGAGGTCAGGAGTTCCAGATCAGCCTGGCCAACATGGTGAAACTCCCATCTGTACTAAAAAAACAACAAAAAGTAAAAACAAACAAAAACCTGGGTGTGGTGGCCCGCACCTGTAGTCCCAGGTACTTGGGAGGCTGAGGCAGGAGAATTGCTTGAACCCAGGAGGCGGAGGTTGCAGTGAGCTGAGATCGTGCCTCTGCACTTCAGCCTGGGTGACGGAGTCAGACTCCATCTCAAAATAAATAAATAAATAAATAAATAAAAAAGAGAGAGAGAGACAATTTAATGCAACGCAAATGACACTGACCTACCTAGCTGTGCCCTTGGAAAAACCACTTAACCTCTTTGATCCTCAGTTTTCTCACCTGTAAAGTGGAAATGATTTCCGTATCAAGTTATCCTGAAATTTAAATGAAAACTACCCATGTGAAAACAATATAGGGCCTGACACAAATAGATGCAAATTATTATATTTATTTTCTATTCTTCCTTTAAAAATGTTGTTAAGGGTTATTATTTTTAAAGGAGTTTAAGGAACTTGGAGTTTTGTTGATTTTTTTTTTTAAATTCAGTCCCATATGAAGGCTCAAAAGAGGGGTAAAGAACAACAGCTTGACATTATGAACAAGCAGTACCAACAACTTGAAAGTCGTTTGGATGAGATACTTTCTAGAATTGCTAAGGAAACGGAAGAGATTAAGGACCTTGAAGAACAGCTTACTGAAGGTAAGACTTTCAGTATGATTTAAGGTAAATCTGTGTTATTGCTGGTAAAAGAAACATTATAAAGACAAGCATTAATCCAGATAGTAGCTAAATACAGTTCACCTATTAGTACTAGTATTTGATAGGGAAATATTTACAGGATACCCAAAAGTATTTAATGCAATTTTAAGAGTTTTGTTTTTGTTTTGTTTTGTGGCATTGATGCCTAGTGAGTCAGGTCATTCCAGTCAGTAGGCCAGAAGTCAATACGTGATCATGATAAGCTCTGGCATGTGATTGTCTATGGCATAAAATCCATTCAGGAGCAAAGCACCCGTTGGCATCAGGGAATTCAGTGTCTGGTTATAAGAAGAAAGAGTTTTAGGATCTACTTTTGCAATGCTGATTTAAACTGCGACATATCCATAATAGTGGAAAAGGAAGACAATAGGCCATAGTGGTTTTTACACATAGGGCTCAGTGTAAAAAGATCCTACTCTCTGTTTTGCTACTGTCAGCTGTGTCACCTTGGACAAGTTGTTTTTTATCTCAATCATTAGTTGTTGGGAGAATTAAATGAGCTAGTATTCATAGGCCAGGAGTGGTGGCTCACGCCTGTAATCCTAGCACTTTGGGAGGCTGAGGCGGGCATATCACTTGAGCCCAGGAGTTCGAGATCAGCATGGGCAACATGGCGAAACCCCGTCTCTACAAAAAAAAAAAAAAAAAAAAATTAGCCAGGCGTAGTGGTATGTGTGCCTGTGGCACCATCTGCTTGGGAGACTGAGGGTGGAGGATCACCTGAGCTCAGGGAGGTTGAGGCTACAGTGAGCCGTGATTGTGCCACTGCACTCCAGCCTAGGTAACAGAGTGAAACGTTGTCTGAAAAAAAAAAAAAAAAGAGAGAGAGAGATAGTGTTCATAAAGTTCCTGGCACATAGTGCGTATCCAGTACTGTACATGGGATGTGTGTGTTTGTGTTCTAAGTGTTTAGGTTACACATTTATGTTGCCAGTCTTGGATTCATCTTATATACTGGGTGGTTTTGTTCTTTGTATTTAGCAGCAAGAACTCACAGTTTTGCTACATATTTTTTATTTTATTTGTAAATTAAACTTTTTTTTTTTTTTTTTTTTTTGAGACGGAGCCTCGCTCTGTCACCCAGGCTGGAGTGCAGTGGCGTGATCTCGGCTCACTGCAACCTCTGCCTCCTGGGTTCAAGTGATCCTCCTGCCTCAGCCTCGTGAGTAGCAGGGACTACAGGCACGTGCCACCATGCCCGGCTAATTTTTTGTATTTTTAATAGAGACGGGGTTTCACTGTGTTAGCCAGGATGGTCTCGATCTCCCGACCTCATGATCCGCCTGCCTTGGCCTCCCAAAGTGCTGGGATTACAGGCTTGAACCATCACACCCGGCCGAAATTAAACTTTTTACAGCATGAATCAGGCATTTTATAAGCATTGCCCCCTAAATGTACTATTTTTATTTTATACCTGCTTAATACTCCTTTACTATCTATAATAGGAAGAAAATTTAACATTATGTTTTGAAAAAGAAAAATGATAGGAAAGAATTGAAAGCTTAGAATTTCACTCTTGGCTTATAACAAAATGCTGAGGAGACAATGCAGTACTTTAAAAAGATATATTATTACCCTTTTTGCGTCTTGCTTAGGCCAGATAGCAGCAAATGAAGCCCTGAAGAAGGATTTAGAAGGTGTCATCAGTGGGTTGCAAGAATACCTGGGGACCATTAAAGGCCAGGCAACTCAGGCCCAGAATGAGTGCAGGAAGCTGCGGGATGAGAAAGAGACATTGTTGCAGAGATTGACAGAAGTCGAGCAGGAGAGAGACCAACTGGAAATAGTTGCCATGGATGCAGAAAATATGAGGAAGGTATGATTTTTTTTTCCTGCCTATTTTCCTTAGCTTCATAAGTAGATAATGTCCAAATTAAGTTAGTTGGAGGAGGTAACAGTACATTTTTAAGTGGGAAAAAGTATTAGTGGCTATATGGTGATTTTTTTTCTTTTAACAGTTGGGCTTTTTTTTTTTTCTTCTTTAGCTGTGATACATTTGGAATTATTATTTTTTCTTTGCTCAGAAAAGGAAGATTATTTAAGCTGCATTTCTATCCCTGAAAGGTATTGTTGCCAAATAACTCTAAAGAATAAGAAATGGTAGCTATTACAAATACTGTATTAAATGCTCATATTTTATTTGTGCTGAAAAATTGAGCACAGAATGGTTTTTCTTAGTCTTCTTGTTACTGGATAATTTTAACATTATTTTATAGCTAACAAGACAGACATATTGTTTTAAATTATATCCTTATGAACCTGATTTGTTACACATTCGTTTGGAGATTTCCCTTGCTCTATTTTAGTTGTTTGGAAAATGTTATCATACATGAGAACTAGAGATTTCCAAACTTCTTGTTCAGTAGAGCTGGCTCCAGAAATTGAATTAATATATTTTAATATTATGAAATATCTCAGGCATATTTAAAAAATCACAAATAATATTTAACACCATGTACTGACAACCAGCTTAAGAAATAAAACATTATAGGTACATTTGAAATCCTCTGTCTGCTCCTTTCCAGAAGTAACAAAGTTCTGAATATGGTTATTATTTCCCTGCACCTCTCTTCTTTTATTATATATGTAAACATCCATAAGCAATATATAGTATTTTCCATGATTTTAAGACTTATACAAAATGTATCATAGTGTACATATTTGGCCACTTTCTTTCTTCTTTCATGTTTATGTTTTTGTTTGTTTGTTTTGGTTTTTTTTTTAGATGAATTTTCGCTCTTGTTGCCCAGGCTGGAGTGCAATGGCGCAATCTCGGCTCACTGCATCCTCCGCCTCCTGGGTTGAAGCGATTGTCCTGCCTCAGCCTCCCGAGTAGCTGAGATTACAGGCATTCACCACCTGGCCAGCTAATTTTGTACTTTTAGTAGAGATGGGGTTTCTCCATGTTGGTCAGGCTGGTCTCAAACTCCCGACCTCAGGTGATCCGCCCTCCTTGGCCTCCGAAAGTGCTCGGATTACAGGTGTGAGCCACAGCTCCTGGCCTATGTTTTCGAGAATTATGCACACTGATAGATGTAGTTCTACTTTGTTCATTTTTACTGATATATGTACCATCCTGCTTTATGGACATACCACAAATTTATTATTTATTCCTTCTCTTTTTGGGGTGCATTTAGGTGATTTCCAGTGTTATGCTATTGCAAACAATGCTGAGCATAACATTCTTGCACACATCTTGAACACATGGGGACTATGCTCAGAAGCAGAACTGTGGGTCAGAGTATGTCCATCCTTCATTAAGTTCATGGATATTGTCAAATTACTTTTCATAGTGAGTTTATCAGCTTCTACTCCCACCAGCAATGTGGGGGCTACCATTCTTGCCACATCCTTGCCAACGCTGTAGTGTTGTCCAACTTTTTTTTAAAGCTTTTATTTTGAAATAACTCCAAACTTGCAGGAAAGTTGCAAGAGGAATACAAATAACTCACATTTGCCTTTCACCCAGAGTCACCAATTACTATTTTAACACATTTGCTTTATCTCCTCATATGTAATTTCTACATGATTTTATATACTGTTTAATTATTATTATACTTGAAGTTCTAGGGTACATGCAGATTTGTTACATAGGTATACATGTTTCACGTTGGTTTGCTGCACCCATTAACTCGTCATTTACATTAGGTATTTCTCCTAATGCTATCCCTCCCCCAGCCCTCCACCCATGACAGGCCCTGGTGTGTGATGTTCCCCGCCCTGTGTCCGAGTGTTCTCATTGTTCAGTTCCCACCTATGAGTGAGAACATGTGGTGTTTGGTTTTCTGTCCTTGTGATAGTTTGCAAAGAATGATGGTTTCCAGCTGCATCCATGTCCCTGCAAAGGACATGAACTCATCCTTTGTTACGGCTGCATAGTATTCCATGGTGTATATGTGCTGCATTTTCTTAATCCAGTCTATCATTGATGGACATTTGGGTTGGTTCCAAGTTTTTGCTATTATGAATAGTGCCGCAATAAACATATGTGTGCATGTGTCTTTATAGTAGCATGATTTATAATCCTTTGGGTATATACCCAGTAATGGGATCGCTGGGTCAAATGGTATTTCTAGTTCTAGGTCCTTGAGGAATCACCACATTGTCTTCCACAAAGGTTGAACTAGTTTACACTCCCACCAACAGTGTAAAGCGTTCCTGTTTCTCCACATCCTCTCCAGTATCTGTTGTTTCCTGACTTTTTAATGATCACCATTCTAACTTGTGTGAGATGGTATCTCATTGTGGTTTTGATTTGCATTTCTCTGATGGCAAGTGATGATGAGCATTTTTTCATGTGTCTGTTGGCTGCATAAATGTCTTCTTTTGAGAAATGTCTATTCATATCCTTTGCCCCCTTTTTGATGGGGTTGTTTTTTTCTTGTAAATTTGTTTAAGTTCTTTGTAGATTCTGGATATTAGCCCTTTGTCAGATGAGTAGATTGCAAAAATTTTCTCCCATTCTGTAAGTTGCCTGTTCACTCTGATGGTAGTTTCTTTTGCTGTGCAGAAGCTCTTTAGTTTAATTAGATCCCATTTGTCTATTTTGGCTTTTGTTGCCATTGCTTTTGGTGTTTTAGTCATGAAGTCCTTGCCCATGCCTATGTCCTGAATAGTATTGCCTAGGTTTTCTTCTAGGGTTTTTATGGTTTTAGGTCTAACATGTAAGTCTTTAATCCATCTTGAATTAATTTTTGTATAAGGTGTAAGGAAGAGATCCAGTTTCAGCTTTCTACATATGGCTAGCCAGTTTTCCCATCACCATTTATTAAATAGTGAATCCTTTCCCCATTTCTTGTTTTTGTCAGGTTTGCCAAAGATCAGATGGTTGTAGATGTGTGGTGTTATTTATTTCTGCGGTCTCTGTTCTGTTCCATTGGTCTATATATCTGTTTTGGTACCAGTACCATGTTGTTTTGTTTACTGTAGCCTTGTAGTATAGTTTAAAGTCAGGTAGCGTGATGCCTCCAGCTTTGTTCTTTTGGCTTAGGATTGTCTTGGCAATGCAGGCTCTTTTTTGGTTCCATATGAACTTTAAAGTAGTTTTTTCGAATTCTGTAAAGAAAGTCATTGGTAGCTTGATGGGAATGGCATTGAATCTATAAATTACCTTGGGCAGTATGGCCATTTTCACGGTATTGATTCTTCCTATCCATGAGCATGGAATGTTCTTCCATTTGTTTGTGTCCTCTTTTATTTTGTTGAGCTGTTGTTTGTAGTTCTTGAAGACGTCCTTCACATCCCTTGTAAGTTGGATTCCTAGGTATTTTACTCTCTTTGTAGCAATTGTGAATGGGAGTTCACTCACGATTTGGCTCTCTGTTTGTCTATTATTGGTGTATAGGAATGCATGTGATTTTTGCACATTGATTTTTGTATCCTGAGACTTTGCTGAAGTTGCATATCAGCTTAAGGAGATTTTGGCTGAGACGATGGGGTTTTCTAAATATACAATCATGTCATCTGCAAACTGAGACAATTTGACTTCCTCTTTTCCTAATTGCATACCCTTTATTTCTTTCTCTTGTCTGATTGCCCTGGCCGGAACTTCCAACACTATGTTGAATAGGAGTGGTGAGAGAGGGCATCCCTGTCTTGTGCCAGTTTTCAAAGGGAATGCTTCCAGTTTTTGCCCATTCAGTATGATATTGGCTGTGGGTTTGTCATAAATAGCTCTTATTATTTTGAGATACGTGCCATCAATACCTAGTTTATTGACAGTTTTTAGCATGAAGGGCTATTGAAGTTTGTTGAAGGCCTTTTCTGCATCTATTGAGATATCATGTGGTTTTTGTCATTAGTTCTGTTTATGTGATGGATTATGTTTATTGATTTGTGTACATTGAACCAGCCTTGCATCCCAGGGATGAAGCCGACTTGATCGTGGTGGATAAGCTTTTTGATGTGCTGCTGGATTCGGTTTGCCAGTATTTTATTGAGGATTTTCACATCGATGTTCATCAGGGATATTGGTCGAAAATTCTCTTTTTTTGTTGTGTCTCTGCCAGGCTTTGGTATCAGGATGATGCTGGCCTCATAAAATGAGTTAGGGAAGATTCCCTCTTTTTCTATTCATTGGAAGAGTTTCAGAAGGAATGGTACCAGCTCCTCTTTGTACCTCTGGTAGAATTCAGCTGTGAATCCATCTGGTCCTGGAGTTTTTTTGGTTGGTAGGCTATTAATTATTGCCTCAATTTCAGATCCTGTTATTGGTCTATTCAGAGGTTCAACTTCTTCCTGGTTTAGTCTTGGGAGGGTGTATGTGTCCAGGAATTTATCCATTTCTTCTAGATTTTCTAGTTTATTTGCATAAAGGTGTTTATAGTATTCTCTGATGGTAGTTTGTATCTCTGTGGGATTGGTGGTGATATCCTCTTTATCATTTTTTATTGCATCTATTTGATTCTACCCTCTTTTCTTCTTTGTTAGTCTTGCTAGTGGTCTATCTATTTTGTTGATCTTTTCAAAAAACCAGCTCCTGGATTCACTGATTCTTTTGAAGGGTTTTTTGTGTCTCTATCTCCTTTAGTTTGGCTCTGATCTTAGTTGTTTCTTGCCTTCTGCTAGCTTTTGAATGTGTTTGCTCTTGCTTCTCTAGTTCTTTTAATTGTGTTGTTAGGGTATTGATTTTAGATCTTTCCTGCTTTCTCTTGTGGGCATTTAGTGCTATACATTTCCCTTTACACACTGCTTTAAATGTGTCCCAGAGATTCTGGTATGTTGTGTCTTTGTTCTCATTGGTTTCAAAGAACATCTTTATTTATGCCTTCATTTCATTATGTACCCAGTAGTCATTAGGAGCAGGTCGTTTAGTTTCCATGTAGTTGAGTGGTTTTGAGTGAGTTTCTTAATCCTGAGTTCTAATTTGATTGCACTGTGGTCTGAGAGACAGTTTGTTGTGATTTCTGTTCTTTTACATTTGCTGAGGAGTGCTTTACTTCCAACTATGTGGTCAGTTTTGGAATAAGTGAGATGTGGTGCTGAGAAGAATGTATATTCTGTTGATTTGGTGTGGAGAATTCTGTAGATATCTATTAGGTCTGCTTGGTGCAGAGCTGAGTTCAAGTCCTGGATATCCTTGTTAACCTTCTGTCTTGTTGATCTGTCTAATATTGACAGTGGGGTGTTAAAGTCTCCCATTATTATTGTGTGGGAGTCTAAGTCTCTTTGTAGGTCTCTAAGGACTTGCTTTATGAATCTGGGTTCTCCTGTATTGGGTGCATATATGTTTAGGATAGTCAGCCCTTCTTGTTCAATTGATCCCTTCACCATTATGTAATGCCCTTTGTCGCTTTTGATCTTTGTTGGTTTAAAGTCTGTTTTATCAGAGACTAGGATTGCCGGCCCTGCTTTTTTTTGCTTTCCATTTGCTTGGTAGATCTTCCTCTATCCCTTTATTTTGAACCTATGTGTGTCTCTGCACATGAGATGGGTCTCCTGAATATAGCACACAGATGGGTCTTGACTCTTTATCCAATTTGCCAGTCTGTGTCTTTTAATTGGGGGCATTTAGCCCATTTACATTTAAGGTTAATATTGTTATGTGTGGATTTGATCCTGTTGTTATGATGCTAGCTGGTTATTTTGTCCGTTAGTTGATGCAGTTTCTTCCTGGCATTGATGGTCTTTACAATTTGGCATGTTTTTGCAGTGGCTGGTACCGGTTGTTCCTTTCCATGTTTAGTGCTTCCTTCAGGAGCTCTTGTAAGGCAGGCCTGGTGGTGACAAAATCTCTCAGCATTTGCTTGTCTGTAAAGGATTTTATTTCTCCTTCACTCATGAAGCTTAGTTTGGTTGAATATGAAATTCTGGGTTGAAAATTATTTTCTTTTAAGAATGTTGAATATTGGCCTCTACGCTCTTCTGGCTTGTAGAGTTTCTGAGAGATCTGCTGTTAGTCTGATGGGCTTCCCTTTGTGGGTAACCGAACCTTTCTCTCTGGCTGCCCTTACATTTTTTCCTTCATGTCAACCTTAGAGAATCTGACAATTATGTGTCTTGGAGTTGCTCTTCTCGAGGAGTATCTTTGTGGTGTTCTCTGTATTTCCTGAATTTGAATGTTGGCCTGCCTTGCTAGGTTGGGGAAGTTCTCCTGGATAATATCCTGAAGAGTGTTTTCCAACTTAGTTTCATTCTCCCTGTCACTTTTCAGGTACACCATTCAAACGTAGATTTGGTCTTTTCACATAGTCCCATATTTCTTGGAGGCTTTGTTCATTTCTTTTTACTTTTTTTTCTCTAAACTTCTCTTCTTGCTTTATTTCGTTAATTTGATCTTCAGTCACTGATACCCTTTCTTCCACTTGATCAAATTGGCTATTGAAGCTTGTGCATGTGTTACGTAGTTCTCATGCCATGGTTTTCAGCTCCATCAGGTCATTTAAGGTCTTCTCTACACTCTTTATTATAATTAGCCATTCGTCTAATCTTTTTTCAAGGTTTTCAGCTTCCTTTCAATGGGTTCAAACATCCTCCTTTAGCTTGAAGAAGTTTGTTATTACCGACCTTCTGAAGCCTACTTCTGTCAGCTCATCAAAGTCATTCTCCATCCAGCTTTGTTCTGTTGCTTGTGAGAAGCTGCCATCCTCTGGAGGAGAAGAGGCGCTCGGTTTTTAGAATTTTCAGCTTTTCTGCTCTGGTTTCTCCCCATCTTTGTGGTTTTATCTACCTTTGGCCTTTGGTCTTTGGTCTACCTCCAGATGGGGTTTTGGTGTGGATGTCCTTTTTGTTGATGTTGAGGCTATTCCTTTCTGTTTGTTAGTTTTCCTTCTAACAGTCAGGTCCTTCAGCTGCTGGTCTGTTGGAGTTTGCTAGAGGTCCACTCCAGACCCTGTTTGCCTCGGTATCACAAGTAGAGGCTGCAGAACAGCAAATATTGCTGCCTAATCCTTCCTCTGGAAGCTTCTTCCCAGAGGGGCACCCGCCTGTATGATGTGTCAGTTGGCCCCTACTGGGAGGTGTCTCCCAGTTAGGCTACGCGGGGGTCAGGGACCCACTTGAGGAGGCAGTCTGTCCGTTCTCTGAGCTCAAACACTGTGCTGGGAGAACCACTGCTCTCTTCAGAGCTGTCCTACAGGGACGTTTGAGTCTGCAGAAGTTTCTGCTGCCTTTTGTTCAGCTATGCCCTGCTCCTAAAGGTGGAGTCTACATGTAGAGGCAGAGGTCTTGCTGAGCTGCGGTGGGCTCCGCCTAGTTCGAGTTTCCTGGCTGCTGTGTTTACCTACTCAAGCCTCAGCAATGGTGGACGCCCCTCCCCCTGCCAGGCTGCTGCCTCCAAGGTCTATCTCAGACTGCTGCACTAGCAGTGAGCAAGGCTCCGTGAGCATGGGACCCGCTGAGCCAGGTGTGGGATATGATCTCCTGGTGTGCTGTTTGCTAAGACCATTGGAAAAGCACAGTATTTGGGCGAGAGTGTCCTGTTTTTCCAGGTACTGTCTTCTGTGAAGGTACGGCTTCCCTTGGCTAGGAAAGGGAAATCCCCCGACGCCTTGCATTTCCTGGGTGAGGCGATGCCCCGCCCTGCTTTGGGTCGCCCTCCATGGGCTGCACCCACTGTCCAATCAGTGCCAATGAGATAAACCAGGTACCTCAGTTGGAAATGCAGAAATCACCCGTCGTCTGTGTTGATCACGCTGGGAGCTGCAGACCAAGGTATTCCTATTCGGCCATCTTGGAACGGGATTCAATTTTATATACATTTTTATACAGATTTTTTTCCTGAACCATTTGGAAATCAGTTGTAGACATCATGCTCCTTTGCTCCTAAATATTTCAGTATGTATTTCCTATGAACAAGGACATTTTCTAACATAAACACAGAATAATTATCAAATTTAGGAAATTCAGTATTTTATCAGACTTCATGTTTGCCAGTCTACTGAGCTTTAAAGGCCTTCTTTCCATCTTTCTATTGTGGAGATGTTTACAGTTACAAGAAAGTTGAACAAATAGTTTGGTGAACATCTGTGAACCCTCTTGGATTCAATAAATATTTTGATTTATTTATTTTCTCTTTCTCATAGACACATACTTTTTTCCTTTGCTCATTAGACAGTTGCAGATATCATAACATCATCCCTTCAATACACATTTTTTTAAGAGCCTTTTGCTGCATCACTACGATATCATTATTACACCTAAGAAAAATGACGGTAATTCCCTAATGTCCTCTAATATCTTTTTTTTTTTTTTTTTTTTTGAGTTGGAGTCTTGCTCTGTCACCAGGCTGGAAATGCAGTGGCGCGATCTTCACTCACTGCAACCTCCGCCTCCGAGGTTCAAGTGATTCCCCTGCCTCAGCCTCCTAAGTAGCTGGGACTACAGGCGTGTGCCAACACGCCTGGCTAATTTTTTTTTTTTTTTTGTATTTTGGTAGAGATAGGTTTCACCATGTTGGCCAGGATGGTCTCAATCTCCTGACTTCATGATCCACCCGCCATGGCCTCCCAAAGTGGTGGGATTACAGGCATGAGCCACTGTGCCCGGCCCTAAGGTCCTCTAATATCTGAACCATATTCAGATTTTCTTGATTGTCCCAAGAATGCGTGTGTGTGTGCACATGCGTGTGTAAAATCCAGGCTGGTATTCTGTAGATTGAACCACGTTCTGGGTTTGACTGATTGTTTCCTCATGGTGTGTTTAACTTGTATCTCTATGTTCTATGTAAAATAGTATCTTAAGTTAACTGCGTTTTCCCCTGGTTACTGGAGAGGCTGATCACCTTTCATTTGCTGTTCAGGTTTCCCCTTGAGTGAATTCCCTATTCTATTTTTTGTTGAACTGTCTCTGCCTTTTCTTAAAGATTTGTAGGAATTCCTTACATATTCTGGATAATAATCTTTGGTTGGTTATATGTAGTATCTATATTTTAAACAAGCAGCCCAAATGATTGAGTTGCCAAGTGGTTTTTGGACAGTTCTTTTGTAGAAGTTCTCATCGTAGAATCCTCCTCTTTAATCTGTAATAGTTTGATCCCAAGTAAATAGATGAAAGAGATAAGGTTTAATCACAAAACACAAATGGACTAAAATGAATCAGAACCATGGTATGCTAATAAATATGTACTTATATTCTTGTTAGCACTCATTTAAGGTACTCTTATCATCCTTAATATTAGAGAGTGCCGGTCCCATTTTGTTCTTCTGATAAACGAACATGCTATGGTTTAATAGAGAGAGTATGGGCTTTGGAGTCGGAGATCTACATTTGTATGCTGACTATCCTTTTTCTAGCTACATAGCCCTGTGCAATTTACTTAGATATTCATTCTACAATTCCTCATCTGTAAAACTGCAAGTTGCCTTATACAGTTATTGTGAAGATACAATGAAATAATGAATATGAAAACATTTTGTCCAACATCAGATGAAAAATAAGCATTAAATCTTATCCTACTCTTTTTTTCCTTCCTTTCTCCCTCCTTATGTTTTTAGACTCATAAGTATCACCTACCTGGTCCCTTTGAAAAACAATATGTTGGGAGCTTGCTGACTTTCTTGATTACATTTAGCCAGGGTTTTGTTTTCCAACCAGGATATGCACAACCTGAGGCTTCGTCATATTGCTACTGAAAACTTTGTGGCAGGCAGCAGTAGCTGGCCAGCATTTGGTTTACGGTGCTCAAGTTACTTATAATGCCTTGCAAATGCTTAAGCAGCACAGTGAGGGTTCCATAGTTAAACCCACTGAATCTTTCTAGGAGCTTGCAGAGCTAGAAAGTGCCCTCCAAGAGCAGCATGAGGTGAATGCATCTTTGCAGCAGACCCAGGGAGATCTCAGTGCCTATGAAGCTGAGCTAGAGGCTCGGCTAAACCTAAGGGATGCTGAAGCCACCCAGCTCAAGGAAGAGTTGGAAAAAGTAACAAGACTTACCCAGGTAAGTAGGAGCATGAAGCCAACTGGAAACTGAGTACCCTGTGCCTTAAGATATCATCCTTCTTTTATTTATGTCTTAATTTAAAATTAAGCGTTTTTTCATACAATATATATGGAGTGATGGGAAAGGCAGAATTTTGGAGTCAGACATTGTGAGTGCTAATAACTACCCCTGTGTGAACACGGGCAAATCAGTTCATAGCTCTGAGCCTCCCAGCCTTTTCCTCCTCTGTAAAATGGCTTATGGGGAAGATAAATGAGATAATGGACATGAACGCATCTGACAGTTGATACTCAATAAATGCTAGTTTTTCCTTCTTAGAACAGGTTTAAGGACTTTTTTTTTGAGACAGAGTCTTGCTCTGTTGCTAGGCTGGAGTGCAGTGGCATGATGTCAGCTCACTGCAACCTCCGCCTCCCGGGTTCAAGTGATTTTCCTGCCTCAGCCTCCTGAGTAGCTGGGACTACAGGTGCGTGCCACCATGCCTGGCCAATTTTTTGTATGTTAGTAGAGATGGGGTTTCACCATGTTGGTCAGGCTGGTCTACAAACTCCCAACCTCAGGTGATCCACCCACTTCAGCCTCCCAAAGTGCTGGGATTACAGGCATGGGCCACCGTGCCTGGCCGAGACCTCTTTAGGTTGATGATAAGTTGTAGTTTGCTGTCTCCTTTTAGGGTTGGTTGAACGATCCAGTGGTTTAAATTATACTTGCAAGTTACAGAAAACATATCCAATAAATATTTATTGATTGCCCATTGAGGGCCAGGTACTGTGGATTCTCTAGGGAAAGCACAGACATGGTCACCATCCTGTGGAGCTGACAGATCTCTGATTGGTAAACTTTAGTCCAGCAGGTGAAACAGGTATGGAAGAAAGAAAGGGACAGGATTCTTTGGCCAAGGAGGAAGTAGTCAGGGAAGACCACCCTACAGAAATGATGTTTCAGCTGATGGCTGATGGATGAGTAGGATTTGGCCATGCAGAGGGGACAGGGTGAAAGGGGTAAAAGGAAAGGTAAGGTATTTGTATTCTAGGCAGAGAGGTGAGGAGAGAGAGCATGTAGTACATTTGAAGTGCTGAACGTATGCCTCCAGGATGCCAGGAGCAGGGAGAGGAGTGAGGAAAGAGAATGAGAGGTAAAGGCAGAGAGGCAGGCAGAGGCCAGTTGTAATATATTCTTTATCAGATTAAAAATACAATTTATTAGCCAGATGAGCTGCATCTTCTTTCAGGAAGCCCACCTCAACCTTTCCTTTCTGCCTGCTGAAAATCTGGGTTCAGGACTCTACTTTGGTTTTCCTATAACCTGTGCACAGTAAAGGTATTTATCATGCATATGATGATCATCTGTTTAGATGCTCCTGGATGATCTGTTTGTTTTACCCCAGCTAGACTCAGAGCTCAGTGAATGCCCAAATTGTATCTGTTTGTTTCTGCTTTTTCTGTGCCTGGCATATGAGAAGCGTCAATATGTGCTTATTTGATGAAAATGAAATAAATAAGATATTTTGAATCTCAGGAATGCATGTAAAAATAATTCATATGATTAGAAAAGGAACTAGAAATATATCTGGTTTATTATAGTAATTATGTATATTCCTTTACTTACGAGATATCAGATCATCCCTTGACAGTTGTCAGGATTGTATTTCTCAAGAGTACCGAGTTTTGTAGAAGTATAGTTGACAAGATCAGAGTCTCAGAAATCAGGAGGTTTTAGGAAAACAATTAAAATAACAGTAAATATTTTAAAATAATAATAAATAAAATTTCTAGATGGCATTTTCCTTAATAAATTCTCCTCTTTTCAAGCCAGACTGTACTAGCTTGAAATACACTGTCCTTTGTACTTTGATTGGCTTTTATTTTCTTCTCATAAGTCTTGACAAAATTATTTTAAGAGCCTGGCCTTTTCACCGATTCACTTGGTATTGAAAGGGACATTCCACCTCCCTCAGCACCAAGACTGCCAGGATTGGTCTTCAAACCACACATTGAGAATATGAAGCATAACAGATCTCCTGTCTCTGATCTGAAGATCTACAGATCTCTGGTTGGTAAACTTTAGTTGCATGAACTCACTTGTGATGCTTGATAAATACAGATTCCTTGGCCCCACCCACTCTAGAGATTCTGATCCAGAATCTCTTTTCTGAGATTGAGTTTAGGTGTCTGCATTTTTAACAGACATACCTAGCATTGATACAGTTTTTTTGAGGACCACAGTTTGAGAAATACTAGTCTAAGGGAAAGGAGGGCAATAATTGTTGGATCACTTGCAGAACTTTGAAAGGTAGGTGCCTCGGCCCACCCCTGAGGATTCTGATTTGGTGTATTTGGGCTGAGCTGATTTTGATGCTTACTCCTTCTTAAGTGTTAATAATAGTTTAAGGATTGTGTGAAAAAATTATCTTTGGTTTTTAAATTTGGGAGTACAAACATAAAATTGAGTTGTAAAACTATAGCTAGCAAGGGATTGTGTGTATATGTAAATTTATTTGTGCCTTTTAAAATCATAAATTATTGCTGTTTTACATTTTCATGTCATTGCTTCCTATGGTGACAGTTAGAACAATCAGCCCTTCAAGCAGAACTTGAGAAGGAAAGGCAAGCCCTCAAGAATGCCCTTGGAAAAGCCCAGTTCTCAGAAGAAAAGGAGCAAGAGAACAGTGAGCTCCATGCAAAACTTAAACACTTGCAGGTAGAGATTTGTTGTTTTAGAATACATTCTTACACAGAACACCCAAAGATGATGGTATCTTTAGTCAGGCACTTAACAACCTGCTCTAACATGTAGTAAGCAACTTGAATTACTAGAAAAAAGGGAATTCTGGGTGGAGCAGCACCATAGCCCCTGTTCTCTTGTGACCATTGTTTTAAGATTATTATTTGTGAATCTCCTTTTGTTTTTATGATGGTGCAAAGAGATAGAGGCAGTGTCAGTAGTAAACAATATACTGTGTAAACTCATGGGCAAAAGCAGTATCTTGCTTTCCTTCTAAAAGCAGATTTGTCACCAGACCAAACTAAAATGATCAGATTGGTGCATGCTCTTCCACTGAAATGTCTTTGTAATTATCCAGGAATTTAACTAGAGTGAGTTGCAGTGGGATTTCTTATCTGTAAATAGTTTTCACTATCCTCTTCTCGGAAAGGATGCTATTAAAAATGTCATCATTTTTTATTTGTGGGAATGTATGTCAATATTTTTATAGCTGTTCTCACAGTAATCTGCTGAACAAACTGCAGGAAAAACAGGTGGATAGGATTTTTCAGATAATTAAACTCTCGAAGAAGACAGATGTCTGAACAAACAAGTACCTGAATCATCACTTAGGTCTCCAAATCTGTGAGGTTGGGGGGCCTCTTGGCTGGCTGAGATGGTAGCTGTTATCACCAGAAATAAAAGGGCAGAGTTTATGTGGCTTGGAGGAAGGGTTCCAAAAAAAACTACCTAGGGGGATTTGAGAGAAATAAGACTAAACTCACCCAAATGTTCTCTTCTTCTAACGCTTCAAATATTTGTTCCTCGAAGTTTAAAGAAATCTAATAACCTGGAATTTAATTTTTACTGCTCTCAGTTCCACTTCTGAAGCAAATATCATAAAAGATATACATGTTTTCCATTACTATGTGAGGTGTGTGTGTATGTTGGGTCTTGCTTGAGTTATCATTTTCCATTTTTAGTATAGAAATTTGCATATAACACAAAAACAGAATAGCTTATGACCCTTATTTACCCATTGCCCAACCTAAACAGTTGTCAACATTCATTGTTTCATTTTGTCCACCTCTTTTGTTGCTGGAATATTTTAAAGAAAAATTTCATACATCTTTCTTTCACCTGCAAATACTTAAGTGTACATCTCTTGCAGAAAAGGACTAATATAATATTCTTCAGGGGGCTTCTCCAAAGTAGAAAGTGAAGTCAGCTTTCTAGAATGCTGACACGTGTTGTGGGACTACCTTAGTTAGAACTAGATTCTTTGATTACTTGGCCAACTAACCTCCTGAGTACAAGTTAAACCCACTCTACATGTCTTTGTCAGAAATCATGTAGTTGCAGTGAACCAAAACCTACTCACACTAGCTCAATAAAGGAGACAGCTTGCTAGGAACCAGAGCTGCTCTGCCTTTCATGTTGATATAGGGGCTCTCTCATTTCTCCGAGCATTGTATGTGGCCCAGCATAGACCCCAGCCCTGAGTTAACATATTTTCAGGTCCAGCATTTATATAGGCTTGCTGTACTGAATCTTGCTTCAAATTATGGAGAGAATGAGAACCTATTTTCTGGCTAGTTGATGTGTTGACTGGCCTCAAGTCAGATGATCTATGGCCAGGATTAGATAGTACTACAGAAAGGGCTGCCTTGGGGCAATGGGCATGGACAGTTTACAGATAAAGAGGACTCCAGATGGAACAGGCACTTGAAAACATGTTAATTGCATTCTAAATTCTTCATTTCAGTTAACATTGTTACACTGAGTTTGAAGTAGATTAATCATATGGAAATTTTAGAAATTTCTTTTTACTTGAAAGAGGCATTGCCTGAATTTAGTTCTGTGGTCTAGATATGTTTGTTAGTTCGTTAGTAGTGAAAATATGCTGGCATGTAATAGATAATCCCTATTTCATCCCCCTCTATAGGATGACAATAATCTGTTAAAACAGCAACTTAAAGATTTCCAGAATCACCTTAACCATGTGGTTGATGGTTTGGTTCGTCCAGAAGAAGTGGCAGCTCGTGTGGATGAGCTAAGAAGAAAACTGAAATTAGGAGCTGGGGAAATGAAGTAAGGAAACAGCAAGACCTCCAAGTCTAGAGTGGGCCTCACAACTTGAGAGTTGTGAGTGTGAGGTTCAATGATAAACTCACCTTTCTAAGTTCTGTTAATGGCAAATTTCTTTTGTAAGGTTCTCCTTATGATGTTTTCATGACTGAGACAAAAGATTGTTTAATTTATTTGTCTGCCACTGATTGTTTTTACATTTTGGATCTTTTTTTGGTATTTAAGAGTAATTTTTGGTATTTAAGAGTTATTGTTTCTTGAAAGTTAATTACATATGGTCAGGAAGTAGAGCCACATTATACATTTTAAATAGAGAAGAAACATCAAAAGAAGACATAATTATTTCAAATATATGAAATGGACATTTATTCTTGGAGCAAATATTGTTAGCCTGATATGAGCGTATGTTTTCAGAGTGGCAGCAGTCATTTGATAAAGCAATAATTTGCGCTTAGGAGATGGTCAGTAAATTGCTATAGATTGACACCAGTCCCTCCACACAGCTTTTTACTCTGGAGCTAAAGTTAATAGCATGTTTGCAGCCAGCATCAAAAATTAAATGTCACGTTTATACCATTTTTCCCCCTCCTTACTAGCATCCATAGTCCTTCAGATGTCTTAGGGAAAAGCCTTGCTGATTTACAGAAACAATTCAGTGAAATTCTTGCACGCTCCAAGTGGGAAAGAGATGAAGCACAAGTGAGAGAGAGAAAACTCCAAGAAGAAATGGCTCTGCAGCAAGAGAAACTGGCAACTGGACAAGAAGAGTTCAGGCAGGCCTGTGAGAGAGCCCTGGAAGCAAGAGTAAGACAAGGGCAAGAGGCACCTGGAGGGAAGTGTTTGGCAGATATTAATGTTTTTCAGCAAATTACAATGCTTCCTTTGTCACGTAAATACAACATAATTGTTATTTTCACTTATAACAAGTCAAGCTGGGTGTGACTAAAACTCAGCCCTGAATGTGGTTATAATGTCAAAGTCAGGCTTGTTTGTGACATTGTGTTTTCCTTGATTTAGAAGCAAAGGCAAGTTATTTTATAACAGGCAGGTAAATAATGCCACATTCCTAGAGTATGGTGTGTTGCCAGAATCTGGTATTTTTTGATGTGATGATTTTAATGAAGAGGCAAACATTCAAATGACTCCTAGAGATCGTTCAAGATAAAACCATTCCTGACAACTCATTAGTAAAAAATTAAGTTACAGCCTGTTGTAAAATGGGTGATAATTCTATAAAAAGTTTTTATTTTGCTTAAAACATATTTTGCCTAAAAATCATTCTTGAAATTGTATTTCTTCACAGATTAATTTTGATAAGAGGCAACATGAAGCAAGAATCCAGCAAATGGAGAATGAAATTCACTATTTGCAAGAAAATCTAAAAAGTATGGAGGAAATCCAAGGCCTTACAGATCTCCAACTTCAGGAAGCTGATGAAGAGAAGGAGAGAATTCTGGCCCAACTCCGAGAGTTAGAGAAAAAGGTAGGGGAGACTTAGAAAATGAGACACATAAGTACCTGCTGCCAGTGTCCTGCCCACTGGCAACTAGGTCAGCTGAGATGGGTGCGATCTGTAGTCACCTCTGGCTGCATTGCTGGCACAGTGCTGAACCTGACCTAGGTGAGACCTGGGTGCATGTCATTGAATCAAGAAGCTAAGACCATGTGTTGTGGTAGATGGAAACAAGAGAATTGAGAATGTAAGGAGTGACTTTCAAGTTAATTAGGTGGTACTTAACAAATGATATTGGGAGGAGTTTGACTCCTTTGAAACCTCTTGTCCAGTTGGACACATCCATGGGAAATTACTTTTAAACTCCTCATGATCCTTTCTAATACCCCTGCCTCTCTTTGATGGCTTTTCTCCATTCCACCTCAACCATCTACTCCCATTGTCACATTCTGGACTTTGTCAAGTTTAAAAATTGCACCCACCTCTGAAATCACAAACTGAAGTGTCTTGCTCTGATCATAACCGCTTATCTTGCTGGTATCCACACACTAAAAATTTGTCAGCCTTATTGAGCTTCCAGTTCATTAGTCTCACCCCCACCTTTGCTATCTGTTAAGCCCTTGTCTTTACTTTCTTACTTGTCCAACTTAAATTTTGTGGTCTACCAACTATAACTTTTTTTTTTTTTTTAACAAATATCCTCAAGTTCCTTGACCTTTTCTACTGTTTTATTTCCCTGACAAAACTGAAGCTTTCTGCTTTCTTTGGGCCTGCACTTCCACTGGTTGTTCCTGGAGAAAAAAGTCACCATCCAGTATTGTGGTGTCATTATAAACTCATAGTTACCAATCTCAAATAGACAATATGACCCTTTTCTGTGGTGAGCTTCCTCTCCCATGCCTCACTGTTTCACACCTTCTCATTCCTCACACCTGCTGTCTGCTTTCTCCCAGCCTCAGTGAATGCCTTGCTTCATCCTTCCCTGAGAACTCTTCAGTTTCCAAGTCCTATTGAATCCATCTCTAAAATGTATCTGGAATATATGTCCTTTTTCCTTCTCTGATGCTAGACCCTTGTGCTGTCATCATCTCTCTTCTGGATGACTACTGTGGCTGTCTGATCAATCTGTTACTTCTACTCATGACCCTGCTCCCCAGAGCAGCCAAGATGCTCTTTCTGAAATGTCAAGTGGCTGTAATGAGTCTCCCCTCCTGTAGCTTCCTTTGTTCTTAGGAGTAAGACCAAAACTCTTAAGCCTACGAGGCCTACATGATTTGCCTCTGTTTAGATCTCTCCATTTCTCACTGTGCTCCTCCTATCATTTTCTCAAAAATGCCAAATTCTTTCACCACCATCCTATGCCCAGGGCCTGATTCAGTGATTTCAAAGGCAGGTTCATCCATGCCGTGGTGGTAGTGCTAGGAAATGTTTTTCCAATGAATGGATGAAATTATGACCACTAAGATTCTTGACTAAGAAGACCTAGTCCAAGTTTCTCACAGTTTTGAGATCTATTATTTATTCATTGGATATATGTGGAGTACCTCCTGTGTATCAAGTATTGTTCTAGGCAGCAGTGAACAGAGTCCCTGCCCTCCTGGAGCTTACATCTGAATTCATTCCTGCCAAATGATTCATCTGTTTAATTAATGTTTCTTTTATTTTAGAAGAAACTTGAAGATGCCAAATCTCAGGAGCAAGTTTTTGGTTTAGATAAAGAACTGAAGAAACTAAAGAAAGCCGTGGCCACCTCTGATAAGCTAGCCACAGCTGAGCTCACCATTGCCAAAGACCAGCTGAAGTCCCTTCATGGAACTGTTATGAAAATTAACCAGGAGCGAGCAGAGGTGAGTTCACATGTACAGAACAGGTTTCCATCAATGATGCTGCTGTCAAAAAACATGGCAACTTGTATTATTGATCTTGCTATAGACGTTGGTTATTTTATAAACCACTGTAAAGTTGTCTGTTTTTCTTAAGACCTAAAGATTATATTCCCCCCATCACAACCCCCAATAATTTATTTTGTGCTGCCATGGATACTGCGTCCTACTGAGCCCTGAAAGGAATCATCAAATAAACATGCTATCCCTACCTTTAAGTGTAAGGATCCTTAGGGAGGTAGCTGTCAATATCTACCTGGACAAGGGTTCCTGAAGGATTGTCATATAATCCCTCTGAATCTCAAATTTTTCATCTCATGCAGTCATGTGAAAATGTTACTTCATAGTATGACTCCTTACTGAGCTAATGTCTGTTACTGTGCTTTATAGGATGCAAATGCTAATGAGATTAAGGTAGCAGATCATAGGAGACAAAAACCTAGTGATGAGAGCCCAGAGAGACATAATCATGGAAGACGGTAGTAAAAGTAAAAAAGTAAAAAAATTAGCCTTTGTTTTTTCTGATGCTGCACGTTGGGGTTGGGGGCTGGGCAGGCTACCCAACAATGGGAACAACACAGGAGAAGGTGGGGCTTGGATGTCCCTTTTCATGGACAGCCTGGTAGGCAATGTGATGAAAGCAGAAGAATCAATCCAAGAGGAAGAAATGAAGAAGACAACCTGTGATAGCAGTGGTGCCTTTCTCATACTTCTGTCCCAGTAGGAGTTGCAGGAAGCAGAGAGGTTCAGCAGAAAGGCAGCACAAGCAGCCAGAGATCTGACCCGAGCAGAAGCTGAGATCGAACTCCTGCAGAATCTCCTCAGGCAGAAGGGGGAGCAGGTCAGTGTTGGTACCCAGAGACCTCCTCTTTATCAGATTCTTATCAGTTCCTAAAAGACAAAATTACTGTAGGTGATGTCTCAAAGAATTCTGAAGTGCAATCAATAGTTAATCAGTACTTTATCCTCTACTGTGTGCCAGGCTTGGTGCAGTTTCCAAGTAATGCAGTTTCCTCACTGGGAAAGTGTAAATAAATATAGAATCATAATCAAGTTGAAAGGATAAATGTGTTTGGGAAAGAATGAATTCATTGGCAACTTTGTATGTGTAATTTTTTTAAATAGTTTCGACTTGAGATGGAGAAAACAGGTGTAGGTACTGGAGCAAACTCACAGGTCCTAGAAATTGAGAAACTGAATGAGACAATGGAACGACAAAGGACAGAGATTACAAGGCTGCAGAATGTACTAGACCTCACTGGAACTGGTAAAGTATTGGGCTTTGATTTTTGGCAGTGGTTTTGTAGTCATAAAATTAAATCATCTCATTTGTTTTTTACCTTTAACTGTTGCAAATCAAGTCCATGCTTGATTTAGAGAGCTGTGGTAATTAGCTTAATAAGTAAAATCAAGTAAATCAGATAATTTTAAAAGTATTTTCTGTAAGTGTGTTACTGGGGGACTTGGTTGCCAAGATAAGAGTTTCGTATTTGTGGGCGAGTGCAGTGGCTCACGCCTGTGATCCTAGCACTTTGGGAGGCTGTGGTGGGTGGATCGCTTGAGGTCAGGAGTTCGAGACCAGCCTGGCCAACATGGTGACACCCTGTCTCTACTAAAAAATACAAAAATTAGCTGGGCATGGAGATGGGCACCTGTAAACCCAGCTACTCGGGAAGGTGAGGCAGGAGAATCACTTGAACCTGGGAGGCGGAGGTTGGCAGTGAGCCGAGATTGGGCCACTGCACTCCAGACTGGATGACAGAGTGAGACTCTGTCTCAAAAAAAGAAAAAAAGAGTTTTATATTTGTAATTTCAAAATAAATAATGTTTACAAATCAGTTTGCCTTTTTTTGACTTACCGAAGGGCAGACTGAAAGTCAGCTTTGAGGAACTGATAAAATTAATTGGCTCTCATGGAATCTCTTTTATATTTTGAGAAAGAAAGTAAATGATTTCATATCAATTTCATAGAATGACTTTTCTTTACAGACAACAAAGGAGGCTTTGAAAATGTTTTAGAAGAAATTGCTGAACTTCGACGTGAAGTTTCTTATCAGAATGATTACATAAGCAGCATGGCAGATCCTTTCAAAAGACGAGGCTATTGGTACTTTATGCCGCCACCACCATCATCAAAAGTAGGAATTCTGTGGTGTTGGGAATGTATACTGAATTTTCTTGAAGAAAGTGTGACATTGTCCCCTTCCCCAAATTTATGAACAGGTACCAAAAACAACATTTCTATGCTAAGCCGTGCATTGAGGTTCTGTAGTGTTTTTAATATTTGAGATGAAAATAGGGCCTTCTTGAGGAAGGTGACAGTTGACTGTTCATACTCGGGTGGTATGTGTTAGGGTCCTTGAATGTGGATGCTATAAGGAGAAAAGGTGATTTGAGCCCAGAGAGCCTGCTGAAATGAACATAGAATTGTGCAGAGCCTCCGACAGAAAAAAAGGCACCTGGATTTCATGTCCTTTTAACGAACATTCATTCAGTGTTTACTGAAGCCTAGGCCAAGTGCTAGGTAGTGGTGGGGCATCACAATGCATGGTAAAGCCCCTGCTCTCAAAGAGTTCATTGGCCATGCCAGCATAATTGCAAAATGGTGACATACCTATGACAACAGACCTGACCTGTATTCTCTAGTTGCAGAGAGGTATTAAGGATTCATCTGATGGGAAGTTCAGGAAGGAATGCTTCACAAGCAGGGATGTGAAGTCAGCACTTAGCAAGCAGTGAGCGATGGGCTTTTAGGAGGGAGGAAACAGCTCGTATGGAAGAGGAGAGTTATTGGCTTAGCAAAGACAAATAGCTTTGTGGGGCTAGAGGGTTTATAGGAACAGTGTCAGATGAAGCTGAAAAGTAGATTGGGGTCATGCTTTTGTTTTTGTTTTTGTTTTTTTGAGATGGAGTCTTGCTGTGTCCCCCAGGCTGGAGTGCAGTGGTGTGATCTCGGCTCCTTGCAACCGCTGCCTCCTGGGTTCAAGCGATTCTCCAGTTTCCGCCTCCTGAGTAGCTGGGATTATAGGCACGCGCCACCACGCCTGGCTAATTTTTAGATTTTTAGTAGAGATGGGGTTTTGCCATGTTGGCCAGGCTGGTCTCAAACTCCTGACCTCAGGTGATCTGCCCACCTTGGCCTCCCAAAGTTCTGGGATTACAGGCGTGAGCCATCACCGTGCCCGGCCTGGAGTCATGCTTTTTTTAAAGGGCCTTAGAATCTCTTACACTTAATTATGTAGGCCATAATTATGTAGGCCATGAGAAATGGGTTGTGTACTAAAATGATCAGAGCTGTAGTTTAGGAATAATATTCTGGCTAGTATAGAGACTATACTTATGGTAGGGTGAGCTTTCGGTGGGGCTCTTTAAACTGATTCAGGTAAAGAGTAGAAGCCAGAGCTAGATCAGTGGAGCTGGGAAAGAGGAGATGAGATTAAAGGATGTTAAAGAGAAATGGTCAGGGCCTGGGGCCTGAATGTGGGAAGTGAGGAGAAGACTGGGGCCTGAATGTTGAAAGTGAGGAGAAGACTGTAGGCTGTATTCATCCAAAGCAGAGGGGCCTGGTACTATCCTGCTAGAATCAGCCGATGAGCAATAGTCAGGAAGCAGCTCAGACACACTAGGTTCCCAGGGCTGTGTAGACTTAACCAGACCCCTGAAGAGCAGAATCTTAGATTCTCCCAGCAATCCTAAAGGAAGCCAACTCCTTGGTACAACCAGAGCTGGAGGTGGAAGCAGTATAAATTAGAGCAAAACATATAAGACTGAGCTGGGTGAGGGTTTAGAGGATGTACCTACAGACTGAGAAGGAGAAGGAGGGTAGCAGAGTAGAGCTTTAAAGCCATGCCAAGCTCCCAGGACCACAGAAGACTGGTGACCCCAGATTTCTTCGAAGTTCACTGGTTTCCTTTGCCTCAGTCGCTGGGCCATCAAGGATGAGGTTAAAAACAAAACAAAACAAAAAACCACTAGGAAAAATGACTACAGAGAAAACAGAGGCTGACACCCGGGAGTCTGATCACTATGGAGAACTTATTTTCATTTCTCTCTTGGGGAGTTGCTGCATAAAATTAACCCAGTCAAACAGCTAGATAACATGCTTTTTCCATTTTGGTATGGCCAAGGACTTGTGATTTCTAGAAAATTGTACCAAAAGAGAGGATAGGAGATGGATGTTTTAAAATGGCTTTTGAAAGGATAAATAGACATTAATTTGTTTGCTTTCACCACACTTTGAACCCTTCACTTTCACAGACCAGTCTGATGTGACCCCAGCCATTACCCACATAGCCCTCCTTTCTGCATGGCTTCCCTGACACTGCCATGTCGATCAAGTCCAGAGGGATGTTAATAAGCTGAATTGTGTATGGAACTGCAGTTTATGTGACCATGTAATCACCTCACTTCTGTGAAAAATAAGGATAATGGAAAGAAGCCAAGTTCTTTCTCAACCTTGCTACATCTCAACTTTGCTGTAGACTTTGACGTTTCTTAAAATCAGCCTTTCCATTTATAATAGATATTGTGCTCTGCTGTCATTTGTTTTAGGTTTCCAGCCATAGTTCCCAGGCCACCAAGGACTCTGGTGTTGGCCTTAAGTACACAGCCTCAACTCCTGTTAGAAAACCACGCCCTGGGCAGCAGGATGGGAAGGAAGGCAGTCAACCTCCCCCTGCCTCAGGATACTGGGTTTATTCTCCCATCAGGAGTGGGTTACATAAACTGTTTCCAAATAGAGGTAAGTCAAATCACATAGGAAAGTTGCATTTCTCTTGCCCGTTTAATAACCTTTTACTGATTCTCTGAAACCCCTAAGACACAATCCAATCCAGACTCCTTAGCTAGCTCCATGAGGTCTTCTGTGATCTGGTCTTGGCCAGCGACCTCTTGTCGTTGTTTTAAACCCTGTCTGGAATGTCCTTCCTCCTTCCCCTCCCATGGCGATGCCTACTCATCCTTCAGTGAGACCTAGGTCCTCAAACAATGCTCCTAAATGGAGCCTTCTTCCACCCTGCTTCACCCAGGCTGACTAAGCAGCCTCTTTGACTGTACTGGAGCACGGTGTCTTGTGTCCTTGCATCACGGCATTAATCTCATCCTCCTAAAATGAAGTGTTATGGGTCTGTCTTCCAAAGCTCCAGAGGAAGAGTCAGACCTGAGTAAATCTTTTTCACTTATTAGCTGTGTGGTCTTAGGCTAATTATTTAGCTGCTGTGAAACTGTTAATCTGTAAAATGTGAATACTACCTTCTGAGAATTTGTTCATTCAGAAACTTTTTTTTGTTTTTTGTTTTTTTTTTTGAGAGGGAGTCTCGCTCTGTCACCCAGGCTAGAGTGCAGTGGCACAATCTTGGCTTACTGCAACCTCCGCCTCCTGGAATCAAGCAATTCTCTTCTCCTGTTTCATCCTCCCGAGTAGCTGGGATTACAGGCGTGCACCACCATGCCTGGCTAATTTTTGTATTTTTAGTAGAGATGAGGGTTTCACCATATTAGACAGACTGGTCTCGAACTCCTGACCTCAAGTGATCTGCCTGCCTCGGCCTCCCAAAGTACTGAGATTACAGGCGTGAGCCACCGTATGTAGCCAGGAAGTGCTTATTGACTGCCTGCTGTGTGCTGGGTTCTCTGTTGTCAGTGATCAGCAAACATATTTCCTGGTTTTAGGGCAGATAAGTTAGTAAGCTATCACGTTGGAGAGTGTTACATGTCATGACAGTGGTAAACGCTGAGTGCTGTGAGATCTTGTATGTAGCATGAATTAGATACCCAGATGGTCACTTAATAAATTAATGAATAAATTAGCAAATGCAGAAACAAACCAACAGATAAACATAAGAAAAACTCAAGTATCAGCTATAGAAAATACTTTGAATCCATGTTTTGAGCTGCTTTTCAAAAATAGTTTTGACCTTTGTTTCAGAGTTTTATTCTCACATCTCCAGTATCTTGGCTTAAATGCTGCTGTTCTCTACTAAATTTGTTTATCTGGTAAACAATGGGGGTAAAACACTCTTTTGTTGAATAAACTCTTCTGTTTATTTCTTTGAAGATGCAGACAGTGGAGGAGACAGTCAGGAAGAGAGTGAGCTGGATGACCAAGAAGAACCCCCATTTGTGCCTCCTCCTGGATACATGATGTATACTGTGCTTCCTGATGGTTCTCCTGTACCCCAGGGCATGGCCCTGTATGCACCACCTCCTCCCTTGCCAAACAATAGCCGACCTCTCACCCCTGGCACTGTTGTTTATGGCCCACCTCCTGCTGGGGCCCCCATGGTGTATGGGCCTCCACCCCCCAACTTCTCCATCCCCTTCATCCCTATGGGTGTGCTGCATTGCAACGTCCCTGAACACCATAACTTAGTAAGTGGAAAGACATACAACTCTCTTTCCACACTGCTTCCAGGGGTGACTGATAAGGTTATATACTTAATGAGTTGACCTATTTATGACTGGATTATATGGCAAAAGTGTGTTTGTAAGGCTGATGTTTAGAACTGTGCAAGCATTCTCTTATTAAAATTCTCTTATAAAAGCAGTGGCATGTGCCTATAATCCGAGCTACTCAGGAGACTGAGACAAGAGGATTTCTTGAGCCTAGGAATTCAAGGCCAGCCCTGGTAACAGCAAAAAACAAAAACCAAAAAAACAAAAATACCACGTACAGGAGTTAGGGTCTCAGGCCAGTCTACAAACCTGGGTTAGCCATTTAATAACAAATGTTTTCAGCCCAGAAATTTACCATTTTTACAAAGCTTATGTATTTTTCTATTGACAAGTGTTATATTAATGTGTATGTATATATTCACTTACTAGTGCCTGTACTTGTACACATACATATATGTATAATATGAGTGTATACACATGTATGTGCACGTGTATGCACACAGGTATGGACAGCATACAGTAAGATTTTGGTGGGGATTATCTCTAGCTGGTAGGATTTATTTATTTATTTTCATAGTTTATATTTTGGTGGGGATAAGGTTTTGGGGATTATCTCTAGGTGGTGGGATTTATTTATTATTTTCATAGTTTATATTTTATTGTACACAATATTTTGTATTCTGTTTTTCCTACTTAATGTTATAAGCATTTGTCCATGGTTTTACAAACGTCTTTACACAATATTTTAATGACTGTACAACATTTCTATGACTGTACAACATTTCTATATTTGTAGGTACTGTAGCTGACTGTAAATTCTTACTGTATCTCTTAGGCTAGATTCTAAGAAATAATTATTTCTTAATTACTAGATTACTTCCTTTTTCTTTTTTTCTTCTTTTTTTTTTTTTTTTTTTTTTTGAGACAGACTCGTTCTCTTTCGCCCAGGCTGGAGTGCAGTGGCGTGATCTTGGCTCACTGCAACCTCCGCCTCCCGGGTTCAGGCAATTCTCCTGCCTCAGCCTCCCAAGTAGCTGGGATTAGAGGCATACGCCACCACGACTGGCTAATTTTTATATTTTTAGTATAGACAGGGGTTTCACCATGTTGGCCAGGCTGGTCTCGAACTCCTGACCTTGAGTGATCGCCTGCCTGGACTTCCCAAAGTGCTGGGATTACAGGCATGAGTCACTGCGCCCAGCCTCATTAGATTACTTTCTGACTTTTTGGTTCTAAAGAAATAAAATGGAATCTAAGCTCCTCCTTCAGACTCAGAACACCTGGAGTTTTTTCCTTCCTCTCTTGGCAGATTGAGTGGAAGATAAACTAGGACACATATCAAGTCACCAGTCCCATTGTAATAGGTCAGACTAGTTTTAGAGGGTCTGTGTGCATTTACAAGTTTAACTGTAGTAGTCACTCACATTCTTTTGCAGTTTTTCTTGCACATTGTAATTTGTAACAATTTCTTTCTATTCAGCATTTTTCTATAATCTCTTAAACGGGTTCTTTTACTCTCCAAACTTACCTGGCTGTTTATATAGTTTCTCAGGTGCACTTTTATATTTCCCTTCGTTTGCATGTGTTACTTCTTCAGCCTAGGTCTTTCCCCTTCCATTCGTTCTTCAAAACCCAGGCAAAACACCTCTTCCTCTGAGCAGCCTTCTCAGAACTTTTCTCCCATGTGGCCAGAGGAGGGAGAGACTTCTGTCTATCTCTTCTGCTAGACCCCAAACTCTTTGGAGGCAGAGGTTATCCACAAGAGGCTTGGCAAATGTTTCTCAGTCATAGTTGGACTGTTTGAAAAATTAAAGGTTCTATTTGTCCATCAGTTTCATCCGTGACATTTAACTTTTTATACCAAAGTCTTAGAATCTACCATCATTTTTTGGGCCATTGATACCACTTTAACCACAGTTAATTTCAGCTTTTGGCAGGAAAGAGAGGAAACATCCTGTGATGTTTCAGCACTGCATTTTTTTCCCCATCTCATTCAGGAGAATGAAGTTTCTAGATTAGAAGACATAATGCAGCATTTAAAATCAAAGAAGCGGGAAGAAAGGTGGATGAGAGCATCCAAGCGGCAGTCCGAGAAAGAAATGGAAGAACTGCATCATAATATTGATGATCTTTTGCAAGAGAAGAAAAGCTTAGAGTGTGAAGTAGAAGAATTACATAGAACTGTCCAGAAACGTCAACAGCAAAAGTAATTAATATATTTTTTATAATTCAGACAAATACGATATTAGTTCATTAATGCTGTCGAACAGAACTTTCTATAATCTTGGAATGTTCTTGATCTTCTGTCCAAAACAGTAACCACTAGCTCAGTGTGGCTGTTGAGCACTTGAAATGTGGCTGATGGAGCTGAGGAACAGAATTTAATTTCAATTAATTTAATAGCCACATATTGAGTACCATATTGAGCAATACAGGTCTGAGTTCTTTTGGCCAATAATACAAATCAGCTCTTCTTGTAGTCCCTCTTGGAGAGTGGTATAACCATTTCCCCTGTCCAGTTACCCTAGCTAAAAATACAGCAGGGGTTCTCAACTCTTTCTTTTCCATTACTCTCCTATGCTTCCAGTTGGTCTCTAAATCCTGCTGACTCTGCATCCAGAGAGCTCTCAAACTGGTCCCTTTCTGTCATCTCCCCTTCTCTAGCTTTTAATTAGTCTCATCCTAGCGATTGTAATAGTTTCCACACTGGCCTTCCATGTCTTCTCTCTTGGTCTACGCTGTATCTTGACACACTACAAATCTGACTGTTCCACTTTCCCATGTGATTCTCAGTCCCATCAGAATATACACGACCCTTCTCCATCTGAAATCCACCCGTCTTTTTCTTTTATCACAGTATTTGGTCTGGCTCACTACTTTCCTGTGGTTTCCTCAAACACCACGTTTTCTCCTGCCTCTACACCTTTGCATGTACTGTCTTCTCCCTGCTGACCCCCTTACCTAACTCCAACTTGTCTTCAAAATAAAGGTCAGAAATCCCCTCTCTTTTTTTTCTCATTAAAAGCCTATTTCTTCTCAGGTGCCCACAATTCAAGGTTAGCAACCTTGGTCATAGCACTGTTCACACAATGTTCTGGGGAGCCCAGGAGCTCCTGAAGGCAGTAGCTGGACCTCCATCTCTGTGTCCCAGCACCTGTCATAGGGTCACTTAGTGAATGCAGCATCTGTTGATTGGGTTAATTATGCAAAAGCCTGTCTTTTGCAGTAGTCCATGAATTATGACAGTTCCCCAGTTTTTGTCATTTAACCCAGACTGGCCCAGACCCCAGGGTGGTAGGGAGGCCTGCAGAGGACACAAGTAAGTAAGACATGGTCACTGCCATCTAGCAGCAGACATCTGACTAATAGTCCTGGCAAGTGAAAGCAAGGGCCACACCTAAAAGATAGGGGCTAGATGTTTGAAGGTTAGGGAGATGGTTATGTCTGTTATTTTTGTGGGTATACACATTGGGGAATGGAATTTTTTTACTTTGAGGTATTTTGGAGGGAGATGATAGGGTGGTAGGATCGCCACTTCTTTTCATAGTTATAAAAGTGTAATAAATACTATTCTAGGAAGTTTGGATAACACAAAAATGTTCCAAGAAGAAAGTAAAAATCATATGTATGCCTTCATTTAAAGAGAAAGAATCTGTTAAATGTTGAATTTATTTTCATATTTTTCTGTCATGCAGTCATACATAGATAATCTAATTTTCAAATAATTTCATCATGTTAGCCTTAAGATATTGAATTGTGTGTCACAGTTTTTGATGTGTCAAATGTTGTCACCAGAGTTTTACTTCAGCCGAATGGAATAAATCACAAAATCAGGTAGTCTTCAAGGGCAGCCTATGAACTGCCCTTGAAGGATAGTTTTGAGGGAATGGATGAATATTGTGGTAGTGGTTTGCTTTATTTTTATACCTCAAAAGAATAGAAGTATCAACATTTTCTTGGTCAAGTGCTGACAACACAATAATCTTTGTTGTTATACTTAAAAGGGCAAACAATTCCATGTCATGCATTTTACATATTATGCATTTATTGCCAATAGGAATTCCATGTTTAATAAGATGGTAAACCTAGACCTTGAACAAAATCAAATGTAGCAGTCTTTCTTACCTATTCTCATATAAAATTAGAAAATCATTGTAGATCTTTTTAGTAGTTAGGCTACAAGTATCTATATTGTCTACATTTAAAATTTTTTAATGGGTGTATATATTATTTTTTAGGGACTTCATTGATGGAAATGTTGAGAGTCTTATGACTGAACTAGAAATAGAAAAATCACTCAAACATCATGAAGATATTGTAGATGAAATTGAGTGCATTGAGAAGACTCTTCTGAAACGTCGCTCAGAGCTCAGGGAAGCTGACCGACTCCTGGCAGAGGCTGAGAGTGAACTTTCATGCACTAAAGAAAAGGTTTGTCTTGTTGTGGTTTGGGGTGTGAGCTCAGTGTGGGTGAGTCAGCTTACTGTCCACCTGAAGGATTAGAAAGAGAATGTGTGTGATAAGAGGACAGTTGTCCAAGTCAGACAGCCAGGTTCCAGGCTGGACTCTGCTAGTTAAGAAGATGTGAGAATTTGTGCAAGTCATATAAGTCCCCTGGCTTTGCTTTTCTTATCTATAAATTCAGGCTAAGAATACGTAGGCTTTTCGGCATGGATTAAATAAAACAGCATATTTAAAATTCCTGAAGTTACTTAGTTCCTAGCACACCCCACCTCCTTATCCTGTGTGTATCTTTTATATTTAATTATTTGGGTTCTGCTACCTGTGTTTTTTTAAATAGGTCAATCTTTATATTCTTATTAAGCTACAATGGACCTCACAAGTATTACTTTGGTCTTCAGGTTGATAATGATACAAAATATTTTTTGGTCAGAGATAATTTTCTTTTTTTTTTTTTTGAGATGTTGTCTCGCTCTGTCACCCAGGCTGGAGTGGAGTGGCGCAATCTTGGCTCACTGCAACCTCCGCCTCCCGGGTTCAAGCGATTCTCCTGCCTCAGCCTCCTGAGTAGAGACGGGGTTTCACCATGTTGGTCAGGCTGGTTTTGAACTCCTAACCTTGTGATCCTGCCTCAGCTTCCCAAAGTTCTGGGATTACAGGCGTGAGCCACTGCGCCTGGCCCGATAATATTTTTTAGACCACAACACAGAGGGAAGTTGGGGAGAAAAAGGAGTTACCTTTTATTGAGCCACTGCTATGGCTACACATGGCCATTTTGTAAATGTTTCATTTAACCTTCCTGGCAGCCCTGTATAGATGATGTTAGCTTGGTTTACTGATGTAGCTCAGAGAGGCTCATTACTGGCCCAGTCACATAGCCAAGGGCTCTTTTAGTTAGATGAGAATTCCAGGATGAAAAGAGTTCCTTACCCACATGAAACACCTCAGGAACTATTATTTGTATTTTGCTATTTCAACATGAATCTGTTTAAATTAAAAGCAGTCTATTACCTAGGAACTAAATTATTTATTAAAGAAATTTTGTGAGTAATTAAGAATGGAAAAAGTCCTCTTCTTTTCAGATGAGCTGTTCCTTCTGTTGTCATATGTTGGATTACTGTGAGAGAAAATAGATGTGAGCAGAACTAGAGGAAAAAAATATCACTGGTATAATAATATATAATAAGATATTTTGATGATATATCACCAAAATATCACTGGTATATTTTGATTATAAATTTTGGTATATTTTGGTTATATATTAATATATATAGGTATAGATATATAAAATCATCAAAAGAAAATTGATGGCAGTGGTAGTAGGCAGAGGTAGTAAGTGAACCAAGGCTGGTAAGTTCTTTCACCTTCATCCTCCCAAAATGACTCAGGGAGGCAGCTTGGTAAGAAGGAGGAGGAGAGAGAAAGTAGTGGCGTTTTGGAAGGAGTGTGCCAGACATGTTAAAACCTGACATAGAAGGAGACAAAAAACTATTTGGTGGCTTTTCTGGAATGCATAGCCAGTTTTGTCCAGTGCTTTGCTGGTGAAACTGACAGAAACAAGCTATCTGAAATGGAAAGACGTATGGTAAAATATGTAGCTCTCTGGGAGCTTGCCAACCCTTTTGCATCCACACAGATATTTAATAGACAAATTTAACATACGGACTCCTCTGGCTTTAGTACAATGGCAGACTTCATTTTTTTTTTTGGCTGAAGGTGAGTCACTGCTCAACCAAGTGCAAACCACACTCTATTTATTTTTG
Source organism: Gorilla gorilla gorilla (assembly GCF_029281585.2). Lineage (NCBI taxonomy): Eukaryota > Metazoa > Chordata > Mammalia > Primates > Hominidae > Gorilla > Gorilla gorilla. Next base: position 117,522,157 of record NC_073237.2, read on the forward strand.
GAACTTTTGATGTCATTGTTTTAAGCATCTTATGTTAGGCAGAAAAAGAAACCAAGTTGATTAAAAAAAAAATGTGTTTTTACCAAATCTTATATAGGAAGATTTTTTTTAAACATTTGCAAAGTATTTAATGTTTGTGTTTGTCAGCCATAATTACATTATCACCAGATCAATGCATTTTTACTTCGCTTGATAATAACTATAGAGTACAGCAAGAATTTCTGTGTGGAGGAAATCTTGGTAAAATCACTTCATTCCCACTTAGTTGGGTAGATAGTTTTAATATTTAAAATGATATAATAGTATTACAGATTATTTTGAAATAAAAAGCATCTTTAGTTCCACTACTTTCAAATGACTGTATTTATTTTTATATAGTCTTTCTGTCTTTGTTGACACATGTAGTTTTACATAGTTGCTCTCACAGTGCTTATACCATTTTAAATTTATTTTTCTCAGCCAACATAATATTAACATTCTTCCGTGTTGCTACATTGTCATCTGATCATTTTAAAGGCTACACAGTATTCCACTTTGTTAATGCATTATCACTTAGCCTATTATTATTTGTCAGGTCTTATATTATTATACATTGAGCATTTTTATACAGTAGTTCTTTGCTTCTGAATTATTTACCGAGAATTAGAGTTACAGTGAATGGACATTTTTATGTCTTTCTGTATCATCTTGTTTTCCAAAAGAGCTGTACTGGTTTACATGGCCAGTAGCTGTGAGTGAGTATTGTAACTGAATGGGTTTTAATGACAGTTTCTTTTCTAGACAAAAAATGCTGTTGAAAAGTTCACTGATGCCAAGAGAAGTTTATTGCAAACTGAGTCAGATGCTGAGGAATTAGAAAGGAGAGCTCTGGAAACTGCTGTTAACCTCGTCAAAGCTGATCAGCAGCTAAGGTAGGTGGATTCCCTAAGCCACTGATGTATACATTGAGATGAATGAAAAGTTTGCTTCTAAGGGGATAATAATTGGTTTATGATAAATAATGCATGGTAAGTCTACAGGACCTGGGGGGAATCAAGCAATGTGCTTTAGATCGCTCCAGGCTGATGCAAAGGATTTGGAGCAGCACAAAATCAAGCAAGAAGAAATCTTGAAAGAAATAAACAAAATTGTAGCAGCAAAAGACTCAGACTTCCAATGTTTAAGCAAGAAGAAGGAAAAACTGACAGAAGAGTAAGTAAGGCCTCTGTAGGGCTACAAGGGGTTTGTGCTGGAAGACAGCTCTGGGGTTCCGAGTCCCTTAGGATCTGCTCTAGTGTTGCTGGTGCTTTGTAGGCTTCAGAAACTGCAGAAAGACATAGAGATGGCAGAACGCAATGAGGATCACCACCTGCAGGTCCTTAAAGAATCTGAGGTGCTTCTTCAGGCCAAAAGAGCCGAGCTGGAAAACCTGAAAAGCCAGGTATGGCAATAGACGCCTTGAAAAAACAACTGACACAGCACGTTATGATTATAAAAGTAATACATGTTTAATTGTAGAAAAGAATAAATGCGGCTATGTATTATAGTTGTTAAGCATGAAGTCTGAACTAAATTTGAATCCCAACTCAATACAATATTTTTGAATAAAAAAAGGTGAGTCTCAAAACATGGTATACTCTATGAGATCATTTCTGTTAAATGCCTTTATCAACACTTATGGTTGTATTTTTAGTCAATACCAAAGTACAAAAGTGGTCATCTGATAAGGGGGGATTTTGAGTATTTTCTGTTTTCTTCCTTTTGCATATCTGCATGGTCTTCTTTTTTTTTTTATAAACAAATATGTATTGTCTTTAAAATTGCAACGACTTTTTAATTTTAAAAATGGATACATTTTAAAAATCTCTGACTAACTTCCATCACCAAGGATGTCAAAATGGAATTAGGGTATAAAAATAAAAGTTCTTGGAAAACTATAACCTGAGGGATAATCATGATTATCGTATTGTTCTTACTGTGATCACTGTGATTTGAGTGGTTTTAAGTATGTGAGCTCAAGGTTTTCATTAGGCATTTCACCCTTGCACTCCTTGCCTGGCTTTTCTGACTCTTGGGGGCTAGGATATTAGCTCCTGATTTTACCTCACAACTAAATTATCTCCAGGTTAGCACTGAGGGCTGTATGGCCTTTGTCAAACTTACTCTTCCCTTTAATACAGGTGACAAGTCAGCAGCAGGAGATGGCTGTCTTGGACAGGCAGTTAGGGCATAAAAAGGAGGAGCTGCATCTACTCCAAGGAAGCATGGTCCAGGCAAAAGCTGACCTCCAGGAAGCTCTGAGACTGGGAGAGACTGAAGTAACTGAGAAGTGCAATCACATTAGGGTGTGTTTTTTATTAGCGTTTTCTGAAGAGTCGTAGGACAGTGCTATAGGTTTACTTTGATGTATTTTCATTGCTTCTCCCCAAATGAAAATATAAATTCCTAAAATCTTGCCTCCTCTGTAAAATCAGTTTGGTGTTGTTACATATCCATGCAGTGGCTGTCATGTGTAGTTCCCCCTCTGTTGTTTTCTGGATATGCTCAAAGTTCTCCTGCCCCTGTACCTTTCTCATACCATTTCTTCTCCAGGAATTCCCTTTCTCCCCTATCACTAGCCAGATCCCACCTGTTTCTCATGGCGCAGCTTCATGCCACCTCCTCTTAGAAAACTTCTGGCCAGGTACAGTGGCTCACATCTGTAATCCCAGCACTTTGGGGGGCCAAGGCAGGCAGATCACGAGGTTAAGAGATTGAGACCATCCTGGCCAACATGGTGAAACCCCATCTTTACTAAAAATACAAAAATTAGCCAGGCATGGTGGCATGTGCCTGTAATCCTAGCTACTCGGGAGACTGAGATAGGAGAATTGCTCGAACTTGGGAGGTAGTTGGTTGCAGTGAGCCGAGATTGCACCACGGCACTCTTGAACCCGGGAGGCGGAGGTTGCAGTGAGCCGAGATCGCGCCACTGCACCCTGGCTGGTGACAGAGTGAGACTCAATTTCAAAAAAAAAAAAGAAAACTTCTCTGACCTTTTTCTTTCTCCTGGAAGAAGGAGTTTCCTTCTTTTGAGTTTAGAAACACTCTACTGGATGTTTCCTAGGGCATGAAGGCCTAGCCTTTTGTGATCATGTTTATGTTCCCTGCCTTACCACTCAACAAGGTACTAAGCCCCTCCAGAGCAGGAGCCATGTCTCAGTCAGGCTTTTCTCTCTATAGACGTTGCCTTGCTTACAGTAATGTTGCAAATATATTTAGATGAAGAGAATATGTTACTTTCTTCTATTATATAGAAATAGGTTTCTGTAAAATATAATGCTGTTCTTGACATAAAAGGCAAAAATGAGCTTGTTTCCAAATTAGAATTTCTATGATATAAAACAATAAATAACAGAACTTATTTTGAAGTAATTTTCATTTACAGTCACAGGAGGGAATAACTTTTTTTTTTTCAAACACAGGAAGTAAAATCTCTTCTGGAAGAACTGAGTTTTCAGAAAGGAGAACTAAATGTTCAGATTAGTGAAAGAAAAACTCAACTTACACTTATAAAGCAGGAAATTGAAAAAGAGGAAGAAAATCTTCAGGTTGTTTTAAGGCAGATGTCTAAACATAAAACCGGTAAGTTTAAAGGAAAACAATTATACAAAGTTTGAGGTTGGAAATGTCTGTATTACAAGTCACAGAAAAAATAACAAATGGCCAAACAAACTTTAAAGTTTAACCTTACTACTAATAAGCAAAGCAAGCAGGTTATAAAAGGAATATGATGTTATTTTCTGCCATTTTAATTGATAAATTTTATTTAAAAGCAAAATAATCATGCTCATTGCTGATCAGAGTGTGCTGAAAGAAGAGCACTCACAGTCTATCAATTGAGGTATAAACTGGACAATCTCCCAGTGTTTCAAGACTCTTAAAATTCACACCTGTTGAACTAGTCAGCCCATTTCTACTCCTCCAGAAAGGGCAAGTATGTACATCGCAGCAATATTTATAATGACAAAATTTGGAAACAGGCTGGGTGTGGTGGTTCATGCCTATAATCCCAGCTCTTTGGGAGGCTGAGGCAAGAGGATTGCTTGAGCCCAGGAGTTCAAAACTACCTGGGCAATGTATGAGACCCCATCTCTACAAAAATATTCAAAAATTAGCGATGCACATTGATGTGCACCTATAGTCCCAGCTATTCAGAAGGCCAAGCAGGGAGGATCCCTTGAGCTCAGGACATCAAGGCTGCAGTGAGCTATGATTATGCCACTATGCTTCAGCCTGGGAAACAGAGGAAGACCCTGTCACCGCATCCCCCAAAAAATTGGAAACAGATGACCAATTTAAAAGCCATATTTTTAACCTTTAATGACATGCAAACATGCCCATGAGAAGAATGAAAAAAAGTAGGTAAAAAATGAATATGGAGTATAGTCCCAGTTTATTTTAAAATGTGTGAGAGAGAGTGTGTGTGTGTGTGTGTGCGCGCGCGTGCGCACACGCACACACATGCATTCTTAGAAGGAAATACATCAAAATGCTATTGTAATAGTGATTTGGGGTGGTGAAATAATGGTGGGTTTTCATTTTTTTCTCTTATGCTTTTTTTTTGTATTTTCTAGCTTTTCTACAGTAAGCAAGTATCTCTATGATCAGAAAAAAAGTTAATATTTAAATATCTGTATTTCAAAGGCCAAAAAATTGTTATATAAATCTCAGTCTGTATTTCAAAGTATTTTTAATTTATTTTGATCAATTTTATATAAAATGCTTTTAGTTGATTCTTTTATGTAGAAGCAAATGCTTTGGAACCAGATCTTTGTTAATTAAATGTTTTTGTTAAAATGTTTGTCTGTTCATTTATTTATATGGAGATGGGATCTTGCTCTGTCAACCAGGCTAGTCTCAAACTCCTGGGCTCAAGCAATCCTTACACCTCAGCCTGCCAAATGGCTGGGATTACAGGTGCATGCTGCTGCACCTGGCTTGTTAAAATGTTTTTAACAAATTAAATAGTATTTAACGATACTTTTAGAGAATTTTTTATTAAAAATAAAATTAGCACCATTAATTCAGCTCAACAAAATTTTTAAAATTGTCTTGTATTAGTCAATAGCATTGTTTTCTGTTTCATTTTGTAAATGTTTTCCAAGTTCATTTAATATCATGGACCATGCTTTGTTTCTATCCCTTAGAACTAAAGAATATTCTGGACATGTTGCAACTTGAAAACAATGAGCTACAAGGTTTGAAGCTACAACATGACCAAAGGGTATCTGAATTAGAGAAGACTCAGGTGGCAGTGCTAGAGGTAATGAACAAAGCCAATGTACCCTTAAGAAACTGAAGTCTTTCTCATTTAAGATGTTTGAGTCCTCTTTTATCTGATTTAGGAGAAACTGGAGTTAGAGAATTTGCAGCAGATATCCCAGCAGCAGAAAGGGGAAATAGAGTGGCAGAAGCAGCTCCTCGAGAGGGATAAACGAGAAATAGAACGAATGACTGCTGAGTCCCGAGCTTTACAATCGTGTGTTGAGTGTTTGAGCAAAGAAAAGGAAGATCTCCAAGAGAAATGTGACATTTGGGAAAAAAAGTTGGCACAAACCAAAAGGTGAGAGCAAGAACAAATAAGCTTGCAGGATCACTTCTTCAGGCCAAAGCATTATAAACACACTATAAAAAATTTGGAAAATAGAGAAAAGGATAAAATACACCACAAACTTGGTATCATAATACATTTTGCCAGTTGCATTTTTTTGGAGAATTTCCTTCTAGCTTTTTTTTTTTGCTCAAAAGCATTTTTTTAAAATCTATTTTTTTTTTTAAGTAAAATGATACATGCTGGAAATAAATGGAGATATATATCTTGTTCATGGACCAGAAGACAACATTGTTAAAGATTTAGTTCTGTTCAAATTGATCTCTAGATTCAAAACAGTTAACAATTAAAATCTCAATAGCCTTTCCTTGTGGAAATTGACAAGCTAGTTCTAAAATTATATGAACCTAGAATCGAATTATTCTAAGACCTAGAATAGAATTTATACAATTTTTTAGGTATGACACCAAAACAACTTTTAGAAAGTAGAACAAAAATTTAGGACTAACACTACCTGATTTGTAACACTTTTATAAACCTGTAGTAATCAAAACACTGTGGTATTAGTGTAAAGATAAACACATAGATCAATGGAACAGAATAGAAAGTCTAGAAATAAACTGACATATATGTGAACAACTGATTTTGATAAAGATACAAAGGCATCTTTTTCAGTAGAGAAAAGATGGTCTTTTAGAAAAATGTTGGCTGAAACAATTGGATATACAAAACCAAAAAAAGAATCTCAATTCATACCTCACTATGTATAATATATAAATATGAATTTAAAATGAGGCCAGGCACGGTGGCTCATGCCAGTAATCCCAGCATTTTGGGAGGCTGAGGCAGGAGGATCACTTGAGCCCAGGAGTTTGAGACCAGCCTAGGCAACATAGAAAGACCCTGTCTCTGCCAAAAAAAAATAAAAAATAAAAATAGCCAGGTTGGGAAGCTGAGGTGGGAGAATTGTTTGAGCCAGCGAGATTGAGGCTGCAGTGAGCCATAATGATACCATTGCACTCCAGCCAGGGTGACAGAGTGAGACCCTGTTTCAAAAAAATATATATATACATATTTATTTTTATATTTATATATAGGACCATAAACATATATGTAAAACCTAAATATAAAACTTCTAGAAGAAAACATAAAACATAGCAGAAAACTTTTGTGACCTTGGAGTGGGCAAAAATTCTTGGTATGACACCAAAAGCATGAACCATAAAATAATAAATTGATAAAATTAGACTTCAAAATTTAAAACATCTCCTCAAAAGACACAAGGTAATGAAAAGATACGTCACAGGTTGGGAAAAAAATATTTGCAACCCATGTATCTGATAAAGGACTTGTATTCAGAATACATGTATAAAGAACTCTCAAAACTCAATAAGAAGACAACCCAATTATTTAAATGGGCAAAAGATTTGAACAGACATTTCATTACAGAAGATAAATGGATGGCAAATAAACACATGAAAAGATACGCAGGATAATTACTCATTAGGGAAATGCAAATTAAAACCACAGTGAGATATCACTACACACCTATTAGAACAACAGCCATACCAAATGTTAATATTAACCAGGAACTTCTTTTTTTTTTTGAGATGGAGTCTCGCTCTGTTGCCCAGGCTGGAGTGCAGTGGCACTATCTTGGCTCACTGCAAGCTCCACCTTCCGGGTTCACGCCATTCTCCTGCCTCAGCCTCTTGAGTAGCTGGGACTACAGGCACCCGTCACCACGCCTGGCTAATTTTTTGTATTTTTAGTAGAGACGGGGTTTCACCATGTTAGCCAGGATGGTCTCCATCTCCTGACCTCGTGATCCACCCGCCTCGGCCTCCCAAAGTGCTGGGATTACAGGCATGAGCCACCGCATCCGGCCGGAACTTTCATATATGATTGAGGGGCATGTAAAATGGTATTAAGTAACTGTTAAACTTTGGAAGACAGTTTAACAGTTACTTAAAAATCAAACATACACCAACCAGAAGATCTAGCCATTCCACTCCTAGGTATTATATTTATTCAAGAGAAATGAAAGCATATTTCTACACAGTATATATGCTAATGTTCATGACAGCCTTATTTGTAATAGCCAAAAACTAGAAATGACCTAAATTGTCTATCACCTGGTAAATAGATAAACAAATTGTGGTATATCCACACTGTAGAATACTACTCAGCAGTAAGAAGGGAATGAAGTATTGATATACACAACATGGATGAATCTCAAAGTAACTACGCTGAGTGAAAGAAGCCAGACCAAAAGCAAGTCCACACTGTATGACTCCCTTTATGTACTACAATACATGCTCATGCATGTCTGCTATATGGACAGATCCTACTGTACACACAATTGTTTTCTACTCTTTCGATTGTCACAGCTCCATTTTTATCAGATTTTTGGAATTCTGAATGTTATCCATGTTTTTAATCCATGATTTTTATAAAACTTCAATTTAGTGAGTCAGTTTTTGAAAAAAGTCTCCACTTAGAAAGCTGATAATAAGATTCTGAAAATGAGTCTTAAATTTTGTGAAGATTTATTATCATTTATACTTTCCATAACTGTATGTTGTGAAAGGATAACACCTCAGTCATCTCCTGTGTGTGCTTGTATATTTGACAGTCTGACTTATTCTCTGTGGTAGGGTTTTAGCAGCAGCAGAAGAAAATAGCAAAATGGAGCAATCAAACTTAGAAAAGTTGGAATGGAATGTCAGAAAACTGCAGCAGGAACTAGACCAACTAAACAGAGACAAATTGTCACTGCATAACGACATTTCAGCAATGCAACAGCAGCTCCAAGGTATAAGGCAGCAAAACAGTGAAAGTGTGTGATTTCCTTGCCCTTCGTTAGATTCTTTGATTTTTCTTATGACAAGTAATTCCTGCTAATGAGCATGGAGTTTCTTTCTAAAATTAGATTGTGGTAATGTTTGCACAACTTGGAATATACTAAAAGCCTTTGAATTGTACACTTTAAATAGGACATGATATGTGAATTTTATCTCAATAAAGTCAGTTTAAAAAAAAAACCTAATTCATGTTCCTTAGAGAACAATTTTAAAACAGCAAAAAGAAATAAAAATTGCTGTTGACCTCACTCCTCATAGATTCCTAGTAACAGTTTGGTGAATATCCTTCCAGATTTTTCCTAGGGGTGTGTCTAGTTTGAAAAACAAAAACAAAGATGTAAATAAAGATTTTAAAATTACCAAATGTTTATAAATATGATAATTTATTTAGAAGAAATTGCTGAGTAATTCTAGCTAATAATATACTTGTTGAACATTTTTTATATCCTTGGTATTTCATTTTCTCACTTAATCCTCATAACATTTTTATGAGATAAAAATTATTTTACTCATTTGTAAATAAGGAAACTGAAGCTTAGTTTTCTTGTGACTGCTTAAATGAGAAGTGACTTGCTAGAGGTCACACAGCTAGTAATTGACAAAGCCAATATAGATAAAAAATTTATTCCCAAATTGCCTTCCTGAAAGGTTAAGTTTCTTTTTCTACCAGCAATGCAGAAGGTAGCTGTTTTTAAACACCTAACATTAAGTATTATCTGTAATTTTTTCGTCGTGAGATTTTGAACATGAAAATCTTAAAAAACCTGAGCTCCAAGCCCAAATCTGGATTGTGCATGTAACTCTCTTTTGGCCTTTAATGAGATAGTGTGGCATAGTCATACATGTAACAGAAGTAAGCTTAAAACAACTTCTCTACTTTTTGGGAATGCTAGTGGGAATCTGTACAGTAAATACGTATGTATTTCTTATTTCATGAGAATGTCATTTCTGTAGAAAAACGAGAAGCAGTAAACTCACTGCAGGAGGAACTAGCTAATGTCCAAGACCATTTGAACCTAGCAAAACAGGTAAGGTTAACAAATGTAATATTCTAGTAGTATACTGAGGGTATGCAGACCATTGGTTTAAATAACAAAGAAATCAAGTAGGCTGGTTCCTCTTCACAACAGCAGATACCATAGGGCCATTTATGTAACATAACCATCACATAAATAAAAGTTTTGGTGGAGAGCAGTGGTTTGCTAATTTATTTTAGCCTTAGAACTCTTGATACAAACAGTTTTACTCAAAGCTAGTAAGTAGGGTGGTGGCTAGACCAGAGCCCAGCAGCAGTCTCTCAGCAGCCCTTCTTGGGGCTTCAGGGACCAGATGGGCCATCTCTCATCCATGACACAGATGAGGCCTCTAAAGGCTGGGCTTAGATTTGATTACTCCTTGAGCCATAGAGTACCCGCCAAATCTGGGCCTCTATCTTGTCAGATATTGAATATAGCAGATTTTTGACCCTCGTACTTCTAATGATTTTCTTAAAGGTAATTCAGTGTTGTCCTGTGAGACTAGTGCTGTAATTCAAAGCACTTCAAGCAAGTTCTAGACTTCAGTTTCTATTATGTAAATTAAGAGTTATGCCAGGTGCAGTGGCTCACACCTGTAATCCCAGCACTTTGGGAGGCCAAGGCGGGCAGATCACCTGAAGTCTGGAGTTCAAGACCAGCCTGACCAACATGGAGAAATCCCATCTCTACTAAAAATACAAAATTAGCCAGGCGTGGTGGCGCATGCCTGTAATCCCAGCTACTCGGGAGGCTGAGGCAGGAGAATCGCTTGAACCCAAGAGGCGGAGGTTGCCGTGAGCTGAGATTGCACCATTGTACTCCAGCCTGGGCAACAAGAGTGAAGCTCTGTCTCAAAAAACAACAACAACAAAAAGTTAACATTAGACACAGGCTGGGTATGGTGGCTTACGCCTGTAATCCCAGCACTTTGGGAGGCCAAGGCAGGTGGATCACTTGAGCCCACGAGTTCGAGATCAGCCTGGCCAACACGGTGAAACCCCGTCTCTACGAAAAAGACAGAAAATTAGCTGGGTATGGTGGCATGTGCCTGTAGTCCCAGATACTCCAGAGGCTGAGACGGGAGGATTGCTTGAACCTGGGAGGCAGAGGTTGCAGTGAGCCGAGATCATGCCACTGCACTCCAGCCTTGGCAAAGCAAGACTGTCAAAAAAAAAAAAAGTTGGATTAGACATCTAAATTCTCTTGTACCTGTAACTTTATTGAGATAATAAAGGAAATAAACTTTTATGCCTCTCGTTCTGTCAGACTTAGTAGATACTGGATTGGCACTGGCCACCTCTAGTAAAGATGGCTTTATTAGTAGTTTCCACTTGTTCTTTCACCTAAAGGACCTGCTTCACACCACCAAGCATCAGGATGTATTGCTCAGTGAGCAGACCCGACTCCAGAAGGACATCAGTGAATGGGCAAATAGGTTTGAAGACTGTCAGAAAGAAGAGGAGACAAAACAACAACAACTTCAAGTGCTTCAGAATGAGATTGAAGAAAACAAACTCAAACTAGTCCAACAGGAAATGGTACTACACATTTATGATTTTACATAAAAAAAGCATTTTGTGGCTCATGTGAGCCTATTTTTCCCCTGGCAGAAAGCTGCTGAGAAATATCCCCCATGGGACTATGTGTTGCTTAACTGCCCTGTGTAGCCATGGGTAGCATTTATACCAACTGTGTGACTCTCTTACAGACCTTTAACGATCATAGAACATCAGTCCTATAAAGATACTTAACAGCCACGAGCCATTTGCTGCTTGAATCCCCTCCTCACATGGTGGCCAGATAGCTTCCCAAGCCCTCTTGATCACCTCTGTAATAGAATTGTCCCTGTGGGCTGTCTTCTACTTTCTTTTGACCTGGAATCTGTCTCATGTCCGTGCAGGTTCTCTGGGACACTATTTGTTGTTTTATGACTAATCAAGATTATTCTTTATTAAGATGTTTCAGAGACTCCAGAAAGAGAGAGAAAGTGAAGAAAGCAAATTAGAAACCAGTAAAGTGACACTGAAGGAGCAACAGCACCAGCTGGAAAAGGAATTAACAGACCAGAAAAGCAAACTGGACCAAGTGCTCTCAAAGGTGCTGGCGGCTGAAGAGCGTGTTAGGACTCTGCAGGAAGAGGAGAGGTGGTGTGAGAGCCTGGAGAAGACACTCTCCCAAACTAGTATGTATTCTGGAACTTCTCACTGGGAGATGGGGTATGGACTGGCTCTGCTGGTTGTCTTGCAAAAGTATTTAAAGAGATCCAGACCCCAGCCAGAGCCCAGGAGAGGAGGCAGGAGAAGTAAAGCAGGAGGTATGATACCGCTGTGAAAGATGAGGAAGCAGGTTCAGAGGAGATACAATCCTGAGACTGACCAGCAAGTCCTTCCTTGCTCGTATTGTCTCCTTTGAGAATGCCATCTCAAGAAAGTGGAACATTCACGTGAATAATTGCCAAAAGATACTCTTAAAGTATATTACCTATGAGCTTTGGGAATAATCATCTACTTCATCTCAAGTGTCAAAAAAATCATATTAACAGTTCTTCTGTCCAGATTTGGCATAGTGAATGGTACCAGAATACAGGTGTTTGCTTTTAGGTCAGTTTGTTCTCTCTTGAACCATATATAAATGAAGTTGACATGGGAATCCAGGGTAAATGATTGTTCTCACATCAGTAAATGGTTTTTCTCTTTCTTAGGCTCCAGGGTTTAATAATGCTTGGAAAATGTTGTGGGCTTGGGGATCTGAAAGGGTTATTATTCCTTTTTCCCTGGGAACTCTTGATATACCCAGACCCAATCATTTCATTATGAAAATGAAACTTAAAAAATATGTCGAGTTCTGATCATGCCAGAGTTGTTGAAAAGTAAAATCTGGGCAGGGTGCTCCTCTAAATAGGGTGATAAGAAAAATATTTTTTAAATGTCACTTATTTCGTAAGCATTATCTGTCGAGTACTCACTATGTACCAGGTGTTTGCATACGTTATTCCAATTGAACATCAGGAAATGTATTCCTCTTGTATAAAATGGGGCTCATGCCAGTGTAGGAGCCAGCTCCAAATGCTGTGCACTTTCCACTGCACTGCCTCCTGTGGAAGGAAGTAGTACTGGTGTGTCTCCCTTTATGAAAATCAATGTTTATAAAAAACATTTCAGCTGTTCCACACACTTCAGGATTGGTGCTGGGTTTCCTCTCACTGGTCTCAAAGACTTGAAAGAGAAGATAGTAGCTATCTGTCACTCTGGGATCAGGCCCTCCAGGAACCAATTACTTCAAAAGGCACCCTTATCTGGGTTTTTTTCTGGGCCTTTGGTGTGGGTCAGGGTAGGCTTGTACGACTTTGTAATGGAGGAAAGCACCTGCATGGGTAGCATATCACCATTATGCATCTGCCACAAGGGAAGGGGAGCTCTGCCCACAGCTGGCTCGGGGTCTTTGGCTAAATCTACTGAAAATGCTCATTTCAGAACGGCAGCTTTCAGAAAGGGAGCAGCAATTGGTGGAGAAGTCAGGTGAGCTGTTGGCCCTCCAGAAAGAGGCAGATTCTATGAGGGCAGACTTCAGCCTTCTGCGGAACCAGTTCTTGACAGAAAGAAAGCAAGCTGAGAAGCAGGTGGCCAGCCTGAAGGAAGCACTTAAGATCCAGCGGAGCCAGCTGGAGAAAAACCTTCTTGTGAGTACCTGCTGCCGTGGCAGTTTGTGAGGAAATGATAAATTTAAAATTTTAAACTGCAACACCACTTCAACATAGAGAAAATAAATTACCCATCAACCTAGTCCTGAACCCAGCTGTTGTTATTGATGTATTTATGCATCATTTGTCCTTGAAGCTGATGGTAAGTTTTACCTGGGACGGGTGCAGCTTCAATGGAGCTCTGGCTGGCTGGGGAGACTGTCGTGTGAACAGCCATTATCAGCACAAAGTAGAGAGCATGTTCTGCCAGCAAGCCTAAGTTTACACCTCCACTGGCAGGGAGGAGGGGGTGTTGAAGAAGCCTTCTCTAGACGGTTGTTTTTTAAGATGGCATCTTGCTTTGTCTCCCAGGCTAGATTGAGTGGCGCAATCTCAGCTCACTGCAGCCTCTGCTTCCTGGGTTCAAGCAATTCTCATGCCTCAGCCTCCTGAGTAGCTGGGACTACAAGTGTGCGCCACCACGCCCGGCTAATTTTTGTATTTTTAGTAGAGATGGGGTTTCACCAGGTTGACCAGGCTAGTCCTGAACTCCTGACCTCAGGTGATCCACCTGCCTCAGCCTCCCAAGGTGCTGGGATTACAGGCATGAGCTACCGTGCCAGGCTTATAGACAGTTTATTTTTATTTTTATTTTCAAGACAGAGTCTTGCTCTGTCGCCCAGTCTGGAGTGCAGTGGCATGATCTCAGTTCACTGCAACCTCCACCTCCCAGGTTCAAGCAATTCTCCTGTCTCAGCCTCCTGAGTAACTGGAATTACAGGCGTGTGCCACCATGCCTGGATAATTTTTGTATTTTTAGTAGAGACAGGGTTCACCATGTTGGCCAGGCTGGTCTCGCACTCCTGACCTTGTGATCCGCACGCCTTGGCCTCCCAAAGTGCTGGGATTACAGGCATGAGCCACTGCGCCCAGCCAGTTTTATTACACTGCTGTAGTCAGTGCCTACAAATTTTCCTCATCCTGCCCTTTTTGGCCAACATTAGCTTTAATCATTATCCTGAAACCAGGAAGCTCAATCTACCATGCTTTCATCCTTGAAATAAATTTGGGAAGTGACACTCAGGTCAGAATAATTTATGGTGGATGGAGACAGGTGAGCAGCAATGGAACTGTCAAGGGGGTGGATTTTTCCATTACCCTCTGGAGGGGTTAGTGGAGCCCTGTCGTATGAAAGGAACTTTTAAACCATGTGTGTCTCTCAAAGGGGATACGCTGATAACTAGTGATAGGCAGATCGTCATAAAGATGGAATATAGATGTCTAAAATTTAATCCTACCAGTAACCCTGTGATGATGGGCATTATTATTCTCATTTTACAGACAATTAATGAAGACTCAGAAAGAGATAGTAGCTTATTATCAAAGGTAATGCTAACAGACTCTGACGTGTATATACTCCCAGCTGTATTTGATCTGCCCATGAAAGGCCGATAGAATTATCCCCATTTGACAGCTAGAGAAGCTGAGGCCTAGAAGGGGAATGAAGTTATAGAGCTAGTGAGTGTGTAAGCCAGCAAACCACACCTCCACGTGTTAGATCGCAGAGTTATTTTCTTCCTCCTGTGCTAGGAGCAAAAACAGGAGAACAGCTGCATGCAAAAGGAAATGGCAACAATTGAACTGGTAGCCCAGGACAACCATGAGCGGGCCAGGCGCCTGATGAAGGAGCTCAACCAGATGCAGTATGAATACACGGAGCTCAAGAAACAGGTGTGTGCCCACGAAGCCCAGCTGGCCAGCCTGGGGAGAGAGGACTCACTGGGCTCAGGCAGATTGTATTGTTTTTAATATCCCTTCTATAGTAGTATAGAAAAGCTGATTATAAGAATGTTCTTTAAGTCAAATCTGGTTTTTTAGCCTTAAAATTTAGAAATGCACCTTGACTATTAAAAATATACTTATAAAATTCTCTTAAATTTGACAAGCTCTTAAAATGTTAGTTTTTCAAGGAAAATAGGTAATTCTTGAGCATCATATTTCATGTCCCAAAGAACTATGTTGAAATGCTAGATTTTATGCCATAAACAAGTCTATAGGAGCCAAAACCTCCCCTACCCCTTGAGCAAGAAAAGATGGTCTGGGGGAAACCTTTGATATCACATAATGTAGCCAGGCAGAGAGTATTAAACCAGTTCATGCCTGGACTGGTAGAGTCTCTAATCCTTGATATCTCTGGTGTCCTTTAGAGCATCTGGGCCATCCCTGAACTCTAGTCGGGCTGCTGTAGCCACTCATTTGGCCCTGCTATACTTAGTCTTTTGGATGACCCCACGTGGCCATTCTAGTTTCATCTGTGCTTCCAATCCCCTGATGCCCCACATATACCCACCATTTAATTCAAGAAAAAATGACTAAAAAAAAATTATTTAAAGACCACAAGCCCTTAGTGATTTTGCCTTTGCAAATTTGGTAAGGCAATTAGCACCAGGTATAAATTTCGTATTTCACTAAGCTCTATATGGGGTAGAGCCACATAGAGTAGTCTCAGGCATCAAATGCAGTTGGTAACACTTTAAGAAACCTCTAGGCTGGGTGCGGTGCTGCATTCCTGTAATCCCAGCACTTTAGGAGGCCAAGGTAGGTGGATCGCTTGAGCTCAGGAGTTCAAGACCAGCCTGGGAAACATGCCGAGACCCCGTCTCTACTAAAAATACAAAAAGTAGCTAGGTGTGGTGGTGTACACCTGTAGTCCCAGCTATTCGGGAGGCTGAGGGGGGAGGATTGCTTGAGCCTGGGAGGTTGAGACTGCAGTGAGCCAAGATTGTGCCACCGCACTCCAGCCTGGGTGACAGAGCAAGACCCTGTGTTTAAAAAAAAAAAAAAATGTATATTGCCAAGCCACCAGATTCTTCACTTATAAAATTCCAGCGTTAGCATTTATAATCCAGATCACTTATGACTTATTTCAGTAAATGGCCCTTTTCTCATTTGTGGCTTATTTACTCTAGTTGCCAGTTGGGTGCCACTGAGGTGCTTCATGTAAATTCTCACTTAGTTTTCACATTTCTGAGCAGAAGGTATTTATCTCCATGTATAAATGAGGTAATGGAGGATCAGATGTTAGACAACTTGCCCTGTCATACTGGTAATACTGGAAATGAGATTGGTAACTAGCTTTGTCTGACTCCAAAGAGATTGTCTTCTATAGAGTAATTCACCTTCAAGGAACTTTATGCACATGGTTTTTCTAAATGAAAGTTGTTCCAGTTAAAATGCCAATAAAATAATTTATTCAGTAGCTTATAGATTCTTGAGTATCTGAAAAATCACAAGTTTTTACAGTTCTAGTAATCATAGTAGTTGATATTTATAGATCTTTAAATACATGGCACATCATACAGCTCAATTCCAAGTAAGTCTGAAATTTTATACAATGATATTTGACACCAACTCACTGTTTAGATGGCAAACCAAAAAGATTTGGAGAGAAGACAAATGGAAATCAGTGACGCAATGAGGACACTTAAATCTGAGGTGAAGGATGAAATCAGAACCAGCTTGAAGAATCTTAATCAGTTTCTTCCAGAACTACCAGATCTAGAAGCTATTTTGGAAAGAAACGAAAACCTAGAAGGAGAATTGGAAAGCTTGAAAGAGAACCTTCCATTTACCATGAATGAGGGACCTTTTGAAGAAAAACTGAACTTTTCCCAAGTTCACATAATGGTAAGGGTTTATCCTGCTATTCTCTGGGTTCGTAGGATTGACCACCTCCCCCAGCTAAGCTAAAACACAGATGTGGGGGTGCTGGGGTAGGGGAGGGAAAGGCTAGTTGGCTTCCATTTGTAGCAGCAGATGATTCATGATATCTCCATTTTCCCTCTGAGAAAGGATGAACACTGGCGTGGAGAAGCACTCCGGGAGAAACTGCGTCACCGGGAAGACCGACTCAAGGTTGCCCTTTAAAACAAACAAAAAATCAGTATGAGATACTGGGCACATTGGGGAGGGGAGGGGAAAGTTACATTTACCTGATGCTTTCACATTCATGCTGTTGCAGCCCTGCCAGCAGTGTCAGGGATGGCATGTCTGAAGCTTCAAGGAGTTGGTGTCACACAGTAAATGGCAATCAGTGTTCAAAACCATGACTTCTTGTGTTGACTCCAGTGTTCTTTAACCTATGTAATGCTGCTTTACCTCAGCTAGAACTGATAGAATCTAAGTATTTGGGACAGGAAGTAGAAACACAGTGATGAACTATAAGGTTATCACAGGCCAGTGGTGGCAGGAAAGATTTGGGATACTGGAAAAGTAGGCTGAATGTCAGGTAAGGAATTGTTTGGCTCAGAACATGTTGACTTTGAAGGCCTTGTGAGATATCCAGGGAAGGATATCTGTCTGTAGGCAGCCAAAAATAGGAGTCTAGAATTACTGATCAGTGTTGACCTAAAGATTTGAGAGTTAAGAGTATAGGTGGGAGGTTACATTTATGTGGGGGGAATGGCTATGTAGACAGCATGGGATGAGAGAGTGCAGTGCTATAGTATTGAGTGGAGCCCTGTGATGTCCAACAATAGTCTCCAGCCATGTGTGGTTATTTAAATTTTAATAAATTATAATTAAGTTAAAAATTCAGTTATTCATTTGCCACATTTCAAGTGCTTAATAGCCACATGTGTCTAGTGGCTTCTATATTGATAGCCAGAGGTAAAACATTCCCATCATTGCAGAAAGTTCTGTTGGACAGCGCTGCTATAGACTTTGAGAGAATAACTTGATTATAGCAGGGGCAAAAGCCAAAAAGTAGTATGAAGTTGAGGATTAAATACCTAGTCATTTATAGACAAGAAACTAAGACTTAGGAAAAAAATACATAATCAGGAGACACTCCAGTTGTCAAGTATAAACTGATCTTCTCAGTCATAACAGAAAAGGAAAAAAGAGATGAGGCAATAATTTAATGGAGAAGCAAGGGATACAGAAATCCTAAGCACTGCTAGCATGGAAAAACTGGGCCAGGTGAAAGGCCCCGTTAATGACAACACAGAAAAGCAAAGGTTTATGCACACTAAGTATCCACCTGGCACCTCCTACAATTCTTTTTAAAGATGAGCATTTTCGACAGCCATTCCTACTGTTAGCCAGATTTGCCTATCAAATGTATGTGAGGAAGCTGAGCGGTAGTTCTAGTACATTTCTTCTGTGTAAAACCCTAAGTCTTATTACACTTTTCAGGCCCAACTCCGACACTGTATGTCCAAGCAAGCAGAAGTATTAATTAAAGGAAAGCGGCAGACAGAGGGCACTTTACACAGTTTGAGGAGACAAGTAGATGCTTTAGGGGAATTGGTCACCAGCACCTCTGCAGATTCAGCGTCATCACCCAGTCTGTCTCAGCTGGAGTCTTCCCTCACAGAGGACTCTCAACTTGGACAAAATCAGGTAAGAAGCAGCTCTTTTTAAAAACAAAACAATAGCCTGAGGTTGTTTTTTGTCTTTTTTGAGACAAGGTCTTGCCCTACCACCCAGGCTGGAGTGCACTGGTACCATCACAGCTCACTGCAGCCTTGACCTCCCAGGCTCAAGTGATCCTCCCACCTCAGCCTCCCATGTAGCTGGGACTACAGGCACACACCACTTGGCTTGGCCACTTTTTAAAATTTTTTGTAGAGATGGGGGTCTTGCTGTGTTGCCAGGGCTGGTCTCAAACTCCTGGGCTCAAGCAATCCTCCTGCCTCGGCCTCCCAAAATGCTGGGATTACAGGCGTGAGCCACCACGCTGAGCCAAGAGGAAACTCGTAAGAAAGGATTTAATATATTACATAGAAAGTACTTAAAAGCCGTGGGGTGTATAATCTAGAGGAGATTCAGAAAGATATAGATTATGCCACCTTCAACTCTCTGAAAAAACTTGTCTTAGCAAAGACTTGGTAGAGGTAGATAAGCTGATGGCTTAGGAAACAGACTACAACTGCAGATTGGATGACCTGGCAGGGATATAGTTAATTCTACTATTCATGTCCTCCACTTCTGGATTTCTTTATTTCCTACTCTGTCAATATAAAGAGCTTAGACCTGTGAGGCCAATATGAGTCCTAGTTTAGTATGTCTCCCTGCATTTTGTAACTTACATTTACAAAGTTGGAATTCAGACCTCTTAACCTAAGGTCTATAAAAACCCTGAATTTCACAAAGGTTTTCTGTGTGAGCTTAGATAAGGTTAATAAGCATTTAAGAGGAACGTGAAATATACTCATGGAACTGGTAAGTAGTAGCACACACAACTGTCAGAGATAGGTAACAGCTTCCATTTTCGAGTGCCTATTGTGTGCAGATACAAAACTTTATATATATCATCTCATTTAATTTTTACATCCTTGGAGGTAGCACTTATCCTTTTATATAGATAAGGAATCTGTATAAAATGATAAATGATTTGGTCAAGGACATAGCAAAGGACAACAGCAGGACTTACGGGCTAATCTATCTTTACCACAGAGCAGTATATTTTAATGGTGGAGCCACAAGGAGCTTTCAAGGACAGTTGCCTCTTTAATGTGCCCAAGGTGGGCAAATGACTTACCTAGGTCACACAGCTAATTAGCAGCAGGACCATCTGAATATGATTATCTTAACACCATCTGTGGTGGGACCCAGTCAGGTAAAGGCCAAAATTATCATGGGCCCTAGGGCAGGGTTCGAGGAGTGTGAGAGGCACTGGGCATTGAATAGCGAAGCTTTGGGGATAAGACAGCCCAGAGTAGTGAGAGAAGAGTACAGTGCACAAGGGCTTAAAAGCCAGCTTCAATTACCAGCTCAAGGTGGCAGCCAGAGTTATTTAGTTGCTTTAAAGGCAACCAACGCACAGTGGGTAGGGGCGAGATTGGTAGAATTATTTAGAATTCTGGGGTTGTAATCCAGGCCTATATGGGATAAAAGCCTGAACTAGTTAAAAGTTAGGGGGCTGGCTTCTGAGCGTAACATTTTATTTCCCTTTTTTTCTGGTAAGAACAGATACTACACTTGATCTTAGTCAAAAGGCTGAGAGCTCCTTCCAACAAGTTCTGCAAGGTCCATCAGAACCACTAGACAGTTACTGACACTGATGCCATCCCTGCTCACAGGATAGATGTTACAGATTTTTTTTTAAACTAGAACTTTTAATTGGAGGATCTTGAATTTTAGCAGTTTTAAGAATAACCGTTTAATTTTTTCTCTCAGAATTTTGTACACTGGTTCATTTTAAAACATTTTTCCAAAGAGGTACTCAAATATGTAATTTACCTATAAGCCATCATGCCATCACTTAGTTAAGACTGTTTTTACTGTTTCAAGAATTTGATTTATCCTTCCTTTTGTCTTACTGTAGGAAAAGAATGCCTCAGCCAGATGAGGAATACTGTCTTGTGTAAATATATTCAAGGAAAACACCTCCACTACCTCACTGACTTCATAATTGGAATGTCACACGGTTTTTTAATCAAGATGCAGTGAAATGAGATTCTGAAACTCCACTGTAGTTTACTTTGCCTGTATCATTAATGCCAATGTTTTTATAAATCACTTGTACATAGTACATATGGGAATAGTTGCATATGGGAATTTAAACCAACATGTGGCTGAGCCTTTTTTTTTTTAATCTTCGTAACATGTTTTTTTAAAAAAACCAGTGATTTTAACTGCATATTTGAACCTACAAACTGGTAAATCTTATTAACAAAAAGAATGTACTTAAGGCCCTCTTTATTTATAGTATCATTTTTGAATTTTGCTTAAAATCTATTTTTCATATGAAAATAAAAGATAACAATCAACTTGGGTCTGTCCTCTGACTTTATACTTCACAGGTCATTCTATGGAAAAGCCGTCAAATTTTTACCTTATTCCAAGTAAGTAATCTTTCAGGTGGTTTTCTTTTACCTGGAGGCTGAAGTACATTATACTTATCAATGAAGGTTTCATCATTTGGAAATACATCAATTATAAAACTATTATGCTTCAGATGCCTTTCCTTAGCCAACATATTCTTTGGTGGAAAATCAGGAAAACTTTGTACCTTGGAGAATCTGACCCAGTGATAAATTCAAATTGTGCTGCCTTTGAAATTTTGAACTACCATAATTAACAGCTCAATTCCATGATGTATACATTTCTTTAAAAACTAGAATAGCAACTGCTCTCACAGTCTGGCATAATTATTCCCAAGGGGGAAATATGTAATAAGTTTTAAAATATTCTCGGGAACTCTTTTCTAGATCACTACTAGACAGCTTTTGAGTCACAACAGGTATGTTACCCTGTTACTATAATACAGAGCAGCACAGTGCAGTCATCCCTCACCACCAAGGTTTTTATTCCAAAACAGTTATTTGGCTAGACGTGAACCGTTAAGATACGGGATCAATGGCGTTACAATAAAGACAATGAAAGTGACAATTTATTAATACACAGTAAGTTCTAGAAGGCATCTATTTTCAAAACAAAACTTGATTTCTTTTGTATTTACATTTTTTGTTTCAAGTCTTTCTTAGCAAAATGCTAAAAGGCCTGGCTTAGTCACAATTACTGACATCCTTCTGGGACACAATTTTCTAGGCCTCTGTTGAACAAGGATAAATTATCTTTTCTCTAAAATGCCACATGAACCCTCTCTATATTCCCACATGAAGAAGAGGAATGGAAGGTAATTATTTGGTCTTTTCTTCTGTTTAAGGGAATGAACTGAACCACTCATTTTTTTAAAATCACACTTAAAACAAAAGACACATGGGCAAAAAAGTTCCCCAAAACTACTGTCTTACCGAATTTGAGAAGGGAGGTAATGTATGAAGCTTAACAGCTGGCTTCAAAAGACACCTTTCCAAAGAAATTGTACTACCTCTATTAACGTGTAAACCACCAACCAAAAAAAAAAAAAAAAAGTTACTCCATCAAACACGTTATTGTCCATAAAAAAGACGACTTCAACATTGTACTGGAAGATCTATTTAAGCATAAATAGTACTAAGCACCAATTACTAATCTGAGGGCCTCCTCACAGGTCCAAGGGCAATGAGTAACCTCGAGAAGCAGGTGACTGCACAAGCAGTAAGCTATGGATTAAAAATTAAAAGGATTTCACATTCTTTCCAAAGTGTACTGCCCAGTGTCTGGCACACACATGTTACAATATGACAATCTGCTCTATCTGTGAGCACCTGAGTGTATTACAGGGGATTACACATGCAAATGACAGAATCTGGCTCCCGGTACCGTCAAAGGAGAACAGCATCAGCCACCAACTGTGCTGATCTTACACTGAAAAGGGTTGACTGAAAACATTTCAAGGGTAATGTAAACACAAGAATAAAACTGTG
Source organism: Gorilla gorilla gorilla (assembly GCF_029281585.2). Classification (NCBI taxonomy): domain Eukaryota; kingdom Metazoa; phylum Chordata; class Mammalia; order Primates; family Hominidae; genus Gorilla; species Gorilla gorilla. The sequence continues at coordinate 117,544,605 of NC_073237.2, forward strand.
GGTCTATTACTTAGTGATGTGGTTTTTATATGCTACATACGTAGACCTCTCTTTATACAATGAATATGGACAGTGCTGCAATAAAAACTGATGACATGTCAAATTGTTCACCTGAAGAAAAACCCTATTATAGTTCAGAAAATAATGCAACCAATTTTAATTTAATCTAGATACAGGTACTTTATTTACAAATATTTAGATTAATAGCATTTTGTTACATCAAATGAAGAGTACAGCAGTCTGAATAAATCCTTCAGTCACAAAAACAATAAAACCCACTGTAACTAACTTTGGGAGTCAGGGTATTGCACCTCAACAAGCCGCAGTCTTTAGTCTGTGATTGCTACCTTATATCCCAATGGGTGGTTTGTTTTGTTTTTGTAAATATACACACACACCAGCAGGTCATGGTCCCTGGGTGAGTCCCTTGTGATGCAACAGTGTAAGCAAAATGGATCACTGTAAGTCTTTAACAGAATATACCAATCTACTCCAGAAATCTTATTTTTTAAAAAGTTAAACAAAGACAAAAATAAAAATGAATCCACAAATTAACCAAAGCCTACTTTCTGCACATTCCAGTTTTGGCTTTTATTTAACATTGACTATACAATACTCTGGTACTACCACATGTTTACAACCCAGAAAGATGTACTTTTATGTTAGTGTCTGTAAAGAGGGATTTAAAATGTGTATTTTAAACACAGCAGTTGAGCTGAGTGCATTTTCTATAGTACGCTGAGGTGTTACCTATTCTATTTCAAATAAATTCTCAATTCCCAGCCACTGAATCATAAATGCAATAAAAAACTCAACAGAAATGAAGAACTTAATAAAACGTGTTGTCCAAAGAAATAAGATTGTTTCTCTTGCTATACAGTATTAATTCAGTGGCCAAACCACCTGGTGCAAAGTAATAACTTACTTTGTATCAGCACAAGCGCTGAAACACCTTTAGAAACACTTTCCCTTTTACGAAACAATTTATGCCAACATGACATAAAACAGCCCCTCATACTGTGAACACAGGGATATCTTAAGTTATTTCACTGTAGGGTTAAAAATGCACAATTTAAAATCCCTTAACAGCAGACCTGTGGTTCTGACTGTCCAGTTCAGAATCTGACCATTCCAAGAAGATAAAGGTATAAAAGCTTAAAATGTGCAATAGTAAACCCAGCCTTTTTTCTTTTTCTATACAGTAAGGCAAGAATGCAGCCTGTAATGCAAAAATGTTTACAAAAAGAGAAAAGCAGGTTAGCACATTGTCGATTGCACAAGAACAGTTAAAATCAGCAGGTAAGCAACAGTGCAAAGATGGAACAGAATCTGCTAGTGTTAATCCTCTGATGCTAGGAGCTCTTTCCTGCATAATGTCCCCAAACACTGCCAGCACCAAGGGGTGGAGCCAGTACTACTTGTGAACTGCAGTTGTGTCTATTTCTTTGTGTGAAATGGAAGGGAGTAACATGGTCACATATAGGTCATACTGTACAAACTGGTATTTTATACTGTTCCAATGCCAGTAATCAATTTATTTTCTTCATTAAAATAATATACACAGAATGTATTGTTAGTTCGATTCCTTCAAATTTTATACATATTTACTTTCTGTTAAAGAGAAAAGGATAAAATGGTATAAAAAAAGATAAAGCTATTAAGCACAAGAGAGAAGATAAATGGATATTTTCCCTGTGCGAGGGTAAGACAGAAGCAAACCTCGTCAAGAAAAATGCCACCCACACAACAGGAAATTTATCCAAAACAAAACAAAAGCAGTTATAGAACCCCTTCTCTACCATCAGAAGTCATTTCACAGCAATAAACTTATTGGTTACAACAGACATACTTGAACAGTTAAGGATGGGAAGAAAGGCTTAAGATATCACCAAATTAAACCGTACAGTGAGACAAAGCCTTGCCAAAGGGAGGGTAAAAATCATGAAGTCCAGCATCAGTGCTCAGTTTAAATCATATATTGGTGACATACTTATCACGAGGACAAGGGGGAAAAAAAGTCTAGATTTACCATGCAGGAGAGATTTATTACTCTACTTGCCTTTGATAACCTGATTACATCTAGTTGTTTAGCAGTTTAGTATTGTGTTAAACTGTTTTTACAACAGAGTTTTTTCTTTTTTTTTTAATTAAACCCAGTAAGATGTACAGAAGACAATGAGGCAGTAAAAAGTACTGCTTCCAACAGACAGAGGTGAAAGGTCAAATGAGGGGCCACAGCAAAGAGGTCACTAGCAGCCACAGCCTTCTCTCTGGGGTTGGGGTTCACTGGTTAGCCGGCCTCCCTGCGGGGCTGAAGGTTTGTGTTGTACACCAGACTCAGCAGCATTCAGATCCAAGCTTCCATCCTGAATGTTCTGATAGATTTTCTTGGCAGCCTCAAGGAAGGCATCTTCTACATTCTCTCCCCTAAGAGGCAATTGATAACTTTATTGGAGAACCACAGTTTTCTACAAAAGACAAGACACTGACCTTTTGCTAATCTTTAGTTAACTGCCATGATGTCTTCAACTTAATCACTGTCATCTAATAAGAGATTACCAGAACACTGAGCCAAGAGAACATGGAAAACTATTTTCTTTTTTTTTTTTTTTTTTTTGAGACAGAGACTCACTCTGTCACCAGGCTAGAGTGCAGTGGCCTGATCTCAGCTCACTGCAACCTCCACCTCCCAGGTTCAAGCGATTCTCCTGCTTCAGCCTCCCAAGTAGCTGGGACTACAGGTGCACACCACCACGCCCAGCTAATTTTTGTATTTTTAGTAAAGACAGGGTTTCACCATGTTGGCCAGGATGGTCTCGATCTCCTGACCTCGTGATCCGCCTGCCTTGGCTTCCCAAAGTGCTGGGATTACAGGTATGAGCCACCACACCAGGCGGGAAAACTACTTTCTATGGAAAGCATACATACATACATGTACTGAAAGCCCTTTCTACAAACCCTATTTGGACAACTACATGTGTTATATGCAATCATTAAAATACTGTATGTTAATACACACCATGACAATTCAGATAGGTCATTTCTGTGATAACAGAGAGGATACTCCAAACAGAAATGAAATCTCTCCGAACATGCTGAAAAGAATTCCAAGAATAATATGGTCTGCTCAGCCAAGCATGAACTGAGCTGTTTTTAATCGGGTAATGGTGACATAATCATGCTTAGCCACGTTAACACCTCCATTCAGTTTCTTTGGACTAATAGCACAGCTGAGACTAAACAAAAACAGGTTAGCCTCTCCACACCACAAGAAATTTTTGGCCTAATAAATGAAGAACAATGATGGGTGTACCACAGTTCAATAGCAGACATGGAAGAACAATTAGAAAATGTTCACTATGCTTCTGAGTAGACACTATTCCCTTAAATCATGCGTTTTAATGTGATCAGAAGTATTACAGGAAGAACCGATTGACCAAGCTTGTCTGAGATGCCAAACTCAACCTCACTTGTGAAAAGTCAAACACTGTCTTTTGGGAAAAGTCAAACGCTTTTGAAATGTAAACAAAGTTTCATTTATTAACCTGGGTTACCAACAGGCATAATCAAGGTACAATCTTTTAAGTAACAAAAATTCATATTATTTTGAAATGTAAAAAAGGAAGCAAAGAGATGTTTGCTGTTCTTCCTGCAGTAAGCATTACACATTTATAGATAGTACTTTATATGTGTATATACATTATATACTTTTCATATATACGGTTCTACTTTGAGAAACTTGAATGTAATTGAAATATCTGTATTTTGGTCACACTTACGTTTTTGCACTTGCTTCGAGGAACAATAAGCCTAAAAATAAAATTCAGACTATAATTAGGACACTTCAAACTAACTCACAAGTGCACTTCTTTAGTAATATCTGAAAAAGTTTCCCATCAGTTTTTAGTACTCCTCCCATAGTATTTTATGAAAAAGTATGTAAGTTTGAGGTGGAGAGCATCTTTATATTTGTCACTAAATAACTACTGCTCCAACATAAATAACACAGAAATAGAAACACATTGTTACTTCCTCATTCTTGAGATTTCTGAGTCTGCATTAAAAAAAAATGCAAAAAAACCCAACAAAACTGTCAATCCCACCTTTCCTTAATAATTCTCCCAACTGTGACCATTAAGTCTTAAAGAAACTCACCGTTTTCTTCAGCAAACTGTTTGGCTTCTTCATATGTAACATCTCTCTGTGCCTCCAAATCTGCTTTATTTCCTATGAGAATTATTACCTAATTTGTGATCAAAAGAAAGACACCTTATAACAAAAGCAGTAATTTAAACCAACCATGCAAATTCTGAAATACAAAAATCTTGACAGAAAAAATAACTGGGCCTAAAAAGAAAACCAAGTACTAGCAATTATCCACTAGACAGGGCTACAGATTCATGAAGTCATTACGACAAAGGACCTTAGCAATGATCTAGGTCAGGGGTTGACAAACTTTCTGTAAAGAATAAATAGTATATTCTTCAGGTTTGTAGGCCTCATATGGTCTCTGTTACATGTTCGCTGCTGGGTTTTTTTGTTGTTGTTTTTAACAACCCTTTAAAAATCTAAAAATCATCCTTAGTTCACAAGCCAGTCAAAAACAGGCTGTGGGCTGAATGTGGCCCACAGGCCATACATACTTTGGTGACACCTGGTCTAGTCCAAAGATTACGATATAGCTGAGTAAGATTACTAAGGGTTCATGGACAAGCTCCAGGGAATCTGTAAATACCTTGAAATACTGTAAATACTGTAATTGTGGGCATTCCCTACAGGAGAAGATTCATGGCTTCCATCAGGTTTTCAAACAGTTCTGAGATCCTCAAAAAGTTTGAAAGCCACTAGGTTCAACTCCTTTAGGCTACCAGTAAGGAAATTGAAGCTCAAATAAGGCAAAAGGACTTGCTGAAGGTCACTCAGTGAGTCAGTGGTAGGAGGACATTAGATCTCAGGTAGAAACCCAAACTCAGATCTTGAGACAAATACTATCCTACCCCACACTATCCCTAGAAAGGATTGAGTTTACAGTTAACAGTAACTGATAAGAGACGTCTATGTGTATACACAAGGGGCAGCTGGGAGTAGGGGTTTGGGGGCACGTATGCAGTAAGTTCAAATCCAAGGCAAAATATTACCTACCCACCTATATCCACCTTGGAACCATTCATACAAGTGAAGTTAGGCCAAAGTTAAAGGCAGCTCTGCAAAGTTGTAAGAAAAAAATATGTACCCTTGGGAAACAGCAAAGGGCTTTGGCCTTTACCTGGGGTGGGGAGGGGGGTTATGGATAAACTGTCTTTGTACATTTATGAGCTTATTTGACACTAACCGGTAAAATCCTTCCCTTTTTCCCCCTTCCAAACAGTTATGGTAATCTAGATATGAACACTTTAGGAATGGATGGTTTCAACAAAAAGGCACTTCAGCCATTAACTTTTTTTCATGTAAAATTACAGCTCCTGGCTCTTCCACTTTCAAAAATGTGTGTCCATAAACCAAATAATCATTTTGATCTGAATGTAAACCTCATGCAAGGACAGTTAAGTAGTACAACAAAAGTGAGCATTCTTTAAACAGTGTGGACAAAGTGCCCACTGTGAAGGGGAAGAAACTTTCATACACTATCCATTAGTATTTTAAAAGAATAAAATAATGATACTTAAAAAGGAAATCAATTTATAAAAAAATCAAGTCTGGTAAAGCCACAATGACTAGCATAGGGCCATTACAAGATAGGTACTCAAAACAAGAAATACTGCCCCACTCCTGATTCCCTACGAATCTCCAAATAAGGCTTCTTATCTCCCTGAAAGGGAAGACATAAAGTGGCATGCTAATTACAGAGATACAAAACATGCCCACAACAAAATGGTAGAGAACACAACTTCTACACAGAAATCAAGGGCAATTCTATAGAAAATGGAGCACTTAAGAAAAACTCAAGAAATTTTTTTTCTCCTGATCTGGTTCTATCTCAAAGCACATAAATGAGGCAGGAAGGACACAGGGCGGGAAGGTTAATTTTATTATACTCCTCCACGGGCCCTCTACAATGAGTTTTGTTTTTAACATTTTACTTGAAATAGCTATAGACTCACAGAGACTTACAAAAAATAACAGTGAGGTCCTGTGTACCCTTCACCAAACTTCCCTAATGGTAGGATGTTATGTAACTATAATACACTCTCAAAACCAGGAAACTGACATTGGTACAATCCCCAGCCCTTATTCAGATTTCAGTTTTTACACATTCTCAGGCACATGTGCGTTCGTGCATGGGTGGTTCTATGTAATTTTATCTCAGGTGCAGATCTCCATCATCACTATCAGGATACAGAACTGTTCTATCACTACAAAGAAACTGCTTCTGTGCTGCCCTCTATGTCATCACACCACTACCACCCTCCACCCCCTTTGCTAATCCCTGGCAATCAATAATCTATTCCCCAACTCTACAATTTTGTCATTTTGAGAATGTTTTCTAAATGAAATCATACAGTATGTAAACTTTTGAGACTGGCTTTTTTACTGGGTATGATGCCCTTGAGACCCAGCTCAACTGCTGCATATATAAAGAATTCATTCCTACGTACGGCTTAGTAGTACTCCACTATAGAGATGTTCCGAACTGTTTAACCATTCACCTATCAATGGCCAGGTTGGGAAACACCTAGGTTTCCAGTTTTGGGCTACTGGAAATAAAGCTGCTATGAACACCCATCTATAGGTGTGTATGTAAACCTTGGGTTTAATGCTATAATGGAAATGAAAGTTTCAGGCACAGTCCCTAGCATGATAGGCAAACAATGTTAACTGACTCTCAATATGATTAAACCACCATTTCCTGATAAAAGCTAATCTTACCACTGATAACACAGTTCTTGAAGGAGGCCTCTACCAAGTGTTGGGGGTATAAAGCCAAGTGAGACACAAGCCTTGTTCCTGAGAAACTCAAGTCACAGCTCAGTGTGTCTTTCCTCACACTGTTCCTGGCATACCCTCAACAATATCTACTGAAACTTCACTCACCCCTCAAGGACCAGCTCAAACACCACTCCCCTGTAAAGCTGCTTTCTCTCCAGACGGCACTGATCATCCTAGGCTCTCCAGCACTGTGCCAGTCCCTCTATTTCTAATTCATGCTTCAATCTACTTTGCAGCACAGTTATCTGCATATCTGCTGGTTCTCTCCCTGCTAGACTATAAGCTCTTTGGGACCAAGGATCCATGTTTATCTTTGTATACTGCAGAGTCTAGCATGGTGGCTGGCCTTTAAAATCTCAATAAATATCATCTCAGTCTGGTTAAGAAGCTAATGTTTTAACACATATAGAATCCTTTTTATTTTTGACTGAAATTTTTATCCTTAATTCTCCTCCTGTAGTTGAAATTTTTATTGAGGTAACGCAGATTCACATGCAGTTGTAAGAAACAGTACAGAAAGATCTCTTCTACGTTTTGCCCAGTATCCTCCAATGCTAAAGTTTTATGAAATTAATGCAGATCCCTTTTAAAATCATAATTTCAGATTTCATAGTCTTCACTTCACATGAGATCACCATTACATTCATAACAGTAATGACAAACATGAACAAAAAACCTAGGTATAATAAACTGCAAAACCTGGTTTAATAAGAACTGAAAAATAACTGTTAGGTTTTCTTCAACTAATTGAAGAATACAATAAAAATTCTCTCATTCTTAGTACCTGAAGACAAAAATCTCACCAGTAAATGGCTTCCCTTTTTGGGTTAGCTTAGTTCTTAAATTTTCTGCGTAATAAGATGCCATTTAACTTACAGTATTTGGATTGGTGAGATTCCTTGCATCTGTCAACCAGCTGCTTAAGTGGTTATATGTACTTCTTCTGCAAAAATAAAAGTTTAAATTTGTGACTGCCATATAATTATAGAAAAAAACTTCAATATTTAAAATACATATTTAATCAACATATCCTAAAATAATAATTTTGCTTTGACCAGTTACTCAGAACAGTAGTTGTGAAATACAACTGCATACTTTTCAAAAATCTAGCCAAACCTAATATTTTTAAATAAACAACTCAATATCCAAGAACTTTGATAACTACAGGTCAGGAGTAAATTGTTTACTCCTAAAAGCATACCGTAAACAGACCAATAAGCAAGCAAGGAACAACACAGTAAACTGATGGAAACGCCAATGTGGAGTCAAAACTGAAATTACTTTAAAATCACACAGATTTTCAATCACAAAGCACAAAGTTGTATCAAAATGCCTAACCATGACACATTTAATGGAAGACACTTTTGCTTGTCTTTAAATTTTAATTTCATTAAAAACCAAGTCACACTATTATAAGCTGGCATACAATTCACCTTTCCTTCATAATTTAAAGAGCAAGCTAACCATAACAGCATAAAATTGACTTTGAAGACATTTGACAAGAATTCAAGTCCCCAGATATCAGTGAAAAAGTTCGTCCTAACTTTGTACTCTTATCTATCAGGCAGCTAAATTATTCTGGAATTCTAACGGTCCTATTTTTCTACTTTCTCCAAGCAAGAGTTTAAAAACTCACAGGCTCATTTGCACTAGCCAAGTAAGCTCTAAGATAAGTAAACAAACCCAAATATTTGTAATATCATACACAGTAGAATCTACCAAAGGGGTCAAAGATAATAAAATTTTTGAGGTTAAAAATGTTTCTGATTTATAGACTCACAGAATGTTAGTCTATCTTACTCGTTTAACATGTGAGGAAACGGAAGCCCATAAAGACTTATTAACTGGTGTCAAAACCAGGCCTAGAACTCTTTTACAAATACCACATGTCCTTTAAGTGTTTCTAGTTTAGTCCTGTGAATATATTCCATGATCTCTAGCTGCCAGTTCTCATAGAAAATCTGTTATTCAAAGTATATAGTTCTTTCCCAATGAGAACTGAAAAGAACTCCTTAGTCAGACTTTTATTGTGTTACATCATATTATTCATAAATCACCACTTAGATGTCAAAAAAGTCATATATATCAAAATAGCCCCTTTCCCCCCAATGTTTTAGAATTTTCTAAGTAAACAATGATAAAATATAATTTTTAAAAAGCACAAGCCTTATCTGTGTTTGATATTTGTATTATTGGCGTATCTTGACTTTACACAACAGGTATGTTTTACTACTTCATGCATAAACCTTAAACAAGTCCGAACATTTCTGCTGACTTTGATGAATTTTAAAATTTCAAAGCTGACACAGAGAGTGAAGTACACAGAAAAGCCTAGTACCAAAATCATATAAACCATATTACTTACATGTACCATAACTTCTGCCAATGATTCTGGTAATTGTTATTAATCTAATATTCACTATCATTATAATTTTAAATCTACAAATAAATATTATTCAAATATTAATTGGTGGTACTAGTACTAAAAAAAAGTGCTAAAATACTAGATATGTCAAAATGTTATGGCAAAACAACTGTCACGACAGGCTACGCTGTCAATTTAGAAAAGCGCCCTGTAACAATGAGAGTTAATGACAAAAATAAAAAGGGACTTTTACGTTTGTAAAATGTCAAAGAATAACAGAAAAAAATTGGTGTCATGACTGCAACATCAAAGTCACTATAAAGTATCACTTTAGCACCTGACTAAAGCCTGGGGTACTCTTTTCCAGTAACAGTTTTTATTACAATATAATGAACATATCATAAAGCTTATCCTTTTAAAGTACGTAATTTAGTTGTTTTAAGGATAGTTACAAACCTGCGCACTGATCACCACTATCTAATTCTAGAACATTTTCATCACCCCAAAGAGAAACTCTGAACTCACTTAGAAGTCACTCACTCCCATCCTCTGGCAATCCACTTTCTTTCTCTATAAATTTACCAGAATATAAATTCTCGATATTTCATAAATGAAATCATATAGTATGTGTCTCTTAGTGTCTGGTTTCTTCCGCTTAGCATAATGTTTTCAAGTTTCATCTATGTTGTGGCCTGTATCAGTATTTCCTTCTTCCTTATAGCTGAGTAACATTTCATTGTATGGATATATCACAGTGTTTATCCATTCATCAGTTGATGCATGTTCTGGTTATTCCCAGCTGAAGTACTTTTTTTGATGACTTGAATAGACACAGATTTTACCAAAAGTATTAACTATGCTTAAAAGATATGCTTAAAAGCAAAAACAATATTCTTAGCACACATCACCATACTTAAATTTTATTGAGTTTTTAATTATGTGAAGTCTTCAGAAATGCATTCCTTATAAAATCAGACAGTTCTGTGTAGGCGGCCAGGTTTATTAACAGTCTTCCCATAATACTCTTGATCGTATCACAGATTGCCTGGCTATAATGAAGGGCATTAAGGCTTGTTTCCCTCTGAGGCCACCCAATTCTAGAATTTACTGAAAACTTTAGGCACTATAATTATAATTAGTCAATATCTTTATTCTAAGGCAGCATTTCCCAAAGTGTGTTCCTCAATAAAATAAGCTTAGGAAACACCAAATTAAATAAAGTCATACAGCAAAGAATTTCTTACTGCAGAACTTCCCAGAGTCTTAATATGCTAATGCACATTATGACACATCAAGAGGAAACCTTATAAGGCATTTTCCGAAAGGAAATATGCTTTAAACTCTAATTATCACTTGGTCCCACTCACCCATCTTTACCCCCAAGAAACAGAGTCACATTGCTTTTGACTGGCACTTTACATCAACATGAAAGGTGATCCAGTTCATTTTCTAGCTTACAGTAGACAAACAGTGCAAGGTCTAATCAAGTGGCACAGTTTTCCATGTTCTCCAAAGTCAAACCTTTATGTACAGTAGTTTTATTACTTTACATCAAGTGCTTTGGAATTCCAGAAACAGTCATGTTGAAATAAATTTAAACCTACTGCATGTAGTATTTGAAGTCATTTCTATCCATTTTAAGAGAAAAAAATTAGTAAATAAATACTCAAACACCTTCAGATGCAAGCATAAAATTTTTTATAATCTACCATGCTGGACTAGCAAAACTCTTTGCTTGGCCTTCTTTTGAGAGGTGTAAACTTTAACACTAGAGACTAAATAGAGTAAGTCCCAAGAGTGAGTTGCTTGCTCTCTACTTAAAAGAACATTTTATATAAAATATTATTTCTCCTCAAATCATTCAACTGAAGCTGCTTTTCAGAATTGTATTCTTCTATTAGCTTCACCCGATATCTCCCTAAATTTTTCTTCAGTCATAAAAATTTTCGGAAAATATCAATGTGTTATATCAAGTTTTACATGGCAACTTAAGAAACCATAAAAAACAAGTAAGTTCATTCACAGTCATACAATTACAAACTAAAAAAAATGCCTATCAATTTTTTTTTAAATGCCCAAAGTAGATTTATTTTCCCCATATGAAGGTTGAAAAATTATCTCTTACCTAGTGATATCATAGACCATAAGAGCTCCCGCAGCTCCTCTGTAGTAGCTCCGTGTAACAGCCCTAAATCGCTCCTGTCCTGCCGTATCCCAAATCTGCAGTTTTATTTTTTGGCCACTAACTTCGATTATTCTTGTACCAAATTCAACACCAATTGTGTGAGGACAATCAGCCATAACTGTTAAGGAGGAAAAAAAGTAATAGCCCAATTTTCAGAAAACTTCAAATTAAGCCTAGAGGGGGAAAATCCACTAAATAAGCAAATGGCTTACTAATACTTACAGGCTATAAATAGACTAAAGCTACCGCTAAAAAAAAAATTAACAAACACCCAGAAGTAAGAAGTCAGGGAAATGTGACTGTACTAGAATCGGGGTCAGCAAACTTCTAGAAAGGACCAAGCAGAAAATATTTTAAGTTTTGCAGGTCAAAAGGTCTTTGCCACAAACTACTCAACACTGCCACTGAGGCATAAAAGCAGCCAGAGACAATATGTAAAACAGGCAAGGTTGTATTCCAATAAATTTTATTCACAAAAACAGGCAGTGACTGGATTTGCCCCACTGGCCACCGTTTGCTGACCCCTTGACTAAAATAATCTGCTAAGTAAAAATAAGGATTTTAATTAATTCTTCACAATATCAACATTATACCATTTAGCCTTCTTACAATCATTATCTATAACAGATCGATCAATGGTCTTGGTACCCTAGGAGTAGTTAGTCAAACAGATTCTTATCCCAGAAAATATCAGTGTCTCAAAGAAAATCAGCATGTTATATATATATATATATATGCATATATTTTAGAGACAGGGTCTTGCTCTGTCACCCATGTTGGAGTGCAGTAGCACAAGCATAGCTCACTGTTAACCTCAAACTTCTGGGTTCAAGCAAGCCTCCCACGTAAGTCTCCCAAAGCACTACTGGGATTACAGGCATGAGCCACCACACCTGGCTAACATATACTACTTATTATACAATGACAAGTTATATATGTCTAAGCCAATGAACAAATTTATTAGTCCTTTCCTTATAATGAGGCCACTTAAAACCTAAACCCACCATTCTCCAGTACAAGGACACAGACTTCTGGGCACTTCATAAAATGTTACAACAAACCTCTGTGGTAAGCAGCACAAAAATGTCAAAGAAATAATTTCAACTATACAGAAACACTTTCAACTATATTTAGCATATCAGTTACAACACATTGGTCCCTTCTATCACCCAAGAAAGAGTAGAAAGAATTCCATTTTAAGTATTTCAAATCTGTTATTTAACAAATGATACATGCAGCAAATTTCTCCTAATAAGATAATCAATTCCTGTAACAGAAAGTCAGAGAATAAAAAGATTAAGTTTGACATTATTTTATGTATTTTTAAAAATTATTTTAACATCAAGAAATCAAAACAAGCAAATCAGATTATATAATGTGTATAAAAATCAACCCTAAAATATGCTGGCATATTTCATTTTATCTGTACCCATTTAAAAAAAAGTACAAATATAGGGAAAGGTTATATTTAAATGCATGAAGTATACTGAAAATGACACTTTCTAAAAAGTAGAAACATGCCGATAAAGGAAACTATTAATGTTTACCTCACGTATTGAACTTACATTTTTTTTCTGTAAATTGATGTAGCAAGCAAGATTTTCCTACTCCCATGTCCCCTGTTTAAAAAAAAAGAAGTTTCAGGTGGCAATTACATTTCTCAATTTTATGCAATGATCGCTATATTCCTTACCATATAACATATCACAAGTTTCTGGGACACTTAACAAATTTTTATTTTCCTACTTTATAATGATTCAAAAGTTTTCACTGTGAGACACAAATGGAATATTATTCCCAATCTTTAGCAGTGACAGAATTTGGCTGTAAATTATTACTGTTAATAAATAGCCACCAGCTGGGAAGTGCTTATTTTTTTAATGGATTTTTTTTTTACTTTGAGCTGTTTCAAAATTTTATGTTTTTGTTTTGTTTTGTTTTTTTTCCTTTAACTCATGCATAGAAGCAACAAATTTCAAAAAGTGACAAACGGGGTAGCATGTAACAAGCAGAAATAACAAACTGAGTTCTGGAAGCTTGATTCACTAGGTCCCTGTCTTATACTTCTTGTATTATTCTATGAAAGAAAAGAATTTGCATTACATGAAAACCCCAGGAGAAAAGATGTCATCTCTGACTGTACTATAGCAATGTTAACCCTTGATGAAGGAAACATTAGAAAGGACACATTAAGTTCAACATGAAAGCAAATTGTTCTAATGTGAACAATTCATTGAAAAACGTGTACTTTCAAATGTAGTTTTATGTTTGGATAAATAGCATTAAGACTTAATTTGAGCAAAACCTTCTTGAAACTTCAGAAAAAAAAACAATTAAGAAAAATACTATATTTTATATATATTACACAATTGATTTGGAATCAAACAATATTCTCTACCAATTTTTCCTTATAACAGAAACCCAGGGGAATCTGAGAGCTTTCACAGTATTTTAGGAATGTTTCTGCACTCCTTGAAACACTGATACTTCCTAGCATCAAAAAGCTTTCAAGCAGCCCTCAAGAACAATGAACATCACTTCACAAGGTACCCACCAGCACTGTACCACAGAAATATCCACGGCCACAATGCAAAAGCTGCATTGCTAATGCAAAAATAAATCTTATAAAAGGAGTTTTAGTTTTACAGTAAGAAAATCACTCACTCCTGAAGTGGTACTGTTTAAGTATTAACATATAAATATTTTGTATGTTAACCTTCTTTTGGGAACAAGAGTGTAAGTTAAATAAACTTACCAATAATAATATATTTAAAGATGTAAGAGTAGTTGTATGGTGCAGTTGCCATGGTGGCACTAAAAACAAAGAAATCTCTGTTACTTCAGAAGGAAAGCATATACAAGTAATTCAAACGGATCACTGCTATCCTTTAAAGGTAGAAAAGGGCACTGAATACAAACAAATGTTGGTTACAGTAAGTCAAAATAAAACTGCATTTCACAAACTGATCAAATACACAAATTCTCTTGGATGAATGATGCTTACACATTCTCATGTGCTATCCACAGAAATATAAGAAACCATTTATACCACAACTCCAATATTTCACTTAATATCCACTAGAACTTAAAAGTATAATTTAAAAAAAATCCAATAAGTATTAATCTGAAAATTGTCAAACAAAAAAATCTTTATAAATTTAAGTTAAACACCACTATAGTCTCTTCTCCCCTTAAAGTCCCCTTCCCTGTTAACTGATCAAGTAAGTTACTAATGATCTACTTGTTCAGAACTGATTTTAAACAGAATGGTATATAAAGGAACCACTTAATTTATAAACACAAAACAACGTTTTTACTCTACTTTAAATCAACAGTTAGCAGCGCAAAGAGCAATCATATGATTTCCAAATCAATGTTGGAACTAGACTGAATCACATGAAACTGTTCTTCCTATAGATTTTTCAAGTCAATGTTTATTGGCATTTTCATATAGCTCAACCTAATACAGGACTTGCAGATTATCTCACACACACACACACACACACACACACACACACTTTTTGAAGACCAGGCTGGTCTTGGGTCTTGAACTCCTGGCCTTAAGCGTCCCTCCCATCTCAGTCTCCCAAAGTGCTAGGATTACAGGCATGAGCCACTGCGCCCAGCCAGATTAACAACATAGTAAGTGCTTCCCATACACTATTCTAGGGACTGAAAGAAATAATGTCATAAAATTGTACTTATGGTTGCAAAATTTGAAAGCTTGTGTATTAGGAGATATTTCAAAAGATCACAGCCCATTTCTTACCCTCAAATAGACTTAACCTAAAGAATTCTAATTTCTCTTCTACTTAAAAAGAAAACAAAAAACTTTCCAATTTATTCAAATGAATTATCTGAATGTGTAAGACATGTGCTAGGTCCTAGAGAGAAACAAGGGGGTGAACTGTAAAACTGGTAATAACTTTCAATGAAGTTTATTCTCAAACCAGCTTTCAGCTTAAGACAAAAATTATTTATACATATGAAGATTTCACCCATTTAAAAAAATCTGACTTACAGTATTTTTAAGCCTGGCTTTTAGTGTTTCTGTCAATGTCACATTACACAAGCCAGACATTTAATATGACTGGAGAAATTTATTTACTGAAATTATCACCTTACTATATACCATATTTCAAGCAAAAGTTCTATATAACAACATTGAACCCATAGAAAGAATATATATTTAAAACAAGTGTATTATTATAAGGGAAGAGGAAGTTGTTAATTACAGTAAAGTATTAATCACTTCCACACACTACAGTCTTCTCACTTAGCTATCTGTATTACATTTAGTGAAAGTAGAAGCCTTGTTACCCATTCCAGTTTGGCATGTTCTAACACATTTATAATCAGTCTCCTGCATCACAGAAAACTCCCTTAACCAGTTCTTTCAGGAAAGGGAGTTTTTCTAGTTAGATTAACTGATTCTGAACATCACAACAACTTTATTCCCTTTTCCAGGCACTAGGGACTCAAAACTTTTAAGAATGAACTTGGTCCTGAGACTAAAACTGGTCTAGATTATTTACCTGATCTCTGAACCAGATGCCAAACACAAGGGGGAAAAGTAATCTCTTACGTTAAAAATATTTAAAGATTATTAACTTCTTAACCTGAATTCTTCCGACTCTTCCAATCAATTTTTAATTCTTCTAAATTCTTTCCCCATTCAAACCTGAGTAAAAGTAATCACTCAGTCACCTTCAAATTACTGTCTCTTCTGTGCTCTTCTCCCTTGATTTTCCTAATTTCTTTCCCTCTTCTAACTAAAGGTTGTAGCTGTACATACTTTGCTCCTTCTATTTTATGTTAAAGCTATGACTTCTAACAATCCCAAATTTCTACTTCAAATGCTTTAAAGACTATCATAAAATTGTGACCCAATTTTAGTTGTACTAATTTGTGTACCTGCTAATTATCATACATTCATTAAATGTGAGATAACTAATTTTGAAAATGTATCTTAAAATTACAAACATTCATATAGTAGAAACTATTTCCAAATAAAAGAAATGATCACTATTTCGGATTTAATACCAGGGCTCTGTCTCACCACACCACACATTTTTCTTGCTCGTTTCTTCAAAAATTACAAATAAAAACCTTTAAGCAGAATTAAAGGAAAACTACTCAAACTTACTAATTTCAGTAAACAAAGGCAGAAAACATTTAACACTGTAGCCACCAACACTCACAACAGGTCTTCCCTTTCTTATTCTAAGAAGATGCTGTCTAGATTTAAATATATTCCCATAGTTGACTGATATTAATACATTTCAGTCAAAAATATTTGCAGTAGAATTATATTCAAATACTAAATAGGCTTAATGTTGCTTTAACAAAAGATTTCTCAGTCTCATTTCTTGAACATGAAACATACCATTGTTAAGGTGAGGAATATATTTTTACCTAACTTTGGAAGGGAAAAAATTCTTCCCCTATTAACAGTACTTTTGCTTTACTTAGAGAACTCTTGAGTCTAAAAAAAAGGACAGGAAATGCTGGTCTAGTTCAAACTCTGAAAACATGAGCCCACTTAACATTACAATCCCCATAAATGAAAAAAAAAAATCTTGGTAATATTCTATAACTTGTATACAACTACCGGGACAATTAAAATTCACTTTATTCCACATTTTACAAAAAGTATTCGAATCAAGTTCATATGTAAGCAAAAGATCTTTATTGCCTTTAAAGGAAAAAAAGTACTACATATTTAGACAACAGGCATTTAACACATAATCAACAATTTGCAAACTAATAAGAAATACAATTGTGAGTTACTATTTATTGGGTACTTGACATATGCCGGGCAATGTGCTAAATATTTTACATACAATTTCATTTAATCCTTACTACTATCCTATAACATAGTTAATTATTATCCTCATCTTACAGATGAGGACACAGACTCAAGAGGTAACATGCCCAGGTCACACAGCCAAGTCTGTACTGAACCTAGGACTGTTTTAACTGCGGAGATCCCCTCTTAACCACCACACCATCCTGCCCTCTCCACCGTCGTGCCTCCTCCACATGGTTATCAGATGTATCATGTAGCTCTGCAGTATTCACTCGCTTAATTATAATTTAATATTCTGAATAAGATACATGAATTACATTCAGAGGATGCACTGCAGTCAGAATTTATAGATATAAATGACTGGTAATACTAGTAATACTAACTTATAATACTATAATTCATCTACTTAGAAAAAGTTTCTTGAGAACACTTGAGAGTAAACCAGGTAATGATCTATACTACTTTTTATAATTCTTACTTAATTCTCACAACTCTGCAGAGTCATTATCATTATGTCCATGCAAAAAATTAAAGAAACTGAGGTTTGGAGAAATTCACTCATTTGGCCAATGTTATAAAGTTTGTAAATGGTAGACCTAGAACTTGAACCCAGGCCTGATTCCAAAGACCATGATTTTCTCTAAGGTATTATTAGCTTATTTCAGGTATGTACAGGTAGACTGATAAAATAAAAATCAGAGAAAGAGGAAGGATATTAGTGCATGTAAAATTTAGCTATAAACTACCCTTGCTGCCAAGAGAAATATTTACTAAATGCATAGTAAACACTAACAATTGTGCCATGTATTCAACTGACTCCTTAAAAATATTAATATGCTTAATATTGCTTTAATAAAGGATTTCTCAACCTCATCTCCTGAAACATACCAGTTTTCACCACTGTGGAAACATATCATTTCACCACTGTGAAAACATACCATTTTTCACCACCATTTTCACCACTGTTAAGGTGAAAAATGTATTTTAAAATGGGGTATGCCATCTTGTAAAATTCTGCATATTTCTTTTACTCAACAAAATCATAGACACATTTTCATGTCAGTACATTTAGATCTAAATGGTTACTGAACACATATTAAACACTAATTATTGTTGTGACAAAAATAGAATGCATGGTTTCTATTTACTGAATCAGACACCTAAGATTACACAGACATCTAAACGACTAGTTTTGAAACACGTAGGTACAGATGTGAAGGTATACACTTTCATACATACTGCTTGTGGAAATGTGCCAACATTTTGGAAAGTAATCAGTATATTTAAAAATCTTAACAATAATCCAAATCATCCTTTGGCCCAGAAAGTATCCTACATATACAAAAGCTTCAGCCCATAAGGCTACAGGTATTAGTGCATTTAATGCACCATTTTTACAGCAAAAAACTGGAAATAATCAGCAAGGAAATGACTGAATAAAGTACATCTATAATACAAAATAATATCCATCTAGTTTAGAAACCATTTTGATCGATATGCATTAACCTGGAAATACATCCATGATTTTGTTAAGTGAAAAAACACATGTTGCAGTGTTTTATGCAACAGCATACCCCACTTTCAAACACACACACACACACACACACACACACACACACACACTCAACCCTATATTCATATAATATGGAATACACACCAAATTGTGAAAAATACATGAACAGGAGAAACAGGGAAGAGAGAAATTATTAACTTTTCTTTATATATCCCTGCACTGACTTATTATAATGAATTAAAAATAAAATTTTCTCTACCGATAAATATTTCAAAAGCACTTTTCTATGTAATTTTAATACAGGTTAAAGAATACCCAAACAAAAACAAACAAATCTCCCACTCATAATATTCCCAACATTATTTCCACATTTACTGATAATAAGAGGAATATCTTATGAAGCCAATAACACGATTGGCTTCAAAATAAAAAAACCAACACTCAATAGTAGAGGGCATATTTTTGGGAGTTTTTTAATAGCTTAACTACTTACTGTTTGCTCTGATTTTAAAAACTGTTATACAGCTATTCTACTCCTTAGAACCTATGATGTTACTGTATAATGTTTACATAGCTGATCCAAGACATAACAAGGGAAAAGCAACCCACTAAATATTCCAGGTAATTTAATTCTTATCCTTGTTATTTCCACTGATAAGTTTTTTCTCTTTGTTTTTTAACATGCACGACGTTTTGTTAAAAATACGAGAGCTGAGATGGACTGCTTCTGTGGTTCCAACATAAACATATCTGTTAAGTATCTACTAAGCACAAAGCATTGTGCCAGGCTTTAGCAAGATAGCAATGATCAAAAAAGATAACACTGTCTCTGCCTTCGTGGAACTCAACAACAGAAGCATGCTGACTTGCTTTAGAGGCCCACTAAAATGGACCACTACTACCTGATTTGTCAGTCAGGCGGATAAAAATTCTGTAGTTAATCTAATAATCTAATCTAATAAAAATGAGTGGTCAATTTCCTCAACAGTAGTACAAGTAGCCCACCCACTTAAAAAAAAAAAAAAACCTTACTTTTGACAATATACTTAATGTCACTTTTATATAAATAATGTGAATCATTTTAAAAAGCTGGATTGCTTAATGTGGCAAGAAAAGTAACTTTGATGGTCTTCTATATACAGGAAATAAAGTATGCTAATACTGGACCTCTGTTCACAGAAAGAAAGCACTTAACCAAAAAGCCAAAAAAAACCCCTGCACTTACTGCTAAAGTTAAAAGGATTAATAGTGAAAATTTTACTACTGATATTGTGTCTGAGATTTGCTTCAAAATAATTTGGCAGGGAGGAGGCAAGTGTATATTGATGAAGCAAGACTGATCACTGTTGACACTGGCTGATAGGTATATGAATGCTCAGTATGCTACCTGATTTTGTATATATTTAAAATTGTCTAGAATAAGAAGCTTTTTAAAAGTCAAGT
This sequence comes from Gorilla gorilla gorilla, assembly GCF_029281585.2. Lineage (NCBI taxonomy): Eukaryota > Metazoa > Chordata > Mammalia > Primates > Hominidae > Gorilla > Gorilla gorilla. Next base: position 117,564,847 of record NC_073237.2, read on the forward strand.
ACAGTACCTCTAATACTTCTGTCAAACTGTTGTCTTTAGCCATGCCTGGCATTTTTTACCACATAAAAATGTTTCAAGCCTCTTTTAAAAAACATGAAACATCTCTCAATAGCCCAAGTTTTCACATTTTATTTACCTTAATCAAGTTTCCTCCACTAGCACAATATCTTACCGTGACTATGCAAAGATATTTGATATTGATAAAAATGAACACTCCAAATTCTGTTGCAAAGTTGAAGTATGCAACAATGATAAAGTTTAACTGTAATACAAAAAAAGCAACAACTTTTGAAGATGTAGCTTTAATTTCAAGGGATTTTTTAATAGCTATTATAATCTAAGGTTTTACGTCTTTACAATAACTGCCATTTATTGAGGGCCTAACACATGCCAGCTACTTTATAAATAGTCTCTAATCCTAAAAACTCATTTTTCAAATAAGGAAACCGAAGTGATCTACCCGTGGTCATACTACTACTAAATGGAGAGCTAGAATTAAGGACCAGGTTTAACTCTACATGTAGCTCTCCAAAGCTATGCTCCTCTCTCATTCATTCAAAAGATATTAAACACCCACTATGTGCCTGGCACTGTTACAGGCACTGATTTACTATATGCCAAGCAACGTGCTAAGGGCTTTCTTTAAACCCCATTTAATCCTAGCAACAACTCTAAGATGCAGGTCCAATTATCCCCTTTACAGATAAGGACACTGAGTCCGAAAGGTTAAGTAACTTGCTTAAGATCACTTAACTAGGAAGTGGCAGTACTGCAGGGAGAACCCTTGACAGTATGACTCCAAAACTCTTAACCACGACATACCTCTAGGCATGATCAAATAAAACTGCCTCAACAGAACTTGGAAGAAAAAATTTGGAAAGGCTTGGGGGAATAAAGGGGTAGGAGCTGGATTACTGCAAGGTCAAGTTTGTCCTCAACAATCAAATCTAAATAAAAGGCAGTTGTTCCTCTACAATATTTACCTTAGAAAAATAAAAGAATTTTTTAAAGGCAGTTGGGATAGTAACGAAATGAGCAGTAAACTTTGCAAGAGTTCAAATCTGGGCTCTGACACTTGCTGTGGGGTCACCAGGAAGGCACCCGTCCTCTTGGAACCCGTTTCTTCTTCATATATGAAACTGAAATCCTGGCATCTCTCCTTTGGGGTTTGTAAGCATGAGGATTTGCCAGTGTAGTGGTTGACTTTATGGACTTTAGGTCATAAAAGGGTAATCAGCTGTCATCCAATGCGAACACAGTAAAAAAGGAATAAAGTTGTAACTACATTATAAATGGTCATGTCTGTAACCCTAGCCTAATTTTTGAATGTAGTACAGAAACCACCAGCCACAGTGTGAGCCGAAGCCAGTTTGTAATGTACCGTCAACAGCCAGACACACATCACAACTTTAGGCCTCAGTTTCCTCACTTATGAAGTGGAGACAACTTATCTCCGAGGGCTACGCGGGGCAAGATAAACAGGTACAAAAATACCTAAATATGTACCTGGCCCACAGTTAAAACGCTTAAAACACTCCAGCTCTGTCGTCTTCTCTTAGATTCTAGAAATGCCACAACTTTCTCTTATTTCTAGATGCTCTGTAGGTTCAGGGCCGTAGAGGCTGTCCACGGGCCTCACAGGAACGCACCAAAACCAGGACATCGCAAGCACAGGCGCACAGACCCAGACCCCGGCCCCGGCCCGGCTGCAGGGCCGGGCTCCCCACATCGACAAGGACACCGGAGCTGCCCCGAGACGCCGAGACGGCTGCGAAGAGCTGCCTTTGTACTCAGAGCCAGACACGGCCTACGGGACGGGACCGCCACGTCTGGGGCTTGCGGGCTGCAGGGCGGCGCGGCACGCGTGGGTACACCCTGCGGGGGCGGGCTGCGGCCGCGGGGAACAGCGGCGAGAGGGGGGCCCGCGGGAGATGCGGTCCTGCCCAGCCGGGCCGAGAAGCCGGGGAAGGCGAGGCCGAAACACACCCTTCCCTGCACGCCTCGGAGCGCCCCGCCGGTTGGGGAGGGCAGGAGGCTCAGGCCGGAGCCGCGCAGGGGACACCTCCGCCCCCGCCCGGGAGTCCTGTCAGGCCGGCGCCGCGGCGCTCACCGCCGACCCACGGGCTAGCCACGGCCTGACGGGGCCTGGCCCCGGGGCGCCGCCCGCCTGCGGCCCGGTCTCCGCCGTCCCCACACACGCCCCTCTGAAGAACCCGGCGCGAGGAGGTATCAGCCGGCCGGACACTGCGGAAGGCCCGAGTTACCTGGGGGGTTGCTGGTGGCTGGGCAGCTTTCCGGGCGGGAGGGGGGCGTCAGGACCAGGAACAGGAGTGCGGACGCAGCGGGAGAGGGGGCGGGGGCGGTCGGCCGAGGCCCCGGCAGGTACACTGGCAGGCCGAGAGGTGCAGACGCGCCGGCAGCAGAAGCGGCAGTAGCGGTGGCAGCGGTGACTGCTCCTGTGGCTCCCTCAGTATCTTCCTCGGGCTGGTCCAAGATGGCGGCGCTCCCTGCACAGGGTTTCCTGTCACCCTCGCAATGGGCCGGACCACAAAAGAAGGGGGAGAAGATGCGCGCGCAGCTGGCGGAGCCCGGAAGAGGGTGGCCGAGGCCAGCCCGCTAGCCACGCCCCTTCCTCAGCCCTCACCTCTGGACTTGTCGCGCCGCGGCTGAGGCCCGCCCCACGGGCGCTCGCGCCCGGAGGGAAGGTGGAAAGCCCGTATGCGCAAGCGCAGTCGCGTGTCCTCGCCTCTTGGGGGAGCTACTGCGCAGGTCTGCGTGGAACCTGGTGGGGTGCGCCTGCGTCTTGAAGAACTAGGGTTGTCTCTCATGGAGGCTTTTGAACAATTTTTAAAGCCAACATTTACCACTTATTGGACGCTTACCGTATACTGGCCACCATGCTAAGCATGCATTTACTGCATTCATTCAACGTGTATTTATGGGGGCATTTACTGTATATACCGCTATATGCTTCGTATATACCGGTCCTGTCCAACAAACCTCGGAGGCACGCATCCCCATTGTATCCATGGAGAAACTGAGGCTCAGGTTGGTCAACTCTCTTGTCCAAGATCACGCAGCTAGGAAGTGACCCTCTATTTCATCTCTATTTTGACTTCACTTTGGGGTTGCCTTTGACAGGGTGAGAGAAATGTGATATTTTTCACAATTTGTCTACCACCTGCCATCTTCCAACTTGCTCTGCCATAATCACTGCCCCAGAAGGTTTCGGGCTTTTCGGGTGCAGGGACACATTTTGACTTTCTTGGACCCTGGGCACTTTTGCCTTGTGGCTTGTACATTACACACACACATATATTTCACACACATGTAAGTTAAATATATGTATAAATATTTAACATATTTTACAACTGCATTGATATAAACATGACGTATCAATATTATATAACAAAATATTTTCTCTGACCTAAAAGTTCATTTTTTTCTTCTGACTTTAAAAGAACGTAAGCCGGCCGGGCGCGGTGGCTCACGCCTGTAATCCCAGCACTTTGGGAGGCCACGACGGGCGGATCACGAGGTCAGGAGATCGAGACCATCTTGGCTAACACGGTGAAACCCCGTCTCTACTAAAAATACAAAAAAATTAGCCGGGCGTGGTGGCGGGCGCCTGTAGTCCCAGCTACTCGGGAGGCTGAGGCAGGAGAATGGCGTGAACCCGGGAGGCGGAGCTTGCAGTGAGCTGAGATCGCGCCACTGCGCTCCAGCCTGGGCAACAGAGCGAGACTGTCTCAAAAAAAAAAAAAAAAAAGGAACGTAAGCAAGGAGGGCTGGTAGTCTGCGCCTGTAATCCTAGCTACTGGGGAGGCTGAGGAGAGAGGATCGCTTGAGCCCAGCAGTTCTAGGCTATAGTGCACTGTGTTGCTAGATAGAGTGTCTGCACTTAAGTTCAGGAGGGAGGGACCCCCCAGGTTGCCTAAGGAGGGATGAACCTGCCCAGGTCGGAGATGGAGCAGGTCAAAACTCCCATGCTGATCAGTAATGGGATCATACCTGTGAACAGCCACTGCACTCCAGCCTGGGCAACATGGGGAGACCCTGTCTCTAAAATAAATAAATAAATATTCATTTTTGTTGGCCCCTAGAAGTATTGGAGGCCCTAAGCCCTGTGCATACTGTGCTGTGCCTAATGGATAAGGTGGCCCTGCCTTAGTGCCCCACCCCCAAATTAAATCAATCTTTATCTTAGCATTCAGGACCTTTTATGAACTGGTTCTGCCATGAACAAGTGAGATTTCACTGTAAAAGTGTGTGACAGTTTGTACATCTCATATTTTCAGAGAGACCTGGGTTCGAATTCCTGCTCTATAATCTAATGGTATGCAGTTGTGCATGGCACTTGATTTCTCAGATTGTCAGTCTTTTCTGCAATATGAAAATAGTAATATCTCTCTCAAATAGGTCTTTGTGAAAATTAAATGGGATAGTATATGCAAAATATCTGGTATATAATAAGAAATGGAAATGATTATTACATGATAATCTAATCTAAGGTGATATTGAAATCCTTTTGCAACCCTAGAGGTCTAGGCTTCTATTTCCACATTCTTTAATAAGTATAGTTTGTTGTTACACTTTAACATTTTTGAGACTAAGAAATTTGCCTGTGCCAAGTAAAGGAGAAAACTGTGAACCAATGATCATTAATTGCCCAGGTATGAACTTAGACCTGGCTAGTAAGTTTCCTTATAGCTAATTGTCACCTGAAGGGAGATCTTTATGTATAGCTGATGTTTATTCAACACTTACTATGTACCAGGAACTGTCCTAAGAATCATGCATATTTTCTCATTTAATCCTTACCACATCCGCATGAAGTCAGTACTATATTTACCCCATTTTATGAATGAAAAAACTGAGTGTCATACAGATCTAAAGTCGTTTAGGTGAAAATTGGGTGGGACTTAAATCTGGCCACATGTGACCTCAGGGCTGTACTAAGCCCTATTCCATTTCCTCCCTTATTTGCTCTTGTTTCACAATAGCCAGCTTAAATGCAGGTCCCTAACTGCTGCTTTCCTATGTGAAAGACATTACACTTTGATGCAGCTTTGAACAGAAACACTCTTGTGGATGCAGAGTGCCTATCACATGCTAAGGAATGCAATTAAAAAACAGTAGGAGTGGTCAATTCTTGTAATAAGTCCCAGAATTTTCAAAGTGAGGAGAGTGTATGGGACCAGTTGCAGCATAATTAAGAGGGACTGTCCATTGGGTGCCAAACATGCATTGGGGTTTCTACTTAACTTTTTTAAAAAGTTGTTTCTATAAGAAGATATGTATACATGGAATAGTCACTGCAGCACTGTTTGTAATAACAAAAAACTAGAGACAAACGAAATGTCTATCACTAGAAAGCTGTAATAGTAAATTATAGTACATCTATATTGTGAAATACTATGCAGCCATCAAAAAGAATGAGGCCCGTGTATATGTCCTGATATGGAACAATGTCTAGGAAATACTTGGAGGGAAAAAAGCAAGGTGCAGAAAACTAAATAGTATGCCAACATTTGTTAAACTATAAGAGGAGGGCAAAGAAGACATGTATGTTTATGTAACTAGACATTGAGAAGGGTTTATTCCATGTATACATCTCTTCCTGTTGTCCTGGATCTGTTGCTGAAGCCCAAACTTGAAAAATAAAAACCCCACAAGGAGCTCACATTCTACACTGAAAAAACTGCCAGTGGCTGGGGCCAGCTACCTTCTAGCAGGGCATTTGAAGAGCAGTTGTTGAAGAAGCCAGCTCTTCCACTAACTTCTACCTCCACTCCACTACTCCCTCACCTATTCCCCATTTCCAACCCCATCCCCACAGACACACCATCACCAGTAATCTGTGGAAAGAAAGATTGGAGACATGGGAGGGAAGTCAGCCTTTAGGGAAATTGTAATGTCATGGAAAGAGACACCTTCTTTCTGTCCCCCCATGGAGACTGTGTCCTCATCTAGAACCAAAGGAGAGGGGCTCCAAAAGAATCACCAGTGAGGATTGGGTGAGCCTGCAGGAAGATGGGACTGACAACTCCCTGGATATCTATCTGTTTGGGCAGCACTGATCTGCTCTGCCCCATTGCTTCCTGCACAAAGGAGAACACAGATGGAGAGAGACAGCACTGGAGGGGCTTTGGATGGTGTGGGGAGAACCTTAGATGAAGAGGGGCTGAAGTTGCTTCCCCTTATCCCTTCCTCCCACCTTGACTTTCTAGTCCCAGATTGGAGTACGGCAAAGAAGTGTCCATCAGAGAGGAGTGTGGCATAATGACACAAGCTAACCGTCTGCTGGAAGATATAGCAAATGTGTGAGGGGTCACCTATTCCTGGGAAGATGCCTAGAATCCTCCAAGTGTGCAGGTTGTTTGTCACCTGCTCTGGCTTCATTTCTGCTTGTATTTTTATAAATTGTTTTGTAAAAAGTAGATGTTATTTTATCCTTCATCTCTTCCCAGAGCCTAAACAATTAAAGTCATTTTCAGATCTCTCTGTTGTGTTTATTTAAACAAAATTAATTCATCTCCTCATTATAGGCTTAATTTTATTTGTTCATTTTCCTCTTATGCTTGTGAATTTTGGTTCATAGGCTTATCTTGAATTGGAGATTCCCCCCTACCCCTATGCTTACATCTTTTTTGTGTAGTGGTTTTGGAGTTGCCACCAAGCCACACTCAGACTTTAAAATACTGGTGTCCCAATTCCTGAAGCAGTATTGAAGATTTAGAAGAACTAATACAATTTGTACTCTAAATTTTATTAGCACATGTGTGTTCTACCTAATTTAAAAAACTAATATATTTTAATGTAGTTGATTAACTTCCAGTGATACATAATTTAATTAAAAAGAAATGGTCAAAAAAGCTAGTTTAACCAAAAAAAGTTGAGATCAGGTGCGGTCATGGTGGTATGGCTGTCGACATTAACCAAAACAGAAATAGCAATTAATATACTTCAAAATTTAGTAGGTTGACAAAGAAATCAAAATCAAGGGCATGAGACTCATTCGTCTCTGGGTATGAAAAAGGATTAGATTCAACTTATCACACTAAAAAAGGTGATGCATAAATGTAACAATAAGTACATTCTATATTCAATTGTTAAAGAAATCGTGTGTCCATTGAAATAGTGCCCTTTCATCTCCCCATACACCTTATACCACCCCCTCCCAAAAAATATCCTCTCGTGTCACAGCTTATGAGGGCATGACATTCATAAGGTAAAAAGCATGCTTGAAATTTTCCCAGGAAAGCACCCTACCAGAGACTCATTTATTGTCATTGAAGCATTCCTTTGGCTGACGACCAGAAGTTGGTGGTTTCGACTTAAGAGGCCATGTTACATGAAAAAAAAAAAATGCATCTTTGAACTTTGTTTGTTTGTTTGTTTGTTTTGAGACTGAGTCTGGCTCTGTCACCCAGGCTGGAGTGCAGTGATCTTGGCTCACTGCAACCTCCACCTCCCAGGCGCAGGCCACCCTCCCACCTCAGCCTGGGACCACAGGCATGTGCCACCATGCTTGGTAAACATCTTTCAACTTTAGATTCACGCTCAGTGGGGCATAATGACCACACACCGTGAGATCCACATGGAAAATGAGACCTACTGAGAAAACATTTAACTCTTTCATTGCATGCACACTCCAAGGCATGCACTTATTCAGAAAAAGGGAAGGGAGATTGATATCTAAATTATTTCTTTATTGCTTTTTCTGACTTTGTACATTTAGTTGAAATAATGCGAGTTAAAAGCATGTGTGATGTAACACAACTGAATTAAAGTGATGATGAAGGTGCTGTTGAGAACTGAGATTTTACTCTACTTGCAAGCTAACAAGCCAGCCTGCCAGTTTCATGGATACAGGCAGAAGATGTGAGACTTTGGAGTCAAAGACAGAGGTCTGTATTATTCACAGCACAGCAAGCAGCATGAGCATCAGCACATGTGCATCAGTTCTCTTTGTGCCAAAGACCCCTGGGCAGTGATATGAAGGGGTACCAGCACACACAGTGGATTGTATTACAGAAGAACCCTGAGCTTAGGGAAATCACATCTTTTATAATGGGAAGTAATTATATCTATTTTTGCTGTAGAGGGAAACACTATCTCTATCCTCCAAGCCTGCCCTACAAACATCCTTGAAAAGACAGTCTAGGACAAAGGGCAGTCAGTGCCTATGCTCACAAAATGTACAGAAACATGAGACCCATGGAAGGTCATCTCCCAACGAGGCAGGATTTTTTGTATTGTAGAATATAGTACTGTATTTGGTGGAGGGAGTTAATGAGTAAATGGTATGCTATGGAGGAAAGTATATGGTTTTGAGACTCAAACTGACTTCAGTTTCATTTCCTGTGACCTTAGACAAATCACTTAACTTCTCTCTTTTTTTTTTTTTCTTCCTGTCTCACTTTGTCACACAGGCTGGAGTGCAATGGCACGATATCAGCTCACTGCAGCCTCCACCTCCTGGGCTCAAGCTATCCTCCCACCTCAGCCCCCCAGGTAGCTGAGACTACAGGTACATACCACCACATCTGGCTAATATGTGTGTGTGTGTGTGTGTGTGTGTGTGTGTGTGTGTGTGTGTGTATTTTTTGTAGAGACAGAGTTTCTTGATGTTGTCCAGATTGGTCTTGAACTCTTGAGCTCAAGGGATCCACCCACCTTGGCCTCCCAAAGTGCTGGGATTACAGGCATAAGCCACTGTGCCTGGCCCAAATCACTTAACTTCTCTGAGCCTCAACTATAAAACCAGATAATAGATTTTCCCCTCACCCATACACACACGGAATTGTTGTTCAGATTAACTGGGAAAGTGTAACTGAAAGTATGTGGTACAATATCTAGAATATTCCACGCATTCAACAAATGCCTGGTCCTTCTCTTCTCTCCTACCTTTATTCACTGATTCCCTCATCCATGTGAATCAGGCACACACTTAGGTTCCTGCCAGAGCCCTGAACCCCTTCCCCAGTTGGAAAGCACTTCTTGAGTACCTGCTTAGAATACATGGGTTCAGATGCTGCAAACAAGAGACTAAAGAATGATAGTGGCTTTCACAAGATAGAAATGTATTCTTCCCTCACATGGAAGTCTGGGTAAGTAGTACAGAGGTGATATAGCAGCTTGAAGGCAGCAAGATGTAAGTTCCTCCTTGGTTATGGCACTGCCACCCCCAAATCATGCTTCTATATCATGGCTCAAAATACTTACTCCAGCTAACACCAGGAGAGGGGAGAAAAAGAAGTAGATAGCATGTGCCTTCCTGCTAAGTGTATGACCCAGAAGTTGTACCTATTGCTTTTGCTGACATCCCATTGGTAGGTCACATGGTCACACCTAGCTGCAAGGGATGCAGAGAAATTTAGTCTTTGTTCTGGGGAGGATTATTACTAATGAGGGAAGAAAAGAATGGATACTGAGAAACAACCAGCTATTTTTGCCATACCATCCTTCATTGCCTAAAAGGGGGGCAGGTGTTACAGCACCTTGAAGGTCCAGGGAGGCTGATGTTAAACCCTGAGGCCACCAACGTGAGGACAGGGACCATCAGTGGACCATGAAATCTTTCCCACCAGTGCAGTTCCCTTAGGATGCCCATTTGGGGCTCTATGCAGGACTCTGAATAAATAGCATTCCTTTGCCTCATCTGACTTCTGAACAAGTTGAGATATCAACAAAAAGATGCAGAGGAAGGCCAGAATATTTTCTTTATTAATGATATTGCCAGGTTGGAGAAGAAACTTTTGGGGTTGGTAGCTGAAGGGTGCCACTAATAGTGAACCCCAGAAGTGGGCTGCAAAGACTAGGGCAGGCCTCCTGCTGAAGGGAGCAGGGCTGAGGAGCAGCTCCCTCCCTATCAGAAGAAGTGCTGAGTTGGGCATGACCAGGTATTCTCAAATGTACAATCCTTCATCTTTCCAGGAATGGATAAAGCACGGAGAGGAACCAAGAATGTGCTCAGAAAAAGATCCTTTTTCACTGAAACCAGGACTAGGGAAAGGAGATTCCCCTCTACCATCCATGGTGAGCAAAGAGTGGGGCTTAGACTTAGCAGCGGGGGGTGGGGAGGGGGAAGAAATACCAGTGGAAGCAAGCATAATAGTGCCTACAAATACATGAGAGACCCAAACTGACAAGTCAGAAATCATCCAACACTGTAATTGGATTTCAGTCCCAGCCTTGCTTCTTAGTAGCTGTGTGGCTTTGGAAAGTTCCTTAAGGTCTCTAATTCTTCATTTCCTTGTCTCAAAAATCAGGAAACATCAGCATTTAATACCTATGTGAATTATTAGGAGAAAATGAGGCAGAGCATGAGAAGCTCTTAGCATAGTGCCTGGTAGGGAATAAACACTCAGGAAACAGAAGCTGCTAGAATTATTTCTAAGAGCCAATACATAGCTCCTGAAAGCAGTTTCCCCAAGTAAGTTAGGAAAGAAGAAAACCTTTATCTGCTATCATGGAATTCAACCAGAAATCAGAAAGTTTTCTTTAGAGTAATACAAATAATTGGAGAGAAGAGATGAAGAATGAGAAACAGGCCTCTCTACATAGCATCTGGAACAATTTGGGCTAGGCCTTCACTTTCTCATATTCTGTGTGCCATGAACACACACACACGCATGCATACATGCACAATAGATCAGTCAAGATTCATCTAGAGCTGATATAATAAATCCCTACTCTCAGGAAAGGATATTGCCTTTATAGATATATTAGTTAGGAGAGGCTAGGTTTTACTGTGTAAGAAATGACTCTAAAATCTCAGTGGATTTAAACCTTATCACAAAGGTGTGCTTCTTGCCCACTCTCTATGTCCATAATGTGTCAACTACTTCTCTGTTCCACACCATCTTCACTTTAGGACCCAGGCTGACGGAGCACGCTGCCTCTCTGTGTCTCTCCGTTTGTCTCTCTGGAACGTTGTCAGATGTCACGGCGGAGGGAAAAGAGACCTGGTGAGTGACGTGCTAAGTCTTCAAGCTTCTGCTCCAAAGTAGCACACATCACTTATGCTCAAATTTTCTTAGCCAGAGCAAGTCTTATAGCCTCATATTGATAGAGTTGGGGTGCATAATTCTCCTTTGGGGAGGTGAATATAGCTGAATGTAACCCAGTCTACCACAGTGGACTCCCCAAGAGCCAGAGAGACAGCCACTGAGAGCTGCTAATATCTGGCTGATCTGGGGCCTTCTCTTTGCCTCAGTTTATCCTCTGTGAAATGGAGATACCAGCACCCGTCCTGTGAACCTTACAGAGAAGGGCTAGGAACGCACGTGGGATCACCGACATGCATGTGGTTTGGAAACTGTAAAGTACCACACTTGCATGAGAGGGTTTCAATACCAGTATGAGTGCATTGGAAGGGATAAGAACACATTATAAAATATTTCACCCCCTCTCTGCCCACAGGAATGACTTGCCGAGCTTTTTAGCCCACAACCAGGCACTGTGTAAACCGCTTTACCTCATTCAGTCTTTGCAATTATACCACAAGGTAAGTAATGTTATTAACTCCACTTACAGATGTGGAAACAACTGAGTGTCCATTGAGGAATGAATGGATGACAAAATGTGATACATGCCACATTTGGGGATATTGTTGATAATAATGGGATGTTATTCAGCCTGAAAAAGGAAGGAAATTCTGACACATGCGACAACAAGGATGAAACATTATGCTAAGTGAATTTAGCCCGTCACAAAGAGACAAATAGTATAGGATTCCACTTATATGAAGTATGTAGAATAGTCAAATACAGAGACACAGAAAATTGGAAGGTGGTTCCCCTGGGGGTAGAGGAATGGGGAGGTATTATTTAATGAGTACAGTTTCAGTTTGGGATGATGAAAAAGTTCTGAAGATGGATAATGGTGGCGGTTATACAACAATGTGAATGTACTTAATGCTATTAAATAGTACACTTAAAAGTGGCTAAAATGGTAAATTTTATATTATCTATATTTTACCACATAAAAAAGCATATGACAGCAAAAACAAACAAACAAAGCTGAAAAAACCCACAAGTCTTAAAATGCCTTGAAACTTTGAGCAATTTGGCTCACACAACAGATCCTTTAGCCACTATGTAGGTAGGTGATGGCATTTTAGTAGCCTGATACTGCTTATAAATACTTCCAGGTGTAAAAGTTGCTATTAATAATTAGTTGGGGATCTGGCTGGGATAGGGGTAAAGTGGATAAAGCACTGAACTGGGAATGAGAGCTTGAGGTTAGGACTTAGCTGAAACCAGCTGTGTGACTTTGGCTGGGTAGCTTCCCCTCTCTGGGCCTCAATTTTCCTACCTGGAATGTAGAGAGGTTAGTTGATCTTTTCAGTTCAATTTTATTTTTCAGACCAAAGGACCACAGTCTTGCAGGGCAGTTCAAGTAGATGGGGCTCTATCTCCTCTTCCGTTCTCTCCCAATAACCACCTCCCCACCAAAAGAAAAAATCCATAGCAAAAAAATATATTTTTTGAAGGGCTTTATGAATTGGACTTCTGTTCAAAAACTTTAAAAACAGCTGGATAAGGGAATCTCTGAGGGCTCTGATACTCTGTATTTGCTTACTGGTGAAGCTGTGAGATTAAGGAGAGGCCGCTGGGTTAACCATGCATTCATTCATCAATGACTAATGATTGAGCTCAAACCTGGGCTCCTGTCTCCTCCTGTCCACTGAAGCCCTTCAGTGACCACCTTCCTGTTTTTCTGTAGAGTCCCTTATATGGGCCGATGGGGAAGAGACTATGGATGCCTTTTAACTGAGCCCTCATAATGCGATAAAAAAACATAACAAAACAGATATCCCAGCAGCTACACAAGCAAGCATTTTCAGAGCTGGCACTGGAAACCAGACTCTCTAATCCTTATCAGTTGTTTCTCCAAGATTTAAATTCCAACTCTGCAGTTTATTAGCTCTGAGACTTGGGCAAGCATCTTAATCTCTCTGGGCCTCAGTTTCCTCATCTGTAAAATAGGTATGGTGGTCACTAGTTTATTGGATTGTCGTGAAGGTTATAAATGTGTGTAAAATCCCCCTTCACTGTAGCCCTCTATCATTTCCCACCCTCTTCTCTCCCTGCCAGGGAGTCAGTGCCCTCCTGGAGGAGGCTTACAATACAGCCTTCAAGGTTGACTCTGGGCATTGCTTCAGTACAGATTAGAAATTATTTTAGAATCCCCAGAGCATGGTATCTGCAACAAATTAAGCTAGACATAATTTTAAAGCATTTTTTATGTTTAAAAGTCTTTTGGTCTCACTCCTTGGCCTTTTTTTTTTTTTTTTTCTGAGATGGAGTCTTGCTCTGTTGCCCAGGATGGAGTGCAGTGGTGTGATCTCTACTCACTGCAACCTCCTACTCCCTGATTCAAGCAAATCTCCTGCCTCAGACTCCCGAGCAGCTGGGACTACAGGTGCACGCCACCACACCTGGCTAATTTTTGTATATATTTTTTTAATAGAGTAGGGGTTTCGCCATGTTGGCCAGGCTGGTCTCGAACTTCTGACCTCAAGTGATCCACCCGCCTCGGCCTCCCAAAGTGCTGGGATCACAGGCGTGAGCCACTGCACCTGGCTCTTGCTCTTGACAAAGATCTTTTTCCCGTCCAGAGATTGGAGGGAAAGCTAAGGAGAAAAGGCAGCGTGAAGGAAGGATAATTTCTTCCTGCCCATATATTTATTTTGAATTTTACAGGTTTAATGTCTGCCTTTCCTCACCCTGAGCTGAGTGGGAAAGGTACCATTTCTGGTGGGTTCACTGCTCGATACCCGGCCTAAGTATCTACAAGTTATAAAATCAGAAACAAAATATAATTAGTCTCATCAATAAATGAACCCAGGGCAGCTGGGCTTCACGGAGGAGTGACAAATGGCTTCAAGCAGTCTACATTTTAGGACAATAGCTGGGGTCACTGGCTTCCAAAAACTATGGGGAAAACCACTTCCGGGTTCCTGTATCCCTTCGTCTATTCTGGTATCAAAACGACAAATCCAGAGGAGCCGATTCAGGCGTGCTGCACCAGAGGGCGCAGCAGGCCCATGCCAGGCCCTCTCGACTGCCAGAATTCTCAGCCTGTGGCTACTGCTCCCATTTGTGTTGCTCACGCACACCTGGTTTGGCAGCATTGTTTCCTCAGTCTCTTTGTTAGTTCCTCTGTTTTTCCAAGCCAGAAGAAAGTGAAGAAGTTTGCAGTCAGGTGGGCTTGGATTAAAATCCGGACTCTGCCGTTAGCTGAGATCTTGGCAAATTAGCATTGTGAGCTGTTGTATTAATATTAATTGGTGACTTCTTCCCAAGGCTGGGGAATCACAAAATCATAGACTCTTGGCACAAGAAGGGGCCTTTGAGATCAGCCCTTAGAGCCCCCACATGTCATGGATGGGGACACTGAGGCTCAGGCTAGACCAGAGCCCAAGTCTCTCAGCACATGGGCTGGGGTCCTCTCAGCTACACCCAGCTGCCTTCTTTCCAAAATCCATAAAATGATAAAGAGCATTCATCAATGAATGAATGAATGAAAAGATTAAAAGCCCTTTCAACCGACGAGCTCATACCTTCTTTTAGAGCAAGGACTTTAGATCCAGACAAAAGCACAGACTGCTGTATCCCTCATCCAGCTTCAGCAATTACTTGACCTGTTCAGTCTCAGTCTCCTTATCTGAATGGTGCAGGGCATACTACGGGGATCATAAAAGCACCCACCTCACAGGGTTTCATGAAGATTCAATGAGTGCATGCCTAAAATGCCAGCTCAGGCACCTAGAAGGCATTGAGAAAATGCTAGTTCTTTTTTTCTCCCTTCTCTCCTCCTCCTCCTCCTTTCTTTCCTTCCTTCCTTCCTTCCTTCCTTCCTTCCTCTTCTTCTTTCTTCCTTCTTTCTCCTTCCTTCTCTCTCTTTCCTTCTTTTTCTCTCTTTCTCTCCTCCTCCTTCTTCCTCTTCCTCTTCTTCTTCCTCTTCTTCCTCTTCTTCTTCCTCTTCTTCCTCTTCTTCTTCTTCCATAAGCCAGAAACCAAAGGATAGATGTTAGTTCTACATTTTAAAATCTAGGTTCCATAATCTTTCTGAGTCTCAGTGTTCTTGTCTATAAAGTGGAGAACTTTCAAAGCATTGTGGGAGGATTACATGGCACAACATATATAATAAAACCCACAAAACAAGGCCTGGTTCATGGGAGTGTACAAAATATATTAATAATAAATACTAGTTTATCCTCTTTCATGAAGTAAGGAATGACCATTTCTAAGAACAAAGAGGGATAAGCCTGCATTCCTACCAATTCCAAAGACTTAGCAGATAGCATTCCCAGGAACACATCATTTCTCCTGAGTTATCCTATGTCATATTCCTACGGAGCTCTTGTCCAAGGTATCACAAGCTAACCCAGTTTGAGACCCCAGGAGCTACTGCATTAGTTAAGTTCTTATCTTTTCTCTTCTGGACCTCTGTTGTAGCATCTATGCCTTAGATGGATGAGCGATGCCATCTGGCTGGAGGTGTACCTCCTGGAAGTACCTTACTGGGCTGCAGCCACTTGTTAGGTCGGAATATAGGCTCCTTGTTGTATGAGCTTCCTAGGGCTGCTATAATAAAAGTACCATGAACTGGGTGGCTTGCAATAACAAAAATGTGTTCTCTCACAGTTCTGGAGGCTGGAAGTCCAAAATCAAGGTGTCAGCAGAGCTGTGCTCCCTCTGAGACTGAGTAAATCCTTCCTTGCCCTTGCCCAACTTCTGGTGGTAGCCGGCAATCCTTGTTGTTCTTGGATTCTGGCTGCATCACTCCAGGCTCTACCTGTCATTGTCACATGGCTATCTTCTCCCTGTGTTTGTATCTCTTCTCCTCTTCTTATAAGGGCACCAGTCATATTGAATTAAGGACCCCCCCCACACTCATATATGACCCATCTTAATTTCCATCTAAATTGCATTTGCAAAGACCTCATTTCCAAAAAAGATCAGATTCAAAGGTACCAGGGGTTAGAATTTCAACATATCTTTTTTTTTTCTTTTTGTGGGGCGACACAATTCAACCTGTAACATTGGTTAAAAGATCTCTAAAACACCTGAAAATTGGCCGGATTGGTGGCTCACACTTATAATCCCAGCACTTTGGGAGGCCGAGGTGGGTGGATCACCTGAGGTCAGGAGTTCGAGACCAGCCTGGCCAACATGGTAAAACCCCATCTGTACTAAAAATACTAAAATTAGCCAGGTGTGGTGGCGAGTGCCTATAATCCCAGCTACTTGAGAGGCTGAGGCAGAAGAATTGCTTGAACTCAGGAGGCGGAGGTTGCAGTGAGCCAAGATCACGCCACTGCACTCCAGCCTGAGTGACAGAGTAAGACTCTGTTTCAAAAAAAAAAAAACCTGAAGATTTTAAGAGCTCTCCAATTTACTAATATTTATAATGTACATGTAAATCAACCAATAGAATTAACATGGTTATGTTAATTTATTGGAAAGTTAATTATAATGTTTATGATTAGAAATTATATTACAAGCCATATATTTCAAGTATCATATAAATTATAATTATACCTATAATTGTTTGTAATTTATTAACTGTTAGAATAGTTAATTAATTTTGAAAGAAATAGCTGGGTGAGTGAAACAAAACATTTCTGTGGACTGAAAGGCTCTTAGGCCATCACTTTTCTTATTTATTTATTTATTTATTATTTTTTTCAGCTCACTGTAGCCTCTGCCTCCCGGGTTCTAACGATTCTCCTGCTTAAGCCTCCCAAGTAGCTGGGCTTGCCAGCAGGCCTGGCTAATTTTTGTATTTTTAGTAGAGACGGGTTTTTGCCATGTTGGCCAGACTGGTCTCAAACTCCTGACTTCAGGTGATCCACCTGCCTCAGCCTCCCAAAGTTCTGGAATTACAGACGTGAGCCACTGCACCCGGCCCATCACTTTTCAACTCCTGCCTCATGGACCATCAGAGTGATCATTCTACAAAGCAAATCCAACTATGTCACTCCCATGCTTAGTAACCCTCCATGATGGCTAACAGCTATCAGGAACAGCTGACAAATGAAACTGCCAACAAATACCTCCAGCTACGTCTCCACCACTTCCTGAAGCCTGTAGTCGGGGAAAACATTGCTGCTTTAATCTGACACAGGACAGACATTCACTGGCCAAGACTTTGCTTGCTATGTTTCCCCCAGAAACAGTCCCTAACTCTCCTACCTGCCTGCTTTTCTCTGTTTCTTATCCTTCATGACCCAGCTCAAAAGCCACTTCCTCAGTGATGCCTGCCAGGCCTTGTAATATCCTCCTACCCCCAGGTTCCGTAGTACCTTGCTTCTGTATTTTGCAGGACTTCTCCCTGTTTTCTTGGTATTATAGTGAGATTATTCTATTACCCACTTCTCCCACTAGGCTAGGAGTTCCTGGAAGACAGGAATTTTACCTTGGTCATTGTATTAGTTTGCTAGGACTGCTGTAACAAATAGTACAGGCTCAGTGGCTTAAACAACAGAAAATTATTTTATTCTGGAGGCTACAAGTCCCAGATCAAGATGTCCAAGCATTGCATTCTTCTGAGGGTTGGTTTCTTCCTTGGCTTGTGGATGACTGTCTTCTTCCTGTGTCTTCACATGGTCTTCCCTCTGTTTGTGTCTGCATCCTAATTTCCTCTTCTTTTTTTAGTTCTGGGTTTTGTCTTCCACTTTATTTAGTTTTTAAAGTATTTTTCTAACTTAAGGAGATTTCTTTTTTAAAATTCAACTTTGGCTGGGCACATTGGCTCATGCCTGTAATCCCAGCACTTTGGGAGGCCAAGGCGGGTGGATCACGAGGTCAGGGTGGATCACGAGACCAGCCTTGCCAACATGGTGAAACCCTGTTTCTACTAAAAATACAAACAAAAATTAGCTGGGTGTGGTGGTGGGCACCTGTAATCCCAGCTACTCAGGAGGCTGAGGCAGGAGAATCATTTGAACCTGGGAGGCGGATTGCAGTGAGCCAAGATTGCACCATTGCACTCCAGCCTGGGCAACAGGGCAAGACTCCGTCTCAAAAAAAAAAAAAAAATAACTTTTATTTTAAGTTCAGGAGTACCTGTGCAGATTTGTTACAGAAGCAAACTTCTGTCCTGGGGGTTTGTTGTACAGATTATTTTGTCACCCAGGTATTAAGCCTAGTACCCGTTAGTTCTTTTTCCTGAGCCACTCCCTCCTCCCAACCTAAACCCTCCAATAGGCCCCTAATCTCCTCTTCTTATAAAGATACCATTCATATTGGATTAGGGCCCACCCTAGTGACCTCATTTTAATTCAATTACCTCATTAAAGACCCTGTCTCTAAATACAGTCACATTCTGAGGTACTGGGGGTTAGGACTTCAATTCAATTGGGATGGGGCTGAGTGGCACAATTCAGCCCACAACAGCCATTTCTTTAAATTTTTTAAATTTAATTAAATTTTTAAATATTTCAAATAATATAGAAATGTATTATTATTATTATTATAACCTCAAACAAAACAAGCCCTCCTTTCCCTGCTCTTTTCTACCCAACTGTTAATACTGCTACCAGGTCTGTTTCAAGCTTTTGCGTATATAAGGGTACATACGTAAAGATATAACTTTGGTGTGTGTTTTCTCTTTTACATAAGTACGATCAAATTGTCCATATTGTTTTGCATATCCTGATCTTATTCATTCTTTTTATGTATGTGTCCAGTCTACCTCATGCCCTGAATCACAGTTTAGCTATGACTAAGCATGTTCAGAACATTTATTGAGCTCTTAAGAAGGGTGGTCATGAAGTATAGGTCTGCTATGAATTGTCTAGCAGTCATTTAATATTGTATTATATTTTAGGTCTGTCAACCCGAAATAAACAGCAGAGAGACCAGTTCTCCAAAACAAAGAGTTTATTTGAGAATAACAGGGAATTGCGATTTTGGGTGCACATGCTGTGGTGGACCATAGGTGCACCAAAGGGGATGGGGCAAGAGGAAGCTTTTAAGAGAAAGGACGAGAGGCCAGGCTCGGTGGCTCATGCCTGTAATCCCAGTGCTTTGGGAGGCTGAGGCAGGCGGATCACCGGAGGTCAGGGGTTCAAGACCAGCCTGGCCAATATGGCAAAACCCTGTAACTACTAAAAATACAAAAATGAACCGGGCATCGTGACGTGTACCCATAATTGCAGCTACTCAGGAGGGTGAGGCACAAGAATCACTTGAACTCGGGAGGCGGAGGTTGCAGTAAGCCGATATCACACCACTGCACTCCAGCCTAGGTAACAGAGTGAGTCTCTGTCTCAAAAAAAAATAAAGAAAGGAGGAAACGTACATGTAAGCTAATTTGAAAAAAAGACCATTGGTTACAGGAGCTTGTTGCAGGAGTTGGCATTAGCTTATTGGTGGAGACAGCCACTGTTGGACAAATGTCCCTGTGCAAGCCAGGTGGCTTATGTGGAATTTCTTGGATAGTTTCTGTTGTAGGCATACATGCATGAGGACCCTTCCTTCATGGCCTCCCAGCTCCATTTTGTGAGAGTTTAGCCTAAGTGACTCCATTTTGGTACTGGCAACTTTCACAAGTTTCATTTTTCTTGTATGTAAAATGGAGGACAATAATATTCATCTCCCAGGGTCCTCAAATGATCTGGTATTTGGAGGTTACCCTACCAGTTTTGTCCAAGCATCCATCCTGCATTGACACCTGAAGTTCAATATCTTTATTCAGTTTCACTTCCTTGATGTTTCTCAGAGTCCTGAGGATGCTTCCTTGATGCACAGATCCACCTGGTGGGGGCCAACTCCTCTGGCTGGGCAGTTCTGCCAGGGCTCTGTGTCTGCTGCTGCTGCGCTTGCTGCTTCTCTTTACCCGGTCTCCTGGCTCAGTTCCCCAAAACACACCAAATACCAGAAGGTTCAAGTTAGGGGATTTTTTTTTTTTTTTTTTTTTTTTAAATAGAGACTAGTCTCACCATGTTGCCCAGGCTGGTCTTGAACTCCTAGGCTCAAGTGATCCTCCTGCCTTGGCTTCCCAAGGTGTGGGATTACAGAGGGGAGCCACAGCACACCACCAAGTTAAGGGATTTTTACCAAAGCCTTCCTGATAGCATTGAGACAGGAATGATACAGCGTTGACACAGGAGAACAGCACATTCCAGGCAGCAGTTTTATATGACTAGCAAAAGGGAACTGTTAAAACAGCTGCAGAAGCTAGGGGCTGAGAAGACCCTGAAAAACCAGGGTGTGGGTCAAGCTGGCTAAGACCAACTAGACCCAACATGGCGCTGGATTTGACTTAGGTCTCACCTAGGACCTCATTATATGCTCATTAACATAGTCAATCACACACCCACCAGTGCCAGGACAGATCCTGGAACACCCATATTTGGTGTAAAAATGAGTGGCACCAGAATTCTGAGAAATCTTCACATTTTTCCAGGAATCTTCATGAATATTCCCCCTCTTGGTTAAAGAAACTCATGTAGATGGAAACTGCAAACCCGGTTGCATGACTGTCTCTCTCTTAAGTACACCTACACTCCCCTTTCTTTTTTTTTTTTCTTTCTTTTTTTTTTTTTTTGAGACGAAGTTTTGCTCTTTGTTGCCCAGGCTGGAGTGCAATGGCGCGATCTCAGCTCACCGCAACCTCCGCCTCCCAGGTTCAAGTGATTCTCCTGCCTCAGCTTCCCGAGTAGCTGGGATTACAGGCATGCGCCACTGCGCCTGGCTAATTTTTAGTATTTTTAGTAGAGATGGGGTTTCTCCATGTTGGTCAGGCTGGTCTCAAACTCCCGACCTCAGGTGATCCGCCCACCTCGGCCTCCCAAAGTGCTGGGATTACAGGCGTGAGCCACTGCACCCGGCCCACACTGCCTTTTCTTGAGTCTTGCAATAACTTTTTGTCTTGCAATAACTCTCCAAACTTTCACTATTTTCTGATTTGTCATTGAATTCCTTCCCGCAATGGCGTCAAAAGCCTGGACACTGGCCGGGGCCGAGGTCCTGCGGGTATTTGGGGACCTCCCCTAGCCCACTGGTATCTGCATCATTAGTATTCTTACTATTCTCACCTCTCAGAGATCACAGTAGGTGAAGCTCTTCCCATACTTTCTGTCACTGTGTACCCCAGAAGCCGAGGGGGTAGGTTCTGTTAACACATCCATTTTGCAGGTCAGAGGCATTTTGCCAATCAGAGGCTCAGACAGGTTGAGGAACTTTCCCACGGTCACTCAGCCAATGGGTGGGAGAGCAAGGTCCGGTCCAAAGCATTTTCCAAGGTTTGGCTAGAATCAGTGGTGGAACCACAGCTAATTTCAGCTGTTTCACACAAAGACATTAGGTAACTAAACCACCTAGTGAGATAGTTATTCTATTTTCAATTATTTTCCCTTCCTTTTGATTAAATCAAGGAAATTTTCCGGTTGTTTCTAATATGCCAGTAAAAGTTCTCTAACGCAATTCCAATCTCCCTTTCTAACAAAGACAGAACAGGCAACCGTATCTAGCCAGAACTTAATCGCGTTGTTTTGTTTTCCTTGTATTTATTTTTATGGAAATGAAGTTGATTTTCTATTGATGTAGCAATAGAAATTTTCTTTAAAAATATCAGTTGTTAAAAGTGAATAGATGTACAGAAAAATATTAAGTAAACAATGGTGTGATTCGTTTGTTGATATGTCAAAAATTGTGAGATCTGGGGCCTCAAGCTTGGGAACAGTGTACGTAATAAAGAGGAACTTAAGCCTGGATGGCAGACTCCATCTCCTGCTCTCTTCAGCGCCGAGGGGCCGCCTCTCTCACTCATTCTGGCAGAGACCCCGAGGAGGGGCGCCTCGGCCCAGTCCGAGAAAAGCCAGTTAACATTACAAACTCAACCTTTCCATGATGCCACTTTATTGTCCGAAACTTCTCCATTTCAAGGGGATTTCCATCTCCCTTTACATAACAAAAGTCCCCTGACCATGTTCTTCCCAAAATAAAAAAAAGAGCAGCCAGTTTTTCCTTCAGATGCAATTAAATGGCAGCCTGCTTTGCAAGGGCAGTTTATTGAAGGCCTGGTCTTCATTAGGTCTTAAGAGCAGCGCCAATTCCCAGCCCAGCCCCCAGAAGGAGAGAGGTAAACTCCTCCCTGCTCTAAGTGAAGACTTTCTACAGTGCAGCTTTGATGGTGCCCTCTCCTGTTCTAGCGTGCCATGTTTGTCTGGGACATGTTTCTCTCCTTGGCTTGGCATTCAAGGCCCTTCACAATCAGCCCAATACGGAGAGGTAAAAGAGCATTAGGCCAGAACTCTGGACATCAGGGTTCGAGTGCTAGAGTGACCCCAATTTGCTGTGTGCCCTCTGCCGGTTCCCTCCCCTCTTCAGGCCTGTTTTCCCATTCATAGAAAGAAGAGATGGGATTAGGTGGGTCTCTTCCAGGGCTGACATTCTCTGGGCCACAGCGAGAGTCTGAGCTAGTTGACCAGCACATAGTCAAAGAGGCTGAGCTAGCCAGAGCTGAGGCCCAGCTCTCAGGCTTGACCACCTCAACCTGGCCACTAAGATGACTTTGATGCTCTGCCACTTTCAATTGATTTTATGCCTAAGTGCGTTATGTCAGACAAAAACAGGTCTGCTGGGAAATAAGCTGGCCTGCCCTGCTTCTTAAGGGGTCTCCTTAGATAAATAACCAAGCCCTACAGAGTGAGGAAGCTGCTCACATCTGACCCCTCAACACTCTCTCCTCCTATCCCAAAGGACTGGTTCCAGCAGGAAAGTCTCCTGTTCTGTCTTTTAAAAGGGAGAATAGGTGGGTTTTTTTTTAAGTTGCTATAAAACAGATGCCCGGTATACAAATGTTTGGATCATATGAAATGTATAAAGAAGACAGTAACAGGCAACTGAAATATTTTCCACCCACCTCTGCCATGATATCCTTTGTAAACATTTTTGTGTTCATTCTTTCAAGTTTTCTCTAAGAAATAGAAAGACAAACATCTTTTTAATGAAGATAGGATCATATTAGAAATAGTTATAATTTTTAAAAGGTAAAATCATGACTCTTAAAGAAATATAAAATGAGTGCTTGTCAAAGATTTTATTTTACTCGGTTATTAATGAAATAATATATTAAAGCCAGTTCAAAGGAGAATCTGATTAACGGACAAGTATATATAGGCAATCAAGAATGCAGAAATAAATTTGATAGATGAAAAATTGGTTATTATTTTTAGGGTAATAAAATGCGATGTTTGGAATTGTCTCTACATTTATTTATTGTACATTTATGGGACAAAATTTGCATTTCCATGGGCAAGGATAATTTGCATTACAATTACCTCTAGGGGGCGTATCTGAGTCTCACAGCACCAACGTATGTTAGCAGTGGTGAATCCATATGGATCTGCATCAACCTCAATTCCTGCCTCCTCAGGAGAAAGAATTTTTCTGAGGTGTTTAATGCAGAGTAAGAGACTGAGGCAAATTTTAGAGCAGGAGTAAAAGTTTATTAAAATTTTCTAGAGCAGGAACCAAAGGAAGTAAAAAGCTACACTTGGAAGACAGCCAAGTGGGTAACGTGAGAGAGTCCAGTGTGTGGTTTGACCTTGGACTTGGCGGGGGGGGGGTCTTACACATGGCATGCTGGCAGGGTTGCGTTACTGTTCCCCTGATTCTTCCCTTTGGGTGCGTTGTCTGCATGCACAGTGGTCTGCCAGCACTTGAGAGGGGCGCATATGCAGTGTGTTTACTGAAGTTGTGCACATGCTCACTTGAGGCATTTTTTCCCTTACCAGTCCGGCGTTCCTACAGGAGGGACATATAGCCGTTAAACTCCGCCATTTTGCCTCTGAGTGCGCATGCTTGAGCCCACTTGCCCAATTCCTGAGACCTTGTCAGGAAGCTACTGATCACCGGTTTCAGGTGTTTTCTATTGGGAAACTGCCTTTCCCTAGCACTGGCTTTGACCAATTCTCATTTTAGAGAGATAGTATAATAACCACCTGATGATCACCTAACATTCCGAGTGAGAGGGGTCCCTCTCCTGCCCTGCTCATGTCTGACTACCTACCTACTGTAACATTACTATTACTTTTCTAGAACTCATAGACTTGTGAAATAGCCTAGTCAGAGACAGGGAAAGACCCCTATAGAATCAGGTAACCCCCAAAGAATCTAGACAACACACAGTATGCCATTAAAAGGACACCTGATAAACGTTCACAATTTGTCACCAAAATATATATCATGGTTACAATAGCTAATATTTGGGGAATGCTTACTCAGGGAGTGTCAGGCACTGTTTTAAGTACTTTATATAAGTATTATGTCACTTTTTATAAGTATTATTTTACTTATAACGTACTTTGTAAGTATATTATTATTATTTTGAGACAGAGTCTCACTCTGTTGTCTAGGCTGGAGTGTGGTGGCACAATCTCAGCTCACTGCAAACCCTGCCTTCTGGGTTCAAGCGATTCTCGTGCCTCAGCCTCCTGAGTAGCTGGGATTACAGGCGTGTGCCACCACGCCAGCTAAATTTTGTATTTTTAGTAGAGACGGAGTTTTGCCATCTTGCTGAAGCTGGTCTTAAACTCTTGGGCTCAAGTAATCCACCCGCCTCGGCCTCCCAAAGTGCTGGAATTACAAGCGTGACCAACTGTGCCCAGCCTGAGATTGTTTTGTTTTTGTTTTTTAAGAGAATTTCCCTACATCTTTGCCAATAATAAGTAATATCAATCTTTTCAGTATTTGCTAGTCTGATAGGTTAAAAAAAAGGTATCTCGGTGTTATTTGAATATACATTTATTTATTTATTTATTTATTTTTTAGAGACGGAGTCTCGCTTTGTCGCCCAGGCTGGAGTGCAGTGGCGCGATCTTGGCTCACTGCAACCTCCGCCTCCCACGTTCACGCCATTCTCCTGCCTCAGCCTCCCGAGTAGCTGGGACTACAGGCGCCCGCCACCACACCCGGCTAATTTTTTTTTAAATTTTTAGTAGAGACAGGGTTTCACTGTGTTAGCCAGGATGGTCTCGATCTCTTGACCTTGTGATCTGCCTGCCTTGGCCTCCCAAAGTGCTGGGATTACAGGCGTGAGCCACCGCGCCCGGTCTATACATTTATTTTTATCACAAGAATCCAAGAGTTATGCAAAGATAATTATCAGTGCCAGAGATTACTTCGTTCCTCTTCCTCTCCCCCTAGTGGTAGAGCTATAAACTCAAAGTAAGGTACAGAAAGAGATCCATCTAAGGCCATCCTGCAGGTTAGAGGCAGAACTAGGATTCTCTCCAGGGTTTCTGGCTTCTTCCTGAAATAGAGCCTTTCCTGTGGACTTTCCTGCCACCAATGTTGCTTTTAGTCTGAATACCAGTGGGAATGACTGGGGACCCATCAGTAGTAAACTCGTCCTTCAGTTGGTCAATCAATAGGGATATGATTAGCTAGGCTACCTGAAAAAAAAAAAAAAAAAGAAAACTGAATTTGTATGTATCACTAATGGGCCAAACACTTAAAATAATAAATAAATAAATAAATAAATAAATTTATTGAGACAGGGTCTCGCTCTGTCACTTAAGCTGGAGTGCAGCGGCACAATCATGGCTCACTGCAGCCTTATTCTCCTGGGCTCAGGTGATCCTCCTATCTGAGCCTCCAGAGTAGCTGGGACCACAGACGCATGCCACTACGCTGGATAATTTTTAAAATTATTTGTTGAGACGGGATCTCCCTATGTTGCCTAGGCTAGTCTCGAACTCCTGGGTTCAAGTGATCCTCCCACCTCGGCCTCCCAAAGTGCTGGGATTACAGGCATGAGCTACCATGCCCAGCCAAATGTAAAATAAATAAATAGACTACAAGAAAAATGAGTAAGTTAGTTCTATAGTTTCTTCTATAATTTATAAAACAAATCATAAATGAAAGTTTTAACAAATTGGACTACAAAATGCTTTAAAATGTCTACATGACAAAACAAAAACAAATTTTTTTGTAAAAAGTAACTACAAATGGACTTGAAAGACAAAAGGAGAATTCACCCCAGATCCCAGTCTTTTAAACACAAAAGCACATATCCGAAATCATTTATGCATTCACCACTTGTCAGGCCAATTATAGGATTAGCAAAGATAATGCCTGTGAGCCCGGGCTGTTCAAAGGCATTTTTCATCAGCCTAGGCACGGCTGTTAGAGCTGTCATTATGATCTTTGTGATTTCCAGCTCTGCAGCCAAAATCTGTCTGGAAAAAGCATCGGACATGGAGACAGGTGTGAAGGGGGAGTTGTCCATTAATCACTTTTCCTCCAAAGTGGAAAAGAACTCAGGTTTTCAAACTAGCCACACCCAATTTGAATCCGGGCTCTGCAGCATTTGCCTTTCCTTTGATGAGATGTATACCATCTCGAACCCTTATCTCCTTGCTTGTAAAATGGGTCTATTGAGACCTGCATCTCCGAATGTTTTTGAGGAATTAATAAGATGATTAGTGTAGACTGCCCAGCACGCAGCCTCACAGGTATTTTTTTTTTCTTTTTTTTTTTTTTGGAGACAGAGTCTCACTCAGCTGCCCAGGCTGGAGTGTGGTGGCACAATCTTGGCTCACTGCAACCTCCAACTCCTAGGTTCAAGTGATTCTCCTGCCTTAGCCTCCCAAGTAGCTGGGACTACCAGCACCTGCCACCATACCTGGCTAATTTTTGTATTTTTAGTAGAGATGGGGTTTCACCGTATTGGCCAGGCTGGTCTCGAACTCCTGACCTTGTGATTCCCCCCGCCTCGGCCTCCCAAAGTGCTGGAATTACAGGCGTGAGCCACTTCGCCTGGCGGAGCCTGGCACTGATTAGACAATCAAAAAATGTGTGCTCCCCCTCCCATTGCCTTCTCTGGGAGCTCACCCAGGCTCTTCAAGTCATTCGTCCATCAATATTGGTTGGGCAACTATGCATGCTGGGTACTGTGCAGGTGCTGCAGAGACCAGCATTAGCATGGGAGAGGCACTTTCTGCCTTCCTGGAGTTTACAGTCTCACTAGGACATCAGACACGGGACAGATAATTTTACAAAAACAAATTACTTAGAATTGAAGGAAAGCTATGAGGAAAAGCAACCCAGATTGTATCAGGAGCTTCTTGACTGAGTCATATGGGATGAGGTGGCAGGGAGGTGTTCAGAAAGGTCCTCAGAGAAAGGGACCTGATGGATGGGGGAATTTGTGTTTGTTGAAGCCGTCCAGGCTGAGAGAAGACCTGGTAAGGTCTGAACAAGATGGCACAGGGTTACCTGGGGTGAAATAATAAGAAATATAAATATTGGTCTCTGCCCGAGTCCCTGGCACAGAGCTCCTAAAATTCTTACAATTTCCTGAGACATAGGTGAACTAGGAGCATCTTTTATTCTAGTATTTGGTCTTTGACCCCAGCTCCTGACACAGAACTCCTAATTCCTTGGAATTTCCTAGGTGATAGGAGTATCTTTGTTTCAATAAGGCAACTCTTATTGGGCTCTCGGATGGGGGCTGGTCACCAGAAAGGCCAAGCCACTGTTAGAAGCTTGGAGCTTTCAGCCCCACCTCCATTCTCTAAAGAGGGAGAAGGGCTGAAATGCAGTTAATAATCGATCACGCCTACGTGATGAAGGCTCTATAAGTATCCCTGAAGTATGAGGTTCAGTGAGCTTCTGGGTTGGCCAACACATCTGAGTGCCAGGAGGTGGTGCACCCCAACTCTATGGGGACAGAAGCTCCTGCAATCAGCACCTCTCCAGACGTTGCCCCATGTGTCTTTTCATCTGGCTGTTCATCTGTATCCATTATTTTAACTTTTATTAAGACACTGAAGGCTTGGCATGGTGGCTCACACTTGTAATCCTAGCACTTTGGGAGGCCGAGGTGGGCGGATCATCTGAGGTCAGGAGTTGGCCAGCCTGGCCAACGTGGTGAAACCC
Organism: Gorilla gorilla gorilla; assembly: GCF_029281585.2. Classification (NCBI taxonomy): domain Eukaryota; kingdom Metazoa; phylum Chordata; class Mammalia; order Primates; family Hominidae; genus Gorilla; species Gorilla gorilla. The sequence continues at coordinate 117,592,755 of NC_073237.2, forward strand.
CGACTCTACTAAAAATACAAAAATTAGCCAGGCGTGGTGGTGCGTGCCTGTAATCCCAGCTACTAAGGAGGCTGAGACAGGAGGATTGCTTGAACCCAGGAGGCGGAGGTTGCAGTGAGCCGAGGTGGCGCCACTGCCCTCCAGCCTGGGCAACAGAGCGAGACTCCATCTAAAAAAAAAAAAAGAGAGAGAGAAGACACTGGTAAACGTGTTTCCCTGAGTTCTGTGAGCCTCACTAGCAAATTAACTGGACCCAAGTAGGTGGTAGTGGGAGCCTCGATTTATAGCTCATCGGTCAGAAGTGTAGATGATAACCTACTACTTGCAATGTGTATCTGAAATGGGAAACAGTCTTGTGAGACTGAGCCCTTCACCTGTGGAATCTAACACAATCTTTAGATAGATAGTATTAGAATTGAATTCAGTAAGAGGACACCCAGCAGATGTCCCCTGGAGAACTGCTTGGTGTGAGGGGAAATAGGAAATATACCCCCACATTGGTGTCAGAGTGTTGTGTTGAGCGGTACATGAGAATAGATACATACTTCGGTTTTTTGGGTTTTTTTTTCTATATTTAATACCTGGGGATACCAAGCAAAGGCCAGTGTGGCTGGAGCCTGGGCAGGGCAGTTGCCACTCAGGCTCAGCACTCCCAGCTTAGGAATTCTGGCTCCAGCACCCCACATGGATTCATCCCAGCTTCAGCCTGGACATCCCGGGGCCAGGAATGCACTACTTCTGGGGTGACCTGGTCCATATGGGGGCTAGTTAGTGCACCCAGAATTTCAAGTGCAGCCTGCTGGCTGCTGCACCACTGCAACCAGGAAGTGGACACCCAGCCGCAAGTTCTTGATCTTAACGGTGGTGCAGTCACTCACTCTCCTTTGCCAAGGCTCACTTTCCCATCTCTGATATTTATCCTGTGTTGTAATTACCTACTCAAATGTCTACCTCCATTATCTTAGGAAGCTAAGGAGAAGGAAGTATGCCTTCCTCCTCCTTCTGTCCCCAGCTCCTAGCACAGACCCTGCACACCCGAGGTGCTGCAGAGAGCACATTTGTCGAATGAATCATAAACGATACTTTGCAAATATTTACTTATTTGATCTTGGATAACTGTTACCCCCCAGTTCTATGTTTTGTTGAGCATCTACTGTGTGCTAGACACATAGACACATTAAGTATAGAATCTCATTGATTAACATATATATATATATATATATATTTTTTTTTTTTTTTTTTTGAGGTAGGGTCTTGCTTTGTTACCCAGACTGGAGTGCAGTGGTGTGATCTTGGCTCACTGCAACCTCTGCCTCCCAAGCTCAAGTGATCCTCCCACCTCAGCCTCCCAGGTAGCTGGGACTACAGGTGTGTGCCACCATACCCGGCTAATTTTTGTAGAGATGGGGTTTCACCATTTTGCCCAGGCTGGTCTCAAACTCCTGGACTCAAGTGATCTGCCTGCCTCAGTCTCCCAAAGTGCTGGGATTACAGGCAAGAGCCACTGTGCCTGGCCCTTAGCCCTTTATTTTAAAAAAATTCAGATAAACAGACAAGTTGAAAGAACAGTACACACACATCCTTCATCTAGATTCAGTAATTTTGCCACAGTTTTTAAATCTCTGTGTGCATGTATGTACACACAGATACACATGCACACATATATACATGCTCACTCTCTTTCTCTCTCTCTCTTCCTGAACCATTTGAAAATTGCTGATATTAAGACTCTTCGCTTCTAATATCTTTAGCAAATATCTCCTAAGAAGAAGGCCACTTTCTACATAATCATGATGCCATTGTCACAATCAATAAACATAAGACACAAAAGTAGTGTCTAAGAACAGACCATGTTTGCATTCTCCTGTTGGCCTGATATATCCTTTATAGCTTTTTAATTTTCGTCCAGTAGTATAGAGAGCACATAATTCTCATAACTCTCAAGTCTCCATTAACCTGGAACAGTTCCCTCCCCCTACTTTTTCTTCAGTCTTTCATAATGAAATTAAAAATTTTATTATTATTATTATTTTTGAGACAGTCTTGCGCTGTCGCCCAGGCTGGAGTACAGTGGCGCAGTCTCAGCTCACTGCAACCTCCGCCTCCTGGGTTCAAGCGATTCTCCTGCCTCAGCCTCCTGAGCAGCTGGGATTGCAGGCATGTGCCACCACACCCGGCTAATTTTGTATTTGTAGTAGAGTTGGGGTTTCGCCATGTTGGCCAGGCTTGTCTCAAACTTCTGACCTCAGGTGATCCACCCGCCTCAGCCTCCCAAAGTGCTGGGATTACAGACGTGAGCCACCACGCCCGGCCTCATAATGAAATTTTGAGAAATCCAAGCCAGTTGTTTTATAAATGTTCCACAATTTAGGTTTGTCGTTATAAGGTTAAGTTATACATTTTTGGGCCAAAATGCTATTCAGGTGATTCTATGTCTTTCCAGGGTGTCACACATGTTGTCAGCTTGTCTCATTACTGGGGATGCTAAGTTTCATCAGTTGGTTAAAGTGGTGGTTATCAGAAATCTTCCTTGTAAAGTTACCTATTTATCTTTGTAATTAATAAGTAATTTCTGGGGAGACACTTTGAGACTATGTGGATCCAACAACTTCTCACCCAGTGTTTTAGCATTCACTGATAATTTTACCTGAATCAATTATTTCTATCATGGTTGCAAAATAGTGTTTTTCTAATTTCATCTACACTTTTTCTTTTTGGTTAGAATATCACTATATACTCATGGATTCTTTTTTTATACACTCATGGACTGCATAAATTCAATGTGTAGAAATCCTTTTTGATTCAATGTGTAGAAATCCTTTGAGTAGAGGGATATTTTTTAATTCAGTGTGTAGAAATCCTTTGTGATCACTTTTCATTTTCATATTCAAATTGTCTCATGTTTGTCCAGTGTGAGCTGCTTGTTTGAGCTGGCTGCTGTGTGCTTTGATGTGGCTCCAATAGCTTTGAACCTTCTTTGTTTTCTGGTACCAGATATTCCAGGCTCAAATTTTACCCTTATTTTATGGAGGGGGAAAAGGAGGCTCAGAGAGAGAAAACGGCTTGCTTTCTCACAATGTTTGGGAGATCCTGCTCAAGCTCAGGACGTTCAATTCCAAATTTTTAGGAAAGCAGCTAAACTGGAAGGCCAGACAATCCTATAGTGCAGAAAGGACCTCATAAAGAGATGTAGCTAAATTGTTAGCTGTCTGCGCACAGAGCTTGCCTAATAAGATGGAGACATCTGGATGGTATCTTTGAACTTACACAATTAGTAACACATTTCAAAGATATTTTATTTATTGAGGAAGTTGCAATGTGGGGGATGAGAGCCTGGGTTTTGGAGTAAGGAAGAACCAAGGTCTCCTTTAAGACTCAAGCAGATTCAGCCCTTGTGTGTCTCTGGGTAAGTTACTTCACCTTGTTGAATCCTAGACTTTTTCCATCGGTAAAATGGGGTAATCATACCCACCTCATAGTTAAATGGGTTCATTCATAGAAAGTGCCTAGTGTAATGTCTGGCACATGCTGATGCTCAATAGACAAAAGCTACCTTTACCATCAGTGCCGTTGCTATTATTATTATTAAAATCTGAGAAAATCCTGTTATTCAGTGGGTTAATGTGATAGAAAAAACAATAGATTTAGATTCTTAAAGACCCTCGCCCACCCTCTGTGACCTAGGATAAGCCCTACTCCCACTCTTGTGAACTTCATTTTATTCACACGTAAATCAGGGTTCATAATCTCTTCCCTGCAAACTTCACAGCATCACTCAACGGATTTCATGAGCACAAGGTCAGGATCACCAGCCTGATTAACATGGTGAAACCCCGTCTCTACTAAAAATACAAAAAATTAGTCGGGCGTGGTATCTTGATTTTGGGTGGCCATGCACCCAGCTCTAAATTCTACTACTTCTAGTAAGAAAGGCTATTGGGAGACACTTTGCTGTGCCTGCCTCACTGCTACATCTTGAAAAGTAATAGAGAGACACAGGAAATGGCATCACATATGGGATGCTGACTCACAGCACCGATCCCTTCCGGAGGGGAGCAAGCAGTTATCTCCCCACGGGCACTGTGAGCCTCCACAAGGCCGTTCTACTGTGCTATAGGAGCCAGCTGCTCCTGGGTCATGGGTGGGGTCTGTTAGGTGAAGAGTGAATCCCACAGGCCTTAAGTCACTGTCACTTTTGCCATGAAGTGAATTCCTTGATAAGAGGGAGCATCGTGTGACATACGATGACTAGGTAAAAGCTTCTATAAGCCCTCAGGCTGTGGTGCTGGTGGAGGCATGAAGGGCAGGGAAAGCAAATCCAGATAAAAAATAAATGTAGGGTTGGGCATGGTGCCTCATACCTGTAATCCAAGCACTTTGGGAGGCCAAGGCTGGAAGATCGCTTAAGCCCAGGAGTTACAGGCTGCAGTGAGCTATGATTGCATCACCATACACTAGCCTGGGCAACAGTGTGAGACCCCGTCTCTAAACAAATAAATTAAATAGTTAAATAAATAAATGTAGGACATTGCCATGAGAACAATTTGGCTGCTACAGATGGAGTTAGTTCCCAGCTGAGAAACAGGGAGGTGTGGGGCGGAAGGAAGAGTGTTAGCTTCCTTCCTTCTCCATGAGAGGGAGGCACAGAGGAAAGGCTGCAGACCAAGATGGTTAGTGGGTAGGAATTCTCCAAGTTCTCTCGCAAGCCCCAGATATCACCATCCTTTCCTAAAGGAAACCTGGCAAAGTCATGCCGTTGGCTGTCACTGAAATTCAGCAACTCCCCGAATCTGAGTTTGGCTTTAACAATCTCGCACCCATGGCCCCACTGAACAGTTTCCATCTGGCCAGAGAAAAGTCGTGAGTTTCACTTTGTGCCTTGTAGCAAACATCTCAAGACATGAGCTTGTCATTATCCTAAATCAAGATACCTGATGCTTTCAGAAGCAGCCACCCTACTGGTTTCCACATCTTTCATCTCCCTTTTAGGTGGCTGCGAATTTAACTTCAGCTTGTCCAAAGTCCCAAATTACCCAAAGAGATTATGTGCTTAGCCACTGTCTTCCAAGGGCTGGTCGTTCCTATTCTGGAAGACAATTAGGATTCTCAGTGCCTCGCTCCCTGTCCAGCTCAAGAATCATGGATCACTTGGAGGAAAAGCTAAGCTCCTGTAATAAAAAGGCAAACTAGAGTAGCCTATTTCCCCTTGAGGTGAGTGGCCCAGAGCAGCAGGGCAGCTTTGGTTCTTTGTCACTCATTCTTCCCCAGGGCAGTGTTCTCTTCTGCATCGGTGCAGCTGGGTTCTAGCTGGTGGGAAAGGAGAAGACAGTGGAGGAAGCTTGCTGGTTATCTTAGAACCCAGACCCAGAAATGACACGTGACTCCCACTTTATTCCCCTGGTGAGAATTCAGGCACCTGGCCACCCTAAACACAAGCAAGGCTGGCAAAGACAGTCTAGGGGGACAGCCATGTGCCTGGCTCCCATTATACTTAGGCAAAAAAGTAGAATGGAAAGCCTTTTGGTGAACACCTAGCAGTCTCGGCCACATATTCCAAATAGCTCCTATTTCCTTGAGGGTCTGAATGAGTTTTCTAGGACTGCCATAACAAAGTATCATGAACTGAGTGGCTTAAAACAACAGAAATTATTGTCTCACACTCTGGATGCCTGAAATCTGAAATCAAGGTGTCCACAGGGCCACATTCCCTCTGAAGAGGCAATGGAAGGAGCTGTTCTCCAGACCACACTCCTAGCGCCTGGCAGCCATAGGTGTTTCTTGGTTTGTGGCTGCCTCACTCTAATTCTCTCTTTTTTTTCTTTTTCCATTATTTAACATGTTGTTGTTGTTGTTGTTGTTTGTTTGTTTGTTTTTTCCCCAAGACAGAGTCTTGCTGTGTTGCCTAGGCTGGAGTGCAGTGGTGCGATCTCGGCTTACTGCAGCCTCCACCTTCTGGGTTCAAGCAGTTCTCCTGCCTCAGCCTCCCAAGTAGCTGGGACTACTGGCACACGCTACCACGGCTGGCAAATTTTTGTATTTTTAATAGAGACAGGGTTTCACCACGTTGGCTGGTCTCGAACTCCTGACCTCGTGATCTGCCCGCCTCAGCCTCCCAAAGTGCCTGCATTACAGGCATGAGCCACCATGCCCGGCCAACATGTATTTTCATTTTATATCCAAATATCACATGTTCTACATTAAAATTATACTGACTTCCCCCGTACCCTACACCCTAAGAGAAAAAAAGAAAAGAAATTTACACAATTTGAAAGGTAGAATGCATGGAGTAGGGAAGTTGCTATTGCACCCAAGTAACAAAGAACAGAGGGACCAAACAGTCAATAAGGCACAACTGCATAGAAGACAGCTCAGGGCTTGCATCAGGAAGGAGCAGGAATAAAACTCCAAAACTTCTAAGTGCCACGACCTGTGCCACAACATTACCCTGAAAAGGCAGAGGTAGGTCCAAAAGCAGAACCAAATCAGGGATTTTCCAAAGGCTGCTTCCTAACAGAGTTTAAAATATCCACAAACATAAGAGCCTTTGCTTCTCACCTTGCCTTCAGCATCTGGTAAACACTTTAGAAACCTAAACCACTGTTCACATGTCAGAATGTAGAATGGCTATAGGTTTTTCTTTCTTCTTTTGTTGTACCCCAAGCAACCACTCTATTAATGATTTTAGTCATGTGATTCTTCTGCATGGAAACTCAGTAAAGGTCACCAAAGACAAGGCTTTTCACTGCTATCAGATAAAATATCAGCTGTGCAAAAGTTGCAGGATTCTGTGTGTTGCTCAGAGAGGGAGAGCTGTAAGACACAGGAATCTCAATGCATATGTAATAAACAGGAAAAGGAAATTTCTTTTACTCATCTATTTATTGTATAAGAAAGAGCAAGTAGGCAGTCAAAATCATCTGCTAGGCTAGGGGTGATGTCTCATGCCTGTAATCCCAACACTTTGGGAGGCCGAGGAGGGAGGATCACTTGAGCCCAGGGGTTCAAGACCAGCTTAGGCAACATAGTGAGACCCTGTCTCTACAAAAAGAATTTAAAAATTAACTGCATGTGGGTAACACATGCCTGTAGTCCCAGCTACTTGGGAGACTGAGGTAGGAGGATTGCTTGAGCCTGGGAGCAGCTGTGCTCACACCACTGTACTCCAGCCTGAGCGACAGAGCAAGACTCTGTCTCGAAAACAAACAAACAAACAAACAAAACCAACCAACCAAGCAACCAAAGAAACTATTTGCTTAGAGCAGCAGCACAGACCCACAGGCACATCAACAACCCAAAAGAAAATTCTCAAGAAAGAGCATCTTGGCTCTTTTGAAAGGAGTCATCTTTTAGACCTGATCTTGCCCCTTTAATTTAGAGACCAAAGCATTATAACTCAGAGGCCGATACTCTTGAGGAGGTTGAGAGGTAAAGTCCAAGAGACCCAGATAATGAGAACATTATTAGGTAACTAACTATATCACTGTGTACAATGCAAACATCAATAAGAAAATGTCACCTGCATCCCTGCAGCTACTTTAAGCAAAGCACTGAAGACCCAGGTTTTCTGAATAGGGAATAGTTTGAAGTCTGTTAGCAGTTTAAAGCATTCAACACCGGAACAATATGTTACGTATTCTTTGTTTTTAATTATAGGTTAACACGGTAAACTCCAACACAAAGGTGAGGCTAGGGGAGTGCTAAAGGAATAAAGAAAACAGAACCAGCATTTCACAAGTATATTAAGCAGTGATGAAACAGCAGCCAGTGCTTTGCAGAGTCTCAAGGGTAAAATTTACTTTGGTGCTGTGATGGTTAATACTTAGTGTCAACTTGATTGGATTGAAGGATGCAAAGTATTGTTCCTGGGTGTGTCTGTGAGGTTGTTGCCAAAGGATGTTAACATTTGAGTTGGACTGGGAGGGGAGACCCACCCTCAATCTGGGTGGGCACAATCTAATCAGCTGCCAATGTGGCTGGGATAGAAGCAGGCAGAGGAATGTAGAAGGACAAGACTGGCTTAGTCTTCCAGCCTGCATTTTTCTCCCATTCTGGATGCTTCCTGGCCTTCAACATCAGACTCCAAGTTCTTCAGCTTTGGGACTCTTGGTCCTTCGACCACAGACTAAAAGCTTCACTGTCAGCTTCCTTACTTTTGAGGTTTTGGGACTTGGACTGGCTTCCTTGCTCCTCAGCTTGCAGATGGCTTATTGTGGGACTATACTTTGTGAGCATGTGAATCAATACTCCTTAATAAATTCCCCTTTATGTAGATATCTATCCTATTAATTCTCTCCCTCTGGAGAACCTGACCAGTACAGGTGCTCTTCAGCATATCTTTGGGGAAGATTAGGAACAGTTGCCAACCAGTATCCAAAGTCTCATAGACAGTGTGATTTTCATGAGGACCCTGAAAAATAAAGTTCCTCTCAAACTTCTGCAGAAATTCCAAGTCAGGAAGATCATCTGAGCTAAGGGCTTCTTCTCCAACTACAGCAATCATGGCTTGTACATCCTTCCCAATAGCTTGCCTACAGCTGGTTACATACATCTGCATGATTCTTCCTGGTCATCCCTTCTCCAATAGCAGACTTCATGAACAGTGATAGTTCAGGCAGCACATTGATAGGTGGGTAAATCTCTCTCTTGTGTAGCTGTCCACATAGATCTGTCCCAGTCCGTTCAGAGATGGGTGAATGATATCATTGGCAGGCATGGTAAGAGTAGGAATTTGAGTAATCAAGCCATTTCTACCTTCTCCTTGACCGGCATGTTCATATATAGTGGCTAAGTCTGTATAAGTGTAACCTGTGAAGCCTCGTCAACCAGGAACCTCTTCTCTGGCTGTAGAAACCTCTTGAAGTGCTTCAGTAGATGAACTCATATCTGTTAGGATAACCAATACATGTTTCTCATATTGGTATGCCAGAAATTCGGCTGTGGTTAGAACCGGGTGAGGGATGACAATCCACCCAATAGTTGGGTCATTAGCCAAGTTCAAAAACAGGCAGATGTTGTCCATTGAGCCATTTTCTTCAACACCAGATTTGAAGAACCGGGCAGTTTCCATGTTTACATCCTTAGCAGCAAATACAATTGGAAAATTTTCCTCAGTGTAGTCTACGTCTTTGGATTCATTTAGCAAACCAGTCTGGTGGCAGATTTGAGCTGCAATCTTTGTGTAGTAACCCAGCAGCAGAGAAGATAAAAATTTTCTGCCCCGGCAATACTGTTCATACCAACTATGGCTGAAATGCTGATCCGAATCATGTCCTCTGGGTAGATTTGATGTTGAGGATTGGTTGGCCATCCCATGATATCAAAGAAATCTTCAGCCAGTACAAGAGGACCTCTGTCAATGGGTTTTTCCCAATCCAACTAATACCCAACAAAGCATATCCTCAGACACTGATGTTTGGAGAATATCCCCAGTCCCTTGAAATACCTGAACCACTGCCTTGGGGCCACCAACTTCTAGAACTTGCCCATGTCTCTGTGCCATCTAGCAATGTCCAGTGGACAATATCAGCGTCTATGGGAAACTTAACGTGATCTAAGATCACTAGTAGACCATGGACTCTTGATACTGTGATGTATGTAAGGCAAGGCTGGGAGAGGTAGTTCCAACTAACTGCCAGCACCTGCTCCTGAGCTCCCACCACCAGCGGGCTTGGGTAGTTTGGGTGTGGCCCATTCATAACCCCACACATTGCCTGCAGCGCCATCATCTTGACATAGCATTTTCCCTGTGTGTCTGCACATTGTCTTCCCTCTGTATTTGTCTGTTTCTGTGTCCAAATTCCCCTTTTTAAGTGACATCAGTCACATTATATTACTATTAGGGCCTAGCCTGATTACCTCATTTTAACTTGATTATTTCTGTAAAGACCCTATTTCAAATTAAGGTTGCATTCAGACATCCTAGAGGTCAGGACTTCAACACTGTTTTGTGTAGGGGTTGGGGATTCAACTCATAACAATTCAACTCATAACAAAGTCTGTTGTCTGCAATCAGCTCTTGGGTGCTGATATCTGTATGCTCTGTAACAGAAGCAAACCTAAGCAAAGAAAGAGAATGTACTGGAAGTATATTGGGTAGCTCCTAGAACCAAAAGAGAACTTCAACAATCAGGCCTCGGGAGAGGCAAAAATTCCTGGACATCTCCTTAGGGCCTGCCTTCCAGATGATTCTGCGTCAGTATCCTTCTGGCCAAGTATCCTTTTTCTCAAGATACAAATTCTTGGAAGAGTCAGTTGGGTTAGCCTGTGGTGGAACCAGGACCTGTTTGGGGCTTGTGAGTGGGATCAAGTGACGGACAATCCTGCTAGGGCCTCATGGGGTAGAGGAGGGGCAGTTCTCCAAAAGAAAGTGAGGGGCAGCCACTAAAGATGGGGGAGGCATGTGATGTGCAGGTGAAACCACAGGAGTTTGCTACACATTGTACTTTGTTTAAGAAAGACTTCTGCTCTGCAGCTGTGTTTCTAAATGTTATGGCACTTAAAGGAGCCATTTAGTCATCTGGAAAACGCAGAGTTGTGGGGAAATGCAGTGTCATGTGTTAAAAAGAGCACTCTTGGTGAAATCAGGAGAGCAGGCTTTGTTTGGCTTTTTTAAATATTTGCAGATGGTATAATTCCATCTTGAAAACAAGGGAATCAACTGAAAAGCTCTTGGAAACAGGAAACTTCAACCAAATATCAAGTTACTAACTGGAAATAAAAATAATGCCATACAGATCAATTAGAAAGAAAGCATAAAAGAACCAAAGACGTTATTCAACTTAGCTACAAAGGCAGCTTGTAAAAGAATAAACTCGGAAAGAAGCGCAAAGCGCATCTATTAAGAGAAAACATCAGATTCTCCTTGGAGGCGTAAAAGACAAAGGGTAGAAAAACTTGGGATAATAAAGATATAATTTCTCCCTAGATAAATGGATTAATTCACTGAAAGATTTCAGGTGAGCAAACAAACAAAATCAAATCTGAGCCAATCAAAATCCTAATTAGGTCTTTTAACTTGAAAATATGACTCTAAAACTCATAGGAAGAGTCCCTGTCCGTGGATGTCATATCCTCAGCCAAAAAACTTCCCCCCAGGTTTTGATTTTTGGTTCTGTCATTTAATGATCTGTGAGACCTTGGGGCAGGTAATGTAACCTCTTTGGACCTTCGTTTTTTCTCTTGTGAAGAGGGATAATCCTATCTTTCTGCTTAACAGAGCTGTAGCAATGATCATGTGAGAGAAAGTATTTGGAAGTGTCTTATAAACTGTAAAGCACATTTCATGCTATAGTTGCTATTTTTATTCTTCCATGATGCCAGATAAATAGGAAAAATCACAATGCAAAAGGAGTCCATTGCTCTGCAAGAAGATAAACACCTCTTATTAAACTCGGATACATCATGATTTGTAAATATTTGATTCCTGTGAAGGAGAGTAAAAAGCTAATGCAAGCTGTTTGCTGCTCAGTAAGTGAGGGCTCACTCTCTGGTTATGGAACTGGGCAAAATGCTTATGGCCTCCCCTCTGTCTCCAACCCCACACCCCTGTGTTGTCATCTGTAGAGTGAAAGGTTTTGGACTTCAGGGTGTTTGACAGCATGAACTTTGGGTCTCTACAGATCTTGGTTCAAAATGTAGTGCCAGCAATTACTTTGGACCACTTATTATTTCTTTTCTTGGGTTCCAAAATCCATCAGACAGACATGATAATAATCTGTATTATTATATCTAGTAGTATTTCTCAAAGGGATGATAATAATATCTACCTCATCAATCTTCAGGAAGACTTGAGAGTTAAATGGGATAATAAATACTAAGTGCCTGGAACCTAGTAAAAGCTCAATAAATGAGCATTATAAATAATTAACTATCATAATTACCATCATTATTATTACTCTAAGGGCCTTTGCAGCTTTAAAATCTAGGATAACATGTCAGAGAAAAGCTAAAACAGGGAGGAAACAGAAAAGATTCCCTTAATACGGCTTGAATCAGTACTTGCAAGGGAGAGATTTTTCTGGAAGATGGCTTGTGTATTCATCATAAGGCCTCATTTAACCTTGGTGACTCACAGAGTTCGGCTGGGCCTGCTGTCCTCTGGAAAAAGGGGGATAGAGGAGTAAGGAACCAAAGGGGGCTAGACAGGGGAAAGCCATGGCCTGGAGACCACAGTGGATGGTTCCTTAGAGAGTCTGATCCAAGGTTTTTAACTTTTATAAAATATATGTTAAACTGAGAAATTTCTTTTTCTGCAAATAAGTTTTGAGGTAGGGACTGTTGGTTGCCAAACCAAAGCTATGCCCTTTTCATTCCTTGACAGCGTAGCTCTGATAATTGTTCAGGATCAGACAGCTGAGTGGCTCAGAAGAGAATGGTGCAGCCTCAGGACAAGGGGCAGGAGGAAGCCTGATTACTTTGGCCAGTGATTGGTTTAGAAATGGGCATGTGATGCAATTCTGGCCTATGAGATATCAGGGGATGTAAGGCATGTCATCTTTTCCTTAAGAAAGAGGAAAATTTTCCTATAGAAACCCTGCCTGCTCCTGGGCTTCTGGGTAAATTTTCCTCATCCTTAAGGAAAGGGTGATGTACCTACATCTCTGGCAGGAACATAAAACAGCACAACCCCTATGGAGGGTACGTTAGTTTCCTATCGCTGCTGTAACAAATTACTACAAACTTGGTAACTTAACACAACACAATTTATTCTCTTAAAGTTCTGGAGTTCAGCAGTCTCCCTGGGCTAGAATGAAGGTGTTGGCAGGGCTGTGCTCCCTCTGAAGGCTCCAGGGAGAATCCGCTTCCCTGCCTTTTCTGGCTTCTAGAGTTTAGTTCCTTGCATTCCTTGGCACATGGTTCCTTCCTTCATCTTCAAGGCCAGCCACGTAGCATCTTCGGATCTCTGTTCTGTCTTCATACTGCCTTCCCCTCCATGGTAAAATCTCCTTCTGCCCCTCCTTTATAAGGAAACTTACGATTACATTTAGAGATCACTTCGATAATTCAGGACATTCTCCCCATCTTAAGATTCTTAATCACATCTGCAAAATCCCTTTTGCCATATAAGCTAACATCCCAAAGTTCCAGGAATTAGGATCTGGTTATCTGTGGGGGCCATTAATTAGCCTACCACAGAGGGAATTTTGGTACTAACTAGCAAAATTACTTGTACATTTATTTTTTTCAAGGTCAGGGTTATTGAGGTATAATTTACATATAGTAAAATTCGTTTTTGAGGGGGGTGGGAGCAGTGTTTTGCTCTTGTTGCCCAGGCTGGAGTGCAATGGCACGATCTTGGCTCACTGTAACCTCTGCCTCCTGGGTTCAAGAGATTCTCCTGCCTCAGCCTCCCGAGTAGCTGGGATTACAGGTGTCCACCACCACGCCCAGTTAATTTTTGTATTTTTAGAAGAAACAGGGTTTCACCTGGTTGGCCGGGCTGGTCTCGAACTCCTGACCTCAGGTGATCCACCCATCTTGGCCTCCCAAAGTGCTGGGATTACAGGTGTGAGCCACTGCACCTAGCCATATTTTTAGTGCACAATTGTATGAGTTTTGACCAGCACATATAGTTGTGTAATTATATCACAATCAAAATGTAGACCAGTTTCATCACCCCAAGAAATTAATTTATGTTGCCCCTTAGTAGCCAAACCACCCCCTTGGCTTAGCCCCTGGCAACCACTGATCTGTTCTCTGTCCCTGTAATATTGCCCTTTTGAGAATGTATAATTGGAATCATAGCATATGTAGCTTTTTAAATCTGGCTTCTTTCCCTTAGCACAGTGCATTTGAAATTCATCCATGTTGTAGTGGGTCAGAAGTTTGTTCCTTTTTATCATTGGGTAGCAATTAGATTAAATAGATGTATCACAATGTATTCATCAGATGAAAGAAACTTGAATTGCTTCTAGTTTTTGGTGATTATGAATAAAGCTTCTATAAATGTTCAGGTACAGACAAATGTGAAAATATGTTTTCATGTCTCTTGAGTAAATATGTAGGAAAAGGATTGTTGGCCATATTATAAATATATTGCATGTTACATTTTATAAGAGACTGGCAAAATGTTTTCCAAAGTGGCTGTACCATTTTGCATTCCCAATAGTAATGTATAAGAGTTCCAGTTGCTCCACAACCTCATCAGCATTTAGCATTGTCAGTTTTCTTTCTCTTAATTTTAGCCATTCTGAGAGGTAGGCAGTGGTATAGTAATCCCACTTCTAGATAGCTATCACAGATATGCAGTAGCAAAAATATAAAAAGGTGCATGTGCAAGGCTAGCCACTGCAGCTCTATTTGTAATAGCAAGAAAATGGAAACTCAAATTTTAATCAATGGAAAACTAATTGAATAAATGATGGTACATCCCCCAAATGAAGTATTATGCAGCTACTACAAGGAACAAGAAATTACTCCACTACTATGTGTGATCTCCAGGATATATTTTTAAGTAAAAAGAGAAAAGTATGTATAGTATGCAATCATTTATCTACAAATAAGAGAAAAACTATAAAAATTTAATAAAATATTACCATAGCAAAAGGGAAAGAATAGAAAGGAAGATACAGGGATGGAAGCTAGGCTTCTAAAAATATAGCTTTAGAAGCTAGCTTCTAAAAAAAAAGTAGATTTAACTTTGGAACAATGTGAACATTTTATGTAATTACACGCAAAATTAAGAAAAAATCAAATTCCTAGAAAGTAAAAATAATGTTAAATTAAAATGACCCTGTGTGTCCAGTTGATGACATAACCACACAAAGAAGACTTTAGTGACCTTAAATCACTATCATTCGATTCTATACTCCTAGAAGACTATATCTGGTAAAAAGAGCTGTGTATTACAGGATTAAAATAATAATTATGTTGATGTCCTTAAAAATTAAGATATTTGGCATAGTTGATAGGAGATATAAATCTAAGATTGATAAGATTGAGCAAAAACTCTATAGTCCTCCACTTCAATTGGAAGTATCAGTATGGATGCATTATACCTTTTCTTTCTTTCTTTCTTTCTTTCTTTCTTTCTTTCTTTCTTTCTTTCTTTCTTTCTTTCTTTCTTTCTTTCTTTTTGAGTCAGGGTCTCACTCTGTCACCCATGTAGGAGTGCAGTGGCATGATCAGGGCTCACTGCAGCCTTGACCTCCTGGGCTCAAGCAATCCTCATGCCTCAGCCCCTCTAGTAGCTGGAACTACAGGTGTGCACCACCATGCCCAGTTAATTTTTTAAAAACATATTATTAGAGACAAGGTCTCACTTTGTTGCCCAGGCTGGTCTCGAACTCCTGAGCTCAAGCGATGCTCCTGCCTCGGCCTCCCAAAGAATTGGGATTATAGGCATGAACCACTGAGCTTTGTCCCTTTTATCTTTAGAAAACAATATACATCTCCTAGCTATGCCTACTAAAAATAATTGAAATTCAAGTAAACTGTGAAAAGAAAAACACTTTTTAAAAAAGAGACGAGGTCTTGCTAAGTTGCCCAGGCTGGAGTGCAGTGGCTATTCACAGGTGGAATCATGGCTCTCTATAGCCTTGAACTGTTGGGCTCAAGTGACCCTCTTGCCTCAGCCTCTTGAGTAGCTAGGACTACAGATGTGTGCCACCATGCCCAGCTTGAAAAACGCATTTAAAAGACAACCAGAGAAATATAAATGTTATAGTATATTTACTGAAACTCAGAAATGATTGTCAATATGTTAAACTGTGATAATGGTATTGTATTTTTTAAAAAGAACTTGTACCTTTTAGATATATTCTGAAATATTTATAGAAGAAATAATATATCTAAGATTTGCCTCAAAATTATCTGAGGGCAGGGAAAGGAAAGGTATGTGAACATGTAGATGATTCAGGATGAGTATTTAGTGGCAATTGTAAAAGCTGGGTGGTGGGCACATTAGGATCATTACACTACTCTTTCTACATTTGAGTGGTTTTAACATTTTCCATAATAAAAAAGTTGTTTTTTTAAAAAAAGGAGATGTGAAGATAGTTGTCTGAGGGCGCTATGCTCAGAGCTGCTGCAGTCACTTTGTGAGAATGAAAGAGCAAGCTTAAGGCCTAAAGCATCCAATTTGATAGGTATTCCATTTCTATAAATTCAAATTTCTTAACTTAATTATAAAGCTAGTTAATGCGAAAATGAGGCAATTATGATGGACACAATATTGAAACTAGGGTTTATCCATGTATATTCATGAGACTTTTTTGGTTGCAACTAATAGAAACGTTAGCATAGTTTAGGCAAAATTTGGAGATTTATTATGGAAATTCAGAATTCTAGGACAGAAGTGCCACCAAGACTCATGAAGAACATAGTTCACAATATCAGGTCCCTCCATATCCTTTCTCCAGCTCTCATCGCCGCTCTTCAGCATTACCATGACTGTCTATCACCACCCTCTCATTGCAGACCAGCTTCCTTCATTTTCCAGCCCACAACATGGAAAACTTGCACAAGTCCAAGTTCAGCCATTCAGATAGAGACAGGTTTTTTTCTCCAGACCCAGTTCCAAAACTTCTGGAAGAAGAGCTTGATTGGTCCGGAAGCTGAGATTGTCCCATCCAGTGGGGAGAGCCCACTCCTAAGTGAGTCATGGCCAGAGTTTAAGGCGTGTGTGACATGGCTGCTCCTGTGGTTCCTGTGGTGTTCCTGTAGGGAGAAGAGCAATTCCCAGAGACGTGTAGGTGGGAAGTGGGAGGCAGACAGAGCAATAGGTATCTATATAGTTGAGTCAGGCCAGATCATGAGATCATGAATGGGTGCAAAAATTGCTGAGAATGATGCCTTGGGCAGGTTGAATTTTGGTTGACTGGGGAAAGTCAGCCAGCAGGGCAAGGAAGACTTGGTTCCTGGCTGCCCCAGGGTGCTCACAGGGGCTTGCTCAAGTTCAGTGGTCATTGCAGCCCATGGATAGTCAGGAACCAGCCAGACCAGAGGTGCTCAGGCCTTGGTGCTCAGGGAAAGAAAGGCTATATCAGTGCTCAAGGGCCCATCTACTCCCACGCGAGGGAGCCCCCGCCACACTGCTGTCTGGCATTTGTCCCACATTGTTCCAGTTCTTACACCATCAGGCTTAAAAATACAACGCAACAACTGTAGCCTTCCAACTGTGCAGCCTCTGACTTCCACCTTCCATTCTAGTGACATAGTATTGAGAACATCCTGACTCACACCCATAAGTAGTTGCAAACTGAAATCGTTTTTCTTCATCTTCCGTTGCAACGTCAGTCTGGCTTTTAAGCTACTTTTCAATTAAACTGATCCAGAAGCTTGAGAGAGAAGTGAGTAGAAAATGTTTTATTTGAGTTGAAATCACTAATCTAGGCAATAGCTGTGGGTATTCTGTAGTATTCATTTGAGTCAGGAGGAAAAGAGCATCCAAGATTTAAAATAAGTACAAAAAGCATCCAAAATAGAATAATAAAATCACCAAATCAAATAATCAAATTGACTTAGTTGTTACACTGGGATCCTAATGAACCCCAATGTTAGCCCTACTTGACTCACAAGATTCTGGTAATGGGTCACTGATAAAGCCCAGGTAAAGCAACCTCACCCCCCCACCACCCCCAGTGCCCACCACACCCCGCCACTGCAAGGGAGTCTCACCAATGAAGGCCATCCATGAAGAGGGGCAGTCTTCAGTTCATTAGGAGAGTATGTATATGCTATGCTATGTATTTGCATAGAAATGAATAAGGTGCTTCCACATTCTCTCCTTTATTTGATCCCAATAAAGGGAGTTAGATAGGACAGATGTTATTTTATAAAGGAGGAGACTGAATCTCAGAGAAGTGCTATAAAGTATCCCCGTTAGCCAGTGATAAATAAAGAAGAAAACAATTGTTATAACTTCAAGCCCTTGACTCTTTTTTTTTAGCGGGGGGGACAGAGTCTCACTCTGTTGCCCAGGCTGGAGTGCAATGACCCGATCTCGGCTCACTGCAACCTCTGCCTCCCAGGTTCAAGTGATTCTCCTGCCTCAGCCTCCTGAGTAGCTGGGATTACAGGTGTGCACCACCACACCCAAGCCCTTGTCTCTTTCCTTAATCCTCCCTCCCTCTCTTTCATCTTCCTCCTTCTCCCTTCTTCCCTTCCCTTCCTTCACTTCCCTTCTCTTGCCTTCCTTCTTTCCTTTTTCTCTCCTCCTCTCCCTTCCCCATCTCGTCCCTCCTTCCTTCCATAAATTTATTGAGTCTTACTATGGGTCAAGACCTAGGCTTGAAACTGGGGGTTTGAAAATACATGAGATCTGGTTACTGCTCTGAAAGAACACAGCACGGGAACAGGTGTATCCAAAGCTAAAAATGGATACAATATGGAGGCATTCAGAGGCAAGGAGGACGTTGAACTGGGCCTTGAAGGATAAGTAACACGACCAGGTAGAGGTCATGGAAATGGGAAAGGCATCCTAGGCAGAGGGAACAGAGAGAGCAAATGCCTTAGAAGACACACAAACATAGATTGTTGGTGGGGTGGGCAGGGGAGAAGCCCTGGTGTCTGGGAAAGAAGGCGAGTAGGTGAGGCTGGTGCTAGATCAAGGAAGGCCTTGGAGGCTGTGCTAAGAGGTTTGGAAGGTGATGGGGGCTGTTGAAGATTTTTAGGCAGGGAAATGACAGGGTTATGTTTTTAAGGAAGATCATTTAGAGGCCATCGTGTAGTGGATGATTAGCACGAGATGAGATTGGGGTCACTGAGGCCAGTTAGGAGACTTTTGTGACAATCTAGATGTAAGATGATAACATAGGAGCTGAGGCAATGGGAGATGGTGAGGAGGGGCTTATTTCAAAAGATTGAGGAGATAGACTTGATAGGACTTGGCAACAGAGGTGCAGGCAGGATGATGTCTAAGGAGATGCAAGAGACCGGGCGTGGTGGCTCACACCTGTAATCCCCGCACTCTGGGAGGCTGAGGCGAGTGGATCACCTGACTCCAGGAGTTCGAGACCAGCCTGAGCAACATGGTGAAACCCGGTCTGTAAAGAAAAAAAAATTTTTTTTTAAATACAAAAATTTAGCCAGGCATGGTGGCATGTGCCTGTGGTCCAAGCTACTTCGGAGGCTGAGGCAGAAGGATCACCTGAGCCCGGGAGGTGGAGGCTGCAGTGAGTCATGATCGTGCCACTGCATTCCAGCCTGGGTGACAGCCTGAGACTCTGTCTCAAAAAATAAATAAATAAATAAATAAGATGCAAGAAAGTAACCATGAAGTGGTTCATGCCACTTAATTCCTTCCCAAATAACATGTCCTTATCATCCCTTCTTTTCAGAGGATATATTTCTATTTATCTATTCTTTCTCTCTGATACGACTTTCTCAAGACTGGTTCTCCTTTCTGGTTTGGGCAGCAATATTTTTTTCCACTTCCTGTTTTCTGGTGTCTGATTCCTCAATAAACAAGGTCATGGTGAGAAATAGCCACATGTATACCTGGGGACTTTCTGCCCTGGTCACCAGTGATTGGACCAGGTGGGCACCTGAGCAAGCTGGGCCAATCAGAGTCCTTCTCTGTGTTCTTGAAATTAGGGAAAGAAAATGGCTGCTGCTTTCTTGAAAGAAATGGAAACTAGGTGGCTTTGGCTGATGATTCAGGTGGCTGTTTCTTGAGAAGTAAAAAAGCTGGTTTTTTAGTGAGTGAGAATAATGACGTCTATGCTCAGGGAGAAACAGATGAGAGAAGAAAGAGGGCTGTGTGGTTCCCATAGAACTTGGAGATGATACTACCTTATCCTGAAGCCAGGATGTAAGTCTAGCCTTTGGCTCCCTGTTGCTTGAGCTAGCTCTGGTCGTACTTTCATACATTTGTCTACAGATGCTGTTACAAAACTCACACACCAATGACTATATCTTCTGGAAGTACCTTTGCATTTGTGCAATTTACTCTCTAGATCCTTCTCTTTTTTTTTTTTTTTTTTTTTTGAGATGGAGTCTCACTCTGTCGCCCAGGCCGGAGTGCAGTGGCACAATCTTGGCTCACTGCAACCTCCGCCTCCTGGGTTCAAGTGAATCTCCTGCCTCAGCCTCCTGAGTAGCTGGGATTACAGGTGCCCGCCACTACGCCCAGCTAATTTTTTGTATTTTTAGTAGAGACGGGGTTTCACCATGTTGGCCAGGCTGGTTTCGAACTCTTGACCTTGTGATTTGCCCGCCTTGGCCTCCCAAATTCTGAGATTACAGGCGTGAGCCATGGCGCCCAGCCGATCCTTCCCTTTTTGGCTTATCACGCCTGTTTGGTGTGTGTGTGTGTGCTTTGAGATAGGGTCTGGCTCTGTCACTCAGGCTGTAGTGCAGCTGTGTGATCTTGGCTCACTGCAACCTCTACTTTCCAGGCTCAAGCCATCCTCCTACCTCAGCCTCCCAAGTAGCTGAGACTACAGGCATGTGCCACCATGCCTGGCTAATTTTTTATATTTTTAGTAGAGACGGGGTTTCACCATGTTGGCCAGGCTGGTCTCGAACTCCCGACCTCATGATTCACTTGCCTCGGCCTCCCAAAATGCTGGGGTTACAGGTGTGAGCCACCACGCCCCTCCAATCCTTCCCTTTTTTGCTTATCATGCCTGTTTGGGGGGTGTGTGTGTGTGTGTGTGTGTGTGTGTGCTTTGAGACAGGTCTGGCTCCTACCTTAGCCTCCCAAGTAGCTGGGACTGCAGGCACTTGCCACCATGCCTGACTAATTTTTTGTATTTTTTTTTGTAGAGTTGGGGTTTCGCCACATTGTCCAGACTGGTCTTAAACTCCTGAGCTCTAGCTATCCTCCTGCCTCAGCATCCCAGCATACTGAGATTACAGGCATGAGCCACTGCACCTGGCCCTGTTTGTTTTTTTAAGTAAATTTTTAAATTGAAGTATAACATACATACAGCTGATGTTCTTTTTTTTTTTTTTTTTTTTTTGAGATGGATTCTCACTCTTCACCCAGGCTGAAGTGCAGTGGCATGATCTCAGTTCACTGCAACCTCCATCTCCCGGGTTCAAGTGGTTCTCCTTCCTCAGCCTCCCAATTAGCTGAGATTATAGGCACCTGTCACCACACTTGGCTAATTTTTAATTTTTATTTTTTTTAATTTTTAGTTGAGACAGAGTTTCACCATGTTGGCCAGGCTGGTTTCGAACTCCTGGCCTCAAGTGATCCACCCAACTCGGCCTCCCAAAATGCTAGGATTATAGGCGTGAGCTACTGTGCCCAGCCTGATGTTCATTTTTAAATAACTCATTTGCAATTATTTTTAAAATCATCATTCTAAATTAAATATAAGAAATAATATTGTTATATCACCTCTAAACATTGAAAAATGTGCTGATGCTGGTAGGTAATGGACAAATGGAGGTGTTGAGGGTAGGTGAATGGGTGTGGAGAAAGACATACAAATGGCCAGGCGCGATGGCTCACACCTGTAATCCCAGCACTTTGGGAGGCCGAGGCAGGAAGATCACCTGAGGTCAGGAGTTCCAGACCAGCCTGGCCAATGTGGTGAAACCCTGTCTCTATTAAAAATACAAAAAAATTAGCCAGGCCTGGTGGCAGACACCTATAATCCCAGCTACTCAGGAGGCTGAGGCAGGAGAATCACTTGAACCCGGGAGGCAGAGGTTGCAGTGAGCCGAGATCATGCCATTGCACTCCAGCCTGGGCGACAAGAGCAAAACTCTGTCTCCAAAACAAACAAGCAAACAAAAGACATACAAACAATTCAAGTATAATTTGAAAAATTAGAAGCATTTATTCAACAAATGCTTATTCAGTGCCCACTATGTACCAGGCACTGTAAAAAAAAAATGCCAGGAAGTCAGTCCCATGGAACTTAAGTGTTGATGGGGGTATATAAAAAGAGATGTGGCCAAACCAGGAAGGGTCAATTCATTTTACCCCAGGGATAAGAAATGGGGAAGGTAGCATTTGAGCTGGGCTTAAAAGGAGAAGTAGAATTTTGACAGTTGAAGTAGGTAGAAAAAGGGCATTATATGTTCAGAAACCAGCGTGAGCTAAGGTATGGGGGAGTGATGGTTCAAGGATACGCTTGGGGAGTTGGGAGAAGACTTCTGTGGCCAGTGGTGGATTATGAGTTTGGGAAGGTGGACAGTGGCAGGAAATGAAGCTGGAGGGGCTCCAGGAGGCAGATTTCAAAAGATCTTGAATGCCACATATGACGGAGACATTTACTGTTCACCAAGTATCTATCTACCTACTTTCCACATTTCCTAGTCTTTTGGCAGCTGGAGGAACCACATGACTAGTTTCACCAATGGGCTATAGGCAAAAGCCACACATGTTAGTTCTGGGCTAAAGTGTAAAAGAGTGAGTGTGAGCTCTCCCTTAGCTTTCCTTCCTCACTGTAATGAACAAGGCAGCCACGTCTTCCAAGTGCAACTTCAATATGGCGGCCCCTAAATCAGTCTGGGGTCCATGAGTGATTATGTGGAGCACATGCATTGGATATGTGTCATGAGCAAGAAATAAACTTTTGCTGTATTAAGACACTAGGATTTCAGGGGGCCAATTTGTTACTATAATATAACCTAACTTTTCCTGACTGATACACCGGGGTAAGAAATTCAGAATTTACCCTGGAGGTGGAGAGTAGCTTGTCTTAGTCAGTTTGGGGGGACTATAGGAAAATACCATGAACTGGATGGCTTATAAACAAAAGACATTTATTTCTCACAGTTCTAGAGGCTGGAAGTCTAAGATCAGGGTGCCAGCATAGTTGGGCTCTGGTGAGAGCCCTCTTCTGAGTTGCAGACTACTAGCTTCCATTGTGCCTCACGTGGTGGGAAGAGAGCTAGCTGGGTCTTTAGCCTCTTCTTATAAGGGCACTAATCCCATTCATGAGGGCTCCGCTCTCATACTCAATTACCTCCCAAAGGCCCCACTTCCAAATAGCATCACATTGGGGTTAGAATGTCAGCCTACAAATTTAGGTGGTCACAAGCTTCCAGTCCATTGCATAACCCTTGACAGGTTTTAAGCAGGTGAGTAACGTTGTCAGATTTGCCAGACAACTGCCATCCAGATTGTCCCTATCCATTTGTAACAGTGGTGCCATTAGCCATTGTCTCCTCTCAGGAGGGTTTGAGCTTGTTCAGTTCAGCTCCCATATTTCTTGTTATCTTTCCCTTACCAAGTACAGAGGCCCAGAACTTTCTTGTCACCACTGCTCTGGGCCCAGAGCCCCATTCCCCTGCTATGAGCTTATAGGTTTTGTCCTGCAGCATTATGTAGGTATCAGCAACCTGGAGTCACGGGACAGGTTCATCTCGAAGTTGTATGGTATGAGTGGGCATCTCTCCAGCTTGGCAGGCATCAGTGTGTTCACTGCTAATGGAGTGACATATTTACCAGCTGCCCACAGTGAAACACAGTGTGTAGATGAATTTGGTGCAGGAACAGGCGGTTCTCTCTCTATTTGGTGCAGGAACTGGCGGTTCTCTCTCTGGTTATGGCTGAGAGATCTGTGACAATGACTCAAGTCTCATCCTGCTCCTTGTTGCTCAAACAATGTCCCTTGAAGCCCTTCTTTGCTGGTTCCATTCACCTGTCTCCACCGAGCTTCAGGTCCTCTTCCTTTTTGGTAAACTACCCTACATCAGCTCCCAGGCTGGCAGAGCTCTTGGGGTGACCCTCCCTTCACTTTCTTCTTCTCCTCCTTTCCTCTGGTCTCTTACTGTTTTGAGAAAATTCTTCTTTCTCCTTTTTTGGCTTCCTCAATAGTACTTCCTTCTTTCTCTCTACCAGTTCCTCTGTTCTTTAGCAGAAGACTTGATGACCTATTAAATCTAGAGTCTGGATCATCAGCAATTAAAACAAGCCAAAAAAGAAAAAAGATCATTTCCTTTTCCTTAAGCAGTCAGGAGCGCTCAGCCTTCAAACTGCATAATACAGTTGGGGCAAAAATTGTGGCAGGTAGGCAGAGAAAGGGAAGCAACTACAAAACAGCTCAGCTTTGATCCTAACACAGTTTTAGCCTCCACAGCCTGCTACATGTGTAATAGCAAGACTTGGCTTCCCGTGAAACAAGATCACCTGCTCTGAATGCCTTCGGCTTTATACCATTTACAGAGTCTCTCAGTCCTGGGTTTCATTCTTATTTAAATGTAAGTTCTTTTTCTTCCCTTTTCTCTCTCCCAAGTTCCTGCTCCCTCAGACTCCTGTCTCCGGGGTCCACCACACAGGAGGAAAGAATTATTTAAAAGCAGAGCCTCTTTACCTAAAGAGGTCATACTTCTCTTTAGGATGATTTTAACCTTTCTTCTCCAGACCAGGCTCTGGTCTTTGGCTTTGCACAACCAAAAGACCTTTAGAAAGATTTTTCTCTCCCCTAAAAGAGCAATTTTCTCCCAAAGATGAATTCTTCTGCTAGCCCTTTTAGCAATGAGCACACACAGCAATATGTTTGTGCCTCCACCACGTTTTATTTCTAATGTTATTATTATTATTTTGAATAGCTAATACATATATCTAGTTTAAAATTCAAAAGCAACGAAAGGATATACACAGAAAAATCTCCTTTTGCCCCGCCTGCCAGCTACCTAGTATTCTCCCAGGGGTGACCAGTGTTACCAGTTTCTTATATACCCTTACAAAAGTATTTTACATAAGTACAAGCAAATACATATATCTTCATTTTATTTATTTATTTGTTTGTTTATTTATTTTGAGACAGAGTCTGTCTCTGTCGCCCAGGCTGGAGTCAGTGGCGTGATCTGGGCTCACCGCAAGCTCTGCCCCCTGGGTTCACACCATTCTCCTGCCTCAGCCTCCCGAGTAGCTGGGACTACAGGCGCCCGCCACCACGCCCGGCTAATTTTTTGTATTTTTAGTAGAGACAGGGTTTCACCGTATTAGCCAGGATGGTCTCCATCTCCTGACCTTGTGATCTGCCCGCCTCGGCCTCCCAAAGTGCTGGGAGTACAGGTGTGAGCCACCGCACCCGGCCATTTATTTATTTTTGAGATAGGGTCTCGCTATGTCACCCAGTCTAGAGTGCAGTGGTACAACAGTCACTGCATCCTCAACTTCCTGGGCTCAAGTGATCCTTCCACCTAGTCCCTCGGTATCTGGGAGTAGGCGTGCGCCACGATGCCTGGCTAATTTTTGTATTTTTTATAGAGACGGGATATCACTGTGTTTCCCAGGCTGGTCTCAAACTCCTGGCCTCAAGTGGTCCTCCCACCTCAGTCTCCCAAAGTGCTGAGATTACAGGCATAAGCCACCATGCCTAGCTCACGTATCTATTCTTTCCCCTCTTTATTTTTAACACATATGCTGATATTCCATACACATAAAAATATAGATATAGCTTGAGAATGCCCCCATTTTACTACATAAGGATTTCCACATTCTTTGTTTATAATGGAATGGCATTCTACTGTATGCATGTATTATGATTTATTTAAATAAATTTATTTATTTAAATAATCTTCTTTTGGTGAACCTTTAGGTGATTTCCATTATTTTGCTATTGCAAGCAATGATTAATAACTTGTAAATATGCCATTTTGCCCATTTGAGTACATCTGTAGGAAAAATTCCTGGGGGTGGAACTGCTGGATTATAGAGAATAGCTGTTCCAATTGTCCTTTTTCATCTTGCATCAATTTACATTCTAACTAGACATCAAGAAATTCTGTTTTCCCACACAGTGCTTTACATGATTTCCAGAAAAATCCTTCTGGGGTCATGAGGGAATTGTTTGGAGGGAGAGGACTTAGAGATACCTATGAGAGAGATGGTGAGTTCTCGGTAAAGTGGGGCTGGGGGAGATCTACTCTCTTCAGGGGTCAAATGAGCCTTTTTAGAGGAAGATATTTTGAATTGGGTCTTAAGAAATCAAGAGCTCACTAAGTAAAAGCGGGAGGGGAAGGCTATGTGCCTGTGCTGGCTCTTCTTGGGAGTTTAATCTGTTTAATCTGAAGAGATTTTCTTTTTTTGAGAAGAAAAGCATTATATGCCTGAGGATATACCTTGCAGAAATTACCTATAGGAGTAAGCAGCCAAAAGAAAACGTGATGTATATATGCACTTGAATATTATTTAGCCATTAAAAAGAATGAAATTTTGTCATTTGCAGCAACATGGGTGGAACTGAAAGTCATTATGTTAAGTGAAATAAGCCAGGCACAGAAAGACAAATACTGCATGTTCCCACTCATCTGTGAGAGTGAAAACCATGGGTCTCGAGGATGTAGAAAGTAGAATTGTGGCTGGGGAGGGTAAGGAGGAAGAGAGGATGAAGAGAAGTTGGCTGAAGGCTACAAAAATGCAGTCAGATAAAATAAATAAGTTCTAGGCTGGGCTTGGTGGCTTATGCCTGTAATCCCAGCACTTTGGGAGGCTGAGGCAGGTGGATCACCTGAGGTCAGGAGTTCGAGACCAGTCTGGCCAACGTGGTGAAACACCATCTCTACTAAAAATACAACAACAACAACAAAATTAGCTGGCCGTGGTGGCGGACATCTGTAGTCCCAGCTACTCAGGAGGCTGAGACAGGAGAATCGCTTGAACCCAGAAGGTAGAGGCTGCAGTGAGCCAAGATCGTGCCACTGCACTCCAGCCTGGGCGAAACAGAATGAGACTCCATCTCAAAAAAAGAAAAAGAAAAAAAGGAATAAGTTCTAGAATTTGATAGTACAGT
Source organism: Gorilla gorilla gorilla (assembly GCF_029281585.2). Classification (NCBI taxonomy): domain Eukaryota; kingdom Metazoa; phylum Chordata; class Mammalia; order Primates; family Hominidae; genus Gorilla; species Gorilla gorilla. The sequence continues at coordinate 117,619,397 of NC_073237.2, forward strand.
AAATTATAATTAACAATAATTTATTGTATATTTCAAAATAGCTAGAACAGAAGATTTGTAATGTTCCCAACACAAAAAACAGAAATGTTTGAGGCAATAGAGATCCAAATTACCCAGATTCAATCATTACGCATTGTATATGCATGTGTCAAAATATCATATGTACCCCAAAATATATACAACTATTATTTATCAATTAAAAAAAAGAGTAAGAAACAGGAAATCATTTGATAAAGGTCAAGTAATCATTATATATATACTCTATGGAAAAGAAAAGTATGATAATTAATAGTAACTATAATAATAGTAGCTATAATTTATTAAGACCTACCATGTGTCAGGCATTAGGTTAAATATTACACATACATTTTAAAAAGCCCATTTAATCCACATACCAATTCTCTGCATAAGGCACTATAATTTCCAGTTTGCAAATGAGAAAATCGGGAATCAAAGATGATAAGTAACTTCCCAAAGTTAACCTAATAAGTAATTTTCAGAGCCAGGCTTCCACGAAGGTATGTGACCCCTGAAAGCCTATACTCTCACTTGCTAGAATAACCCCTTCCATTAGCTCATTGAACTCTCAAGAATTCTAGGGGAGGTTCCCTGGAGATGAAGTGATTACAGGTGAGAAAACTGAGGCTCAGCCAGATGTGGTGGCTCCCGTCTGTAATCCCAGCACTTTGAGAGGCCAAGGCAGGCAGATCACTCGAGGTCAGGAGTTCGAGACCAGCCTGGCCAACATGGCGAAACCCCATCTCTACTAAAGATAGAAAAATTAGGTGGGCGTGTTGGTGTGCACCTGTAATCTCAGCTACTCAGGAGGCTGAGGCAGGAGAATCACTTGAACCTGGGATGTGGAAGTTGCAGTGAGCCAAGATTGCGTCACTGCACTCCAGCCTGGGTAACAGAGTGAGACCCTGTCTCAAAACAAAACAAAAAAATGAAACAAAACAAAAAGCCAGAGGCTCAGGAGGTTAAATGACTTGTTCAGAAAAAGTATAAAGAACATATGGCAACATGGAAAAATGTTTGCTTAATAATGTAAGGAGGAAAAAACGATAGTCTATAATTGCTTAAATGTGATGATCACAACTATGTAAAAATAGAAACATCTGTGGGTGTGCTGACTACCCATCCGGAGTATTCTAGGGCAGTCCTCGGTTTACAGTGTCAGACTGTTGTCAGTCCTATATCTGGTGCTATGCTCTGATTTCAGGGAACTTGGGGAAATATGGCTACTTTACTTAAAGATAAGGACTGTATTGAATGAGAGGCTGAGGCAGGCGGATTACTTGAGGCCAGGAGTTCAAGGCCGAGGCCATCCTGGCCAACATGGTGAAACCCTGTCTCTACTAAAAATACAAATATTAGCTGGGCGTGGTGGTGTGTGCCTGTAATCCCAGCTACTCAGGAGGCTGAGGCATGAGAATTGCTTGAACGCAGGAGGAGGAGGTTGCAGTGAGCCGGGATTGCACCACTGCACTCCAGCCTGGGCGACAGAGTGAGACTCCTTATCAGAAAAAAAAAAAAAAAACTATATTGAAGATATTTAAGTAGTTACTGATTTTTTTTTAAAATATGAAACTTGGAAAGAGTAAGGGGTGATATCTGATACAAATCTAGAAGATTGCAGAAGCAGACATTTTGAGAAGGTATCTTAGCCTTACTAATTAACGTAAATTGATATCAACATCTTGCCTACTCATTAAAAGGCTACTCCAGTTATTGGATTTCTGTGGTGATTGTTTTTTAAAGGTTAGCCTTGACCAATTCTATTATAAGTTTTTTTTTTTCCTAGCAGCGTAAGTGAGCAGAATCAAGAGAAGTGACTGATATTTATTTCAAATAGTAAAAATAAAAAATATCAATTAGTTTCTTCAGAAAGGTTACTTGGAATTTCTTTATTTGATCATCTGTTCATCCTGCCTTCATGTTAGTTCATCTCTTTATTCATTTCATTCATCCATTCATTCATTCAACATTTACTAGTCTCCTAATGTATACCAAGTTCTGTGTTGGGCACTGGGAGCATAATAGTGAACAAGACTTGGTCCCTGCCCATGAGGGATTCACTGATAGAGCTAGAAACATAAACAGGTAAGTATACCACAGTGTGATAAGTGTCAGTGCAATTCATTCAATTCAGTGTGTATTGAGGGTCTGATCTGTCCAGGGTGCTGTGCTGGGCATTTTCACAGGAAGCAGAGATTGAGATATCTGGCCCTGCCCTCAGGGAGCTCAAAGTCTAGCGTGGGAGATGGTAAACAACTCAGTAATGAAATCATTACAAATAACCATCACTTACAAGAGAATTAAGCAGAGTTCTGGAGTGGAGAATAACGAGACAGGGGAGCCTATTTCAGCAGAATGGTCCAGGAAGTACTATGATGGAGGCATGTGCAAGGAACTGTGAAACCACGGAGGGGCTGCTAATGTAATACACCCTGGAGGAGACAGGGAAGGCTTTGCAAAGAGGGTCCTCTAAAACTGAGCCTGAAAAAATAAAGGAGAGTTAAACAGGGGGAAAGTATTAGGACAGGCAGTCCCAAGAAAGAGAGCTGGGGTGCCAAGGTTTGAAGGTTTTGGGGTGATACAAAGCATGACCTGACAGGAACCAGCAGGATTCTGTGGCATAGGGGCATGGGGTTCAGGTAGGAAGGGGATGAGATGAGGCTGGAGGGTTAAAGCAAGGCCAGATCATGTGTGGCCACCAACGCCAGGCTAAAGAAGCTCAGAGCTTGTCTGGATTAGTGATAAAATGTAGAGCTTACCAGCCCGTGACTGTTGGCACCGGGGATTCCCAGAGCCTTTCGTGGGTCTCATAAAGCCAGACTGCATCTGCTGTATTAATATTTTATGCCATGATCAAGTAGTATACTTTAAATAGAGATCACAGCTTGCTGCTGAAGATTTAACAGCTTTTCTTCTTCAGCTCTAGGGAAAAACAGGCTTGAAAGTCTTTCTGGGGTACTTCACCTTAAACTGGTTAAAGGCTCCTCTCCCATCCCTACGGCGGGACATGTAGGGCATCTGGAGACAAGAAAGAGGGACAGGTATACAAACAAATTTGATATAAGATTTCTAGCCAGCTAGGACTTTGGAGAATGGCTGTGTGAGAAGCTGAGCATGAGTCTGGACTAAGCACAGAGGAAGCTGGACAGCTCCCTGAGACCCCCAAGGGGGCTCACCTAGAGACCTGGATCTGCAGGGTCATCTGGCTGAGGTCAAGGTCAAAGCAGCAAGACTGCGCCAGGGAGAAAGCAAAACTCTAGACTGCCTGCTTGGTGTGGCAGGATGAACCCCTTCTCGCTGGGACTGCCTCAGCCTCAGAATTTGGGGAGCATTCAGGAGAGGAAATCTCCATCGGGGAAACATGCTTCTTGCTCATTAGGTATTGATTTCTCAAGTTGGTGGTTTTGGTTTGAGAAAAAATTAAATGAAGTGATTGCATTTGCACTGTGCATTTTTGAAGACATTCTTATAAATTCCAGATGTAAAGTAAGACAACCTAGAGTGACTTGACCTAAGAGCTAACGTTTTGAAAGGCAATTGAATGGATCTTATGAGACAAATGCTCTCTGGTTCTCCCTGGGACAGGAAACCTGTGCTGGGGCTAGTGCAGCACAACCAGGGGCTGGAAAAGCTCCTGGTTTTATGAGCCAGGTATAATCTCTCTTGGAGGTACTTTGTTCTATTGTCCCAGTTTGCTGATGACACAATGGAGACTCAGAGGAGTGGATGACTTGCCCAGGGTCATTTGCAAGGTAGAGGAGACACGGGGTGGAACTCGGATGTTCTACTTCCCTGGGCAAAGCTATTAGAACTTCACAGCAAAGTCTGCTACTGCTGACAACAGTGATGAGAGAGGAGAAAAACCAGGAAAAAGAAACAGAAGTGCAAAAGAACAGGGAGAAGGGAATGTAAGAAGGAGAAAGTGGAAGGGGAGGAGGAGAAAGGAGGGAGATCAACTTTGGACTAAAACTTTAATCCAATCATCAGTTTTTTTGTTTGTTTGTTTGTTTTAAGTTTCTCTAAATTCCTAAGAAGGTAATGCATTGCTGGCCCGATTGTGTTTCAACTCCAAGAAACAGCACAACATTTGAAAAGCCCTTTGTTCGGTGTTGTGATAATATAACTCTCTGTAAATGGTGCAGTCCACTGTACAAAGTACTGCCCCCTCCCATCCCACTGGTGACCTGCGGGGACAGCTGAATGCCTTCTGGTCCGCTGAGCCCAGAAGAGTGGGGCTGGGCTTTCAGAAACAGCTGGGCTGATTCATCTAGAACAAAAGCCAGCTCTTCCTGCTAAATCCCTGGCAGGCATGGGCTGTTAGGGCTGTGGGCCCCTGTGCCCCTCCACAGGAAACGTCTTGATTTTGCTCCAACAGTGTCAGTCTCCTGTGTGAGCCTGCGACAGCTTCCTCCTGCCCAGTGCCTTCATTCAGCCCGGCATGCTCCCAGCCCCACATGAAAGACAGTGGCTTTGGAGCAAAACCTGGCTTCCAGTCCCAGCTCTGCCATTCCCTAGTTGTGAAATGTAAATAAGAGATTTCACCTTGCTGTGCCTCAGTTTCTCGATCTATGAACTGGGAGTGAGAGTAGTTCCAATCTGAGAAATTTGTCGTCAGCTTTGGAGGAGATAATGCCCAGAGCAGGCATCCATGAATATGGTTTCCTCCCGTTTTTTATAAGACCCATCCATCTTGCCATATGGCTTGGTCTCCCGTAACTCAGTGGATGTACCCTTGTATCCCTGACACACTGGCTCAAGCTCATTCACCTTAAACACCTCCACGCCCGTACCTAGGGGGTTCCCATGATGACACCAGCCACTGTTGACAGAGCCCTTTATATGCCTGAGGCCTTGACATAGAGAATTCATTTAATTTCCCCATAATTCTTTGAGTGGATATTATTATCAGAGGAAGAAACCAAGGCTCAGAGAGGTTGAGTAACTCAGGGTGTCCTGTCCTTCAAGGCCTCTGAGTACAAAAATAGCACCATCTCCAAGATTTTTTTGGTGTGGGTGTGTTTAAGGGATTTTATGAATTACTTTTTGTTTCTAAAGCACAGCAGTCCACAATCTTTCTGAAAGTAGTTCCACATTTCTTGATCAGCTCCAAATACCTCCCATACGAAGAAACAAGGAGTTGTAGTCAACCATTATATGAAGTGTACAGAGAGGGGCCTAACATCAGACCCTAACATTGTTGAGATGAAATTAAATAATTCTTGATCCTGAGTAGGGAGCATGGAAAAGACCTTACCTTTCCCTTGGCCTTCTTTCACTCTGGCTATAGAAAGAATCTGGGCTTTGGGGACAGACCTGGGTTCAAATCCCAGCTCTACCACTCACCTAGCTGTGGAAGCTTAAGCAGATTACTTATCCTTTTTGAGCCTATTTATTTTATTTGTAAAATTGGAGACAAGAATACCTAATTTAGAGGGCAATTGTCAAGCTTAATTGAAATAATAAAGTGACCAGCATAGAGTAAGCACTCAGAATGTGGCAGTTATAATTATGCTTTTAGTTATTATCTTATTATGCATGCTACTGTCATAGGGCCAGCTCTGTTAAGCTGTGGAGGAAGAACCTCCAGGCAGTTTTGCTCTTTCCTGAAAAATCTAACCTGGGAGGCTGGCTAGCTGGGAAATCCTCTGCTGTGTAACAGTGAAGTCACTGATGCGTATGCTGTTTAGCATCTTACTGGCATTTATTGGGCATAATTACAGAATCATAGCTGCTAGGAATCCAAGTCTTAGGGCTGAGCTGGCAGTGCTTATATGGAACACATAGTTTTAAGTTCTCATTAAAATAGTGGGACAAACACATTCCTGCCTGGGGCATTCAGAACATGTCTAGAATAATGGCTCTTGAAATTCAAAGAGCAACCCTCTCTTGAGTCCTCCCGTAGTGTCCCCAATCACTCTATCTGACCAAACTCATCTGTGGTCACTTTCCTCATTCACCAATTCATTAATCCAATAAAAACGTGCTAAACATCTGCTCTGTGCCAAGCACTATTTGACACTGGGATGATGTCGGAAAACCAAGCAAACACATTTTCTCCTTCCACTGAGCTGCCAGTCTAATGAGATATACACATAAATGGACAATCTGAATGCAGTGAGTCGAATGGGGGAAGCCCAGGGTTTTGAGCAGTGGTGTGCTGGTAAATGTTAAACGAAAGGCTTTTGGTGGAGGGAGAAGGAAAACCCTGATTTATAGCCTTTCCTGATCTCCATGGTGTAAATATTCCCACCGTGGGGACTGGGCTACCAGCATGATGTCACTGAGTGTGGAGTTGCGAATAGAAATGCAATTGCACACAATTATACAGTATTTCTACCATATAGATAAATGGTGAAAATAACCTTAAGAGCACAGATAATAGTGAAATATAGTAAAATAATTATGAAGTACTAAGTTTTGAGAATTTATTACCTCTATTTATGTATTAGTCATTTTCACACTGCTATAAAGACATACCTGAGACTGGGTAATTTATGAAGGAAAGAGGTTTAATTGACTCACAGTCCTGCATGGCTGGGAGGCCTCAGGAAACTTACAATCATGGTGGAAAGGGAAGCAGGCAAGTCTTACGTGGTGGCAGGAGAGAGAGTGTGTGAAGGAGGAACTGCCAAACACTCCTAAAAGAATCAGGTCTCTGCTGGGCAAGGTGGCTCACGCCTGTAATCCCAGCACTTTGGTAGGCCGAGGCAGGTGGATCACCTGAGGTCGGGAGTTCGAGACCAACCTGACCAACATGGAGAAACCCCATCTCTACTAAAAATACAAAATTAGCTGGGCGTTGTTGCGGGTGCCTGTAATCCCAGCTACTAGGAGGCTGAAGCAGGAGAATCACTTGAACCTGGGAGGTGGAGGTTGCGGTGAACCGAGATTGTGCCATTGCACTCCAGCCTAGGAACGAGAGGGAAACTCCATCTCAAAAAAAAAAAAAAAAATCAGGTCTCGTGAGAACTCACCATCATGAGAACGGCATGGGGGAAACTGCCCCCATGATCCAATCACCTCCCTTCCACCAGGTTCCTTCCTTGACACATGGGGATTATGGGGATTACAATTCGAGATGAGATTTGGGTGGGGACACAGAGCCAGACCATATCAATTTCTAATTTACTTAATTATAAGTGTATATAGATTGTTATTGAAGGCTGTGCTTAATACAGCCTTAATACAGCTGGCTGTAAGAATGCATGGAAATTTGGCCAGGTGTGATGGCTTACTCCTATAATCCCAGCACTTTCAAAGGCTGAGGTGGGAGGATCTCTTGAGCCCAAAAGTTTAAGACCAGTCTGGTAACATAGCGAGACTTCATCTCTACAAATAACATAAAAATTAGCCAGGCCTGGTGGGATGTACCTGTGGTCCCACCTACTTGGGAGGCTGAGGCAGGAGGATTGCTTGAGCCCAGAGGTCAAGGCTGCAGGAAGCCATGTTTGTGCCACTGACTCCAGCCTGGGTGACAGTGAAATCTTGTCTCAAAAAAATCCACAAAAATTCATGGAAATTGAGCAATCAGTTCGTAAGAAAAGAACACTAAACACACTAAATCAGTTCTTAAGAACACAACACTAGCACAACACTAAAGGGGACCGAGGCTGGAGAAAATAACAGTCTCCTTTCCTTCTTCCAGCTCTGTCTTTCTCTGACCTCCACACCTTTGCTTATTCTGTGCTCTTAGCAGAAGATGCTGTTCCCTTCCTCACCTCCACTCTTATTCTTTCCATCCCTTCAAGGCTGACTGAATCCAAGCCGTTGTCTCTGCTAGGCTTCCCCTCCCCGTTTCTCTGGGAAGTGCACCCCCTCCACCCACAGGTTACAGTGGGAGCAGCCAGGTTTGTGCGGTAGGACCCTGTCACTCAGGCCAGAGTTAATTAGATAAAGGGTAGGCATCTGATCCAACTTAGAATGTGGACCACAAACAAAGATTCCAGCTTGCTGCTGGTAAAAGCCATTTTCTGGAAAGCAGAAATGCTTGTGTGATGTGAGCAGACAGGCAGAGATGAAAGATGGGGGAGAGAGTACTTTCTGGGTTCCCTTTAGTACTCAGGTCCTGCTTGTGGTCTGATCCTGAGGCCCAGCTGCACCCCTGCCCTAGTGTTCCATGGGATATTTCAGGATCTCCTGAGAGTGCTCTCTCAAGTAATCCCTTGTACGAAATCCCTGTCTCATCCTCTGCTTCTAGGGACATACTACAAGGCATTCGATGCTCAACAAATACTTGTGCTGATAGCTTCTCTTTCTGAAGCCAGCTCCAGGAGAGGTCTGTAATCAGAAGAGCCCCTGAACCCTGAAGCCTCCTGGGCTGGCCAACCCAGGCATCTCCTCTGTGAGTTTCGCCACACCCTTCTAGTCATTTAACGAGCCTCACTGGCTTTCTCTGTGAATACGATGGAAGATGGCCACCTCAAAATGGCAGCCTTGGCCTTCAGAGATCATTGGTCCTCACAGACCCAGTTAATTAACCATGATTGTCATGTCTCAACTTCCAGCTCCAAATTCTAATAGTCCAGCTTTTTTCTGCCGTCCACTCCTCATGCTGTCAACTGTGTTGTGGGGGAAGGTTACAGTACAAACCTGGGTGCAAGTGAGGGCCATCCCATTGGGTGGGAAGAGGCGTTCTCAGAGGAGAGAGCAGGTACCCCCAGATTGTCTAATGCCTGGCCTGTGTGTGGCCTTCATTTCTCCCCAGCCTCACTCTGGGAAGGAGGTGGTCTTCTGGCAAAAGAAGATATCAAAGTTCTTCCATCAGAGGAGATCCTTACAGCAAGACATTCACTCTGAGGTGAGGATCCAGGACAAACAGGCCTTACCTTACCTAGATCCAATGGGGGGAGAAGTACAAAGAGGTATCTAGAAAGGAATGAAGACAGGATACCAAGAAGACTTCTAGGCATCCATGAAAGGCAGACTTGATATATCCTGCCAGCTATAAAATACACATGTTGAGTCATAAAGCAAAGCACCGGGAGATTTCTAGAAGTGTTCCTAGAGGAGCACTCCCATGTAAGTATTGGTTATCATCATCACAATCATCATCAATCAATCATCATCATCATTATCTTCATTATCATTTTTAATGATTCCTGGTGATACCCTGTTCCCATGTCCCTCTCCAGCCACCAAATGGAGCAATTACAGGGTTATGGGTAGGCATCTGACCCAGCTTAGAATGTGGAACCTTAGATCTAGCTTAGAATGTGAACCCTTTTGCTCTCCTGGCCTCAGTTTCTCCATCTCTAAAGGCAGGAGTTGGAGCAGACATTCTCCAGTGTTTCCTCCATCGTGATGTGGTATTCTTCAGTTCTATAGGGACACAGATTCAGAGTTCCACCTCCCTTTGTCTGAGAGCAGTTGCTGGGGCTGGAAATGATATGTTAGATAATTCCAAGGCATGTGTATGCCGGGGCTTGTAATCAAAGAGTCCAGAGCCAAATAAGCCTGTGTTTTTGCTTTTCTCCCTAGCAGCCTTGCATTGGGCCCCAGGCAGCCTCTGGAGAAAGCAGAGAGTAGCAGAGATGGTGTGAGCCTCCCTGTGGGGTGGATACCTTGCTTCTATTCTCAGAGAAAGTGGAACTGGGCAGAATTTCCCAAGCCAGGAAAGGTGGCAGAGTGTGACATAAGACATTGAGCAAAGAAGCGAGGGCCAAGGACTCAGGCATAGAAGAGCAGACTGCACAGTATCAGTAGTGTGACCTCCAGAGAGTACTTAACCCTTTCTGTGGGCTTGGCCTGCTCATCTGAAAAATACACATGGTAATGCCTCCCTTAGGAGGCCAGGTAGGGAGGTGAGAATGAAAGTCGGTAATACGTGGGAAGCCCAGAGCATGGCATGAGGCATTCAAGAAATGGTTCTTGTATTTACTGGTGTTGAACAAAGAGAGAATGGCAGGAGGAAGAGCCAGGGCGAGATTCCCCGGGTCCTGTGGCTTCCCTGGCTGCTATTCAGTGGAAAAACCAGGGAGTGAGCACTGTGCTCTTGGCTTCTGTGCTACTTAAACAACAGCCTTTTCTGCTCTGATCCCCAGCACCCGGCAATTACCGACTCTAGTACATTTTACCTTGTGTTAAGAGGGAGCTTTACCCTGGCTGAACATGGGGCTGCTGCCAGCACCCAGGCTGGGAATGGACATCTCTGTCATGTGGTGCAGTCTCCTGTGGAGTGTGTGAATCCTTCCAAACTGGAGTCACGCGGCAACTCCAAAAGTCCTGGGAACTCATGTGTGCACCAGGACTGCTGGGAGGCCATCTTATGCCTTGCTGCATTATAAACGGCTATCGTCTCAAATGCATATGAGATGTTGTTGAGATCAACAAAGTATTACATTTGTTTAAAATTGACCTTGCACTCATCTTTCTACCCAATGTGGATTTCCTCAATCTCCTAAAACAGTATCTGCCATGACACTAATAAGAACATCCCTTCCGTTTATGCAGAAGCCACAGTCCCTGTCATTGTGCTGAGAGTCTTTTTCTCACTGAGTCTTCTCAACCGCCCCATGAAGAGGCAATTCAGGATGCCCATTTGACAAACGAGGAAACGGAGACTTAGATACGTGAGCTCGCTTGCCCAAAGTTACAGGACTAGTCGATGTCTGGGGTTCCAAACCAGGCCTTCTGACTCCGAGGCGCCTGCTTAATGGTCCACTTTAAGGACCAGGGATGCACTTGGCATTTTCGTTACTTCATTCGGAATGAGCTGGGAATCGCTCTTCCTCCTTATTCCCTTCCGTGGGAGGGAATCTCCCCTGCTTTGCGTGCAGCCTATGTCACTCTTCGAGGGCTTTGTCTCCTGAAGTCCGTTCTCTCCAGGGCTCAAATCTGCCCCCGCTGGTGCTAGTTGAGCATTGCTCGCTTGCCCGTCCCATCTGAGCTCTTTGGCCTCAGCCCAGCTCAGGAGCTGCCCTGGGTCTCCTCCCCGACCCTAGGCCTCTTCAGATCTCCCCTCCGTGCTCCGGGCCTCAGTTTCCTCCAGGGGAAAGCAGAGGGCTTGGTTTGGTGCCTTCCTGCGAGGTGAAGCGAGGGGTCGCCCTGGATGAAGGCGAGCTTGGAGCCACCCGGCCAGCAGCCGACGGGAGGGCCTGGCGCTCCTCCCCCACCCGCCTGCCCGGCCGCCCCGCCCCGCCCCGAGGGCGGGTCCCGCCCGCGCCCGCGCCCGCGCCCTGCCCACCCCGGCCGCGCGCACCACAACGCCCCCGCCCCGCCGCCCGGAACCAGCTGAGCGCAGCTGGACCCAGCAGCCGCTGTCTCCAGTGCCGCAGCAGCAGGTAGGGGAGGCGCGCGGCCCCGGCCCCGGGCATCTGGGGGTCCCGGGCTGATTTGAGTCCTTCCTCTCCCTTCCTTCCCGGTCCTATCTCGCCCGCGCCTGGAGCTCGGCCCGGCCGCGGGGGCATCGCTGGAAAAGGGCTTCCTCGCTCACTTTTCCCGTCTTCCAAGGGACCAAAGAGTGTGGATGGGAGTTGGGGGATGGGGAGACGCCGGAGCAGGAGAGGAGAGGGGCCAGGCCTCCACCCCGTGATTCCACTGTGCTGCTAGCACCTGAGCTAATAACCTCGACCCCGCCCCCGGGATGGGGGAACTGGCCCGGGGTCACCCCTGCACTTGGGGTGTCTGACCCCGGCATGCAGGGGACCACCAGCTACGGTCTGGGCGGTGACTCTGCTGGGGAGTCCACTCAGAGGACCCTTGCCTCCTGGACGATACCTGTGCCTGCTCTCCTCTCCGGCTGCTTCCTCTTTCTGGGGACTGTTAGAAAGTTCTTCCTTATACTGTCTGAAATCTTCAGGCGCCTGCTACCTGTAGGTGCTGGCTCTTCCCCGGCCCTGCAGTGTTCTCTTCCCTGACTCACACGGAAGCTTCTTCTGGAGTTGAAGACAGTGATTGGAACCCCTTCTCCCTGAGCCCCCATGTCTTCTGGGGTCCAGCCCCCCAGAACCTAAATAACAGCAACTTCCCTCTGGTCCAGTGCAGGCTGGCTGGTCTGGGCAGTGCCCAGGGGGAAGCCCCAGTCCTTGGAAGGCTGGGGGCTGGGGGTGTGGGTGAGCAGGAGACATTGGCTTTCTTCCTAGCTCCTTGTCTGCCCAGACATCTGTCTCTTTATCCTGTCTTCACACCCTCCTCAGAGCATGGAAGGGACCTTTAAAACACCCAGAACTCATTCTGGGCTGTCCTGAGGGTAATTGGACTTTGTGGAAGGCGGGGCCTCTGGGGAGGTGCCTTTCGCTTTTGTTTGGCGTCTGGGGACTTTTCAAACACTTAATCCTGTGTGTCCTGTTCTCCCAGGACCACATTTCTGACCAGGGCACCAGGACCTCTCACCGCTCTGCCCTTTACAGCGACCATAGCTTGCTAGAATCTTACCCCATCTCCATTTCACAGTTGAGAAAAGTCAAGGACCCAGAGAGTTTATGATGGGCTAATTGTCACACAGTGAGGCAGGGTAGGGCTGAGACCCAATTCCGGTCTGCCCTTTGCGGACTCCTTGCTGGGAGGGACTCTAGCCTCCTTCTTGGGTGTTCCGTTTGCTAAAGGGACAAGCATTCCCTGTACATACACACTTGGGGGTGCTGGTTGGTGTTTCTTGGGGCTGTTAAGGGGGAGAGGCTTGGAAACAGAGGAGGAAGGATGGGGGTGGGAACGGTCGGCTTTCAGCTCCTTTGAAACTCCATTTTTCTTTCTGGGGCCATGCTATTTATAAATGCCAGGGAAATTGTAAACAGCCAGGGGAGCTTGGGTTGGCACTCGGTGAGTTACACAGCAGCAAAGAAGGTTTCTGTGTGAATCAGGGAAGGAAAGTTTACTCCAGAATTTTCCACAGTCCTTTTATTAGGGACTAACATGAGCCTGGAAACAGGCTGCTCCCAGGAGGGGTGGCTGCAGGGTTTGCCCCGCATGGCATTTCCTTCCTCCCCGCCTCCCTCCTTTCAGCACTTCTCTGGGCCTGTGTTCCGTGCCTTGCCCTGCGAGGGGCCAAAGAGCCTTGGAAGAGGACAGAGCTCTCTGTCCTCAAGATGCTTGCCATGTATACTGTTTGACACTTTTGTGCCATATTAAGAGTGACTTCAGCCTGCAAGAGGAGTGACTAATTTTGTCTAGGTGAGCCAGACCTCAGAATGAATAATCATTTACCAGGAGAAACAGGAGTTGGGGGAAAAGACATTCTGGGAAGCAGGAACCACTAGTGCAAAGGCACTGAGGTTTTCTGAGCCATCCATGTGGCTAGAGTGGAGGATGGGAGAAGGGTGGGGTGGTGGGAGTTGAGACTCTAAATGAAAATGGAACTAGATTATAAGCTAAGGGTTTGGGCCTCATCCTGAAGGCAGTGAAGAGCTGAGAAAGGGTTTTGACAGAGCAGTGATTTTTAAAAACTCATTATTCTGAATGGCTGATGTAGGGGATGCATTGAACGAGGCTGATCTGGAGGCAGGAAGGCCCTGAGGAGGCTGTTGCATGATTCAAGTGAAGTAGATTGCAGGTCTGAAGTAGAGCAGTGCCCACTGGGATGGGTCAGAGCAGCAGATTCTGGAAGCCCAGCTGAAGGTCTCAGAACCTGCTATAAATTTCATCTAAAAGCAGACAACAGGCTAGACCTACTGGAGAAGGTTGCTAAGGTATTCAGCATTGTAATTTTTTTTTCTTTTTCATGAGTTTTAAAACAAACAAACAAAAATTGTTAAAGAATCCCTCCAAGCCCTCCTCTTTCCCCAGAGGTCGCCACTGTTAACAATGGTGTGTGCACTCCTGCCAAACACGTTGATTGGATGCCTTCACTTTTAGCCATCCAGTGACAGTGGGTCACTTTCCCCTACTCCATGTGAATAGTTTGGGTCATTTGTGATGTGGGTCATAGAGATGATTTCTGCTTGGTCTATGGTACGTTGCTGAGACGCTGATCTCTGGTTTTCTTTAAGAAAACTTTTACATCCTGTGTCTGCGGCCTCTGGGTATGTATATTTGCTTATCAGAGACCATAGGTGTGAGAGAAGTTAGAAGCACTGACTTGGAAATGGACCCCCAGTCTTGGTTCTTTGGGCGACCTTGGGCAAATCCTATCTCTCTGAGCCTCCGTTTTCTCATGTGTAAAATGGAGAGATGTTGGTTTGCATGATAATAATAAAAAGCTATCTTTTAACTGGGCATGGTGGCTCACACCTGCAGTTCCAGCATTTTGGGAGGCTGAGTTGGGTTGATGGCTTAAGCCAGGAGTTTGAGACCGGCCTGGTCAACATGGTGAAACCCTGTCTGTACTGAAAATACGTGCTGGGATGCGCCTGTAATCCTAGCTACTTCGGAGACTGAGGTATGAGAATTGCTTAAACCCTGGAGACGGAGGTTACAGTAAGCCGAAATCACGCCACTGCACTCCAGCCTGGATGACAGAACAATACTGTCTCAAAACAAAAAAAGAAAAGACAAAAAAAAGCTATCTTTTAATATACCAAGCACTGGAACATTAATTACTTTATTGATTCCTTGCAACCATTCCTCTGAGGTAGATACTAGTATCTTCTTTTACAGATGAGGAAACTGAGTCTGAGGCTGACTAACATGCCCTGGGTTGTGTGGCTATTGGGTGATGGTGCAAGGATTCCAGAGGTCTGACGACAGAGCCATAGCTATTAATGACAGCACTAAACATTCTCTTGAAAATTCTTTCTAGTCCTGGTATTAGGAGAATGGGTAAGGGAGTTTGTTATGCTTTTATGAGGGGTGGGTGTCGGTGTGCAGAGCTTGGAGAGCTCAGCCCTGCAGCAGAGAGGCCTGGAGGGGCCTCCCAGGGCTGTTTGTAAACTCATGCTTTCCTGTGCCATCCACAGGACCCTCGAGTGCAGGTCAATCTCCCCTCCATTTCAGGGAATCCAGGCTCCAAAAGGACACAGGACTTGCCCAGCAAGGTCATGTGGTGAGGTGAGAGCCCAGCCAGGACTGGTCCCCCGTTTTCATCAATCAAGCTTATGCTCTGGAAATCTATCTGGCGAAGTCAGGAAAACTGGACACTCTCCTGCTCCTTGGTTATTCCCTGAAAAAATGCCAGCAGAAGCAGAGAAAAGCACGTCCCAGGGGTTATGCATTTTGGGGAGGAAGGGAAAAAAAGAGACCAGTGTTTAGGCAGCCGGGGGATGTTAAGTAAAAATATCTCCTCGCTTTCAACTGAGTGAGCGTGTGTCATATTTCAGCCTGATGTGGTTTGTGAAGTTGGAGACCACAGGCAGGCTCAGTTCCTGCTGCTGGCCAGCTTCCCCTCCCCTCTCTCCCTCCCCTGCCATATGCCGGCTCTCGTCTGCCCTGCCTGGGACCACATCAGCAATTTAAGAATAGGGCAGAGAAAAGCAGTGGGTGTTGTGGGCAAGGGTGGGCCGCTGAAGGCCTGGGCTTGGGTCCTGGCTTTGCCAGTGACAAAGTGCTGGGTGACTTGGGCTAATGCATGCCTTTCTCTGGGCCCCAGTGTCCATTCTGCACTGTAGGGTGGACAGCATAATGTCAGCCTTCCCAGCTCTGATGGCCTCTGAGTTGGAGGGCTTTGTGCTCCCCACATGTACTTGGGTTCGGCATGTCTGAGACACAAAGTGAGCCCGCAGTGGTGCAGCTGGTGATTCAGCTACTGTTCTTGAATTTAATCTTTTCGGACTGAATTGATTGCCCCATTTTGCAGATAAGGGAGTTGAGGCCTAGGATTTGTTGATGTATCCCATTCCCTGCTCTACAAGCAACAATAATAAGGGCCACCATATGTAACACACTTACTATGTATGTTCACCTTTTGCTTTCACTATCTTCTTTAATCTTTTAACATATCTACAAGGGGAGAGATAGTGACTCCATTTTACAGATGAGGAAACTGAGGCTCAGTTTAGAAAAATGAAAGGACTTATGTTCTCTTCTTTGAGTCTCACAATAGTCCTGGGGTTGTCATTATGTGACCCATTTTACCAGTGAGGAAACTCAGGCCTGGAGAGTGAGCTCCTTTGCCCAGGGGTCCCCAGGGGCCACACACGGCCTGTCAGGTTCCTTCCCAGGCCCTCCTGCTCCTCCCTCCTCCCTTGCTTGCTCTGCCTCATGGGGAGCCTCTTCACCTCTTGCATTCAGTGCCTGGGTTAAGGGATGAGAACAGTTTTCTTCCTGGGCTATAAAGTATCCCTGAAATCGACTCTTCCCAAGAGTGATCCAGAAACGCTTTAAGCCATGGAGCCTCGCAGGGAACTCCAGTGAAGGGGTCGCACCAGTGGGAGTGGATTCGTTTATTCTGCTGAGCTGGCTAAGCAAACAGTCCTGTTATTTTCCAACCTCAATAAGAATATCATCGGAGCCAGACTTATTTGCCAAGCAAAGTATATATATTCTACATATGTGAGCCTTCAGGGTGGGGCTTGGCCCTTAATTTCCCTGCTCCAGAGACTGTGGCTGAGCTGGGTTTTGGTGGGTACTAAGTAAATACTAGTTAACTTGTTGGGTGTGTGTTGATGATGTGGGTGGCATATGTACTTTTTTCTCCCCACCTCCAAGGACCTTTTCCCCCCACCCTTATTATTTCTATTACACTTGTGATAGAAAATTTAGGAAATAAAAAAGTATATATATAAAAAAGAAGTGTTCATAACTAACCAGAGAAAATCACTGCCAACACCTGGGTGCCCTTCCTTCCTGATATTTTCAGTTTATTTTTTTTACCCCCACACAATTATCCTATATTTATAATTGTCTGTTCTGACTTTCTGTTTTTTCTCAACATTATATCATAAGTATTTTTCTCATGTTATTAGGGATTCTTTTTAAATTTAATTTTTAAAAGTTTTAAAAGCATACTATACCTAAGTAGATAAATGTTTATTCTAATTTAAATCTTTTATTCCAATAGTCCTGGGGATTAAAAAATGAAATAATGCTTTTTATTTATTAACAAAAAGGCCAAGAGAAACAGGATTTGCCCAAGATCACCCCCAAAGAACCAAGACTGGGGCTCCCCAGGGCTGTAGTTTGCATCCATAAATACAGAGAGAATAATGTTTATAATCTCGGGTATAAAAACTTCTGGTGAAAAGGTTGATCAAATGCTAGCTGTATTTCTCCCCCTTCCATGGCTTTCTACTGAGTCTCTCTCTCCTATAGGACCCTACTTTGCTCCATAATTAAGCAGCAAAGTATTTCAAGGGCTGTTCAGATTCTAGAAACTCATAGCAGATGAAATAGACAGATAAGTCATATATCGAATATAGACATTAAAAGATCTGGGCACTAGGCTGTGCTGTACCCTGTTATTGTCAGTGGCTCTTTAGTCCTTAAACAAGGGTCTTGCCTCCTACTTTTTTTTTGTTATGGTAGAAATAAATGCCCACCCAAGTTTTCATCACTCACTATTATTCTATCTTTGGTGTGCATGTACCATGTTCCCTTAACGATCCTCAATTATGAAACATTTAGGCAGTTTATAAACAATACTGCAATGAACAACCTAGTGCATACTTTTTTGTGTGTTCTTCTTTTATTATTTCCTAGAAGTGAGCCCTAGAAATGGAGTCCCTGAGTCAAAATGACACATTTTATAGCTTTTTCTTGTTAAAAAAAAATTCAGTGACACTTGTGAAAACACGGTAAGGAAGTCTTTATTCAGGACCATTGCCTTGGGCACAGGGACCACTGCAACAGGGTCCTACAGTGAGGGAGAGAGTTTGGGCTTAACTCCTCATACAGCATGGGCGAGTGGGAATTGATAGCTGCAGAGCAGGGTAGGGGTCAGCGGATGGAAAATTACTAAGAGGAAGCTCAGGAATAGGGGATATTCTTGCTAAACTGACCTAACAAAATTATTGATGAAGACAAACCAGGGTGATTCAAACATCAGTGGGGGCATGGTGGAGGATGAGGAGCCTGATTAGATATCAAGGATGAGGGGTTCTGGCTAAACAGACTTAGCAGGATTCTTTTGCTAAAACTGGATTTTACAAGGAAGTGCACAGGTGGGCCTAGGAGAAGGTTCAGAAGCCTGGCTAAAGTTTGGCCAAGCAAAGAATCTGTGTCATGCTAAATTTTGCCAAACTTCTGCTCATAAAGGTTACAGTAGTCCTTATTCCTACCAGCCATCCGTGAGAATGGCAGCATTCTTTTGGAGCATCTGAAGCTGGTTATAAAAAGCTCAGCTGTCCTTTTATAGAGTACAGCGACCATTTTCCTGAAACATTACATTTCATTCATTCATTTGGCAAATACACTTGCACAATTCAGCAGCAATAAAGCATAACAAGTTAAGATCCCAGGCCGAAGAAGTGGAGAGGACTTGGTTCTCCTTCTGGTTTATGTTTTGCACTTGCCCTAAGACCTTGAGGACATCACCTCACTGAGTTTCATTTTTCTCAGCTATACAGTTAGGGCTTCAATACCCACTTCACAGAATTCTACAAAGTACCTAACACAATGCTTGGCCAGTGCAATCATGTGGATGCTGGGAATTTGTATTATCTCATCTGACTCCAAAGAGCCCTGGAAAGGAAGCAGGTAGGGACAGATCCTTCCCGTTTCATGGACTCAGAAAAGAAACAGCCATGTTTCTTGGTGTCCTGAGCTTCGCTTCAGGAAGTGGTAGTCCAGAGGAACTGTATCATTCAGAATGGAGGTAAAACAGGCTTTTGTGGGCTAGCCTGTATCCATCCCCCTCCCACCTCCCCTTCCGCCACAGTACCTGTTTCTCTTGGAAGGCAAGTTCCCAGTTCCAGTGGCAGCCAGAATTCTTTCTATGCTCTTTTAGAAGGTGGGAGATGCCTGCCTAGCCTGTTCAGTGGTCTTAAAAAAAAGACCATAAAATTCATGGTTGCATAAAATATAGTTTTCATAGATTTGAATTGCATTTTAAATGCACTAAGGCTTCATCTTTGAGCTTTTCAGAAATGTGGGATTTCAGACTCCATCTTTAGGGTTGCCTTATTTAGCAAATAAAAAACAGCGTGCCAGTTAAGCATGAGTATGGCCCTTGGAATGTTTGGGGCGTAATTATACCAAGACATCTTATTGTCTTTCTGACATTTAGATTTAACTGGGCATCTCATGTTTTATCTGGCAACCCTACCCACCTTGGGTCTACTGAATCCAAATCTGGATTTTCACAAGATCCCCATGGAATTCGTGTGCGAATTCAAGTGTGAGAAGCATTGCATTGGGAGCCTTGCCATCAAAGCCCCAAATGAATCCTTTTTGTAACAAATCTGTTGGTAAAATATAATGCACTATTTATAAAGAGCCTGATTATTCCCAAATCAACCATTTGCACACATCTGTGTGTTCATGTGTTAGGTTTTCTGAATACAGGCTACCCTTGCACTGTTGTCAGTGGAAGGGAAGAATTCTTTGCTTTGGTAAGAAGCCCTAGCCCCTCTCAAGGACCTATTTTCCTCATCTGTAAAATGGGCTACATCCTTAGCATCCGTGCCAGCCTGTGGTGACCAGCTGAGGTGGCCCCAAGGGGGTGCATGGCTAGAGCCCACGCCAGGTCCCTCCTCAGCCTCCTCACAAAGGACCGAATGACTTGGCTCTGTGATCCCATCCCCCAGAGACTTTGGTGTGATTGTGGTGACCCTTGGCATAGGGCACCCCCCCGACTGCCTCCTCATCTCAAAACTTTCCAGACCATGACTTTTATAGCAGGGCTTTAGGAATCGCCTGGCTCTACCCCCTCACTTCATGGCTACAGATACTTGTGCCCTGAGAGAGCAAGTGAATTTCCCAAAGCCAACAGCAAGCCCTCTGATTGCTGCTCTACCAAACCAAAATGATTTCAGTTCTCATGAAACCTAAGGCCTGACTAAGGAAGATTAAGAAACCTGGTGGTGGTCGGGTCCTGTAGTGGGGTGGGAGGAGGGGGGAGGGATAGTATTAGGAGATATACCTAATGTAAATGATGAGTTAATGAGTGCAGCACACCAACATGGCACATGTATACATATGTAACAAACCTGCAGGTTGTGCACATGTACCCTAGAACTTAAAGTATAATAAAAAAAAAAGAAAGAAAGAAACCTGGTGGTGGTCATACCCCTAGTTTGTCTTGGTTGTGTGGTCTTGAGTAAGTCATTTCTCTCTCTAACCTATTCCCTAAAGATGTCTTTAGACCCTTTCTCTCCTCGTTGCTAACAAAGATTTTGTGAACTGTGTTTCAGCTGGACAAAAAAGATGTTCTAGAGCATTCTAAGATTGCCTGGGGCTTTTGTTAAAATGCAGATTCTGGTTCCACAAGTCTGGGGTGGGGCCTGAGGCTCTGCATTTCTAGTGATGCTGATGTAGCTGGTCCAGGGATCACACTTTCAGTTGCAAGATTTGAAATCAATCTGTTATTAGTGTAGAATCAATACTTATGAGATAAGGGACTTAAGAGGCAAGTCACTTGTTCAGGGCTAAAGAGCCAGTGACAGTAATAGGGTCTAGCCTGGAGCCCAGATCTTTTAATGTCTTGTCTTTGATATCTGACTTATCTGTCTATTTTATCTGTAGCTATGAGTTTCTAGAATCTGAACAGCCCTTAAAATACTTTGCTGCTTAATTATGGAGCAAAGTAGGTCCTTCTTTAGGAAAGAGAGTGACTCAGTAGAAAGCCATTGGAAGGGGGAGACATACAGCTAGCATTTGATCAACCCTTTCACCAGAAGTTTTTATACTTGAGATTATAAACATTCTTTCTGTATTTATGGATGCAAACTACAGTCCTGGGGAGGCCCCAGTCTGTTTTTGTATGCCTCTGAGCTAAGAATGGTTTTATAGTTTTAAAGTGTTGTTAAAAAACAATAATAACAAACAAACAAG
This sequence comes from Gorilla gorilla gorilla, assembly GCF_029281585.2. Taxonomy (NCBI): domain Eukaryota; kingdom Metazoa; phylum Chordata; class Mammalia; order Primates; family Hominidae; genus Gorilla; species Gorilla gorilla. The sequence goes on from NC_073237.2 coordinate 117,640,211, forward strand.
GAAGAATATGCAACAGAGAGGGTGTGTAGCCTCTGGAGCCTAAAATATTTACGGTCTGACCCTTTTACAGAAAAAGTTTGCTGACCCGTGATCTAGAGTACCCAAAGATTTGCATGTTCTTTTTTTTTTTTTTTTTTCTAGTCAGCAAGAGGCCCAGCCTTATAGCTTTGAAATATAGTGAGGTCAAGACGTAGGGGAGGCAGCCTGCGTTGGTGGGAACTGCCCAGACATCTTAGCTGTGTGACCCTGAGCACATTACTTCACCTCTCTGAGCTTGTGTCCTAGCTTCACAAAATGAGGACAAAGATTGCTGCCTGGTAGAGTTATTGCAATGATGAGACATGCCTGTAGAGTTTAACGCTTGGAAGGTGCACAGAAAATGATAACTATTGTTATTAGGGGTGGCCATTTGAACCCTTATGGCATTAATGGACAGATATCATGTTACTCCCATCAGGTCTGAAGGCCCTCCCAATGAACTGGGAGCAGTCTTTTAGGAGAGAAAAATACTCTGCTCCAGTCTCCCCCCATCCCACCTCCAGAGCAGAAAGCTCCATTTTAGCCAGCTAGACAGACAGGGTTCCATGGTGGCTTGCACACTTTCATCGGGCGAGCTCTCTCCCCAAAGACTGGCCTTTCCACAGCTGAGACTATTAGAAGGCGTCTTCTGTTCCTATGTCCTAGGATGTGATTCAGCAAACAGGCACGTAGTGAGAGCCCCAGGCTGGGATTGTGAGTGCTGGAATGAAACCCTTCTCTTTATGGCTCCATCTGGAGTGTGTGGGTGGTGGACTAGAATCAGTGGTTTTGCTGACCTTGTTTTTAAGCTGCTGCAGCCTTAAGGTCCAAAATGGAAAACAGACCAACTTGGAGTTAGCTGGGGCTAATTCTAAACCTGGCTGAGTTTGAAAACTCAGCTCCTGGGGTGTGTCTGAATCTCAGGGAGAGTGTAATGCTTTTCTTGCCCATAGATGGCAGCATCTGCACTCTTTGCCGGCTCTGTGAATGTGTGTGTGCACGTATGTGTTACACACGTGTGCACGCATGGGAGTCATAGTTTCTTACTTTGGTAAATCTTGAGCTGCGGTGGTCCCAGCCCTAGGCCAGGCTCTGGGATACATGGGAGCAATTGGGGAGGCTGACTTGCAAATAGACTATTACAGTAGAGTATGACCGGGCAGACTAGGGGGTGTGGAGGTCTGTACGGAGACTACATGGAGGACTCAGGAACAGAGTGCCATTGCATCTGGCTGGAGCCTGGTGGGGTATAGTGAAAGACAGGAAGCCATGAGGGCCAAGGCTCAAGGAGTTGAAGGGGACAGGTCATGAAGAATGTGGAGAGATTTGTTAAGGATCTTGGACTTTATCTGGGGCCATAGTGGAGCCATGGTAGGTCTGGGCAGAGGAGTGGCATGGTCTGGGCTTGCTCTAAGGAGGATGCATTGTAGGAGGGAGAGGATGCAGGAGGATCAGTTAGGAAGGTTCTGCAGTCATGCAGGCGAGAGGTGATGGGGCTATGGACCCAGATGTTGGCATTGGGGTGGGGAGAAGGGGGGACACTCTGGACGCAGTCAGGGGTTGAACTAGCAAGACATGGTGATACATTGGAGGGCAGAGTGACAGAGCAAAAGGGGTGAGTGGTGTGTTGAGGAGAGTGAGGGCCTGGTGTCTGGACTGGTCCACCGGGTGGATGGTGGATGGTGGATGGTAGTGCTGTTTGCCGAGATGAGGTGCAGTAGGGGAGGAGCACGTTGCACTTGGGAACAAATGCAGCACCACCATGTGCATCTGAGGATGAGAGTGCAATGTGGGGTGTGTAGAAAGAAGGGGGGCTGGATTCGAAAGGCTCATCCTCACACAGAGTTGACAGAGTGCGGGAGGTCATTAGTCATTTGCAGAAACAACAAAACCCAACTCTGCTTTGGTCTGTCCCTTTGAACCAGGAAGTTTCTGCCATAGTCTTTGAGAAAGACCCACAGAAGTGGGCACCAGGTCCTGCAGCCCAGATAAGTGTCTGGCCTCTGAACTCTCTGGTTTTGGGTACCATGACTCCACTTCCGTGGCTTTGTTCCGTGTCAGTCACAATGCACAAGTCATCAGGACTGTCTGAACCATTTACTGTCAGCCTGAGAACAGGGCTTGTTTGTGTCTTAATCCCAGGAGCCTGCACGGCCCTGCCATCTTCGGGATCTTGGACTCTCCCCTCGGCTTAGGGAAGCTGGTTTAGGCAGAGAAATTTTCCAGTGTGGGCAGGAGCCAGTTTGCTCAGCTTCCCTCTGAATGTAGATGACTGGAATTCTTAGTGGTGAGGAAGGGTGAAGATCCAAGTTGTCCCTGAGAGGCGGGAGGACTGAGCTGCATACTCCACGATGAGCTGATGTGGGATGGTCCTTCATCCACTCATCTAGCATATGTCCACTGGCACTGCCATTTGCAGGACACATGCCATGCTGAAGCTTCAGAGGTGAAGCAGACAGAATCCTTGCCTCCAAGGAGCTTACAGCCTAGAGGGAGAGAAAGTCCTATCACCAGACACTGATAATGCAGTCTTGCTCAGCAGTAGTGCATTAGAACAACAATAGACTGATGCTGAGGCACAGAGCTGCGAATATGACATATCAACAGGGTGGGTCCCCAAATCGCACATGTGCAGGATGAGAAAGATACAATTTGCAGGCAAAAGACTTAGAAATTTAATTATTAATAATCAGGGTAATAATTAGAGTAAACATATGCCTTGTGCAAAACCCTGAACATGTTTTATCTCATGGTAGGTTCTAATATTATCCCTCTTTGAACAGAAAAGGCAACTGAGACTCCGAGAAGTGATGTAGCTTGCTCAAGTTACACAGTTAAGTGAGGGCCCAGTTTATATAACTTCAGAGTACTAATGTACAGCTCTGAAGTTGACTGTAAAGTGAATTCAGCCATGCAATAGGGCTGCCTTAAATGCAAATGGGATTTTAGGCTCAATTAATAGAAGTGTGATATCTCTAATGAAGGAGGTGAGAGTCCTGCTTGCCCTGCCCTGGGTAGAGCTTGACTGATTGTCTAACTCTGGGTCTTGTGCTGTCAGTAGGGACAGGTTTCATCTGGAGCAGATCAGGGAACAGGGTGAGCGAACCGGAAACCCTGGTCTCAGGAAGAGCTGGAGGAAAGGGGGTGCACAATTTGTAGAAGACTGGAGGGGCCCAGGATCACTGTCTTCAAATCTCCAAACAGCCATCAGGAAAGAGGGGGACAGACCTGTTCTGGCTGACCCAAAAGGAGGCAGAGCTAGTACCAGCAGGTACAAAGCATAAGAAGAGAGAGATTTTAGTGCATCCTTAGGACAATTCTTTTACCCAGCCAAACCCTCCAGCAGCAGGTCTTGCAGCCTTGGCAGGTAGTGAGTGCGGTGTTGCTGGATGTGTGCAAGTACTGATTGTGTGACCCCTGGTGGAGGGGAGGAAAGGAGTTGAAATATCAAATGGGGATTTGACCAGATGACCTTGAACTCCCCCTGAGGCTGACATTCTGTGCCCTTTGTTTACAGGTGGTGCTCATAGCTCTCTTTGTCCAGTGCTTCGGCCTTGGTCCCAGCGCCTTCCCACGGAGCAGCACTCTTCACCCTGCACAGCCTTGTTAGGTAGGTAGAGCAATGCAGACACCTGTCGTCCTCTTAAACCCCGCCCTGGCTGCCCAGGGAAGCCTGGAGGGGACTTCAGTGGTGGAAGCAGCCGCTGTAGCCACAGTGGATTCAGTGGGAGTCCCTGAGGTCTTCCTAATAAGGCTCAGAGTGCGTCTCTGCTCCTTTCCCATCCTTGAGAGGGAGGTCAGGCGAGAGTGATCTTGTGGGGAGGAGGCCGGGACTGGGCTCGGTGCCCGGATGCCTGGCTCCCACCCTGGCCGTGCTGCTTGCTTGCTATGTGACTTTAGGAGAGTTGCTTTCCCTCTCAAGGCCTTGGTTGCTCTTCTGTAGAAGAGCAGAGTCCCCATAAAGAGGAGGTGCAGGAATTCTTCCCAGAGGCTTTGGAGAGGTGAGAAAAATGGGGGTCCCTTTGCCAAGTCTCCGGACTTGTTGACCAGAGGAGGAGCACCTGAGGTGTGTGAGTCATGGGGAAGCGGATGAGTCATGCCCGCTGGGGCCAGCTGGCAGGGTGGGGCCCACCTGACTATCAGATTCACAGGTGACCTGCTGAAGTAGGTGGGGAGGTGGGGGGAGGAGTGCAGAGTCCTGGGCTGGAAGCCAGGAGACTGGCTCACCTCCCAGCTTCAGCCTCGGTTTCTCCGCCTGTAGGATGGGTGCCTTGGTCTCCCCCTACCCACCTAACAAAGCTGCTGTGTGGACCCAACGAGCTTGTAGATGCCAAAGGGCTTTGTGACCAGTGAGACAGGAAGGATCACTACTAGGGGGAATCGCCCAGCTTCCAGCACCCAAACAGAAGTGAATTTCTAATGAGCAATTGTGCAAGAACCCAGGAAAACACCCCTCCAACCCACGCCATCCCTTTTCTGCCAAAAGGAGAAGGGGATGAATGAATACAGGACTTACGCGTCTGCTGTGGCCCAGCTGGCTTCCAGGTGGTGACATGAGCCACCCACAGCCGGAGCTGTTCCTCTTTCCCAAAGCTCAGGTGAAAGGGCTTTTTGGTGGTCCCCAGGATGTTGTGCCCCAAAAGCCAGGGATTCCCAAAAGGTCTGCCGGGCCCAGAAAGCTGACTCACCCCATCAGCGGCTATCCAAAGGTTCTGCTGACAAAGAGGTGGCCCTAGTGCTGCCCTAATAGGAGGACTTGAGGGTCGGGTCTTGGCTCTGATGCATCTGCCTTTGAGACTGAGCCCTGATAACTCCAAAAGCCAAGTTGCCTCAATGTGATCTGTCAACAAAAAGAATGTTATGCTCTGTTGATGCTTTTGGTGACTATGACACAGGGGCCCTGTCTTCCGCAGACCCTGCAGGGCCAGGCTGGCATAGGCCCAGCTGAGCAACCGTCGCCTGAGAGCTTTGCTTATTCACCCCTCTTTACTCCTCTGCCCCCTGCAATGTACCAGCCCTGTGCCCACCTCCATGGAACCTTGGTTCAATCAGGGAGGCCCCAGTGACCTCCTCAATGTCCAATCCAGTGCTCTTTCCTCAGGACTCCACGTGCCAGTCTCTAGTGCAGTTCCAGAAACTCCCTCCTTTTGCTTCTGGGAGGCTGCACTGTCTGGTTTATTTCTTCTTCTCTTTTCAGTTAGGGCCCTGTTTTTCCTCCTGACTTTTTTAGTTAGGGCCCTGGTTTTTTTCAGTTAGGGCCCCTCCTCTCTTTTTAGTTAGGGCCCTGTTTTTCCTCCTGTCTTTTTTAGTTAGGGCCCTGTTTTTCTTTTTCTTTCTTTCTTTCTTTTTCTTTTTTTTTTTTTTTAGACGGAGTCTTGCTGTGGTGCCCAGGCTGGAGTGCAGTGGCACGATCTCAGCTCACTGCAACCTCCTCCTCCCAGGTACAAGTGATTCTCCTGCCTCAGCCTCTTGAGTAGCTGGGACTACAGGCATGTGCCACCATACCCGGCTAATGTTTATGTTTTTAGTAGAGACAGGGTTTTACCATGTTGGCCAGGCTGGTCTCAAAGTCCTGACCTCAAGTGATCTGCCTGCCTTGGCCTCCCAAAGTGCTGGGATTATAGGTGTGAGCCATGACGCCTGGCCCAGGGCCCTGCTTTTTCTGCCTCAGTGTTCCCTATGATTCTGCCCACCTTCTTGTCTTGATTTATGTATATAGGTTCATTCATTCATTCATTCATTCATTCCTTCATTCATTCCTTCATTCATGTATTCATTCATTCCTTCATTCATGTATTCATTCATTTGAGAGATAGTTAGGCTCTGAGCTGGGTGTTGAAGAATCAGCAAAAAACAAGACTTTCCCATTCCTCATAGGTCTTCAGTAGATAATTATTTACACTGAAGATTAATTCTTGCTGTGAAGGAAACGATCAGGTTATGGGAGCGTGTGGGATTGGGTGGGAGTGGTGAGGTCTTATCTGGACAGATCAGGGAAGCCTCCCCTAAAAAGTGAGACCTGAAGAGGGAGAGGGAGGTGGCTGAGTGAGCAGGGAGCGGAGGAGCCCCCTAGGCAGAGAGGCAACCTGGATAAGGCTTTAGTGAGGGGGAGTCCTTGAGGAACTGAAAGAAGTGAGGGAGGCTGGCCAGGGAGGGGGGCGTGGCAAGAGGAGGGCCTGGGGGCCAGGCAGCACCTAGGTTATGTGGGCCCTTGAGTTTGGATTTTATGCTAGACCTCTGGGAACCATTGGAAGTTTTAAAGCAGGAGGGTGACTTGCCCAGATTTCATTATCAGAACCCTTGAAAGGGACAGACACAAGGACCATCCTGATAAGCCATGAGGGTGCAATTTTTGGTTCTTCCACATCAGGGTATCCTGGTGCTGTGCTTTGGTACGGGGCTTGTCATTGGGCAGTCCTGGGAAATGTGCACTTTCCCAGGATTCTCTCGGCTCTTTGCATTTTTTAGTTTACCCGGCCAGTCCTTGCTAAGCTGCTGCAGTGGAGAGGGAGGTGAAGCAGACACCACCCGGCCCTCTGATATCCACTCTAATCCAAGACGGAGACAGTGGAAGTTAACGCCCAGAGTGCTCTGTGATAAGTGCCAATGGGCTAAGGGAGACAAAGAGTGCTTTTCCTACTTGAGAGTCAAACAAGGCTGAGAAGGGGGAGTTGGGCATTCCAGGCAAGAAGGCACTATAGGCGGAGGCTTGGCCGCTGAAAGAGCCCACTGTGCCTGGGGGCTAGTGAGCAGGAGTGTGAGGGTTGAGGTGGGGAGCTGGTTAGAGAGGTTTTGAATGCTGGGTTTCTATCCTCTGGGTACCACGGAGCCATGGACAGGTCCTCAGCTGAGGAGTGACTTGATCCATGGGATTTCAGAACAATTAGTCCATGGCAGGCAGAGCGGAGGGTGGATCAGAGGACAGCAGCACTGGGAGCTGGTTGGAGAGAATGAGTACCATTGCTGAAGCCTTGTCACTCCCCCCACCGCACACACACAGCAACATCCTCAATGCCCCTTTCTGTTCCATACCTCTGTTTGGTTATCCCCGCATTGGCCGGCCAGCCTGAGCTGTCCAGAGCCCTTTCACAGCAGCACTGGGGTGTGTTAAACCCTGGGCTCCAGAGGCAAACAGGTCTGGGCCTGAAACGTCACTGTAGCCCTGACTTGCTGTGTGCCCTTGGACAAGTCCCTTACTCTTCTCAGCCTCAGTTTCCACATCTGTGAAATGGGGGTGATAATGGAGTTGGTGATGATTAAACAATGGGGAAATCGAGTCCTTAGCACATGTCTGGTGTATAACGATGGCTGTGTTAGCTTTGTGTCCTTGTCGATTGTAATGGCCCAGTCCATGTTGTAATCTGCCCCTCGGGAAGTTCTTGTCTTTGGACACAAATCTGAATTCTCAACTAGAAACAAGGTGTCCCCAGCGGCCCCAAAGGAAGCCTCTAGTGGGACACTGAGGGGATTGGACATGCTGTTACCCACTGGGACCCGGCACAGGGCTGGGCACACAGAAGCCTGGACTGGGTTTTATTTGTTCCTTTATCCCCAGCACTCAGCACAAGGCTGGTATAGCATGGCCAGGTGGCTGGGTTCTCAAAAATACTAAACAAAAAAATGAAATTAAAAAAAAGTTATTGATCTTGGACATCATCCCCCAGCACCTTTATTTTACAGCTGAGGAATCTGGGGCCCAGAGAGGAACAGTGGCTCATCCAAGGCCACTCAGCTCCTCAGTGGCAGGCCCTGGACCTGTTCATTTCTCCCTGCTCACATGTTTATTACAATTCTAATTTTTGAAATCCTGGTAAGTTAAAAATGGCATCATGTCCCACCTCCCTAATTTACCTTTGGGGAAACTGGGGCCCAGAGAGTGGTAGTGACTTCTTCAGGTCCTCAGAGAGAGAGAAGCAGGAAAAGGGCCTCCTCTCCGCAAAGCATACCCTCACTAATCAGCAGTAGGCAGGCAGGTTCTTCCCCCCAAAATTGACTGCCTCGTGCTTAAGGAAGCAAAGTGGAGTGTGAACAATAGTTTCCTGAGGAAGTGTTGGGTTTTAATTGTGTTGAGGAGAAGAACCATTTCCGGAACTGTGTGTGCCTGTGATGCCTGCAGACTTGGCTTGGCACAGCTATTTCCAGACTAATCCTGAGTCCTATTTATAGGCTGAGATGATTAGGTTGGCCTGTGTCAGGAGAGGCCCTCATAGCTCCCCCGAGCCTCGCGATGGCCGAGGAAGAAGCCCTCGGGGACAATTCTGACCCATGGGTGAGTAGCACGGGATCTGGGGTGGTCCCTGAAGCCAGCTCAGAGGAGGGGCGCCAGGGAGACCCGAGGGAAAGTCCCGCTCCTGACTCCTAGTTCAACCACCAGCCAGGCCCTCTGCAGAGATGAAACCAGTTCCGATTCTATTATCTCCCTGCTTAAAAATCCTCAGTGCGTCCAGTCAGGCCAGGACTCCGTAGCAGTCAGACCCCTTCTCCCCGAGGTACCCAATGTCTCAACCCCAGCCATGCTTCTCCAAACTGTTTACGCTTCCTTGTGCGGGCCACACCCCCAAGCCTTTGCTTCTGTTGTTCCCACCTTCCCAAAGGGGAAACTCCATTTATCCTCCAAGGCTCTGCCCCAATGCCCCTCCTCCGTGGCTCTGTTGGGCCATGGGTGCTCCCTCCTTTGTGCTCCCAGGGCCCACAACTGCTTGAATGACTATTGGTGTTCCTGTTTGTGTGCCCACTGGGCCGGGAAGTCCCAAGGCAGGGCCTGACACAGAGAAAGAAAGGAGACAATGTGTGATTGAACAGCCACTGTGGCCATCATTCTCCTTACCTGTCTGATGAGAGCTGATCTTCAAGCCACTGTGTACAGTAGGTATTTTTTAAAGGTGTGTAGAAGTGAGAGTCAGACTTCGGACTTCAGAGTCAGACAGCCCTGAATTCCTAGTGGTGTAACCTTGGGCTGAACCTCTCTGAGCCTTTGTTCCTCCATCTATAAAAGGAGACAATGCCAGCCATGGGTTTTGGGGAGGATTCAACAAGACAATGCTTATAAGGTACTTATCATCACAGTGGGCTTCTATGAGCATAGGAGGTGTTATTTGCAGATGGGGACGTTCATTCCGGGGATGTCCCTATCTAGGGCCCCACACAAGGGAGTGGCTGAGACTCCAAGTCTTGGAGCCTCCGACTCCACCCTGTGTTCTCCCTCCCCTCCCTCTCTTGGCCCCCTGGGCCTATTCTGTTCCCCAGATCAGGGAAAGCTTTGTTTGGCGATTGTTTTTCCTAAGAAGTTTCCTCTGTGGGGCCTCTGGGTGACTCAGAGCCCTGAGTCACCGGGAGGCTGAGGACAGGGGGAGGAGTGGGAGGGAGGCGGAGGGAATGGAGAGACGAGAAGAGGAAAGGGCTCTAATTCTAGCCCTGGCTCTCCCACTGTTTGATCAACTAGGTCTGACCAGGCCCCTCTCCTGCCTAGCCTCAGTTTCCCCAAATGTGAAAGGAAGATGTGGGCCCAGTCCTGGCTGAGCCTCAGAATCAGAGGTTCCCGGGCCCCACCCTAGACCTACAGACTCAGAGGCTAGGGGTGGGGCCTGGGAATCTATTGTTTCCTGAGCTCCCTGGGTGATCCTGCTGCACACCTGGTCCACAGAGGTGTTAGGGAACTGCTCGGCTCAAACTGGCTCCCAGCTGGGCCTCAGAGCAGCTCGGCCTCTGGTTGAACTTCACTGACCCACAGGGAGCGCCCTTCTCTTGCAGAATGCTTTGGCAGAATAGTGCACAGGAAGCGTGTGGGCTTTTTTTTTTCTTTTTTTTTTTAAAAAACAGCTTTATTGAAATATAATTTACATGATTTATTGGAGTAAATTTACATATAATTTACATACACATAATTCACTCAATTCAATAATGTTTAGTACATTTACAGAGTTATGCAACCATCATCACAATCCCATTGAGAAGATTTTCATCATCCCCAAAATGATCCCTCATGCTTGCTTACGTCCATCTCTATGCACACCCCATAGCTGACCACGCATCTGCTTTCTGTCTTTTTGTTGTTTTATTGTTGTTTTTTTTGTCACCTAGGCTGGAGTGCAGTGGCGTGATCTCTGTTCACTGCAGCCTCAACTTCCTGGGCTCAAGTGATCCTCCCACCTCAGCCTCCCGAGTAGCTGGGACCACAGGCACACACCATCATGCCTGGCTAATTTTTGTATTTTTTGTAGAGATGGGGACTTGTGGTGATGCCCAGGCTGATCTTGAACTCCTGAACTCAATGGATTCCTCCCACCTCAGCCTTCCAAAGTGCTGGGATTATAGGCATGAGCCACCTCGCCTGGCCTGCTTTCTGTCTCTCCGAAGATCCAAAGCTGTGTTCATTCCAGCTGGCCCTGTGACCTCATGCAAATTATTGCCCTTCCATTACTCCTCTGTATGAGAGGGGATAATCCTACCCTCCTTGTAGGGGGTTGTTTGAATTTCACTAATGTGCACAGTGTCTGACGCACCCGAGGAGCTGGGCACATGGGAGGCTGGTACGCAGGGCACAGGACATAACACAGATGCCCAGGCACGGTTGGCACAGGCCTAGCAAACATTTTAAAGCACTCACTCTGTGCCAGCTTCTTAGATTAAGCATCTTACATGCATTACCTACTTTAATCCTCGGTGAATGTGAGTATCAGTTCCATTTTATAACTGAAGAAACAGGCACTGAGACGGGAAGTCACTTTTACAGGCTCACATAGATGATAGTTGATAGGGCTGGGAGTCCATCTGAGAGTCTGTCCCCCCTAAACATCATCCTGTCCCCTTCCTGATGTGAATCGCCAAGCAAGGGACAACACAATTCATAGATCCAGGACAAGGTTTATGGCACATACTTCTAAGGGGTGGGACCTGGTATCATGGACACCGCATTCAAGAGATAGTACATGGTATAGAGTCTGTCACAAAACAGACATCACATGGTGCATGAAGCATGACCCAGGGGTAAGAGGCATGGGATGCCGCTAAAGGGAGACACACAGGACAAAGCAAGAGGAATGCAGGGCCTGGTATGTGGCACAGTCACAGGGTATGTGACACTGGGCATGACAAACTCTATGATGCAGAGACATGGTACTTAGGATTTGAGACTTGAGCTATGGCAACTGGGCAGGCTCTTGGCCACAGTGGGACCCTTTGTCATCAGGGATCCTCCATTATGTTGGTGCCTGGGGCCCCAGCAAGCAACGGCAGGAACCAAGTTTCTCCTCCTCACAAAGGCGGTCTGTTTTTTTTATTTTTTTTCTTTTTTTCTCCCTCCTCCTCCCTGTCTCTTTGGATGCCAAAGAGTGGGAGTGGCCCAGTGGAGTGGTGGCCAGAGTAACCCCCAGCCATCCCATCAGCTCAGACAAGGGTCAAGGCTTGGGGCCAAGCCCACAGCTCAGGAAGGGTTTGCCAGGCCCCCAGATGCCCTCTCTCTGAGATAGCTGTGAGCACCAGTGTTGGCTGGGGTGAAAGCCGGGTAATTTTCCTCTAAGCTGTCCTCCCTCCGCTCCCCTCCCTGCCTGCTGGTGCTGGCTGTGAGCACGTCTGCATTCCAGAGCTTAGGAGAGAGAGAACCTGCTGCTGTTAAGGTTGAGGAAGTAGATTGCTAACAGCTGCTGTAGGAGGGGTTGGATGTGCGGAAGAGGAGGCAGTGGATTGCAGGCTAACATTTCTTGAGCCTCTTGGCACTGGCACTCACTACCTCATCTTGTCTCATTTGCACAAAGCCCCAGTATCCCGGTGAGGAGACAGGCCCAGAGAGGCAAAGAACTTGCCTAAGGTCACACAGGGAGGCAGAGCCAAGGCTAGACCTTGGTCTCCTGGAGGCAGGCAGGTGAGGTTGTATAGAGGTGATGGCGCAGGGGATGTTGTTGGGGGGTTAGTGGGCAATGAGACTGCAAGGGCTTGTGGGCCCCAGATCACAGAGGACCGAACTCAGGAGTCCTGACTTCTTTCTGTCTGCACCGAGGTCCACGGAAGGGATGATGCAATCTGTATGAGTGACAGGCCCAGTGCAGGGAGAGTTTAAGGGAGTGAGGGAGCTGATGTTATGATCCCAGGGAAAAGATGGGGACACCGAACCAGGACAGTGGCTAGAGTGTGGGGGTGAGAAGTGGGTATAAAGTGGAGAGGAGATGAGCTTGGTCTCTGCTCTGGTCTCAGCCTTTATGTACTGTCTTGGTGGGATGACCGTGGTTGGGTCCTGCCTCCAAGGGTATCCCGGAGGGTTCTAGAAGCTCCCACATGGACAGGCACTTGAAGGATAGTGCTGGTGATTGGGCAGGTGCCTGGATGGAGGTGAGGCCTAAAGCACACCCGGGGACAGAAGGCAGCACCCACACGGGAGCCCACCTTCGTGCCAGGGACTGTATTTTAGGTGCTGGATCTTGTTTAAATCTTCCGGCTGGCTATGATTATCCTCTAAGCTGGGGAAGGAAGAAAAGCATTCCAGTACTATACCTCTGTTTGGGTTAAAGGAGGGGAAAGTATTTTAAATAAAACCTATTAGAGTTAAAAGGATGAGTAGCAATAAAAATATCTTTGAATCTCTGATGGTTCTATTGTAGCCAAAAGTTTTAGATAAATTGTGAAGAATCTCTAATCATGCTATGTGGAGTTTTTCTCTTTTAAAAAATACAAGTTATTGTATATACTTAAGGTATATAACGCGATGTTATGGAATACATTTAGATAGTAAAAAGGTTACTATAGTGCAGCAAATGAACATATTCATCATCTCAGTTGGCACAAAAGTAATTACAATTTTTGCCATTACTTTCAATGACGAAAACTGCAATACTTTTGCACTGAACTAATAAAATCTGCTCATTTAGCATGAATCCCAAAATACAGTACAACTTATTCCTTATAGTCCTCATGTTGCACATTAGTGCTCTTTTTTATTTTTTAATTTTTATTTTTGTTATTTTTAATATAGAGAGAGACAGGGTCTCACGATGTTGTCCGGGTTGGTCTTGAACTCTGGGGCTCAAGTGATCCTCCCTCCTCAGCCTCCCAAAGTGCTGGGATTACAGGCACAAACTCTCTAGACTTGTTCATTCCACATATCTGCTACCTTGCACCCTCCATATCCTCATTCATGGATTCAACCAACCACAGATCAGAAATATTAAAAAAAAATAAAAATAAAAAAAGTAAAAATAATACAAATTTTAAAAACAGTGCAGTGTAACAACTATTTACATAGTTTATTGTTACATAGAAATTTACATTTACATTTTTATGTAACAACTACAGTATAACAACTATGTAAATAGCATTTACATTGTATTAGGTTTTATAAGTAATCTAGAGAGATTTAAAGTTTAATACATGGGAGGATATATGTAGGTTGTATGCAAATACTGTACTATGCCATTTTATATATTGGTGTACAGCATCTGCAGATTTTCGTATCTGAGGGAGGTCCTGGAACCAACTGATCCCCCGTGGATAGGGAGGGACAACTATTCTCTGATATGTCTCCCCACTGGACTTTTTTTTTTTTTTTTTTGAGTTGGAGTCTTGCTCTGTCGCCCAGGCTGGAGTGCAGTGGCGCGATCTTGGCTCACCGCAACCTCCATCTCGTGGGTTCAAGCCATTCTCCTGTCTCAGCCTCCTGAGTAGCTGGGACCACAGATGCCCACCACCATGCCCGGCTAATTTTTTGTATTTTTAGTAGAGACGGGATTTCACCCTGTTAGCCAGGCTGGTCTCAAACTCCTGGCCTCAAGTGATCCACCTGCCTCCGTCTCCCAAAGTGCTGGAATTACAGGTGTGAGCCACCGCGCCCGGCCCCCATTGGACTTTTTCTCTAACTGATTTGTACTTGTATCAAGTTCTGGTGAGTCCATGAGATAATATGGCCATTCTATCCCTGTGGACACTGAAGCTCAGAGAGGTTGAGTCCCTTGCTCAGCATCACTCAATTGTAAGTGCTAGGACTGGGATCCAGAGCCCTCACTTTTTTGTTTTTGGTTTTTTGCTTTTTTGAGTCAGGGTTTCACTCTGTTACCCAGGCTGGAGTGCAGTGGCACAATCATAACTTACTGTAGCCTCGACTTCCCAGGCTCAAGTGATCCTCCCACCTCAGCCTCCCCAGTAGCTAGAACTACTGGTGTATGTCATCACGCCTGGCTAATTTTTTAATTTTGTGTAGAGACAGGGTCTCACTCTGTTTCCCAGGCTGTTCTCAAACTACTGGGTTTAAGCCATCCTCCTGCCTTGGGCTCCCAAAGTGCTGGGATTACAGGCATGAACCACCATGCCCAGCCAAGAGCCCTTGTTCTTTTGGGTGGGGCAGAACAGGCAAAGTCAGAGAGGAGGGGAGAGGGTGTCATTAGGAGTCTCATGGAGGGGATTGGGTAACAAGGCTGGCTCTGTAGATGTTGGCTTGAGGCCCTCTCCTGAGATGCATCCCCATCCCTGGTACCAGCCTTGTTTGGAACCCTCCCTGTCTCCCTTGCTTTGTATGCAAAGACACAGAGGTAGAGGGGTAGGTATGAGGTAGGTATAGGGCAGGTATAGGGGCCAGTGAGCTGGATGTGTGTATAGGGTCTGGACACATGCTGGAGGTCATCTTTGGATGTTATGCTTACTGAGCACCTGCTGTGTGCCAAACACAGTGCCAGGGCTCCTTCAGTCCTACCAGACACCCCACCAGGTTGGCATCTTCACCTCATTTTACAGAGGAGGAAATTGAAGTGCCGCAGAAGGTGCCACTGGCTCAAGTTCCCCGGTGGTAGGGATTTGGGCTCTGTCCAGATTCATCCCTGTACATTGCCTCATATTCCTTAGGTTGGAAGGTCACTTGTCCTCACCTTGTTGGTCATTTTTGGTATCTCCAGCCCACAGAGACTCCGCAGGCACTCCTGGATCCCATTGTCTTTTCCCTCTTCCCCGCACCTGCCCCCTTTTGTCTTTCTCAGGGAGTTCTCCCTGCAGAGTGCCTTTGCAGGGCATGGTCCACGGATCCCTCACATTTATGGTCTCATTTAATCCTCTCAACTAGCCTTCAAGAAAGGCACTTTGACCCCGATTTTCCACATCCAGACAATGGGCTCACACTTCCTGCCAGAGCCCAGCAAGGAGGAAATCTTGGCCATAGTTGGTATGGGAGGCTTGGGGACACAGAAGGGCTTTGTTTGGAGCCAGCAGCAGGAGGGATGTGGCACCATCATCTGATGTGCTGCATCATTCATTGTCCCCATCGGGAAGGTGGTTGGCCTGGGGAAGCTTCCAGCATTCCTGGTAGATCCCAGTGAAGGATGAATCTGATCCCTAGGCAGGCAGGAGGGGACCCTGGCCAGATGCACAAACTTGTTTGCTTTTTGCTGTGTGTCTTTTAGCATCCTTGAGTCCCAGGGCCTGAAGGGTTCTTGGACATGGGCCAATTTTCCTGTCACCTGTGTCCCCTCAACCTCATCACCACTGGGCAGCTCATTATCTCTCTGGAAAAGGGGAAGGAAACCAGCATTTGTCTTTCCATTTTTTTTTTTAAACTGTGGAAACATACACACATCATAAAATTTGCCATTTAATAGGCCGGGCGCGGTGGTTCACACCTGTAATCCTAGCACTCTGGGAGGCCGAGGAGGGCAGATCACTTGAGGTTAGGAGTTCGAGACCAGCCTGGCCAACGTGGTAAAACCCCGTCTCTACTAAAAATACAAAAATTAGCCAGAAATCACTTGAACCTGGGAGGCGGAGGTGGCAGTGAGCCGAGATCATGCCGCTGCACTCCAGCCTGGGTGACAGAGCGAGACCCCATCTCAAAAAAAAAAAAAAAAAAGAAAGGCATTTTTAACCCTATCTTACACGTAAGGAAATTGAGGCTCAGAGAGATAGAAACTTATCCAAGTCTCTCTTTTAACAATAAAAGCAGCCTCCTTTATATGTGCTTATTCTGTACCAAGCACTGTGCTAAGCCCCAAATGTTCTTTACCTTATTAAATTCACACAACTACCCTAGGAAAAAAAGTATTATAATCCCCGTTTTATAGATGAGGAAACGGAGGCTCAGAGAGCCAAAGCAACTTGCTGAAAGCCACACTGCTAATAAGTGATAGACCGGGGACTTAAATGCAGGCATTTCTGGTGGGAGCTCTTTCCACGATCACATACAGAAGGTTGCTCTCTGTTTTTCTCCCTCTTGGAAAGTCCTTCCTCTGCAGAGCAGGAAGCTGCCTCCTGTGGCTTCTCCTGCTCATTCTGGCTTGGGTTAGGGCATTGTAGACCCTGCCTTCCCCTGCAGCTCTGCAGAGCCTGTGACTCTCCAAAGTCTTCTGCTGGTTCCACGGTCCCAGCATCTGCAGCCAGGCCTCCCTGTCTTGTTGTGGATTTGCGTTTGTGCCTGGGCTTCCCAGGGGTGGGTGGTGGGGTGCTGAAGGGGCTAGGACAGTTATTTGCAGCCCTGGCTACTGAGCCACCACACCTCTCAGGGCCATTTCCTCCCCAAGAGAAGGGGAGACAGACTGCTGAAGTGGGTCCTAGCAAGAAGGGCCCAGAGCTCATACCCATGGCCAAATCTGGTTGCTTCCAGGACATGGGGTCAGGAAGTAGCAGGGCCAGGCCCCTCCAGATGTCCAGCCCTGGGTCCCAGCACTAGGTGGGGCTGGCTCCGGAAGCTGGGAAAGGACCATGTCTTTGGTCCCTGAGACAGTTGGTCTCCTGGAGTTGGCTTCAGCCAAGCCCCGCTGGCCATCTCCCCAACAGCTGGCCACTCCCAGGATGGACTTGGCCAAAGCAGAAGGCCAGCCAGCCCCGATGGGGAGCACTGCTGTGTCATGGAGACCCAGGCCTCAGTTCTGGCCTGGTTGTTGAGAGACCTGAGTTCTAGATCTACTCTGCCAGGCACTTGTTTGACTTTGTGACCCTGAAAAGTCACCTTCTTGTTCTTGGTGTGATCATCTACAAAAGAGAAGACAGACTAATGAACACTGCTGCTAATAAGTCCTGCTCTGAACAACATACTCCAACAGTCTCACTTCTGTTCCCCCAAAAGTCCTGCAACTGGGCATCACTGTCCCTGTTTTCAGATGAGTGACCTGAGGCTCAGAGAGGGAAGGTAACTTGCTCTGCCTTACACAGCCCAGACCTGAACTCTAGCGTCTCACCGTGAAATCTGTAACCTTTCTCCCGCACCATCACATACCGAAGGCAGGCCTCTGTGCAGAAAACAGGCTGCACAGAAAGAAGAGTGCTTACTTTTGGCGAGCTCCTGTGCGTCACATCCTGGGCTTCCTCCACTGCTCCATGCTCTAGGTACCATTCTCCCCCTTTTAGAGATGAGGAAACTGAGGTCTGGATTGCAGAAGCTGAGTCCAGATTCGCAAACCTGTCCACAGGGCTTGCCGGAACTTTTCTAGGCCCTGTCCAGTTCCACTGGGTTTCATAACTGGCTTCTCTGTTTACTGACCATTGTCCCAATTAGCAAAATCCCTGGTCAGAAGGGCGGGTGCTCCCAGGAGGACCCAGAGAACAGCAGTGAGCCAAAAAGTAAATAGACTCCAAGAGAGGGCTTTCCATGAGTGGCTGGCTGCCTGGAAAATCAAGAACAACAGTGTTTGGAGTGAAGAGAAAAGAACAGGGTGGTGTCTTCCAGGCCCAGCCAAGGCCTTTTTGTACACTGTGGCTGGGGATGGAAGGGGCGGGGGATGGAAGGGGCGGGGGAGGCCACCTCCTCTGGTCTCTGGTAGGGGGTCCCGCAGACATACAGAGACCAAGGTTACAGAGGAAAGGAGGGCCCAGAGCTGGTTGTGTTGTGGAGGTCCTGGGTCAACTACAGGGGAGGGAAGGGTCCCCCAGGGGGACATGGGCTGTACAGCCCCCATCCTGTGGCAGACACAGAATCTGCCTACTGTGTGCCTGGAGCTGGGCAGGATCCAGGAATAGTCGAGATCAGAGGTCAAGGAGATCTCCGAGGTGCACAGAAGCAGAGACCAGGACGTGCTCATGTACTGAGTCGGTAGCAGAAGGGCTGCCTCCAAATCAAAGAAACCATGCCAGACCTGAGTGCCATGTGGCCCAGAGTGCAGGTGCCACAGCCAGTCCTGCACTAAGTGGCCACAGCCTGGGGATCTTCCAGGCCTTTGGCCTGGGCAGTCACATCAGGTGTGTGAAAGGCTAGAGGGCTTTCCCGGTGTCACCTCCTGCCCCGGCCTGGGAAGTGTCGTGGGGACAGCTGCTCCGGAGACTCCTGGCTGCCAGGCTTGACTTGGGCTTTATTGATTTAGCCTGTTACCTGGAAAGGGCACTGCTGCTCCCTGCCCGGGTCAGGTGGTGCTAGGAGCTCCTGCTTGGTTTCCGCAGACAGAGCCTGGGCTCTGAAGCCAGTCAGACTTGTGTTTGAATCTTGGCAACACCTCTTTCCAGTTGAGTGACTTGAACCTCCCTGAGTCTCAGTTTCCCAGGCTGGGCCCAGAGGTGAGGTGGCATGCTGCTATCAGTGACTGCAGTGCCTCCTTCCTCAAGTCAGGGGCTGTGGACTGTCTGATCCAGAACGGCCTGCAGAGGTGACCTGGCCCAACGTACCATTTTACAGATGGAACCCTGAAGCTCAGAGACTTGTAGGTCCTGGATTTGGTTGTACAACCAGTATCTGGTACTGCTCGGGCTAGGAAAGAGGCTTCAAGTCAGAGCATCAGGCCCTACCCTGTATTTTGCATATGAAGACACTGAAACCCAGAAAGGTACAGTGACTTGCCCAAGGTCACCAGGAAGTCAGTGTCAGAGCCAGCCCTAGCACTCGGGCCTCTTCCTTTCCACCTAGGGGTCCTTCTCTTGTACCTGAATTCCCCCATTCCCTTGAACTCATACATCTTCTTCCAGGCTGGAAGCAGAGTAAGACAATGTTGCCCCCATCATGGTCTCCACTCATCAGTGCCCTGTAGCAAGGGCTCCAGGGTCTGTAGTGAGGGCTCCCAGAGGGCAAGGGTGGGGTCTGTTCACCAGCTCTCCTGTGCCAAGGGCCTGGGCTCCAGAGCTATATGGCAGGCAAAGCTGCAGGCCCTTTGTGATCATTAATGTGGTCCCTGGGTTGATGGTCAGTGGCCTCTGGGGCCAAGGTCAAGCCACAGCAGCCCCTCTATTAATCACCAACTATGCAGGTCAGAGTCACACTGCTCCGGAAGGGGCCCCTCAGCTGGGCGTTGCTGGCCCAGGTTCAGTCTGGGAGCTGGGCAGCTAAGAAAATTTCTTCCTACTTGTTTGAATTTTCCAAATTGTCTAATGAGCAGGCATCACTATAAGCATATTTTAAAAGGGATTGTTTCTGGATTTGTGTTTTATAAAAGAACAAAACTATATTGGATATACACTTGTAAAGTTTCAAATGCTACGGCAATGCTTTTACAATTTTTTCGGCTACTATATTGAGGTATAATTTACATATCATAGTGATTCACACACTAAGTATACATACAGTTCTATGAATTTTAGTAGATTTAATTGGTTATATAATCTTCACCATAATCTAGTGTTAGAATATTTTTATCACCCCGAAAAGTTCCCTCATGCCAACTGCAGTGATCTAGGCACTTCCTCCAGCCTCAGGCAGCCACGGCAATGTTTGAGGATGAAATTCTCCTCCTTCTTCCCTTTCCAGCAAACGGCCTTAACAGTTTGGTGCTTACCCTCTGATTTTTTAAGGGTATATGCAAAAACAGGCACCATTGTAAAAAGGAGAAGAGGAGATATACTATAGCCATTGTTGTGCAATTGCTTTCTGCACTTGGAGATCTCCCTGTGTTTATTGAGTGCCTACTATATGCCAGGCACAATCAGACGTAGCTCATTCTTTTTTCACAGCTGCATAGTGTCTATTGTATGGTGGCTCCATCATTTATTTAACCAGGACATTTGGGTCCTTTCCAGTTTTCTTCAAACAATGCTTCAGTGAACATCCTTGCACATATATTTTTGTGTTTATTGGTAAGTAATTCTGTAGAAAGTGGAACTGTTGTTGCATTGTGTGTTTTGAGTTTGGATAAATTTTTTATCTAGAGAGCTGAAACTGGTTTATGCTTCCATTAAGAGCCTATGGGAGCTGTGGGTTTTTTTATAATATCATCCTCCAAATGGCTAGGGGGAAGGGAGAGCTCTCTGAATTTAGGCCAGAGCTGGCCCACTGCAGGCTGGGCAGGCCCAGGCCTGGACTTGGAGCCCTGAGAACTCAGGTATCCCTCTGGGGCCCCCCACAGACACCGAGACAAAGTTCAGACTCTTCAGTGTGGCACACAGGCCTCAGTGACCCCTGCTGCCCTCTGCAGCCTCCTCTGTTCTTGCTCCCTGTGTTTCATACTGGACCCCTGGTAATTCACTGGATATGGTTATGTTTGCCTGCCCTTTGCCTATGCGTCACCTCCCCCGGAATGTCTTTTCTTCTTAATCTCCATCCTCCCTGTCCTTCAAGGCCTGGGTCACAAGTCCCTTTCTCCACGAAGCCTTCTTATAATCTCTCCAGCCTGAATTGTCTTCTCTGTGTTCCTTTAGCCTTTTATCTGAACCATATCCCCCCTTAGGTGGGAGCAAGTTGTGGGTGGGAGAGGGCAAACTTCAGCCTCATTAGATAGAGGCTGGACTTCCAGAAGAGCTGGGAAGGGGGACCATAATTTCTGGGGAGGGGTGGAGAACTCACATTTACCTAGCTGCTGGCCAGGCTATTTTCATACTCACAGACCGATTTAATCCTCAACTACTGTACTCATTTAGTAGATGAGAAGAATGAGACATTGAAAACATGCACAGTGGAGGTGGGAATGAAAGCCAGCTCTCCAACTCTCCAGTCCTCTTTCCTGTCACTGCGTCAGGCTGCAGGGTGAAGGGGAGGTCTGGGATACAAAGAGAACTTAGAGGTGGAGCAGTTGGATTCTGCGCAGTGCTAGGAGGGAGGAGAGGGGTTGGAGTAGGTGGGAAGTAGGCCTCCTTCAGTTTGGATAGCACTTCCCTTAACCCAATGACTCTAGTGGGAGGGTGGAGGGATGGGGATGGGAAGGGAGCCTGGGAGTGAGGAGGAAAGGCAAACTCTGTCTTCCCCCAGGGTAGTCAATGAATAGTACCTAAAATGGAAACCAAACAAAACAACTTCAAGAAGTAACAAGAGCTTGCTTAGAGACATGAAGGTAAACCCTGAACCATCAGCTAAAAGAGGTAGATAGCAGTGGTTGCCCCTGGGGAGAGGTAAATGTGATGGAGAGGGAACAACTGTGTACAAACATGTGACTTTACGTTTTGATCAAAATACGACTTTTAAAAAACAAACACTTTTTAAAAAGAAGGAAAGAAAAGTAGGAGGGGCTATCCCAGGAGCTGAGCGTTCTGCCCCGCCCCTCTGAGTCCTGCTGGCTTCACCTGCCCACCGGAGCCAGGTCCCCTGCCCTGCTGCGGTGCATGCTGCCTGGTGGGGGTTCTGCCCAGGCCCACTACTGCCTGAGTTCAAATCCCGGCAGCACCATTTACAAGCTGTGTGCAAGTTGCTTCACCACTCTGCCCTGTTCCCCCCTCTGTAAAATGGGTTGGCCGTTGTACCTTCTCTGAAAAGGATGTGCTGATGCCTCGGTGAAAAGCTTTCAAAAATTGTTAGTTCATGTTATTTTTTTGCTGGAGGTGTTAGGTGCGGAGAGGCGAGGGGGCTCGCGTGCGTCGCAGGAGGCTCAGCTGGGCTCGCCGCCGTTCGTGCCTGCGCCCATTTAGTGTGCACACAGCTAGCGCCTGCCGTATGCCAGGCCCGGTGCTGGGTCTCCTCCCCGGAGCTGGGGTGCAGGGGCTGCCGCGCCCTGTCGGGTCGATCCGGGTGGGAACCCAGATGTCTCCAAGATCCGAGACAGATCCCCGCCCCGCGCCCTCCCTGGGGGGCGGTCCCCGGCTTGGGCGGGATGGGCGGGCGGCTACTTAAGGTCGGCGACCCGTGGCCGCGGCTGCCGACTGGGTCCCCTGCCGCTGTCGCCACCATGGCTCCGCACCGCCCTGCGCCCGCGCTGCTCTGCGCGCTGTCCCTGGCGCTGTGCGCGCTGTCGCTGCCCGTCCGCGCGGCCACTGCGTCGCGGGGGGCGTCCCAGGCCGGGGCGCCCCAGGGGCGGGTGCCCGAGGCGCGGGTGAGTGCCCGGGGGGCCCCGGGGCTCCCGGAGTAACTCTCTATTGTAAGTTCTTGCAGATACAGCGCTAGGAAAAGGGGAGTAATTCAGGTCTAGAATGGAAAAACTGTTTTGTTGCTTTGTAAGTATCTCTTGCTGCTTCCGGGGCTCTGGCTCGCAGACGAGGGTGGGAGCCTCGGGGCCCTGGCTGTTCCTTCCCAGGAAGCTAACCTCACCTTGGCCGGATTTCTTTTCCCCTTTCCTCCTCTAACATCTTACCTCCTGTCTCCTGATTTCTCCTTTTCCTTCTCTGATTTCTTCTCCCCTCTGCCTCACTTCTCTCCTTCTCTCTTCTGATGTCTTCTTCCATTTACGATTCCTTGTTCTCATTTGATCTCTCTCCTTCTCCAATATTTCCTTCTTTCTTGTATGACCTCGCCTGTCTGCTTATGGTCATTACTATAATTTCTTCTCTCCTTTCTGCTGTCTTCCCTGCCCTGTCTGGTTTCGTGTTTTTCCACCCTTCTGCTGAGTTCTTCTCCCCACCTTGTTTCTCTGACTTCTCTCCTCTGATTTTTACTCCCACCAGATCTCTTCTCCGGCCAGAGGTGACCTGCACCTGCTGATTTTTGTCCTCGACTCCAGCCTAACCCTCCTGCGCCCTCCCTGGCCCCAGCCCCAGTGCATGTGTAATAGCCTCCCCATTTTTAACCACCTCATCTCCAACAGCCTCCTGCAGACCCTGGTGCATCCTCTTCTCCTCTTCCAAGAAATGAAATTTGGGGGTGGTGTGTTGTGGGGCAGGAGGGAGGAGGCAGACAGCGCAGGAGGCCACTTGGACTCAGCCATTTGGACCCTTCTTGGGGGTATGATGGGGATGGGTGCGGAGAGGAGAGGGGGCTCCTGTGGATCACAGGAGGCTCAGGTGGGCTCACCTCGGTTTGCGAGTGCACCCAGTTAGCGTGCACAGAGCTAGCGCCTGCTGTCTGCCAGGCCCCGTGCTGGAAATCTTTCCACTTCCAAAGAGCAAGAGCAAACAGGCTGTGTGACCTTCGGTCAGTCCCCTCCCCTCTTTGAGCCTCAGTTTCTCTATCTGCAGATTGGGGTTGGATAATGAGCTCTCAGAGCTCATTAGTTTCAAGAGCCATTGAAGATGCTGGAAGGGAGCAAGCTGAGGCCCTGGGGACCCTTAGATTTACTATTGCCATCTGAGGGGTCTACCTATCGTCCCAGAGCTTGTGATCTTGGAGCCTGGGGCAACCCCTGCTACACTGTTTCCTAGCTGGAGGTCCCTGGCAGAGTCCCTTCATCTCTCTGTGCCTCGGTTATCACATCCAATTGGCAATAAGAAAAGAAGGGAGGCTGGGCGTGGTGGCTCACGCCTGTAATCCCAACGCTTCGGGAGGCCAAGGCAGGTGGATCACCTGAGGTCAGGAGTTCCAGACCAGCCTGACCAACATGGCGAAACCCTGTCTGTACTAAAAATACAAAATTAGCCAGGCATAGTAGTGCATGCCTGTAATCCCAGCTACTCAGGAGGCTGAGGCAGGAGAATCGCTTGAACCCAGGAGGCAGAGGTTACAGTGAGTTGAGATTGCACCATTGCACTCCAGCCTGGACAACAGTGTGAGACTCTGTCTCAAAAAAAAAAAAAAAAGAAAAAGAAAAAGAAAAAAAGAAAGAAAGAAAAGAAAGGAGCAGGGAGGTAGAGCCCTCTGTACCCTCCATCACCAGAAAAAGCTGAAGAGGGGCTGAGTAGGAGGGACAGATGCTGGCCAGGGCACAGGATTTGAAGCATAAAACTCTTGCCCTGTTTGCTGACTCATTGAGACAGGGTGCCCAGAAGGGGATAGACTTCCCTGGGGCGTGGGGAGAGCAGGAGGCTCAAGTGAGATGCTCTTGGTGCTAGAAACCGCCCTCCCTCGTGCCCGGGGTCTCTCCCTGCCAGGACCCTGCCCCGCTTAGACTCTGCCCTGTCTCATCCCAGCCCAACAGCATGGTGGTGGAACACCCCGAGTTCCTCAAGGCAGGGAAGGAGCCTGGCCTGCAGATCTGGCGTGTGGAGAAGTTCGATCTGGTGCCCGTGCCCACCAACCTTTATGGAGACTTCTTCACGGGCGACGCCTATGTCATCCTGAAGACAGTGCAGCTGAGGAACGGAAATCTGCAGTATGACCTCCACTACTGGCTGGGTGAGGCTGGCCCTGCCCAGCCCCTGCCCCAGCCCCCATTCTGAACAGTGCAGACCTTTGGGGCATGGTCCCCAGGGAGGGAACTGATTATTGAGCACCTAGTATGTGCTGGGCCCTTGACTGGTTCATGCCCTGAGACTCTAGAGCCAGCCTGGCCAAGTTCACACCCCCACTCTGCCCCGACCCATGTTCTGTCCTTTGGCAAGTCACTTAGTGTCCCTGTGGAGTGGACATGATGATAGCTCTGCACTACCTCACAGGAATGTTGTGAGCGTTAAACACCTTACTGTGACACTCAGAACTGTGGGTGAATTGGAGACCCTGGACCTCTCCACAACTTCCCTGGCCCAGCGCCAGGCACTCCCCAGTTTGCCCTTGAGTCAGGAGCCCGGAGTCCCTGCCACACCTCTGCCGTGGGATGCTATAAGTTCTGCCCCCTTGCTGAGCCTCAGTTTCCTAATCTGTGAATTGATCTGATGCTCCCAGTCCTGAGTTTACGCTCAGGAGGGCTGAGAATGAACATAAGGGAATGTGACAGAGCTGGGAGGATGCTTAGAGAAAAATGAGGTCCATTGTCCTGTTATACAGATGGATTAACTGAGGCTCACAGAAGGCAAGGGCTTTCTCAGCTTCTACAGCTAGGTCAGGGCAGTGCTGGGGTTCCTCCTCCTCCTCCTCTTCCCCAGGGGTCTGGGATACTTCTGGAAAGCCAGGCTCATGTTGCTCTGATGTCCCCTAGGCAATGAGTGCAGCCAGGATGAGAGCGGGGCGGCCGCCATCTTTACCGTGCAGCTGGATGACTACCTGAACGGCCGGGCCGTGCAGCACCGTGAGGTCCAGGGCTTCGAGTCGGCCACCTTCCTAGGCTACTTCAAGTCTGGCCTGAAGTACAAGGTGGGTTGGGCCCCACCTTGCTTGAGCGGTAGGGACAGATGCACCAGTAACAGGGCTCACTCAGGCCCATCTATCTTTTGGCCTTGTGATGCAGTGGGCAGACTGATCAGAGGTCAGGCTTTGGAGTCAACCAACATTGTGTTTAAATCCTGGCCTCTTTCTAGCCGTGTGAGCTTGGACAAATCACACTGCCTTTCTGAGCCTCTGGTTCCTTATCTTAAAATGGGGAGAAGAAAATTCCCCATAAGTTCATAGTGTTGTCTTCCTAGCGCCAACAGTGAGGAGTGGACCAGAGGTGAAAATCCAGTTCTTCTTGCAGGCGCTGGGGGGGGGCTTTGGCCTAGTCCTGTTCTGGTACCCCTTAATTCTTAAGGCCTTGCCAACAGAGGGCCCCGTGTTAAGTATTTAATAGGGCATTGTTAGTCACATCCCTCTTTCTGTTCACTAGAATCCCCTTTGAACTTGAACTCTTCAGAGTCTGGATCAAGACAGAGCTCTTTTCCCAAGCTCCTAGCCAGGTGGGGCAGAGCAAGGCCAAACTGGGAGCTCCAAGAGGCTGCACTCTAATATGCTGGTGACTTCCTGCAAGCCACTTGACCTCCTTGAGCCTCCCTTTCCTCTCTGGTTACCTGAGAGCCAGTTGTACCTGCCCTACAGGGCTGGGAGAGGATTTGGTGCGGGGGTGGCTGGGAAATGCCTTGCGTGGGGCTTGGCCATCTGGAAGGGCTATGGAAACACTGTAGTTTTACAAAGCTGGGGTTTTCCTTGGTCAGGATAGAGAAGGGGATCACAGGCTTTCACAGCCAGGTGGGCCTTAATGTCAGAGTCCAAATCTCATTTTACCAGGGGAGAAGGGGAACTGAGACACAGAAAGTCTTAAGCAATTGGCCCAGAGTCACACAGCGAATTGGTGCCAGACCCAGGACTAGAACCCAGATGTTTTGACTCTTAGCATTCTTTCCACTAAACCAACATACCTCTAAAGACGAGGGTCCTAGGGTAGGGTCCAAGCCTGTCTGTGCTGCTGATGTGCTGTGTGACCTTAGAGAAGTCACTGTTCCTCTCTGGACCTGAGGATCATCTATGTCAATGGAGTGGTGACCTTGTCTGCCCTGGTGAGGCATAAGAGATTGAATGATGGGAAAGTGCCAATGAGACTCAGATAGCAATGGGCAGGGCGTGTCCTGGGAACTCGCAGTCCAGGGCTGGGCAGGGCTGGGCTGGATTCCCTGGAGCCCCTTGTGCCAGTTTCCCCTTGCACCGAGCTCCTCCTGCTGAGGTGTCCAGCTCTGCCTTCTTCCCACAGCCCTTTCTGGGGCCTTGATACCTTGCAGAAGGAGAGGTGAGAAGTTTGGGAGCCAGTCCCCTGAGCTGGAGAAGGACCAGGTCTTTTTGCAACTTCTGGAGCAAGAAATGGAAAGAACACTTGCCCAGGAATCAGAGAGATTGGGATTCAGGTCGGAAGGCTACCTTCTGTAATTGCTGTGAGACTTTGGGCAAATCTTGTATCTTTGGGCGGGTGTTCTCAATCATCCTCCATTCATCATTCATTCAGCAAATATTTACTGAGCCTCAATAACAGCAGCACCAGCTCATTGTTGCTACACTATGGCAGATATGGTACTGGGAATGTAGGTTATCTCGTTTCAGCCTCACAACTGTCCTGGGAGGTAAGTAATTCCCATTCCATTTTACAGATGAGACTGGAGGCTCAGAGAGGTCACATAACTATATTCAAACCAGGATTGTGTTCCCTTAACTCTGCCGGGCCCTGTGATGGGTGCTGGGGTGCCCAAGTGAAGAAGGTGGGTCCCTGCCCTTGAGAGTGTTCTGAGGAGTTGCGGATACTGGCAGGTTCACGAAGAGTTAATCCATTGCCTCCAGGTGGGATGACGTGGGATCCCAGGGAGTGCTCAGCTCTGAGAGGGGTTCAGGGATGAGATAGATGAGTAGGTGTTTGCTAATCTATCTTGTCCTAGTCACCGTTTCTTAGGGCATAACCTGACAGTCTAACATGGTTACAAATATGAGAGTTCTCATATACACAGAAAGGGTGATTTTCCAGGTCAGAGAATGTTGCAGAGCAGGTCATAGGCTCCCAGATTTTTAGGAATAAACAAGGATGATAAGAACCCTTACCGTGTGTTAAGCCTTGACTACAAGATCTCATTTAATTCTCACTGTAGCCTTTAGGGTGGATGGTAATGCTCCATTTCATAGATGAGGAAGCTGAGGCTCAGAGGAGCAAACTAACTTGCCTAAGTTCACACAGCTAGTAAAAGGTGCTTATCATTCAACACTTATCTATTACTTTCTGTGTGTCAGGGACTCTTCTGGGTGCTTTACTCATTTAACTCATTTTACCCTAACAGGTAGGGTATCTGTTAGCACCATTTTATAAATGAGGCTACTAAGGCACAGAGATGTTAAGCAACTTTTCCAAGGTCACACAGCTAGTAAGTGATTGGACTAGTGTGCAAACCCAGGTGTGAAGGGCCTAGCACAGACCTGGTTCAGAGTAGACATTTGAAGCCTCCCTGATCTTTGATCCTTGCTCGGATATGGCCTGGGATCTACTTGGATAGCCAGGTTCCCCGGCCCCCCAATGATTTTCCAGGATGTTCTTGGATCACACTTGAGGAAAGCTCTAGCCGGGCCCAGATTTGGGGCTTCCATCCTGAAAGGCGCTGGCTCCTGGTGTGAATTGGAGGCCCAGGGCTGGTCTTGTTTACCACCTTCTGCAAGTCCTCAGTCTGCCCCCGCACTTGGCAGGTCCAGCCCAAGGTTCTCGCCCCAGCGCCCTCATCAATTATAGATCCCGGAGGAGCAGGGCTTGTTATGCAAGACTTGTTCCTGTGAAAGCCTCTTCCTCTGAGCCAATTCTGTCCTCGGAGTGTGAGAAGGGGCAGGGAGGGGACAGCGAGCCACTAGAAAGGGCTGACATGGGGCTTGGCCCTCTTGTTCTGTGACCCCCAAATCCTTAGATCACTGCCCTGCAAGAGAGTTCAGAATCCCTTGATTCCCCGCCCCTCCTCCTCCCACTCCGCAGACCCCCATTTTTCCACTGAATCCTGGAGACCCCGTGGGGCTGGGTTATTTGAAACCCATTGTTCAAATGGAATCTGGGCTAGGCAGAGACCTAGGAGCCCTTGGACCTGAGGAACACAATTGGGAACCCATAGAATCACTGGAACCTTTCTGTCCTCCCTCTCTCCTATTCCTTAGATAAGGAGCTCTGAGTTTAGAGGGTGGAGGGGCCCAAGCCGGATCAATTCATTTTTCTTTGTTTTAGAAACAGTTTAACTTTTGTTTTCATGTAAATCTTCATTGCTTCTTTTCCTCCTTCTTCTGACTACAAGAGTAATATAAGCTTATTGTAAAATGTCAAACATTACAGAAATATAGGTTCTAGAAAATAAAAGCCCTCCCAACATGATTCTCCCCTTGGAGATATATATCATATAGTGGCTAATTTCTTTCTGTCTCTCTGAATGTATATAGGTAGACAGACACATATATATGTAATCACTTTAATTTGGAAAGTGGCTTTTAAAACAATTTATCCTGTAGAATTTTGTTCAAATAATTTGATGCCAATCTTGCTCACCTAATGATTAGACCATAGAACGCAGCAATCAGTGCTAAAGATGATAGTCAAAAACAGGAAAAACTTCAAAAAACTTCTTTCCCCTGCCCTTGTAGATCCACTAATGTCTTCTAGGAGCTTGCTTTAATATATTTTTGTTAATTAATCTTTCCAATTCTAATTTCCTAGACCAGTAAAATTAGAGGAGTTAATTAATCAGGAAGCTCATGGCTGCAATAATTCAACATCAAGAGTTATGTTATAAGGCCGGGTGCGGTGGCTCACACTTGTAATCCCAACACTTTGGGAGGCCGAGATGGGTGGATCATTTGAGGTCAGGAGTTCAAGACCTGCCTGGCCAACATGGTGAAACCCCGTCTCTACTAAAAATACAAAAATTAGCTGGGTGTGGTGGCGGGTGCCTGTAATCTCAGCGACTCAGGAGGCTGAGGCAGGAGAATCACTTGAATCTGGCAGGCAGAGGTTGCAGTGATCTGAGATCGTACCACTGCATTCCAGCCTGGGCGATGGAATGAGACTCAGTCTCAAAAAAAAAAGAATTATTTTATAAATAAATACAGAGAATTTTTAAGAAATGAGATTTATGACATGAAGCAACCCTTTTCCTTTTTAAAAAATAGGGTAAAGATTTTAATAACAAAAATGAAAGGCATACTTCAACAAGTAAAATATTTAGAGGGGTAAAAATTTTTTCTTTCCCCCCATTTCCTTGTCTCTGAGGAATCAATAGAAACAGTGAGTCCTTCTAGCACCTTTTGGAAAAGGTTTGCACATCCACTCTCTCATTATGTCCAGTTGAATGAAGTCCCCTGGTCAGGAGTTCCTAGGCTGACAGTTGAATAAAGCTGGGTCCCTGGAAGGGGGATCTTGGGGATAGAACCCAGCACTGCCGCCCAGCACTGGGCTCTGGACACAATGCTTAATCTCTTTGAATCTCAGTTTCCTCGCCTTTGAAGTGGGAAAATTATTAATAGTTCCTGCATCAGGGGCATGTTGTCAGGACTTCATTGCATGCTCTTAAAGCAGGTGCCCCAGCTTTGGCAAAGCTCGGTAAGTGGCAGCCACTGTGCTTGTTTCAGGTAAGCACAGCTGAGCACAGGTGAGCGCAGGGTGTTGCATTTTCTTCCCTGGCGGTTCTTCCTCACTTGCTCTGGGCAGGCTTGGTTACATCGGTCTCAGAACCCTCCTGTCTTTCTGCGCTTCCCCTACATTGCCCTGACCTATGTCCTTTGCAGTCTGCCTGGCTCTCCAATCCCAGACCTCACGGCCATCCAGCCCTCGGACCCCCTCAGTTGTGACTGCAGCTGGTCAGTCCCTCACCCCAGAGTCCCAACTCACTCCTTCCTGATGATGGAAAAAGTTACTGTCTTGCTTCCCAGTTTTGGGCAGCAAATTCAGGAGCAGAAGTCACAGTCTTACCCTTTGCTCCACACCGAGGTCAGTCATAGCGTGGCCAACCCACAGCTCCCTTGGAGCGGCCCTGGAAGCAGGGTGGAAAGACAGGTTGTTAGCTCTGTGAGCACTGGCCGCCCTGCTAGTCCCAAGGGACTCTTGAAAGGCCTTAGCTGAGACCAAGAAGGGACACCAGGGAATCCTCCAGCCACTGGCAACCCAAAAACATCCATTACTTGAAAGAGGGCTCTGAATAATGGCTTGTTCCTGCCTCCCATCCTGGATGACTGAGTGATCTTTGCTCTAAGAAAACCTGATATTGGCTGGCACAGTGGCTCATGCCTGTAATTCCAGCACTTTGGGAGGCCAAGGCGGGAGGATCACATGAGGCCAGGAGTTCGAGACCAGCCTGGCCAACATGGTGAAACTTCATCTCTACAAAAAATACAAAAATTAGCTGGGCATGGTGGTGCACATCTGTAATCACAGCTACTTGGGAGGCTGAAGCACAAGAATCGCTGGAACCCAGGAGGTGGAGGCTGCAGTGAATTGAGATTACACCACTGCACTCCAGCCTGGGCAACAGAGCGAGAAAACCTGATATTGAGAGAAGAATGTGGATCTTACAGATTCAGACATGCCTGGGTTTGAATTCTAGCTCCACCACCTTGGGCAAGTCCCGTCACCCGTGGGCCCCATTTTGCACATCCATGCGATGCAGCAATGACACCTCCCTTGCAGGCGATGCGTGAAGAATGCCCGGCACAGTGGGCATCATCATTTCACAAACACGTATACTGCTGACACGGGAAGACAGAGCAGGAGCCCAATATACACGGACTCCCTTTGCCCCTTGCCCTCCTCGAGTCTGTGCGGCTAGAATTAGACTTAGCACAGTGGGGTGAGGGGCCCTGGATGGGGTGGCTGCATTGCTGGCCTGAGGGCCAAAAAACCCTCTGCTTCCACCCCCTTGTGTCTCCGGAGCAGGGAGACGAGCACCCGATTGGGAGGAGGAAACAAGGTTTCCAGCCTTGGCTTGGCCACACACTTGCTGAGCGCCCTTGAGTAAGTCACTTCACTTCTCTGGGCTTCAGTTTACCGTGGGTAAAGTGGGGTGCTGTAGAAGGACCTTTCCAACTCTGATTTGACAACTCTGGGGCATGGAGCTGGGGACTGCTCACAGGAAAGCCCAGCTGACTTTCCTTGGCTTGCTTCTGAGTGAGGGCAGTTGTGACTGCAGCAGGGAAGCTCTCCTGAACGCCTTGCTCTGGGATGGAGTAAAGATTACAGAGGGTTGGGGAGCAGGAGCTTGTGTCTCCACTTCAGAAAGGAGAGGCCTGAGGCTTGGAAAGGGCAAGTGACTTACCCAAAGCCATCCAGCATTGTTGTGGCAGGGCATCTGTCCCTTACCCATAGCTGCTCTGAAGGGACTGCTGGGTGGGAGTTGTGGCAGTACCGTA
The DNA here is from genome assembly GCF_029281585.2 of Gorilla gorilla gorilla. Taxonomy (NCBI): domain Eukaryota; kingdom Metazoa; phylum Chordata; class Mammalia; order Primates; family Hominidae; genus Gorilla; species Gorilla gorilla. The sequence goes on from NC_073237.2 coordinate 117,671,871, forward strand.
GGGGAAAGCAGAAGGGTGGCATGGGCTGGAACAATCCAGAAAGACTTCCCAGAGAGCCTTGAAGGATGAGAAAGATTTGGATTAGTACCTCTCAAAGTGGCTTTTGCAAAATACTCAAGCTGGAGGCAGGATATGGTGAAGAAAAGTGGTTCTTGGGCTGGGTTCAGTGACTCACTCCTGTAATCCCAGCACCCAAGGATCTCTTGAGGCCAGGAGTTCAAGACCAGCTTAAGCAGCATAGTGAGACCCCATGTCTACAATAAAATAAAATAAAATAAAATAAAATAAAAAAGTAAGCTGGGCACCGTGGCTCATAACTGTAGTCTTAGCCACTCAAGAGGCTGAGATGGGAGGATCATTCAAGACCAGGAGTTTGAGGTTACAGTGAGCTGTGATTGTAACAGTGCACTGCAGCCTGGGACAGAGTGAAACCCTGTTGAAAGGAAGGAAGAGAGAGAGAGAGAGCGGAAGGAAGGAGAGAAAGAGAGAGAGAAAGAGACGAAGGAAGGAAAGAAAGAGGGAAAGAGAATGAAAGAAAAAAGGAAAGGAAAGAAAAAAGAGGGAAAGAAAGAAAAGCAGTTCTTGGTTCAATAAGATAGGGAAATACTGTATAAAACAAAAGGCAAGCAGGTGTATTCACCATAGGATTTGACAGAGCCTTTATTATGCACATGCGTGTTGTATAACAGTCAGGGAGGGCGAATGAGAAGCATTCCCTATGCTTATTTGACCGTGGAACTCTTTCCTTGCAGAATGTCTTAGGGGACTAGTGTGCCTTTGGGAAATGCTGGTTTTGAGGAAGGAATTGTTGCAGTTTTTTTGATTTAGAAAGTGGCTACAGGGGTCCTTGTTAGTAGAGTATGGGATTCAAAGGGGTAGCAGAAAGACGCAGTGGGCAGGGAATCTCTCACTTCTTAGCTGTGTGGCCTTGGGCAAATTTTATTCCTTTCCTAAACCTCAGTTTCCTACTCTGAAACAGTCTCAAACAAGATAATGGGTATGAAAGTCCTGAGTTAACTGAGAATCACTGTGTTGCTGGAAAGCCGCTGGTCCACAAGCCAGAATTTCCTTTACCTCAATTCTGTCCCCTTCTTCCATATCTGCTTCCCTGGGCCTTCTCCCCTGGGCTAATGCTGTCTCTTTGGCCCCACAGAAAGGAGGTGTGGCATCAGGATTCAAGCACGTGGTACCCAACGAGGTGGTGGTGCAGAGACTCTTCCAGGTCAAAGGGCGGCGTGTGGTCCGTGCCACCGAGGTACCTGTGTCCTGGGAGAGCTTCAACAATGGCGACTGCTTCATCCTGGACCTGGGCAACGTGAGTCCTGCTTTCCTCTTTCCCAGGAGCCACTGAGGTGCTCCTGGTCTGACCAGGGACTTGGGTACATCCACGTGAACAAATGCATAGATGCAGGTGGGCAAACCACAGGGACCAACATTGTTCACATACAGATATGTCTGTATGCAAAGACTCCCACAAATGTAGACTCACACCACGGGTATAGTGCGTACTTGGACTTTGATTGACATATAGACTTCCTGGCACCTTCTGTTCATATGTACATCTTGTGTCCTTTTTCACATGCTTATAAATAGATAACAGTCATGGGCAAACACTCTGGGCTTTTGCCCACCAGGTGTGCACATGTGCACCATCATGAATGCCCACACATGTATACTCGGGTATGTTGTTTAAGGTCCCACATGTGTATGTCATACATGTAGTTGCACATGCCCATGATCTATGACAATGTGTGTGGGATGCCCTTACCCAGGCCCACCTTATAGATGTGTGACGCTTTGTACACACTCATCTCACAAATCCCTGTGAGCGCAGACCTGCAAATGGACACGGCCCTTCTACCCCAAAGCTCATATGCTTATACACCTGTGATATAATGTCCGTGCAAACATGAGCACACACTGATTTAGTGTAAGCTTTTTATTAAAGCGTCATAGGCACACAGAGGAGTGTGTGAATCCTGAGTGTACAGCTTGATGGATTACACAGAGCGAACACACTCACGTAACACTGGATCATGAAGCAGAACCTCACCAGCCCCTAGAAGGCCCCTTTTGCCCCTTTCGGTGCCCTCACCCCAAGGGCAACCATCATCCTGAACTTTCTCAACAGCATAGATGAGTTTTGCCTGTTTCTGAACTTTATAGACACGGAACCTTGTTCTTTTATCTCTGACCTTTTGCTCAACATTACATTTCTGAGATGCATCCGTATTGTTGCATTTAGTTGTAGATTGTTCATTTTCCTTGCTGTGGAAGATTCAGTTGTGTGGGTGTACTATGATTTATGTATCCTTTATGTTGTTGATGGGCACTTGAGGTGGCTTCTGGTTTGGGGCTATTACAGACAGTGCTACTCTGAACATTCTTGCACAAGTCTTTTGGTGGACATACGAACATACTTCTGTCAGGTATTTTCCTAGAAGGAGGATTGCTGGGTCATAAGGAAATAGGTATATTTGGCTTTAGTGGCTATGGCCAAATGGTTTTCCAAAATGGTTGTGCCAATTTATATTCCCTTCAGCAGGCAAACATTTTTGCACACATTCTAGATGTAGTTGTACCTGTGAAAAAATTCCTGTCCTCAGACATGCACTCCCATCCCCTGGTGTGTGCAGATCACACTTAATTGTACGTAAATAATGCACGTGTGCAGACTGTGCCAGCCTTCACCTGGGCAAGTGCAGAACAGGGTGAGCCTGCACACCACACGCCACACTCCCCAAGCCCTGTCGCTGGGCGGGGCTTATAGGAAGGCGGGGCATTGACTTCCTGGGTCTCTGTCTTCCAGAACATCCACCAGTGGTGTGGTTCCAACAGCAATCGGTTTGAAAGACTGAAGGCCACACAGGTGTCCAAGGGCATCCGGGACAACGAGCGGAGTGGCCGGGCCCGAGTGCACGTGTCTGAGGAGGGCGCTGAGCCCGAGGCGATGCTCCAGGTGCCTGTGGGGTGCGCAATGGGGTGGCCATGGGGACACGCTGCTCATGACTTTCTTCTGTTCAGTAGGCAATTTGAGGTGAATTTGAGGAAAAAAAAAAAACTTCCGCTCTACCCCGCCTTTTTATTTTTAAAATACTTTTTTATTTTAATTTTTGAGACAGGATCTTATTCATTGTTGCCTGAGCTGGAGTGCAGGGGCGCCATCACAGCTCACTGCAGCCTTGACCTCCTGGGCTCAAGTGATCCTCCTGCCTCAGCCTCCCGAGTAGCTGGGACCACAGGCGAGTGCTACCAAGCCAGGCTAACTTTTGAATTTTTTGTAGGAATGAGGTCTTGCCATGTCGCTCAGGCTGGTCTCCAACTTCTGGGCTCAAACCATCCACCTGCCTCAACCTCCCGAAATGCTGGGATTACAAGCATGAGTCACCGTGCTGGCCCTGCCTCACTTTTGAGGCTGTTTTTCCATCAAACCTGATCACCTTAGGGAGCAAGGGAGATCAGTTTCCTGCACAACTCCCAGACTCCCCTGAGAGGTGGGACTGGAACCCAAGGCTGTGCTGTGAGTGTGAGCCGCATTCTCCAGTGGGGAGGGCCAGGTCCTCTGCAGAGCTAAGGAGGCCAGTCTCTTAGCATCCCCACAGGGCCAGCTTTGTGCTAGAATAAGGTCAGAAAGAGACCACGGAGCCCCAATCCCCTCTTTTCTCTTCTGACTATTTCTGGTAGTTTTTGGCCCATTTAGTCACATGGTGGGATTGCCAGCCATTGTGCTTTGAGGACATATCAATAGAGGCAAGATTCACTAGGAAAAGGAGAAGACCATGAGCTCTGCTCCATGTCACTTGGTTCCTGCTTCTCTGGGGGCATCCAATTCCAGCTTTTGGAGAGAGCAGAATGGTGATTATTATTATGGGAAGGGACCTGGACACCAACCATGGCTTGGGAGGGACAGTGGGAGTGAAAATAGGCTCTGAAGCCACAGGGATGGAGGTTCAGATTCTGGCTTAGCCACCTAATAGCTGTGTGAGTAGGTGACTTCATCTTTCTGGACCTCAGATTCCTCTTCTGTAAAATGAGAGTGATAATCTGTGCCTCCTGGCCTGGGTGCGAGGATGCAGTGACATCTTTTAAAGGTAGGCGGTAGAAGGTGTTCAGTAGCTATAGTTATCACAATTAGCCGGTAGGCAAAATATCTGAAGCGCTGTCTGGAGGCAGAGGAGCAGGAGTGTTCTCCTGGAGTTTCTGAGTCAGGGAGACAAGGTGGAAGGGACCTCTGATGGACAGATCTGGACATGTGAGCAGATGCAGGATGTGTCTGGAGGAGGTCAGACTCCATGGGGAGGGTCACAGTGGAAGTCCTTGTGATCCTTGCCTGCCTGGGAGCTATCTCAGGAGCCTGGCCCCTCCCTCACAGCCACCCTTCCTCTCCATCTCTCTATCTCCTACAGGTGCTGGGCCCCAAGCCGGCTCTGCCTGCAGGTACCGAGGACACTGCCAAGGAGGATGCGGCCAACCGCAAGCTGGCCAAGCTCTACAAGGTGAGCACCAGATGCACTGTCTGCCTGGGTGTGGGGTCAGGACAGGGAGGTGGAAGACCTGGTCTTCCCCACTCCACTGCTATGGGACCTTGAGCAAAGCACTCCTTTGGAGGGGGGCATCAGCTGTCTCACGTCTCCAGTGGACGCTCGTGTACTTCCTTTGCTTTCCTGCACTAAGAGCATGCGATCAACTCCGTACACATCTGTGTCACGCTCATACATGAGGTCTCTCTGAGTCTCAGTGTCCTAGTCTGTAAAGTGGGAAGAAGAGCAGAATGGTCGACTTTGTAGGATTTCTGGGAGTCCACAGATAAAATGGATGTGAAAACAGCTTAGAAAATACTTGGGGAAATACTACAGAAATGGTGTGTATGTAGGGAGGTTGGGGGTGTGGGTTATAGTTAATGACTTTATTTATGATTTCTTTCTTGTGATTTTCACAACTGAATTCAGGCTTAGCTTCAGCTAGGGAACTCTCTTGGCTGAGCTCTGGGAGAAAGCTCAATCATACTTATGTTGTGCCCCAAGTATTTTCAGTAAAACAACAAAAAGGGGATGTCGATTTTCACCACTGCCAAAGAAAAACTACATTATCGATTTTTTTCTGATTATGAAGTAATACATGTTTATTGTAATAAAACAAAAAGTATTCAAAATATGAAAAGAAAATAAAAGTCCATGCAATTTCACTGGTTTAAAAAACCAGTATTACTTTTAAAATATGTTTTAATTACAAAAATGACAATACCCAGTTAAAAAATCAGCCTCTCCTCCTCACGAGAGAACACATCTTTGTCCAGCCACAGCTTTCTGTGCCTAGTTACTTTTCCATTTCCATCTTATTATTTTATTTTGAGATAGGGTCTTGCTCTGTCACCCAGGCTGCAGTACAATGGCACAATCACAGCTCACTGCAACCTCTGCCTACCAGGCTCAAGCGATCTCTTGCCTCAGCCTCCTAAGTAGCTGGGACTACAGATGTACGCCACCACGCCCAGCTAACTTTTGTATTTTTTGTAGAGACGAGGTTTCGCCATGTTGCCCAGGCTGGTCTCAAACTCCTGGGCTCATGTGATCTGCCCACCTCAGCCTCCCAAAGTGCTGGGATTACAAACCTGAGCCAACGCTCCCGGCCATTTCTATTTTATGTAACTGGATCCAAACTATTCATGCTGTTGTGTGGTCTTTTTTCCACTCAACATGGTTGGGGATATCTTTCTATAATAAATCTCAACACGACCCTTTATAACAGCTGTATAGTATTTTATTTTATGAATGTAAGAATTTAAGCAAATCCTAATTGATGGACATTAGGATGTTCCACCTTTTCCAATTGCAGACAGTCCCTCTTGGTGCACTTGTGCTAAGTACAGCATAGCACTAGGGCAAGTTCCTAGACAAGGAACTGCTGGTCACAGGCCAAAGAATGAGTCAGTGGTTGAAAATACTGGTTCTGGGCCAGGCATGGTGGCTCACCCCTGTAATCCCAGCACTTTGAGAGGCCGAGGTAGGCGGATCACCTGAGGTCAGGAGTTCGAGACCAGCCTGGCCAACATGGTGAAACACCGTCTCTACTAAAAATACAAAATATTAGCCAGGCGTGGTGGCGGGTGCCTCTAATCCTAGCTCTCCTCCTAAGGGAGGAGAATCACTTGAACCCGGGAGGCGGAGGTTGCAGTGAGCTGAGATAGTGCCACTGCACTCCAGCCTGGGCGACAACAGTGAGACTCCGTCTCAAAAAAAAAAATAATAAATAAAATAAAATAAGAAAATACTGGTTTTGGAGTCAGGAGTCAGACTACCTGTGTTTGAATTCCAGGTCAGCTATTTCTAGCTGTGCAAGTTCCTTAACCACTCTGTGCCTTGGTTTCCTTGTGAATGAGACAGGGATAGTAACAGAACTATCATATGCAAGGATTAAAGGGGTTCTATAATTATATAAGTTATGGAAATTGCTTAGAACAGTGACTGGCACAGAGTAGTAAGTACTCAATTCATGTAGAATAATTATTATTTAAAGGACTGCTACCTCACAGTCAACTGTACTCTGGAACAGCTCCCAAATTGCTGTCATCAGGGATCTTAAATGCCTGTTTACCCAGAGCCTTGCCAACTGGATATTGTTAAACTTTTGAATTTTGACTCTTAAGATAGAACTTTTTTTTGAACTTGGATGAACTTTTTATTTTAGAATAATTTTTAAGTTTACAGAAAAATTGTAAAGATAGTACAAAGAGTTCCTATATACCATTCACTCAGCTTCTCCTTAGCATCTTAGCATAACCAGGTACATTTGTCAAAACTAAGAAATTAACATTGCTTCAATACCATTAACTAAACTATAGACTTTAGCCAGATTTCCCCAGTTTTTTATTCTAGGTTCCAATCCAGGATATCAGATTGCATTTAGCTCTTTTTACTTTTCTTTTTTTTTCTTCTCTTTTATTTACTTATTTATTTTTGAGACAGAGTCTGGCTCTGTTACCCAGGCTGGAGTGTAGTGACGCAATCATTGCTCACTATAGCCCCGACATCCTGGGCTCAAGTGATCCTCCCACTTCAGCCTCCCAAGTAGCTGGGGCCACAAGCAAGCGCCACCACACCTTGCTACTTTTTGTATTTTTTGTAGAGATGGGATCTTGCCATGTTGCCCAGGCTGGTCTCGAACTCCTGGGCTCAAGCCATCCACCCACCTGGGCCTCCCAAAGTGCTGGGATTAAAGGTGTGCGACACTGTAACCGGCCTCTTCTCTTTTTTTTGAATAGTAAAGTTGAATACATTTTCAGCAAACTATGCAGTTCCCCTCTGCACCCAATTCCCCAAATTTTATCCCGCCCTCCCTTCCCATGTGCAGTTTGTGTTACCCCTGCATGTAGGTCAGCAGATGTGGTTCTGACAAAGCAGAAAAGGAAAAAGAACGTCTAAATATGTGCGAGAGGAAGCCCAGGTGTTACTCTGCAGGGCTATTTGGGACAGGGGGTGGGGCAAGATGGTGGAAGTCTCAGGGCTGGGCGGCCACAGACACTCATGTGCTGGTTCCTTCTGCTTCGTCCCCTCAGGTCTCCAATGGTGCAGGGACCATGTCCGTCTCCCTCGTGGCTGATGAGAACCCCTTCGCCCAGGGGGCCCTGAAGTCAGAGGACTGCTTCATCCTGGACCACGGCAAAGATGGGAAAATCTTTGTCTGGAAAGGTACTGGAGACAGGGAAAGGGTCCCAACGGGCCTGTAGGATCTTGGATGGGATGTCCTGCAGCTCCCAGGAACTCAGCTCCCGGGGAGTGTGGAGTGTGCCTGGTGCAATGGAAATCAGAAGTCTTGGGCTGAGGCCTTGGTTTTGCATTTGATGTACTGTGTGATCTTGGGCACTTTACTTACCCTTTCTGGGCCTCGGATTCCTGATCTGGGCTAAAATGGGTGTTTCCCAAGTGCATTATAATGTCAGTTCTCTGAGAGGCTAATTGGCATCCTGTAGAAATTATGTAGAAAACATCTAACTGTATGGTCAGATAAATTCATGGGCAACAGTGGATTTTAAAATGTTCGAGTTTGTTTACTGTAGGACTTTTAACTTGTTCATTTACAGGGGGGCTTTTCATGAAGATGATCTGGTTTGGGAAATGCTAAGCTAGAAGTTCATAAACTCTTTCGGTACTATCTTGTGGGAATTGTCTTGGAAACCATTGGCCCAGATGTTTCTCAGAGGCCCTGAGATGTTCTGAGAGGACCCATCAATATCCTCCCCTGATTCTCTAAGGCTCATCTTGGGGAAGAGGACAGAGGAGAGGGAGGCAGTAGGAGGACAGAGAGAAAGGGAGACGGTGGGGAGAAAGAGAGAGAGAGAGACACTATTATAATTATTACTCTCTAGGCCCCCTGGGCCCTGGGCCAGCTGATCTGGACCTTGGCCTTGGCAGTGAGAAGGCTGGGACTGAGGCCCAGCACTGGCTGGCCAGGAGCTCCTTGGCACGGGAATGCCCTCAGGGTGGCAGCTTCTCACTCACTGAGTAACCTAGGTCAAGTAATTTAATCTCTCTAAGACCCTAGCTTCCTTATAGATACTCAGGAAAAGATAACAACTTTTTTTATTACTTAAGACTATTCTGTGAATTAAATAATCTATGCATAGTTCTAAGCACAAAATACATGCTCACTAAATGGACCACAGTAGTGTTGTGATTGGTGTCACTGGCCAGCCCCAGGCTGGACTCCAGGAGCTCTAGTGAGTGGTCGGCTCTGGGGGTCTCTGGCCTTGGCTGTCCGCAGTCTAAGAAGAGTAGGGAGGGAAGTTTGGCAGCTCCTTCTCCTGGACTGTTAGAGGTCAGGATGCAGCAGGATCCTGGGCCTCTAACCCTCCATCACTTCCTTTGGCTGCCAACAGGCAAGCAGGCAAACACGGAGGAGAGGAAGGCTGCCCTTAAAACAGCCTCTGACTTCATCACCAAGATGGACTACCCCAAGCAGACTCAGGTGAGTCTTGGAGGCCAGGTAGGATGGGAAGGGGTGGGTCCTGTTTGGAGGGGATGGGCTGGAGTAGGGCGGGTGTCCCACCCTCAGTGTGGATGGGGTATCTGAGGCTCCCCTGGGGACCCCTGCTGGGCAGCCCAGCCACATCCTGCTCCTCTGCCTCCCCTCCCCAGGTCTCGGTCCTTCCTGAGGGCGGTGAGACCCCACTGTTCAAGCAGTTCTTCAAGAACTGGCGGGACCCAGACCAGACAGATGGCCTGGGCTTGTCCTACCTTTCCAGCCATATCGCCAACGTGGAGCGGGTGCCCTTCGACGCCGCCACCCTGCACACCTCCACTGCCATGGCCGCCCAGCACGGCATGGATGACGATGGCACAGGCCAGAAACAGGTACGTTTAGGGCGTGGGGTGGGTGTGTCCAGGCCCCTCCCTCACTTTCCCCATGCACTGCCTCTTGCTTCCCCAAGGAGGTTTCTCTCTGAGGTTTGCACAACTTTGGTAGCTGAGATTCTTTGGTGTTACTTAGTTTTTACAGCCAATGCACCCTGTGTATCAGGCCCTGAGCCAAGTGTCTTGGCCCCACCTTGCCCCGAGGAGTGCCTGGTCTGGGAGGGGAGTTGACCATAGCCACAGACCTGTGTGATCAGTGGAAGATGGGAGGGAGCACAGGGGATTGTGCGGACACAGGAAGCAATGGGGGTGGTTGGTCAGGGCAGCCTGCACAGAGATGGGAACCCTTGGGTGGGGTCTCAGAGGAGGAGTAGAGCTTTGCTGCCGGAGAGGAAGAGCGGAGAGTGATGGGCATTCCAGGAGGGACTCGCTATGTTCGGAAAGGAGGGAGCTATCCCAGGGGGCTAGTGCTGATGGCATCCCCAGGGAGGGGCCTTGAATGCCAATTTCAAGGGTGTAGACTTGATCCTCTAACCAGTGGGTGCTAGTGAGGGGTTTTTCTTTTTATTAAATCAGACATGCAACAGGCTCAGATCTATGCTTTATCTTTTTTTTTTTTTTAATAGAGACAGGGTCTCGCTATGTTGCCCAGGCTAATTTCAAACTCCTGGGCTCAAGCAATCCTCCTGCCTCGGCCCCCCAAAGTGTTGGAATTACAGGCATGAGCCACTGCGCCCGGCCACCTGCTTTAGAAACTCACCGTGAAAATGGGTTGGAATATGACTCCAGGATATCATTAGAAGAAAAAAATCAGTTAAAAAATAAATAAAAGAAAAATAAAAAGAAAACTAAGAAAATGGATTGGAGGCAGGAAAATGAAGGTAGAGAGCTTATAAGGAGCTTGTTCTAATACTGTAGGGGAAAGATGATGACCTTGAGACTAAGAAGGTCACAGTGGAGAAGGGGAAGAGGGGTGTGGGGTTCAGGGGTGTTTAGGAGGTAGAATCTGCCTCAGGCAAACTTGACTCCGTTCCTAATGATAGGAATAACAAACGTGTTCATTTTTATATATTATTGTTTTTGGTTTGGTGCTAGCATTCATTCGTTGCTTCAGTGGCTAGGGAGAATGCAATGAAAATACTTCGGGTGGGGCGGTGTGGTAAGACCCCTGGCAGCCTGACTGTGAGACTTTGGGCAAGTTACATAACCTCTCTGAGCTTCACTTTCTCACTTGTAAAGTGGGGTTTCATCCCACTGCATCACCTTCAAGAATGTTCAAAATCCAGAGATTCTAGGATTCTGTTTCCCAGGACTTGGACGACTCCGTGTCTCCATAGTTCCACCAGGTGGCGCTGCCGGGCCTCGTGACCACTTGGAAAAAGCAGTGTCACCAGAACGCTGCAGAGACCTGCCAGCAGGGGTCACACTGAGGTTGCCTCGTGGTGGCCCTGCCTCTGCAGGTGACCTATGAAATTCATGGCAGGCCCAGCACGGTGGCTCACGCCTGTAATCCCAGCACTTTGGGTGGCCGAGGCGGGCGGATCACCTGAGGTCAGGAGTTCGAGACCAGCCTGGCCAACATGGTGAAACCCCGTCTCTACTGAAAATACAAAACTTAGCTGGCAATGGTGGCAGGCACCTGTAATCCCAGCTACTCGGGAGGCTGAGACAGAAAAATTGATTGAACCCGGGAGGCAGAGGTTGCAGTGAGCCGAGATTGCGCCATTGCATTCTAGCCTGGGCAACAAGAGTGAAACCTCGTCTCAAAAAACAAAAAAAAAAAAAAAGAAAAAAAGAAAGAATCCAGGCAGCTCAGTAACGATAGAGATAATGGTGATATTAGTAAGATAATAATAATAATTATGACAATAAGAGCAGCTGCCACCTACAGAGCAGTCCCTTTGTGCCGGGCCCTGTGCTAGACTTTCACGAGTAAACTCGTTTGAGCCTCACAGTACTTTGAGGTAGGTACTATGATTATCCCCATTTTTCAGATGGGAAAACTGAGGCTAAGAGTGGTTAAGCCAGTTGTCTGAGGTCTCATGGCCCGGAAGGGAATGAGGGGCCTGATTTGGGGTCTGTGTCTGGCTCCTCCCCTCACTGTACTGCATTCCTTTGGAGCTGCCTTGACGATCCTTAGCGAAGGACAGACGGGCTGGGGCAGGGCATGGTATGAGGAGCCCAGGCAGGAACGCTGACCCAGAGTCCCAGTCCTGCCTTCTAGTGGCTCTGTGAGTTGGGCAAACCATTTAACACCAGTCCGAGCCCAAGTGATTAAAAGTTCATCCCGTGGCCTAACCACAACCTACCACACTGTGGTTTCCTGGCTTGCCTGAGCTGGGGGGTGGGGGTGCTGCACAGTATCTGACCCCAGCTTTGCTCCTGCAGATCTGGAGAATAGAAGGTTCCAACAAGGTGCCCGTGGACCCTGCCACATATGGACAGTTCTATGGAGGCGACAGCTACATCATTCTGTACAACTACCGCCATGGTGGCCGCCAGGGGCAGATAATCTACAACTGGTGAGGTTCTGGGGCCATCGGTGTGTGTCGTGGGGGTACTGGCTGGGCCCTGAGCAGGGCTGAAGACAAACTGAGGGTGTGAGGGCCTGAGGTGGGACCACCACTCCCTGCTGGGAGAGGCTCTTGTCCACAGGGCAACACCATTTGCTTATTTCTCCAAACAACTTTGAAACTCTTCTTACCAAATGATTATACATCTATTGTAGGATATAGTGAATGTGGAGAAACAAACAGAATGTCTCCCACAAATCCATGACAAGTACTATGCACACTAGGGTTTATCCTCCCACACATATTTTTCAAGCCAAAATTTTTTTAAATTTATATTTATTTATTTATTTATTTTGAGACAGTTTTTCTCTTGTTGCCTAGGCTGGAGTGCAATGGTGCGGTCTCGCTCACTGCAACCTCTGCCTCCCAAGTTCAAGCAATTCTCCTGCCTCAGCCTCTCTAGTAGCTGGGATTACAGGCACCCACCACCATGCCTGGCTAATTTTTTGTATTTTTAGTAAAGACGGGGTTTCACTATGTTGACCAGGCTGGTCTTGAACTCCTGACCTCAGATGATCCATCTGCCTCAGCCTCCCAAAGTGCTGGGGTTACAGGAGTGAGCCACCACACCCAGCCCCAAAATTATTTTAAAACAGAGAATACATTTACATGATTCAAAAATCAAAACAGAATATAAAGTTATTTATTGAGAAATCTTATTCCCACCCCTGTCCCTCTCTACCCCATTCTCCAGACCCCACCCCTTCTTGGGTAACTGCTTTAATCTCTTGCATATCCTTCCAGTAACTCTTCGTGAAAAAAATACATATGCAAATAATTTATAGCCTGGTCCCTCCCTTCCTTACACAAAAGGTAGCATACTTTGTATATTGCCCTGCACCTTGCTTTTCTGACTCCATTCTTCCTAGAGATCAATAATGTCAGTACATAGAGACAGAGAGCTTTCTCATTCTTTTTTACAGTTGCATAATAGTCCTTTGGGTGGCTGTACTATAGTTTATTTAACAAATTCCTTGATGATGCATACTTGGGTTGATTCCAGTCTTTCTCTATTACAAACATTGCTGTGATTAGTAACCTTAAACAAACATCATTTTGAACATGCAGAGACATGCCTCTAGAGTAAGTTCCCAGAAGTCAGATTGCTGGGTCAAAGAGTAACTGCACTTGTCATTTTGGTAGATAGCCCCCAATTTCCCTCGATAGTGTTTGTAGCATTTTACATTCCCACCAAGCAACCTGTGAGAGTCCCTGGTTCCCTATAGTCACACTCGTGGATTGTGTGGTCTAACTTTTGGGCGTTTGCCAATCTTATGGTTTATATAATGGTGTCTCAGTGTATTTTTAACTTGTATTTCTCTTACTATACAGTCTAAAACTTTTTGTCTGATTATTGACTGTTGGATCTTTTTTTTTTTTTTGAGACAGGGTCTTGCTCTGTTGCCCAGGCTGTAGTGCAGTGGTGTGATCTCTGCTCACCACAACCTCTGCCCCCGGGGCTCAAGCGATTATCATGCCTCAGCCTCCTGAGTAGCTGGGACTACTTGCCACTACTCACCACCACGCCCGGCTACTTTCTATACTTTAGTATGGATGGGGCTTTGCCATGTTGCCCAGGCTGGTCTCGAACTCCTCTAAGCGATCTGCCTGCCCCAGCCTCCCAAAGTGTTGGGATTATAGGCATGAGCCACCACGCCAAGCTGGATTCCTTCTTTTTTTAAACTTATTTTGAAATAATATTAGACACTTGCTGAAAAGTTGCAAAAATAGTAGAGACAGTTCTCGTATATCCATTACCCAATGGAATATTCACCTATGTTCACATCTTATATAACCCTTACATAACCATAGCACAATTAACAAAGCCAGGAAGCGAACATTGACACAATACTACTTACTAATCTGTAGGCTTTACCTAAATTTCCTCAGTTTTCCCATTACCGTTTTTTTTTTTTTTTTAGACAGAGTCTTGCTCTGTCGCCAGGCTGGAGTGCAGTGGCATGATCTCGGCTCACTGCAACCTCTGCCTCCCAGGTTCAAGCAATTCTCCTGCCTCAGCCTCCTGAGTATCTGGGACTACAGGTGTGCGCCACCACACCCGACTAATTTTTGTATTTTTAGTAGAGACGGAGTTTCACCATGTTGGGCAGGCTGGTTTCGAACTCCTGACCTCAACTGATCTGCCTGCCTTGGCCTCCCAAAGTGCTGGGATGACAGGCATGAGCCATCACGCCCGGCCCCCACTACTGTTCTTTTCCTGATCTAGGATCTAACCCAGGATCCCACATGGCATTTACTCATCACGTCTCCAAAGTCTCTGAATCTATGGCAGTTGCCCGGTCTTTCCTTTTTTTCATGCCCTTAACACTTTTAAAGAGTACTAGTCAGTTATTTTGTAGAATATCTCTCAATTTGACAACACCAGACATTTAAAAACAGCTTAATTTTTTTTTGACTAGATAACACATCTCACAAAATGTGTGAGAAGACTGTTTTAAAAATTAGCTGCATCAGCACATTAATAGGTCAGATTTTGTTTGCTTATATGACGACATATGTTGGTTATGGAAAACTTAGACAATATGCAAAGAGGTGGGATAGAAAGGCAAAATCCCCCTAAATCTTCCCTCTAAGAGCAATCACCATGGACCTTTTGGTGAACATCTGTGCAGACCTCTCTGCACGTGTTCACGGGAGGCTTAATCACTGACATCTTTTCCCACAAATAGGCTCTCGTAACACTTGCTATTCTGCGACCTGCTTTTCCGCCCAGAGAAATGTCCTGGCCACTTTTCTGCATCTCAGATTTGAGTCTCAGAGCATCTTCTCTGTGGCTGTTCAGCAGGGGATGACGCAGCCAGTCTCCTGTGGGACACATTTAGCATAAGGAAATCCATGCGTTGTACTAAGATCTCTGTAAGCGGGCAAGATGCTAGGCTGAGAGTGGAAGTGTTGGTGTGGTTCCTGGCTCTCGTTGCTCTGAAAGAGTCCCCTTCCCTCTCTATCTGTTTCATTACTGGTAACAGGGAGATGTGTAGGTTTCTCAGACTCAGGGCAAGGGAGAGGCTCAGGGCTCTGTGTGCACCTTGATGCTGAATCTCACTTCCCCTTCCAGGCAGGGTGCCCAGTCTACCCAGGATGAGGTCGCTGCATCTGCCATCCTGACTGCTCAGCTGGATGAGGAGCTGGGAGGTACCCCTGTCCAGGTAAGCCCAGCCCACCGCCTCTCTGGGCTGCAGCCTGAGCCTTGTCCTTCTCTTCACTCATCTGTCTGACTCTCATCCATCCATTCGTTTGTCCATCTGTCCGTCTGTCCATCCATCCATCCATCCATCCATCCATCCATCCATCCATCCATGGAACAGGTATTTATTTAGGGCTTCCCTGTGTTCCACACTGCATCTGTAGCCATGGACACACAGACACACTGTCCCTGCCCTAGTGGACTTTGCTGTCTTGGGTGGTAGTAGACATTCAACACACATGCACACCAATGGCTATGACAGATGCAGTGAGTGAAATTGACAAGACCTTGGGAGAGAGACATGGGAGAGGCGATGTGGCTGAGCACGGATGTGGAACCAGCATGCTTGGGTTTGAATCCTGTCCTCACCTCTCGGCAACGTTGGGCAAGTCACTTAGCCTCTCTGTGCCTCTGTGTCCTCAAAATAGGGGTAATAACAGTACCGTCCCACAGGATTGCTGTGAGGATTAAGAGTTAACATTTGTAAGCGTTTAGAATCATGCCTGCCATATAAGAAGTGCCCCCTTATACACATGTGTTAAGTACAGGGAGGTAAATCCTAGGTAGGATCCTATTGGATTAGAAAAGCCCACCCCTGTCCCAGGAGGGGACTGTTCAACTGTGAAGGAAAGCACATTGTGGGTAAAGGGTGGTACACATGCAAAGGCCCTGAGGTGGGAGGGGGCATTGGGTGTTAAAGCAAGGGGAAAGTGCCATGATTTGAGGCTAGAGAGGTGCTCAGAGGGGCCAGACCACCAGAGGCCATGGTGACGATGTTGACCTTGATGCTGAGAACAACAGGAAGTTGCTGAATGATAAGTCTGAGGTGTAGGGATTTCTGGTTTAAAAAGTCACTCTGGACAGGCGCTGGAGGGCAGCAGAGCTGGTTTGTGGAGATATAGGGGAAGCGGACAACAATTGTGCTTCCTCCATCCTATGGTGGGAGTGGGCAGGGCTCTAGATTGGCATCGGGGGTTCGTGCCCTGACCTTTGACTATGATAGACTGGATGGTGGGCACTAAATGAGATGATGACCATCTTAGCTCAGTGCATCCTGACAACAGCCTTGGGAGTAGCATCCTTGGCTGCATTTTTCAGAGGAGGAACTCAAGAGGTTGAGACACGTGCCCAAGTTCTCACCATCAGGGTGGAGTTGGGGTCTAAGCCCTAACTCAGTGGTGGTGGGTCGTGGTGGGAAGCGACTGCCATACGCCCAACATACATGTGAAGTTTTCTTCTGGACATAGTTAGCCGGGGCCACGGTAAGGTGCCGCACACAGGGCAGGAGCAGATGTGAGGGTGTACATCTTCCCTGCCTCACTCCCACCACCAAGCCCCTGACTGCTGCCTGCATCTGGGGTGCACTGGCTCTGCAGGAGGGGGTTTTCTGGATCTAGAATGCTCTGTTCTTACCACTCCACCAGCAGTCATGCCCAGGCCTGACGTCAGCATTCTGGAAGAATGTCCACCAGCAATCCCTGTGCTTCTATTTAAGGGAACATTTGCAAACGTAGGCTCTCCTGGTTCTTGGACCAGGCTGAGGGTCAGGAAGGCATGTCCTCATGGAGATGGAGAGCAGCCCAGCAGCAGTGCCCTGGGGACCTCAGACAATAGCACTGTCTCCACCCTTCCTGGAATTCTGGTGTCCCTGCCTGTGTGTTGTCGGGTCACATTCCATGCCACACACAGACACAAGCATGATGGCTTCGTCTGGAGGGATGGGCCCAGTGCGACATCGAAGGACTGAAGCCTGCCCCCAAGGTCCCTGACTCGCTCTCCTGTCTCCCTGCCAGAGCCGTGTGGTCCAAGGCAAGGAGCCCGCCCACCTCATGAGCCTGTTTGGTGGGAAGCCCATGATCATCTACAAGGGCGGCACCTCCCGCGAGGGCGGGCAGACAGACCCTGCCAGCACCCGCCTCTTCCAGGTCCGCGCAAACAGCGCTGGAGCCACCCGGGCTGTCGAGGTAATTTCCAGGTCCTGGAACACAGAAGGGATTGGCCTCCCCGAAACCTCCCAGCTCAATGACCAGATCTCCAGGCACAGGAATGGGGGCGGGGAATGGTGAATGACGGGGTAAGAAGCAGCTTTTTGTATTTTCCTGCCATGGCCACAGGGTTGTCTGTCTTAGACTCCCCCCGTTTCAAGGATACCCAGTGTCCCTTGCACACTTTGCATAGTGGACAGCTGACTACCTACCATTCTGTACAATCAGCATGCCATTCCTGATTACGTTCCAGTTGTCTACTATCCCTTTCACGGAGGAAGGCACAGATCTGGACTTGATTCCCAGGATGGTCTGAGCAGCCTAGAGGGGAATGGGACTCTCACCTCCTTTGTTCTGGGCACTCAACTTCTGTTAATGCAGCCCTGATTTCTAGAATCATGTTGGCTAGTCACAGTGCATTAGTGACTCATGGGAGTCAACCAAGGCCATCGGGGTCCAAAGTCTGTGCCCTCAGCTCTGATGGTCTGTGTTCCTCCAAGTCCCTACCTGAGAGCTAGTCTTGCTGCGGGGTCTCCTGGGCTGTGAGGAGGGGGCTGAGGGCTTTTTGTCTGGTTCCTGATTAACCAAGCTGTACCCTCCCAGGTATTGCCTAAGGCTGGTGCACTGAACTCCAACGATGCCTTTGTTCTGAAAACCCCCTCAGCCGCCTACCTGTGGGTGGGTACAGGAGCCAGCGAGGCAGAGAAGATGGGGGCCCAGGAGCTGCTCAGGGTGCTGCGGGCCCAACCTGTGCAGGTGGCAGAAGGCAGCGAGCCAGGTAGGAGCCGGGGTGGGGGGCCTGCTGCTGTCCGGATGCAGCTATTAAGTTTCCCTTCTTTCCTTCAGCTTGGGGGCTCTAAATCCTCCCCTCCATCTCACCCGAGGGCCTGTCCCTAATGTATGTTAAATAAAAGCAGTTGCATTAAAAGGAGGGCTATGGTCAGAGAGAGGGAGGTCTCCAGGAGCTAAAGAAAGGAGAGCCTAGCCTGGGCGTGGTGGTTCATGCCTATAATCCCAGCACTTTGGGAGGCTAAGGCGGGCGGATCACCTGAGGTCGGGAGTTCAAGACTAGCCTGACCAACATGGAGAAACCCCATCTCTACTAAAATACAAAATTAGCCGGGCATGGTGGCACATGCCTGTATAATCCCAGCTACTCGGGAGGCTGAGGCAGGAGAATCACTTGAACCCAAGAGGTGGAGGTTGCGGTGAGCTGAGATCACGCTATTGCACTCCAGCCTGGGCAACAGGAGTAAAACTCTGTCTCAAAAAGAAGAAAGAAAGAAAGAAAGGAGAGCCCAGTGTGGGAAGGAGCAGTTGGTCTGTGGAAGGAGGCGGTCCCTCGCTAGGAAGCCTTGAAAGGTGGTAGGCAGGGCTGATAGCGTCAGAGGAGCAGTGGTCTCCTTGCATCTCTAGACTCTCCATGGACAGAAATGCCACCAGCCTGCTCTGTTTCCAGAATGTGGGCCGGGCAGCTCTTCCTTCTGCCAGCCTGCAGTGTTTATACTGTTACTTTGAGTTCATTCCCAGCTGCTTGATGCTTAACAGAAATGGTGAAGAGTGACTTGGTCTAAAGCAGCTCTGTCCAGCAGAACCTTCTATGCAGATGGACATGTTCTGTATCTGCCGGGTCCAATTTGACAGCCGTTAGTCACATATGGCTGTTGAGCACTTGAAATGCGACCAGTGGGAATTAGTGGGAATGAAGAACTGAATTTTTAGTCGAATTTAATTTTAATGAATTTAAATTTAAATGGCTGCACAGGGACACAGCAGGTATAGTGGAAAGAGTATAGGTATTAGAATCAGACAAGATTTGTATCCTGGTCTTAACACTTACCATCTGTGTGACCTTGAGTGAGTTGCTTAACCTCTCCGAGCCACAACTGCCTCATTAGCTGAGTGGAGCTAATGGTCCTCATCCCGCAATGCTGTCGTCAGCCTCAAGCCAATAGTGGTCCTGGCTGTGTGACTACTGCCAAGTCTGCCCTCTCTGGGCCTCTATTTCGTCACCTTCCAATTCCCTCGGGCCTCTTCCCTCTGGATCTCCTGGGATTTTTAGGATGGAGGGAGGAGAGGGAGAGCGGTTGGTTGCGCTTGGGCAGGGCTGGTCCCAGGGTCCGATGAGATGGGAGAGAGGGGTGATGGCATCCCTTGGCAACTGGTGTGGCCTCCCCTCACAGATGGCTTCTGGGAGGCCCTGGGTGGAAAGGCTGCCTACCGCACATCCCCACGGCTGAAGGACAAGAAGATGGATGCCCATCCTCCTCGCCTCTTTGCCTGCTCCAACAAGATTGGACGTTTTGTGGTGAGCCCCTGCGGAGGTCACACCTCTGCTTTCCCCTCGGGAGGCGAGTTCCACAGGACTGGCTGGCAGCAGGGGCAGGAGAAACAGTTCTGATGGTGTGGCACAGAGGAAGGGGCCCCCTGCCAGCTGTAGCCAGCTGTGCCACTCCCTCAGGGGGCAGATAAAGGAAGGCCACCCAGGGGAGGGAAGACATCTCGCTGATGCTCTTTCGTTCCTTCCCAGATCGAAGAGGTTCCTGGTGAGCTCATGCAGGAAGACCTGGCTACGGATGATGTCATGCTTCTGGACACCTGGGACCAGGTGGGTGAAGGACAGGTGAAGGCTCTCTGTGCCAGAGGGAGTGGGAGAAACTAGACTTCCAATTCTATGATCAGTTGCTAGAAGGACCTAAAGGGGGCAGTGCCAGGTGTTGCCAGAAAAGTCTCTAAGGGTACTGGAAGTCACTTCTTCTTTCTGAGCTTCCATTTCCTCATCTGTAAACTGGGAGTGGCGGTACCTCCCTTGCAGATACACTCACCTTGAAAGCTGCAAAACGCCCTATAAAGGCAAATCACATGAACTTCATCATTCTCTCCCAGACCTTGCAGGAGCGTGAACTCTTCCTTTAAATCTGTTGGCAGAGGAAGTTGAACTTAGCAGCATCTTGTTTGCAGGCATAAACTGTCCAGTGTCACCTAGAGGCTCTAGAGCGCTCCTGCTTCTGGTTTGAGGGCTCTGGGCTCTCTCTTCACTTCATCTCCTAGAGAAGGCCATTATGTAGGACTTGGCAGGGGAAGATGCCATTCACTTACTCAACCAATATTAATTGGGCACTGCTTTGTGCCAGGTGCTTTATGTTTGAGATGCTGGGATAGAGCAATGAATAAAGTAGGCATTTTCCTGCTCTCTCAGGGCTTACGTTCTCACAGGGGTGTCAGGTCAGTCACCTTTCCTATCAAGGTGGCTTCTCCCAGAGTCCTCAGAGTTATGGAGCGGCTGGCCACGAAGGCATAAGACTCTACACTACCCACAGGGATGCTCGGAATCCCCAGTTGGAAGATCGGGACCAAAAATGATTGCAGCTTGAGCCATTCAGCAGTTGTCATTGATTGATCCATTGGCTACTTAATCTGTTTGTTCATCTGTTAGGGATTCAGTCAGCCAACATTTATTCAGCACCATGGTCTTCCAGGCAAAATGCTGAGTGCTGAGAATCCTATGATGAGCAAAATAGAATGCCTGCCTTCAAGGGGCTTCCACTTTAGTTGGGAACACGTTTATAAATAAGTGAGGGCCAGACATGTTGGCTCACGCTTGTAAACCCAGCACTTTGAGAGGCTGAGGTGGGCAGATCACTTGAGGTCAGGAGTTCAAGACCAGCCTGGCCAACACGGTGAAACCCCATCTCTACTAAAAATACAAAACAATTAGCCAGGCTTGGTGGTGGGTGCTTATAATCCCACCTACTCGGGAGGTTGAGGCAGAAGAATCACTTGAACCCAGGAGGCGGAGGTTGCAGTGAGCTGAGATCATGCCACTGCACTCCAGCCTGGGTGACAGAGTGAGACTCCGTCTTAAAAAAAAGTGAGAAAAACGAAGTCTGACATTTTATTGTCTAATGCCATTTTATCAATGATAGGTGCTCTTTGAAGTAATATTTTAGATATGCATAAAAATAGATGATACATAAAAATCAGCTAAATAATGTGTAATAGAACTTGTAACAAGACTCAAAATGGTGATAGTGGTGGGTGAGTTATTTTTATTCCAAGCCTTAGGCCCATTTTGACAAAGATGCACACAGACCGGCACATAGTAGACTCTCGGTGCATATTTGTTGGATAAATAAATGGGTGAGAATACGTTTGGCCACTCATTTGTTGAACGAGTGAACGCTGTTCAAGAGATAACTCATGGACCTTTAGAGAAGAATCTCAAACTCAATGCCTGATGGTACCTGGTTGGCAATGTTAGCGAATGAAGCAGGCTGGGCTGGGGAGACGTGAAGGAACAGTGGAGTCTGAGGCAAACTAGAACTGCTCATCTCAAAGGGGCGGCTCCTGCGCAGCTTGACTCAAGTGAGGTTTGAAGGCCCAGGCTGCTAGATCCTCCAATTTTTAAAGAGAAGTTGGAAATCTAGAATGTCATCAACGGTTTAAAAAGACATTGTTGGCCAACACAAGGTGGTGGGTGAGCAAACAAAACATGTTTGTAGGTTGCCAGTTTTCAACCTCTGTTCCAAATCCTTCCAGTCTTAGTTCATGGGCTCTGTTAGTAAGGGGAGGGCTTTGTCTGGTCTGATACCTGGCCCCTCCCCAGTCTTCCTCCAGCCGTGAATTTGATCAGCACTCCTCATGTACCTTTCCTGTCTCATCTCACCTCCAGGTCTTTGTTTGGGTTGGAAAGGATTCTCAAGAAGAAGAAAAGACAGAAGCCTTGACTTCTGGTGAGGACCCAAGTGCCTGGGGGCGGGGGGGAGGGGTCCGTTGCTTGTGGGGTGGTGGGAGTGGCTCCTGTACAGGTCTGGGAATGAGCATCTTTCCAGGGGACTGATGGACAAGATAGGGTAGGGACTTCCTCCTCTGTGGGCCAGCCCCTCATAAATCCTGCCTGGGATAGTGACGAACACATCAGTTCCTTCAGAAACCCTGAGGCTTCTTGAAGAAGCCTCTCCTCTGTTCCAGGAGAAGGAAGGGACAGATGAGAAGTCACGTCAAGTTCCCAGAATACTCAGGAGCTGAACTTGTCAAGGTTTAGATGTGGCAAAGCAGGCCAGGCATGGTGACTCATGCATGTAATCCCAGCATTTTGGGAGGCCAAGGCAGGAGGATCACTTGAGTCCAGGAGTTTGAGAGCAGCCCGGGCAACACAGTGAAACCCCATCTCTAGAAAAAATACAAAAAAATTAGCCAGGCTTGTTGGTGTACACCCGTGGTCCCAGCTACTCAGGAGGTTGAGGTCAGAGGATTGCTTGAGCCCAGGAGTTCACGGCTGCTGTGAGCCATGATCGCACCACTATACTGTAGCCTGGGTGACAGAATGAGATGGTGTCTCAAAATGAAAAAAAAAAAAAGAAAAAGATGTTGCAAAGCAGATTCTTGGTAGCTGAATAGATCTGATTTGTGAGCTGGGAACCCAAAAGTTGGTTCCCATATCTTCCAGTAGAGGACTGCAAGGGAAAGTAATAAGCTTTATGAAGCAGGAAATTAAGCCGTAGCCCTGTTCCTTCCTGTGTTCCTGAGCAGGGTGGTGGAGAACCCACGTGGGTATCACGCCTTTAAAGGAGGATGGTGCCCAGGGCAGGGGGTGGGCAGTAGGGACAGTAGGACCATAGACCCTCTTCTTTGTCAACTCCTGTCCTGAGTCACCCCTCTCCCTGGTGTGGGAGGCACTAAGAATTCCTGGGGTTTCCTTTTCTTGCACGTGTGTCTGCAGCTAAGCGGTACATCGAGACGGACCCAGCCAGTCGGGATCGGCGGACGCCCATCACCGTGGTGAAGCAAGGCTTTGAGCCTCCCTCCTTCGTGGGCTGGTTCCTTGGCTGGGATGATGATTACTGGTCTGTGGACCCCTTGGACAGGGCCATGGCTGAGCTGGCTGCCTGAGGAGGGGCAGGGCCCACCCATGTCACCAGTCAGTGCCTTTTGGAACTGTCCTTCCCTCAAAGAGGCCTTACAGCGAGCAGAGCAACTCTGCTGTGAGTGTGTGTGTGTGTTTTGTTTCTTTTTTTTTTTTTTTACAGTATCCAAAAATAGCCCTGCAAAAATTCAGAGTCCTTGCAAAATTGTCTAAAATGTCTGTGTTCGGGAAATTAAATCCAATAAAAACATTTTGAAGTGTGTACTCTAGTGTGGCTCGTTTCCTTGTGCCCATCTGACAGTGAGAGCCAGCGTCTTCTCTGCCTGTGTCCCTGGTAATTCTGAGAATGGCCAGAGAGGTGCCTAGCATTTGCCTGTAAACTAGTAGAAAGGCTACATCCACCCTGTGCGTGAATCCTGGTGCCCTGAGAGGCGATGCCACAGTGAATTGAGAGGTGTGTAGATTGTCCTGGGGGATACCTATGTGAAAGGAAATAGGGAGGGGCCGGGTACGGTGGCTCACACATGTAATCCCGACACTTTGGGAGACCGAGGCAGGCAGATCACCTGAGATCAGGAGTTCGAGACCAGCCTGGCCAACATGGTGAAAGCCTGCCTCTACTAAAAATAAAAAATTAGCCAGGCGTGGTGGCACATGCCTGTAATCCCACCTACTCGGGAGGCTGAGACAGGAGAATCTCTTGAACCCAGGAGGCGGATGTTGCAGTGAGCTGAGATTGCGCCATTGCACTCCAGCCTGGGCGACAGAGCGAGATTCTGTCTCAAAAGAAAGGAAATAGGTGGGGAACCAAGGAAGACTGGGAGAGCCATTAGACCCTCGACGCAAGTCTGACTCTAGGTGGAGAAAAAAGGGAGAGAAGGTTGTGCAGAAGTGTCTTAGTGGTCATTTATTTAATCCAGGAAGATTTGGCAAAGCTTGTCGGCAGTCCCAAAGCCAAATTCAGTGTTCTTTTTAAATTTAATGGTATAGTCCCATTTTTGTTGTTTTCTATTGTGGCAAACTGTACGTAACACAGTATTTATTTTAACCACTTGTATGTATTTCAGTAACATTGCATATACAGTGTTGTGTAGGCATCACCACTCTCTGTACCCAAAACTTTTTGATAATCCCCAGTATAAATGCTCTGCCCATTAAATACCAATTCCCCATTCTTCCCTATTCGCCAGCCCCTGGTAACCTGTATTTTACTTTCAGTCTCAGAATTTGACTATTCCAGGGACCTCATATAAGTGGAATCATACAACATTTGTCCTCTGTGTGTGGCTTATTTCACTTAGCAGAATGTTTTCAAGACTTATCCGTGTTGTAGCATATATCAACTTCACTCCTTTTTGTGGCTGAGTAATATTCTACTGCATGTCTATACCACATCTGGTTTATTCAGCCATCAGTGGACTCTTTGTTATTTGTGCCTTTTGGCTATTGTGCATAAGGCTGCTATGAACATGAGCATCTGTTCAATTCAAAGTGTTCTTGAGCCAGAGTCAAAGTCAGCCAGCAAAGGAATCGTGTGTCTCTTGTAAGCAGGCGTGCCTTATCTACCCCCTGCACTCAGTCTTTGGGAGGCCTGGCCTTGGGACACATGTGGGATGAAGTTCAAAGCCAGCAGTCGGAGCCCTTATCAATTATATGCCCTGCAGTAGAAAGCAGGCAGGGTGCATCCTCATAGCTGCCACGTCCTGTAGCAGCTGCTTGGACCTTCCTTGCTGCCTCTGGTTCCCACAGATTCATTCTGCTGCCCCAAAGCTATGTGGAGAAATAACTGCAGCAGCTGCCAGCACAAGAGCTGCCCCCGGATGCTCTCAAAGTTTGCGGTCTTCAGGGTATGGGAAAGGGACTCTTCTGTGCCTTCTTGGTCCCCTGGGTCCTGACTCTCCACTCATGCTCAGCATGTCACACAGTCCCTCTTGGATATTTCTATGTTGTTTCATAATCTTTTCTCCTGGGAGACTAAACCAGTCCAAGAAACCTGCTGGAGGACATTCCCCAGTCCTCCCGCTCTGTCCTTTTGGTCTCTTCTCACCTTGTTTTCCCCCCCTCTTGTTCTGTGTCACCTCCCACCACCACTCCATCCCCATTGAGTTATGATGTGAAAGCTCCCAAGCATATGACTGTAAAAGAACAGAAACCAGCATGAGGGCTTAAATGATGGGCAGGCTGTGTGTGTGTGTGTGTGTGTGTGTGTGTTTATACTGTTGTCTCCAAAGCTGGCTGATCACCCAAATTGCCCAGGGAACTTTTTAAAAGCATGGATTCCCCAAGGGCCATTCCTCCAGAGATTCTGATTCATCGCAGAAGTGTCGAGGGTAGTGGAGAAGAAATTTTCTGGATGAAACATGGAGGGAAGATCAAGTCACTTTCAGGCAGAGGGTGCAGCTAGTACAGGCAGGGGGCTGTGAGGGGAACAGCGTGCTCAGGGACAGACAGCAGCCTGGAGTGGCAGGCCTCTGAGCTGAGAAGCAGGCTGGGGCTTTGAATGCCATACCAAGGGTTTGGACTTGATCCCATAATGCTTGCCTTGCCTACCCCCAAAGGTTTGCTTTCATGGTCAAAGCAATCAACTTGACAAAGTCCTGGTACAGAAGTGGCATTTACCACCCAAAGCTTCTAGGGCTTTCATGAGAGACAGGTAGAGGCCTGTCTAGACAGAGCTAGCTTACTTCCTAGAAATTAGTGGGAGGTAAAATTTCAGGTAGACCTGCCCATTAATTCTTCATTTCAGTTTATACCAGCGTTCAAGGGTATGGCTGTGGCCTCAAAAGACAGTTGTGCAATGCTCTGAGAAAGAAAATAGCCTGGGGCCACTGAGATGCTGCCTTCTTATTTTTCTCTCAAAGGCAGAAAAGCCAATCAGGAGCACTATCACTTCAACCACACATTTTATCTTTCTAACAGTTGCAGGCGTCATCGTCTCCTACAATGGAAAAATCATTGTGAAATAATGAGACAGATGCCAGAGGGACAACGCTAGGCTTGGTTCCTGTGTCCAATCTTGGGCAATTCAGTTGAACAGATATTTTGTACTTACTTTGTGCAAGGCATTATAGATATAATACTTAAAAGAAACTTTTGGAGCCTCAAGTTACCCACCTGCAAAATGGTAATGTTGCATTAATACCTAGCTGGAGGTGGTATAATACAGTGGCTAATAGCTGGCTTTTGGAGTCAGACCTCAGTTCAAATCTAGCTCTACCACTCATTAGCAGTGTGATCTTAAGTTCTTTGCCATTTCCTTAGCTGAAAAATGAGAATAAGAACAGTGTCACCCCACTTAAAATTCTCATGAGGATTAAGGGAGGTGATGCTTAGCACAATGTCTGGCCTATATATAGTAAGTGCTCAAAAATGGTTAAAAATAATGAAAGCACCTAGGCCACAGCAGAACCTAGTATTCAACCACGGAGGCAAAGGCCCAATGTACTGTGGATCAGAAAGGATGTTTTTGGCTGTAAGCAGTGGAGGGCTAACTCATACCAAATTAAACTGTAAGCACACTTATGTGCTCTCATACATAATCAGTTCAGAGTTGAGGGGGACTTCATGGTTGACTAAACGTAGTGGGCCTGAGTTTCCTGCTCATTCTCTTGGCCCTCGCTAGTCTGGTAGTAAAATATCTGTAGGTGTTCTGGTTGCTCCACACCCATGAACAGCAATGCCCAGAGGAAAAGAGGACTGTTTCTAGAAAAGTTTTCAGAAAAGGGAGGAGGAACTGCTCCCAAGTCCACGGAAAACCTTTCCTCAGGTCTCAAGAACCCATATTGGGTCACATAATCATTCCTGATGGAATCATGGGCTAGAAGGATGGAATTATTCATAGGCCAGTTAGGTTCATCCTAGCAGGTGGGGGTGAATTCTTCTCCTGAGGTCAGAGCGCTCAGGGGGAGGTATCTGAACAAAGTCATGGCTCCTAGGAAGGAGGGAGGAGATAAATGGATGCTGGGTAGACCGCCATTTTGTTGGAGACTTCTGGGGGCCAGATGTGGAACATTAAAAGTAATGGCTCCTTACAGTTCTGTGGCATCCAGTAATTAATTTTCAGACTGCTCAATTTCCAGTCATTTTCCCCCGGAATCTTTTAGGGAAGATTTGCAGCCTACATTATGATTACTATGTTTCTAGAGTTTATTGTAAAACCACAGTTTTAACAGCGGCTTCAATTTCCTTTCTCACTAAACTCTTCTGGCTACAGGGTAGATTGAAAGGGGCTGTATCCTATTAGCCAGTATGACTGGTTTAGGCAAATCCTAGGTGATCTGAGCCTGGGTCTGCTGTAGACCTGATGGTAACAACATCACAGGAAGAGATCATCACTAATATCCCCGGGGATTTTCCTGTGGCCTGGTCAACACAGCCAAATGAGATTATGAATGGACGTGAAAAAAGCTGTGTAAAGCGTCTTGCACAGTGCTGGCATTCAACCGTGGTTCCTTTTGCCTTCCTCTTGGTTCCTATAAAGTAAAAACTCTTCAGGTAACTGCATAGCTGTGTAGTTGGATCTTATACATGATCTAGCCCAGGATTTCTTAAGTCTTTGGATAGGTTTGGGAGTGGGGCCAGTGTACCCCCAAAGCATCCAAATTTGTGTTGTGCACACTACGTGCAGTTTTCACACGAAGCTCTATAGCTTCCAACACATTCTCAAAAGGTCTGAGACCCAAACAGCTGGACTATAATCTCCCTGTTTTACAGGTGAGGAAAATGAGGCTGAGAGAGCATATGACTTATCCAAGGTCACATTATAAGGTGGATGCTATAGCAAGGAAAGCACTCCAGAGCAGTGATTTTCAAACAGAAATATGTAGAATTCTATGAGGTGCTTCTGTGATTTTGTAAATATTAGATTCAAATTCCATGTTTAAAGTGGTAATAAAAACAGACAAGCCAAATGGAGAAATCGAATGTAGACTCTTGAATATAAGATTGGAACTCTTTCGTAACTCTAATATTGTTTTTCAAAACAGCCTCATTGTTCTCATTGAGTTACTTTATATTCAGTAAATGTTATAAATGTGAACTCAAGAATTTATCCTGGCAAAAGACACCGTAAACCTTTTACTGATGCAGTTACCTTTGAAAAAAGGGGTTTGCTGCTAAAGTAAGAGGAAGGGGCACTTGATTCACTATTTACTAGCCAAGTAACTGCGAGACCAGGTTTGTGAGTATCACAAGAAATGATATATTTTAAAATGCTACATAAGCTGAAAGTCTATGGAACACTGGTTTCCTCCTGCTCAGGACAGTGTGTTATGACATTTGTGGTTACAAATGCCCAATCGGGCCGGGTGCAGTGGCTCACACATGTAATCCCAGCACTTTGGGAGGCCGAGGTGGGCAGATCACCTGAGGTCAGGAGTTCGAGACCAGCCTGGCCAACACGGTGAAACCCCATCTCTACTAAAAATAAAAATACAAAAATTAGCCTGGCGTGGTGGCATGCGCCTGTAATCCCAGCTACTCAGGAGGCTGAGGCAGGAGAATCGCTTGAACCCAGGAGGCAGAGGTTGCAGTGAGCCAAGATCACGCCATTATACTCCAGCCTGGGTGACAAGAGCGAGACTCCATCTCAAAAAAAAAAAAAAAAAAAAAAACATAAATGCCCAATTGACTCTCCTCTTTTTATAATGAACTTTGGCTGAATTGGATGGCCCAAAACAAAAGTTTAAGTTTAGGGCCCGGTTAGGTGTGAATGTAAAGACAAATGAACTTTGATAGTCTTGGGAAAAGTTGTGATCTATCTACAAAATGGTGGTGGTGGTGTGTGGATGGGGGCACTAGAGGCAGGCAGTGTCACACGAAGATACACTGATACACCTCACAAATCTTTGGCATTAGACAGATCTGGGTTTGAATCCCAGCTCTGTTTCTTTCCGACCATGTGACTTTGGCTGTTTTAACCTTTGAGCCTTCAGTGTCCTCATCTACAAAATGGTGATAATAAAGTGTCTATCAAACCATTTTGAGATAAAATGATAGAATGTACATACACGTATTTGTGCACAGAGCTGAGTGACTGGTGCTCCCAAATGGTAGCCACTAATTCAAGACAGTTCTGTCAGATGTTGCAGGTAAAACACATTGGTTTTTTATCATTGTTTCTTTTTAAGTAAAGGCTATGTCTATGTGATTAACTGGGTGACAGCAAGAAGTGGGTTCCTGTCCCGTTTGGAGGAAGGCAAAAGAAAATGAAGTCAGTTAAAGCTTTGTGGTGGTGGAGGGTGTGTGTGGATCTCGAAACTCCCCAGGGAAAATGTGTGGGCCAGTGCACCAGAGGGTGCCTGGACCTGGGAGACAGCAGATGACCCACAGCAGCCTGTCCCCTTCCCCTGGCCCACAAAGCACACAAAGAAGCCAACCAGCCAGCTCAGAACCGGAGGATCTAATGTACTACTTCTGAAAACGGAAATCCACAGACATTCAATACAGGCCGAAACAGACTCTCACCCCAAAAATATTAGTAAAAGTGCATACACTTTATTATGTACATTGTTGGAAAGGGAGGCCACCTGGAAAAACTCCTGCACTGGCACTGTGTTCCTAGAGCTCCTTCTATGCATCCCTCCCAAGTGATTTAATTTCAACCGATTGGACTATGAATTCACAAGGCAGAAAAGTCAAGGTCATTTGGTATCTGGAGACAGGAGAACTCAAGGAACCAAAAGCACTGTTACTCTAAGTCTCAGAAAAGATTTTCAGTCAGGATATGGAGCCTCCTGGTCCTCAAGGGTGAACCACTTCACACAACAGATAAAACCATCATTTTAAAGTTCAAAATGTAAGTGCAACTTGAGTTTAAGTTGCACTGCTCCATACCTCTAATAAACTCAGCTAGGAGCCAGGATACATGGTAGTTCAAGGCTTCCTAAAATAAGCTTGAAATTGGGGTACAGGGGAAGGGATATCCATTGGCTGGATGGACAGAGTAGCTGAGCTAAAGAGAGCTATAAAGGCTCGTGCTGGGAAAGAAAGCTGTTATGCTTAGACTTCTCTAGGTGAACTCAGAGTCTCAGCGAGGAAATGTTACAAATGTCACCCGCCAGCTTTCTGGCCAGTAAGCAGAATGCCAGGTTGCTCAGATTCATAGACATTTGCAAAACAGAAGATGTCTCCTAATATTATAGACTAAGAATTTGTTGTCCAGAGGAGCTGACCAGTTCCTCTTTCAGCATCAATATACATGATAGAAGAATGACTAGGTAAATTTAAAAAGACCTACATCTATATAGATATTGTAAGTTTGACAGTACCTGCCCAAGGTCATTAGACACTATATTAGTCAATATACTGTGAATTCCTTATACTACGTAATGAATGGGTTTGTAATCAACATATTTCACAGTGTACCACAGTTAACAGCATGCAGATAGTAAAATATAATGGTTTCCTGAAGTTATCTCTTAAAAAAGTATTTTAGTCCTTAAGCTATTCAAATAGATATATAACAATTGCATATAGAATGTAGAGAAAATTCTATTACAAAATTAAAACTATTTAAAACCTGATATATGAAAATAGGCAACAGTGAGAAAAAAGCACTTTTGTGACAAATATTTAGCTGGTTTGAAAGACAGAACAAGGAGGAATCATTTACTCATAAAGAAGGTTCAAATAAGTTAAAACATGGATGTATTTTTAAAATGACCACTCTAGTAGTGAATTTAAAAGTCTTTGAAGGGTTAGAGTAATCTTTTTCATTAGTCTTGGCTATTTCCTCTAGTTCTGACAAGTACAGGCAAGAAAATGGCTACTCTCAAGTAAGGATTATTCTGAAACACGGTCTGGATTTAGAAAATAAATGAACATTAGGGGAATTTCCTAACCAGGTGTGGTAGCTCATGCCTGTAATCCCAGCACTTTGGGAGGCAGAGGTGGGTGGATCACCTGAGGTTAGGAGTTCGTGACTAGCCTGGCCAACATGGTGAAACCCCATCTCTACTGAAAAAAAAAAAAAATACAAAAATTAGCTGGGCATGGTGGCATGAGCCTGTAATCCCAGCTACTGGGGAGGCTGAGGCAGGAGAATCTCTTGAACCCAGGAGGCGGAGGTTGCAGTGAGCCGAGATCATGCTATTGCACTCCAGCCTGGGCAACAAGAGTGAAACTCCATCTCAAAAAAAAAAAAAAAAAAGACTCTCTGGAGGTAAGGCACGTATGACCTAGAGAAGCTGGTTGTGGTGTAAGGTCATCACTTTCTGCAAAGCATGTATCCAGTCAGTGGTGTCAGGTGGCAGTTACAGCCCAGGTTCTTGCCTCTGGCCTGGGTGCTTAGGGGATTCAGAATGAGTCAGTGGAAGTCAAAACAAGAGGGAGCTAACCTACTACATAATCATCTAAAAATACAAACTTTTAACTATTTTAAGACTAACAGATTACCTTCTATAAATCACCAATCTCTCAGTATTTACAAGCTAACAATTCTTTCACCTATTTTTATAACTGCTATACATTCTGGGAACACCACAATTGACATATGGAAAAAGAAAAGCCCTACCCTCTCTTTATGAGTTAAAGGCTAATTTGGTCCCCGACTTCACGCTTGGAAGGCTAGCGCTCATCTCTGCACTAGCCTAGATGGCTGTGTTTTGCCCCTATGATTCCTTGCAGCATATCTATGGGCAGAGGGAAGACAATTGTTGAGTTTTTCTCAGCAGCAATGGTGGTCAGTGTCTGCAGGTATCGGAGCTGAAGGGCTGCAGGAGATTCAGTGATGACCATGGAGGCTTCTTTCAGAGCCCTGGATGCATTCATTTCTCCTTCGGCTGCAATAACCTATGGATGGGTGAAAGGAGGGGTTGAAATGGAGAAAACCTCATGGGGACACGCAGCACTCTTCAACCGGGGGTATGTATACCTCAGGTGGTCCACAAAACTTTCCAGGGTGTATGCCAGAGTAGTTTTAAGGAAATCAATTTCTACATACTCAGTTTCCATACGCTTCTTTTTCTGAAACTGACTTGCCTGACTAGTGCCTGGATCAAGACATTCTCTTTTACTATAGCCTTTCTCCCATTTTCCAGGGTAACAAACAAAGGGATAATTCAAAATACTGTGCAGGATTGAGAAAGCAAGTAACTTTAATGACTGCAGGCAAATCCTTTTGCAAGTCAGCAGCATTTCCAATTCTCTGACGAGTACCTTACTAAACTGAAAGCTGACAGGTCATTATAAATATTTTTTGATGAAAGACTGTGATATGATTTTTTTAGCACATAAATTCAAAGTGCTAAGAACTGTATGATACTACTTTAAACAAAACTTCCATTTCCATCTACTTATTTATGTAAATAAGGTTTCAAAGTCCTTATAGCTATAAAAATGAAAAATAGGAATAAAATTGATGCTGAATCCTGTCTCATTCCAGCATTAAACAACAGCCATCTATACATGTATGATTTAATTCTCATTCATCTTATGAAGACAAGCATTTCTAGTAAAAATTGACTTCTGGTACTCGGTGCAGTGGCTCACACCTGTAATCCCAAAACTTTGGGAGGCCAAGGCGGGCAGATCACTTGAGGTCAGGAGTTCGAGACCAGCCTGGCCAACATGGCAAAACCCCATCTCTACTAAAAGTACAAAAATTAGCCGGGCGTTGAGGCAAGCACCTGTAAACCCAGCTACTCGGGGGGCTGAGGCAGGAGAATTGCTTGAACCCGGGAGGTTGCAGTGAGCCGAGATCATGCCACTGCTGCACTCCAGCTTGGCTGACAGAATGAGAATCTGTCTCAAAAAAAAAAAAAAAAAAATTGACTTCTTATTTAGGAGAAATTCTGAAATGTTTGTAGAACCTTGTTTTTAGTTACAGGAAATTTTTAAAAATTAATTCTAACTTACGGACTAAATATGTTGCAGTATGTTAATAAAATAATTCATGACAAAATATATGTTAGGAAAAGAATCTGGCGGAAGTGAAGATGCAATAAAAAACTTAGGTTTAAGAAGAAGAAGAAAAAAACAATAAAAAGCTCCTGACTGTTAAGAGTTTACTTACATATTTTTAATGGATAACTAAATCATTATTATTTCTCATTGGGTACATTTAAAAGAATGATGTTAACAGTTTTATTTTAAAATGTCAATATTTACAACCTGCCAGGAATTATATTCTTGGCAAGAACATAAATTCAAGATGAAAATTTTTACATGCCGATTTAAAATGTTTGATGGACTTTTTAGTTTTTCTAAATTCTGTAAGGGGTTTCACAGGCAAAAAAGTTTGAAGATCACTCGAGTAGTGGACAGAACAGGAGTTCTGGAGTCAAATGGACTTGAGGTCAAATCCCAGATCTAACATTTACCAGCCGAATGTCCTCAGAGAGGTTACTGAACATCCTGAACCTCAGTTTCCCATTCTTAAAGCAGACTAACATGTACTTCAGAGGACCACTTGCGAGGAAGACAGAGAAAGTATGTAAAGTGTTAAATGAATAAAGGTGG
This sequence comes from Gorilla gorilla gorilla, assembly GCF_029281585.2. NCBI lineage: Eukaryota > Metazoa > Chordata > Mammalia > Primates > Hominidae > Gorilla > Gorilla gorilla. The sequence goes on from NC_073237.2 coordinate 117,705,308, forward strand.
CTATTATAGAGGAATGGCAAGTGACAAGACCTGATTTTTGGGTCCAACTATGCTTTAATGCACAAAAGATTCAAGGTAGTTACTTTAATTCATAATCCTAGAAGAAGGAAAGGTATTAAGACACCATAATTATCAAGATTAAAAGTACAATTTTTTTTCTCCAGGTTATTATCCTCACTTGAATCTTGAATAATTAATGGTCCATAATACTCCATGAATATCAGAATTGGAGGTGATGGTCTTATGCCCAGTGAGATTTCATTCACTTACACAGCAAAATTTGGGGGCCTTCTAGGGTTAATAAGCCCTGTGTAGGAAAAGCTAAGGATAGAGTGGAATCCCTAGCCTTCTTCAGCTCCTGGTCAGGTAGGGAAGGCAGACATGGAAGTAGATCATTGCATTCTAGTGTGATAAATGCTGACAGACATATGTACAAGGCACAGTGCTAGCACACAGAAGAAAGCAACTTTTCCAGAGGGTGACGTGGTGAGGTTATAGAAGTTGAATATTAAATGATAAAATGTTTGCTGTTTAGAAAAAGATGAGGAAGAATATTTTGGGCAGAACACATGAAATGGTACTGAGGTATAAAAATGGTATATTCCAGAAAACTGTCAATGGCTGAATACTATGGCAGGAAGAGGGGAAAGGTGGGGGATGAATGGGGCCGGGTTCTGAAGGGCAGTGAAGGCCAGGGTGTTTGGTCTTCATTCTGTAGGCAATGGGAAGCTGCAGAATGATTTTAAGCAGGTAAGTAAACTCCATCAGATCTAGTTTGAAAAAACTCTCTGACGGATGTCTGAGGTTAGAAGAGAAGGCAGTGAAAGCTGCTAGTGGAACTGCTTTAGAGTGGCCGGTGCGATTCACAGGTGGTGGGGACAGAGAATGAAATGGTTTGGGGAGCTATTCTCCCTCCCCGAAGGAGGGCGAATCAGTGGAATTTGGAGACTAGGTAGGAGGAGGAAAGGGGGACACAGGCTGAGACCCAGGTTTCCAGGTTTTGGTTGCATAGATTAGTGCCATTAATGGAGATAGGGTACAGAATATAGTACTCACTGAGAGAAAGGATCTAGTTCACAGGATAAAAACCTTAATTTATCAAAGCCACCCATCATGTCCTGCCTAGGTCTGTGAGAAGGGACAAGTGCCAGCTTTGCTCAAAGAAAACCACAGAACTGTATTCCAAGGTAGGCACTACAGAGAATACATCAGAAATCCCCTGCTATGAGAGCAGCAGGCTCTCATTTTTTCCATATCGTCTCAGATGTCCAATTAGGCACTTTTTTCTTTGGACATGGACCAACTGAAAAGATATCTCATTTCCCACCACCAATCAATACACAATCGCTTGGCTGAGAAGCCAGACCCACCGGGCTGGGCACACATTTTGTTCATAGAAAAGCCACACTGAGCAAGCTGCCAAAGATGTAAACAACACCACCGGCTTTGTCTAAATACAGGCCAAGTACACTCCGTTGATAGGATCTTAGAGAGGAAAGCAAGTTATTTGTGGGTTTGCATGACTTTTGTCAAATGTGCAGTAATCTCATAGCAATCAACATTTCATATTTATAGAACATCATTTTAAAGTCTGGCATTTTCATGTATGTGAAATTGGTGCTACCTGTCCCTTCTGTAGACCAGGTGGTCTGGGCAGAGGAAAAGGCAGAGAAAGGTGATCTGTACTTCTGCACTCCACCCTCTCAATTAATAGACTTCTACACCCAGAAACCTGAGCCCAAAAGCATGTGCCAGGTGTTTTTCTGAGAGTTATGAAAAGGAAATAAAAGCTGATGCAAACACAAAAGATATTACATTTCAGGCCACTAAGAGCTGGTCTAAACACTTTAAAAACCAAACCTAACATACAGAGAAACACGTAGGAGAATCTGTCCTCTTCTGTGACCGGCTTCTTTCATTCAAATTATGTGTGTGAGCACTTACATTCATTCTCTTTGCTATGTAGTATGCCTACATGTGAATAAACCAGACTTCATTCATTCAGCTAGGAATGGACATTTGGGTATTCTACAGTTTGGGTCAATGTGCTGCTGTGAATATTCTAGTACATGCCTTTTGGTAAACATATGAGTGCATTTCTGTTAGATTCATACTTAGGAGTTGGAGCTGCTGGCTCATAGGGTATACAAATGTTCAGTTTGAATAGACATTGCCAGACTGTTTTCCAAAGTGGTTGTATTAAGTTACACTGCCACCAGCAGAATATGAGAGTTCTAGTTCCTCTCTCACCCACACTTGGTTCTTTTCCGTTCTTTTCAGGCCATTCTGATAGCTGTCTAGTGTGACATCTGCTTATAATGTGAATTTGCATTTCCCCGATGGCTAATTAGCCTAAGGAATTCTTCTATAAAGTCTCTTAATCTTTAGATTATTCCACTCTATCTCACCTTTCCTGTGCAATTTATTTGTTGAAGAAACTGTGACCCCCCCTATTTTCCATGAGAATTTCAATACAATAAGCCTATGGTTGTTGCAGGGTTACTGTATTTTACAGAAGGGCTAGGCTCATTGTGATTCTATGTGTGAACTCCAAGACAGTCACTGCCCAGGTTCATGAGACTGCTTCTAGACTAACCCTACAGCCCCGTCCAAGTGGGAGCATGGCAATTCAGAATTCTAAGCGGTTTCTTCTATCTTTTCTTACTGTTATAAAGGGAAGATAGAAATTTTCTTTCCAAACTCTTAAGAATGCTATGGAAGAGGCTCATAGCCCATCCTGGGAAGTCAGTACTAGAGGAGGCAGTGAGGAGCAGAGGGGAATTCTAATTTCCACTGCCACTAATCAACTGTGCGACCTTGCGGACATCACTTAACTTTTCAGAGCTTCAATTTTTCCTTTGAATAGTGGGATGGCAAACAAGTTTCATTTTTTTTAAAGTTTTTATTATTTATTTAATTTAATTTTTTTGAGAAGAAGTCTTGCTCTGTCGCCTGGGCTGAAGTGCAGTGGCGCAATCTCAGCTCACTGCAACCTCCACCTCCAGGGTTCAAGCAATTCTCCTGTCTCAGCCTCCCCAGTAGCTGGGATTACAGGCGCCTACCACCACGCCAGGCTACTCTTTGTATTTTTAGTAAAGACGGGGTTTCACCATGGTGGCCAGGCTGGTCTTGAACTCCTCATCTCAGGTGATCCACCCACCTCAGCCTCCCAAAGTGCTGGGATTACAGACGTGAGCCACTGTGCTTGCCCTCAAGTTTTGTTTTTCAGAGCTAACTCTAAGCAGTTGAGGGTTGTTACCCGGAGTGCTATAGAAGGGTTCTGAGGCCAAGTCTAAGCTCAGAGGAAAACAGTGCTGTGGTTAATTACTAGCATGGGAATAGCAGGATGGAGTGCTAGCATCTGGGCTAGGTGTTTGCCACCTATGGAAGATAATCTCTGAGGATCCTTTGGGCTCTGACATTCTACGTAGTATATGTATGATACATTCTACTATTCAATCTGGTTTGGAAATGAGGCTTTTGCCTAATAACATATTCTAGTTAAAAGCAATTCCTAATTTTCAAAATAAGGAGATGATAGGGCACATTTAATAACATCATAAACATAATTTAATCTTCTAAATGTAACAGTTTTGAAAGAAGGCACTTGAGGGTTCTGCAGTACTACCAGGTTATCATCACAAAGCAACGATGATCATATTAGGCAAACCTAAAAATTCTGGTTAATACAAAATTCTGAAGTCGCATGTCAAATGAGCTACTATCCTATTTGATGCTGGCTAAGAAATTACAGTGACCAGTTTGTGGCTTAAAGGGCATCCTAAGAAAAGAACAGGGTTCTGTGGTCAGCCAATGACCACCAGCTACTACTATTTTCTAACAACAAATTGGTTTGCTCCTTGTGTCTTGGGAGATTTGTCAAGTCCACAGCAACTCCTCCTACGAAAACTGCTCCTCTTCTTCAACCCATTCACAGGCATAAGGCTGTGGAACCATATTATTATGCTATCTTTGCACTTTGACCAAAGTTGGACCAAAAAGACTCTCTCTTCTGTGAACGTGGAATTAGGGCTGGTCTGTGTTCTTTAGTGTTCACCTGGCAGACATGTAAAGCTGGGAGCTAGACATTCTCCACCACAAGCTATCTACAGTGAGATGTGGCACAGGAAAGGGAAGGACTAGTTCCCTGAACTGCCTTCTGGTTCCAATTTTGGTGAGACTTGCCCCTACTTCCTACCCTTGGATTTGGTGAGATATCCCTGAACTTTTACACATTATCATCTTTAAAGATACTCTTTTCTAGGTTAGGTTAACAAATATTTCCTCAGTGCCTCCCAGAGGGGCCATGCCACCCATGCAGGGTTAAGACATAGGCAGATGATGATGAAAAGAAGGAAGAAAAAAGGCAGATGTCAAAGTAAGAGAATATAAACAAGAGGAAAAGAGAGAATGAGGAATAGGAAACAGTAAAAGGGAAAAAGAGCCTGAGAAAAGAAACAGAACAAAAAAGAAGCCAAAAATAAGTAAGAGATGGGTGGTATGGATGGAATGGTGACCCACTTGCTCCGAAGCTGGAACTGTTAATTTGACCTTAATATGGAATTGGGAGAATAAAGTATGGTACACACAGTCATAAAAGAATGAGGTAACTCTACATGTACTGATATGCCCATAGATATTAATATTAAATGAAAAAAGCAAAGCGCAGAACAACATGTGCAGTATAACCCTACTTTTGTAAAACAAACAAGCCAGTAATCCAAAAACCTGGTCAAATAAAATCCAAATACACTCAACTGTTAGGAGTGGTGACCTCTGGGGGAATATGATTTGAAGTTACGGGGAGGGTTTTCATTTCTACTAACTTTACCACTTCAAGATTATTTCAAGTTTTGACAGCAAGCATGTTTTACGTTTTTTTATAATTATTAATAAAAGAGAAAACTCAGTAAGAAAAACAAGTTTAAAAAAAAAGTTACCTTGGCGCGGGCCTCGCGGGACGCTTCTGCTTCTGCAGCCATAGCTCTCTGGAGCTGCACAGGTAGTTTCACATCCTTAATTTCCACACGCTCCACCTTTATTCCCCAGGCATCAGTGGCATCATCCAGAGTAGACTGTTAGGAAGAGAGAAGGCAAGCTAAATCTGCTCAGCCCAGCCCAGATGCCGACAGAGGCTGTATTCATTGGGATTTGGAGGAGATAAGGTGCTGGGGAGAGTTGTGGAGAGACAGTTACCCCACGGTGGAACGAATGGTGACGCAGGGGCTGGCTCACTGATCCTGATTCTGTTGCTAACAAGCTAACGCAGGGGTTAGCAGCTTCTTCTAAAAGGGCCATATAGTGATTGTTTATTTGTAGTCTCTGTCTCGACTATTTAACCCAGCTGTTGTAGTCAAAAGCAGCCATGGATAATATATAAATAAATGGCTGTGGCTATACTCCAGTCAAACTTTACTTACAAAAACTACAGCCTGTAGGCTACAGTTTGCCAACTCCTGAGCTAATGTGACTCTGTGTAAGTCATATTACTCCTTTGTGCTTCAACTTCCTCCCTTTAGAATGTCAGGAATGAAACCACACATCTATTTCATAGGCTGTTGTGCATATCAAATACGATCATAGATTTTACCCACGATGAAGTCTATACAAATAATAAGAATCCAGAGTTATAGCACTTTATCTTTTTTGAATAAGCTATGCTTAACTGAATATCTGTTACTCAAGAAAGACTGGAAAGCACAACAGTTATAATTCATGGGACTCACACACAGAATAAAGCTTTAGGAATACCTACACTATCTTGTAGAATAGCCTCTGTTCTAAACAAAAAGGTTATTACTGATTCTGGAAAAAAATACACACTGAAGAAATTTTTTAAAAAATGTACGCATGAGTGTTATGAACTCATGAACTGCTAATGTGAAAAATGTCCGCTCCTGCCAAATTTGAAAAATTTTTACTATGAAGAAAAAAAAACGGTCACAGACCCCCACAACTTGAATTCATAAAAGGTTCTCAAACAACCATTGACTCTTTGCTTCATTTTTCAGCTTCTGGGGGGTAACAGCATTGACATACTCCCCACCTGCATGTTGTGTGCAATTTCTTCTCTGTCAGAGAGGATCTGAGAAAGGTTCTTGGTGCCCAGAACATTCCTCAGAGTAGTTTGTGCCAAAAGACGGGTTGCTGAGTCAGCGTTGGTGATATTTGCCACAGCCAGGGTTGCATTCTGAACGCGGTAATAGACCACACCATCCACGCTAATTGTCACTGAATCCTTTGTGAGGATCTACAAGATGAAGGAAGCAATTTTACATCTGTCAATGACTTTTTTTTAACATAACTGTAAGGAATGTTATTCTACAGAATATCTTATAACACTAGCTGATTTTCTTTAGTAAGGAATCAGAAAGTTAATTATATCTTTTAAAATTTAATAAAATAAATTATTCAAGTCCATTAATTCATTCAATCATACAAATAATATTGAGATATCACTCAACAGCAGGCACTGTACTAGGTACCAGGGATTAAGGTAGGAAAAAAACTTGGTTCCTCCTTTGAAGGAGGTTAGGGAATCAAAGGAAACTCTTAGGGGCAGCTGTGGGTGGCAGGGGTGATACCTGAATTGAATCTTGAAGAAAGGAATACAATTTTTCTGAGGGTGTTGGGTGGAGTGGAAGAATATTCAAGAGAGAAGCACTAGAGAGTCAAGGTTTGATAAACTACAAGTTCCACAATATTACTGGAACAAAAAGTGCATGGGGAATGTTTTTAAAGGGCAAGGTCAGCATAAAAACATATTTTACAGCATGCTACATAAAAATGCTAAACATGACATATTTTTGTTTTAAGCTAAGAAGTTATCTGAGTGAGAGGCTCCAGGAAAATAGTTACGTCCATCACTTAAAACTCACTGGGACTCAGGTTTCTCATTTGTAAAGTAGAGATTAATTATAGTACCTACTTTGCATTCTTGCTAGAATTAATGCGTTAAATACATTCAAGTGCTCAGAAAAGTTCCTGGCACATAAGAGCTGTCTTATTATTTCATCTTGGATAATGGTGGTAACTTTACTGAATAAAACATTGACTTGATTAACTGTAATAAGTTAATTTAGATAATAATAAACAAGCCAGCTGGGCATGATGGCATACACCTGTAGTTTCAGCCACTCAGGAGGCTGAGGCAGGAAGATTGCTCCAGCCTGGGAATTCCAGCCTCTCTCACTAACAACATCAGGCTGGCACCTTTCTACTGATCATTTAAATGTCCTTCTCTCTGTGAAACTTTCTTGGCTTACTTGGCAGAGTTAAGCACTCTTCCCTTGCACATCCACTGCACCTTACTGTAGTGACATTATTTATTCACATTTCTACTTCTCTCTTAGACTATGAATTTCTTCAGGGCAATTCTTTGTAACTCTAACACTGGCAGAGTACTTGAAACATAGCGGGTAGTCAATAAATGAGAGAGGAGCTGAACTGAAATGTGGTCCTGAGAATAGTGACCGATGAGGAACACAGCAGTGAGAGTTAGGAGACCTGAACTGAGTCCCAGCTCTGCCTTCAGGTCCCTGGATGGCCTCTAGCAAGGTTTTTAACCCATTTGACCAACAGATTCCTCATTTGTGAGATGGTGCTAATAATACTGCCTAATTCTATCCAAATTTCTGTGAAGATCAAATAAGAACATACTTGTGAATGAAGCCCTTTTGAAAGAGTAAACAGCTATGAAAATGGAAGGTAATAATAACAATGTTGTAACATGGCTGTTTAGCCCTGCCAGACATCAAAGCAGTGATCCTTTTTTAGTAATCTCAAAACACTTCTAACATGGAAGAGAAGTGGAGGATTTATAAATAAATGTACAGTGTATTACCATCTTGTATGAAAACTAATTATTTCCCATGACATGATGGGAAAATGTGTGTCATTCCCAAATTCTTGCCACTTTGACTTTGCCACAGCTTCTTTCTAAAGCTACAGCTTCTCTGCCTACTGTTTATCATCGGCAAGGGTTTATCTCCCTTCACAGAAACTTCACAGGGGATCAGAAAAAGGATTGCTGCCAAGTTCCAATCTGCTTTGCATTCAGCAGCTTGCAGAAGAGGAGAGGGCCACTGGAAAGCAGAAGCTTAAACAGCAACTCTGCCAGATGTCTGTAATGTTTATAGTGGAAAATGCCAGAATGTCCAGCTACCCTGAAAGGGGCTCCTTCTGAGACTCAATCTTCCTTAGACGATGGGAAAACATACAGAGAATACAGTGATACTCTCAGTCTTGTTCTTATGAGTAAAATGTGGGCAAAATGATTCCTGGCATCACTAACTTTGGGTGGATTATAAAGTCTGACCCCACCCACTTCTTGGATCAGTACCAACAAGGAAGTTCCTAAGCTGGTTTCTGGTATTTGTGACATGAGAAGGCAACATGGCCAGGCTCCATCACCATGCTGAGTATCTGGCCTTTGGCCAGGAAACACTGACAGCATTCTTCTGTCCTTCCCCCTTCATGATGTTTTCAGGTTTTCTGTATGCAACGGTTATTAAGTCTCCTAAGGACATGGTTCCCAGGATGGCCATCACTTTTTCGGGGGTATGAGGGAGCTCATGTACAATGCATTTAGCATGGAGCTGTGGAAAAAACAGCACTATACAAAGAATCCAAAGAGCTCAATTTTAGTCTTGGCTCTGCCACTGTAATCTGGAGGAATTCCTTTGTTTCACTGCAACTATATACTTTCTAGGGATTCTGCCGTGAGTTTCATCTATGATAATATTTGTGAAGTAGTTTGAAAAGGCACAAAATAATCACTAGTATAAAATATTATGTTTTATCTAAAATGCCCAACAAGCAGTTTCTAATTCTTTGGTTTCTAACCAATTTATCTAGAATAAAACCTTAAGAAAAAAAAATAATGTACTAATAGGGTTTTCTATCAGAAACCCATAGAAGAGAAATGTGGTAGTAAAAATGTTGATAGTAATAACAATGATGATATTATTATACTTACATTAGCATTACACTATGTTTTGTAATAATCATCCCTCGGTATCTGTGGGAGATTGATTCTAGGACTCTCAGAGGATACCAAAATCCAACGATGCTCTCTCTTATATACAGTGGCACAATATTTGCATATAACTTATGCACATCCTCCTTTATACATTAAATCCTTTCTGAAGTATTTATAATACTTAACACAATGTAAATACAACGTAAATAGTTGCTATACTACACCGTTTTTAAAAATTTGTATTATTGTACCATTGTCAATTGCTTTTTTCCCTAAATATTTTTGATCCATGGAGCCAACCGTATAATCTATGTACATTTTCCTGTATACTTTAAATCATCTCTAGATTACTTCTATTATCCAATACAATACCTACACATCACTTTATTCATGTGGATTCAATGCCATGCTTGATGCATGGCAAATTCAAGTTTTGCTTTTTGGAACTTTGTGGAGTTTTTTCCTAATATTTTCAGTCTGCGGTTGGCTGAATCCCTGTATGCAAAACCCATGCATGCAAAGGGCCAACTGTAATAGTAACAGTAAGAACTTATATAGCACTTACTATTTATCAGCCATTGCTCTAAGCACTTGGCACATATATCTCACTTCTCAGAACCACCTTATACAGTAGTTTTACTATTACAAATGTCTATTTTCTGGATGAGGAAACTGAGGCACAGAAAAGTTAAAGAACTTGCTTAAGGTCACTGAGCTAGAAATGCTGAAGGCAGTCAAGGTCTAAAGCCTGTGCTCTGGCAGGGAACGGTGGCTCATGCCTGTAATCCCAGCACTTTAGGAGGCCAGAACAGATCACCTGAGGTCAGGAGTTCGAGACCAGCCTGGCCAACATGGCAAAATCCCATGTCTACTAAAAATACAAAAAAATTAGCCGGGCGTGGTGGCGCACATCTATAGTCTCAGCTACTCGGGAGGCTGAGGCACGAGAATCACTTGAACCCAGGCGGCGGACGTTGCAGTGAGCTGAGATCGCACTACTGCACTTCAGCCTGGGTGACAGAGCAAGACTCCAATTAAAACAAACAAACAAACAAAAATTTAAAATAAATAAATAAATAAAGCCTACACTCTAACTATTCTGTCCCTCATTGTAAAGCACTTTCACATATGATATCTCAGTTATTCAAAGAAAACCTTACCTCCTGAGGAGGAATATCAAATGAAATAGTCCTCATGTCCACTTTGATGAAGCTGTCAGTGCATGGCAGAATAAAAAACAAACCTGCAACAAAGATATACACATTATACAGACACCAGCAACCTAATCAGTTCACTTCTCCATTCAGTTTTAAGAAAATCAACCTAGTGAACTGAAAAGTCACCAGTTCATCTTCGTGAATGAGCCAGAAGCCAGGAATGATAACTTTGATTCCTCTTGCTTACTTCCCACAGCTGACTGTCTCCACTAAGGTCTGTGGAGTTCATTTCCTTAATCTACTGTTGCTATCACTCTTCTCCCCACCGCCCCACTGGGACCAATGCAATCGTTTCCCAGGCCATCTTTCTATTTTTTGTAGTTTCTCTCCTATAATCTATTTCCTAAGCTGCACGCAGAGCAATCCCCCCTAAAATACAAACCCTCCCCCACGCATGGTCCTGCATAACCCGCCTTTGTTCCCCTCTTCAGCCACTTCCTCTTTCTTCACACCCTGCACTCTTGCTGGACTGATCTACTTGCAGTTTCTTGAATCTGCAATACTCTCCTCTTTGTTGCTCTGTGTATGCTGCTATTTCCGCTGCAAACACCTCCTGTTGGTTAACACCTTTTCAGACCTCAAGACTCAGTCAAGATGTAACTTCCAGAAAGCCTTGACTCAGCCTACTACTAGTTCAGATCAGTAACACTTCTCTGGTTTTCTCTTTTCTCACAGCTCTCTGTGAGTACTTGATCATAATACTTATCACATAGGATTGTAGCTATCTGTTTCCTTGTTGGTTCCTACCACTAGATAGGAAGATCCTTGAGGGTAGGGACTGTGTTTTAGTCTCCCTTGAATTCCCAGAACCTGGAACACAGTAGGAGCTTAATTGAAGTTTGCCAAATGAATGACTGAAAGTCTTTCTTTGGTAGAGATTCTCATGCTCAAACTTATATAGCTGTACTATTCTTGGCCTAGGTGGTAATCTTATCAGCTCAAATGGGAAGGGGAGGGGAAGGGTAGGAAGGAAAGGGTAACAAAAGATTGGCTAGAACCACTGCTATTGTTATACAACTCCTGCTACATGAACTCTTATCTAAGACAGAGTAGAAGAGGCCCTCATAAGGGAAATCACGTCAATAAAAAAAATTTAGACTGGGCACGGTGGCTCACATCTGTAATCCTAGTGCTTTGGGAGGCTGGGGTGGGATGATTGCTTGAGGTCAGGAGTTGAAGGCTGCAGTGAGACATGAGCATGCCACTGTACTCCAGCCTGGGCGACGGAATGAAACCCTGTCTTTAAAAAAACAACTACATAAAAATAAAAAAAATAAAAAGAACTTTAGTTTTCAGATAAACAATCTAGAATCCCAGTACTGACCAGGTCCTTTGGCTCCTCCTTGTAAAATGCGACCCAGTCTAAAGATGATGGCTCTTTCATACTCTTTTATAATCTAGAATAAAAACATGAATGATAATTTAACATGAAGAGTACAAATATATACATGCATGGCTTCTTAAATATATATTTCTGCTCTAAACAGATTAGATGCCTCGTCTTTTTTCTTTAGAACCAGATCATATCTATAAATCACATGTCCAATGTTTACCTTCTCAAAGCTTATTTATTATTTTCTTACTGATTACAAAAGCAATAGATATTCACTGTATAAATTTAGGAAGGACAGAATAGTATACAGAAACAAATCCATAACCTCACTCCTCAGCTGTTAACATTGTTATTCAGTTACTCATGCAGGCCAGGCACGGTGGCTCACGCCTGTAATTTCAGCATTTTGGGAGGCCGAGGTGGGCAGATCACGGAGGTTAGGAGTTCAAGACCAGCCTGGCCAACATGGTGAAACCCCGTTTCTACTAAAAATGCAAAAATTATCCGGGTATGGTGGTGGGCGCCTATAATCCCAGCTACAAGGGAGGATGAGACAGGAGAATCACTTGAACCGAGATCGCACCACTGCACTCCAGCCTGGGCCACAAGGTGACTCCGTCTCAAAAAAAATAAAATAAAATAAAAATAATAATAATAATCCCAGCTACACGGGAGGCTGAGGCAGAAGAATCGCTTGAACCTGGGAGGCGGAGGTTGCAGTGAGCCGAGATCACGCCACTGCACTCCAGCCTGGGCGACAGAGCAAGGCTCTGGCTCAAAAAAAAAAAAAAAAAAAAAAAAATTACTCATGCACTGTTAATTCAGAAACACAAAAAGCTGAAGTCTTCACAGTTTTTCTTCTGATTCCCTTAAGAATAAATTGATCTGAAAATGCTTGGAGCATATTTTATCTTCTTAGAAATATGTAAATAATAGTCATATATCAAAGTATTAACAACTTTGTAGAAAAAATAACCAGCACTGAGGGTATTTATGACGTGCCAGGCATTGTGATAAGTACATTTAGACACATAATTCATTTAATCCTCGCAACACTCCTGTGAAGTAGGTACTGTTACTTTCTCCCATTTTACAGGTGAGGAAACAGCAAAGGTCACACAATAAACAGTAAAGCCAGCAGTCAAACCCCATCATCCTAACTCTGAAGAACTTGTTCTCTCAGAACCATCTCACATCCCTGGCCCCAGGAAATTTTTGATGGTGATCCTTACTTTAGCCCACGGGGAAGGGCAATGGCTGAAAAGATGTTTTAAGGTTCCATTTTAATAGGCGGGTAGAAGAATAAATTTTCCAAAGAAAGATGAAGAAATAAGAATTATAAGAGAGAGAGACAGTCTGTTTCTTTCTCACACACACACAGGCACACACGAAGTAGGTTTATGGAGGTAGGAGTTGACCCCTTCCCAGAAGTGAATGAAATGTTCTTTACCTTTATGCACATCCATATTGAGATTGGGAAAGTTATAACGGTGAATAAGAATGAGAACGCCACCAAAATCCATCCGCAAGGTCCAAGGCCCTTACTGGGGCTGTCTGTTGAAAACAAAAAATATACAACTCTCACAACTGTTACTAGCATAATCACCACCATCTTCATCCTTACCATTCGCTGAATACCTATGTGCTTGGCACTACACCAGCTGTTTTACATGAATTTCCCCATCTAATCCTCATACAGCCCTGAAGTGTAAGTACTACTTTCCCTTATCTATGTAATGTCATAACACAAGTATATTTCCACATTACTCATTACTTTATTCAGCAAACATTTATTAAGCATCTACTATTTATTAGGCCCTCTGCTTTGTACTGAAATGATAACAATGAGTAAGACCCAATCCCAGCTTTCAGGGTTAAAGTTTAGTGGGAAAGTCAGACAAACACATAATTATAATATTAGGTGGTAAGTACAGATATAGAATATCTGTTCAGAATATTTTGAAGACACAGAATGAGTTAACTCATGCAGTTAGGATGGAGGTGAGAAAGGCATGGGGTGGGGAGGTGATGGTGGCTGTCAGAGGGTTTCCTGAAGGATGTAATAGTAAGAAAATATCAATGAAAAGAAAGTGGAGGCTGGGCGTGGTGGCTCACGCCTGTAATCCCAGCACTTTGGGAGGCCGAGACAGGTGGATCACTTGAGGTCAAGAGTTCAAGACCAGCCTGATCAACATGATAAAACCCCGTCTCTACTAAAAATACAAAAATTAGCTAGGCGTTGTGGTGAGTGCCTGTAATCCCAGCTACTGGGAAGGCTGAGGCAGGAGAATTGCATGAACCCAGGAGGTGGAGGTTGCAGTGAGCCAAGATTGCACCACTGCACTCCAGCCTGGGCAACAGAGGAAGAATCTGTCAAAAGAAAAGAACAGAAAAGAAAAGAAAAGAAAAGGGAAAGAGGGAAAAGGCATTAGAGCATTTTAGCTAGGAGTACAGTACGAATAAAGGTGAAAACCATATGATATGAGTATAAAGTTGTTTAGAGCCTCTTTTTAAAAATTCCACCTGTAAAATACTTCACTAGGTTTATGCAGCATCATTTATTGCCCACTTCCTGATTACACAGGTTGTTTGATTTCTTAGTGCTATAAACAGTGTTGTAGTGAACATCTTTGTACAGTTTTCCTCTCACATTTCTAATTGTTTCCTGTTCCTGTAATATGCAACAGCTTTTCCGTCTGATTACAAAGGTAATAATGCAAAAAATTCACAGAAGTATAACAAAGGAGGGAAAAATTACTTTAAATTCAGAGGTATTTTGGTATATTCTTTGAAAATTTTCCTAGTGTACACACCATATTTTTAAATGATATATATATATATATTTTTTTTTTTTTTTTTTTGAGACAGAGTCTTGCTCTGTTGCCCAGGCTGGAGTGCAGCAGCACAGTCTCACCTCACTGCAACCTCCACCTCCTGGGTTCATGCGATTCTCCCGTCTCAATCTCCTGAGTAGCTGGGATTACAGCCACCTGCCACCACGCCCAGCTACTTTTTGTATTTAGTACAGATGGGGTTTCACCATGTTGGCCAGGCTGGCCTCGAACTCCTGACGTCAAGTGATCTGCCCACCATGGCCTTCCAAAGTGCTGGGATTACAGGCATAAGCCACTGCGCCCGGCCTTAAATGATATTTTTAAAAATAAATAAATAAATAAAATGTGTAACCTATTTTTCTTCCCTGTAGCTATTCTCTTTCACCTTCTTTTTTGGCCTTCGTGGTTGTGCATTTGTGTTTTTGAAGTTACACTTGCATAAAGTTTAAAAAGTCAAACCATTCTATATGATTAGTACAAAAAAGGGCATTCCCATGCTCACCTCTTCCGATTTCCTCCTCCTCAAAAACATTTGCTATTTTGACCATTTTGATATCTACCTCCATATTTCTAAATAATACGCTTTGCGGCTGGGTGCAGGGGTCACGCCTGTAATCCCAGCACTTTGGGAGGCTGAGGAGGGAGGATCCCTTGAGCCCAGGGGTTTGAAACTAGCTTGGGCAACATAGGGAGACTCTGTCTCTACTTTAAAAAATAATAATAATAATAATAATATGCTTCTGCCAGGCATGGTGGCTCACGCCTGTAATCCCAGCACTTTGGGAGGCCGAGATGGGAGGATTGCTTGAGCTCAGGAGTTTGAGACCAGCATGGGCAACCTAGTGAGACTCCCATCTCTACTTGAAACTTTTTTAAAAAAATTAGCTGGGTGTGGTGGCACACACCTGTAGTCCCAGCTACTGAGGAGACTGAAATAGGGGGATTGCTTGAGCCTGGGGGTTCATGGCTGCAGTGAGCTGTGATGTACCCCAGCCTGGACAACAAAGTGAGGAAAGAAAGAAAGAAAGAAAGAAAAGAAAGGAAGGAAGGAAGGAAGGAAGGAAGGAAGGAAATGCTTGTTTTGTTACTTCTTGCTTTTTCAGTTTTGAGGACTATTAACTTTCTACTACAGAAAAAGATTTAGTTCTCTTTCCTCCCCGTTACCCCCACCACAAACTTATACCCAGCTTTCCAATATAATTACATCATAACTTCATTTAGATCAATATGAGATTTTATATTATGAATTTGTAAGTGCAATTTAAAGCTAAGCCAAGTAGTGAGGTATCACTGGTTTTCTCTTCCTGTACTATTTTTGTTTTTTCTGGAGTTCCTGTCTTATTTTTTCCCTTTGTTCGGTTCTCAACGTACTTATTGATCCAACCTTAAATCATTTGCCTAAATTTCCTCTCAAAGAGGTCAGGTATACTATCAATTTTATCTTCTGGAAGAATTCTCTCTCAGAGCCTTGTGTGGACTTCCTTCATCTGGTGTGCACGGCTATCATTCTGTGATTGCTTTCACTATCATCCTGGGAACTCCCATCACCTCAGTGTTGTGTTCCTATTTTCTGTATCCAGTGTCATCCTCATTTTTAGTTTGCTTTTCCTTTCTGTAGAGGACATAGGGACTGAGAAGGCCAAGGGATATAGTAGGTTTTCTTATCAACCACTTGGAAGGCTTCTGCTGTATTTTCAGGAGCTATTTTAATGACAGAGGGGAGAAAAGGTATGCCAGGCACATGTTACTGCTCAGAAGAAAGGGCAAAATGGCAGTAAGATGGGGCTTGGAATAAATAGGAGGCCAAGAAATAAGCAGAGTGTTCAGGCTGGGAACATGGGAGAAGAGAGACACATGTTGGCACCCAGGTCAAGTGCTCTAAAACATAGGATGAAAAATCAGAAATATAGTGAGTACTTGGGTTGTATGTGACTTTGTAGTTTTCTGATCCTGTGTTATAGCGTGAGGTAAATGTCTTCATGTATACTTAAATAAAATGATCTAAAGTAATCCTGGAGGTTTCTAAGTTATAATTTAGGGGGTACAGACATATTCATTGAGAGAATATTCAAAGCAGGGCCATAGTACTGTTTGTGAAGAAAGCTTTATCTAGTATTACCATGACTGATCATAACAACAATGGCTGTTTTGAGGGGTTGTCTATACCCCAGGCATTTTTTAAAGTTACTTTAGACACGTATCTCATTTAACTCTTACAACAGCCCTGTGAGGGTATTTTTAACTCCCTTTTACAAATGAGTTACCTAAAGCAACATTTAACTTTCCCAAAGTCACACAATGGAAGACCTGGGACTCAAATATGGCTCATCTTACTCCAAAGCCCGTGTTCCAAATTCACCCCTCAATAAAAAAAAATCCTCATTAAGAATGTTTTCATGGTTGAGCACTTTCTCAAGACAGTATCCAAACTGAAAAGCATGGCTGGAGTTGTGAGAATGAAATCTGATATTTTTACAGAGGAAGTCCTCTTAATGCCAGCCATGCCTATTTATAGCAAAAGACAGTTTCAAGGCTCTGTGACAGACACAGGTCTAGGTTTCCAGGGTGAAATGAATTCCAAACAAGGACAGATTGACCACAAATACTTATTTATCTGACAGCATTCGGTGCCTTTTCAAATACTGTCCAAGTCTCCCATAACATACTAGAGTAAAAACTCCCTGAGGGCAGGGATGTTGCTTATTCACTTTTATATTCTCAATGTCTAGCACAGTATCCTGCATAGTAGAATAGATATAAAATAAAATACTTCTCAGCAAGTTTTCTAGCTAGATATGTCTTTTTCTTTCCTTTGAATCTCGATAGCATTTTTTGAAAATTATCTTATGGCACTTATATCTTGTCTAATCTTTTATTTTTTATTTATTTTTAATTGACCTTCCAATGTAGGATTTTAATCTTTTATTATTTTTTAATCTAATATTTTAATTTCTTGTGCATTTATATCCCTTATTACACCGAGATTCCCTGAGAACGAGGAGTAACTATGTTTGAATTTCACTTCTGATACTTCTTAGTTGCATGATCTTTACCTCTTTGAACCTTAGTTTCCTTACCGGTGGAAAGTAAAGATTATTAGGCTGGCCTTGTAGAATACAGATAAAATGATCAGTAAATGTAGATGATAGTTTTCTGTAATCCTTCTATTTTACTTAAGTGTTTGTATCTTCATGAAGAAAAATGGGAAAATAGCATTTACCCTTTTTGATCAAAAGCCTCTTAAACAATTTAATTTGCCATTTGCTTCATACTTGCCCCCAGTCTGGCTAGGCTGGGACATTCAAAGACTCTCAAAAAGTTCGTTTATAATCTACATGAGGACAAGCCAAAAAGTTCAGCCCAGTTTTTTTTGTGTCAGTTCCCATGTCACATTGTGTTTTTGAGAACCCCAGATGTGTATATGGGATTGCAAATCACCAGGAACAAGGAATTAAGTACACATTTTGAAAACTGGATTTGGTCTTTCACATATCAAATGCTTGCCTAGAAATAATCAGTGTATACACTGGGAAAATGGCACTTTCATATTTTTCTAATGCCTTTAAAATGAAAAGTATCCTACCTTCAACTCTCAAAATTCTTCCCCACCTGGTTACCCCTCAAAAAGGTACACAGTATCTAAGTTGGGAATGCATCACTAGAGTTCTGAGAATGAAATCTGATGTTTTTTACAGAGGAAGCCCTCTTAATTCCAGCTGTGCCTATTTATAGCATGTTGTGCTATAAATGCATAGCTCAGAGGTGAGGCTTAAACTCTAGCAGGCTTATAAATGAACCCTTAGTCATCTACCACTTCTGGGAATAAGAGAAAAGAAATTCTCACTCACTAAAATCTCAGGAAATTCATTTCCTTCAAGTTTCCCATGTATTACTTTAGGACTGAATCCTTCCTACCAGTTTTATGGGGAAAGGGACAAATAGTGATATTTTGGTTAATACACTTGTGGACTTTCTTTTTTTTTTTTTAGATGTAATCTCACTCTGTCGCCCAGGCTGGAGTGCAGTGGCGAGATCTCGGCTCACTGCAAGCTCTGTCCCCTGGGTTCACGCCATTCTCTTGCCTCAGCCTCCCCAGTAGCTGGGACTACAGGTGCCCACCACCATGCCTGGCTAATTTTTTGTATTTTTAGTAGAGACGGGGTTTCACCGTGTTAGCCAGGATGGTCTCGATCTCCTGACCTCGTGATCCGCCGGACTTGGCCTCCCAAAGTGCTGGGATTACAGGCGTGAGCCAATGCACCTGGCCACTTGTGGGTATTTTGCTGGTTGAGAATGTTCCTAAAAATTAGGGATCCTATGATACTTGGTTGTAAATACTACTTTGCCATAGTTTAGAGCAATGGTCCCCAACCTTTTTGGCACCGGGGACCAGTTTCGTGGAAGACAATTTTTCCACAGGAAAGGGTTGGGGAACATGGTTTTGGGGTGAAACTGTTCCACCACAGATCATCAGATATTAGGTTCTCATAAGGAATACACAACCTAGATCCCTCATATGTGCAGTTCACAACAGGGTTTGTGCTCTTATGAGAATCTAATGTTGCTGATCTGATCCGTCTGTGGCCTGGGAGTTGAGGACTCCTGGTTTAGAGTATTTTTTTTTTCTTTTATTACCAAAATGGCAGTAGAATAAACTTTTAACTAATCAAAGAAGGGTCTGAATATGGACATAAGCCTGTACATTTGAATTTTTGTATTGAACATTCAAGTTGGGCTTACCTCCAGGAAACTCACATACATTTTCTAAAATTGCTTTTTTACTTTAAAAGCAAAAGTTACTATAAAAATTAGAAATGATAGCTCAACAAACAGAAATATTATCTATACTTTATCTCTGGATGTTTTTTGCCTTGATATACGTCTTTTAAACCTTTTCTAGCCTGTATTTTTTCAATAATGAAAGAAGGGTATACACAGTGATTTAAAATCTTCTCCCTCCCATCCATGTTATGAACATTTTTTCTTATCAGCACATATTCTTTATCATTATTAAAGATTAATTAATTCCATTGTTTTATATGATGAAATTTGTTGTGTCCAAATTTCTCACTTAGAAACTGCTGCATTGAATATATATTTAGCAGTGTTTCTGTACCTGCTTATTTCCTGTGTAAGTTAATTTTTCTGAAAAGATGAAATTATACAACTCTTAAAATTCTCCCATTCTGAAGGTATCTTTTGTTACTACTCCTAATAACTACCATTTATGAATTCCTATGACATGTTAGCCACATGTAGCTCCTCCTTACATACATGAGTATTTATAATGTTTACAAAAATCTGTGAAGTAGGTGTTAAAATATGCCTCCTGAAGTTCTAAAGTAATAAGGCTAAAGACCTTGTAGGAAGAAACAAAAGAAAACCAAGCAAACCATGAAACAAATGAAATTTGTTGTGTAGTAATTTTTGTTGGGTAAGTTTCTAGAAAGGCAGTTAAACATTCTTTCCAAGATGATAACACAGGCTGATTAGTCCAGAGGGCTGTAGTTGTCCCCGTTCCCCATCAGCTGATTTACTTTCAGATCTATTAACCTTAGCACTACTGGAAATCATGTGGAGTAATAAATCCACTCATCACTGAGATTTTATTATCATAAAGTTCAAAAGATAACTGGATTTCCTCTGCTGAGAATCTGACTGTGAGTCATAAGCATTATCCTACACAATAACAAAGGATGGGCTAGGGAATTACTGAAATACCTAAACTGCCAACAGTTAACGGACACTTTTTTCCTTCTGCCTTCACAGAGTGCAAATAAAACACTTCATGTTGTAAATTGATGAGAGCAGTCCTGCCTGGGTGGGGCAAGACAGAAAGGCTGGAAGTTTAGTCTCAAAAACACATGCTATTCAGTTGCAGCAGCACTTTTTAGGGGTAACAGTAGGTCAAATTGAAAAGTCTTGGCAATTTTTGAACTTTCTTCTTAAAAACATATGTATTCAGCATTAAGTGTTACTTTTGGCCACTAGGATTCTTCATCAGTGATTCTTTGTCAGGATTGGCAAACTTTTCCTGTAAAGAACCAGGAACTAAATATTTTAGGCTTTGCAGTCTGTTGCAACTACTCAACTCTACTTTTGCAGTGCAAAAGAAGCCATAGATAGTACCTACATAAACAGCACAGCTGTTCCAATAAAACTTACGGACACAAATCTGAATTTCACATAATTTTCATGTGTAATGAAAAAGTATTCTTTTGTCTTTTTAAAATCATTTAAAAATATAAGAGCTATTTCATAACTTGTGGGACATACAGGAACAGAGTCAGCTAGATTTGGACAATGGGCTGTTACACGCTGTTCCTGTTTTATGTCAGCCAACTATTTATTTGAGGAGGAAGACTTGCATAAATTAAATAATGCATTTGATCTTTCTTCCAGCTATTCAAATAAGGGTACATTTCCCAGCTTCTCAGTTTCTCTCTTTTGCTTATTTTGAAACAAGGCCTTTATAAGGCCTGATAAACAAAAACTCCTGGTGAAAATAAGCAAAAGGGCAGGTAGAGTAAGTGAATATAAATTCCTCTTCAATTAATCAAATTTTTACTATAACTAAGTTTTTCAAATGACTGGAATTTTAGGAGAAAAAGACAAAGAAGGGAAGGACATAACAGAAGCGAAGGAAAATAAGAGAAATAGAAGGAGTAAAAATGGGAGAAACAAAAATGAAGACAGAATCCTACAAAGAGAGATAGATTAAAAAAGCTAGAAGTGAGAAAGAGGCAGAGTTTACCACATGGTAGCGTCTCGATAAATATATGTTAAAAAATGATAGTGTTTCATTAGCGATCAAAACTTGCAATTCATTTAAGGCAGAAGATTTCAAAGCAAACAAGCACACACACATTATAGCCTGCCTTTCAAATTAGTATTTTAATTAGGCACGGCTTAGTTGTTCGAATGCCCTTATCCTTAAATCCCTAGAGAAGAAATTATTCTTGGGGCTAGGGTAGCTACAGGCCGGATGGTATCAAGTTAAAAACCATGAGTGAAGACTGTAACTTTTCCTCCCTATAAAATCCATCTATAGTTATAAATGCTAGACCAAAAGAACTGATACGGATGAAGCACTATGTGGTTTGAATTACAAAGCTTAAAATGTGTTTACTGTGAAATACTAAGGAAAACAAATGGACTAATACTTCTAAGAAAGATTTGCAGTAACAGTTATTCTTTGCTTAGCTCAAAAAGAATAAGGAAAGTAAATAAGCATAAATGTCTTATTTCCTAAATATTTTAAGGATTTTCTGTAGTTTTCCTGCATTCAAATGTTTCAGGCCACACAAGAGGAAAAAAATAGGTGAGAGCAACAGCAATAATTTTAAATTTGGACCTCTCAGTCTAAAATAATGCTGCAATAGCCCTTTACCCTTTTAAAACAACATTTATCACACTCGTAATTATTCTATTCAGTTGTGTGTCTTCATGAGATTTTGGTTTTATGAAAACAGTATAGCATAATAGGTTCACAGATGGCTCTGCCACTTACTAGCTGTGTGATCTTGAGAAAGTACCTTATTATTCAACTGTGCCTCAGTCTACCCATTTAAACATAGGGCTAATGAGAGTACCTCCTCAGGTTAGTGTGATGAGTAAATAAGCTAATATGGAAGATACTTAGTGTGTATAACAGGTACTCAAAAAACATTTGTTAAATAGTTGCTGGATGAGTTGAGTGTGTTGTTTTTTTGGGGGAAAAGAAAAAAAAAAGACTGCCTCTCACATAAGACAAACTGAAACAGCAGACAGGATCCTGGGATACAGTACAGAACCATCTCCTGCCCCAAGTAGTTGTCAACTGCTTTCCTCAAATATCTTCTTTTTTAAAAAAAAAATCAGACCTTTTCCAACCATGAGGTTAGAGAATTCAGGAAAGCAGAAGAATGGGCTGAACATGGCCCATGTCTGGAAGCACCAAAACATTTATGTTCAGGAAAATTGGAGAGAAAAACAATTTCATAATGGGTATTAAGTTAATTAAATTTCATCTAGGCCTGAAATACATGAAAACAGAACAAAAACCCTCCCACTTTTTAGGTTTTTTTTTTTTTTTTTTCCAGTTCTTTTACTTGGACATCTTAAAATTATTCACAATTAAGTTTTTCTCATATAAGTCTTTGGAGGGTAACATCGTTTTCATTTAAAAATGGGAAATGGAAGCAGAAGAAAACTAGATGATAAAGTTCTCAGTTCTTCACTGTGATTAACAGCTAAGCAGTGGCTAAAAGCTTGCATTTTTGGTGTTAGATTCCAAATCTACCACTAAATTTTCTTATCAGTAAAATGGGGAAAAGAACAGTACTTATTTCACTCAGTTGTTGTGGAGATAAAATGAGAAAATATGTAAAGGGCTTGACACTTAGGAAGTATTCAACAAGCAGTAGCCATTATTATTACCACAACTTTAAGATCACTATTGATAAGTTTAGAGGAAGAAACTTTTTATGAAGTGAATTACCTTTTGGGATCTGGGCACTATGGAGAAAATATCAACTAACAATCTGCTTGGGGACTCTATCTCAGGAGGAGAAACAGACTACACTTGGGGCAGTAAGTCAGAGTTCTAAATGTTCTTGGACCATCCTTCATACAAACCTCTTAAGTGATGGTAGGGTGATCTCAACCTAAATCTTTTAATTCTAAATTCCACTCTCATTTCACTATATTCTACTACCTTACCATAGTGCTCACTTTAACTGGACCACAAGTTCAGTATAGTTTTCATTGTCTGAGACTTTAGGACTTTATTGGTTGTATCTTCAAGGATAATCTTCTGAAATGTGAGGCCAAATGCTTGGAGTTCAAGTTTCTTTACTAGTCCCAGCAGACAGAGAAAGATTAAAAAAGAATGTAGCAACAAGTGTGTGTCAATAGAAAATTATTTTAATTAAAATGATCTATTTTAATTATCAACAAGTGTGTGTCAATAGAAAATTATCTGTTGACACACACTTCCTTCTTTCTACTAACCATGACCTCTAACTTCTCTTTCCATGCTTTAATAAATAAAAGGAGATTTCTTATTAAGGACAATATATTATCTTGGCAATTATATTCCTTTTACTGATAATATAAACCCAGACAAATAGTCTATCTGTAATAATATATAATAAACATAATGGCCATGCCCTAAAATCAACAGCTTAAGTTATAACAAACTTAATAAAATAAATGGTAAACAGAAAAACTGCTCCACCAACATAAGGCTAAGGCAAACACTTAACAATGTTATTTACTCCAGAGGGATTTTTATCTCCCTGCCTGCTTCCTTTTTCTTTGAACAAATGTTTTTGTATACCTACTATGTACTTGATACTGGGCTACTACAGTGAAGAAGGACACGATCTCTGTTTTCAAAAGTGTGGTCTAAAGGCCAGGCTTGGTAGCTCATGCCTGTTGTCCCAGCACTCTGGGAGGGTGAAGTGGGATCACTTGAGTCCAGGAGTTCGAGACCAGCCTGGGCAACATAGTGAGACCCTGAGTTAAAAAAAAAAAAAAAATCAGCTGGGTGTGGTGGTGCATACCTGTAGTCCCAGCTACTCGAGGGGCTGAGGTGGGAGGATCACTTGAGGCTACAGTGAGCTAGGACTGCACCATTGCACTCCAGCCTGGGCAACAGAGCAAGACCCTGTCTCAAAAAGAAAAAGTGTAGTTTAATTATGGGAGGGGAGGGGACAGATGAGTCAAACTGATAAATATGTAATAAACATTATGATAGAGATATGCACAGGATACCAGGCAGACGCAGGGAAAGGGTATTCACTTTTTTTGTAGTTACAATAGTTTTCAGGAAATTGCTTTTCCATGCCTTCTTAAAAAAACTGATTTTGAATTCCATCTGTATCACTTTATCAACATCTTTTTTTTTCCTCAAAGATGACTAGGAATCAGTGACTGTCTTTTACTATGTAAAATTTATACCATCAAATGGCACCAAAAATCTATTTAATCATGAATAAATATGCCAGTTTTGTAGACTTGGTCTTCCATAAGTTAATTTATGACCACTGATGGAATAACTCAGATTAATCATTGAAGAAGTTACAAAGTTCTCTCCAATCTGATTGGCTATAACAACTGAAATAAACAATCAGTCTCCCAAAGGGTTTTATTTGTTGACATGGCTCTTAATTACAGTGATACATTCTTTGCAATTACTTGCATTATTTCATTACAAAGTGAATGCACTGCCTTTAAGAAAAACTAGTCTTGCCCTAGGCCTGGTGCTATTTACCTACGTAGGACTAATTCTCAGTAAAGACAAAGAGGCAGAGTTTAGGCTTTTAAAATTCCACTGCTTCTTTCACAAGCAGCCTTCTGGAAGTCATCACTGAAGCTGTGTTCCTCCAGGCTTTTTTTGTTTATTGTCTCTCAACTTAAGTAAAGTACCGAAGTTAGACAAGGTTCTACATTTTGGTATCCATCTCTGGGATAGGGAAAATGATTCAGAAAATCAGATAGCCGGGGTTTGAAACAGGGCTGAAAATATTAGAAACTGTGATTTTACCATGTGAACCTCAGTATCCTTATTGTGAAATGGTGAATAATGACTTTTTCCTTGTAGAGCTGTTACAGAATGCAATTAGATAATGTTTGTAAAGCACTTAAACTGTCTTTTGGCACAGGGAAAGCATTCAATAACCTCTATTTAATAAATTCCAGCAATACCTTTCCTAGTAGCGTCAAATTTCTTAGGTTTACATTAAAAAAACACAGACTATGCAAAATTTTATTTGTATGTCTAATTTTTGAGAGGAAGTGGTGGTTTTCATTAGATCTTGAAAGATTTCTGTCTAAACAGTAGTTAAGTGTAGAACCAAGGAAAAAAACTGGAAGTTAAAAACTCATCTGTGACCACTTGTCTGTAAATAAACATTAAGTACAAAGATCATGTTGATTCTCAAAGAACTCCAAGCAGATTTGCCACCGCAGTTTCCCACCAGGAGGTCAGGGTATTGAGGAATGCATGCTAATACCCACCTTTTTATCTAGGACAAGACAACTAACTATCGAAGAGGCAGTTACCGCCCATTTTTTTCCTATTCAAGTTTTAGAATCAGTCAAACCTAGATTTAAATACAAACTATGTGACTTTAAGTAATTTAACTTCTTTGACTATCAGTTTCATCAAGTATAATATGGGGATAAGAATACCTACCGCATCATCTGTTGTGAAGATTCAATAAAATAATATATACATAAAATACGTGGCACTGGGGGGGTCGCGGTGGCTCATGCCTGTAATCCCAGCACTTTGGGAGGCTGAGGCGTGTGGATCACTTGAGGTCAGGAGTTTGAGACCAGCCTGACCAACATGGTGAAACCCCGTCTCTACAAAAAATACAAAATCAGCTGGGCATGGTGGTGCACGCCTGTAATCCCAGCTACTTGGGAGGATGAGGCAGGAGAATCACTTGAACTCGGGAGGCGGAGGTTGCAGTGAGCGGAGATCACACTCCAGCCTGGGCAAGAAAAGCGAAACTCCGTCTCAAAAAAAAAAAAAAAAAGAGTGATACGGAGCCTGACCTATTTAGTTTCAATTTTTGTTGTTGTGGTTGCTATTATTCTCATCAACTCCTCCCTGTTACACTCTCCATTTGGAAAGATAATCCTGCAACGTTATTAGTAGACAAAAAGTGAGGAATAAAGATTTCTGTAATTCCTTTGATGCTCCTGGGAAGGAACTGAACACAGGGATCCCTGGACAAGGGAAATGGAACTTATAGCTAAGATGCTGTGGATAAAGCTGGCTTTACAAATAATCAGAATAGATGACTCCAATGTCATGTTCTTTGCGGGGTCCTGGAAAGGACCACCCAGCCCTCTAAATTGCTTTCACTGCCATCCTGCCTGAAATTCCATCTTTAGAAACACTGTAATTCCTCTGGATCACTAAGAGCTCCTGAGTGGATACCAGGACTCCTGAGAGGTCCACCATCTCTCTTTATTGGAACCCCCTCCCCAGAGTACCAGTTCCTCCACAGGGGAACGAGACTGAGCCACTTACAGCTCCTGCCTTGAAGACTGGGAAGGGAGGGTGGGGGTGAGGGTGGGAGAACTCAGGGTTCCTGGCGAGGAACAAAAGCCGGGAAGGAGAGTTCTCCAAAACGCAGAGGAAAGCGGAGGGGGAAAAATGGGGCAGAAAGTGGAGCTAGAGAGGTAAGAAGAAAGCCAGAGACTTCTTCCTTCTGCAAATCGGTCTAAGTTTCGGGAGGTGGGATTGGGGGAGGAGGGGGTTCACCCTGGAGCCGGGCCAGGGCTGGGTGGAGGAGGCGGCCTTCGAGAGAGTGAGTCGGGAAAGAAGGGGAGTGGGCAAAGGGTGAGATGTGGGGGTCCCGGTCCCCGCCTCGCTGGCTACCAGTTCCCTCTGCGTTTCCTAGTCCGCGTGCGTGACACGAGATAGTGCAGAGCTGGCATGGGGCCTGGCATCTGGCGGCCGCGAGATAACCCGAGCCCGCGCGATGGGAAACGTGCCGTTGGCACCCCGCCACCCCTCCATCGTGACCTCAGTCTGCCAAACAGGGTTCGTGATGCTCAGTTTACTAGGGAGGAGCCGCGGCTTTGAGATCTCGCCCAGCCCGAAGCAGCGGAGACTGGCCAGGAGCCCGGCTGTCAGACCTCGGAGCGCGCGCTGCGGGCGGGGGCTCGGTCCACGGGGGAGAGTCAGGGGACGCGGGACTCACCCTTGAAGGAGTCGGGGAGCCGCTGGGCTTCGGAGTCCAGTGTGTGCCGCTTCTCGGCCATGCTGCCCGAGACGCAGTCGCACTCCACTGTCCTCGTCGTCAAACCCGGAGCCGCCGGGAATGCCCTGAGGAGCCAGATGCACAAGACCCAGATTGCCGCCCCGCCCCCAATCGAGGTCCCGCCCTCGCGAGAGTTGGCCAATCAACGCCCAGGATCGAGGAGGACCCACCTCCCAATCCCCGCCCTCCTGTCCCTCCACCCCGCGACTGCTTAGCAGTCACTTCCCGCTAGTTCTGTGGGCTGAGGGGCGTGGCCTGAGGGGCGTGGCCTGAGGGGCGAGGGCCCCCCAGGCTGTGGGTTTGAGGCCGGGGCCCTGCACCGGAAGGGAGGGCGGAAGGCACGGGACGTGGAGCAGAGGGTGAGGATAGTGGGGAGGTAGCCGCAGAGGATGACCCGAGGCAAAAGTGCAAGTGAGGAAAAGTCGCCTTGCAGGGCAGAGGTACCGGACCAAGGCGCCTCCTCTGGGCTGAGGAGTTAGAGGGAAGAAAATGGCGCCCTGTCATGAGGGCGTGAGGTCCGAGTTGAGGGGAGAAGACTGAGGGGCACAGAAGTGGCCGAAGTGAGGGCACTGAGGTCAGCCTGAGCTGAGAGGGCCGGCAGATCACGCCGCAGCCGAAGTGAACGAACTCGAGTGAGGTGTGTTAAGAAAATCAAAATGTATAAATTTGGAAAAGGAGAGGAGGCCGGGCGCGGTGGCTCACGCCTGTAATCCCAGCACGTTGGAAGGCCGAGGCTGGTAGATCACCTGAGGTCAGAAGTTCGAGACCAGCCTGGCCAACATGGTGAAACCCCGTCTCTGCTAAGAATACAAAAATTAGCCGGGCGTGTGGCGCGCTCCTGTAAACCCAGCTACTTGGGAGGCTGAGGCAGGAGAATCGCTTGAACTTGGGAGGCGGAGGTTGCAGTGAGCCGAGATGGCCTGGGCGACAGAGCGAGACTCCGTCTCAAAAAAACAAAACAAAAAACAAAAAACAGGAGAGGAGACTTTATTTCTTGTAAGGGGTTACAGCCTGCAAGGTGGCCATTCCGCAGGCTGGAGAATGGCCAGGACCAGAGACAGGCATTTCGTCGGAGGAGGGGTTGGAGTAGCGGCTTTATGCTGAACAGCTTGAGTAGACATGCATATTCAGCAGGTGGCAGGAGGAGCTATGAATATTCATGAGGGTGGTCCTGACGCATGCCCATTGAGCAAACATGCATGTAACATACAACCCATGTTCATTTTGGAGTGAAGAGTTACCATTTAAATGTTAAATGCCTCGCCTGCATGGTGACGTCCCCATCTCTACAAAAAGTAAAAAAAAATAGCCAGGTGGGGTGGTGTGTGCTTGGGGTCCCAACTAGTCAGGAGGCTGGGGCGGGAGGATCACTTGAGCCCAAGAGGTGGAGGCTGCAGTGATGTATGATCAGATCACTGCACTCCAGCCTGATGGACTCTAAAAAATAATAATAATACATGTATTACAGTTAGACCCCATGCGTCAAAAGGTCTTTTCAGGACAGGAAGGTGTGCAAGTATGCAGTCTGTGTAAACTAGTCAGAGCCAGTCCATGGTCGGTAGTTTTCCTATGAGGAGAAAGTTACTGAAATCAGCCTCTTGTCCAATTAAAGCTGTAGTGATGGCTGGTGGAATAGGGGTTCCATTAGGCCACATCTGGTGGAGCTGCAAATTGTTTTAATATTGCTTATCTCGAGGCCAGTGCTTGTTAAGCTGCTAGAGAAAGAGAAAAACCTTGTGGCAGTTAGAACACAGTTTATTCTCTAAGTGAAGGGATGTGTGCCTTAACCTTTGCCTGGTATGACCTTAGGTATAATTTGTTTATAATTTGGTATCTTATTGTCACAAAGAGTCTGTTCTGTCAGTCTTATGATCTGTGTTTTAACGTTAATGCTGGTCAGCTGTTGTGTCTAAACTCCAATACGATGAAGTTATAATGAGGCGTGTCTGACCTTCTGTCCTGTCATTGGCTGGGAACTCAGTTTTAAAGTTTTCTGGAGTCCCCTTGGCCGCAAGGGAGTCCATTCAGTCGGTGGGTTCATTTATTCAAACAAAATCTTCTTGGAGCATCTTCTATGTGGCAGGGAGTGTGCTAAGGGCCTCGTGGAGTTTACCTTATACTCTAGTGGGGAGATGGGCCACAAACAAGCAACTCAATCATTACACATGGTGAAGGGAGCTGTGAAAGGAGTGGAATATTCAGAGAACAGCAAAGGTTAGGACAGGGGAACACCTCTGTAAGGAAGGGGCTTTGAGATGTCGCCTGAGAAATGAGAAGGAGCCAGCCTGGGGAAGGGGAATAAGCGGTGCAGGAGGTGGGAAAGGGTATCCCAGGTAGAGGGAAAAGCATGTGCAAGGGCATTCCCAACCTCAGGCCTTCTCTTGGGTTGTGGCTGAAGACCTCACATTTGGAAAGTAGGCTATGTTTGCATTAGACTTGTTCTACTGCACAATGTTCAAAGTATGTTAATGTACACAAGGTGCACTTATAAAAACATTCGATTTTGAAATAAGTACAGATTCACAGGAATTTGCAACAACAGTACAGAGAGGTCACATGTCCCCTTTACCCAGTTTCCCCCAATAGTTATGTCTTACTTGAGTATCAAAACCAGGAAATTGACAGTGGCACAAAATGTATTTATAGTTCTGTGCCATTTTAACATGTGTAGATTGATATAACCACAGTAATTGATACAGAACTATTCCATTACCACAAAGATCTCCCTCAGGAGGAGCACTTTTTTCTTCTATTTTAATGTGCTCAATATTTGGCTGTGTACTACCCAACACCTTGTGGCGCTTAGGTCATATGAAATGGTAGACTTTCTCTCTGATTTTACAGCTCTGGAGCTTTGTGACTATCAGGACGGAAACTGGAGCAGACACAACAGGTGTTAAGAGAGGCATTAAGATGATCTTTGCTTCCAGGAACAGGCTCCAGTGTGTGATCAAAACCTGACTCAGAGCTTGCAGTTGACTTTTAGTCAAATACTGGCCAAGAACTGTTTGTATTCCTGGGATGGAGTGCAGCTTGTGCAGTCACTTTGTTAGCCTTCTGGAGAAGATAAGGAGGGGAGTACAGTAATTTAATGATCCCTTCTCTCTAAATCATCCTTGAGAAAGTCCATAGCTTCATTTTTCCATTCTGTAATGAATAAGCCCTGGAGACATAAACTTCCCGTTTATCCTGTCATTCCCAGGAAAGAGGAGCAAATACACAAGAAACTAATTAAACCCTTCAGTAGAGGAGGCCTTGATTACAAATTGCATATTGTGAAAAAGGATTTAGGTTTCATTTTTGTTGGAAAGGAAAATGGTATTTCAAAATGAATTTAATATGTGTACCCCTATCAGTTACCTAAGCCCAAGTCTCAAGACAATCTTAACAGTGTAGTGTCCCTTCTGGAGAGTTAGAAGTGTCTCCCTTTGGGGCAAAGACTTTGGTAAACACTTCTTGGCTCTGGTTTGAGATTGCATCAGTTCTAAAACTAATTCCTGGCCCTAAACTAAGAACAAGCTTTGACTTGATTTTTAAACTGCTTTTAGAATAGAGTTTCCAATTTTTTATTTAAGTATGCTTACTCTCACTTGCCCATGAAATTGGTGTATTCTAGCTTTCTCGTGCATATTCTGTTATAAATGTATTGATTAAATGTACTTTAAAAATCAATTTCTCACTGTTAAGATTAGAAAAAAACAAATATTAGTACATCCCTTTCTCCTTTTGGAGGATTTTTAATCTTAAATTTTCTCCCAGTAATGATTAGAAGTTAGAATGATTTTTTTTAAAGAACATTATGGCCAGGCGCAGTGGCTCATGCCTGTATCCCAGAACTTTGGGAGGCCGAGGTAGGCAGATCACTTGAGGTCAGGAGTTTGAGACCAGCCTGGGCAACATGGTAAAACCCTGTCTCTACTGAAAATACAAAAAATTAGCTGGGCATGGTGGCGCATGCTTGTAATCCCAGCTACTTGGGAGGCTGAGGCAGGAGAATTGCTTGAACCCGGGAGGCGGAGGTTGCAGTGAGCGGAGATCATGCCACTGCACTCCAGCTTAGGCAACAGAGTGAGACTCCATCTCAAAAAATAAAATAAAATAAATAAATAAAAAACATTATGCTTTTTAAATGGAGACATATAAAATTGTGAGTACTTCGAAGAGAGAATTTCTTATCACCTCTAACAAAACTGCTATTACAATTTTGGTGAATTTTTCCTCTAGTTGTTATTTGAAGGATACTTATATATAGTTTGAAAATCAGAGTAGATGTTCCATATTTCCTTTATTTTTTATTTTTATTTTTTATTTTTTAGATGGAATGTTGCTCTGTCACCCAGGCTGGAGTGCAATGGCACGATCTCGACTCACTGCAACCTCTGCCTCCTGGGTTCAAGCAATTCTCCTGCCTCAGCCTCCCATGTAGCTGGGACTACAGGCACCTGCCACCACGCCTGGCTAATTTTTTGTATTTTTAGTAGAGACGGGGTTTCACTGTGTTAGCCAGGATGGTCTCGATCTCCTGACCTCGTGATCCACCTGCCTTGGCCTCCCAAAGTGCTGGGATTACAGGCGTGAGCCACCACGCCTGGCCGTTCCATATTTCCTTTATGTTTTATTTTGCTGTTATTTGCCTAGCATATTCAAGGTACCAAATTAAGTATTGATTGATGGTGATAGTGATAACATTAAGACTTGGAGATCAGGTTAAAGACAGATATGCACCATGAATCTGTAATTGAATAAGTCAGAAGGAAATTTAATTAGCCTTTTTCCTGTGTCCACAGCAGTGCTTTAATAAGAGCAACAGAAAAGTCTTTTTTTTTCCTTTAAATTGCTAATCCAGGATGTTTTCGATGCTTTTATGGAAGTCAGCTAACTAAATACCTTGAGAGAACAGCAATACCATCAAATTACATCTGTCTGTGACATTTTCTCTAGGATGGGACTAACAAATTTGATCTGTTTTTTTTTTTTAATATGCATTAATTCACACTTATTGCATTACAACAAGGTTTTTGTCTTCTTATCTCTTCTCTTTTTCAGGAAATTACTCCAGGATTTGAATCATCACAAGAGATTCACCAGAGGATTTTATACACTTGGGCTGTGGCAGCAGACTAATTACACCACAGCACTAGGTAAGATACCGGGAGTCCGGATCCTCAGGACTTATGAAAATAAAAAGCATTACTGTAATATTAGTGCTATTTATTGGAGTTATCTATGAAAAGAATCTTATTAATCTGCTTTTTTATTAGCTCACTTAGCAAATATTTATTGCATACCAACTATGTGCCAGGCATTGTTCCAGGTGTTTGGGCCACATCAGGGACCAAAAAAGACCAAAATTCCTGTCCTTGTGGATCTCACATTCTAGTATTCCTTTCCATATGCATTAGCTTGCTAGGGTTTCCATAACAAAATATGACAGGCTGGATAGCTTAAACAACAGGAATTAAATTTTTTTTTTTTTTTTTTTTTACACTTCTAGAGGCTAGAAATCCAAGATCAAGATGTTAGCAGGGTTGGTTTCTCCTAAGGACCATGAAGGAAGGATCTGTTCCAGGCCTCTGTCTTTGACTTGTAGATAAATGTCTTCTTCCTGTGTCTTCACATTGTTTTTCGTTTGTGTGTCTGTGTCCAAATTTCTTCTTCTTAGAAGGATACCAGTCATATTCAATTAGAGTCCATCCTAATGACTTCATTTTAACTTAATTACCTCTTTAAAGATCCTTTATCCCAAGATAGTCACATGCTGAGATATATGGTGTTAGGACTTCAACATGTGAATTTTGGGGGAACACAGCCCATAACATCACATATGATTACTGTGTATCCACATCTTTGTGTTGTCTGTGTTTTCCTATCCACATCCCTGAGATATCCAAAGCCATTTATGTTTACTTGCAAAATGTGTCCAGTGACCTGTAATTATGAGTGATTACTTTTCTAGGTATGACTTATTATTTTGAAAGTTTTACTTTTTAATTGACATATAATAGAGGTATACATTTTCAGGGCACATGTGATTATTAAATACATTTGTATAATTTGTAAAGGTCAAATCAGTGTAATTGGGATATCTGTCACCTTGTTTGTTTTTTATTTATGTTAGAAACATTTGAATTATTCTCTTTTCGCTATTTTGAAATATACAAGACATAATTTAATTTTAAGCTATACTAAAAAGTTCTTGGTTAGGAAGGATTATTCTACTTGGAATGATGCTCCATCTAGTGTTCACCATATTCTACTACTTTTGTTAAAGTTTTAAAAATGAATAAAGGGGAAACTGTGTTGAAGAAGGGGTCCTCTATTTAACAGTTAGGTTCTTACTCACAGAGCACTATGGATTCATAGTAAACAAACAAAAAAAAGATTGTTTCAAATACCATATGTGGGAGGAAAGAGCGGTCTATATAAGACATTACTTTTAATAATTCAAGAAATATCGTTACCATCATTTACTGTCACCACCAGTTACGATGTACTTTTATACCATAAGGAGACTGAGACTGAGTTTAGTCATTTACCCAAAATTTCACAGATCTTGGTCAGGTACAAGTCAGTGATGGAGATATTGTTTGCCCTACATACACTGTGTAATTCCTGAATTTGAATTCCTAATTATTCAGAATAAATAAAAAGAGACAAAAAGACACAAACTTGTCCTGATGCACTTTTTAGATATGAACACATGTAAGCATATACCTAATTGGGTACTGAAGTTTCCCTTCAATTTTAGTACATTTTAATCCTTGTCTTATATTGAAATGTTATCTTTTTGTTCAGTATTTTATCATTGTTGATGTGCTGTGTCAGAATGTGTCTGTCCATCTTAGATAGTAAATTTATAAATGACAGGACTTAATCCACAACCAAATCAGCATATTATAGTTTATTTCATTGTATATCTTGAATGAAATTGAAAAATTTAAATAACTGTTTAAAAGTTTGGACTTTCCTCTTTGTAGTTTTAAAACATAATTTTTGTTTTTCTCTTGTACAAGTTGAATGGGGCAGCTTGACTGCTTGGAGACATCAGGAAAGACTTCCAGGGAAACATGAGTTTAGTAGGATAAACATGGCTTACAATAGGATGCTTCAGGAATACAGAAAAGTCCTTGTAAATTCATAAGAGTGTGTCAGAGCTTGACACTTTTGGGTAAATGTAAGTAGTAACAGTGCAGGCAGTGATGGTGAAAAATGACAGTGGATTAAAAGGCATAGCCTAAACTTAAAAGGTAACTATAAAGCTGCTCAAAGAGCTTAACAATGGGAGTGGAATGAACATATTGGACTTATCAAAATATTGTATAATGGACAATCTAAATAGGCTTATATATATTAAATAATTGCATTAATAATGATAATTTCTAGAACAGAAAGCACCAAGCCCAGATGGGCTCATTGGCAAATCCTACCAAATATTTAAGAAAAATATTGTACCAATGCTCTATAATCTTTCAGAAGACAGAAGCAGAGGAAACATTTCCTAACTCATTTTATGAGGCCATAATTACTCTAATATCTAATACCAAAATCAGACAGAGACATTAGAAAAAAAGAAAACTACAGACAAATATGTCTCATGAACATAGATGCAAAAGTCCTCAACAAAATATTAGCAAATCCAATCCAATGATGTATAAAGATAATTATGCATTATAACCAAGTGCAGTTTATTCTAATAATGCAAATCTGGTTCACCATTTGAAAATCAATTAATGTAATCTGTCATATCAACAGGCTAAAGAAGAAAAATCACATGATCATATCAATAGATGCAGAAAAAGCATCTGACAAAAACCAGCTCTCATTCATGATCAGAACTCTCAGCAAACTAGTAATAGAGGGGAACTTACTCAACTTGATAAAGAACATATGCAAAAATCTTTCAGCTAACATTGTACTTAATGGTAAGAAATTGAAGCTTTCCCACTAAGATCAGGAGCAAGGCAAGGACGTCTCCTTTGACCAACCCTTTTCAACATCATATTTATTGGAAATCCTAGCAATAAGACAAGAAAACGAAGTAAAAAGTATACAGATTGAGAAGAAGAAAATAGAACTGCCTTTGTTTGCAGATGACATGATTATCTATGTAGAAAATCTGAAAGAATTGACCAAAAAAAACCCTCCTGGAGCTAATAAGCAATGATAACAAGGTGGCAAAAATAGGTTGATATACAAAAGTTAATTGCTTTTCTATATGCCAGCAACAAACAAATGAGATTTGAAATTAAAACCAAAATCCCATTTACAATAATACCCCCAACTTAAATACTTAGGCATAAAACTAACAAAAATATGTAAGACCTTTATGAGGGAAGTTATAAAACTCTGATGAAGATATAAAAAGCTAAATAAAAGGAGAGAGATTCCATGTTTATGGATAGGAAGACTCAATATTACCAAGACATCACTTCTTCCCAACTTGATGTATAGATCCAAGGCAGACCAAACCAAAATCCCAGAAAATAATTTCCTGGATATTAACAGAATCTTTTTTTTTTTTTTTTCCTGAAACGGAGTCTCGCTGTGTTGCCCAGGCTGGAGTGCAGTGGGGCGATCTCGGCTCACTGCAAGGTCCGCCTCCCAGGTTCACGCCATTCTCCTGCCTCAGCTTCCCGAGTAGCTGGGACTACAGGCGCCCGCCACCACGCCCGGCTAATTTTTTGTATTTATAGTAGAGATGGGGTTTCACCCTGTTCACCAGGATGGTCTCAATCTCCTGACCTCGTGATCCCCCCGCCTCGGCCTCCCAAAGTGCTGGGATTACAGGCGTGAGCCACTGTGCCTGGCCTATTAACAGATTCTTAAGTTTATAAGGACAGGCAAAAGACCTAGTATAGCAAACATAATATTGAAGAAGCACAAAGTTGGAGGACTGTCACTACCCGACTTCAAGACTTACTATAAAGCTACAGTAATAAGGACAGTATGGTATTTGCAAAATAATAGAAAAATAGATCAATGGAACAGAATAGAGAGCACAGGTATAGACCCATACAAATACTATCAACTGATTTTTTTTAAAAAAGAGCAAAGGGAATACAATGGAGAAAAGATAAGTTTTCAACAAATGGTGCTGAACAAGGGGATGTTCACATGCAAAAAGATGAATCTAGACACAGATCTTAAAACTTCACAAAAATCAGCTCAAAATGGATTATAGACTGAAATGGAAAATGCTGAACTATGAAACTCCTAGAAGATAACATAGAAGAAAATCTAGATGACCTTGGGTTTGAGGTGAATATTTTAGATCCAACACCAAAGGCATGATCCATGAAAGAAATAATTGATAAGTTGTACTTCATTAAATTAAAAACGTTTAATCTGTGAAAGCACTGTCAAGAGAATGAAATGACAAGCCACAGACTGGGAGAAAACATTTGCAAAGTACATTTGATAAAGGACTGGTGTCCAAAGTACTCTAAAAACTCACCAAAGAAGACATACAGATAGCAAATAAGCATATGAAATTGTCGACATTGTATGCCATTAGCAAATTGCAAATTAAAACGAGATACCACTACATACGTATTAGAATGGCTCAAATGCAAAACATTAACAACATCAAATGCCAAATGCTGGTGCAGCAAGAACTCTTCATTCATTGCTGGTGGGAATGCATAATGGTAGAGCCGTTACACAGTGCCAATCATAATCCGAAAGACAAAATCCCAAATGCCATAATCTCAAATGCCTATGAAGTGTTCGGTTGTGTTTTTATGTTTCTCAAACAAACCTCCTTTACAAATGTAAGTAAATCTCTTTAAAAAATTGTTTTTTAATTATCTTTCCAGAATTATATTGTGATTTTGGTCTATCAGGATCAGGATTTTTGGGATTTTAGACTTTAGGGATTTTGATCTTTTGGGATTTCAACATTTGATATTACAGCATTTGCAATTGTATCTTTCAGGAGTATGACCCAAACCCCAGCCATGTAGAAAACAGTTTGATAATTTCTTAAAAAACTAAACACCCAGCCACTGTTGAAAATAGTTTGTCAATTTCTTAAAAAAACTAAACACACTTTTGCCATACAATCCAGTAATCATGTGCCTTGGTATTTACTCAGATGAGTTGAAAAGTTATGTCCCCATAAAACCTGCATGCAGATGTTTATAGCAGCTTTATTCATAATTGTCAAAAATTGGAGGCAACCAAATTGTCTCTTAGTAGGTGAATGGATAAATAAACTGTAGTACATCCAGACAATGGAATATTTTTCAGTGCTAAAAAGAAATAAGCTATCGGCTGGGTACAGTGGCTCACGCCTATAATCCGAGCAGTTTGGGAGGCCGAGGTGGATGGATCACTTGTGCCCAAGAGTTCGAGACCACCCTGGCCAACATGGCAAAAACCTGTCTCTACAAAAAATACAAAAATTAGCCAAATGTGGTGGCATGTGCCTGTAGTCCCAGCTACTTGGGGGGACTGAGAGAGGAGGATTGCTTGAGCCCGGAAAGGAGAGGCTGCAGTGAGCCATGTTTGTGCCACTGCATTCCAGCCTGAGCACAGAGTGAGACCCTGTCTCAAAAAAAAAAAAAAAAAAGAAAAAAGGAAAAGAAAAAGAAGCCATCAAGCTATGAAAAGACATAGAGAAATCTTAAATGCACATTGCTAAGTGAAATGAGCCAATCTGAAAAAGCTATATACTATATGACTTCAACCATATGACATTCTGGAAAAGACAAAACTATGGAGACAGTAGAAAGGTCAATGGTTGTGAGAGATTGGAGGGAGGGAGGAAAAACTGTGAAGAATGTAGGGAATTTTTAGGGCAGTGAAACTATTCTATATGGTACTATAATGGTGAATGAATGTCCTTATGTGTTTGTCAAAACCCATAGAATGTACAACACCAAAAGTGAACTCTAATGTAAACCATGGACTTTGGATGATAATAAAATGTCAATATAGGCTAGTTGATTGTAACAAAGGCAGGAGGTGTTAATTGTGGGGAGGCTGTGTGTGTGTGTGTGTGTGTGTGTGTGTATGTGTATGTATGTGTGTGTGAGGGAGCAAAAGTCAAAAAGGAAATTCTCTGCACTTTCTGCTCTATTTTGCTGTGAACTTAAAACTGCTCTAAAAAATAAAGTTGATTTTTTTAAAAAGCATGCTATCAGTAAGCCACTCAGACTTCAATCTGTTTCACTCTTGAATGAATTCACATCAGGCATCCTTTTTACATAACTTTAAATTGATTTTTAAGAATGAGACTTAGAATATAACACTGATGATCCTGCCAGACAAAAAAGCTTCTTGTAAACATATATACCATTAGGAAGCAAAAGAAAGAAGGAAGTTAAACAAATAAAAGATACATAACAAATAGCTTCATATTTAATGAATTGATCCTAGTATGTCATTTGGGACCAGCTGACCATAAAATATCCTCCTACTACCCTTGAAATATTTTTTCTTGGGTCTTCAGCATAATAGCTGTGGAGCTACTGGGTCCAGTTACTGTATTATTGGGTGTTTTATGGGTGCTATTTGTACACTGTATCTTTATTTTAAAAACCTATTTTGGCTGGGTGCAGTGGCTCACGCCTGTAATCCCAGCACTTTGGGAGGCCAATGTGGGCGGATCACTTGAGGTGAGGAGTTGGAGACCAGCCTGGCCAACATGGTGAAAACTCATCTCTACTAAATATACGAAAAATTAGCCAGGCATGGTGGCATGTGCCTGTAATCCCAGCTACTCGAAAGGCTGAGGCAGGAGAATCGCTTGAATCCGGGAGGCAGAGGTTGCAGGTAGCTGAGAGCATGCCACTGCACTCTAGCCTGGGTGACAGAATGAGACTCCAATTCAAAAAAAAACAAACCAAACCAAAACAAAAAAAAACCTGTTTTGAGAAGTCAGCAATGGTCAGTTCAATATTGGCCATTAAGTAATGCAAGCATTGTAATGTAAGGTTTGATTATTGTATTTGTGTTACCTATCGTTTTACAGTACTAAATTCCCATAAGCCATGACAAGTTACCTTTACAAGCTACATTCATGTTTTACCTTTCTTTGTATTGACTATTCTCTGTTTATAGAGAAGAGGTGAATGAGTGAAATATTAGCTACTATAAAATAATGGCTACCATGTCTATAAAATAATAGACTGCCTGGTCTACTAGATGCCAGTAATCATATTAATAGCTTTATATAATTATCTCCTTTAATCTTTGCAAAAAGTCTGCATTATAGTTCTCAGCCCTCTTCTAAATTGAGGGAACTAAGGTTCAAAGAGATCAACTTATTTGGTCAAAGTCACACAGGAAGGCAGTACAGAGTAATGGTTAAGTGCACAGTCTTTGCGGCCTAATTCCCTGTGTTAGTATTCTTGTTCCACCATTTCCTAAATCTGTGACCTTAGGCAAGTTATCTAACTTCTTTAATGTCATTTTTCTCATCTATAAAATGAAAGACTAAGTGAAATAATTCATGTAAAGTGCTCAGCACAGTGGCTGGTACAGAGTGAGTGCTTCATAAATGTTAGTGGTTATTAAAAGTAATTGTATATTACACAGTCATTGTATATTCTTTTTATTATTACAAATAGGTGACAACATGGATTTAAACTTAAGTCTCCCTGGCCCTGAAGTTCCCTTCTTTTCCTTTATTCAACTCTCTCTATGTAAATTTTTAGTCACTGGTGAAGAAAGAACTGATTCTCCTAAATGGCTTTACCTCTGTGAAAAAACAGATTTGCCAATTTATCAGTCAGGATAGGCTAGGTTTGCTGCATTAATGAACAACTTTTATATATCCTTAGTTTATCACAAACAAGTTTATTTCTCATTTCCATTTTATGTCCTATGTAGCTTGACTGGGAGACTTTTTTCATTATAGTCACCCAGGAATCTAGGCTGATGGATGCTCCATTTGCCGTATGTTTTATCATGGCCAAGGCAGAAAAAAAGGGAAATGGTGACTTCTGCACTGGTTCTTAAATATTTCTTTTTAGAAGTGACAAGTGCCACTGCTGCTTATAATTTCATTGGTCAAAGCCAGTAGCATGACCAGGTCTAACTTCAAGGGCTTTAGGAAAGAGAGGAGAATTAGACATAAGTGAGCAGCATTAATAACTACCACAGCGGCCAGGCACGGTGGCTCACGCCTGTAATCCCAGCACTTTGGGAGGCTGAGGCGGGCGGATCACGAGGTCAGGAGATCGATACCATCCTGGCTAACACGGCAAAACCCCGTCTCTACTAAAAATACAAAAAAATTAGGCAGGCGTGGTCGTGGGCCCCTGTAGTCCCAAAAACTCAGGAGGCTGAGGCAGGAGAATGGCGTGAACCCGGGAGGTGGAGCTTGCAGTGGGCAGAGATCGCGCCACTGCACTCCAGCCTGGGCGACAGAGCGAGACTCCGTCTCAAAAATAAAATAAAATAAAATAACTACCACAGCAAATTGAACTTTTTGAGTTTCCTAATTTGATATTTCTCTTTTTGATTTCTAAATTTCTTCTTATGTGTATAGATTCACTTGGTAAAAACCTAAAGATAACTTCATAGAAATAGTTCTCTTTCAGAGAGGTCCATCGGAATTATCTGGATACAGTTTCCAAAATGATGTGCCCAGGCCCCACTCAAGACTTAATGAATTGAAATATATGAGAGTCAGGCTCTGGGCGTGTACATTTTGAAAAAGCTCCTCGGATGGTGCTGGCTTGCACTCTGTTGTGTTTATGCAATAGTAAACCGATACGTGTTTTCAAGGATCTTGCTGAAGACAGATGGGAGGAAACAGAGCTGAAAGGATCAGAAAGAGGAAGGGACAAGGTGGAAATTACGACTCAAGTGTGGCAGGGTTCTGAGCTCAGACTTAAGCTGTACTTACCTTAGAAGTTCACACTGGGAGATATATCTGGGCATGCCTAGATGACTGGTGGGTCAGTCATCAGGGTTCCCTTTTTATAAGGTAACATGGATCCTCCTGGGAAAAACTTCATCTTAAATTGAGAGACTTTTTTCCCCAACATTTAATTGAAAAATTTTTAACCATTTTTCAATGGTTAAATGGTTAAATGGTTAGATGGGAAGGTTGAAAGAATTTACCCATCATTTAGATTTGATAGGTGCTATCATTTTGCTGTATTTGCTTTATTTGCTAATTTTTATAGCCACTGATGATCATTACCTGAATCAATTATTTCACTGAGGAGTGGGCATTGGCAAATGGTGATTTTTCTGATGTATCATTTCTTCTACAATTATTATCTACATTCTTCTATTAAAAGAGAACTTCCCTTTATCAATTGGAGATGAAGTAAATTTTCCTAAAAAGACATCATAAATGTTTCATTATTTAATTTGGAAAGAGTTTTCAGGAACCTATGTTTGGTTTAAGGACAGTTGACCTACATTGTAGTGAACAGATGAGCTGAGTATAGCAGAGGCTTGTGCATATTTTTCTACAGCCCAACCCTCGGAATGCTAGAGCAAGGTAGCTGCGGTGAAAAATAGTGTAGAAATTATAGTGGCTATATCACTGAGGACAGAAAGACTTGGCAGGGTGATCAGAGCTCACTGCAAACTCTGCCTCCCGGGTTCAAGCAGTTCTTTGCCTCAGCCTCCCGAGTAGCTGGGATTACAGGTGCCTGCCACCACGCCTAGCTAAGTTTTGCATTTTTAGTAGAGACGGAGTTTCACCATCTTGGCCAGGCTGGTCTTGAACTCCTGACCTCATGATCCACCTGCCTTGGCCTCCCAAAGTGCTAGGATTACAGGTGTGAGCCACTGCGCCCAGCCCAAAAAGGTCCTGTCTAGGTAAAGGAAACGCATAGGTGAAAGTGATGGATAGAGTTTGAAAAGCAGAGAAAAGATGGCAAGTGGCTCAGATTGAAAGAGAAATTCCAAATATACTAGTTAACTAGTTGAGGGAACCAGAGAGTCTCTGGATATTTACTGACAGGCTTAAATAAGCTAATCTCTGATGGAAGTCAGCATTGCATGAATGGTTGAAGGGCCAAAACATATCTCTTTATATGCTCAAGTGTTTTTTTGTGCTTCTCAGTGCCTTGTGATGTTTTTTATGGTAAATACTGAGATTTAACAAAATATAAATTAAAAGTTTATTCTTGATACAAGTAATAGCTCCTGAAAAGTTAAGATGATCTAGAAATCAGAATTCTTTTAATCTATACTGAATGTAGGGGTTGTGGTTACTAAAAATTAGTCAAACCATATTTGGGAATTAAAGAAATAATGATTGCTGGCCAGGTGTGGTGGCTCACGCCTGTAATCCCAACACTTTGGGAGGCCAAGGCAGGTGGATCACTTGAAGCTAGGAGTTTGAGACCAGCCTGGCCAACCTGGTGAAATATATATATATAAATTTGCTGGGTGTG
Source organism: Gorilla gorilla gorilla (assembly GCF_029281585.2). Taxonomy (NCBI): domain Eukaryota; kingdom Metazoa; phylum Chordata; class Mammalia; order Primates; family Hominidae; genus Gorilla; species Gorilla gorilla. The sequence goes on from NC_073237.2 coordinate 117,747,801, forward strand.
GTGGTGCATGCCTGCAATCCCAGCTACTTGGGAGGCTGAGGCATGAGAATCACTTGAATGTGGGAGACAGAGGTTACTGTGAGCCTAGATCGCACCACTGCACTCCAGCCTGGGTGACAGAGCGAGACTCTGTCTCAAAAAAAAAAAAAAAAAAAAGATTGCTTTTTCCTTTTCACTTACCCTTTTTTTTGGAAAGATAAAACAAAGTGACTTTCTTGTTATCTCATGTTTCTTGTAAACAGTGATTTCTTGGTAGAGAAATGAAAATTGTTTCTTAATTGGGAGAAAAGAACTTAACAGCTATTGCTGTGGTTGGTTCTATTTTTATTATTTATTGGCTAAATGTACATAGACTGAAAGGAAAATTAAAAGACAAACTATACACTAAATCCTGGAAAACAGTATATGTTATAATCTGCATTTCATAAAATTAAGGGATAATTTTATACATATTTCCTCAAACAGTAATATAATTAAATTATGCTTAGTATTCAACTAAGTGATTAGAATTCAGTTGTAGTGGTACTTATCTTTTTAAAAAATATAAAAGTTACCATGTTTTTACAGAGTGGAAATACAGTAATTAATAAAAGTGTTTGGTTGTGTAGGCTATTTTCTTTCCCCCGAGTGAAGCTAATCAGTTAGTTTCGTGCTCCATATGCAGTCGTTGGATCATTTTTAAATGATCAGTGATCATTCTTAAATGTGTCAATGAAAAGCGCCAAACTTTGTCAAATATTTGAAGAGATTTATTCTGAAACAAATATGGGTAACCATGGCCTGAGGCAGTCTCAAGAGGTCCTAAGAACATGTGCCCAAGGTGGTTAAGTTACAGCTTGATTTTATAGGTTTTATGGAGACATACACCATCAATTATTACATGTGAGATATACATTAGTTTGTTCCGGAAAGGTGGGAAAACTCAAGATGGGGAGGGGAAGGAGGGAACTTCCAGGTCATAAGATTTTCTGATTGGCAATTGATTGAAAGAGTTATTATCTAAAGACCTAGAATCAATAGAATGGAATGTCTAGGTTAAAATAAGGGGTTGTGAAGACCAAGGTTTTATCATGCAGATGAAGCCTCCAGGTAGCAGGCTTCAGAGCTCTTACCAGACCTGAAAAGGTGCTACTCTCTTAGTTAATTTTCTCCTGGATCAGGAAAAAGACCTGGAAAGGAATGGGAATTCTCTATAGAATGCACATTTTCCCCACAAGAGACAGCTTTGCAGGGCCCCTTCAAAACATGTCAAAGAAATACATTTTGGGGTAAAATACTTCAATTTCTTTCAGGTTCTGCTATCCATTATGTGATGCTATACTAGAATCAGGCTGGAATTTGGTGTCCTATTGCTACAAAAAGTCTGTTTTGTCAGTCTTAAGATCTCTGTTTTAGTGTTAATGCTGGTCAGCTGTACCTGAATTCCAAAGCAAGGAGGGTATAATGAGGCATGTCTGACCCCCACTTCTCATCATGGCCTGAACTGGTTTTTTAGGTTAATTCTGGAATGCCCTTGGCCGAGGGGAGGGTCCATCAGCTGATTGGGGAGTTTAGAATTTTATTTTTGGTTTATAATACTAATTATAATAAATGAATATAAAAATTTAAATAAAATATTTAAAGCTGGAATTTCTAATTTGTTTTGAAAATTTAATTAAATACTGGTAAACATCTTATAAAAATAAAACTAATTATGACTCTAGAATTAACACCCAAATGTCAGTATAAAACTAGGACCCCCAAACTCACTATGCTAAAGAGAATAACTTGCTTCATACTTATTACACCTAGACATATACACGCATAGATTCATGAGTAAGTAATATGAGCTGGGCATGGTTGGCTCATGCCTCTGATCCCAGCACTTTGAGGGGCCAAGGAGGCAGAATCATTTGAAGCCAGGAGTTCAAGATCAGTTCTGGTGTTACTGGAAAAGGGTCCTGATCCAGAACCCAAGAGAGGGTTCTTGGATCTTGCACAAGAGAGAATTCAGGGCAAGTCCATAGAGTAAAGTGAAAGCAAGTTTTATGAAAGTAAAGGAATAAAAGAATGGCTACTTCCATAGGCAGAGCAAGAGCCTGAGCTGCTGGTTGGCCATTTTTATGGTTAATTCCTGATTATGTGCTAAACAAGGGGTGGATTATTCATGAGTTATCCAGGAAAGGGGGGCAATTCCTGAAACTGAGGGTTCTTCCCCCATTTATTTATTTATTTATTTATTTATTTATTTATTTATTTTTATTTTTATTTTTGAGACAGAGTCTTGCTCTGTCATCCAGGCTGGAGTGCAGTGGCACCATCTCAGCTCTCTGCAACCTCTGCCTCCCAGGTTCAAGCAATTCTCCTGCCTCAGCCTCCCGAGTAGCTGGGACTCTAGGTGTGTGCCATCATGCCCGGCTAATTTTTGTATTTTTAGTAGAGACGGGGTTTCACCATATTGGCTAGACTAGTCTTGAACTCCTGACTTCGTGATCTGCCCACCTCAGCCTCCCAAAGTGATGGGATTACAGGTGTGAGCCACTGTGCCTGGCCAGTCCCCTTTTGAACCATATAGGGTAACTTCCTGATGTTGCCATGGCTTTTGTAAACTGTCATGGTGCTGGTGGGAGGGTCTCTTAGCATGCTAATGCATTTAATTAGTGTATAATGAGCATTGAGGATGATCAGAGGTCACTCATGTTGCCATCTTGGTTTTGGTGGGTTTTGGCCAGCTTCTGTACCACAACCTACTTTATTGGCAAGGTCTTTATGACCTATATCTTGTGCCGACCTCCTGTCTGAACCTGTGACTAAGAATGCCTTAACCTCTGGGAATGCAGCCCAGTACCTCTCAGCCTTATTTTACCCAGCCCCTATTAAAGATGGAGTCACTCTGGCTTAAACGCCTCTGACACTGGCAACGTAGTGCGATGCAGACTTAAAAAAAAAAGGTATTAGCCGGGCATGGTGGCTCACTCCTATAGTTCCAGCTAGTCAGGAGGCTGAGGTGGGAAAAGCTCTTCAGCCCAGGAATTTGAAGTTGCAGTGAGATATGATTATTGCCGCTACATTCCAGCCTGGATGACAGAGCAAGACCTTGTCTCTACAAAAAATTTAAAAAAACATTTTTTTAAGTGTAATATGAATTGTTTCATATTACAGACTGTTTCTCAGCTACCATGCATAACAGTGCTGAATAGTATAGCAATCAGTGATTATCACTGGATATTCCAAGTGAAACCTGAAGAGAAGCCAAAAAAAAAAAAAAAAAAAGGGACATTTGACACTCTGAGACACTGGTAAAGTATCTATTTCATTCATGCTCTCAGAGAGGAAGGATTTGTCAAACTATTTGTATTTTCTCTTACTAAAGTGTTTCTACTTTTGTCCAAATTTTCTCTGTTGTCCAAAGCACAGTCTTGGACAGCAGAGGCACAACTCACACACCTACATAGCATGCCAGGGTAGTCACCTTTTTTCTTTTTCTTTTTCTTTTTTTTTGAGACGCTCTGTTGCCTAGGCTGGAGTGCAGTGGTGTGATCTTGGCTCACTGCAACCTCTGCCTTCCGGGTTCAAGTGATTCTCGCGCCTCAGCCTCCTGAGTGGCTGGGATTACAGGCGTGCGCCCCCACACCTGGCTAATTTTTGTATTTTTAGTAGAGGTGGGGTTTCACCATGTTAGCCAGGCTGGTCTCAAACTCCTGACCTCAAGAGATCCAACTGCCTTGGCCTCTCAAAGTACTGGGATTACAGGCGTGAGCCACTGTGCCCAGCCAGTCACCTTTTATTTTGAGCAAGAGCTGTGGAGAAACATTTACTTGGAGCCTAAATGAAGTTAGTGTCACAAAAGGGAATATTTAAGGTTATAGATTGCACTGTGGCAGCTCTGAGTGCTGGATGGTGAGTGACATACACCAGTGTGTTTTTTCATAAGTTGATAGCCCTCTCTTGATGATACATAGGGCCCTGTAATGTGTGGGGCCTAGGCGCCAGTTCTAAGATTGGCATTGAGTCTTTGCATTAAGTATGCACATGTTCAGATCATGCTCCTATTTTCCAGTAGAGTAATTATTCCCACAGCTGTTTCTTTTACTTTTTCTTTTTCCTTTTTATTGAGACAGGATCTCATTCTATCACCCAGGCTGGAGTGTGGTGGTGTCATCAAGGCTCACCACACCCTCAACCTCCTGGGCTCAGGTGACTCTTCTGCCTCAGCCTCCTGAGTAACTGGGACCACCAGTGCATGCTATACCTGGCTAATTTCTTTTTAAATTATTTGTAGAGACAGGGTTTCATTATGTTGCTCAGGCTGGTATCAAACTCCTGGGCTCAAGCAAGCCTCTCACCTCGGACTCCCAACGTGCTAAGATTACAGGTTTGAGCCACTGTGTCCAGCCACACGGCTGTTTCTATCATTCTGTATTCCAGAGATCACCAGTTCTAGTCTTCTGCAGGGGTAGTTGCTCAATGTCATGAGTAAGAGAGGGAAACTACAGATCTTTAAGTTTTGTATTAATTTTTTTTTAATTTTGAAATAATTTTAGATTTATAAAAGATTTGCAAAGATGGTACAGAGAGTTCCTGTGTACTCTTCATCAAGCTTCACCTGTTGTTAACATCTTTCATAATCATGGTGCATTTATTGAAACTAAAAAATTAACATGAGTATGATGCTATGAACTAAACCATAGACTTTATTAGGATCTCACCAGTTTTTCTGCTGATGTCTTTTTTTCTGTTTCAGGATATCACATTGTATTTGGTCCTCATGACTCCTTAGTCTCCAATCTGTGCCAGTTTTTTTGGTCTTGTCTTCCATGGCCTTGGGGATTTTTGAAGAATAATGGCCAGGTATTTTGTAGGATGCCCCTTAACTTAGATTTGTCTGATATTGGGATTTATCATGATTAGATTGGGAATATGGGTTTGGGGGAAGAATACTGCAGAGGTGAACTGCCCTTTCCATTGCATCATATGAGGGGTGCATGATATCCACGTGACTATGAGTGCTGATGTTAACCTTGATCACTTGGTTAAGGTGGTGTCTGAAAGGTTTCTCTAGTTACTCTTTTTCCATACTTTATTCTTTAGAAGCAAGACACTAAGTACAGCCCAAAATCAAGGAGTGGAGAATTTATTTTAAAACTGTATTCTACCAATCCTTATTTGATACTCCCTCACCCCACTTCCAAAAGTCCACTTGGTTCCTGAGCCTTTAGAAGATTCTGTGGTATACATCAGCTTAGTTTTTGGCTTTTTCTACTGTATCCTAAGTCATTTTTCTGTTTTCCAGTCTCCACAATTTTGTTGCTGTTGTCTCATTTTTCTCTCTGTAGGTTTGTGAGTTTTTTTTCTAATCCCTTTACTGTAGCTTAGTGGGGCTTCGGAGAGATTAAAACTGGATTTTTATGTTCAATCTGCCTTCTTTATTTGGAAGCTCTGGGAGAAACATTTTTTTTTTTGAGACGGAGTCTCATTCTGTCACCCAGGCTGGTGTGCAGTGGTGTGATCTCAGCTCACTGCAAACTCCACCTCCCAGGTTCAAGCAATTCTCCTGTCTCAGCCTCCTGAGTAGCTGGGGCTACAGGCACATGCCACCATACCCGGGTAATTTTTGTATTTTTAGTAGAGACGGGGCTTCACCATATTGGTTAGGCTGGTCTCGAACTCTTGACCTCAGGTGATCCAACCCGCCTCAGCCTCCCAAAGTGCTGGCATTACAGGCATGAGCCACCGCGCCCGGCCAGAGAAACATTTTATCATCATCAAAATTGATATTTAATCTGTGTTTAGATTTGTCATTTCTGCTTGTCATAATTCTGCCATTGATATCATACATGAAATTACTGAATACTTTTTGGGTACCATTGTTATGTTTTGTAAAGCATTGTGATCAATCAGAAATTCAGTTCCCAGCTAGAGAAGAAACTCTTCTAGTATTGGCTGGTGTGACTGGCCCTGATTTTCAAAGGTAAATTAGGGTTACTGCTATAAAGCAGGGATTACAATGGGGTACTTCTGTATACTCCAATGCCCAGTTACTAAGGTTACCAAAAAACAAAGTGGGTTTGGGCACCTCAGGAGTCAAAGTTTGAGTCAGTCCACCAGGCAAAGAACCTTAACTGGCGTAAGCTAGCCAAAGGCAACCTAAACTTGAATGGGTAGAGGAGGGGAGTTACAATATCCACTATGGTTTCTTGACCAGTTACATAAAGGAGGACTGTAGCTGTCTGTGTATCTGCTCTCTCTCCTTTCTCTTTCACCTTTTGTTTTCCTACAATTTTATAGAGTGTTTTGATATCAGAAATGTTTACCATTTAGTGACTGAGTTGCACTTTTTTATTTTTTATGCATTTTTATAATTTTTATTACTTTTTCAATAAAGATAATGTATCTGTTACTACATCTGTGTAATACATTTGTGTGGCTTATAAATACCATTCTATACTGTACTCAGAACAGCAGATACTGTTCTGTACTCTGCTTTCCTCGCTGCATGATATATATTAGTGCATAGGAAGAGTCCTTCTTTTTATCAGCTCTGTAGATGTACCAATATTTATTTAACCAATGCCCTATAGAAAATGTCTTGGGTTTGTTTCTCATTTTTGGCTTTACAAACAATACTGCAGTGAATAACTTCATATGAACCTCATTGTATAGGTTTGTAGGTATATTTGCGTAAACATTCTCAGAAGTAGTAGAGTTGTAGAGTATCAGTTTAGTATTATAATGTATCTAGAGTGGGATTATCTATCATCTGTTTTAATATGGACAATCAGGAAAATAGCAATCATTTCCAGTACTTACAACAGGGAAAATTTAATGCAGGAAAGTGGTTACCAGGTGTTGGAGGAACTGAGCACCTAATGGAGAAAGGGGAGCAATTCAGATATTAGTAACAACAGAAAACCATTGCCTGTAGCCTGGAAAGACAAAAGAAGACAAGAATCACTGAATTCTGGAGCTGGAGGTCATTTACTGGAGGCTAGGGCCTCTATGGCCCTGTGTGATGAGAACTGGAGCTGCTGAGGAGATGCAGTCACTGCCAGAGAAGTGACTGAGTTAGAAGAGGAAGGGGGAGAAATGTGCTGGTTTATTCCTTCTCTCCTCATCTTCCAATCTTTGAGAAACCAGCTGATATGAGTCTGGGAATCGCAGTCAATGGGTCAACCCCTTGCGATACAAAGCAGAGCAGGGAAGGGCAAGGAATGCATTTGAGGACAAATGGATTCAGAATCCATATTGTTCACCCCTTCTGCTACTCAGCATTCAAGTTCACCCTTCTACCCATGTTTAATACCATCATACTTCTGTCTGTCATACAAACAAGAGGAGAGACACCAAGTCCCATCAATCATTGTATCCATCTCAAGTTTGGGATCTACTGGTGATCCTCATTCCTTCCCATCAGGTCTGGATGTGTCTTTTTGTGGCCTGGTGACCTACGAACTAAATTGTAAATTAAGCAACCACTGACACTTTCCATGCAAAACTGTGGGGGAAGGGGAAGGGGAAGGGGACAAAATAGAAATCGTTGGTTAATAGATACATAACAAATACACGTGAATGCTACAATTCTTGTTGCTATAAAAAGTCACAAGGATGAAGTTGATTTTTATCATTTCCTTTTTCTACCACTTATTCCATATTTCCTTTGCTTTTAGCTAGGACTGCAAATGGTTTGGGTTCTTTACTTGCAGGATGATTGTATCAGTCAGGATAAAGCCAGAACAACAGAAACCACACTTGGTATTTCAACAGAGATAATTTAACATAAGGAATTGGCTACGGAGTTTTGGGGAACCAAAAACGCAAAAAAAAAAAAAAAATGTCAGGGGCAGATATTGAACATAGATATAGTACTGTAGGAAGAAGCTACCACTCCTATGGCTGAGGACACAAAAGGAAGTTTGCACCAAAGGAAACTTAAAGGAGAGGCATCCCAGACTTCTGAGGAGGGGCCACTGCCTAACTCTTGCTGGCTCATTGATGAGTCATGTTGAGGCTGGTTCTAGGAATGCCAAAAAAAAGTTGAGTGTTAGAAATGATAGCCACTTGTCAGGAAGGAAGCATATCCTGTCTCACTCCTTCTGCCTTGAAGAACTAACAGGAAGCCAACTGGCAAAGTAGAAATATAGCTCTCATAGTCCCAGCCCCGTGGTCATAAAGAAGAGTATAAATGTGTGAGTTTGGACTGAGAGAAAATGGCATAACAACTGGGACAGCTCATTACTTTGCTTACTCAATATTCACACACAACTTTCTCTGTATATTTGAGCTTCCCATATAGCAATTTAAAAATGGCAGCTTTTTCTTTAACAAGATACAGCTACCCTTTGTAGAAATTGACACTCTTGGCCGGGCACAGAGACTCATGCCTGTAATCCCAGAACTTTGGGAGGCCGAGGCAGGTGGATCACTTGAGCCCAGAAGTTCAAGACCAGTCTGGGCAACATGATGAAACCCCATCTCTACTAAAAATAAAAAAAATAAAAAAAATAGCTGAGCTTGGTGGCACATGCCTGTAATCCCAGCTACTCAGGAGGCTGAGGCACGAGAATAGCTTGGACCTGGGGGGTGGAGGTTGCAGTGAGTGGAGATTGTGCCATTGCACTCCAGCCTGGGTGACAGAACAAGACTCAGTCTCAAAAAAGTAAATAAACATAAAGAAATAAATTGACACTCTCACCCTTTCCCCATAAACGGATGATCCCAAATTATATTAATCTCTGGATTATGTGTTAATTACTCCTCAATTCAGTAAAGTCCCTTATGAACCTTCTGTAACCTAAAGATGAAATTGTAAAGTTAACAATTGCCATTAATTTTTAAAATTACAGTGGGAAAGGAGAAGAAAAAAAGTTAATATATACAGAAATACATAAATACACACATATACATTAAGCAAGTAAGAAATAATGCTTAGTTATTAGTCTTTATTTCTGTCTAGTCATGAGCCTGTGGTTAGTGTCCCTTCCTCCCCAGCTCATTTCATGCTTCCTGTACTCTGAGCCAGCATATACCAAGTGGTGTGATCCAAACTGTCATTCCTGAAAGGTCTGAATTGTCAGTGGTCCTGTCTTTTCTTGGTTATCGTAGTTTACCATTAACTTTTACTGTCAGCAATGGGAATATAGGGGTGCCATGTTGCCATGAATGACGGCATCCCCATATATAGTCCTTCGTGGCCTCATTTTGTAGCAGCAACCCAATGTTTCTTTAGTTGTCAGGATCAATCACTCCAGCCAGTAATTCCCTTCTTTGCCCATTGGTTCAGTTGCATATGGAGTCTAAAATGGCCATTTAGCTGTTAGAAATTCAATGGAAACTGTCTTGGGAATAAAGCAGAGTTCAAATTATGGGAAGCAGAATTCTGTGAAGAAGTATAACAGTGAGAGAAGCCACTTTCCCTTCTGCTCTTTGATTATGGACTTGTGTCTTGTGGCTTTGGGAGAAATAGTGCCATACATTGGTCAATGGCTCAAAGCATATGTTGTTCTTTGAAGACAGTCCCAACCTTACAAAATGTTTCTCAGCTCATGTTGTAACTGAGTCTGTAGTAGGCCATTCCATTGTTATATCGGGCCAGATATTTCTAGATGGTGGGGTTTGCAGTAAGGCTAGTTATTTCCATGATTTGCAAACTCTAATTACACTTCTAAGATGTGTTCCTTAGAAGCTGTGTTGAGTAGGATACCATGATATTGAGTAAGGAATTATGTGGTAGTGTTGGCAGAAACACAATGGGCAGGAGAGGCAAATCCATACACAGAATAGTTGTCTATTCTAGCACAAACAAATGGCTTTCATTTCCATGATGGAAGGGGTGCTTTATAATCAACCTACCAACACAGAGTTGGCTGATCCCCTTGGGAAATGGTGCCATATTGGAGACTCACAGTTTAGATTCTGTTCTTGATAATTTGGGAACTCAACAGTGCCAACAGTCAGATTAGCTTGGTAAGGGGAAGTCCATTTTGTTGGGTCTGTGCTTCATTTCTGCCACTATGGCCATTTTGTACACAAGCCCATTAAAACAGAAGATGAGGAAAGGTGCTGACTGATAGTCCCAGAACAAGTCACTTTGTTCACCCCTATTATTGAGGCCTCCTCTACAGTGGATGTACCTTGGTAAGCACTCACACAAATTCCTTCACATTTAGCACCCATTCTGAAAGATCTGTGCATGTGTCTCTTCTTCAGTCTTCCTTGTTATCAATCTTCCAGGCTTGTTCTTTTCAATTTCCTGACCAGGTGACCAAAGCATTATTCACTGTCCACAGATGAGTGTACACCTGTACCACAGGCCACCCCTCTTTCCTGGCTGAGGGGACTTCAAGATATACTGCCAAAACTTCTGCCCTCTTAGAGCGTTTTCCTTCACCATTCCCCTTCAGTGGCATCTCTGAGGGAGTATACTGGTACTAGTGTAATGTGGACATACTTCTGTGAACCAGGCCCAAGTTGGTTTAAAAATTTTTTTTAATTTTTTATTTAGAAGATTTTAAATTGACACATAATAATTGTATGTATTTATGAGGTACATAGTTATGTTGTGATACATACAATGTATAGTGATCAGATCAGGGTAATTAGCATATCCATCACCTCAAATATTTATCATTTCTTTGTGTTGGGAACATTCAATATTCTTTTTCTAGCTATTTGAAACTATAAGATATTGTTAATTATCGTCATCCTATGGTGGCATAGAACACTATAACTTATTTCTCCTATCTGTTTCCTTTAACAAAGCTCTATCTCCCTCTTCCGCCTACTCTTCTCAGCCTTTAGTATCCTTTGTTCTACTTTTTACTTCTATGAGATCAACTTTTTTTAGCTTCCACATGTGAGTGAGAACATGCAGTGTTTGACATTCTGTTCCTGGCTTATTTTGCTTAACGTAATGTCCTCCATTTCCATCCATGTTGCCTCGAATTACAGGATTTTATTCTTTATTATGGCTGAATAGTACTCCATTGTGTGTGTGTGCATATATATATATATGTGTATATATATGTATATATATCATTGTGTGTGTATATAAATATATATATATTTACCATATTTTTCATATTCATCCATCTGTTGTTGCACACATAGGTTGATTCCTTATCTTGGCTCTCGTGAATAGTGCTGCAGTAAACATGGGCATGCAAGTTTCTTTTCAATATGTTGATTTCCTTTCCTTTGGATAAATACCCAGTAGAGGAATTTCAGGATCATACTGTGGCTCTATTTGTAGTTTTTTGAGGAACCTCCATACTGTTCTCCCTACTGGCTGTACTAGTTTATATTCCCACCAAGTGTATGAGAGTTCCCTTCTCTCTGCATCCTTGCCAGCACTTTTTTTTTTTTTTGTATTTTTGATAATAGCCAGCCTGACTTGGGTGAGATGTTATATCATTGTGGTTGTGATTTACATTTCCCTGATAATTAGTGATACTGAGCATTTTTTCATATACCTGTTGGTCATTTGCATGTTTTCTTTTGAAAAATGTCTGTTCAGATCACTTGCCCATTTTTAATCATATTGTTTGTTTGCTGTTGAGATATTTGAGTTCTTGTGTATTCTGGATATCAATCCCTGGTCAGATGAGTAGTTTGCAGATATTTTCTCCCATTCTGTAAGTTGTCTTTTCACTGTGTTGATTGTTTTCTTTGCTGTGCAGAAGCTTTTTAGTTTGATATAATCCCATTTATTTTTGCATTTGTTGCCTGTGCTTTTGAGGTCTTATTCATAAAGTCTTTTCCCAGAGCAATGTCCTGAAGCATTTCCCCTAAAATCTTTCTTCTAGTACTTTTATAGTTTTGGGTTTTATATTTAGGTCTTTGATCCCTTTTTAGTTGATTTTTGTGTATGGTGAGAGATAGGGGTCTAGTTTCATTCTTCTGCGTATAGATATTCAGTTTTCCCAGCACTATTTATTTATTTATTTATTTATTTATTTATTTATTTATTTATTTATTTGAGACAGGGTCTTGCTTTATCACCCAGACTGGAGTGCAATGGTGCAGTCACGGCTTACTGCAGCCTCAACTTCCCAGGCTCAAGTGATCCTCCCACTTCAGCCTCCCAAGTCACTGGGACTATTGGTGCATGCCACTGCACCTGGCTGTTTTAAAAAAATATATTTTGTGTGTTTGTAGAGAGGGGTCTCCCTTTGTTGCCCAGGCTGGTCTTGAACTTCTGGGCTCAAGCAATCTTCCCTGCTCATCCTTCCAAAGTGTTGTGATTACAGGCATGAGCCATCGTGCCTGGCCCAGCACTGTTTATTGAAGAGATTGTCCTTTCCCCAATGTATGTTCTTGGTCCCTTTGCCAAAAATCAGTTGGCTGTAGATACATAGATTAATTTCTGGGTTCTCTATTCTGTCTCATTGGTCTATGTGTCTGTTTTTATGTCAGTGCCATGCTGTTTTGGTTACTATGGCTTTGTGGTATATTTTGAAGTCAGGTAGTATGATGCCTCCAGCTTTGTTTTCTGGCTTGAGTTTGCCTTGGCTATTCAAGATCTTTCGTGGTCCTGTATAAATTTTAGGATTTTTTTGTTTTTATGAAGAATGTCATTGGTATTTTGACAGGGATAAGGCCCAAGTGTATTTTCCCCCTCTTTCAACAGGCCATAAGGAGCTCCCCATGAAACCACAAGTGCTGGTTGAGGGAGAGGCCAAAAGGCATCAGAAGTAAGTGCTGTGGGGGTCTGGGCCACCTGCTCGTGTAACTTGCTTGTGCTCTGAGCTTGCTTGAGTCTGATCTTGTACATACTATGTCTATTCGATAATGGATTGCTGCTGCACATTATTATAGCTAGGTCTTATTCATAATGGGCAAGTTATGTCATGTAATTGTTAGGTCATGTAATAGGAATTCCATGGCTAAACAGTTTTTACCAGGGCATAATAGTGAGCTATGAGCTGCTTCTTTAAGGGAGCAGAGGAGTGTATGGTTCTGTTAGCTAGCTATGTGTTGTGTCATTTTCCTGTCAAGGCTTGCCTGAGGAGCCATGCAGCACTCTTACCACAGACACTTGGAGCACCACTGGATAGACAGACTGGAATGACACTGCCTCGACCCACTGTAGAGCCTTCTCTTGCTTCAGGCACCATTCAGAAGTAGCAGCCTTACAAGTTACTTGGTGTAACCGGATCAGAGCAGAGCATCCACTTGTGGTTTGTGTTGCCTACAAAATCTAAAGAGGCCGAGGACTGGCACAATAATCCTGAACTTGGAGAACAAAGACTGCGTAACATTACCTATTGATATAGCGGCCAGATGTGACTTTGGTTGTTTTCCCTTCATATGTGGTTGTATACAAAATAGTACATTTTGTTAAGTAGAAACTTTTTTGGACTTGTATTATGGTAAGAAACGTGTATGTGTGTCCTGTAAGCTGTCTGAATATTTCTTTCTGGTCTACATAGCATCTCTTGGTCTGGGCAAACTTCACTTCCCAATTTAGGTGGTTCTGATGAGTAAAGTAGATTACCAGATAGCAAAGCAAGAGGGCATTCTAGAAAATAAGATCAGTGGAAGCAAAGGCCTATGGGCATTGTGGGTTCTGGAAGCAGTAATTAGTTCAGTTGAGTAGTAAGTAGCACTAGGGGTGAAGAGTATGAAGAGTGGAGTGGTGGGAGATAAAACTGGAAATGTTAGGTAGGGCTATACTGGAAGGAGCTTTATGTACCATATGAAGAAGGTGGACAAAATCCTATGCTGAGGGAAAAGTAGTGATGATTTTTTTTTTACAGGACTGTGATGTGATCACATCACATTGATATGAAAGATATTCCATGAGGGAGAATTGGAGATGAGCAATACTAGGGGTAGAGCTATTATTTAAGATTACCTAGTAATTCTGAATAAAATGATGAGACATGAGCTAAGTAAGGTAGTGTGAATTAGAGGAGAAAATGAATTTAAATGATACATAGGAAGTGAAATTGACAGACTCGGTGGCTGACTATATGTGGAGTGGGAAGAGAGAACAGGAATTTATGTATGTGGTTAAAAATTATATACTTGTATGAAACAATCTGGTTTGAGCTTGAGTGGGGTTCAGAGAGATCTGGACCTAGTGTAGAGTGACCAGCTGTTCTGGTTTATCCAAGATTAAGGGATTTCGATTTCCTGGGGTGTGAGACTTCCAATGCTAAAACTGTGAAAGTCCCCAGCAAACCAGGACAAATTGGTCACGCTAGCCTAATATGAACGGGCGGACAGATTAGTGACAGGAGCTTATCGGCATAAGCACTGAAACACCTTCTAGGATAACCATGACCTGGCAAGAGAGCCTTTAGTGGTGCAAAGAAATGGTGATCCTTGATAATGCATGGTAGTTGCCATTCAAATCTACCCCCCAATGGATCCAATCTGGGGTCCCACGGAGAAAGGAGGCTGGAAGTAAAATACGAAAGAACTGTTTCACTAATCTGTGACCCCGTTTAACAGAGTGTAACTCAGAGGGGACAGATTCTTTCTCACCGTGGACTACCCCACAGCTCTGGAAACCTGAGGGCTTTAGTACACTGGGAAATTCAGTTAAATACAGGTTGGGGGAGTTCCAAGGGATGGAGAGGGTGGGGAAAGGGAGAAGGAGGAACTGGTAACCTGTACTGGTACAAGAAGAACTAAAATACTTAGCAGAACAGAATAACATCTGTGCAGTGGGGTATAAGTCAGTGAAATATGAGTTATTACAGCGAAGGTGACATCAGCAGGCTTTTATTGAAGCAATTCCTTTCAGAAGAATGTGTTGATTACTTTCTTTGTTATGTTGCGCCATCTAGTGGTAACTCTCATGTACTTTTTTCCTAGTTAGATGTTGAAAAGAGGACAGATGAATTAAAAACTTGAGAGCTGTTTCCAAAGTCGTCATTTATTCGTTCGTTCGTTCGTTCATTCATTCATTCATTCATTCATTCATTCATTCACTTCACAAATACTGAGTATGTATACCTTCTATATTGCAGTTACATTTCTAGGCACTGGGGTTACAGCTGTGAACAAAACTGAAAGAACCCTGAACTCATGGAAGCTTACTTTGATGAAAGAGTACATTTCATTTTTTTCCCATGTGAATGTTCTGTTTTCAAAGCACCATTTACTGAAAAGATTATTTTTTTTTCTTTAGGACTCTGCAATGCCGTTACTGTTATATATGAAGTGTCCGTTTATATGTGAGTCATTGCCTATCTTGGTTATGCTCCATTGATTTATTTGTCAATTTCTGTGACAATATCATATTGTCTTTATCATTTTACTTTATAATCATTGTTAATATTTAGTACATCAAGAACTCC
Organism: Gorilla gorilla gorilla; assembly: GCF_029281585.2. Lineage (NCBI taxonomy): Eukaryota > Metazoa > Chordata > Mammalia > Primates > Hominidae > Gorilla > Gorilla gorilla. Next base: position 117,763,085 of record NC_073237.2, read on the forward strand.
CACCTCATTTTTTAAAAGAATGTTTTGGATAGTCTTGGCCTTTAAATTTTCCGTAAAGTTTAAAATCAGTCTGTCAAATTCTGTCAGGAAAAAAAAAAACCCCTCTTGGGAATGTTTATTGGGATTGAACTGAATCATTAAATCATTTTAGAGTGAACTGATATTTTTATACTATTGAGCCTTCCAATCACGATTTACTTCAGTTTTCCTTAGTGTCTTTCAATAGACATAAAAGTCTTATATATCTTTTGGTACACTTATTTGTAGATACTTGATTTTTTTAGGCTAAAAAGGCATCTTTAAAAAATCATTTGCTAACAATTTATGGCTGGTGTTTGGAAATGTAACTACTTTTGTCATATTGATTATTCATCTAGGGATTTTGCTAAATGCTCTTATAATTCGAATAAATCTCTTTTTCCTACATATACAATTTATCATTTGTAGATAATTATACCATTAATTAGTTTTTCTTATCCTTCATGTACTAGTTAGAAGCTCTAGTACAACATAGAATAGAAATGGTGATATTAGGCACCCTTTAATTGTTCCTGACTTTAGAGGAAAAGCTTTTGACATAAAACATTACTTTTCTTTGGTTTTCTACAGATACTTTTTATTAGATTAAGAACTTTCATTCTATTTCTTTTTTCTTAAGGGTTTAAAAATCTTGAATGGATATTAAGTTTTTATCAAATGCTTTAGAAATTTTGCATCTATGTAGAAATACTGTAACTTTTTTTCTGGTTGAATCTCTTAATATGGTGGAGAACTGGTACCAATTCTACTGAAACTATTCAAAAATTTCGAGGAGGAAGGACTCCTCTCCAACTCATTCTATAAAGCCAGCATCACCCTGATACCAAAATCTGGCAAAGACATAATGATAAAAGAAAACTACAGGCCAATATCTCTGATGAATGTATATGCAAAAATCCTCAACAAAATACTAGCAAACTGAATCCGAAGCACATTAAAAAGTTAATTCATCATGATCAAGTTGGTTTCATTCCTGGGATGCAAGGTTGGTTCAACATACACAAATCAATAAATGTGATTCACCACATAAACAGAATTAAAAACAAAAACCATATGATCATCTCAATAGACATAGAAAAAGCTTTTTATAAAATTCAACATCCCATCATGATAAAAGCCCTCTAAAAAATAGTCACCAAAGGAACACACCTCAAAATAAGAGCCATCTATGATAAACCAGCTAACATCATACTGAAGGGGCAAAAATTGGAAGCATTCCCCTGGAGAACTGGAACAAGACAAGAATGCCCACTCTCACCACTCCTATTCAACATGGTAATGAAAGTCCTTGCCACAGCAATCAGGCGAAAGAAAGAAATAAAAGACATCCAAATAGGAAAAGAAGAAGATAGTTTGACTTCTTCTTTGCTGATGATAGGAATCTATACATAGAAAACCCTAAAGACTGCCAAAAGTCTCCTAGAACTGATAAACAACTTCAGCAAAATTTCCACATACAAAATCAATATACAAAAATCAGTAACATTTCTATACACCAATAACATTCAAGCTGAGAGCCAAACCAAGAATGCAATCCCATTTACAATAGCTGCAAAAAACAAACAAACAAAACCCTAAGAATACAAGTAATGATGGAGGTGAAAGATCTCTCCAAGAACTACAAAATACTGCTGAAAAAAACCATACGTGGTACAAACAAATGGGAAAACAGTCCATGCTCGTGGATTAGAAGAATTGATATTGTTAAAATGGCTAAAAGCAATCTACAGATTGAATGCTATTCTTATCAAGCTACCAACATTATTTTTCACAGAAGTAGAAAAAACTATTCTAAAATTCATATGCAACCAAAAAAGAGTACAGATAGCCAAAGCAATCCTAAGCAAAAAGAACAAAGCTGGAGGCATCACATTAGCAACTTCAAACTATACTACAAGGCTACAGTATCAAAACAACATGGTACTGGGACAAAAACATATGCACAGACCAATGGAACAGAATAGAGAACCCAGAAGTAAAGCCACACATTTACAACCACCTGATCTTTAACAAAGTCAGCAAAAATAAACAATGGGGAAAGGACTCTCTATTCAATAAATGGTGCTGGGATAACTGGCTAGCCATATGCAGAAGACTGAAACTGGACCCCTACCTTTCACCAAATACAAAAGTTAACTCAAGATGAATTAAATATTTAAATGTAAGACCTCAAACTATAAGAATCACAGAAGAAAACCTAAGAAACCTATTCTGGACATCAGCCTTGGGAAATAATTCATAACTGAGTCCTCAAAAGCAATTGCAACAGAAACAAATTGACCAGTGGTACCTAATTAAAGTAACAAGCTTCCAATTAAAGCTACCAATTAAAGTAACTATCAACAGAGTAAACAGCCTACAGAATAGGAGAAAATGTTTGCAAACTATGCATCTGACAAAAGTCTAATATCTAGAGCTATAAGGAACCTAAACAAATCAGCAAGCAAAAAACCAATAACCCCATTTAAAAAATGAGCAAAAGACATGAACAGACACTTCCCAAAAGAAGACCTGCAAGTGGGCAACAAATACATGAAAAAATGCTCCACATCGCTAATTGTCAGAGAAATGCAAATCAAAACCATAATGAGATACCATCTCATATCAGTTAGAATGGCTATTATTATTATTATTTTATTTTTATTATATTTTAGATGGAATCTCGCTCTGTTGCCAGGCTGGAGTGCAGTGGCACAACCTCAGCTCACTGCAACCTCTGCCTCCTGGGTTCAAGTGATTCTCCTGCCTCAGCCACCATGCCTACCTAATTTTTGTATTTTTAGTAGAGATGGGGTTTCACCATGTTGGCCAGGATGTCTCCATTTCTTGACCTCGTGACCCACCCGCCTCAGCCTCTCGAAGTGCTGGGATTACAGTTGTGAGCCACCGCGCCGGGCTGGCTATTATTAAAAAATAAAAATAAATAGATGCTGGTAAGCCTGCAGAGAAAAGGGAAACTTATACACTTTTGGTGGGAATGTAAATTAGTTCAGCTACTATGGAAAGCTGTTTATTGAGTTGTGTGAGTTCTTTATATATTCTACATACCTAACTCATCAGATAAATTATTTGCAAATGTTTTCTCCCATTTTATGGGTTGTCTTTCCACTTTGTTGATAGTATTCTTTGATACACTAAAGTTTTATATTTTGATGAGTTCTAATTTATTTTTTTCTTTTGATTGTGCTTTTGGTGTCATATCTAAGAAACCATTGCCAGCTGTGCATGGTAGTGTGTGCCTGTTGTCCCAGTTACTTGGGAGGCTGAGGCGGGAGGATCCCTTGAGCCCAGGAGTTTGAGGTTTTAATACTGTACTGTAGTGAAACAGTGTATTATAGTGAAACAGCATAGTGAAACTTTGTCTCTAAAAAAAAAATTCTTTTTAAAGAAATAAATCTTTGCTAAATCCAAGATAATCATTTATTCCTACATTTTCTTCTAAGAGTTTAATAGTTTTAGCTCTTATGTTTAGATTTTTTATCCATTGTGAGTTAACTTTTGTAAATGGTCTGAGGTAAGGGCCTAGCGTTATTTTGTGGGACAGTTTTCTTCTTGTGTCATTTGTAATTTTATATTTTTCTAAAATAATTTCTATTTCATCCATATATTCAAATTTATTAAAGTTGCTTATAATACACTTTGTTAGCTTTTAAATATCTGTATTGTTGGTAAGAGTAGCTCCCCTTTTCTATATGATACTGTTACTTGTGCTTTCTTTTTTTCTTGTCTAATTTTGCCAGTGGTTTGTCAATTTTATTAGTCTTTTTAAATAGAAACCACTACTAGCAAAGAAATAGAACATTGTCAGTCTTTCTTCTTTTCTGAGCACTGATAATGCTCTAGACCTTGGCCTAGATAGTTGGGTTTTATTTGTTTGTTTGAGACAGGGTTTCACTTTATCGCCCAGGCTAGAGTGCAGTGAGTGCACAATATTACCTCACAGTAGTCTTGACCTCCTGGGCTCAAGTGATTCTCCCACCTCAACCTCCTGAGTAGCTGGGACTACAGATGTGCACCACCACTCTCAGCTAATTTTTACATTTTTTTGTAGAAACAAGGTCCCACTATGTTACCCAGGCTGGTCTCAAACTTCTGGACTCAAATGATCCTCCTGCCTCAGCCTCCCAAAGTGCTGGAATTACAGGTGTGAGCCACTATTCCCAGCCATAACTCGTTGTTTTTGCTACATATTACTCAACTACATATTACTCAACTAATGTTTTTGCTAAACATTACTCATTCATTCAATACATATTTTGAGCACCTACTATGTATTGAGGATACATCAGTGAACAGACAGGAAATTCTGTTCTCATGAAGCTTACATTCTGGTCGGGGAGATAGATAATAAATAAAATAAGTAAATTACATAATATTTTAGTACCTTAGAAGAGATTAAGGGCTGTGAAGAAAAATAACTGGAGAAATGGATAAGGAGGGAACAGACTACTGGAATTTTTTAAAAAATGGTAGACATGTAAGACCTCATTGAGGGTACATATTTTTTAAAAATTAGTTTGAAATAATTATGTGTTTACGGGAAGTTACAAAGATGATTCAGAGAGTTCTATTAGCCTTCACTAGTTACCCCTAATAGTTGCATTCTTGTGTAACTATAGTACAGTTTAAAAACCAAGAAAGTAGCATTAGTATAATGTGTGCTTATAGTAGTATGCCATTTTATCACACATATAGATTCTTGTACCAATACCACAGTCAAGATACTGAGCTAGGCTGGTAGCAGTGGCTCACACTTGTAATCCCAGCACTTTGGGAGGCTGAGACGGGTGGGATCACTTGAGGCCAGGAGTTCAAGACCAGCCTGGCCAACATGGTAAAACCCCATCTCTACTAAAAATACAAAAATTAGCCAGGTGTGGTGGTGTGCGCCTGTAGTTGCAGCTAGTTGGGAGGCTGAGGCATGAGAATTGCTTGAACCCGGGAGGCGGAGGTTGTAGTGAGCCAAGATCGTGCCACTGCACTCCAGCCTGGGTGACGGAGCCACACTCTGTTAAAAAAAAAAAAGATGCAGAACTATTCTGTCCTCACAAAGATATTCCTTATGCTATGTTATAACACAAAGATGTCTTTATAGTTCACCTTACTCCCCTCACTTCTACCATCACTAACCCCTGGCAACCATTCATCTGTTCTCCACCTGTCTAATTTTGTCATTTCAAAAGCATAATATAGATGGAATCATACAGTATATAACCTTTTGAAACGATATTTTTTCACTCAGCACAATGCCTTTTTGGTCTATCTGAGTTCCTTTCTTTGTGTATTCCATGGTGTTAGTATACCACAGTTTGTTTAACCATTCACCCATTGAAGGACATTTTGGTTGTTTCCAGTTTCTGGCTATTACAAATAAAGCTGCCATGAGCATTGGTGTGCAGGGTTTTATGTAGATATAAGATTTCTTTAGGATAAATACTAAAAGTGCAATTCCTGGGTTGCATGGTTGTATATATTTAGTTTTTTAAGAAACTGCCAAAATACTTTTCAGAGTGGTTATACCATTTTATCAGTAATGGTGGGATGAGAAACGTTGTTTCTCTGCATCTTGCCAGAACATGGTATTGTTACAATTTTTTATTAATATTTTAGCTCTTCTAATAGCACCTGGCTAATCTGAATTTATATCAGAAATGAAAGCTTAATTTTGATTAATAAAACCAATCAATATAATTCACTTTATTAAGAAATACTGGAAAAAGTTATTTGATCATCTCCATGGACACACAGTTTGATGAAATTTACCAAATATTTATGATAAAAATTCTTAGCATACTAGAATAAAAGAAAATTTCCTGCCAACTAGGTCAGGACAAAAATGAAAAAAAAAAACAACAAGAAAAAAGAAAATTTCTTTGGTACAATAAAAGGTATGTACAATGTAATACCTAGAGCAACCACTTAAAAAAATCTATATGAAGAGATACACTCGAAAACACTATCAATAAATCAAAATGGAATTCTGAAAAATGTTCAAGTAACCCACAGAAAGGCAAGAAAAGAGAAACAAAGGAAACAAAAAAACAAAGGGAACAAACAGAAAAGAAAAAATAAAATGTCAGACCTACGCCCTAACATATCAGTATTTATAATCAGTGAGCTCTGGACTCCCTTCTTTATCCCCTTTGCCGCTCAAGGTTTTCAAAAGCACCACTCATTCTCTTAAAGGACTTTTATTAAATAGGCAGATGACCCCAGGGGAAAGGTCATCTCAAATGCCGGGCTAACCCTCCTGAGCCTCTGTCTTTCTGGCTCAGTAATTACCCTCCTGGCTAAGTAATTCCAAAGAGTTATGGTAGATTTCTGATGTCACAAAGAAAATTTTTAAAAAATACTTTTTTCAGCTTTGTTTTAGGGCCTCAGCCTTAGGTTGTATTTCCTAGTGCAGTTTTTTTAAAAAAAAATTGGTGACCTCTCTCATCTAATGCTTTCTCTGTTCTTGTAGATGCTTTACTTTTTCCCTGTCATTTTGATGAGATTTGGGGCAAGACCATGGAAAAGGATGTAAAGATGGCACAGGCTCGTTATTCCCTGAGCTTCTATCCTCTTAGATCCTGGGCTGGGAATTCTACGTAATCTTGTTAGCTCTGTGATGTCCTCAATTGGTAAAAGAGTTGGATCTTATTTCCTAGACTAGAGCTTGACAAATTATGGCCTGTGGTCTGCCTATTTTTGCATGACCCATGAGCTAATAATTTTTTGCTTTACATTTCTTAAACTTGTTTTTGAATAGTTTTAGATTTACAAAAATTTGTGAAAATAGTAGAGTTCCCATATGACCCACACCCAATTTCCCCTATTATTAACATCTTACATTAGTATAGTACATTTGTCACAATTAATGAGTCAATATTGATGCATATTATTGACTCAAGTCTACACTTTTGATTTCCTTAGTTTTTATCTAATGTCCTTTTTCTGTTCCAGGCTCCCAACCAAGATTCCTCACTATGTTTACTAATCAAATCTCTTGAGACTCCTCTTGGCTTTGACAATTTCTCAGACTTTCCTTGTTTATGATGACTTTGATAGTTTGAGAAGTGTTAGTAACTGCAAAGTTCTGAGGGCCTACAGAATGTCTCTCAGTTGGGATTTGTCTGATGTGTTTATCAAGAACACACTAAAGTTATGGGTTTTTGGGTGGAAGACCACAAAGATAAATTGCCTATAATAGACTCATGAGACTGTCATAACAAAGTACCACAAATTATGTGACTTTCAAATAGCAGAAATTTATTCTTTCTCACAGTTCTGGAGGCCAGAAGTCTAAAAGTGTTAACCGGGTTGGTTTCTTCTGACAGCTGTGAGGAAGAATATATTCCACACCTCTCTCCTTAGCTTCTGGCGATGACTGTCAATTTTTGGTGTTCCTTGGCTTATAAATACATCATTCTGATTTCTGCCTCTGTCTTCACCTAGCTATCCTCTCTGTGTGTCTGTCAAAATTTCCCTCTTCTTATAAAACACATAAGTCATATTGGATTAAGGCCCACCTTGGTGACCTCACCTTAACTAATTGTAACTGCAAAGACTATTTGCAAATAAGGTTCCATTCATAAGGATTGGGGTAGACAAAACTTGAGAACAGAGACTCATTTTCTTCTAAAATGCTTTCTCTGAAAGATTTTTAAAAAGAAAAGGGTGGAAATTTGAAAGAAAAATAAGTCTCAGGACCCCAAAATCAGTAAGCCAAAGGGAAAAGTCAAGCTGGGAACTGTGTTAGGCAAACTTGCCTCCCATTTTATTCCCAAATAAGATAGCCACAAAGATTTAAAAAAAAAAAAAAAAAAAGCTACATACCTCCCTCACAATTTATCCACAAGGAAATTTCTTGTGGGCCTCAAGATCTTTACCCTAAAACAGTTCTGTTGAATTTCACCCTGGCAAAGTAAATTGGTAGCTTATCTTCACAAGTGCAGGTCAAAGACAGAACTCAAAGTGATCCCTCTGCTCACCTGAGAAAAACGCACACCTGATTGCTTGCTCTGCCCTGTTGTTTATGTAAAAATGTAGATTCGCTAAGCCAGACTAAGGCATAAGAGATTATTCCTGTACCCTCCTCTCACATGTAAATTGTGTATTCAGTGAAAGGCTAATCAGGCTCAAAAGAATATAGCCTTTTCTCTCTTATCTACCTATGACCTGAAAGTTGTCCTCCTTCCTACCTGTTTGAGTTGTCATGCCTTTTCGGACCGAACCAATGTACATCTTGCACATATTGATTAATGTCTCATGTCTCCCTAAAATGTATAAAACTAAGCTGTGCCCCAACTACCTTGGACACATGTCGACAGGACCTCCTGAGGCGGTGTCGCAGGTGCATCCTTAATCTTGGGAAAATAAACTTTCTAAATTGGGGGAAAAAAAGAACTTCAGCACATCTTTTTTGGGGGACACAATTTAACTCATAACAGTGCCATTCTCATCACATCATATGAAGGACACGAGTTATCAACATGGATTATCACTGTTGATGTTAACCTTAATAACTTGGCTATGGTAGTTTTTGTTAAGTTTCTCCACGGTAAAGTTACTCTCTTCCTCCCTGCTTCTACATTATTCTCTTTGGACAGAAGTCATTATGTTGAGCCCACACTTACTAAGCCAGAAGGATGGGAAATTATTCTCCACCTCCTTGAGGGCAGAGTATTTACATCAATTATTTGGAATTCTTTTGCAATCATTCATTTATTCATATCTGTGTGGACTCATGGATGTTTGTTTTATATTTTGGGTTAGAATTCAGTTCTACATTATTTATTTTGTTCCTCAAATTGTTCCATTGGAAGCTCTTTTAGTTGGCTTCTTTTTGCCTTTGACATACTCTTATCATTGTGTTCTTTTTGAGCACTTCCTTGCTTCTGGGACTAGAATATACTCCAGGATCATCTTGGGATCATCGGCATGGGTAGGGAAAATGCACAGAAATGGTATGAGAATGTGTCCCCCTTTTGTACATATTCCATACCCATCCTCTGGAATCAGCCATTTCTTCAAGGAGCTCTGATTCCTTTTATTGGAGAATGGTATTAAAAACCAAAATTTTGGTTCTAGGTCTATTTGTTGCTACAGGAGTGTCATTGTTTCTAAGCCCCACTCAGCTGACAGAACAAGGAAATATATGTTTCTACTAACTTGTGTATACACACATATGTTTATAAACATTTCTACATGTATTCATTTGTATCGATATTAAGCTAAGCATGAGTTCATATTGATGTCTCCAACTCTCATGCGTTACCACATGGATCATTCCGGCCCCCTCCTCTGGTTTGTCTGTAATCTCACATTCCAACAGTAAGAAACATGGCTCCCACCATCCACCATCCATTTACTTAACTGTTCAATTCCAGTATGTCCATGTATGGTGGTTTCAGAATTATTAACCTGTACCCCCACGGAAACAAAAATTTGACCAACTAGAGTCCAGCACTTATGTACAGTTCCTTTTTAGTCTTACAGTCTCCACTCATTTCCAAAGTTAGGTCAGGATGTTTTCCTCACAAACTCTTCAGTGAGATCATTTCATGCATTTGTAATACATTTAGATTATTTTTTGTCACACTCTATATTCTGTCCTGTGATCTCCTGACCCCCTATATGATTTTTCAAAAATTTGCATACATTAAGATGTGGTTGGTGCTGTAAAGTTCTATGGGCTTTGACATATGCATAGTGACATGTATCAACCATTACAGAATCATACAGAATAGTTTCACTATCCTGAAAAATCCCATGGGCTTCACTTATTTAGCCCTCCCTTCCCCAAGATCCTGGCAATCACTGATCTGTTTACCATCTCTATAGTTTTGCCTTTTCCGAAATGTCATGTAAATTGAATCATACGTAATCTGTGATAGTCAATTTTATGTATAAACTTGAATGAGTTAAGGGATGCCTAGGTAGCTGCTAAAACATTATTTCTGTCTATGAAGGTGTTTCTGGAAGAGATTAGCATTTGGATCAGTGAGACTGAGTAAAGAAGATCTGCTCTCACCAATGTGAGTGGGCATCATCCAATTTATTGAGTGTCTGAGTAGATCAAAAGGGTAGGGAGAGGGTGAATTTGCTCCCTCTTTCAGCTGGGCCATCCATCTTCTCCTGCCCTCAGACGTTGGCCCTCCAGGTGCTCAGGACTTAGTGTTTGAACTGAATTACACCACCAGCTTTCTTGGTTCTCCAGCTTGCAGATGGCAGAGTGTGGGACTTCTCAGACTCAACAGTGTGAGCCAACTCCTATAATAAATTTTCTCTTTCTTTCTGTGTTATCACTACACACACACACACACACACACACACACACACCCTACAGTCGTTCTCAGTATCCATGAGGGATTTGTTTGGGGACCCCTGCAGATACCAACATCTGCGGATATTCAAGTTCCTTATATAAAATTGCATAGTATTTGCATGTAACCTACACACAACCTGCTGTATACTTTAAATCATCTCTAGGTTACTTATAATACCTAACACAACTATGTAAATAGTTGTTAGGTTGTATGCTTTAGGAAATAATGACCAGAAGAAAAAGTCTACTTATTCAGGATAATTTTTTTTTCTGAGTATTCTTGACCCTTGGTGGGTTGAATCTGCAGATTTGGAACCTGGGGATACGGAAGGCTGACTGCATATATATGTCTCCATCCTATTGGCTCTGTTTCATTGGGGCACCCTGACTAATACAGTGCATAGTTCCTCACCTACTTTTGAAGCTGTGGTTGCAATGGCAACATAGTTTTCAGAGCCTATACAGAGCTATTCGAGTCTTCTTTGTTCACTGAAGCTCCCACTTGATTCTGCTGATGCTTCCTGCAGGGGTGAGTGCACTTTCTCAGGCCTGGTTCCACTAGGTGAAGTGTGGGGGATGCCAGGCCATGGGTCAGTGAGTGCTTCCCTGAACCTGACCTCTGGGCTGGCTAGTGCCAGTGGGGCTCTTGTTTGATCCCTGCTGGTGTTACCTGAGGGCGTGGAAGGTGCTTTCCTGCCCTCCTTAGTGCCAGCTTATGGGTGGAGGATGCTGGGGCTATGGATAGACAATAATTCTCAGGGCCTGCTCATCAGGTCACTTGGTGCTGATGAGCTTCCTTACTGCATCTCTGCTACTGCTGCTGAGGTGGGAAACATCTACCTGGGTGCCTTCTGCCACAGATGTTGGAGGGAGAGTGTCAGGAAACAGTGGGCGTGGGTTACTCTGGGTCAGGAATCAGCATGGCTTGGCTAGATCTTCTGCTTCTGTGTTTCTCACAAAGCTGTAATCAAGATGTTGGCTGCCAGTAAGGTCTCATCTGAATATTCAACGGGAGAAAGATCTACTTTCAAGTGCCCTGATGTGGTTGTCAGATGTATTCAATTCCTTAAGGGTTCTTGGACTAAGAGCCTCAGTTCCTTTCTGGCTGTTGGCGAGAGGCTGCTCTCAGTTACTTGCTGAAGGAGTCCAACATGGCAACTTGCTGCACCCAAAGCAGCGAGCAAGCAAGTCCAGTAGCAAGACAGAAGTCACAATCTTATGTAACCTAACCATGAAAATGACATCTCATTACCTCTGTCATATTCTTTTGGTTGAAAGCAAGTCACTACATTCAGCTCACACTCAAGGTTAGGGCATGGGGGAAGTAGATTACATAAGGACATGAATACCAGAAGTGGATCATTAAGGACCATAGTAGAGTCTGTCTGCCACAGTCGTCATCAATATTCCTTACAATTTTAGGGTTTTATGGCCAATAATACTTATCATTTGTAGAATACTTAGTAAACCTCAGTTTTTTCAATTTTTTCTCTCATTAAAGGGGATTAAAATAAAACTAATTGTGACTTTAGAACCTCCAGTTCTTATAACATTTCTTTCTTTCCCTTTCTTTCTTTCTTTCTTTCTTTCTTTCTTTCTTTCTTTCTTTCTTTCTTTCTTTCTTTCTTTCTTTCTTTCTTTCTTTTTCTCTCTCTCTCCCCCTCCCTCCCTCGTCTCTCTCTCCCTATCTATCTATCTATCTCTCTCTCTCTCTCTCTCTCTCTCTCTCTCTCTCTTTCTCCCCTTTCTCTCCTTTCTCTCTCTGTCACCCAGGCTGGAATGCATTGGCATGATCTCAGCTCACTGCAACCTCCATCTCCCAGGTTCAAGTTATTCTCCTGCCTCAGCCTCCTGAAGTAGCTGGGACTACAGGCGCACACCACCACACTGGGCTAATTTTTGTATTTTTAGTAGAGAAGGGGTTTCACCATGTTGGTCAGGTTGGTCTCGAACTCCTGATCTCAAGTGATCTGCCCACCTTAGCCTCCCAAAGTGCTGCGATTACAGGCACGAGCTTTTTTTCTTTTTTTGAGACAGGGTCTCACTCTGTCACCCAGGCTGGAGTGCAGTAGCATGATCACACCACACTGCAGCCTCAATCTCCTGGGCTTAAGCAATCCTTCCACTTCAGCCTCCTGAATAGCAAGGACTACAGGTGCATGCCACCACACCTAGCTACTTTTTTTGTTTGTTTTTTGTAGAGATGGGGATCTCACTATGTTGCCCCAGCTTGTCTCCAACTCCTGGGCTCAAGTGATCCTCCCATCTCAGCCTCCCAAAGTGCTGGGATTACAGGCACAAGCCACCGTACCTAGCCTTCTTATAACTATGCTATGATGCCTCACTAAATTTATGAAAACGTAATTAGTATGATTACGTATTCTTATAGAGGCAAGTGCTTCCTTTCCTGAACCATCATAGCGTTTTAGTTATGTCTTCCTTGTGATTTTGAGCACTTTTAAACTTGTAAAAGGAATATTTGTGAATAGTCTTCTCTCCCTTGCTAGACTGTAGGCTCTTTGAGGATAAATTATTATTATTATTTGAGACAGGGTCTCACTCTGTCACTCAGGCTGGAGTGCAGTGGCTTGAATAAGGCTTACTGCAGCCTTGACCTTCTGGGCTCAAGCAGTTATCTTACCTCAGCCTCCTGAGTAGCTGGGACCACAAGTGCATGCCACCATGACCAGCTAATTGTTGTATATTTTGTAGAGATGGGGTATCACCATGTTGCCCAGGCTGGTCTCCAACTCCTGGGCTCAAGTGATCTGCCCACCTCAGCCTCCCAAAGTACTAGGATTGCAGGCGTGAGCCATCACACTAGGCCTGACAAATTATGGTTTTTAACATTTTTTACACCTGACTGCACCCAAAAGAGTACATTTACTATGGAGTTCGGTAAATATCTATTTAAAAAAAAAAGTCCCATAGCATTTTTAAAAATATGAACTCAACATCTCTTTGTATCAATAAAAGTGAGATATATATTTGATTTATATATCTCTAGTTCACCTAAGTTCACTCAGATACTAGACAGACTGAATACTAATTGAGGAGATTAATCACAAGCAATTCATATCCAAACACTGAAAAATGTAGTATATATCTGATGAATGAGTTGATGAATATTCATTTTTCTCCATATATATATATCCCTTTGACATAGTCTCTGTGCATGTTTTTGTGCATGAATGTATGTGTATGTGTTTGTGTATACATAGACACACGTATATATACACACATACGTATATATACATATATGTTTATATATGTATATATGTGTTTTATATATACACGTGTATGTGTATACATACATATATATGCACACATATATACTCATATGTATATACACACACATATATATGTTTCTGAGCTAGAGTCTGGGTGTGTTTCTTCATAAGAAAATTTTATGCCTCCAAAGTATTTCCACATTATTTATAATAATATATAATAACATCACATTGTGTAAGTGATAACATTAATTTATCATCCATTTATTCTTTATCCAGCATAGGTAGAATTAGATGGTTCAAAATTGCAAAGAGAAACATAATTTATTTTGGAAGATTGTATATTTTTGTAAGTTTCTAAAAAGCTAAAAACTTTCATGAATTTTGTACTTGAGAAATTATTGTGATTCCTTTGTTAATTCATAAACCTAATGGTATAACCATCACCTTTCTGACTGCCATGCTATCTTAACATTTTTAATTTGGGGAGGGGTTCTAAACTTTGTATCCCAATTATATTCTGGTGATAACAGCTTAGTAGGTTTATTGACAAAAAAATATTTGTTTAGGTAGCTTTTATATAGGCTGTTAAGTTTATTTGTGGTGTCCTGAACAGTTCCTTTCTGCTATTCTTTTTTTTTAAATTTTATTATTATTATACTTTAAGTTTTAGGGTACATGTGCACAATGTGCAGGTTAGTTACATATGTATACATGTGCCATGCTGGTGTGCTGCACCCATTAACTCGTCATTTAGCATTAGGTATATCTCCTAATGCTATCCCTCCCCCTCCCCCCACCCCACAACAGTCCCCAGAGTGTGATGTTCCCCTTCCTGTGTTCATGCGTTCTCATTGTTCAATTCCCACCTATGAGTAAGAACATGCGGTGTTTGGTTTTTTGTCCTTGCGATAGTTTACTGAGAATGATGATTTCCAATTTCATCCATGTCCCTACAAAGGACATGAACTCATCATTTCTTATGGCTGCATAGTATTCCTTGGTGTATATGTGCCACATTTTCTTAATCTGGTCTGTCATTGTTAGACATTTGGGTTGGTTCCAAGTCTTTGCTATTGTGAATAGTGCCGCAATAAACATACATGTGCATGTGTCTTTATAGCAGCATGATTTATAGTACTTTGGGTATATACCCAGTAATGGGATGGCTGGGTCAACTGGTATTTCTAGTTCTAGATCCCTGAGGAATCGCCACACTGACTTCCACAATGGTTAAACCAGTTTACAGTCCCACCAACAGTGTAAAAGTGTTCCTATTTCTCCACATCTTCCCAGCACCTGTTGTTTCCTGACTTTTTTAATAATTGCCATTCTAACTGGTGTGAGATGGTATCTCATTGTGGTTTTGATTTGCATTTCTCTGATGGCCAGTGATGGTGAGCATTTTTTCATGTGTTTTTTGGCTGCATAAATGTCTTCTTTTGTGAAGTGTCTGTTCATGTCCTTCACCCACTTTTTGATGGGGTTGTTTGTTTTTTTCTTGTAAATTTGTTTGAGTTCATTGTAGATTCTGGATATTAGCCCTTTGTCAGATGAGTAGATTGCGAAAATTTTCTCCGATTTTGTAGGTTGCCTGTTCACTCTGATGGTAGTTTCTTTTGCTGTGCAGAAGCTCTTTAGTTTAATTAGATCCCATTTGTCAATTTTGGCTTTTGTTGCCATTGCTTTTGGTGTTTTAGACATGAAGTCCTTGCCCATGCCTATGTCCTGAATGGTAATGCCTAGGTTTTCTTCTAGGCTTTTTATGGTTTTAGGTCTAACATTTAAGTCTTTAATCCATCTTGAATTAATTTTTGTATAAGGTGTAAGGAAGGGATCCAGTTTTAGCTTTCTACATGTGGCTAGCCAGTTTTCCCAGCACCATTTATTAAATAGGGAATCCTTTCCCCATTGCTTGTTTTTCTCAGGTTTGTCAAAGATCAGATAGTTGTAAATATGTGGCATTATTTCTGAGGGCTCTGTTCTGTTCCATTGATCTATATCTCTGTTTTGGTACCAGTACCATGCTGTTTTGGTTACTGTAGCCTTGTAGTATAGTTTGAAGTCAGGTAGCGTGATGCCTCCAGCTTTGTTCTTTTGGCTTAGGATTGACTTGGCGATGCGGGCTCTTTTTTGGTTCCATATGAACTTTAAAGTAGTTTTTTTCCAATTCTGTGAAGAAAGTCATTGGTAGCTTGATGGGGATGGCATTGAGTCTATAAATTACCTTGGGCAGTATGGCCATTTTCACGATATTGATTCTTCCTACCCATGATCATGGAATGTTCTTCCATTTCTTTGTATCCTCTTTTATTTCATTGAGCAGTGGTTTGTAGTTCTCCTTGAAGAGGTCCTTCACGTCCCTTGTAAGTTGGATTCCTAAGTATTTTATTCTCTTTGAAGCAATTGTGAATGGGAGTTCACTCATGATTTGGCTCTCTGTTTGTCTGTTATTGGTGTATAAGAATGCTGGTGATTTTTGTACATTGATTTTGTATCCTGAGACTTTGCTGAAGTTGCTTATCAGCTTAAGGAGATTTTGGGCTGAGACAATGGGGTTTTCTAGATATACAATCATGTCATCTGCAAACAGGGACAATTTGACTTCCTCTTTTCCTAATTGAATACCCTTTATTTCCTTCTCCTGCCTAATTGCCCTGGCCAGAACTTCCAACACTATGTTGAATAGGAGTGGTGAGAGAGGGCATCCCTGTCTTGTGCCAGTTTTCAAAGGGAATGCTTCCAGTTTTTGCCCATTCAGTATGATATTGGCTGTGGGTTTGTCATAGATAGCTCTTATTATTTTGAGATATGTCCCATCAATACCTAATTTATTGAGAGTTTTTAGCATGAAGGGTTGTTGAATTTTGTCAAAGGCCTTTTCTGCATCTATTGAGATAATCATGTGGTTTTTGTCTTTGGTTCTGTTTATATGCTGGATTACATTTATTGATTTGCATATATTGAACCAGCCTTGCATCCCAGGGATGAAGCCCACTTGATCATGGTGGATAAGCTTTTTGATGTGCTGCTGGATTCAGTTTGCCAGTATTTTATTGAGGATTTTTGCATCAATGTTCATCAAGGATATTGGTCTAAAATTCTCTTTTTTGGTTGTGTCTCTGCCCGGCTTTGGTATCAGGATGATGCTGGCCTCATAAAATGAGTTAGGGAGGATTCCCTCTTTTTCTATTGATTGGAATAGTTTCAGAAGGAATGGTACCAGTTCCTCCTTGTACCTCTGGTAGAATTCGGCTGTGAATCCATCTGGTCCTGGACTCTTTTTGGTTGGTAAGCTATTGATTATTGCCACAATTTCAGATCCTGTTATTGGTCTATTCAGAGATTCAACTTCTTCCTGGTTTAGTCTTGGGAGAGTGTATGTGTCGAGGAATTTATCCATTTCTTCTAGATTTTCTAGTTTATTTGCATGGAGGTGTTCGTAGTAGTCTTTGATGGTAGTTTGTATTTCTGTGGGATCGGTGGTGATATCCCCTTTATCATTTTTTATCACGTCTATTTGATTCTTCTCTCTTTTTTTCTTTATTAGTCTTGCTAGCAGTCTATCAATTTTGTTGATCCTTTCAAAAAACCAGCTCCTGGATTCATTAATTTTTTGAAGGGTTTTTTGTGTCTCTATTTCCTTCAGTTCTGCTCTGATTTTAGTTATTTCTTGCCTTCTGCTAGCTTTTGAATGTATTTGCTCTTGCTTTTCTAGTTCTTTTAATTGTGATGTTAGGGTGTCAGTTTTGGATCTTTCCTGCTTTCTCTTGTGGGCGTTTAGTGCTATAAATTTCCCTCTACACACTGCTTTGAATGTGTCCCAGAGATTCTGGTATGTTGTGTCTTTGTTCTCGTTGGTTTCAAAGAACATCTTTATTTCTGCCTTCATTTCGTTATGTACCCAGTAGTCATTCAGGAGCAGGTTGTTCAGTTTCCATGTAGTTGAGCGGTTTTGAGTGACTTTCTTAATCCTGAGTTCTAGTTTGATTGCACTGTGGTCTGAGAGACAGTTTGTTATAATTTCTGTTCTTTTACATTTGCTGAGGAGAGCTTTACTTCCGACTATGTGGTCAATTTTGGAATAGGTGTGGTGTGGTGCTGAAAAAAATGTATATTCTGTTGATTTGGGGTGGAGAGTTCAGTAGATGTCTATTAGGTCCGCTCAGTGCAGAGCTGAGTTCAATTCCTGGGTATCCTTGTTAACTTTCTGTCTCGTTGATGTGTCTAATGTTGACAGTGGGGTGTTAAAGTCTCCCATTATTTTTGTGTGGGAGTCTAAGTCTCTTTGTAGGTCACTCAGGACTTGCTTTATGAATCTGGGTGCTCCTGTATTGGGTGCATATATATTTAGGATAGTTAGCTCTTCTTGTTGAATTGATCCCTTTACCATTATGTAATGGCCTTCTTTGTCTCTTTTGATCTTTGTTGGCTTAAAGTCTGTTTCATCAGAGACTAGGATTGCAACCCCTGCCTTTTTTTGTTTTCTATTTGCTTTGTAGATCTTCCTCCATCCTTTTATTTTTAGCCTATATGTGTCTCTGCACATGAGATGGGTTTCCTGAATACAGCACACTGATGGGTCTTGACTCTTTATCCAATTTGCCAGTCTGTGTCTTTTAATTGGAGCATTTAGTCCATTTGCATTTAAAGTTAATATTGTTATATGTGAATTTGATCCTGTCATTGTGATGTTAGCTGGTTATTTTGCTCGTTAGTTGATGCAGTTTCTTCCTAGCCTCAATGGTCTTTACATTTTGGCATGATTTTGCAGTGGCTGGTACCGGTTGTGCCTTTCCATGTTTAGTGCTTCCTTCAGGAGCTCTTTTAGGGTAGGCCTGGTGGTGACAAAATCTCTCAGCATTTGCTTGTCTGTAAAGTATTTTATTTCTCCTTCACTTATGACGCTTAGTTTGGCTGGATATGAAATTCTGGGTTGAAAATTCTTTTCTTTAAGAATGTTGAATATTGGCCCCCACTCTCTTCTGGCTTGTAGAGTTTCTGCCAAGAGATCCGCTGTTAGTCTGATGGGCTTCCCTTTGTGGGTAACCCGACCTTTCTCTCTGGCTGCCCTTAACATTTTTTCCTTCATTTCAACTTTGGTGAATCTGACAATTATGTGTGTTGGAGTTGCTCTTCTCGAGGAGTATCTTTGTGGCATTCTCTGTATTTCCTGAATCTGAATGTTGGCCTGCCTTGCTAGATTGGGGAAGTTCTCCTGGATAGTATCCTGCAGTGTTTTCCAACTTGGTTCCATTCTCCCCGTCACTTTCAGGTACACCAATCAGACGTAGATTTGGTCTTTTCACATAGTCCCATATTTCTTGGAGGCTTTGTTCGTTTCTTTTTATTCTTTTTTCTCTGAACTTCCCTTCTCGCTTCATTTCATTCATTTCATCTTCCATCACTGATACCCTTTCTTCCAGTTGATCTCATCGGCTCCTGAGGCTTCTGCATTCTTCACGTAGTTCTCGAGCCTTGGCTTTCAGCTCCATCAGCTCCTTTAAGCACTTCTCTGTATTGGTTATTCTAGTTATACATTCGTCTAAATTTTTTTCAAAGTTTTCAACTTCTTTGCCTTTGGTTTGAATTTCCTCCTGTAGCTCAGGGTAGTTTGATCGTCTGAAGCCTTATTTTCTAGCTGTTTTGCGGTCTTCTCTTCCTTCCTTCCTGTATTCCTTTTTTCTCTGGTGGTATGTTTTAATTTCTTCCTTTTTATTTTTTGTATATCTGTTGTAGGGTTTTTGGTTTGTTTGTTTATTTGTTTGTTTGCTTTCTGTTGCCCTGGCTGGAGTGCAGTGGTGCAATCTCAGCTCACTGCAACCTCCACCTCCTGGGTTCAAGCAATTCTCCTGCCTCAGCCTCCTAAGTAGCTGGGACTACAGGCATGTGCCACCATGCCTGGCTGATTTTTGTATTTCTAGTAGAGACAGGGTTTCACCATGTTGGCCAGGCTGGTCTCAAACTCCTGACCTCAAGTAATCTGCCCATCTTGGCCTCCCAAAGTTGTAGGTTTTGGATTTGAGGTTACCATGAGGCTTGCAGATAACATCTTATAACCCATTATTTTAAACTGATGACAACACTAAGTTCAAAAACACACTAACAAATGAGCAAAGAGAAAACTAATAAAACCTTTAAACTTTAACTTCATCCTTTTGCTTTTTAACATTTTGTTGTTTTTATTTGTATCTTGCTATATGCTATGTCTTGAAAATTTGCTGTAATTATTATTATTTTTGATAGGTTCATCTTTTCATCTTTCTATTCAAGATATGAGTAGTTTATGTACCATATTTATAGTGTTATAATATTCTGTGTTTTTCAGCATACCTACTATTACCAGTGAGTTTTGTACCGTCACATGATTTCTTTTCGCTTGTTAACATCCTTATCTTTCAGATTGAAGAACTCCCCTTAGCATTTCTTATAGGACGTGACTGGTGTTGATGAAATCCTTCAGCTTGGTTTGTCTGGAAAAGTCTTTATTTATCCTTCTTGTTTGAAGGATATTTTTGCTGGATATACTTTTTTTTTTTTTTTTTTTTTTTTTTTTAGGCACAGCCTCACTCTGTTACCCAGGCTGGAGTGCAGTGCTGTAGTCTTGGCTCACTGCAACCTCTGCCTCCCGGGTTTAAGCGATTCTCCTACCTCAGCCTCCAGAGTAGCTGGGATTACAGGCGTGCACCACCATGCCCGTCTAATTTTTGTATTTTTAGTAGAGACGGGGTTTCACCATGTTGGCCAGGCTGGTCTCAGACTCCTGACCCAAGTGATCCGCCCTTCTCAGCCTCCCAAAGTGTTGGAATTACAGGCGTGAGCCACTGTGCCTGGCTTGGATATACTATTCTAATATAATTTTTTTTTCCTTTGGCACTTTAAATATGTCATGACACTCTCTCCTTGCCTATAAGGTTTCCACTGAAAAGTCTGCTGCTAGATATATTGCAGCTCCTTTGTATGTTATTTCTTCTCTCTTGCAGCTTGCTTGGTCCTTGCTTTATCCTTGACTTTCGGGGAGTTTGATTATTAAATGTCTTGAGGTAGTCTTATTTGGGTTGAATCTGCTTGGTGTTCTATAACCTTCCTGTACATGAATGTTGATATCTTTCACCAGGTTTGGAAAGTTCTCTGTTATTGTCCCTTTGAATAAACTTTCTACCCTTATCTCTCTCTGTACCTCCTCTTTAAGGCAAGCAACTCTTAGATTTGCCTTTTTGAGGCTATTTTCTAGATCTTGTAGGCATGCTTTATTTTTTTATATTCTTTTTTCTTTTGTCTCTTCTGACTGTGTATTTTCCAATAGCCTGTCTTCAAGCTCACTCATTATTCTTCTGCTTAATCAATTCTGCTGTTGTGGGACTCTAATGCATACTTCAGTATGTCAATTAAATTTTTTAGCTCCAGAATTTCTGCTTGATTTTTCAAAATTATTTTAATCTGTTTGTTAAAGTTATCTGATAGGATTATGAATTCCTTCTCTGTGATATTTTGAATTTCATTGAGCTTCCTCAAAGCAGCTATTTTGAATTCTCTGAAAGGTCACATATCTCTGTTACTCTGAGATTGGTCACTGGTACCTTATTTAGTTCACTTGGGAGGTCATGTTTTCCTAGATGGTCTTGATGCTTGTGGATGTTTGTCAATGTCTGGGCATTGAAGAGTTAGGTGCTTACTATAGTCTTTGCAGTTTGAGCTTGTTTGTACCCTTCCACCTTGGGAAGGCTTTCCAGGTATTCAAAGGGAATTGGATATTGTTATCTAAGTCTTTGGTTACTGCAGCTGTATCTGCATTAGGGGTCACCCCAAGCCTAGGAAAGTAACACTGTGATGCTTGCAGGCTCGTAGTTATACCATCTTGGTGGTCTTGCATAAGTCTGAGAGAATTTCCTGGATTACCTGGCAGAGACTCTTGTTCTCTTCCCTTACTTTCCCCCAAACGAATGCAGTCTCTCTGTCCATGCTAAGCTGCCTAGAGCTGGGGTTGGGGTGACACAAGCACCCCTGTGTCCACCACCACTGAGACTGCACTGGGTCAGAACTGAAGCCAGCACAACACTGGGTCTCACCCAAGGCCCGCAGCAACCACTGTGTGACTACTTGCCAGTGTTCACTCAAGGCCCAAGGGCTGTTCAGTCAGCAGGTGGTAAATCCAACTAGGCTTGTGTCCCCCTCTTCATGGCAGTGAGCTCCCCTCCCCAGCACAGGGAGGGCCCACAAATGCTACCTGGAAGCCAGGGCCTGGAGTTGGGAACCTTAGGAATCTACTTGATACTCTATGCTACTGTGGCTGAGCTGGTACCCAAGCCACAAGACAAAGTCCTTACTCTTCCCTCTCCTTTCCTCAAGTAGGAGTCTCTGCCTATGGTCACCATCACCTCCAGCCCATGGCAAGTACTTCCTGGCTACCACTGATGTTCACTCAAGGCCCATGTTCTCTTCAGGCAGCTTGTGGTGAATGTTGCCATGCCTGGGTCTCTCCTTTAAGGGCAGTGGGCTCCCCTGTGGTCGAGGACATGTCCAGAAATGCCATCCAGAAGCCAAGGTCTGGAATTGGGGTTGCCAGGAGCCCACTTCGTGCTCTAACCCACCATGGTCAAGCTGGTACCCAAGCTGCAAAACAAAGCCTCCTTTACTCTTCCCTCTCCTTTTCTCAAGCAAAAGGAGTCTCTCCTCATGGCCAAGGCAGCTGGGAATGTGCTGGGTCACACCTGAAGCCAACA
The DNA here is from genome assembly GCF_029281585.2 of Gorilla gorilla gorilla. Taxonomy (NCBI): domain Eukaryota; kingdom Metazoa; phylum Chordata; class Mammalia; order Primates; family Hominidae; genus Gorilla; species Gorilla gorilla. Next base: position 117,785,386 of record NC_073237.2, read on the forward strand.
CTGTAATGGATCTTACTTAAGGCCCGTGCGCGGTACTGCCTGGCTACAGCTGATGTTTATTCAAAAACCCAAAACTCTGAAAACTAAGGCAAATGCAAATTAAAACCACTATAATATACCACTACACACCTAGTAGAATGGTTGAAATCAAGAACACTAACCATACTAAGTGTTGGTGAGGATGCAGAAAACCAGACCTCTCATAAGCTGTTGGTGGGAATGTAAAATGACACCACTATTTTGGAAAAAAGTTTGACAGTCTCTTAAGTTAAGCACACACTTACTTATATGACCTGGCAGTTCCACTCCTAGGTATTTGTCTGAGGGAAATGGAAGCTTATGTCCCTAAAAAGACCCATACATGATTATTTATACTTGCTTTATCAGTAATAGCCAAAAAGCGGTAACAGCCCAAATGTTTAGGTGAATGATTAAACAAATTATAGTATAACCAGACAGTGGAATAATACTGAGTAATAAAAAGGAATGAAGTACTGATACATGCTGCAACATAATTAAACCCCAAAATGATTATTCTTTGAAAGAAGCCAGGCAAAAAAAGAGCACATATGGCATGATTCTTTTTATATAAAATTCTCAAAATATCCACATAGGAAGGAAGTCAAAAAATAAAATACAATTCTTAAAATGTAAAACATGTAAACTATATAGTGCACATTTTTATGTTTTGGCTGCCCAGAATCCGAACACCATTTTAAAGGAGGAATCTTAAATTTGAGAGGCAGCAGTATCCTTCTGTCCAGAATGGAAGTTGAAATAGAAATTTTCTCTTCCCACTTCTTGCAGCTAAAACATGGGCACATGACCCAAATTACCTCGCATTCTAAGGCCATGCTAATAAGATGGTACTACCCAGGACTATGTAAACTACCTGAGACTTTGACCCTTAAGGGAGTTCAGTTTGAGGTTATTTGAAGTGGAGTCAAGGATTAACATTACAGCGGATGTTTCCAAGAGTATGGAGGTCAGTAGTGAGATATTGAGTGTTAGGGTGATGGGGTCAGAGTTGGTGTTCAAACAGATTATTCCTATGGCAGGATCTTATCTGTTCATTTCCTCCCTCAGATCCTATTTCTCTCTCTGCAACTATTTGTAAACACTGTGAGCCACTTCCTACTGTTCTGTAGTAGACATTACTATTACTCACCACTATCCAGATCTCTCTTCCTTCCTAGCAGTTGGTAGACTCCACTTACTAGCCCTCTTGGACTTGGGGAGGTGCATGTGATAAGTCCAGTTGAGGCCCTGAAGAGCCCCTGCATGATTCTCTAGTGTCTCTCCTGACATGGCGACCAGCAGCATTCCAGATAGTGGGCCTTCCATCATTCTGGGTCCCCAAATGACAATATGGAACAGACTTCCTGCCCCCAACGTTCACTGGCTCTGTAGGATGAGTAAGAAACTTTTCTTATGTGTGTTAGGCCACTAATATTTGGGAGTTTAATATTCTGATCCAATATCCAAGAATTTATCCATTCCATAAATTCTTTCTGTTTAGATGAATCAGGATTGGTTTCTGTGCCCTGACAAATTCAGGTGTTGGTACTATAGTGAGAATTGTAGGCAGCATAGAGATAGGAGGAATCTAGAATTGGTTATCAGGCCTTGTTTGGAGATAAAGGCAATTAAAAAATCATACTAGGAGCAAAGTCACCAAAATGGCAAAGAAGAAACAATCTGGCTTTACTGTCCCCCACAGAAAACCAAAAACAATATCCGTTGCCAAGATTATTACTAGCAATATCTCAGAACTCAAAGTTGAGGCTTAGACAATCTGTAGGGCCACAGGGAAGTGAAAAACCTTGAGTATACAGTAAGAGAAATAGGCTTCTCCATCCATGATACCCTTCCGCAGTCTACCATGCACCAGGTATGGAAAGTTCCTCCCGGACTCATGGTTTCTACACTGGAAAAAGTGAGATTGAAGCTGGCAGCCAGCTTCACCATCACATTGGGTTCCCTTGCAGGAAAATCATTCCTGCCTCATCTTATGGGAAGCATTGCGAGTGCCTGTAGGGAGAAAAACTCCTGAGGGCAGCTAGAAACAAAGAGAGGAGGCAGGAGTACTAACCCCAGCCCTCAAAATTCTGCTCTTTATCTCAGCCAAAGGAGATGCCAAATCAGAGTTGCTGTTCAGCAGCACCACACCGTGGGAGGCACATGCTCGACAGGTCTTCTGGGCGCAAACCCCTAGCCAGCCTTCCCACACATCTGGGGTATTCCCTTTAGAACCCTTTGCTCAATCTAGGACCAGCAATGCTGTCTTAGTCTGTTTTTGTTGCTATAAAGGAATACCCAAGGCTGAGTAATTTATAGAGAAAAGATGTTTATTTGGCTTATGGTTCTACAGGCTGTATAAGCAGCATGGCACTGGCATCTGCCTCTGGTGAGGGCCTCAGCTACCACTCATAGCAGAAGGAGAAGGGGAACTGATGTGTGCAGAAATCACATGGCAAGAGAGGAGGCAAGAGAGAGAGGTAGGGAGGTGCCAGGTTCTTTTTAACAACTGGCTTTATAGCTTTCAAAGGAATTAACAGAGCAAGAAATCACTCATTACTATGAGGACCACACCAAGACATTCATGAGGGTTTTGCCCCCATGACCAAAACACCCCCAATTAGGCCCCATCCCCAACATTGAGGATCAAATTTCAACATGAGGTTTGGAGGGGCCAAATATGCAAACTATAGCAAGTGCTTTGAATGTTTGTAAAAGCCGAGGCAAACCTGGGTTTAAGGCACCATGTTCTAGTCCTAAAAAGGAGGCAATGATCTGGGCTTAGGGAACTCACAGGCAGCTGCAAAGAACCTCTAAGGAAACATGCCATAGAGAGACCAAAACAAACCAAACAACAAAGATGGTAATAAATATCTAATTTCTCAATGTGAAGCCATAAACATACATTTATAAGAAACAACAGCAAATGAAATCATGACCTCCCCAAATGAACAAAGCAAGGAGCCAGTGACCAACACTTACAAGAGGTTAATGTGTGAGCTTTACTATTAATTCTACTCAAGCAATTCCAAAGAATTGAAGAGAAAGGAATACTTCCAAACTCATTTTACAGACCAGGATTACCCTGATACCAAAACCAGACAAGGACATAACCAAAAAAAGCAAACTAGAGGCCAGTATCTCTGATAAACATACATGCAAAAATCCTCAACAAAATGCTAGCAAACCAAATACAATAACACATTAAAAATATCATTCACCATGATCAAGTGGGATTCATCTCAGGGATACAAGGATGATTTAACATATGCAAATCAATAAATATGATACATAACATTAACAGAATCAAGAGCAAAAGCCATATGATAATTTCAATAAATGCTGAAAAAGCATTCAATGAAATTTAACATTCTTTATGATAATAATTCTCAACTAACTGGGTATAAAAGGAACATACTTCAAAATAATAAAGGCATGTATAACAGACATACAGTTAACATCATACTTAATGGGGGAAAATTAAAAGCCTTTTCTCTAAGAACACTGTCTCCTTTTCAGGAGTAGATGATGCCTTAAGCCCAGGTTTGTTTCAGCTCTCACAAACATTCAAAGCATTTGCTGTGGTTTGGATATAGCAAGAAGGCCTACTTCTACCACTTTTATTCAACATAGTACTGGAGCTCCTAGCCAAAGCAATTAGGCAAGAGAAAGAAATAAAAGGCATCCAAATTGGAAAGGAAGAAATCAAAGTATCCTTGTTCACAGACAACATCATATTTAGAAAAACCTAGACTTTACCAAAAAACTGCTTTTGGCATCACACTACCTGACTTCAACATATATTCTACAAAGCCATAGTAACAAACACAGCATGGTACTGGCATAAAAACAGAAACATAGACCAATGGAACAGAATAGAAAACTCAGAAAAAAATTTACACTTTTATAACCAACTCATTTTTGACAGACACCAAGAACATACCTTGGGGAAAAGGACAGTTTCCTCAATGAGTGGTGCTGGAAAAACTGGGTAACCATGTACAGAAGAATGAAGCTAGACCCCTAACTCTCACCAAATAAAAAATCAAATCAAAATGAATTGAAGACTTAAATCTAAGACCTGAAACTCTGAAACTGCTAGAAGAAAACCTTAGGGAAACACTTGAAGACATTGGTTTGTGCAAAGACTTTTTAGGTAAGATCTAAAAAGCATAGGCAACAAAAGCAAAAATAGACAAATGGGACCACATGAAGCTGAAAGCCTCTGAACAGCAAAGGAAACAATTAACAAAGTGAATAAACAACTCACAGAATGGGAGAAAATAATTGCAAACTATCCATCTGACAGGAGATTAATAACCAACATACGTAAGGAGCTCAAACAACTCAGTAGCAGAAAAACCCAAACAATCCAATTTAAAAATGAGCAAAAGATCTGAGTAGACATTTCTTGAAAGAAGACATACAAATGGCCAACTGGTATATTTAAAAATGCTCAGCATTACTAATCATTAGGGAAATTCAAATCAAAACTACAGTGAAATATCATCTCACCTCAGTTAAAATTACTTATCAAAAAGACAAAAAATATTAGATGCTGATGAGGATGCAGAGAAAGGAGAATGCTCATACACTGTTGGTAGGAATGTAAATTAGTATAGCCAATATGGAAAATAGCATGGAGGTTCCTCAAAAAACTAAAAATAGAACTACCCTATGATCCAGCAATCCCATTGCTAAATCTAAAAGAAAGGAAATCTTTTGAATCCAAAAGAAAGGAACCCAAAGGAAAGGAAATCTTCATTTGAATCCAAAAGAAAGGAAATCACTATATTGAAGTAATATCTGCACTCCCATGTTTCCTGCAGCACTATTCACAATAGCCAAGATATTGAGTCAACCTGTGTCCAACAACAGATGAGTGGATAAAGAACAAGTGGTATAGATACACAATGGAATATTACTAAGCCATAAAAAAGAATGAACTCCTGTCATTTGTGGCAACGTGGATGGAACTGGAGATCATGTTAAGTGAAATAAGCTAGGCACAGAAAGACAAATTTTACATGTGCTCACTCATGTGTGGGTGCCAAAAAATTGGATCTCATGGAGGTAGAGAGTTGATTGGTGGTTATTAAAGGCTGAGAAAGGTAGGGGTATGGGAAGATGAAGAAAGGTGAATTAATGAGTAAAAAGTACAAAAGTACAATTAAATAGAGGTAATAAGATCTAGTCTTTGAAAGTACAGTCAGGTGGCTATAGTCAAAAATAATATATTGTATAGTTCCAAATAGCTAGAAGAAAGTAATTGGAATGTTCCCAAGATAAGGAAACAAGATAAGGATATGTTTGAGATTATGGATATCCCAATTACCCTGATTGGATCATTATACACTGTATGCATTTATCGAAATATTACATGTACCCCCTAAATATGTACAACTATTATGCATCAATAAAAAATCATATTAGTATTCAAAAATAAGTATCTAGAAGCCTGAGGAATATATTAGTAAACAGCTAATTAAATTATCCCTGCAGTCACATGAATAAGGTCACTATTGATGCCAAAGACTTTTGGCATGCTGTGGTTTGAATGTGTCCCCCAAATTTCATGTGTTGGAAATTTAATCCCCAAATTCGTGTGTTGATGGCATTTGAAGGTGGGGCCTTTGGGAAAAAATCAGGATTAGATAAGGCCATCAGGTGAGGCCCTCTGATGAGAATGGTGGCTTTATAAGAAGAAAAAGAGAGATCTGAGCTGGCAAGCTCTTGACCTCTTGCCATGTGATGTCCTCCACCATGTTATGATGAGGAAGAAGGCCCTCACCAGATGCCAGCCCCTCTACCTTGGGCTTCCCAGCCTCCAGAACCACGAGCTAAATAAAATTCCACTCTTTACAAATTACCCAGTCTGTGGTATTCTGTTATAGCAACAAAAAATGGACTAAGGGCAATTATGGTTCTTGCTATAAAAATATACAATGATTATGACAACAATGATAATGACAGCTACCACTCATATAACTCTTACTATGTGCCAGCCACTGTCCTAAGAACTTTGTATATATTAACTTAATGAAATAAAGGACATAAATAAACCAACAGCCAACAGACAGATTAAATGGCTGCATCTAATGGTACTAGAGAGCTTAAATAAAAAGCACAAATCTGAAGTCAAAGTGTCCTTTGTGGAAGCTGCATCCTTCATGTCTTTTGGACTTCCTCTGCCCCTCTAGCCCTAGGGATGGTTGCAGCTTCTCAGTTTCTTCACTGTCCCTTTTAGCCTCTTATCAATTCCATCATCTCTGTAACCAATTTTCACATGAGAATCTCTCATTTGAAATACCCGTATTTTCCTGATTGGACCCTTATTTGATATAGTTTGTAGTACTAGGAGTTTTCTGTTATCAACCTTTGCTGTATAACAAACCACCCCAAACCTGAATGGGTTAAAGCAACAATGCTTTAGCATTTCTCATGAATCTATGGGTCATTTGTGTGGTTCTGTTGATCTGGGCCCGGCTCAGCTAATCTCAGCTAGGGAGCACCCATGGTAGGTCTGTTGGAGGCGTGCTGGTTCATATTCATGTAACTAGCTGTTGGAAAACTGTCATCTGAGGGCAATGCAAAAGGCCATGGATAATAATGGCCGTTTATGCAAACTACCAAAAGCCCTGAGAAATAGACCCTCACAATAATTCTGGGATTGCTCACTTGTTTGAGTTGGAATACCATGAAACCTCCTTAAAAAGTAGAATAGGGTAACTAGAAATGTTTGGCACGTAGTAGTAGCATAGTTATTAAAATTATCTTATCACCTGTAGTTGCTTGGGGGGAAATGTCAATTGAAGGAAAGACTTTGCGACATTAAGTAGCTTCTGTACTCCATTGTGGTTATAATGAGTGCAAGGTCTATAGAATGGAATTGCTGCTTCTGATTGTCCTAGAGAGCTTATATAAGTAAAATAACAAGTCTAGAAATTTAAACTCTCACCTCAAAGCATGGACACAGAACCAGATGACTTTTATGGTGCCATTTAATTTGCGAGTGTGTGCATGTCCCTTTTAGCTCCTTAGCAATTTCACAAGGAATTCCGTGTGTGGCCATAGTCACACATGGCTGAGGATAAAACCCAAAATATACTTGTGTGATGTACGTAAGTAGAATGAAATTTGAATATACAAAATATTCTATATTCTAAAAATCTCTTTCGTTAAAGTTAGAGAATTGGGAAAGACTAGGACCCTCATGTGTGATGAGAACATTTGGGTGGATTCAGATGAATCTGAGAACTTGAAATTCTAAATCTCGAGGTTCCCTTGTCAGTGGAAACAACTCCTCTTAGTATTCTGAGGAAATAAGTCTTTCCCTGCTTGTAGAGGCTCTCATGACCCCATCCAATATAGCTGATTTATAGGGTGATGCCTATTTTCATTACTTGTAGACTTAATACCTAGAGTTAGACACAGCATGCCCCAGGGAGAGAATTCAAGATCTGCTCCAATAGTACATTAAAAGAATTTCAAGCTCTCGCTAATTTATATTAGTAGGGAAACACATGTGGGAATGGATTATAAGACTGTTAGACCAAGATAAATGGAATATAATATTGGATTGAGCTGAAGTTACTAAAACAGGGACATTTACCTGAGATTCTGGATTTAGTATGTTGTCTTACTAGTGGTTCTAAGCATTTTCTTGGTTGTTAAACTAAAATTTGAATTCAGTGGTAGTCCACAATTAATGAGATTGAGATGCCATAACTTCCCTGGCATTATGTGAGAAATCCAAAGGTTTAGTTAGGGAGACAGGAATATTGGAGTGACTGAATTTATTATGTTCAGTCCATTCCCCTTCCCTCTATGTTCTTTGGTTGGGGGTGGGACTTAGAGGACATTTTTCTTCACCAAGTCATTAAGAAGTGAATCAGTATGAGGAGATACTGAAATCGACTCTGATTTAAATAAAAATGATGCGTTTCTATATTACTGGAAAAACTCTAGGCCTGGTCAGCAGAAATGTAACTTGAGTTGCCACAGTAAGTTATGGTCTCTTGCTATGTTCCCACACCTAAGTTAGTTTACAGAACATGAATCCCTTGGTTGAAGGGAGGCTATGTCACCTTGAGGGAGGACCTGTGGTTATTTGCTAGGACACCTATGTCCTTGGGGGAAATGTGGAATGGACACTAGTTCTGAGTTGCCAATAATTTCTAGGGTCTAGAAATGCTGTTGTGGTCTACTGAAGAGAGTGAAGACCTACGGAGAACAGGGGATAAATTGTGCCCTCAATGTATCTCACAGTGACCCCAGTATATAAGAGCCACTGTGTGGTTTTTGCTCTAGTTCCTGAATGTATGGTTGGAATATTTATACTTAGCAATTGGTCAAGTATTTACATTTGAACTTGACCCATGGAGAAATGGTTAATACAGTAAAAAGGGCCAAATGGAAGCCAATGGAAAAGGCTCTCCTACTAAAACAGCAAATCAAAATTAATAGCAGCTCCCTGTAGAAATTGTAATTGTGAAGATCAGCACTACCATTTAAAGACTTGAATATTGTGGGCTTTTGCTTCCTAGCACTTGCCTGCTTAGCCAGTATAAAACCCAGATGGAGTTGGAGAATGCCTGTGAATCACTGTAAAGTAAATTAAGTGCTGACTGCAATGGCAGCTACTTTTCCAGTTGTATCTTTGCTGGAGCAAATTAGCATAGTCCTTGGTATTTGGTATGCAACTGGCAAATGTGCTTTTCCCTATATTGATTAGTGAGGATTATCAAAAGCAGTTTGCTTTCACCTGGCAGAGACATCAGTAAACTCCAGAGGTATGTGAACTCTCCTATGTTGTTGTAATACAGTCCACAGGGTCCTTGATCATCAGAACAGCTCATAGGATACTATTGTTACCAATAAGCTGATTGGATCTTTTGAGCAGAAAATAGCAAGAGTCACAGTTGTTATTCTAACACAAATGTATACAAAGAGGTGGAAGGAAAAACCCCATAGAAATTTAGGGGCCTGACAATCAACACTATGTCTAAGGAGCATGTAGACATATTGCTCTAGACAAGCAAGTTCCTGTGCCTTGCACCACTTTCAACTAAATCAGACACACAATGCTCAGGGGGACTCTGGCTATTGGAGGTGACACATACTGCATTTGGGTTGCCACTCTTATTTATTGAGCAACTGGTAACCATTCCAATTTTGAGTGAGGCCCAAGACAAGAGAAGGGTCTACTTAAAGTCCAGTTTGTAGAGCAAGATCTGTGCCACTTAGCAGACTCAAGTGGCACATACAGACACTGGGTGAGGCATTTTGCATGACCCAGGTAGAAGATGAATGCCTGATACATAAGAAATTTACTTGAGCTATGACTCTTCTAAACACCATGAACTTAATGCTGTCTGATCCAACAAACTAAAAGCTTGGTGTATGCATCTGCGATCCATGAAATGGAAGTGGTTTATATGAGATTGGACTTGTGCAGATTGGTAAATTGGTGACAAGAAAGTCCGAGGTCCTTTATGGGCTTCTGAAATAGGCAGAGTGTCAGGATATATGTATCACATGAACATGCTCACCAAAGAGCAGTCTCAGCAGAGGAAGCTCTCAATAATCAAGTCGATGAGATAATCTATTCCGTGACTGAGTTCAGTCAGCCTTTTTCTACAGCCACCACGGTATTTGCTCAATGGGCCTATATACAAAGTGGCATTGGTGCAGGGATGGAAGCTGTGCCAAGGCTCAGTAAGATAGATTTCCTCTCATCAGTGATGATCTGGCTATCCCCACTGCTAAATGCCCAATGTGCCAACAGCAGAGACCATGGTGGCATATTGGTTACCTTGGATATTTTCCATCATGTAAAAGTAAGAAATTTGTCCCCCAATAAAAATATGTTTGGTAGAGATTTGCCTTCCTTTCTTACAGTTCTTCTGCCAGGACCACCATTTGCAGCTTTATCCACTGCCTCAGACTAAAGAGGCTTTATCGTTTGCCTCAGACTAAAGAGATATATTTTGCTGTGAAGTAAGTGCAACAATAGACTCACACCCACGGAGTCCATTGCTCTTACCATGCAACTCATCACTGGAAGCAGGTCACTTTATGAAATGGTGAAATGGCTTGCTGAAGATTCTGTTACAATGTGAGCTGTGAGACAACACTCTCTGTGGTTGGGTGCTGTCCTAAAGTATGTGGAATATGCCTTAAAATAGTGGCTACTATGTCATACTGTCTTCTCCATAGCCAGAATACATGAGGTAGAGGCGTGAGGCCCTCTTGTTCTCTTTTACAATTACACCAAATAACCCAATGGCGTCATTTTTGTTTCCATCTCTGCAAGCTTGGGTTGAGTGGGTTTGGAGGCCCTAGAGCCTCAGAAAGAAATGTATTCACCAGGAAACAGAATCATCATTCCGTCGACTGGAAGTTGAGACTTCCCCTCGGACATTTTGTATTCTCATCATGCTGAATCAACAGCCAGAGGAGTTCTCTGTATTGGGTCAGGGGACCCAATTATCAAGGGTCCAAAATTATCAAGAAGAAAGTTGGTTGCTACTATACAGTAGTGGAATGGCGCTATATTTACAACTCAAGGTGTTCACTGGGGGCCTCCTACTACAATTTTATCCAACAGCCATTGTTAAGGGAAAACTGTGGCAATCCAATAAAGACTCACCAAAGACTCAGGTCCCATAGGGAAAACAATTATGCCATTCCACCAGGTAAAGAACAGTATCTAGCTGAGCTTTTAGCAGAGGGGAAGGAACATGGAATGGGTGGTGAAAGAAATGTGATAAATATGAACTTGACCTTGTGACCAGTTATGGAAATGAGGACTGCAGCAGGCATGCATATTCTTCTTATTTATATATTATAAACATAAATATATATTTCTATATGTTAGTCAATTATCTATTTTCTTTTTTCCTTCTATTATTTTAAAATGAGGAATGTTAGTTATTTTTGTGAAAGTTGTCAGGATCAAAATGGAGTCACTTGTGTCAAACCCTAACAACAACAAAAATAAAGCCAGAAGGCTGACAAGAGAGGTCCCTCATGCACACATGCTTATGATAAGAATGATTACAAAGACTCTCTGAAGAGCTCTTACACAGTTTGCTACATGAGTCACAAGGAGAGCTAGCCAGAGGCACGAGAACACTTGTCTTACATACCAATAATGAACTGGTATTAACTCCTGCAATAAGCCCCTGTAACCAAAGTTATCTTTGTTTCGGAACAAATTATGTATACTTTTCCCTTTTACATTTAAAGGCATCCCCTTGCCTCAACCTCTTTCGATATGCCTGTGGGCTCCATAGCCTACATATCCCAGATTTGCAAATGCTCTGCATACTCCTGAAAAAACTTATTATCTGTGGAGAATCTCTCTCTGTTATTTACAATGATATTCTTTTATTAGTTTAGATCAGAGTTCACAAAACTGTGAGGAGCCAAGTACAGTTCTGATGGAGAGGAACTCACTTCATGTGGGCTTCCTGGACATGGTGAGAGACACTATGTCAGATGGCACTTTGTGTTCCACCTTTTTGGGAAGAGAGTGTCCATTTGTGCAAAAGTTAATTGAATTCTAGTAGGTGGAAGCACTAAGTCATTTTATGAAAGTTAAGTATGGATAGAAGGGTAAAAATGGGTGCTTTGTGGCACAAGGATTGGACTGTAGTAGACATTTGCCTGTTTACTCTTGAATCTTCCATTATTTCCTGTGCTCTGCTCAGTGTGGCAGAGGTCCATATTACCCAGACTCCCTTGCTCTCTGATGATTGCTGAAAAATACTAACAGAAGAGAGGAGGGTAGGAGGAGGAGAAAAGCCTGGATGTCCCCTCCACACCCTCACTATGGGTACCATATCAATTAGTAACTGAAACTCCTCTCTCTTTTGTGTCACCTCATGCCAGGTAACTTCTGCTAGGTTCTAGCTCTTTCTAGACATCCTACATTTTTCTCCTTCAACTTTCAGGATATTATTGCTTTTATTTAAAAATAATTTTTATTTAAAAATTATGGGTTGCCTCTTCTCCCTTGTATTTCTCCTAAGCTCTTTTATCACCTTCATGTCCAATTCCCTATATTAAATCCCCACTGTTTGAAATACGTAGAATAGTAGTTTCTGCTTTACTAGCTAGACTCTGACTATTGATAAGATGTGTGTGTGCATCTACAACCATCTGATCTTTGACAAACCTGAAAAAACAAGAAATGGGGAAAAGATTCCCTATTTAATAAATGGTGCTGGGAAAACTGGCTAGCCATGTGTAGAAAGCTGAAAGTGGATCCCTTCCTTACACCTTATACAAAAATTAATTCAAGATGGACTAAAGACTTAAATGTTAGACCTAAAACCATAAAAACCCTAGAAGAAAACCTAGGTAATACCATTTAGGACATAGGCATGGGCAAGGACTTCATGTCTAAAATGCCAAAAGCAATGGCAACAAAAGTCAAAATTGAGAAATGGGATCTAATTAAACTAAAGAGCTTCTGCCCAGCAAAAGAAACTACCATCAGAGTGAACAGGCAATCTATAGAATGGGAGAAAATTTTTGCAATCTACCCATCTGACAAAGGGCTAATATCCAGAATCTACAAAGAACTTAAGCAAATTTACAAGAAAAAATGAAACAACCCCATCAAAAAGTGGGTGAAGGAATGAACAGACACTTCTCAAAAGAAGATATTTTTGCAGCCAACAGACACATGAAAAAATGCTCATCATCACTGGTCGTCAGAGAAATGCAAATCAAAACCACAATGAGATACCATCTCACACCAGTTAGAATGGCTATCATTAAAAAGTCAGGAAACAACAGGTGCTGGGAGGATGTGGAGAAATAGGAACACTTTTACACTGTTGGTGGGAGTATAAACTAGTTCAACCATTGTGGAAGACAGTGTGGCAATTCCTCAAGGATCTAGAACTAGAAATACTATTTGACCCAGCCATCCCATTACCGGGTATATACCCAAAGGGTTATAAATCATGCTGCTATAAAGACACATGCACACATATGTTTATTGCAGCACTATTCACAATAGCAAAGACTTGGAACCAACCCAAATGCCCATCAATGATAGACTGGATTAAGAAAATATGGCACATATACACCATGGAATACTATGCAGCCACAAAAAAGGATGAGTTCATGTCTTTTTAAGGACATGGATGAAGTTGGAAACCATCATTCTGTGCAAACTATCACAAGGACAGAAAACCACACACTGCATGTTCTCACTCACAGGTGGGAATTGAACAATGAGAACACTTGGACACAGGACAGGAAAATCACACACCGGGGCCTGTCGTGGGGTGGGGGGAGGGGGGAGGGATAGCATTAGGCGATATACCTAATGTAAATGATGAGTTAATGGATGCAGCACACCAACATGGCACATGTATACCTGTGTAACAAACCTGCACATTGTGCACATGTACCCTAGAACTTAAAGTATAATAATAAAAAAATAAAATAAAATAAAACTGGGCCGCAATCCTTGTACCATATACAAGAACCAACTCAAGGGATTAAAGACTTAAATATAAAACCTAAAACTACAAGAACACTGAAAGACAACCTAGGCAGTACCATGCAGAACATAGGCATGGGCAAAGATCTCACAAAGATGCCAAAAGGAATTGCAGCAAGAGCAAAAATTAACAAACGGGATCTAATTAAACTGAAGATATTCTCCACACAAAAATAAAGTATCAATAGAGTAAACAGACAACCTATAGGATGGAAGAAATCTTCTGCAAACTGTACATCTGAGAAAAGCCTAATATTTAGTATTTATAAGAAACTTTAACAACTTTATGAGAAAAAAAAACCCATAGAAAAGCAGGTAAAGAACATGAACAGACATTTTTTGGAAGTAATAATAATAAAACAAGTTTTTATTATTCCTTCTTTGAAATGGAGGTAAAATACATATAAAGAAAAGCACAGATCTTATGTATTTGCTTGAATGAGATTTGACAAACACGTACATGTGATTGCACAACGCCTAGATGAACATATGGAACATTCATTTTACCTTAGGCTCCTTTCAAATTCAGTTCCAGTTCTTCAGGGGTAAATGTTATACTGACTAGAAATTCATACTCACCTGTTTTTAATCCTTATATAATAAAATTATGTAATAACATAAAATAAATAAATAAATTTTAGGACTTTTTCTATTTCTGTGAAGAATTTTATTAGTGTTTTAATAGGGAATTACATTGAATCTGTTGATTGCTTTGGGGAGTATGGACATTTTAACAATATCGATCCTTCCACTCCATTAATATGGAATATCTTTCAATTTTTTTGTGTTCCCTTCAATTTTTCTCATCAATGTTCCATAGTTTTTATTATAGAGCTCTTTCACTTCTTTTGTTAATTTCTAAGTATTTAATTCTATGTGTGGGTATTGTAAGTGGGATTACTTTTTTTCAGATTCTTCACTGTTGGCATGTGGAAATGCTACTAGTTTTTGTACGTTGATTTTGTATGCTGCAACTTTACTGAATTTATCAGTTCTAATCATTCTTTGATGGAGTTTTTAGATTTTTTCAAATATAAAGTCATATCATCTGCAAAAAAAAGAAATTATAGCCATAAACTTTCCAAATTTGATTTAAAATAAAATTATAAACTTACAGATCCAAGAAGTTTAGCAAATCCCCCGAGAAATAAAAACACTAAAGAAACCGCACGTAGGAAACCACAAGGCAGATTGCTGTATTTTGTGCCAGTGGTTCTCACACTTTGCTGCATACTATTATAGAATCACCTGGGAAGCTTATAAAAATCCCAGTGTCCAGGCTTCACCCTGTGCCACCTGACTTGGAATCTCTGGGTGGGGCCCCAGGCATCAATATTAGCTCTCCAAGTAATTCTAGGGTACAGCCAAGTTTGGCAACCAGCATTTTGTGTCCCCTATCTCTGAGAAAGAGGCATTAACTCCTGCAAGCAATGTCCCACACATGTGGGTGTCCAGCTGCTTGCCATTTACCTGATAAAGGTAAAATAAGTGAGCTTTTAGTGGGACCCTGGACAAGCTCTTTACCTGGTCCAGGCTGCCACAGCCCTTAAGACCAGTCATACTTTACATAGTTCAATGGGTCTGAAGTAGACTGGAATGGTGGTTGAAGAATGCGGCTAGCTTTGATTGGAAACTTACAGCACAGGCCCACTGAATTCCAGAGCAAGGAACCATCATTTTCCTCTTTAAATAGGAGTTACTACAATTTTCCCTTCTCTTTCTTCCTTGTCTCTCACTGTAGTGTGTTTGGATATGAGCTAAACTTGCCGTTTATGTCACAGATTGCAGAACAGTCATACAAGCTGTCTAAAGGATCAAAGGAGAAATGATCACTATCTGGAGAAGTAGACTCTGAGTAGCCTGGCCTCTGACATTATCTGTGGATTCAGTGGTCTGTTGGGAGAAGGGGCTGTGCTGGAGTAGTATATAACATTTTTGGATCATGGTAGAAGGGAATATTTTGAATGTATGGGAAGAAGTGATTGACAGCCAGACAGCCATAAGTGGAAAGTTGTAGATACTTTTAGAGGGTAGATACCCAGCTCACAACAATATGTGCTTCTCTGAGAACTGCCCATAGTGTAATCATTCTCCAGTAAACATACTCCAGGACACAGCTGCTGGGAGCAGGAGTGGTGTTGTGACTTTTGAGTTTTCTTTCCTAGGAATTTAGAATTTTGAAGGAAGAAACCCTGAGACTGGAGATAGTTGGAACTAAGTCATATTAATGGCAGACCTCTAGGGAGAGTCCACAATTTTCAGTTGCAGAGGCCCCTAAGCTTTCCTGGTTCTTACTCATGGCCTGGTTGCAGTGATATACTGGTAAATTTTTAACAACTGACACTTTAAAAAAAGAAAGAAAGAAGGAAATTAAGGAAAGGAAAAAGAGCCCTGGTTTCTAGTGTGTGTTGACTCCCATGGTTTAAATACTCCCACCACGGCCTATTATCACAGTGATGTCACTGAACAGGGAGTTGGGAAATATTGCCTATAATAGACTCTCACAAGCCAGTATAAGCTGGCTTAAGCACACCCCTGCTCCGCTGTCAATTCTCCCTTCTATTCACAGAATTCTCCAATAGTCTCCCAGTAAACTCCTTTTGGGGTTTATATAGCTAAGGCTTATTTTAACTAATTGTTAAACTTATTTATTTTAACTAATAAGGCTTTTTTTTATAGCCACATCCTTTAAATATTAATTGCCATTTTCATTTGTATGCAAAATTAACATCTATTTCTACAAATGTGCAGAGTCTTCACCAGCTCCGGAAAAGAATATTTTTAATCACTGCAGTTGCTTAGGATAACAGGGTTATCTTTGGAAATTCCTGCCCTCTCGTGTCCAGTATAGAGAACTACTTTTGTGTTCTCTAAAGCTGTGAATGTTAGCGGACAACCAGGAGGTGAGTTAGAGGCTCTTGATGGCAACAGGGGACTATTCCCAGGGTATAGACGGGCGAGTGTAATGCATATTAGTTCCCAATGTTTGTTTATTACTGAAGTCCAAGAAACTCGGTACTAATGACATGTTGAGCTAGATTATTCTTTGTTGTAGGATTTTTTTTGTTTTTTTGTTTCGTTTTGTTTTGATTTTGGAGACAGAGTCTCGCTCTGTCGCCCAGGCTGGAGTGAGTTCAGTGGCAAAATCTCAGCTCACTGCAACCTCTGCCTCCTTGTTTCAAGTGATTCTCCTGCCTCAGCCTCCCGAATAGCTGGGATTACAGGTGCCCACCACCACACCTGGCTAATTTTTGTATTTTTAGTAGAGACAGGGTCTCACCATGATGGCCAGGCTGGTCTTGAACTCCTCACCTCAAGTGGTGCACCTGCCTTGGCCTCCCAAAGTGCTGTGATTACAGGCAGGAGCCACTGTGCCCAGCTGGTTTTGTTTTGTTCTGTTTTTAAGACAGGGTCTCACTTGTTGTCCACGTGGGGCAGTGGTACAATCATAGCTCACTGCAGCTTTGAACCCCTGGGGTCAGGTGATCCTCTCACCTCAGCCTCCCGAGTACCTGGGACTACAGGCACACGCCACCATGCCTGGCTAATTTTTTTTCTTTTTCTTTTTGTATTTTGTGTAGAGACAGGGTTTTGCCATATTGCCCAGGATGTTTAGCAACATTCCTGGCCTCTACCCAGTATGTAGATAGCACCCATCCCTCCACCAACTGTGACAACCAAAAATACCTCCAGACATTGCCATTGCCAAATGTCCCGTGGGATGGAGAGGAGAGCGATTCCCAGGCTGAGAACCACTGCTTTATGCTGATGAAGCAAATTTATTTTACACATTGCTGACCTTGAAGTAGCACTGAATCCACCAGCTTATGGCACCAAGTTGGAGCTTAAGCCTACAGCCCAGGCTGTAACTCCTGAGTTCCCATACTGTATACTACAGGAGGAAAAGTTCCAGGTGCCAGATATCCAAACACTTGCTTTTTAATAGGACACACAGTCTATAATCAAAAATGTAAAACCTTCCAACTAAAGCAAAACATATCAAGGCATGATCGGAATGGATGTTGGTGCATTCATTCATTTATTCAGTAAATATTTGTTAAGGAGTACTTCTGAAATAGGTGATGCAGGAGGTGCTAGAGCTGATGCAATGGCAGACTATGGCCCTGCCTTTAAGGAGCTAATCATTCTAGAGGGGTTCAATGGAGATACTGTCAGTTATAAGTAAGAGAGAGTCCAATTCCAGCTGGCTTAAACAATCATGGGACTTTACTGGCCCATGCATTTGAAAAGCCCACAGACAGTGCAGACCTTAGGTAAGGCTGGATCCAATGGCTCAAAGTTGTCACCAGGGCCTGGGTTTCCTTCAGTGTCTCTGCTCCTCCTTTCCTATTGTCAATTTTATCCTAAGGTGGACTTCCCTTGTCCAGCAGCCCCTATTTTTACACGTGTCCTTATTTCTAGTAGAAGACTTGAAATTCACTTTGACTACTTTAGGTCACCTGCCCACCCTTGAATCAATAGTTGTCACCAGAGAAATGGAAAGTCCTGATGGATTGATTTAGCCAAGGGTACTTGCTTCAAGCATGGCACCAGTTTCCACAGAAATCACATAAATTCCCTGAAGGAGATCAGGGATTGCTGAGAAGGGAGAGAGAGCACCAGAAATGCTGGGTGAATATGGGGTGGTCAGCCACCCCTTTTCACACAGGCTCTGCCAGGTGATTTCATCCGGTCCCAAAGCACCATTCCTGTGGATTTCCATGAAGGTCTTATTGTAGCACTTTGGGCTTCACACCTGCTGCTTGCCTCTCTGAAACCTCATTCCATCCACTCTTCACAGTGACCCTTTCTCTCCTTTCAAAGCTCAGTTCAGAGTCAGATTATCTGAGGCTTCTTCCACCTCCCTGAGCCATCCTTCTTTCAAACTCCCTTAGCCCTGGTACTACCTATGCCTCATACCTGGTCAGGTTTCATGTTCCTCTTTCTCCAATTTTAGACTTACATTTTGCCTTTAAAGAGTTTGGGGTCTCCTAAATCCCCTCTCTTTAATGCCTAACAAAGGCATTGAGAGCATTGATGTTGATTTCTTTGGTATCTCCAATTTCAACAATAAGATGGTTAAAGTGTGTGTGTGTGTGTGTGTGTGTGTGTGTAAAACAGTGTGAGAAAGAAGTGTGGAGCTGTGGAAAGAGCACAGGATTTATAGTAAGATAATCTATAGGCAGACAGTCCTGGGTTTAAATCCTGGATCAGCACTCTTTCAGATCTCAGACATTCACCAATGGATCCCTACTTGACTCTTTTCTTTCCTTAAAAGTTATGTATAGTGTGTTACACATTCACTTTCTATGACTTTTCACGCTTGTTAATATGCAATCATGCCAGTGTTATTTGTTTATGTTAGGCACATTTAACAAACAGTACATTAAATAAGTGCTTGTAAGTACTGCCATAGTTGAGGTTCCTGATAGTGGTGGCTTTGGCTAAGAGAGAGCAAAGAGGGACAAAGAGAAATCCTTTAGGCCTTGAACACATTTTTCCCCTTTTGGCTGAATGTGGTTCCCAGATTTGAGGTGGAGTGGAAGGAGCAAGTGTGGTTTGTTCCTTCCACCTACTCCTCTGCCTGATCACACCTCCTGAAGCCCCGCCCTGATCAATAACCACTCAGTGCATGGCCATGGTGCTTACATCAGCCCTCCATGCACAATGTAAAGATAAGAATGATAACAATGTTTTATTTTTTGAAACAGTGTCTCTGTTGCCCAGGCTGGAGTGCAGTGGCGCGATCTCGGCTCACGTAACCTCCACCTCCTGAGTTCAAGTGATCTTCCCACTTCAACCTCCTGAGTAGCTAAGACTACAGGCACACACCACCACACCTGGCTAATTTTTGTATTTTTTACAGAGACGGGGTTTCTCCCTGTTGCCAAGGCTGATCTCAAGCTCCTGGAGTCAAATGATCCACCTGCCTTGGCCTCCCAATGTGTTGGGATTATGGGGGTTAAGCCACCGTGCCTAACTGATTTTTTTTTAACATGATGCTTTTAAACTTACTTAATGCATTTGGGGCAGGTTTCATGCATAAAAAGTGGGAGATGGTAGAGGCCTGGGAGGATATATAGTTGTGCTTTCCATGATATGAAACATGGCCCTCTGAATGCACTGTCAACACATCTGTCCTGTGAGTTTCCCTGCTTTGAGCCTCAGTTCAGTCACTTACCACTTACAAAAAGTTACTTGATGGGAGAGCTATTTCTCCAGTCTACTCCTTGATATCAACCCTCCAAGTTGGGATATGATGGGCTGAGGAACGCTGAGGTTTAGACTAGCTAAGCAGTAGGACCAGCTGATGACCGACTGTCCTCTGATGAAGCCCACATCAGTCACCTACCACTTACCACTTGAGCCGAGTTCGAGGTTGCGGCCACAGCGAGCCATAATTACACCACCACACTCCGGCGTGGGTGACAGAGTGAGACCCTGTCTCAAAAACAAACAAAAATTTGGGAATCCCAAGTCTGTTCTATTTTTGTAATAGTGGACACATTTTCAGAAGGGCATGAGGACTTTTCCGAGTCTAAAACCTTTCTGGACCTCATCTTCCTCTTTTATGAAATGAGACTAATTCTCCACTATGAGGTAATCATGCCCTGTTGCATATTCAGTGCATCTCACTAAATTAGCCTGGTCATCTTTAAATTTTTTAGTATAAGTACACCTGCTGGAAATCCAGACTTTCCCACTTGACCAGATATATTCCCCAGAGGTCAGGACTAATAATCCCCAGATATGGTGATGGCATTGTTTTCTTCCTCTGCCCTGATGCCCCACCCTGAGCTTCAGGGGCAAACCTTTCCCTAATGATTCTTTCACTGGCAGTTCATTATTTCAGCGCATTGCTGTGGAAAGCTCTATATAAGTATTTGTTGCTTAAAAGTTGGGGAATCCCTTGGACAGGCATGGTGGCTCACACCTGTAATCCCAGCATTTTGGGAGGCCAAGGCAGGAGGATCACTTAAGCCCAGGAGTTTGAGACCAGCCTAGGCAACATAGTGAGACCACATTTCTATAAAAATGTTTTTTTCTTAATTAGCGGGGCGTGGTGGTGCCTGTAGTCCCAGCTATTCAGGAGGCTGAGGTGAGAGGATCACTTGAGCCCAGGAGGTCGGGGCTGCAGTAAACCATGATCACACCACTGAACTCCAGCGTGGGTGACAGAGTGAGACTCTGTCTCAAAAACAAACAAAAATTTGGGAATCCCAAGTCTGTTCTATTTTTGTAATAGTGGACACATTTTCAGAAGGGCGTGAGGACTTTTCTGAGTCTGAAAACCTAAAATTCTCTAATTGACAATTTTGAATATCTTTGGGAGGAAATGCACAATCCATGACCAGACCAGAATATACTGAGAAAATAATTTATTTAATTGTAAATTGGGAAATTTTTAAAAAAGTTTAGTAATAACGATTAACAAGATTATGAATTTGTCCATTGGAGATTTAAACTTTAATGAAGTTTTTTTAAAAAATCAAGAAATTCCTTTAAAAGTAAACATTAGTCCTTTGCTCTAAACTTTCAGGCTAGATCATTTCTTTGGGTCAGGACTTAAAAACCCTTAAGCTCTGCCTACTCCAGACTGAATCCAAGACAACCTGACTAATAGTGAGGCAGGAGTCTTAACTGATGTGTGATCTACTTTTTCAAAGCCCTGCTTTTTCCTTTTCAAAGCCCATTAATTCAGGGTTTTTGTTTTGTTTTGTTGGATGTGAGATTTTCTGGCAAGAAATGAAGTAGGAGGCACGGTGAAATGGTCGAGAAAAACCTAAGTTTCATTTTGTCAAAGAAGCTCATTGCAGTATACATCAGGCTAGTGCAATGGCTCTTCAAATAAATTGCTTGAAAATGGAAACAAATGACCTAGACTGGAACACAAGCAAAATATAAATATATGTGCATAGGTACACGTTGTCTCCTAACTCCCTTTACATTGATTTGGTTAACTTTAAATAATATGTAGGATTTCACAGCTTCTCTTAGAGAAGGAAATTGAATGTTAAGCTGTTCAGTCATGATAACTACATCTCCCATTGTTATGGCTCATGCTTCTGTTACCAAATCAATTAGCCATTTTGCCAAGTATGTCTAATTGTTACACTTCCATAGTGCAGATGGAGCAGGAGAGAACAAGAGGTTACTTGATGGGAGGGCTGTTTCTCCAGTCTACTCCTTGATGTCAGCCCTCCAAGTTGGGGTATGATGGGCTGAGGAACCCTGAGGTTTAGACTAGCTAAGTGGTGACCAAGTGTCTTCTGATGAAGCCCACATCCTAGAAACAGAACTGCTTGCAAGCCTCTTCAATCCACTGCAGGCCTTTGCCTTCTCTGACACCATCCACATCTCTTCACCAAGGATTTGAAGATGTAAGTTGCAGAGTCTGGTAGACTGAATACCACTTAGGCAACACAAGAAACATCTTCCGTTCAAGTCCCTGAACATAAGGTCAATGAGATTGGAAATCACCCACACTTCCTCCCATTCAGTACCTGGATCTGTGATGTATTTAAGCACCAACCCCATACCCTAAGTGCCCTCAGGGTGGCACTGCCCCACAGTGATTGGCTCCTCTCTTCCCCTCTCTCTTCGCTATTTCATGGCAAACTCATGTCAAGGCTTTGTTTTGACTTCATGCTGGGCACCTTGGCTCATTCAGGTTCCTTGGGACTCTGATCACACACCACCATGATATCTACTGGGACACTCCACCAATCTTTCGCACAGAAGCCAAACAACATCCAGATGAGAAAAGGACGGACTACAGATGGTCTGAAGCAATCTGCTGTTGAAGCTTTTTGAGGATTGCCAAGGCAAATGGTGTCTTTACTGAGAGCTCTGCTGCACAGTAACTCCACGTTGCTTTAGACCCATCAGAAATAGGCAGACATTGAACTCAAGGGACAACCCCTTACAATCATATCTTGCTGCCAAACGCTTCCCTTAGCACCCTTTGCTCCAGATGTCATCTGGCATGTGTAGAGTGTTTCTGGCTTTATCTCTGCCTATGACAAGTTATTTTTGGTTCAGTTGATAGTATTTCCCCCAAACCCAGAATAGATAAGAAATCACTGGGAATTTATGTCTGATTACCCTAGATTCATTCTTCCACATTACAAAGCCCCAAGTTACAAGGAGGAATGGTATGTTTTTGCCCTGTTGGTGTTTCATTAGTATTTTTTGAAGTTAAAATTAAGTGTTACTTTTCTGAGGAAGTAGCCAGAATACTTCTCTCTCAAATTCAGAAATCTACTGGCACAATTTGAAGTCAGACGTTATTTCTAACCAAATTATACTCTTTTGTCTGCCACGATCACTTGACAGTTTTAATATCTGAAGGCAGGCCTATATGATAATCCCAGCAGTATTTTAGGGATAAGATTTTAGAGGATTTATTGAGAAGGAAATACTTGTTTAGGTGGCTTTCATCATGCCACTCTGCTTCTGTGTCATTTTTCTTGTCCAGGAGGATTCCCTTAAAGCACTCCTGGGTGATGTTGAGAACCTGAATGGGTGTTCCTCCAAAAATGGCTGCATGGTAATAAAAATCCCCCGGCCAAATTGAATGTATCCTGCTGAGTCTTTCCGCCTCTCCTAGGTAAAGTCATAGGGATCTGCCTTGTGCCACCAGGCCTGTAGCTGAGCCACTGACTGGCCTAGGGTCTCCACCCCAGAATGGTCTTGGAAGACCTGGCCCACATACATGCAGAAGAGGAAGTCGACCTCATGTTGGATGTGGGCCAAGATGTGCTCCCCAGTGATCTTCATAGGCATCATGCTGATGTCTTGCCACCTCTTCTCTGGCTTGACCTCAAACATTTTGAAGGAATGCAGAGGACCCAGCTCTATAAACGGCACCTTGGAGACATCATCCACCATGATGTAAAATATGACTTTGTGGCCAACCATGAAGTACCTATTAGCAGATGTTATGAACTCCTCCAAGTAATGCTCATTATATCTGAAACAAAGAAGAAAAGCAAAACATTTATCCTCTGGGATTCCTGAAAGAAACCACAAGCTGAAAGAACCCACATGTGGGTTTCCTGAAAGAAACCACATGCTGGGATTCCTGAAAGAAACCACATGATGTAAAATCATCTTGTCTATATTTTATGGTTAGTAGGAGAATGATTTCTCCCACCCCAGGTGTGTTTTCATGTTAGTGTAATACCCCGGCTACTCTCCACCATTCAGTCACTCAGTCCGTGGGGAGCTGGAATGACTTATCTCACTGCCAATTTTGGAAGAGCAACTAGAACTAGACATGCACTACCCTATCCTTCCTCTCCTCTGGCTCTTAGGAGCCAGCCAGTCCAAGAGAGCATGTGTTCTCAACTGCTCTGGGTTTTACAGGAAGCTTAGTACAGGATCTATTCTCACATCCAGAGGCCTGTAGGTGCCTGGATGCTTAAGTCTTTCTAACTCTGGGGGTTAAATATTTAGGAGGCCCAGGGTTTGCAGATATAAGCCACATTCTCCAATATCAGCTTTAACTATAATGAAGGTAATATTTACCACCCTCTGCCTTCCTTACCCCTTTGTCCAATTTACCAATTGGTTCAGATTTTGGACAGTCAAAGGGGGTACTAGTTCTTGATCTCCATTCAAAAGCCCTAACATAAACCCCAATGTTGCTACTGCAAGACCAGATACAAGGGTGATGTGACCCTTGGATCCACTGGGGATGCATTAAGCCCAAACAGCAGCACTCTCTTGTCCTCTGTGATACAGAGAATGAGTTATGAGATCTAGATCTGCCTTCATGTTACATAGTCATCCTATGAGCCTCCCACTAGTCACTTAAAACACCAATCCATTGTCCACACATCATCATCCAAAATACTAGTCCATCCAAATACTAGAATGAGCAACTTCTGATTTAACCTTATTTTAACTACTTTATCTTAAAAAAAGGACTATGTTAGCAGTAAGCCACATTCGGTGGCTGAGTAAATGTAGATGAAAAGAGAAGATAAAAAAATTAAAAGAAATTAAAAAAAGGAAAAATAAGGACTATTTTTTTAGAGAAGTTTTATGTTCACAGAAAAATTGCGCCAAAAGTACAGAGTTCTCATATACCTCCTGCTCCCACATTTGCACAGCCCCACCCCTCCACTATCAACATCCCTGCACCAGAGTGATACGTTTGTTACAATCGATGAAGCTACACTGACATATCACTATCACCCAACATCCATAGTTTACATTAGGGTTCACTCTTGGTGTGGTACATTCTAAGGGTTTAACAAAAGTATAATGACATGTATCCACCATTATAGTATCATACAAAATAGCATCACTGCCCTAAAAATTCTCTGAGCTTTGCTCATTAATCCCTGCCTCCCTGAACAACCCTGAACAATCACTGACCTTTTTACTGTCTCCATAGTTTTACCTTTTCCAGAATGTCATATAAGCACACAGCATGTAGCCTTTTCAGTGTGGCTTCTTTTACTTAGTAACATATCTTTTCATGACTTGATAGCTCATTTATTTTTAGCATGGAATAATATTCCATTGTCTGGATGTGACTTAGTTCATTTTTCTATTCACCTACCAAAGGACATCTTGGTTGCTCTCAAGTTTTGGCAATTATGAAATAAAGCTTCTGTAAATATCCATGTGCAGGTTTTTGTGTAGACATAAGTTTTTAACTCATTTGGGTGAATACCAAGGAGTACGATTGCTGGATTGTGTGGTAAGAATATATTTAGTTTTGTAAGAAACTGTCAAATTGTCTTCCAAAGTTGGCTGTACCATTTTGCATTCCTACCAGCAATGAATAAGTGTTCCTGTTGCTCCACATCCTTGTCAGCATTTGGTGTTGTCAGTGTTTTGAATTTTGGCCATTCTAGTAGGTATTTAGTGGTATTTTAACTATTCATCTATTCATTTGAAAAGCATTGCACGCCGTCTCCCATTGCCGGGCACGGTGGCTCACGCCTGTAATCCCAGCACTTTGGGAGGCCGAGGCGGGTGGATCACAAGGTCAGGAGTTTGAGACCAGCCTGGCCAATATGATGAAACCCCGTCTCTACTAAAAATACAAAAATTAGCTGGGTGTGGTGGCTCACACCTGTAGTCCCAGCTGCTTGGGGGGCTAAGGCAGAAGAATTGCTGGAACCTGGGAGGCAGAAGTTGCAGTGAGCTGAGATGGTGCCACTGCACTCCAGCCTGGGCGACAGAGCAAGACTCCATCTCAACAAAAAAAAAAAAAAAAAAAAAAGAAGAAGAAGAAGAAAAGAAAAACATTTTATTGGTGTCTTCTGTAAGCCTAAGCTATAGACTATTTGTGAAGCTATGCTATGGAGATTACCAGGAAGAGGAAGAATAAGCCAGATGGCTTAATACAACTTGACCAAACCCTAAACACACATGGACTGAATTTAATGTGCTGATCACACTACTGGCCAATCATGGTGTTTTGTGAGTAATAGTGAATGGCACTTCTTTTCGCTTTTTGTTGCTGCTTGGATTCCCTTTATTTGTTACCAAAATAAAGTGTGCTTTTAATGTTGGCATGTGGTAATCCAAGGGTTTATAGTATTGATTCTTTAAATGAAGAGAATATATCTGAGGAATATAAAAAGGGACTTCAGTGTGGCTCTGTGGCTAGTGGCCAGGAAATCCTTCAGTATTCTGGGACTTCGAGAAAAATCTATTGTGCCCTGAAGCTTGGGAAACAATACTGGGGTGGGGTGGGGGGGGGGCGGTTGAGTACAGGAGAGATTCATTTTGAGGTTTCACATTGTTTAGAGATTAAAGCACTGCAGTTGGCTCCATGCACTGTTGCTTGAAAACAAACCAAACATTACACCTCCTAAAAGTCCAAATCCACTTGTAAAGATTTATTGCTGCTGAGTACAAACAGTCCTCCCTTGTCTCAGAGCTGAGGGCAGAATGCTTTCACCAGGATGTGCAATTTACAGTTTAGTTGTGCAGAGTTGGAACTGGATGGCTGAAGCCATTGTGGGGCATTGGACAACGTTTTGTTCTTTTTGGAAACACCAGGATCAAATCAATCTGCAACGTGGCTGGGTTATCCCCTTTTGTGCCAAAGGATTAGGTGAGCTGGGTGGTTCACCTAATCTAATTAGGTGGCTCCCAACCTATATGAGTAGAGATTCTTCTAGTAAACATGTCAAAACTCCACAGTCACCTTTCTCTGTTAGAGAGACCACATAGGTCCCTAGGATCAGCACATTCAGTGACATTAGAACTTGATTGGTATTGTTAATGACAGAACAGTAATAGCTGCTGGGCTCTGGGTTGGGGAAGGTTATCTTTGGAGAACTATCAGATCTTTACAGAGCTCTCTTTTAAGCCCCACCTTGGCAAAGCTCAGATCAACCTGAGCCTTCAACTCTCTTTATACGAGGCAAAGGAATCGACTTTCCATGAAGCTTCTTCAGAAGAGATACAGAGGGAAAGGCCCAGAGGGCAGAAAAAAAAATAGGAAAATTGGACTTTTAGTTTTATTTTGAAAAAAAAAAAAGGAAAATTCTCCAAAAAAAGCAAAATGGATTATCTTTAATAACTAACATTACAGCTAGAACTTTCTTTCTTTTCTTTTCTTTTTTTTTTTTTTGAGACAGTCTGCTCTGTCACCCAGGGGCGTGATCTCAGTTCACTGCAACCTCTGCCTCCCAGGTTCCAGGGATTCTCCTGCCTCAGCCTCCCAAGTAGCTGAGACTACAGGCATGTGCCACCACGCCCAGCTAATTTTTTGTATTTTTAGTAGAGACGGGATTTCACCGTGTTAGCTAGGATGGTCTCGATCTCCTGACCTCGTGATCCACCCACCTCAGCCTCCCAAAGTGCTGGGATTACAGGTGTGAGCCACCGCACCTGGCCTACAGCTAGAACTTTCTAGTAAGAATGATCGTAGTTTTTCTGCATCATATGTTCTGAACAAGTGAGTTGAAACTGGAACCTATCCAACCTTTGGAAGAGCAAGCTCTGACCAGCAAATCTTCTAGGGCCAAATCCTCCATGAGAGAAAAAGTAGAAGTGATCTGAGGAACCCATGGAAGAGTGGTCAGCTGTGTTCCAGCGTGGAAAGCCACTGTGCTTAGGTCACTCAGCACCTAGAACTTGCTATAAATCTCTCTGTAGTTGGTCCTGGGCCGTAGAGCATAGGAAAAAGAATGATGCACTCTGGGCTGTCTAGCAGCTAGCACTTGTGGAATTTCTAAAGGAAGCCATGGTGGTCAGGGAGGAGGTGGTTGTGGGTATGCTGTTGACCCTGGGCTTGGTGGGTGGAACAGACATGTTTTCCTGCAACCCAAGGCCCTCATTTTGAGGTAGGAATGAGTGGACTTACCTACTATTATTTTGTTCTCAGCATTTTGGGGCCTCAGCAGAAAGGAGACTGAACCAGTTCCATGAAAACATTCTCCTATCTAATAAATCAAAAAATCATGACTGGCTTCCATCAATTCAGGAGTCTCCACACAAATGTTTTGACAGTGGAACAAGAGACAGTCAAGGACAGTTTTATCAGTGACACCTACCTTCCAATAGCAAAAACCATCAACCCCACAGTAATTTTCTGTTTCGCATAATAATTTCCTAGGATGGCTTTGTTGAAAGTGCCTTCCCACACAACCGGCGCCTTCCATCTGGTCACTGTCACAACCTCTGGGTGTTTCCTGGTGATAAAACATAGAGTTCCCTGAGTCAGGGCAGCTTTGCCATTGTGGGGCAGAGACTGTCCAAGGATAGGGGGGTCAGCTATGATCTGCAGGGACTGTCCTTGAATCCTGACTGTAGCTTAACGCCAAACACTTGGCTGGGAGGTATGCCATTTGCAGGGGTAGCATCTTCTGGGTAAGGAAGATGAGGCTTTGGCTCAGGTGCCTCTGAGGGCTATCTTTTTTTTTTTTTTTTTTTTTAAGACAGATCTCACTCTGTCACCCAGGCTGGAGTGCAGTGGCAGGATCTTGGCTCTCTGTAGTCTCTGCCTCCCAGGTTCAAGCAGGTTCAAGTGATCCCCCTGCCTCAGCCTCTCAAGTAGCTGGGATTATAAGCGTGCCCCACCACGCCTGGCTAATTTTTGTAATTTTAGTAGAGATGGGGTTTCACCATGTTGGTCAGGCTGCTCTTGAACTCCTGACCTCGGGTGATCCACCAGCTTCAGCCTACCAAAGTGCCAGGATTACAGGCGTGAGCCACTGCGCCCAGCCCTCTCAGGGCTATTTTGGGGGGCCCTTATGAGGCTCTTATCTCTACATCTCATACCTTCTTACCTCTTCTACTTTATTTTTTCTCTTCCTACTTCTAAATCCCTTTCCCTGCTTTCCCAGCCCCTTCCTAAGCTACTAGTAGCACCTTTGGGTGTTATTTATCCCTGTGGATGTCATCTGAGCCTAAGGAGATCCTAAGCCTTGATACAGGCGGATGAGAGAGTGACATTAGATTAGAAAGAGAAAAAGCTGTTTCCATTTGCCTTTTGCTAGAAGAGACATCTGGGTGGGAACCTGGTCATTGGACAAAAAGGGCCCCAGATTAAAGGGATTCTGATGTTACTGCTCACTTTACAAACCAGGAGACAAAGGCGCCAGAAAGGAAGGCATTTGACAGAGGCCCAGCAAGGCCAAGACTGGAGCCTAGGGCTCTGGCAAGGACCTTCTCCTTAGACCAGGAGCATCTTTACTAGGAACACAAAAGGGGTGAGAGGGAGGGCGCTGTGCTGTGCTCAGAGAGCCGGAACGGGACTTGGCGAGGCCAAAGCAAAACAGGAAGCTATAACAAAGCACAAAACCCTGAAGTCCTGAAGGGTAAATGCAGAGCCGCAGGGGCCCCAGCATAAGGGTGGAGCTCCGGGCAGGGGGAGGCTCTGACTCTCTATTGGCTCAGGAGGTGGCTGCATTTTCCCCATTGGGAAGCAGAGACTGGCACAGGGTCATTTAGATTCAAACCCCAGTGTCGGCCTGGCACCCTGCTTGGCATTTGCTTGTACTTTACTGGATTCACTGTGGGCAGCATCTTGGTTCAACCCCAGGAAGGTGAGTGATTGGGGCAAAGTCCTGGTGATCCCTACTGGCTGCACTGCCGTGGCCCTGGTGAGGCTGTCAGGGAGAGGTTAGCAAATACCTCGGGCCAGCACGGCCAGTGGAGGCCTGGGTTTTCACAGAACCGCCCTACCTATCAGCAAAGTTGGGTTTTTCCCACAGCGAGGCTGATAGTACAGCTGGGTCATCCCCTGCCTCATCCCAGCCTCAGAGTGGAAAAGGGGCCTCAGTAGACTCTCCTCTCAGGCCTCCTGTCCCTTGTCCCCAAACATTGCACCCTGTAGTTCTTGAGCTGACTCTGCCCTCCCACCCCAGCCGCAGGCATGACATCTGGTCTGCTTCCCAGATTCCACCACAGCTGGAACTGGCCTGCTTCCTACATTTCACCCCCAATGCTGAAATTGCTCCAGGTTTGTCCAGATGGCAGACAGGGGAAACACTTTCAGGGTGCTCTCCTGGTTCACCACATCTTGTCTGGAGTCTCAAACTCTAAGACTTAGCTCTGCCCTCAGCACCCCAGGTACGCCTGCTGCATGGAGGACACAGTTGCCCTTGGTTTCCTTCAATCATGAAAGAAGCTACTGTGCACTCTGCACCAAACTGTGCCAGGCACCCACCACGTACACTTTCTCATTTAGTCTCTGCAACAGCCCTGCAATGTATCATGTCCATGGTCGAGGTAAGAAAACCAAGTCTCAGAGCAGCTTATTATCTTGTCCAAGGCCAAACAGCTGGTCACTAATGATGCAAGCTAACACACACTGAGCAATTCCTTTGGGACCACGCACTGTGCAAAGGGCTCACTCACCCTTCTGAGGTAGGTGCTATTTTGATTCCCATTTTATCAATGAAGAAACTAGCACAGATAAGTCAAACAACTTGCCTGAGGTTGCACAGCTGGTAGGGGTTAAAGCTGGGATTTAAACAAGATCTTCTGACTCTGGAGTCCATGCTCTGAGCTGAGCTACCACGTACACTATTTCTTATATGCCTTTTCATTCCTCTGCTGATGAAGTTGGGGTTAAAACCCAGGTTTTTCCAGATCTAAAGGTAACCCTATTTCCACTTAAAAAATAAGCCGGGCGTGGTGGCTCATGCCTGCAATCCCAGCACTTTAGGAGGCCAAGGCGGGTGGATCATTTGAGATCAGGAGTTCAAGACCAGCCTAGCCAACATGGTGAAACCCTGTCTCTACTAAAAAAATACAAAATTAGCCAGGCGTGGTGGTGCACACCTGTAATCCCAGCTACTTGGGAGGCTGAGGCAGGAGAATTGCTTGAACCCAGGTGGCGGAGGTTGCAGTGAGCCAAGATCGCGCCACTGCACCCCAGCCAGGGCAACAAGAGTGAAACTCCATCTCGAAATAAATAAATAAACAAACAAAATAAAATAAAAAGTAATCATTTTTATTTGCATTGGCATTTTTGTCAGTTCAGACTGAGAAATGATGAGCTTTTTTGTTGTTGTTTTTAGTAGCTTACATGGTGCTTTTAGTTCTATAAAACTCCCATCTTTGTTGAATGACGAGATTGTAAACCAGAAACCAAAAACCAAAAAACACCCACACAGCTGTCTTATACTTCTGTAACCATTTCTGAACTTAAAACTCTCTTGTTCGTTACACCTCATTCATTGCATCTTAGTTTTAGCTTGTCAAAGATCTTTTAGTAGCTCTAACATAGCCCACTAGCTAAGTCTTGTAACTGTGTATAAGCTGGACATTTGGTAATATTATTTTTAAAAAAGGAAAAGGAGGAATAGGTATACTTATTTAATACTTATTGTGCACCAGAGGCTAAGTGCTTGACTTTTATTCTCTCATTTGATCTTCATGACCATTCTATGAAGTGGGTGTTATCATCATTCCCATTTTGCAGATAAAGTGGAGGGTAGGAAAGAAGGAGAAGGGTATGGAGCCTTTTGCCATTTAATTTATATAAAAGACCCAACTGGGGTGTCTGATCCCCCGACCCACATTTCCCAGTTCCCGGCTCTATACCAGGTCATCCTGCTAAGCGCTGAGATGGGAGAAATGAGACCCAGTCCTTCCCCTTGAGAATCTCGCAGTCCCAACAGGTGGTCCGCCTGTTACACACTTCTTAACTGCATGATCACTCAGTCCAGGTCTTCTAGAAGGACTGAGTCAGAAAACCAGAGTCCAGTTTAGTTATTTGGATTCCTTCAAGCCGGAAGAAAAAATAGCAACATTAAAAATTTATGTTGAATTAAAAATTAAAATATTCTATTTCCCAGCTGTTAATTATTTGATTCCACTGACAATTCCAACAGGTCAGTGACCCTGACTACAAAGCCACACAACAGCCTGAAAATGCAGGCAGCTGGGGAGACGGGGGCGGAGGGAGAATGAGATCAAGATCAGCTTCCTGGATGAACCGCTGCATCAAGGAGTCTTAGTCATCAAAACCCACAAAACCCCCCAAAAAAGAAGTGACGGAGGGCAGCTCACACATGTGAAAAGCTAGTCTTTGATAATGTCAACTGCCAGAGAAGTCCAAGATCACAAGGATGGGGCACTAAAAAGAAAGGAAAAAGTGCCAGGAAAGAGCTGCTCAGATGCTTTCCTTCCATGTACAACATGCAACGGTGTGATGCCAGTGTGAGAAGTTCCACAAAAGCTTCCCCCAAAATAAAAGGGCCCCCTAACCAAAGCACACACCTTCCTAGGTTATTGGCAGCTTTTAAATTTTATATATTTATTTATGGCACATTTTGGTACCCAAGGGGTGGCTAGAAGAAGAGTTAAAATTCTTTTTTTTTTTTTTTCAGACGGAGTTTGGCTCTTGTTGCCCAGCTGCAGTGCAATGGTGCGATCTTGGCTCACTGCAACCTCTGCCTCCTGGGTTCAAGTGATTCTCCTGCCTCAGCCTCCTGAGTAGCTGGGATTACAGGCATGGGTCACCACACCTGGCTAATTTTGTATTTTTAGTAGAGACTGGGTTTTGCATGTTGGTCAGGCTGGTCTCGAACTCCCGACCTCAGGTGATCCACCCACGTTGGCCTCCCAAAGTGCTGGGCTTACAGGCGTGAGCTACCATGCCCAGCCGGAAGCATTAAAATTCTATGAATCATGGAGTAGGTTAAAAAAAGATGTGGAATACAGGTGATCCTCCCACCTTAGCCTCCTGAGTAGCTGGGACTACAGGCATGCGCCACTGCATCTAGCTAATTTTTTATTTTTTTGAAGAGACAGGGTTTCACTAAGTTGCCCAGGCTAGTCTTGAACTTCTGGACACAAGCAATCCTCCTGCCTCAGCCTCCCAAAGTGCTGGAATTACAGGCATGAGCCACTGCGTCCAACACAACTCATTATTGACTGAATTCTCTCTAAGCAGCAGCAGGTTGGCTAAACAAGGACACAGAGAAAAGCTGATGGCAACATGAACAGGGATGGCATGGCGGCTGTCGAGTGGAGAGAAGGGGATGAAGTGGAAGGGATTTCGGAGGAGGAATTGACAGAACATGCTAATGAATTAGACCGTGAGGTAGACAGAGGAAAAGGTCTCCCAGACTGTGTGTCTTGAGCCATTTACTGGGATGGGAAATGAGGAGAACAAGGGTGGGGTGGAATTGAGAAATCCATTCTGGCCATGTGAGACATGCAGAGATGTCAGGCAGACAGGTAGACACAAGTCACAGCTCAAAGGCAAAATCTGGGCTAAAGATTTAAATGTAGGATGGTATCTAATCTCACTAATGGTACCTAATGCCATGAAAATGGATGAGAGCACATTGGAAAATGGTGTATAAGCCGGGCGTGGTGGCTCACGCTCGTAATCCCAGCACTTTGGGAGGCTGAGGCAGGTGGATCACCAGGTCAGGAGATTGAGACCATCCTGGCTAACACGATGAAACCCCGTCTCTAATAAAAATACAAAAAAATTAGCTGGGTGCAGTGGCGGGCGCCTGTAGTCCCAGCTACTCGGGAGGCTGAGGCAGGAGAATGGCATGAACCCGGGAGGCAGAGCTTGCAGTGAGCCGAGATTGCGCCACTGCACTCCAGCCTGGGCAACAAAGCGAGACTCCATCTCAAAAGAAAAAAAAAAAGTATATAAAGAACAGAGAAGAGGATGCTGGACTTAGCTCCCATAAACCCTAATCCCTGACAGCTGGGAAGAGGGGGCTGCCCCTCTCGGGAGACGGTCACAAATGAGGATGTGGTGTCATGGAAGCAAAGCGACCTTGATATGGAAATATGCACAATATACTGTGGTTTTAGGTAGTTTACAGAAAAGGATACTTTTTTTTTTTTTTTTGAGACAGAGTTTTGCTTTGTTGCCCAGGCTGGAGTGCAGTGGCATGATCTTGGCTCACTGCAAACTCTGCCTCCTGGGTTCAAGCAATTCTCATGCCTCAGCCTCCTGAGTAGCTGAGATTACAGGCACCCACAACCACTCCCAGCTGATTTTTTGTTTTGCAGTAGAGACGGGGTTTCACCATGTTGCCCAGGCTGGTCTTGAACTCCTGAGCTCAGGCAATCCACCTGTCTCGGCCTCCCAAAGTGCCAAAAAGGATACATTTATACAAAGTATGTTTATTTGTTCATCCATTCCTTCATCCAATCATTCATTTATGCAAGAAATAGACTTAGATGCCCTGAGAAGACTTAAATTTGGTGCCACTTCAAACCAAGATTCTTTAAATAATCTGCTTGTGTCCAGAAGCAGTGGCTCATGCCTGTAATCCCAGCACTTTGGGAGGCCGAGGCAGGGGATCACTTGAAACCAGGAGTTCAAGACAAGACTGGGCAACATGGCAAGACCCCGTTTCTACAAAAAATACAAAAATTAGCCAGGCGTGGTGGCGCATGCCTGTAGTCCCAGCTGCTTGGGAGGCTGAGGCAGGAGGATCACTTGAGCCTGGGAGGTGGGGGCTACAGTGAGCCATAATTGTGCCACTGCACTGCAGCCTGGTGGCAGAATGAGACCCTGTCTCAAATAAATAAATAAATAAATAAAGGATAAGATAAGATAAATTAAAAATAAATATCTGCTCCCTATTCATTTGGAGATGAAGCCATGCAAGGGGAAGAGCGAAGAGGGTGAAAGCTGGTGACTATGGTCTGTCCCTCCTCTCTGCCCCCAGTCATTCAGCCCCAGCCCCACCTCCCAAGTCCTGCTCAGCAAAGAACAAGTGCCACAGTAAAATTGCCCCATTCTCCTTAGAAGGGCCTTTGGGGACCATCTCTGGCCCATCTAGCCTGTCCCTGGGGAAGTCTCATTCCCCTATCTAAGGGGCTTTATCAAAGCAACAATGCTTCCATCTTCTCACATTTCTATGAGTGGTTTAGCATTTCAGAGATGCCTACCCTGTTGTGCAGATCATCAAATGACATATGGGAAGCCAAAATTCCCATCCCTCCACACTGGCATGGATCCCTTATCCCCAAACAATAAGAGAACTTGCCAGAACATATTCAGTCTTTCCAGAGCCCAAGCTCCTTCACAATGGGATAGATGCTATTTTCAGGCTGGGCATGGTGGCTCACACCTGTAATCCCAGCACTTTGGGAGGCCAAGGTGGGAGGATCACTTAAGCCCAGGAGTTCAAGAGCAACCTGGACAACATAGTAAGACCCTGTCTCTACAAAAGAATTAAAAATTAGCTGGCCGTGGTGGCGTACACCAAGCCTTCTTACTCAGGAGGCTAAGCCTGGGAGGTCAAGGCTGCAGTGAGCCACGATTGCACCACTGCGCTCCAGCCTGGGTGACAGAGCAAGACCCTGTCTCAAAATGAATAAAAATTAAAAATCAAATTAAAAAAAAGGATTCCATTCTCTCCTGATTACTCCGATGATACCTCATTGCACATCTCCAGCACATACCATCTGCCAAGCTCAGGAGCACCCTGTGACTCTTTTCAGATGTCCCATAAGCACCTGCATCCACATGCATTCCTAATGGAGGTCCCCACCTCCCCCAGCTCTGAGGCCTGTGTCTCCTCCTCCAGTCCCCTTTCTGGCCAATGGCACCCACCACCCACCAGTCTCTCAGGTCTCAAAGTCACCCTGGACAGCTCCCATCTCCTCACTCCCAGAACCACATCCTTCCAGTTGATCCTGCCTCCTACCAATCTAGGCAAATAATAGTTTTACAGTAACGACCCCTATAAGACCATGAACTTCTCAAATATAACCATGTTGATTGATTTCTCCTGTCTCCTCTCCCTAACACAATGCCTAGCACAGTGTTTTTGACCATAACTCACAGTGAGAAATATACTTTACATCACAATCAAATAGATGCACATATACATATGTCTACTGTTAAAGGTCTAATATGCTAAGGCTCTTTCTCCTAAATCAGGAATGTTCTCAATGGCACTGTTGCCTCCACTGCCGCACCACCCCATGCAGGGCCATGGATTTGCTGCACAGGGAGTGACGCCGCTTTTCTTACTTTGGATTAAACCAGTCCCATAGCCGAAGCTCTGTTGTGTCATTTTGCTTCCTTTGGTCTCCTCTCTTCCTTTTTCTTTGTCTATGTCTTCTTCCCCTTGTTGATAATTGTGGATCCTAAGTACAAAGGGAAAGTAAACCAGGTAAGGCAGGGAAGGTGATTGCGGTGGTCAGAGAACTGGTGAATATCTTGTGGAAATGTGTTCCAAGGCAGATTATGCATGCACTAAGTGAACTGACAAGAAAAAGGCTCTAGGCACTAAGCGTTTATTCATAAAGACGTATTTTTGATGAAAAGATGCAGTACTCAACTCATTACCCTTCCAAGTCAGCACAGTTAACAATTTAATGACCCAGCAACCCTCAGGTTATTTCAGGGGGGGGGTGAGGGAAACTTGATAAGACAATTCTTCTAAGAACATTTTAGTTTATGATTGTCTTTCCTGCAATCTAAACTTTAGCCCAGGCCAGGCATGGTGGATCACGCCTATAATCTCAGCAATTTGGGAGGCCAAGGTGGGCAGATCACCTGTCAGGAGTTAGAGACCAGCCTGGCCAACATGGTGAAACCCTGTCTCTACTAAAAATACAAAAATTAGCCGAGTGTGGTGGCGGGCGCCTGTAATCCCAGCTACTTGGGCGGCTGAGGCAGGAGAATCACTTGAACCAAGGAGGTGGAGGTTGTAGTGAGCCGAGACCATGCCACTGCACTCCAGCCTGGGCAATAAGAGCAAAACTCCATCTCAAAAAAATAAAAATAAATAAATAAACTTCAGCCCAAGCCTCAGCCCCCAAGTTAACTGAAACAAAACAAAACAAAACAAAACAAAACAAAACAAAACAAAACAAAAACTTATTTATCTGGATGTGGTAGTGCATGTCTGTAGTCTAGCTACTCGTGAGGCTGAGGCAGGAGGATCACTTGAGCCCAAGAGTTTGAAGCTGCAGTGAGCTATGTTTGCACCACTGCACTCCAGCCTGAGTGACAGTGAGACCCTGTCTCAAAAACAAAACCAACCGTCAAATGTCCTAGTCCCACTCACAAAATATTCTTCATATAATTTCAATAAGCAAGAAAGATGAGTGACTGAGAAGGTCATGAACATGAAACCATTGTGTGTGGATCCTCTGCAAGCACCAGGTGGGTGGGCAAACACCAGGTGGGTGGGCAAACACCGACTGCTGTCTGATCGCCTTACCCATAGTTAAACCAGCTCAGAAACCACCAGCCCTTCTGAGCACTGCTGTCATCAACTTCTGGGTTTCTAAGAAATGAAAAAGTTTACAAATATTTTTAGAAAATGTGGTGTCCCCAAACTTAGGGTTTCCAAATTCTTTCTATAGCCGAGATTACTTTAAAAAAATAAAAAAACTTAAAATGCCAATTTATAAAACAGACAGAAATGAGACACTCTAGCTGAGTGAGAGAGAACAGACCTGAGACTCCCTCAATCTCTCCTCCCTTGGGTAGCCCCCAGCCCTCAGCTCATCCTGGGGGCCCTAGAGGAAGAGAAGGGAAAAGGGGGCTGGAGTGGGGGTGGTATTAATGCATAAACCTGAGTTCTAGATCTGCCACTTACTAGCTGTGTGACTGTGATAGGACATTTTTCCTCTCTGAATTTTGACTTTCTC
The DNA here is from genome assembly GCF_029281585.2 of Gorilla gorilla gorilla. NCBI lineage: Eukaryota > Metazoa > Chordata > Mammalia > Primates > Hominidae > Gorilla > Gorilla gorilla. The sequence continues at coordinate 117,823,001 of NC_073237.2, forward strand.
CTCCAAAAAGTATAGTTAATAGTACTAATAACAGACCTACCATGAAGATAATTTTGAAGACAGAATGAAATAGCATACATATAAGAGCTTTATGAGTTGAAAATGACTGTAACAAGTTATACGCTTCATGAAAAACCAATGCATGTTTCCATGTTTCTTTAGCTAAAACCAGCAGAATTCAGATTGTTGTAAAAGTCTAGAGAAAAATTCGGGTTGCCCAAAGGTTAGCAGTAACAGCTTCAGGAAATCTGAGGGTCACTGAGCAAGAAGTTCAGGAAACTACTTAGAAGCCACTATAGCCACCCATTTGAGAAAGTTTCCACACTCTCATTCATTGTGAAAGTCTCTTCAAGGTAGGGGGTCAGGCACGGTGGCTCACGCCTGTAATCCCAATACTTTGGGAGGCAAAGGCCAGCTGGTCACCTGAGGTCAGGCGTTCAAGACCAGCCTGGCCAACACAGTGAAACCCCATCTCTACCAAAAACACAAAAAATTAGCCGGGCGTGGTGGCAGGTGCCTATAATCCCAGCTACTCAGGAGGCTGAGGCGGGAGGATTGCTTGAACCCAGGAGAAGGAGGTTGCCATGAGCCAAGATGGCACCACTGCACTCCAGCCTGGGCAACAGAGCAAGACTCCGTCTCAGAAAATTAAAAAAAAAATAAAAAGAAAAGAAAGAAAAGAAAAGGTGGGGGCCTTCTGGAGGATGGGGAAAGAGGAAAGTCTGATGGACAAATACGGTGGTAAGCTAACTCATGAACAGGCATAATATTATGAAACCTGTTTTAAAGCCTATTAACTCTTGGAAGTGTTTGAGATGGCTTCCAATACGTAGGTACAATAAACAGAAAAACAACACAAGAATAAAAAACACAAGAGAGAACAGAAAGAGATACATTGATTTCGTCACCCAGGTATATATTTTCACATGACCTCAGTCATCCCAAAGAAAAGTTTCACCTTTACTTTCATTTCAGAGCTGAGATACTGGCTGGGTGGATTTCAGCAAATTTCCAAGGTCACATGACATTGTGGGCACAAAAGCCAGGATTTCACACCAGGGGATAAAGTATATCAGAAATGAAGGCTGGGGTAAGTACAAGCAGTTAAGTGCAATACTTTGTTCTGAGCTTTCTGACAACCAACCCAACCACTGGAAATATAAAGGTTTACATGGCTCTCATTTTCTTTTCAAAAAATAAGAAAAGAAAATTTTAATGATACACACTAGTTTCTCAAGAGGCTCAAATTTTTTTCCTGATTTTTATTCTTAGAGCAATTTCTTGCATGGGTCTTTATATAACATTTAAAGGGCAGAATAATAGACAATATCTCCCCGGATACTTTTTATCAGCAAGACAGGAATGTTCCCCAAATGACACTGCTTAAGAGAACTTTGAGGAGAACTGAGGGCAAGATACAAGCCATGGTTCTATACAGATAAGTCTACAGAAGCTGCAGAAATAACATTCCAGATCCCCAGGAATCCACCCACCCACCCCTCCGACTTTGGCCGAACACCATGGCTGGCTGCCGTGTGAAGAACGGACTGTAGGGGGTGCCAGAGTGGCTGTGGGAAACATCCCCTAGAAATCTAGAATTCAAAGCACTTACTTTGAGTGATACATCCACAAGAAAGAGCCTTCTGGGCTAAAAGCAAAAGAGAAATAAAAACATATCATGTTACTTTTAATTCTGAGAAAGGCGATTTTGTAACCATTATCACTGAGCCCGGGGCTGAGCTAAGAGCCTGGGTTTTAGCTGCTTCCTGGTTTCTACCTTCCTTTGAGACATAATCAATGACATCAGGAGGCTGGAAATTTCCACTTCAGGATCTCAAGGGGAAACAGTTTTCTGCAAAATCTCAAATTGTGTGTTTGTGTGTGTGTATTGTAGAGACGGGGTTTTGTCACGTTGCCCAGGCTGGTCTCAAACTCCTGAGTCAAGAGATCCACCCCCGTTGGCCTCCCAAAGTGCTGGGATTACAGGTGTGAGTCATCACGCCTGGCCTCAAATTCTGTTTTGTTTTTGTTTGTTTGTTTGCTCTTTTAAAAAGAAGACAGCTTTCCATTGCAGAGATGGGTCCTCTCCTGCCACCTACTCAGGTGCCTGGTGATGACGAAGGCCCTGAAAGGACGGAAATGCCGTGGCCCAGACATCCTTCCCCCAGGATTTATCTTCCTCCAGAAAAAAAAAGCATCAACTGCAGAGCCTAATGCCATGGCCAACTCAGAGCCTTCTATAGAACAGCCCCCAAAAGCATTTCTTTAACTAATGAAGGCAGTGAGACTCTTAAGCCCCTACAAGTGCTGCAACCTAGCGCTCATAACCCTACCTGGCACTCAGGCCATGGATTTATAGATTCAGGTTCACCAACTTTTCATATCTCCTCAACAACCCTTCTCCTTACCCTCCTCTCCAGAATCCTTCAACAGCACAATGGTCACAGCAATATCCACATTGCAGTGGCTTTTAAACATGTATTCATGCTTTAAGCCTCCACTCAAATGCCACCTTTTCAATGCCTTGCTTGATATGATCCTAGCACAGTGCCTGGTACATAGTGGATACTCAATAAATATTTGTGAATGGATGCAGAACAATGGATCCTCCTCCAAGCCAAACATAATTTTTGCCTCCTTGAGTTCTTTTTTTTTTTTTTTTTTAGACGGAGTCTTGCTCTGTTGCCCAGGCTGAAGTGCAGTGGCACGATCTCGGCTCACAGCAACCTCTGCCTCCTGGGTTCAAGCAATTCTCCTGCCTAAGCCTCCTGAGTAGCTGGGGCTACAGGCACACACCACCATGCCTGGCTAATTTTTGTATTTTTAGTAGAGACGGGGTTTCACCATGTTGGTCAGGCTGATCTCGAACTCCTGACCTCAAGTGATGTGCCTGCATCAGCCTTCCAAAGTACTGAGACTCCATCTCAAAACAAAAACAAAACAAAACAAAAAGAATCTGAGGTAATGCATAGCAAGGGTCCTGGCACATGCCCTCAATAACTTGTAGTTCCCATCATGATCACCACCATCATGAATATTTCATCATAATTTTGAAGGCTTCCTCTAATTCTCTAAAATTCGAAGATTATTTTTTCATCCAGCCTCAAATCAAATGCTATCCTAGATGACATTCTTTCAATACGCTTTACTGACAATTCTTCTATTTACTAATTGGTTGACATGCTTGAGTTAGTTATTTTTAATCCATTTTAGCTTAGTGCTGCCTACCTGTGTAAGGTTTGTGTCCTCGGCTCACCTAAACCTATCATGTGGCCAATTCGTAAAGTGGCAAAAACAAAAACAAAAACAAAAACAAAAAACAACTCCTCCCCTTGAAGTTTCTTGCAGATGTTCAAGTGGATTCTGCACATCAGAGGATGTTGTGGCCAGAGTCCAGGTGCTAGACGATTAGCCTGAAGAGCAGCCAGGACCTGCTCTGGCTACCATGCAGAGAGAGTGTGCCCAGAGAGGCTGGTATATACATGCACGTTTCAGCCTTTGGCTCAGTTATGCACGTACAACTCTGGCTACAATTCCAAACACCAAAGTTATCTAATCAAGTGTTCAAACTCAGAGCTTGAAGGTTATACAAGCAGACATTCTGACTCCAGGCAGGAACCCCAAAGGGTACTTGTTCTTCTGTTGGACTCTTCCAACTGCTAGAGCTCTTCTGTTTACCAAAATCTCCTTTCTTGTTCTGCCCTCTGGAGCAGATCATGATGATGATGACTGTTACGAAGTGAATGTTGTATCTCTTCAAAATTCGTATGTGGAGGTCCTGCCCTCAGTGCGATGATATTTGGAGGTGGGGCTTTTGGGACGTAATTAGGTTTAGATGAGGTCGTGGAAGTAGGACCCCCATGAAGGAATTAGTGTCCTTACAAGAAGAGGAAGAGGCAGTAGCTTACTTGCTCTCCATCACATGTGGATACAGGGAGGAGGTGGCCATCTGCCAGCCAGGAAGAGCCCTCACTGGGGATCTTGGACTCCCCAGCCTCTAGAACTGAAAGAATTAAATTCCTGTTGCTTAAACCACCTTGTGGTACTTTGTTATAGTGGCCTAAACTAAAATGATGATGAGGAAGAGGAGGAGGAGGATGACAGCTAGCATTTATTGTTTATTAAGCCCTAGGCATTGCTTCCCAGTGCTTTATACACAATAACTTATTTAATTCTCCCAACAACCCTATGAGGCAGGTACTCTTATAGTCCCTCCCCCAACTTTTTTTTTGGAGACAGTGCCTTACCCTGTCACCCAGGCTGGAGTGCAGTGGCAGGACCACAGCTCACTGCAGCCTCAACCTCTCAGGCTCAAGTGATCCTCCCACCTCAGCGTCGTAAGTAGCTGAGACTACAGGTGCGCACCACCATGCCTGGCTAACTTTTTAATTTTACTTTTGTAGAGACAGGGTCTTGCTGTTTTGCCAGGGCTGGTCTTGAACTCCTAGGTTCAAGCAATCTGTCCTCCTTGGCCTCCCAAAGTGTTGGGATTACAGGTGTGAGCCACCATGCCCAGCCTATTATCCCCAATTTTTAAAGATAGGGAAACTAAACAAGAACAGAGTGGCTGAGTAACTTGCCCAAGGAGCAGCCTAGCTCTAGAGTCTGAGTGGGAAACGTCCTCAGCCCTCAGTTGCCTAAGAGAGTTCCAGGGTCCCCACACAAAACTCTGAATCATCTCTTCTTTGAACTAAATCCCCTCAGTTTTCTCAATTCAAAAGACCTAGTTTCCAGACCCTTTTAACTTGGTCACACTCTAGTTTGTCATGTTTTTCTTAAAATGAGTTGTGCAGAATGAAACAAAGCAACATTCCAGAAATGGTTACATCTGTGTAGCACCACAGGGACTAATGGCTCCAGCATTCGGAGAGTTCTTCTGCTACTGATGCACCTAAAGGCACAGTTCCATTTTTAGTAACCAAGACAGTCCTCCTAGCTCATCAAATCTTAGAATTTAAGAATCAAAAGAGGCCGGGCACGGTGGCTCACGCCTGTAATCCCAGCACTTTGGGAGGCCGAGGCAGGTGGATCATTTGAGGTCAGGAGTTCAAGACCAGCCTGGCCAACATGGTGAAACCCTGTCTCCACTAAAAATACAAAAATTAGTTGGGCGTGGTAGTACACGCCTGTAATCACAGCTACTCAGGAGGCTGAGGCAGGAGAACTGCTTGAACCTGGAAGGCAGATGTTGCAGTGAGCCGAGATCATGCCACTGTGTTCCAGCCTAGGTGACAAGAGAGAGACTCTGTCTCAAAAAAAAAAAAACGAATCAAAAGAGATATTCGAATGTTAATCCAGACTACCATCTTGAACTTGGGGGCCACTGAAACACTCCGCTATGAAAATATTAATGGTACCAAAATAGCTCTGTACAACTCAATTGTACAGTAGATTTTTTGAACCTTAAGGCTGAGCTTTTCCAGTCTTTTGAGTCAAAGGCATCAGGCATTTCTGTGGCTGCTTGTGAAGACTTCTGTCAGAAGCCTCTCCAGCTGGAATGTCCAAGGCATTGTAGTTTCAAAAGGCACAGAGGTAGCTCATATATTTGGGGTGAATCCATAGATGAATTTGAAAACTTAGAAATGCTTAATTCATTTTGCTTTTCAAAGTTAAACACACACACACACACACACACACACACACACACGCACACACACACACACTCTCTCTCTCTCTCTCTCTCTCTCAAAGATTTTAGCCAGGCACAAATGAATCACTAGTAATTCAGTATGTATTTTGCAGCAAAAGTTAACAACTTAAGTTGCTCCTTTAAACTCTGCAAATATTTCAGGATTTCAAAATTCAGGGTGGATTTCTCATGGAATTCCTGTCTGAAATTTCTTAAGGTAATTTCCATATTTGATTATACAAGTTATTTAAAATTACATTGGGCTTAATTTGATCTCATTTTCTCTGGATCTAGCCTACTGTTACAAAAATTATGATATTAGGAACAAGGCAGGAAGGAAGATAAGTAGTTAGCCGGAAGTCACTTGGGAGAGCTAATGATTTTAAAGACAGTCCAGGGCTTAGGGATTCAGGAAGGGTGGAATCCCTTATTTATGGTTTTAGTTAATCCTAATTTCAATTCAGCCTGGCAACTTGGATGATACTAGTAGGATAGAATCAAAGCAGTATTTTCACCCATATCACTTCATCATGTTTCATAATTACCTGTTGATAAATTCCCAAAACACAATGATCACAGTTGAGACAACCAGCATTGACAGAATTACTTTTCCTTTGACATTCATTATTTTCTCCTAGGAAAAAAGAAGAGGGGAGAAAAAAAAAGAACAGATTAAATCAATGAACTTCAAGAGGCAGTTTTTAAAAAATGCTTTTACCCAATTCTTTTTTTAAATTACTATTATACTTTAAGTTCTGGGATACATGTGCAGAACGTGCAGGTTTGTTACATAGGTACACACGTGCCATGGTGGTGCACCCAGCAACCCATCATCTACATTAGGTATTTCTCCTAATGATATCCCTCCCCTAGCCCCCCATCACCTGACAGGCCCCGGTGTGCGATGTTCCCCTCACTGTGTCCAGGTGTTCTCATTGTTCAACTCCCACTTATGAGTGAGAACATGCGGTGTTTGGTTTTCTGTTCTTGTGTTAGTTTGCTGAGAATGATGGTTTCCAGCTTCATCCATGTCCCAGCAAAGGACATGAACTCATCTTTTTTTATGGCTGCATAGTATTCTATGGTGTATATGTGCCACATTTTCTTTATCCAGTCTATCATTGATGGGCATTTGGGTTGATTTCAAGTCTTTGCTATAGTGAATAGTGCTGCAATAAACATATGTGTGCATGTATCTTTATAATAGAATGATTTATAATCCTTTAGGTATATACCCAGTAATAGGATTGCTAAGTCAACTGGTATTTCTGGTTCTAGATCCTTGAGGAATCACCACACTGTCTTCCACAATGGTTGAACTAATTTACATGCCCACCTAATTCTTTCTAAAAGGATACATTTAGGATGATCTAACTAGAGCTGAGGAGTCTGTTCTACCTTAAATTGCATAGACCTGCAGTGGCAGATCATGCCAATGTGGTTAATAGAGGAGGCTGCCTGCATTGGCAAGGGTGCTAAGGCCACACTGGGGCTCAGAGGGGAGGTATCCCTATCTGCCATGGATGTAGGAGACAATGGAAGTAGCTGTACATGGTTCCCAGGGACTCCAGTTGCCTCCCAAGTCCGATCGCCCCACCGTTTATCTCGTGACTGTGAGGAGCCACCCCATCCCCAACCTCCATGCCGTTGGTATACTGATAACACATTCCCTTGCTCAGAGGAGAAAATGACCCTGGGTTTACAAGCTAGGCCTCATCCACTTCCCAGCTACCCCCAGCGTAGCCCCATCACACTCACAGGCAAGCAAAAAAAAATGGTACCCAGCAGGTGCATAGATATTCCCTGATCGCTGTGTGAAACTGCTTAAAAAAGCAGGGGTGCTGTGTGAAGAATAACAGGCCAGGAAGTACTTTAATGTGGGTGATCAGGGAAGGCTCACTGTGTAGGTAAAAGTAAAGTCGAGTCCCAAGGGATAAAGAGGGATGGAAAAGGATGAAAAGCACCATAAGAAGGAATGAGACTATTTTGGGAGCAGCATATGTAACAGGCTGACAGGTGAAAAAACTTCTTGTATTTAAACAGACAGCATTAAAGAAGAAAAATACTCTCACCTTAGCATGGCTGGATCCAAGGAGGGGTGCTAGTTGGCAACAGGATGGCGGACAGGGCAAATAGACCATGAAAGGCATGGGAGGGAGGAAAGGGAGCCACAAGCACCTTGGAAGCCAGAGAATAACCAGATTTAACTTCATGCAGAGATGCCTGCCTGTGTGCTGGGGTGTGGAGGGTGGATCAGAGCTGACAGCAGCGTGGAGAATGAGGTGGCAGACTACTCTGATGGCCAAAACGAAGGGGTGGCTGTATTGCATACATGTTTTTTTCTTGGCTATATGTTATGATGTTTTTACATCTTCAAAAACCTCTCTGGCTGAGGAGATAATGTCCTCTTCTATGACTAGCCAGTTCTTAGAGATAGCCAGGGCTCAGCTAGAAGCATGCCTTTGATATACAAATGAACCAATCCTGAGCTGTAGATCTTCACGTGCCCTGCACATCCCAGGAGGCAATATGACTTGGCCTTAAGCATCCCATCAGGGCCAGGTACCGGACAACTAGGGGCCATCCCTAGAGCTTGAAGCCCTCTGAAATTACTCAAACTAGTCCATCCTAAACTGTTCACCCTGCACTGTCTTTCCCATGGAAACCCCAATAAGGGCTCTGGCCTCAGTCTTCCCCTTGCTGGCTGTCTTCTGTCTCCTGACCACTCTCGTGTCTTTCCCATGTGGTCCCATGTGGTCCCATGTGGTGTGCTATGCCTCCTGTCTTTGGGACCCGTGAGCATAATAAACATTGTTTTTTCCTGAGCTTTTCCTGTGTCTCCTCTTGTGATCACACTGGACTGATCATCACATAAAAGAATACATAACAGTGGCCTGTGTTAAAAAGGAGGTAGAGAGATGGAAAGTGGTAGATTAATCAAAATATACCTTGGCAAGAGAATTGATAGGATTTGGCTGGTCATGTAGGTGTCAGGGACAAGGGAGAAGAAAGAAACAAGGTTTCTGTCTAAGCAGTCAGGTGGACAATTGTAGCATTTTCTGAGATGGGTTGAATGGAAGAGGAATTGGTTCGAGGGGTAAGAATCATGAGTTACCACTTGAATATGTTAATTTTGAGGTGTCTACACACTCCTAAATGGAGATGACAAGAGGCAAACGGACATTCAAGTCTGAAGTTCAACAGAGATATGGGCTAGACATGCAGTTGGAAGAGTTGTTCACATATGGAAGGTAGTTAATGTGAAGGAAATGAATGAGGCTGTAACTGTCTTTGCAAAATTATAACTAAATAAATTATGACAGTGAAAGACATCAGACCTAACCAATTCCATCTTACTCCTAACCTCTAACCTGTCATCCATTCCTGGGCGTAGGCTTAACTAGCCTTGGGAAGGAATTTAGTTTATAGTTTAAATAATAGCCCTTCCCAAAAGCTAAACTGTTCTTGTAAAATGAATGAAGGCCACCAGCCACCAAGTTAGAATGAGAGGGGCTGGAATTCTAAATATTACCAGCCATTATTCTGGAGGTCATAAGATTTTCAGGGAGACAGATTTGAGTAATAATAAAACTTCAGTTTCCCGCACAGCTGGCTCTGTGTGAATTACTCTTTTCTCTTTTGCAATTCCCCTGTCTTGATAAATAAGCTCTGTCTAGGCAGCGGGCAAGGTGAACCCCTTGGGCGGTTACAAGGTTACCTTGTGAGAGAACGTAGAGAGAGGAAAAGGAAAGAAGCTGGCCCTGGGCTGAAGCCTGAAAATGTCAACATTTTGAAGTAGGATTGAGAAGAAACCCGGGAGGGAGGAAGAAAACCAAGACTGTGGACCTCTGGAAGCTAAGAGGAGACAGTGGCCAGCCACACACCAAATGCCATTGCTTTGTGAAACCACATCCCACCCCTGCCCACCCAGCAGCTGAGTCCCCCTTCTCTTCTTGGGCTCCCCCTGTCTCTATTCACGTTGCTGTACATGTTGTTTTTGGAGGTGGCTCTGCCTCTGGTATCAGTTAGTCTGTGAGCTTCCTGAGTGCAGGAGGTGTGTTTTATTCAACCCTGAATCCCCAGTGCCTCACATAGAGCACACGAGGCACTCCATTAATGTTTGCTGAGTGAATGAAATCAAATAAGAATGATACTTAAATTTGTCCTCTGGACACAGGTCATTTTCCAATTCTTTTCAAAGAGATTTCTTAGATGATTCCAGACTCAGATCTCATATCTTACAAACCCTTTATTATGAAATCCAGTTAAAGAAGAGAAAGAGTGGGATCTTCAAAAAGTGAGCTCTGTTTGGAAACAAAAAAGCCGGGCTGAATTCGATGTTATAACCCAACTTCCAGCTTTCCACACAACTGTGATGGGCAGTATTCCACAGACCCTGAGATGACCAGTTTGCTGGGTAAAGCTCAGTCTCAGGCCTCTTCCCTCTAAGTACCAGATGAGCCAGCACATATAGCCCCAGACCCGTGGCAAAGTCAGAAAAGGCAGATGGCTGCAGGCAACTCATCCCCCACTGCTGAGAAAAGTCACTAGAGTCTGCATCCGAAGCACTAGCATTGAGTGCTGGAAAAGTCTTGGTTTCGGGTGCAAAAACCTAAGGCTGTGGCCACTTCTCTGTGCCAATGTCCTCACTTCCAGAGAAGTGGCGATGGTGGTAGCCACAGGCTTTGGAGTGATGTGGGGATGTGAGTCTCAACTTTGACAAATGAAGCTGGGTAACCCTGAGCAGTGGCCCTCATCAACAACTCCAGAAAGCTCTGAAAACCCAACACCTTTTTGTAATTCAATTGGCATCAAGGCCCTAACTGACATGAGGCCATTTATAATCTTTATCCCACTGAGTGAGACTGTTTAAACATTTCTATGCATAAATATTGATGTATTTTATTATGTGGTGCTGCTGCGCCAGGAATGTTATATATGATACATAATCCATGTCCAAAAAATTCTGAATTCCAGCACATCTGGCCCCAGGGTTTCAGATAAGGGATTGTGGACCTCTACTGGATCACATTAAATTAATAGTGATGATTACAAGAGATAATGTTGTCCATAAAATATTTAGCACTGTGCATGGCATAATATAAATGCAGAAGAAAAAAAAAAGTCCACTAGTTCTTATTATTGATAGCCATAAAACAGGCTGTTGGGAGGATGCAATGAGATAGCACAGTGCCTGGTATTTAGCAAGTGCTCAAAACAGATTTGAAGGAAAGAAAGGAGGGATTTGGAATAAGAACATGTTATACAATGAAGTGCAAATAAATGCAAATGAAGGACTCGAAAGGTTTACCCATCTGTTCTGTGTCATAGCCTGATTAAGGATGCCTCAGAAGTGGGATGTGACTTTGATTCTCTTTGATCAAGCCTCAGGCGCTGCTACAACCCCCTGTGTGTGCCAAGGAGGCAACAGAGAGGCTGGCTGTGTGTCCCAAGCCTTGCCAACCCCACCTGCTGAGGATCAAATGCAAATTGTAAGGAACGTTAGGCAGAGAAAGGTGAAAACTCTCACGGTTGGAAACATTGGCGCTTACATCAGGGATAGCTCGAATCAGACATACCTCCAAATCCCTGCTCCAAATACACAGGTGTTTTTGATTTTTTTTTATTCCAAAAATTAGCATCAGAAGCAACTTTCGAAGCCCACTTCTTTCTGGAGCTTATCTATGGCTTGAATCTGCCTGCTTTTTTGCTGTGGTCAATCGTTACTCTTGTTTAAGACTTACAATTGGATGACCGGGTGCAAGCCTGTAATCTCAGCACTTTGGGAGGCTGAGGTGGGCGGATCACTTGAGGTCAGGAGTTCGAGACCAGCCTGGCCAACATGGAAAAACCCCTTCTCTACTAAAAATACAAAAATTAGCTGGATGTTGCGGCACGTGCCTGTAATACCAGCTACTTGGGAGGCTGAGGCAGGAGAATACTTGAACCCGGGAGGCAGAGGCTGCAGTGAGCAAAGATCATGCCACTGCACTCCGGCCTAGGTGACAGCAAGACTCCATCTCAAAAAAAAAAAAAAAAAAAAAAAAAAAGACTTACAATTGGAAGCCATCCGAATGAGCCAATTTTGCATCCTTAGCAAAGCACTACAAATAGGCGGTGACATGCTTCCTGGAATCTGGAATCCAAGCCTCCAGGGAGGAAAGGTTGGCAGGGTGGCCAATGGGTCTTTTAAAACATTTTTATTTTTCTCTCTGGGCAAAAAAATGAGGCATTTGGCAGCCATTGTGGTCTAAAAGTTCTTCCCTTGTGTGTTTGTCTTTCTGAATTTTCAACTGTGTAATTCTGAAGACTGGTGGTTCACTGTCCTACTCACCAGTAAGAAACATGGGTTTGGGCCAGGCACAGTAGCTCATGCTTGTAATCCCAGCACTTTGGGAGGCCAAGATGGGCAGATTGCTTGAGCCCAGGAGTTCAAGACCAGCCTGGGCAACATGGGGAAACCCCCTCTCTACAAAAAGTAGCTGGGTGTGATGGTGCATATCTGTAGTCCCAGCTATTGGGGAAGCTGAGGTAGGAGGATCACCAGAGCTTGGGAAGGTCCAGGCTGCAGTGAGCCGTGATCAAGCCACTGCACTCCAGCCTGGGCAACAGAGTGAGATCCTGCAAGAAAGAAAGAGAGAAAGAGAGAAGGGGAGAGAGAGAGAGAGAGAGGGAGGGAGGGAGGGAGGGAGAGAGAGAGGAAGAAAGAAAGAAAGAAAGAAAGAAAGAAAGAAAGAAAGAAAGAAAGAAAGAAAGAAAGAAAGAAACAAGGAAAGAAAGAAAAGAAAGGAAAGAAAGAAAGAAAAGAAAAGAAAGTTCTAAAATTCTCCTTTCAAGGGGTGGAGCACAGAATTACGACCTGCCAAGTATTAACACCCTGTCTTAAGTGGGAGAGTGGAACCCTGATGTCCCCTGGGTCCCACCCCTCAGAAGACTGGGTGAACTTGGCCAGCCCCAGTTGCACGGCCTGCAATGGTCCAGAGCCCTCCTGCCATCTCTCAGACCCTCTGCCTTAATACTCTTATACTTTCTCTCTGAATCCATCCTATGGCCCCAGACCATTTATAGAACTCAGTTAACCAGAACTCAGCACCTGCACTGCTTCCCAAATGCAAGCACTCTCACCCCCATTCCTGGAACGTGTGCAGATTATGCTAAAAATATAGAGGCATTTTGCAAGGCAGGGTCACATTGTACAGCCTGTCATTTCTCCACCTTCCTCACTCTACCCTCACCCTCCTCCTTTTCCGCTTCTGTTTCCCTGTAGTGACAGACAGACTTTTCCATATGGCCCATAAGTGAATTCTTCCCTACCACCCACCTCCAATCCTTCTCACACAGAACAACACACACACCCTCTGAGAATCTCACAGTTCCACCCCAAGAGGGCGAAGTCAAGGTAATTCCTTCCAAACAGAATTCCACTCTGAAAGGAATTCTAGCAGATCCTATCTTCTCCATCTCGTGCCAGGGGAAAAGGTGAACCTCTCAGCTGAATGCCATGCACTTGGATGCCATGGAAAAGTCATTATCTCAGAGAGCAGGAATCCGGCAGGGTGAAAGTGGTGGCAGGAGAAACCAAGCCTTCTCCGCAGGCTCCACCTGTCTGCAGGCTAAAGAATTCTCCTCCCAGCCTGAGATTCCTACATCAGGCCCCTAGAGCCCACCCGTTCTCCGCTTGAGCCTTAATCACTTTCAGGCTATTGTGATGGGTCCAGACTGGCACAGGCCCTGGCTCCCAGTAGGAGCATCCCAAGTGTCAGAGCCGTTTGAACAACAGCAACTCCATCTTGAATGGGAGCTGGGTAAAATAAGGCTGAGACCCACTGGGCTGCATTCCCAGATGGTTAAGGCATTCTAAGTCACAGGATTAAACCGGAAATCAGCACAAGATACATGTCATAAAGACCTTGCTGGTAAAACAGTTTGCAGTAAAGAAGCCGGCTGAAACCCACCAAAACCAAGATGGCGACGAGAGTGACCTCTGGTCCTCCTCACTGCTACACTCCCACCAGCACCATGACAGTTTACAAATACCATGGCAATGTCATGAAGTTACCCTATATGGTCTAAAAAGGGGAGCCATGAATAATCCACCACTTGTTTAGCATGTCATCAAGAAATAACCATAAGAATGGGCAACCAGCAGCCCTTGGGGCTGCTCTGCCTATGGAGCAGCCATTCTTTTATTCCTCTACTCTCCTAACAAACTTGTTTTCACTTTACAGATTCACCCTCAATTCTTTCTTGAGTGAGATCCAAGAACCCTCTCTTAGGGTCTGGATCCAGACCCCCTTCCTGTAACACAAGTGTTTGGGGTGAACAAATGAGTAAGGAGAGTTCTGAGGCACTCCAGTTCTGCTCTGCCATGGATTCATTAACAAACATGGACTAGGCTACTGTGCTCCAGATGGTTTTTGGAACTGGAGATGCTTTAGTGAACAAGATTATCGTAGAGCTTCTGTTCCAATGGGAGTCAAGAGACTCAACAGGATATATAATGTCAGGTAGTGACAGTGTTGCAAAGAGAAGGAAAACAGGTAAGGGAATGGGGAAGGGTGCAGTAATTAACTGGGTATTATTGACCTTGGACAAGACTCTAGTCTTTAGTCCTCCATATCCTTGATTATAAAGGAGAGTGTTCAGCTCCAGCATTCCAGGTAAAAATTAGGCTAAGAGCAAAGACTCTTAAATCAGCAGAGTCCTAGATGTACACCTTAGGCCAGTTACTTTAACGCTCTGAGCCTCTATTTACATATACAAAATGGAGATTCTAACACACTCCTCAAAGGGTTCTTGAAAGCATACTGTGCCCATGGTCTGTTAATGCCCCCCACACAGTACCTATAATAATGATGATGCTTTTTAATGGGAGAGATTCAGAAATGCATGGCTCAGAGCTTGGTGTGAAAGCAGGGCTGTGAGTTCATCTGAGAGGGGAATCTTGATGGGCAGCATCTCTCAGAACAGTCAGGAGCGAGTCCACACGCCAACTGCATGTTGTGATAAAGTCAGCTCCACGCCCCGCTCTATCCCGGGAACACAGCTCTGACCAGACCAGCTGCACCTCCATTTGCACCCCACCCCACCTCCTTGCTCCACCCCGCCTCACTCCATCCCCAGCCTTGTCATAGTCCTGCAGGTCAGCCCCAGCACCAACACAGTGCCAGCTTTCTAAACTGGCGTCACGAGTTTCTCTGGCCTCAGATTCCTTGGCCCAGAAACAAGTCCTTTGGAGCTAAGATTCCCCAGTAGGCTTCTCTGATGAACCCAGGATGTGCATGAGAAATCAGCCTCAGGGATGTAAACCTCATTTTTTGAGGGCAGTTCTTTTAGCCACATAGAGCTCACCCTGCTGCAGTGACCTCCACGGGCTCCTTGGTGTGATGATCAAATGATAGGATTCATCAACTATCACTTCTCAGCCTTTTGGCTCAGATCATGCATAGGAACCACCAACCAATATGCACTGAATGCCGAGGCTGACTTACCAGGAGCTAATGAAGCTTAGGTGTCAGGGTCCTCACGTGCACAAGCCCCCTTGCAAGACTGGGCCTGATTTCCCATTAGGGTGAGCATGAGAAAGCCCCAAATGCTTCCCAGAGGTAAAGAGTGTTGCCTTGCCTGGGAGAGTCGCTCTCTAGCCTCAGTGCCTGTCCAGGGGCTGCAGGCTGAGCTGGGGTGCTGACCCATTACCTGCACACCCACCTAGGTCCCAGAAACAACCGGTCCCAGGTGGACCTTGTTGAGCACCTGGGCCCCTCCTCCTTTGGCCTCAAGAAGAAGGAGATGAACTACACACTGCTCTCTCTGCTCCCTGCTCAGGCGTCACTGTGATCCAGGTCTCACAGCCACCTCGTGCTCCACCCAGGTTCGTCTGCCTCACTGTGCCTAGCAAGGATCCAGGGCTGAGTTTTCTCATGATCTGGCTGGAGCCACCTGAGAAACTGTCAAATGACTTAGAGAAGTGGCATCACCAATAACAAATTGGGAAGCTAAAATAAATTCCTCTAAACTCTCAGTAATAATAAGCACCCATTGATTAACCATGCCACAGGCAAAACTGATTTATCTGTCTTTTCTCTTTTATTGGAAATGATTCTAGAAAACTGTTGTCAGATAATGTGACAGTCAAAGAGTATGTAGCCCAAACATGACAGGTGTATCAGACAGTTAAGTAATACTAATCATTTTTGTATTAGTTTTACATCATTTTCTTATGTCATTGTTTTCTGGATTTTGTTATATTTGGAATGTTTGTCAGTCTTTGTTATTTGTTGTGATATCGCTTCTCATATTCCAGATACTTAGTTCCATACCTAACATTGCATTTGCAACCTTGCTTTTTTTTTTTTTTTTTTTTTTTTTTTTTGAGACAGAGTCTTGCTCTGTCACCCAGGCTGGAGTGCAGTGGCACAATCCCTGCTCACTGCAAGCTCCGCCTCCCAGGTTCATGCCATTCTCCTGCCTCAGCCACCTGAGTAGCTGAGACTACAGGCACCCGCCACCACGCCCGGCTAATTTTTTTTTTTTTTTTTTTTAGTAGAGACGGGGTTCCACTGTGTTAGCCAGGATGGTCTCGATTTCCTGACCTCGTGATCTGCTCGCCTCAGCCTCCCAAAGTGCTGGGATTACAGGCATGAACCACCACGGCCAGCCCCTTCTTCTTCTTAAAGAGGGCTCCCCAAATGGAATCAGCTTCAAACCCTGCAACACCTGTATTTTCCGCAATCAAGCTAGGCCAGGCCAGACCCTGGGCTAAACCCCTTTTCAGGAGTCTCTTAGTTAAGCCCCATGACAACCCAGTGAAGTTACTCTATTATTATCCCCATTTCACAGATATGAAAACAGAGGCTCAGAAAGGTGAAGTAACTTGCCTGGTGTCACATAGCATAAGGTGGTGGAGTTGGGGTTCAAATCCAGGGAGCCAGGCTCTAGTGCCCTCTCTTTTAACCACTCTGTTGCTCTAGAAAACATGAAGGCTTCTGCATGGGTTAATTGCTGTGGGGCCAGCTCTTCCTTGGACCAGCTGGTGAGCATCAGCTCAACTCTCCTAGCATTTCCAGGCACCTTCTGTGTGCGTGGTGTGGGGTGTCCTCACTCACAGCATCTTGTTTATTCCTCACAATGGTCAGTGCGGTGGCCTTAGTGTAGCTTTTTTAGCTGAGGAAACTGAGCTTTAGCAAAGGGGCATAGCTTGCCAGAGATCACTGGGCATGCCCAGAAGTCTTGGTGCCAGATTTAAAATGCCTGCCTCCCAGGCCCAGCCCTTGGCATAGGGATGGTGCTGGGTGTAAGGAGGAAGAGTGCCTTATTATCCTAAGACCTCAGTGAGCTGGTGGGTCTTACAAGGAAATGCTTCCATGATACAATTCACGGGGAAGCAGGGGAAGTGCATGGAAGGTTGTCTCCAGTTTTGTTTTTCATTATAAGGGTCAGAGTAAACAGACACAAGAAAATAAGAGACAGGTCTCAGACTGAATACATGGCCCACTGTCGCTCCAGCCATCTCAAATGGAACGACCTGTTCTTTGAAGTATATCTTACAGTGCTTTCTCTCGAATCCCCTTTGGGAAATCTAAAGGCTGAATCCAGCCAGCTTTTCCATGCTGCCTGGTCTAGAAATCACTGCAAGGGTTTTCCCCAGAGAACCAAAGTAAGATAAATGAAAGATGCTACACAATTCTGAGAGGGCTCTGCCTCCATCCATAACTTCACCCCTGAGCCCCAAGACTCGCCCCCTGCTCCTGCATTAACAACTTAAATCCTTCAGGAAAAACTCCAGGCTGCAGCTTGGCTGCAGCCCTGTGAGGTCCTGCCAGGGGAGCAAAATAAAGCTGAACTTACAGTGAAGTCCCTGAGCCGGCATCCTGCTTCCAGATCCACTGCTGGAGAGACAAGGACTTGGTCCTCTTCCAAAACTACTGAGGGGGCCACCGAGAGTTTAGGGGGATCCACCCGTGACCCCAGCATGGCAGAAGCAAATAATTTCACCATCTCACGTATCTCATCATCTGCCGCTTTCACCCCAGAGTAAAAGGCAAAACAACAAAGTTCTTTTGAGCTCCCTTCTGCAGAAGGAGGCAGGACTCAGAGAAAGGGAAGGTGCTGGTTTCAACTCCTGTCAAAAGAATAAACAGCTGTTTCAGGAGGTGGGGAGTAGACAGAGCCCTCAGCAGCCAGGGGCTTTGTTTCTTGCAGGCCTTTGGGAAATGAGCTGTTTATCAGGCCTGTTGACTCAGAGCTGTGTGCCAAGGCAGAAATGTTCCTCTCTGGATCCATGAGTGGCCCAGCCTCCTTGCCAAGCAAAACCATGGTCCAAACTGGGCCTAGTATGGGAGGAGGAAAGGCCACCACCCACCCTTGAGAGGGACAACAAGGGGGCCCACATCACACACTCCTGGATAAAAATGGAAACCATTCTGGACCCAAACAACTTCAAGTGACTGCTCCTAGGACCAGCCAATGGAGACGTTAAACACACACACACAAACACACACACACCACAGAGGAGTGGATAAAGGGCTATCTTGAGAGTCCTCAAGACTGGTGGAAATTCTACCTAAATGTTCCTCAAAGTTAAGTCCTTCCTCTACATCTTTTAGGCTTCAGAAGTCGCTGTTTGGTTTGAACACTACATTTTTATAGAATGTTACGGGATCTCCCACAGCACAAAGCACACTACAAGAACTTTAAAAGGTCACCAAGGCTCAACTCCGCTCTTCGGCTGAGTAATGCTTAACCCTTCCCATACCTACCTCCTGCTCCCAAAATAGAATCTTGCAGCTGGAAGGGACCTAGGGGCAGTGGATTTTCTTTCTTTCTTTTTTTCTTTTCTTTTTCTTTTTTTGAGATGGAGTCTCACTCTGTCCCCCAGGGTGGAGTACAGTGGCACGATCTCGGCTCACTGCAAGCTCCGCCTCCCGGGTTCAAGTGATTCTCCTGCCTCAGCCTCCCGAGTAGCTGGGACTACAGGCACATGCCACCACGCCCAGCTAATTTTTTTGTATTTTTATTAGAGACAGGGTTTCACCACATTGGCCAGGATGGTCTCGATCTCTTGACCTCGTGATCCACCCGCCTCAGCCTCCCAAAGTGCTGGGATTACAGGTGTGAGCCACCATGCCCGGTGGGCAGTAGATTTTCAAATGTCGAAACAGCTAAAACTTTTTCAAAAAGCAAACAAAATCATTCTCAGAATCCCCACGACCTGAAACAGAGCACACGGAGTCCTTTGGCTAAAGCAGGGAAATGATGCTCAAAGCCCCTTCCTCATCCTCCCACATGGCTGAGACATCTCCAGGGAGTACAGTCTGGAAACCCCAGAATGAAGACAGGGGACCAAAGCCAGACAGGAAGGAATCAAGGACTGGCCCCCCGGTCACTCAGTAGTGCCTAATCCAGCCTCTTCCTCCCATTCCCCAGAAGTAAATTTCACAGCTTCCGCCTCTTAAGGGGATGAGTTATTTGGCCACAACCTTTAGGGTCCAGAAGTCTTCCTAATACCTTGCTTAAATCCTTCCTGTGGCTAACTATTTAAGCCAAACAGATGCCCACCTGCCTATCCTGTTGTTCTGCTCCCAGTTCCACACCCAAACGAAAGTGTGTGGATGTTCACCAAGACACATGCATTAGAATATTCATAGTTGGCCGGGTGCAGTGGCTCAGGCCTGTAATCCCAGCACTTTGGGAGGCCGAGGCGGGTGGATCATGAGGTCAGGAAATCGAGATCATCCTGGCTAACACGGTGAAATCCCATCTCTACTAAAAATACAGAAAATTAGCCGGGTGTGGTGGCAGGCACCTGTAGTCCCAGCAACTCAGGAGGCTGAGGCAGGAGAATCACTTGAACCCGGGAGGCAGAGCTTGCAGTGAGCCGAGATCATGCCACTGCACTCCAGCCTGGGCGACAGAGCAAGACTCCATCTCAAAAAAAAAAAAAAAAAAAATTCATAGCACACCCCAAACTAGATGCTCTCCCAAGGCGTATCATCAGAACAGGTAAGTTGTCACCTAGTCCCACAATGGGATTCTACCTAGAGCAATGAGAATGAGCGAGCTACAGCTACTCACGTCAAGGAAAATCTCACACACACAGCACTGAGTGAAAGAAACCCAGCATACAAGGTACACACTGGATGATTCCATTTATTTAAAGTTCAAAAATAGGACAAACTGGCAGGGGGCGGTGGCTCATGCCTGTAATCCCAGCACTTTGGGAGGCTGAGGCAGGTGGATCACCTGAAGTCAGCAGTTTGAGACCAGCCTGACTAACATGGTGAAACGCCGTCTCTACTAAAAATACAAAAATTAGCTGGGTGTGGTGGCATGTGCCTGTAACCCCAGCTACTCAGGAGGCTGAGACAGGAGAATTGCTTTAACCCAGAGGCGGAGGTTGCAGTGAGCCAAGATTGCGCCACTGCACTCCAGCCTGGAGACAGAGTGAGACTCTGTCTCAAAAAAAAAAAAAAAAAAGAATAAAAAGTGGCTGGGCACGGCGGCTCACACCTGTAATCCCAGCACTTTGGGAGGCTGAGGTGGGTGGATCACCTGAGGTCAGGAGTTCGAGACCAGCCTGACCAACATGGAGAAACTCCGTCTCTACTAAAAATACAAAATTAGCTGGGCATGGTGGTGCATGCCTGTAATCCCAGCTACTCAGGAGGCTGAGGCAGGAGAGTTCCTTGAACCTGGGAGGCAGAGGTTGCAGTGAGCCGAGATCATGCCATTGCACTCCAGCCTGGGCAACAAAAGCGGAACTCTATCTGAAAAAAAAAAAAAAAAAAAAAAAAAAAGAATAAAAAGTAACAGAAATCAGAAATCTTCCTGCTGGGAGCTGAGCTCTCCTGGGCACTGTCTTTCCCCACTAGGGCCACAGGACCTGGATGGGCCCTGCCTCCCCAATCCCAGGCACCACAAACACCTCAGGAGGGGCTCAGGGACAATCTGTTGTGCTAAAATGATCTAGGAGGCCAGGCACAGTGGCTCACACCTGTAATCCCAGCACTTTGGGAGGCTGAGGCAGAAGGATCCCTTGAGCCCAGGAGATGGAGACCAGTCTAGGCAATACAGTGACAGCCCATCTCCACAAAAAATGTAAAAATGAGCTGGGCATAGTGGCATGTGCCTGTAGTCCAGCTACTCAGAAGACTGAGGTGAGAGGATCACTTGAGACCAGGAGGCGGAGGTTGCAGGGAATCAATATTGCACCATTGCACTCCGGCCTGGGAGACAGAATGAGACCCTGTCTCAAAAAAATAATTTAAAAATCGGCTGGGCACAGTGGCTCATGCCTGTAATCCCAGCACTTTGAGAGGCTGAGGTGGGTGGATCTCCTGAGTTTGGGAGTTCAAGACCAGCCTGGCCAATATGGTGAAACTTCGTCTCTACTAAAAATATAAAAATTAGCAGGGCATGGTAGTGGGCGCCTGCAATCCCAGCTACTCAGGAGGCTGAGGCAGGAGAATTGCTTGAACCTGGGAGGTGGAGTTTGCGGTGAGCCAAGATTGTGCCACTGCACTCCAGCCTGGGCAACAGAGCAAAACTCCATCTCAAAAAAATAAATTAAAAAAAATTACAAAATTAGCTGGGTGTGGTGGCACGTGTTGTAGTCCCAGTTATTCTGGAGGCTGAGGCAGGAGAATCATTTGAACCTGGGAGGCGGGGAGGAGGTTGCAGTGAGCCAAGATCGCTCCACTGCACTCCAGCCTAGGTGACAGAGCGAGATTCTGTCTCAAAAAAAAGAAAAGAAAAATAATTTTAAAAGCCATTCATGGACCTATGTATGGTCAGTGGGGAAGGGAAGGAAAATTGATTTCGAAACCTAAAGAGCTAGGATGAGATAAAGTGGTCCTCTCCATGAGCAAGCAGTGATCCCCGGTCTCATGTGCCTCCCACTTTACAGTTTACAGAGCAGCCTCTCTCTTTTATCTCAATGGATCGTCACAATCACCTGTGAAGTGGTAGGACAGGGCCCTTCACTATTTTCAAAGGTCAACATACAGAGGCTCTGAGAGTCTCAGTGACTCATTCGAGGTCACCAGCTGGGACCTCTTTTCGTTGGAGCCAATGCTGTTCTTCCTACCCAGGCGCCTCCAGGGAACACTACTGATCAGATGAATAAGGCTCCTGGCTGGTCAGCCACAGCTCAGCAGAGAGTGTGCAAACCTGGAAGGCAGACAATTCAATTTCTAGAAAATTCAAACACGGCTCTCCTCCTTCCCTGACACACTTTCATCCTCAGACTCTCAAAACAAAGGAGCACACATTTAGGGTCATTCCTTAATTGGAAGCCAGAGAACCGTAGCAAATGAGCCTCGGGCTGGAGTCCTGCTGATCAAAGCTGTCCAGAGGCTGCCCAGGTAAGAGCTTGGCACCGTGCCCAGCCCCGAGTTGATTAATCTCGTCATTACAGCCCGAACAGCCCATGGATCTATCAGATAACAGCCAGCATTCAGTATCTGTCCATCTTCCACATCCTGAGTTGGAGAATTATAGGGCCTCAGTGTTGTAGAGGCGGCTGCAGACCAAGTGTAAAGAGCCCTGGCTTCGTGTCCCAGGTCACTTCCTGCTGGGAAACTTAAAGGTCACGATCTCCAACCTGCTTACCTCTGTGGAGGTGTGAGGATTAAGTGTTCTTGGCAAAGAATGCTACAGACACAAAGGTTGCAAGTTGTTGCTATTCATTTAATCCTAAACATGTTTAGAGAGGTAGAAAAAGTCCTACTTGACGATGCTTGCAAATAAGAGAGCAATTTGGTTGGCTTCCTGATCTGTGTAAAGGGGATAATCATAATCCCCACCTCTCAGGGTGGTTGAGGGGCTGCAGAACATGGTGGTTATGAGCGTAGACTTGGGCTCATTGTGCCTATTGGGTGCAATACTCACTATTTGGGTGACGGATACACTAAAAGCCCAGACCTCACCACTATGCAGTATATCCATGTGACAAAACTGCATTTGTACCCACTGAATCTATTAAAAAATTGTAAAAAGGGTTAAAATAGTAAATTTCATGTTATGTATATTTTACGACAATTAAAAAAAGAAAACATTCTGGCCAGAACTAGATTCACATGGCAACAGTGGTGAACACCAGGCAAGGAGATTGTGGGAGAGTGGTCTGTTTTTCCCTTCTACCTCTGCATTTTTCTTTTTTTTTTTGAGACGGAGTCTCGCTCTGTCACCCAGGCTGAAGTAGCTGGGATTACAGGTGCCCACTACCATGCCCAGCTAATTTTTGTATTTTTAGTAGAGACGGGGTTTCACCATGTTGGTCAGGCTGGTCTCGAACTCCTGACCTCAGGTGATCCACCTGCCTCAGCCTCCCAAAATACTGGGATTATAGGTCCCGCCGCCGTCTACATTTTTCAAATGTTCTGCAATGAGAACATATTACTTTTGTAACCAGACAGAAAGTTATTTAAGTAAATAAATCTGGTGGTTCTCTGACACTGACAGTCTGAAAAAATTCATTGTTGCTATTATGTAAATGTGAGCGATACTTTCCTTATTTAATACAAGGAACTAAGTTCAAGGATGCCAAGTGAAGTACACACCAAGCTGCTCAGTCAAAATAAATGACACGCAGAGTGGTCCTCCTCTCTAAGACTAGCTGTTCTTGTCTATATTTAAGGCAATTTAAAACAAAACCAGAACCAAAATAAACCCTCTAATGAGCCTCACCAGAAGCCGTCTGGCTTGGAAAAGCTCAAACACAAACTAAAGAGAAACAGAGAGCTACAGAAAAGCAAGGAACAGCCAGTGTTTCTCCAGGACATTAACTCACTGCCCCTGGGAAAGTGACTCTGTCCGTGAATTTCTGTTCCTTCTGCTTCTGGAAAACAGTCCGGTGTAGAATGGAATTTGGAATCTGGAAGAAGCTCATGATTTGTATTCATTGCAAATCCGTTTTCCCACCCCAGATAAATGCTGAACAAATCTTAAAAGAATACGAGTTCGAAGGGCAGCCAACGGGTCTGCCTGCCAGGGTGTCCTTGGTCCCAGGCCACATGGGCCTACCTTCTCTGGCTCCCCTGCCCTCTGCTCAGTGCTGGCTACAAGGCAGGCAGACAGAATGGAGCCTCCAGGAAAACCGTGAGGAGCTGGGACAATCCCCCGAGAGTCCCCCACCCCACTGGCTATGTGACAGAGTCCCCAGGCAGCCTCCTTCAGAACTTCAGTATTCCGTCCTAACTAGTGAACGAACAGGATTTTGCAAGGTTGTTGTGAAGGTTAAGTGTTGTCACGTGTAAAGCGTCTAGCATTATATTCCTTTGACATACGTGTCTTCCTGAGTTGATGGGATAGAGGGAGTTGCCAAAATGTAGTCAGTGCTGAGTGGATGGCGGTGTATAGGAAAGCAATGGGGTGAAGACAAGGTTCCCCAAACCTGGGACTCAGGCCGGGCTCTGGAGAGAAATAGGAGACAGCCCAGCAGCCCACTCCCGCTCAGTGCTAGCCTCCACGCTGATTAGCACACACAAAGACCTTTGGTGGATGTCTGTATGGGATCAGCAGAGCAGGGCCTTGGGCTTTATTTTATACATGAAGATACAGAGGCTCAAAGAAGGAGGGAAGTGGGGAAGGTCCCCTCCCCTCTGCACCCACATCCACCCACTTCCTCAGATCACATCTGTGGAACATGGGGAAGTGGACTGAGGAACAGCTTGGGTTTCTGCTAGCTCACCCATTCTAAGATGATATAATCTCAAAACACCACCACCACCACCACCAAAAACCCATTTGTGATTCCTGCGCACACCATGAACTAGGATAGGTTCTTGCATTCGGTTTCCGCATCCACAAAACAAAGGTTTAGGGGGAAACTTCTAGGCTCTTTTCCCCTCTGATAATTGTATTTCAGTAAGGAAGGCTCTGCTTCCACGCCCTTTGCCCTTCACCTAAAACTCCACTTGAGTCCAGGCTCACAAACAGGATATGTGACAGAGGCTGATGAGT
Source organism: Gorilla gorilla gorilla (assembly GCF_029281585.2). Classification (NCBI taxonomy): domain Eukaryota; kingdom Metazoa; phylum Chordata; class Mammalia; order Primates; family Hominidae; genus Gorilla; species Gorilla gorilla. The sequence continues at coordinate 117,847,590 of NC_073237.2, forward strand.
GGCCCATTTCTCTGCTGCAAGGGCGATCTGACAGGAGAACAGTGTTTCTGAACTTTACAGCTGAAGCCAGAACTCCATGCCCCAAGACCTTTCTCAGTGTGGGAGGAGGACACTGTTGCTATCTGGCTGGACCACCTACACCACACCCACGTGGGTCTATTCGTAGGAGGTCCGCAGTGCACAATGAACAGGTTCCCAGTCTCAGGAGGTCCCCTGGTGATTGGGGATGGTGGAGCCCCAGATGGTGTGCAGAGAGCACTAAGACAGCAGTCAGGACTCCTGGGCTCCAGTCTGGACCCAGTGAGCCTAGGGAAGGCCCCACACCCCTCTGGGCCAGGGTTTCCCATCTGTTGGGTGAGGGGGCTGCCCAGGGGGCTGGCTCCCTGCTCTCTGTGAGGTTTCTTTGTGCGGGCGGCACGCTGCTGTGATGAAGGGCACCATCTCATTGCCTGTGTCTCAGTCCCAAGTCTCTCCCATACCATGTGGCCCTACAAATGTCTTAATCTTTTCGTGCCTCAGTTTCCTCCTTTGTAAAACTAGAACGATAACAATCCCTACCACCTGGCTTTTCTAGCTGCATAAAAGGCAGGGCTTTTATAAAGTGGCTAGAATATGTCCAGCATGAGTAAAAAAAAATGGCCAGTACACATGAGCTATAATTGTCTCATTATTTGTTTAATCTGGTGTCTGGATGACTTTCCTTTCCCGGTTTGCCCATCTGCAGAAGAGGTGAGCAGAACTCAGGTACCCCTATTTGCTCTTCGGACCAGGTCCATGCCGCATGTCTCAGAAAACGAATCTGAAGACTAGCCTGAGCCACCCACAGCCAGGAAAGAAAACTCTGGGGGAAGAGACAGGAAATCCTCGATGCTGCCCCAAAGCAGATGGATTTGGGGGTTGGCTCTTGCCCCAGGTTGTCGGGCACACAGAGAAGGCCACCAGCTGCACCCAGATTCACTAGCAAAGGAAGAGTCCTCAGCCCATTCCCAGTTTGCCCCAGAGGGGACGACTTTTCAGAGAGGACAGCAGTGAGATGCAGGAGAAGATGTTGGTCCTGGGTTGATCTCTGTTCCCACCTCTGCCCCTGAGCCTCATGAGTTAAAGATGAGGCTCAGGCTGCGCGCGGTGACTCGCACCTTAATCCCAGCACTTTGGGAGGCCGAGGTGGGCAGATCATGAGGTCAGGAGTTCGAGACCAGCCTGACCAACATGGTGAAACCTTGTCTGTACTAAAAATACAAAAATTAGCCGGGTTTGGTGGTGCGCACCTGTAATCCCAGCTACTCAGGAGGTTGAGTCAGGAGAATCGTTTGAACCCGGGAGGCAGAGGTTGCAGTGACCCGAGATCGCGCCACTGCACTCCAGCCTGGTGACAGAGTGAGACTCTGTCTCAAAAAAAAAAAAAAAAAAAAAAAAAAAAAAGCTAAAGAATCAAACCTACAGTCCTAAGAACCAGCGCACTAGTGCCCACCCTTGAAAATGCCCCACTGAGGATCTCTGTTTGGCCGTGCTGTGCAGAAAGGATGTCTTTACAAGGTATAGACTTTTTTCTTTTTTTGAGGTGGAGTCTCGTTCTGTCGCCCAGGCTGGAGTGCAGTGGCATGATCCCAGCTCACTGCAACCTCCACCTCCTGGGTTCAAGCGATTCTCCTGCCTCAGCCTCCCAAGAAGCTGGGATTACAGGTGCGTGCCACCACGCCCAGCTAATTTTTGTATTTTTAGCAGAGATGGTGTTTCACCATGTTGGCGAGGCTGGTCTTGAACTCCTGACCTCAGATGATCCGCCTGCCTCAGCCTCCCAAAGTGCTGAGATTACAGGCGTGAGCCACCGCACCAGGCCTACCAGGTATAGACTTTTTATAGCTGAAGGGAACCTAATTTTACAGATGCAGAAACAGGCTCAACCAGAGGCAGGTTGTGGATGTGTGTGTGTGTGCGTGTGTGCGTGCGTGTGTGTGTGTGTGTGTGTTTAAAGTTTTCTTTTAGAGGCAGGGTCTCACTGCATTGCTCAGGCTGGAGTGCAGTGGCTATTCAGACATGATCATAGCACACTGTAGTCTCAAACTCCTGGCCTCAAGCAATCCTCCCGCCTTAGCCTGTTAGGATGTGAACTCTTGAAGTCTCCATGTTCTGCCTCTCTTCATTTAATCAGTTCATGTTCATTGAGGGCCTACTACATGCAGGCTAGCACCGTTCTAAACCCTGGGGATTCAGCTCTGAACCAAACGCAAGGGTTATAAGACAAATAAAGGATGCTGGGGCTGGGCATGGTGGCTCACACCTGTAATCCCAGCACTTTGGGAGGCCAAGGCAGGTGGATCACCTGAGGTCAGGAGTTCGAGACCAGCCTGCCCAACATGGTGAAACCCTGTCTCGGCTAATATAAATACAAAAATTAGCCAGGTGTGGTGGTGGGCACCTGTAATCCCAGCTACTTGGGAGGCTGAGGCAGGAGAATCGCTTGAACCCGGGAGGCGGAAGTTGCAGTGAGCCAAGGCCTCTCCATTGCATCCCAGCCTGGGCAACAAGAGTGAAACTCCGTCTCAAAAAGCAAAAAAATTAGCCAGGCATGGTGGTGCATGCCTGTAATCTCAGCTACTGGGGAGGCTGAGGCAGGAGAATCGCTTGAACCCAGGAGGCGGAGGTTGCAGTGAGCTGAGATCATACCACTGCACTGCAGCCTGGGCAACAGAGCGAGAGTCTGTCTCAAAACAAAACAAAACAAGGATGTTGACATCTTGAAAGTGATAAGGAGGGATAGGGGTCACTATTTAGGGATGACCTCTTTGTGCCGACCTCTTTCTGGGATCCCCCAAGCCAGCAATGTGATGGAGTTGGTTCACGCTGGCTTGCGTGTTAAATTTTCAAGAATTTGGTAACCCAGTTGTTAAACATAGGCCTTATTAAAAAATTTAATTATATAAACTTACAATTAAATGAACTGTATTAGGAACAAAGGTAATCATAAAAACTCATCACTTCCTAATTACTTTATTATATTTTATACTCTTTTTTTTTTGAGACGGGGTCTCACTCTGTTGCCTAGGCTGAGGGCAGTGGCATGATCACTGCTCACTGCAGCCTCTGTCTCCTGAGCTCAAGCGATCCTCCCACCCTAGCCTCCCCAGTAGCTGGGACTAAGGTGCACATCACCATGCCCAGCTAATCCTTTATTTTCTTTAGAGGTGAGGTCTTACTATGTTGCCCAGTCTGGTCTCAAACTCCCGTACACAAACCATCCCCTCCCAAAGTGCTGGGATTACAGGTGTGAGCCACTGTGGCCAGCCTCATTTTATACTCTTGAAGTTACTTACATCTATTGTATCTAGTCAGAGTGGAAAATACTATACATCAATGTGCTACTGTGCACCTACTCCCAGCTCCTCAAGTGGTGGTAACTTGAAATTGGCCTTGGTGGAAATATTGACACTATAGAAATTGGCAAAGACCACATACCAGAGCTTCCATTTTTCAAAGAGCTGGTCATGAAACACTTCCTAGCACAACACTGCCAGCAGGCGTTCTGTGTTTGTGGGAAGCTGCATTCTTCGGGTGGCAGGGAAGAGTATGGTGGTGAAGCCCAACTCTCCTGGGGATGTGTGTGTGTTTGTTGGGGGTGGGGTGGGGTTGCCCCCAGTCCCAGGAGTGTGAACTTTCTTCTTCCTTTGCTAAGCCTTCCTTAGTGAAGCAAGTCTGGGATCTCTAAGAAGCTCTGTCTGCTCCTGCAAAAGAACTACTTTCTTTAACAGTAGGTATCAAGGGTCTGTAAAATGGTGACTCATTCATGTATTTGATTATTTTTGGTAAATCAAATCCCCGTTTCAGTATACTGAGGAGACAAACATTTAAAGGAACTTGCGAAGAATTTCTATGTATCAATGTGTGTGGTTACTTCTGAATTTCTCTAGATTTTCTTGTGTTGGTTCTCTTTCCCTCGAGGACATAACTGCTGTGGTAACAGCTGGGTGGAATTACTATTACTTCTACTAATAATAATGATAACAGCACAGCCATTCAATAGTACCACATGCCAGGCAATAGACACTTAGCTCTAAAAACCAACCTATTTTACACAGGCGGATTTTGAGTTTCACTAAAGTGCTCAATGTCAGGCTGCTGTTCTGAAAGCTCCCCAGAAAGTCTATGGCCATACCACTCTGAACGCACCCGATCTCATCTGAAACCTCCCCAGAAGGCTTTTGCCCTCCCTCGGCTGTGGCCCTGTGACCCTCCTTAGGCCAGCAGAATTCTGTGGCACTACAGAATTCTGTGGCAGAGAAGGTCCCCCATCTCTGGTGGCATCAGTGGTCTTGTGGCTGCCCAGTTTAGTATCAGCAACCCCTCACCCACCACCAGAGCACAACGGGCCAGATCCTCCCCAAGTCCATTCACTTACACCTGGAATGCAGGAGTGGCCTAGGCCTGGCCAGTTAGTGGCTCTGCAACCTAAGGAAGCCGCATGGAGGCAGGTGCTAGAGCAACGTTACTCACAGCAGCAAGAGCTAGAATTAGCTCCTATACAATACCTTGTGTTTATTGCCCAGCCTTTACTGGTTCTGGCCAGCTTTGTTTTCTAGCCTTCTGAAGGATGTTGTCAACAACAAAACGTCCCTTCCAAGACAGGCATCTTCTGCCTCAGTGAGCTGAAATCTCCCTCTGTTGCATACAACCGTGACCTCTGGCCTATATGCCTTCTCATTTGCTACTCAATGTAGCTGCCCCAAACATTTTCTGAGCACTTCCTATGTTGAATTTTCATGCCCTGGAATGAATTCCTAAGCACTTGATTAAATGTGCACATAGAAATATTAATTCTCCCTTTCTCTGCATGGCTCTGGTGAATATACGCAGACGGAGTTTGCTACATCAAACACCAATATCAGACAGAGTTTGCTACATCAAACACCAATCTATAAACAGCCAGAGATTTAGGCAACCACAAGCAAACCCAGGCCCAGTCCCTGCTCTCGGGGAGCCAGGCCTCCTTAAAAGCTACCCCACTCCTAATTTTGAAAGTGTCTTGGCTTTTCCCACAGATGCCAGGAGAATTCCTTCAGAGGACAGCTGGCCTGCCACTTGAGGACTCATGGTTTCCCTGGGGCAGGAGAAGGTCAGGCAGCTGCTCCTCTGCTCACAGATGTTGCCAGCCTCAACATCACCCTTCGCCCCAGGCTTGCTCCTTTCTCTGTGCCCCTCCAGCCACCAGGGCCGTCTAGATTCCAGAACAGCTGGAGGAAGAGCAGGACGATTGATTCTCCTTGCTTCTTCCCTCTGCCTGAAACTCTCTACCCGGTTCCCCCTATAACTCCTGAAGGGCTCAGTGGAAAGGTCATTTCCTCAGGGAAGCCTTCCCTGGCCACCTCCCTGGCCAGGATCAGGCCCCTGTTATACACGCTCTGCACTTCTTTGTGGCTGTCACTGTGCAATTAGTTTTTTTTTTTTCTTGTTTTCTTTTTTTGAGATGGCATCTAGCTCTGTCACCTAGGCTAGAGTGTAGTGGTGCCATCTCAGCTCACTGCAACCTCTGCCTCTTGGGTTCAAGTGATTCTCATGCCTCAGCCTCCTGAGTAGCTGGGATTACAGGCTCCCACCACCAAGCCTAGCTAATTTTTGTATTTTTAGTAGAGATGGGGTTTCACCATGTTGGCCAGGGTGGTCTCGAACCCCTGACCTCAAGTGATCTGCGTGCCTCTGCCTTCCAAAGTGGGATTACAAGTGTGAGCCACCATGCTCAGCCATGTGCAACTGTCTCCCAAGCTAAGCTATGGCCTCCATGTGGGCAGGAATTGTGTCTATCTTGTTCATGGTGACATCTCAGGTATCTAGCCCAGGACCTAGTAGGTGCTCAGTAAATTCTGGGTGAATTTATAAATGAATGAATGGATTTGTGGTAGCTCAGTGAATGCTGAATGTGTATCTGATTCACCATATGAGTCTCTGGAACAGGTACCTCTTCCAGCGCCTCAGTTCCTGGTGTCCAAATTGGCAAGAGGGGCCCCCAAGTTGGGATTTCTTTGGGAACAACAGCTGCATTTCCCTTGCAGGTTTTTGGTTGGAGCATCCATTTCCTGTGTGTTTAGAGTTTTTTTTCCTGCTTTTGTTTCATTGCAGGCGTTGCTCAGAGAGAAGCTGGCTAGACTTGGGCCTTGTACCATTTGGCTGATGGGGAAACTGTCCCACAGTACCCATAGCTAGCAGCACCAGCACAGGGTGGCACGTGACCACCTCACATTGAGCCCAGAGCTCTTTTCAGTGCCTCACCCCTAAGGGGAGCCGAGTTCAGGTATTTTATTTTATTTTATTTTATTTTATTTATTTTATTTTTGAGATGGAGTTTCGCTGTTGTTACCCAGGCTGGAGTACAATGGCACGATCTCGGCTCACTACAACCTCCACGTCCCGGGTTCAAGCGATTCTCCTGCCTCAGCCTCCCTAGTAGCTGGGATTACAGGCATGGGCCACTACGCCTGGCTAATTTTATATTTTTAGTAGAGACGGGGTTTCTCCATGTTGGTCAGGCTGGTCTTGAACTCCCTACCTCAGGCGATCCGCCCGCCTCGGCCTCCCAAAGTGCTGGGATTACAGGCGTGAGCCACCGCTCCCGGTCGAGTTCAGGGCTTTTAAAGCAGGCCTCCCTGAAGATGAGAGCACTGAGACAGAGGTGGATTGAAAAATTCTTATTAAGAACTAATCTTGAGGCCGGGTGTGGTGGCTTGTGCCTGTAATCCCAGCACTTTAGGAGGCCGAAGCAGGCGGATCACTTGAGGTCACGAGTTTGAGACCAGCCTGGCCAACATGGGGAAACCCTGTCTCTACTAAAAATACAAAAATTAGCTGGGTGTGGTGGCGTGTGCCTGTACTTGGGAGGCTGAGATAGGAGAATCTCTTGAACCTGGGAGGTGGAGGTTGCAGTGAGCCAAAATCACGCCACTTCACTCCAGCCTGGGTGACGGAACGAGACTCTGTCTCCAAAGAAAAAAAAAAAAGGAACTGATTGCAGGACAGGATCTGGCCTCTCTCTGCCCAGCCTCTTCCATTTGCTGCTTTTCACTCTTTCTGGCTGATTTCAGTCTGAGTAAAGCCAGGAAGGAGCCCTGCTATGCCCCAGGGAAGGTCACTGCAGCTGCTACCTCGTGAACTACCTCCATTCCCTACCTGTGCCCAACGAGGGCTCCAAGCCACCCTATGTTTGGCTTCAGGACCCGGCTTTCATGCCTCAGTTCTGCTACTTAATTTTTGAGGTTTTTCGCCCAAGACATTAAAACTCTAAGCCTCAGTTTCCCCACATGCAAAATGGGGAAAATCATTTCTGTTCTGCCAACTTCAGGGCTTTTGTGAGGCTCACGTGAGATGAGTACATGGTCTTACTTCTGAAATTATGCATCAGTGTACAGAAATCTTATCATAATAATTTTATAATTATTTTTGTTTCCCTCGGGGGTCTTACTGTCAACCCACTCTGATCTCTGTCAGCCGCTGTCTTCCAGGATCCATTTTTTCTACCCAACCTCTCCACTATTCACCCCTCTTGACCACATCCTCCTGGATACCCCATCCTCCTTCAGCTTCCTAGACTCACTCTCTTTAATTTTTTTTTTTTTTTTTTTTTTTGAGACAGAGCCTTGTTTTGTTGCCTAGGCTGGAGTGCAGTGGCACAATCTCAGCTCACTGCAAACCTCCACCTCCCGAGTTCAAGTGATTCTTCTGCCTCAGCCTCCCAAGTAGCTGAGATTACAGGCACGCACAACCACGCCCAGCTAATTTTTGTATTTTCAGTAGAGACGGGGTTTCGCTATGTTGACTAGGCTGGTCTTGAACTCCTGACCTCAGGTGATCTGCCTGCCTTGGCCTCCCAGCATCCTGGGATTACAGTCGTGAACCACCGCACCCAGCCGCTAGGCTCACTCTCTCTGGAATCTCCTCCTCCATCTCAGACCACTCACTCTCTGAGTTAGACCCATGCTTTTCCCTGCCATTCATATCTGTCAGCCACACAGGGTTTCAGAGAGGAACCCCAGGAAGTACGTGCACACCCCCAAAGTCTCTTGTGGATGTCTGTGTGGGGTTGCCCTGTGGCACAAAATTTGAACAGAAGGCAATGGGTCTCCACCCCACTGCCATCACCGCCTCTGCCTCCTGAGACTCTGTTTGGCAATGAAAACTGGCATAATGGCTGCTAAAGCCCAAGCCTTGGAAACTCCCATGGCCGGGTCTGATTGCACGTGACAGAGGTCTGTGGTCTCCTCGCCACATTTGGACAAGCTGAGCCAATCAGCTCTTTGGCTGGAGATTTAGACAACAGATATTCACTTCTTCTTTTTAGAACTGAAAGGACTTTTAGAAGTAATTCTGGGTTGCCAGGCATGGTGGCTCACACCTACCATCCCAGCTACTCAGGGGGCTGAGGTGGGAGGATCACTTGAGCCCAGGAGTTCTGGCCTGCAGTGTACTATGCAGATAGATCAGGTGTCTGCACTAAGTTTGGCATCAATATGGTGATCTCCTGGGAGTGGGGAACCACCAGGTTGCCTAAGGAGGGGTAAACTGACTTAGGTTGGAAATGGAGCAGGATAAAACTCCCGTGCTGATTGGTAATGAGATCACATCTGTGAATAGCCACTGTACCCCAGCCTGGGCAACAAAGCAAGACCCCATCTTTTACAAATAAAGGAAGAAAGAAAGAAAAGAAAGAAACCTGGGTTGAGCATACTACATGATGACCCCTTTGCCTTCAGTGCATGGACCAAATCTACATCATTCTTTTTTTTTTTTTTTTTTTTGAGACAGAGCCTTGCTCTGTCACTCAGGCTGGAGTGCAGTGGTGCCATCTCAGCTCACTGCAATCTCCACCTCCCGGGTTCAAGCAATTCTCATGCTTCAGCCTCCCAAGTAGCTGGGATTACAGGATTACCACACCCAACTAATTTTTGTATTTTTAGTAGAGATGGAGTTTCACTTTGTTGGCCAAGCTGGTCTCGAACTCCCGACCTCAGGTGATCTGCCCACCTTGGCCTCCCCAAGTTCTGGGATTACAGGTGTGAGCCACCACACCTGGCCTCTCCTGACCTCAAATAAACTTCTGGAAAGAGTTGACTATCCTGGGCCAGGCATGGTGGCTCATGCCTGTAAACCCAGCACTTTGGGAGGCTGAGGCAGGTGGATCACTTGAGGTCAGGAGTTCGAGACCAGCCTGGACAACACGGTGAAATCCCATTTCTACTAAAAATACAAAAAACTAGCTGGGCGTGGTGGTGGATGCCTGTAATCCCAGCTACTTGGGAACCTGAGGCAGGAGAATCGCTTGAACCCAGGAGGCGGAGGTTGCAGTGAGCTGAGATCATGACACTGCACTCCAGCCTGGGCAACAAGAGCAAAACTCCATCTCAAAAAAAGAGAAAGAGCTGACTATCCTCATTGTTTTCATTATGTCCTCCTCACCTATCAGCAATCTAGCTTGCCTACCCTCCACTCCATCAAAACTGCTCTCAGTATGTTCCAGTAATCTCCTAATTACCCAATGCAACTTCTAATCCTTATCTTTCTGGACTGCTCTGAACCATTTAGCATGGAACTAAACTCATTATCTCTCCCCTCCCCAAACATTCATTCTCCCTTACTCTCTCAGCTAGTGGCACCATCATTCATACAGTGACCCGTGATGGAAAGCCACCATAAGATAATTCTAGCTTGGACTTGTTGAGTTTGCAGTGCCTTTGAGACATTCAAAACAAAGATGCCCATTGGGCAGTTAAACATGCGAATTAGATGCCCAAAGTTGGAGATAAGATGAATGCTACAGAAGTAGCATTTAAAGCCATGAACATGGATGAATTTGCCTGGCCCACAGAGTACAAGTACCAGGTCTTTAAATCCCAATTGACCCATAGAGACTAACCTGTTATGTGATTTTCCTTACTTCTCTGTTGATTCCCCATTGCTCACAACTCCTTATCATGGCATGAAAGTTTCATCACAATCTGCACTTATTGCATCTATATAATGTGTATCAGTTAGCTTTTGCTGCAGCCATGCTGCATAACAAACAACCCCCAAATCTTAGCTTTTGGCCACAAAAGTCTATTTATTTCTCACATAACATATTAGTGCCCAGAAATCCCTATTCCTGAGGTCATTATTCCAACCACCATTTGGTTCTTTCCTTCCCAAGCCCTGGCCCATAATGGTCTCCATATCACCATCTCCATATCACCATATCCCTATTCTGCCCCGACTCATGTTATTTTCTCCAAAAACTCTTAAAATTCAATCTTAAAAAATAGAAGGTAGGCCGGGCGTGGTGGCTCACACTTGCAATCCCATCATTTTGGGAGGCTGAGGTGGTCAGATCACAAGGTCAGGAGTTCAAGACCAGCCTGGCCAACATGGTGAAACCCTGTCTCTACTAAAAATTAAAAAATTAGCTGGGTGTCGTGGTACACGCCTGTAATCCTAGCTACTTGGGAGGCTGAGGTGGGAGGATTGCTTTAATCTGGGAGGTGGAGGTTGCAGTGAGTCAAGATAGCATCACTGCACTCCAGCCTAGGCAACAGAGGGAGACTGTCTCAAAAAAAAGAAAGAAAATAAGTTTTACATATCCAACCTAAAATAAAAGTACAGGGCAAAGAGTACATTCATTTCAGATAAAATTATATTTATGAGTTTATACCTCTATTAATGTCCAGTCCCCTACTGAAAGCTGCCCCCTCCTTCGGTTGTTCTCCCCTCACCTCTGCCCCGTCTCCATGACATTTGTCCATTAGCCATTTTTTAGTCATCATGAGAGGTGATGTAATGGAAAAAGCACCAACCTTAGAGCCAGAACTGCATTCAAATCCTAGCTGCCATTTAGTTGCTGAGTGCCCATATGTTTCTTGGTCTCTCTCAGCCTTCCTTTCCTCAACTGGAAAATGGGTTAGCCTGAGGGGCTGCTCAGCCCACAGCCCCTCAGGCTCCAGTCTTAGAAGGCTGGACGAAGGCAGGGACGGGCGCAGAATGGGGACAGAGACTGAGTCAGTTCTGACATAGAAGTAGCAACAAGAACAAAAGCAGGGACACAGGGAGGTACCTAGTCTACTCAGTTGGGCCAGGGAACCTCATTATTTTTTACCTCAACCTGTGAGACCAACTCACATAAATGGTCCCACTAAAGGCCTGGAAGTGCTCAGAGGATGAGATTCACAGGTTTCTTCTCCCAGAAGGGCCAGAAGGCAGCCCTGGGGCCCTGGAGTTGGAGTGTAGGAGAGCTGGTGGTAAGAGCTGGGGAAATGGCTGCTCAGAGCCACCATGGCCAGACAAAGGCAGCTCCTAGCCTATGATTTAGGGGACAGGTCTCCTGGTAAGGTGTGGCCACTAGAGAAGTTTGCCCAAATCACTTTGCACACTTCTGGACCTCAGCTACTCCACCAAAAACTGGATCAGGTTGGATCTGAGCAATCTGACATCAAAAACGTTCTCAGGAGTTTCCCAATACATAGAGGAGATAAAGGAAGAACGGAACTGGTTCTGTCTGAAATAAGATAGGGAAGGGGCCAGAGCCCTGTCCTCTAGGTTCCCCTCTCCTACCATGGTGGCCCTTGAGGCAGGATGCCGGGCCTTACAGGACAGAGTTGAAACTTCTGGACTGGGCAATCCCTAGGGACTCGTTCAGCTCTGCCTTATTCAGTCATTGAGCACCTGTTACATGTAAATGAGATAACTTAGATCCACATGCTGCCCCCCATCTGGTAGAGGAGGCAAAATTCACCCAGATGTAACTCCGAAAGAGGTAGAAAGTGCCTGATGTAGTCAAAGAAGTACAGAAATGCAGCAGAATAACCCTGTCCTCCACACCCCCCACTCCCAGAGCCCTCCTTCGCCATGCACTTGCATTTCCTTACTCAGAGACTGGAAGGAAGGTCTCCAGTAGTATCCTTATTTCACAATCGGGGAAACTGAGGCTCTGTCTGGGAAGGTGGCTCCTTACTGGCAGCAAGCGGCAGGCCAGGGCTGCACCCTACATCTCCTGCCTCCTCAGACAGGCCTGTTTCCAGGTAAAGGAAGGAGGCAGCCCGGCCTGCTCAGGAGCCCGAAGGAGTGCAAAGGAAGAGCAAAGCCTCAAAACACCTGCCTCGGGTCTCGGTTCCTTCCTGCCGGGAGGAGCGGCCCTCACACCCTCGCGCCTCCCCGTCCCTCCGGGCCGCCACAGCGGGAAGATCGAGGAATCTCAAATCCCTCTGCTTCTCTGGCTCTTTGCGCGCTGACATTTTTTTCTTCTTCTTTTTACTGTTTTTTTTTTTTTTTTTTTTTTTACTTTCTTCAAGAGTTTGTGCAATCATTGTGTTTAGCCGTTTTCCTGCCATTTCCAAACTCGGGGTGGTGTCCCTTTCGAGTAGGAGCAAGGTTTGAAGAGTTGGAGGAAACTCCCGCCTCCCGTCGCCCCAGTGCTGCAGGCACCCCGAATGCCAAAGTTAGTGTCGGAAACTTTCCCCATGCTGGGCGTCTGACTGAGTCCTCGGCTCTCCGAAGCTCTCTGACATCTCCCTCTCTATTCCCCTCCTCCTTGGGGTTCCTGCGACCCTCACTTTATCCCCCCACTCCCAGATTCCCCTTCCCAGAGGCGCCCCCTTCCTATCTTGTCCTGGGCAAGAGCCATTCTTCTGTCCTGCCCCACAAGCAAGGACAGACCCCTCACTCACTGCGACTTACTTGGTCGCATCCTGTGTCCCCTGCGTCTCCCCTCTCTTCCCCCACCCCAACCCCGCGGACCCGTGGGGGAACCTCAACTTGCAGCTCCTCAGGCTCCAGTCTTGGAAGGCTGGACAGAGGGAGGGACGGCCACAGGATGGGGACAGAGGGACAGAAACTGGGTCCGATTTGGCACCGAGGTAGCGACAAGAACAAAAGCAGGAACACAGGCAGGGCAGACACCGGGCAGGGCCGGAGCAGCGGCCCGCCTTCACTCCCTCACCACCCTCTCCCAAGCGCGGAGCCCCCCGTCCGTGTCCTGCTCGTGGCCTCCGGGGGCCTGGGCGGCTCCCCGCGGGACCCACCTGATCCGCAGAACCCGGGCGCCGAGGGCCGGCGCGCGGCGAGCTGGGCTGAGCAGGACCGCGCCCAGCTCCCGGCCCCGGCGAGGCCCTCCGCGCTCTGATCAGCCACCGCGCCGCCTCCGCCCGAGCGGAGGCCCGTCCTCCCGCCCGTGGGCCGGCCGGCCGGGCTTCTGCTCTGGGCAGAGCGCAGCGGGCAGGGGCGCGAGGAGCCGGCGAGCGCTGACAGCGGGCGGTGCGCTCTGCCCGGCCCGCAGCGGTCGGTGCCAAGCCGGTCCCCGCCCCGGACACAGACAGCTGGAAGGCCGGCGCGCGAGTGCGTGAGTGAGAGTGTGTGTGTGCCGGGGAGGCGGATAAAATCCCCGGTGAGAGTGGCTGGGCCTCTTTTGCCTTCTCGGGCCTGCACGTGGTGGTGGTGGTGTAGGTGATAGAGCAGGAACCCCGGGCGTTGGAGGATGGGGTGGGGTCTGTGCTGTGCTGCTGGGAGGGGCCGCGCTGTGCTGGCGCATGGCCAAACTCTGGGAAACTCAGAGCCTTGGAGGTCTGATCCACCGTTTGTTTCCCGAGGAAGGAAGAGCGCGAATGTAGACAGCGGCAGGCCGGGGCTGGAGTCGCTCTTGCGAGAGTCCCGAGCTCTGGAAGTGAGGGCTGGGCGTTGGGCACCTGGTTCAGGGTCTGCCCGCGTTTGCGCACTGACTTCATGATCTGTGAGCGCAGAGTGTCTCAAACGGGGCTCTAAGGCAGCCCCTAGGCTGTGGAATAACTCTTTACTAGAATTATGTAGAAAGGAATCCAAACATTCGATTTCAGAGTGTGCGCTTCTGTGCCCAGTGTGGCAGCAATTCACTCAGAGAGTTGCTGTGGCCACAACTGGCTGCCCTCAGTTCTCTTGTCTTATACTGATAGCGACAAGGTCTTCTCACTCCCGCTCATATCAATCTACTTTACAGGTGGAAAAGTCAGAACTTCATTTTGCCATTTGCCATTGAATGTCATTTTCATAGACTAAGAAATTCGCTTCTTAAATAATTCGGCCGGGCGCGGTGGCTCACGCCTGTAATCCCAGCACTTTGGGAGGCCAAGGTGGGCGGATTGCTTGAGCTCAGGATTTCCAGACCAGCTTGGGCAACGTGGCGAAACCCCGTCTCTACAGAATATAGAAAAATTCCCCAGGCCTGGTGGCGTGCACCTGTAATCCCAGCTACTCGGGAGGCTGGAGACTGAGAAAGAAAAGAAAAAAGAATAAATAAATAAAAATAAAAATCAAACTGCCAGGCCAGGCGAGGTGGTTCTAGCTTGTAATACCAGCAGTTTGGGAGGCCAAGATGGGTGGATTACCTGAGGTCGGGAGTTCGAGAGTAGCCTGGCCAACATGGTAAAACCCTATCTCTACTAAAAATACAAAAAATTAGCTGGGCATGGTGACACACGCCTATAATCCCAGCTACTTGGGAGCCTGAGGCAGGAGAATCACTTGAACCCAGGAGGCGGAGGTTGAAATGAGCTGAGATTGCGCCACTGCACTGCAGCCTGGGTGACAGAGCGCAACTCAGTCTTAAATGAATAGACAAACAAACAAACAAAAAAATCAAACTGCCATGAAAACTACTTTACCCAAAATTTTAGTTCACAGCCTTCATTGGATTATCTACTGGGGCAAACAAAGTAAAACCAGCTAGCTTGTATTGCTATCTCATGGCTACAGTTCCAAGCTATTGGATCTTTGTTTGTGTCGGTATATACATGTCTAGATATGTTTATTTGTAGGTACACTTACTGTTATATCTTGTGCCTACCAAATTGGCTTATAAATAAAAGAGTGCTCATAAATTAACTAAATAAGTCTAAGCAATTTTCAAGTTCACATGACTTAAGTATAACTTTAGTAAACAAGCTGGTTTTAAAATTATTGGTAAAATAGAAATGCCTTCAGAATTGTCAGCATACATTTTTGTCTGGACTTTATATTTGTCTCTGCTAAATACTTTGAGGTGTCAGAGTTTGGCATAGAAGGTTATAAAACTATAAACCCAGCCAAAACAAAATGATCTTGGTTTACGTGCTTTTTTTTTTTTTTGACAAATGAGAGTTAATTTAATACTATTAGCTAAATCTTCTGAGTTGTTGGTGAAAATAGCTATGTATTTAACTTTGATATCCTTCCTTATGTTTAGGTGAGCACCTGATGCTCACTGGCTATTAAAAACATGGTTAGGCCGGGCACAGTGGCTCACGCCTGTAATCCCAGCACTTTGGGAAGCCGAGGTGGGCGGATCACTTGAAGTCAGGAGTTCAAGACCAGCCTGACCTCCGCCTACTGGGTTCAAGGGATTCTCCTGCCTCAGCCTCCCGAGTAGCTGGGACTACAGGCACATGCCACCATGCCCAGTTAATTCTTTTATTTTTAGTAGAGACAGGGTTTCACCGTGTTAGCCAGGATGGTCTCAATCTCCTGACCTCGTGATCTGCCTGCCTCAGCCTCCCAAAGTGCTGGGATTATAGACGTGAGCCACTGGAATATTCTTAATTCATGGCAATGTGTTTGTCTGCATACAGTCGAGCAGCATCATTTGGGCCGCTCAAGGAGAAAGAACCCAGAAACCTAACATGCCAACAATAGAGTACGAATTTCTTTCTTTTTTTTTTTTTTTGAGATGGAGTCTCGCCCTGTCGCCCAGGCTGGAATGCAATGGTGTGATCTCGGCTCACTCCAACCTCTGCCGCCTAGGTTCAAGCGATTCTCCTGTCTCAGCCTCCGGAGTAGCTGAGATTACAGGTACCTGCCACCACACCCGGCTACTTTTTGTAGTTTTTAGTAGAGGTGGGTTTCACCATCTTGGCCAGGCTGGTCTTGAACTCCTGACCTTGTGATCCACCCACCTCGGCCTCCCAAAGTGCTGGGATTACAGGTGTGAGCCACCGCGCTGGCCTAGGGTAAGAATTTCCTACTAGTTGGACTTCTGGCCCCTCTCTCTCTCTGCAAACTGGTTGAATGACTGATAAAAGATTATAATAATTCATGACAATGCAAATTTTTATAAACCTTTTACATGTTTGGTAGCCTTCCCAGGATCACATTTCAGTTCTGAGGTTGTCTTTTTTTTTTTTTTTCTTTGGGACAGAGTCTCGCTCTATGGCCCAGGCTGGAGTGCAGTGGCATGATCTCGGCTCACTGCAACCTCCACCTTTCATTTTCAATACATCTCTGCTTTTGTTGCTTCATTTTTTCCTTGCTTTGTTTCTGCATTTTTGTCCAATTCTTTGCTCAGAATGCCAAGAACCTACACACCCTCCACCGGTAACACTTCCTTTTTTTTTGATATGGAGTTTCGCTCTTGTTGCCCAGGCTGGAGAGCACTGGCTTGATCTCAGCTCACTGTAACCTCCACTTCCTGGGTTCAAGTGATTCTCCTGCCCCAGCCTCCTGAGTAGCTGGGATTATAGTTGTATGCCACCATGCCTGGCTAATTTTTGCATTTTTAGTAGAGACGGGGTTTCGCCATGTTGGCCAGGCTGGTCTCAAACTCCTGACCTCAGGTGATCTGTCCACCTCGACCTCCCAAAGTGCTGTGATTACAGGCTTGAGCCACCACGCCTGGCCTAACACTTCTGTTAAGCCCACCTGGAGCCTACTACTGGTAGGCCCTCCCCAGTGACTTGGATAACCATCTCTTGCATTTCTTGCATTTCCTCTTCCCATCCTCTCTCACCCTGTCCTCCCTCTGTCCTCCCCTTTCTTCCTCAGATTCTCCATGTCAGAAACACCAAGGTGAGGTGGCCTCTGGCAGGCAGGGTTTGGAATGCACTTCCAGAATGTTCTTGGCAGGGAAAATGCCCTCCTTGAGATCTTGGTGGGGAAGAGAAATGTCAGTAACAGTGAGCTGGGAGGCAGGGGGAGGATCGATTTCCCCAAAGTCTGATGAGCCTTTTTCACAGAAATACCAGATAAGGAAGAGCAAAACTTCCACAGAACTAGAAAAACACACAGCCCAGGAACCCTGAGAGATGGCCAGTCCCAGCCCTCAATTTATAGATGAGGAAACGGGATCCAGATGGCAGTGACTTCCTCACAATCACAAGCTTGGCATTTGCAGAGCTAGTATTTGTTCCCATAGCTCTCTCACTTGCTTCTCAGCCCCACGCAGGTGGGGAAACTCCTAGGTCTTGGGGGCCTGGGGGGAGGTGTTTTAAATAAATTCCCAGGAGTGGTAAGGTTGGTCCAGAGAAGCAGAAGGGAACGTGAGAGTAGAGTCTTGGAGGAAGTGGAATGAACAGACAGCATTTGGAAGGGCTGCGGGGCAGGGAAAAGTATGTGTGCCCTGGCACGGGAGAAGGACCGTGAGATCCCTGCAGGAGGACATTGGGCCAGAGAGGCCAGCTGAGGAGTCACAGCAGGGAGGCTTGGAAGGGGAAGACCAGGGGTTTGCATTTTATATTTTTTCCTTTTTTTTTTTTTTCTTGAGACGGAGTCTTACTCTGCCTTCCAGGCTGGAGTGCAGTGGCGCAATCTCAGCTCACTGCAACCTCTGCCTCCCGGGTTCAAGTAATTCTCCTGCCTTATCCTCCTGAGTAGATGGGACTACAGGTGCTACCATGCCTGGCTAATTTTTGCATTTTTAGTAGAGACAGGGTTTCACCATGTTGGCCAGGCTGGTCTCAAACTCCTGACCTTGTGATCCGCCTGCCTCGGCCTCCCAAAGTGCTGGGATTACAGGCATGAGCCACCACACCTGGCCTGTAAACCTTTTTACACTTTCAGGTTGTTGTTCCATGAGAATGTCTTATCTATTTTTAAAATTAAGTACATAAAAACAATTTTAAAACACACATTTAAAAAAGCTAACGTACCAGGTCTTCTCGAGAGTTTGCATGTTATCTTCTGGGCATTAGAAATAAAATTTGTATGTAGTAGAACAAGCCTGAGATAATCCACCTAGCTTCAGATTCTTTTTTTTTTTTTTCCTTGAGACAGGATCTCTGTTGCCCAGGCTGGAGTGCAATGGCGCCATTTTGGCTCACTGTAGCCTCAACCTCCCAGGCTCAAGCGATCCTCCCATCTCAGCGTCTTGAGTATTGGGATGACAGGTACATGCCACCACACCTGGCTTTTTTTACGTTTTTAAGAGACAGAGTTAGGTCAGGCACAGTGGCTCACGCCTGCAATCCTAGCACTTTGGGAGGCTGAGGCAGGCGGATCATGAGGTCAAGAGATGGAGACCATCCAAGCCAACATGGTGAAACTGCATCTGTACTAAAAATACAAAAAATTAGCTAGATGTGGTGGCTCATGCATGTTGTCCCAGCTCCTTGGGAGGCTGAGGCAGGAGAATCGCTTGAACCTGGGAGGCAGAGGTTGCAGTGAGCCGAGATCGCACCACTGCATTCCAGCCTGGGCAACAGAGCTAGACTCCATCTCAGGGGGGGAAAAAAAAAGAGAGAGAGAGTGACAGGGTCTTGTTGTGTTGCCCAGGTTGGTCTTTTTATTTTGTTTTGAAATGGAGTCTCACTCTGCCGCCCAGGCTGGAGTGTGATGGTGCGATCTCGGCTCACTGCAGTCTCTGCCTTCTGGGTTCCAGTGATTCTCCTGCCTCAGCCTCCCCGGTAGCTGGAATTACAGGCATGTGCCACCACGCCCGGCTAATCTTTTTGTACTTTTAGTAGAGACAGGGTTTCACCATGTTGGCCAGGCTGGTCTTGAACTCCTGACCTCAAGTGATCCACACCACGGCCTCCCAAAGTGCTGGGATTACAGGCGTGAGCCGCCGTGCCCGGCCAGCAACAGCCATTCTGATGACGGTGTTGCTTACTATGAAAGAGCTCGTCTGTCTCTAAAATGGATTCATAGACCTTGTCTCTCAGGCGGATCCACGGGGACTGGATTAAGGGGCTGCGGGTGCTGTGCTGGCCCGCAGAGAGCTTGGGTTTTGTTTTCCCGCTGTTGTAGAAAGAAGACCCCTTGGCTGAGCCAATCTGAGCTGCTGAGTATTGCAAAAAGGGGAGATTATTTGGCTCAGGAAGGAATGGAAGACATTCCCACCCTCGGGGGGAGCTTAAGCACCCTCCCTACCAAAGACAGTATACAAGCCCTTTGCATTTCTAAGTTCCTAACCTTCCAGATAAGCCCTGAGGCCTCGGGTCAGAGAAAGGGGCAGAATGCATGCTTAATGTTTCTAGGGGATGAAAAGGAGAGTTCCCCCTGGGGGGAAGGGGCAGTGAGTGGGCACTGCAAACCCCCAGGGCACCAGTGGCTGAGCTCAGCACTGAGAGATGAAATTGCCGGCTGAGCCCCCATGCTTAGAAGGATCACGGTGGCCTGAACCAGAAACTGGGTGATATGAGGCAGCCACAGTGGATAGATACAGAAGACTGTCACCCAAGCAGTGCCACACAGCAGCTAGCAGCATGGCATTGGCGGCAGGGAAAACATAAACAGCGGCTTCTCTCTGTGATGCCTGTATCCATCCCCAGCATCCCTGATGACACAGCACTTCCTGAAGCAGCTGGTTTTAATTTAACTTGAAGAATGGAGATGGAGTATGATTTGCTGCCGAGTGAGTGGAAGAGTTTGTATTTGTCAGCAGAACTTAGAAGAGAGGGCTATGAGTCCCTGGTGAACACCTGGGGGATCAGGAGCAGGTTACATTCCCCAACTGGAACCAGGCACTCTTTGCCCTGTCCACTTCTGCTGGCTCTCAGCATCTCAGGCCTCTCGGGAAATTCAGAGACCCGACTATCCAGGAACAAACCAGACCTAGGCAAGCAGGAGGCCTCAGGGCAGGACTCGGACCCCAAAACACATGTCTGGCCCTAGAGCAAGGCTGATGGAAGAGGAGGGAGGGAGAGGCCGAGCAAGAGCAGAAGGAAATGAGCTGCACACGTCTGCAAAGGCTCAAAATGACTTTAGCATTGCCAAGACAACAAGAGGTTTAAATGTCCACAAATTATGTTTATCGTGCAAAAAACCCATTTCTTCCCACATTGGAGATGAGGAACAGCAAGCCATGATGTTGGGGGAGCCAACTGGAGTTCTGTACAGAGAAGGCTGGGCCCCGATTGGCTAACGCCTGTAATTCCAGCACTTTGGGAAGCTGAGGCAGGTGGATCACCTGAGGTCAGGAGTTTGAGACCATCCTGGCCAACATGGTGAAATATAAAATTTTTAGTCTGTACTAAAAATACAAAAATTAGCGGGGCATTGTGGTGCACACCTGTAATCCCAGCTATTCGGGAGTGTGATGCATGAGAATCACTTGCACCCAGGAGGCGGAGGTTACAGCGAGCCAAGATTGCACCATTGCACTCCACCCTGGGCGACAGAGTGAGACTTCATCTAGGGGGAAAAAAAAATGCTCTGTACAGAGAAGCTAGAGACTTCTTGTCTCTGAGCCTCAGTTTTCCCATCCATAAAATGAGGATTATAACATTTGCCAGATAGGATTGTTGCGGGGAATTAAAATAAATGGAATATACAAGCAGTTTAGCATCATTGTCCTCATTATGACTTAAGGAGTGAGCATGTTGCTCTGTGCGGGCCTTTTTTTTCTGCATGACCTCATTCAGTCCTCACTATGGTCCTACTAGACAGATGGCAGAGCTGGAACCCAGAGAGGTAGAGTGATTTTCCCAGGGTTGTTCAGCTTTACAGTGGCAGAGCCTGACCTGAAACCCAGGGAGTGTGACCCCAGCTTTCAGGCTCTGGGTCTCTCCCTCTACTTCTTCTTTAAATAATACTAATAATTGTTATTATTCTTTTAGAGACAGGGTCTCCTGCTCTCAAGTGATCCTCCCGCCTAAGTGCTGGGATTACAGACACGACCACTGCACCCGGCTCTCCTGGGGCTTCTGATCCACAGCAGGTTGTTATCCATGCTCAGTGTAAGGTTGAAATCTATAGTGGGAATACAAAGACAGGAAGCGTCATTCTAAGAAGGGTTCTTGGATGGGGGCAAGATTTGAGCTAAAATTTTCCAAGGAAAAGCAGGATATTAGGAGGAGGAAAGTGGGACAGAGGGAAGGCCTTGCTAGGCAGCAGCTACAGTTGGAACAAAGTCGGGGCAGTGGAGACACAGGAGGCGTACTGAAGAGTCGCAGGAAGATTCAGCCTACCGCTGAAGCCTCCACGGCAGAGAAGTGAGCAGGGGCTTCCCAATTGGAGCTGTTTCTTTACAAAAAGGAGCTGTCATTTTTCTTTTCTTTCTTTTGTTTTTTTTTTTTTGGCTGGGGGGACGGAGGCTTACTCTGTCACCCAGGCAGGAGTGCAATGGCGTGGTCTCGGCTCACTGCAAGCTCCGCCTCCTGGGTTCAGGCGATTCTCCCGCCTCAGCCTCCCAAGTAGCTGGGACTACAGGCACATGCCACCATGACCGGCTAAATTTTGTATTTTTAGTAGAGATGGGTTTCACTATGTTGACCAGGCTGGTCTTGAACTCCTGACCTTGTCATCCTCCTGCCTTGGCCTCCCAAAATGCTGGGGTTACAGGAGTGAGCCACCGTGCCCGGCCTTGGAGCTGTCATTTTTCTTCCAGGTCCCTTCACAAATCCATCAGACTGAAGTGCCATGTGGGCAAGGACTGGCTGGGTATCCTCTGCTGTTGCAGCCCCAGTGCCTAGCACAGTGTCTGGACCATGGTAGGCACTAGACATTTGCTGAATGAATGGAAATGGGAGGGTATGTATTCTCGTCCATTTCTTATTTTTGACAGACTTACTCCTCTGTGACCGTACAACCTCGTCTCTCCCTGCAAATAAATCAGACTGAAAGTGGAGTGGGGGTGGGAATTAGGGGAGGGATATGATGGAAACCAGCCCCACTGACAAGCATTTATCTCAAGATACTGAAGCCACAGCCAAATCCCTTTCCCAGCACCTGTTCACTAGGGTGCATTGGGAGCCAATTCTCCAATGGTTTTTCAAGTCTTACAAGCAGAGCCACTGACTGCCTTTTGTTCTGGACTACCTTTCCATGCAAATAGCCTTGGAAGGCAGAGGCTACGGCTCTCTGAATTAAAGGGCAAGCATGCTTACTGCCCTTATAAAAGATTATAAAAGATTTAGGTTCTTCAAATCAGTGTCAGTCTCTTGTAATGCAACTCACTGTGGGTGAACTCATACAGCTGAACTCATCTGTGTCACCCACGTCGAGTTGCCAGTTAAAATACAAGACTTCCCCTTCAATTTGAATTTCAGATAAATAAAGAATACTTTTTTTAGGAATACTTTTTTAGTATATGCACATCCCATGCAATATTTGGGACATACTAAAAATGTATTCATTGTTAATCTAAAATTCAAATCCAACTGGGTGCTCTATATTTCTGTTTTCTAAATCTGGCAGCCCTACTCCCGTGGGACTTGGGGGTAAGAGGAACTAATGCAAATATGTTGATGATTATTCTGCTTCTCATGCTGTGAGGAATAAAATCTTTTGTCTCTGACCCAGGAATCTTGTGTGTTCTGTTAGCACTCAAGTTAGCTACCATGTAGGGTAAAATCTTATGCTCTCCACAGTTCTTAATAGATATCCCCAACCTAAGCTTGGAGCCTGGCATAGATTTGGCTGTGAAACATATCTGTAGGATGAATGGTTGTCAATCCACAGGAACTGCCGCCAAGTACACAGAATTCCTCAGAGATTGGGAATTTGTTACTGGTGCTTTGTGCGCAACTTTACATCTCACTAACGCATTGTTGTTACCATGATTACCATAACTATGTCGTGCTTCATAGCTTCCAAAGAGCATTCCATGCATTTCCTCATTCAGTTTCCCAATGACTTGCTGAAATATGTGTGATTACTCTTACTTTAGGAATTAGAAATTGAAGTTCAGGGTCAAGTGTGTGTTTTTTTTTTTTTTTTTTTTGAAACAGAGTCTCGCTCTATTGCCTAGGCTGGAGTGCCATGGTACAATCTCAGCTCACTGCAACCTCCGCCTCCCGGGTTCAAGCGATTCTCCTGCCTCAGCCTTCTGAGTAGCTGGGAATACAGGCGTGTACTACCATGCCTGGCTAATATTTGTATTTTTTAGTAGAGACGGAGTTTCTCCATGTTGGTCAGGCTGGTCTCGAACTCCCGACCTCAGGTCATCTGCCCACCTTGGCCTCCCGAGTGGTGGGAATACAGGTGTGAGCCACCGCGCCCAGACTTTTTTTTTTTTTTTTTGAGGTGGAGTTTTGCTCTTGTCACCCAGGCTGGAGTGCAGTGGCGTGATCTTGGCTCACTCAACCTCTGCCTCTCAGGTTCAAACAATTCTCCTGCCTCAGCCTCTCAAGTAGCCAGAATTACAGGTGCCTGCCACCACGCCCAGCTAATTTTTGTATTTTTAGTAGAGACAGCATTTCACCATGATGGCCAGGCTGGTCTCCAACTACCAACCTCAGGCAATCTGCCTGCCTTGGCCTACCAAAGGATTACAGGCGTGAGCCATGGCGCCCATTCCTCCCCCCCGCTTTTTTTTTTTTTAAGTAAAGACTCATTAAGACATTTTGGAAAATGCTTAGAGGCAAAACATTACTTGAAATTTATTATTTTTTCCTATTTTTAGCAAAATGACGCCTTGATTTTTGGCACAGGAAATGAAAAAGAACACCATGAAGGCCACCACACTGCGCAATTCCAGAGGATGTTGCAGGACTAGCAGGGATCCCAGTGGGCACCATTCACTGTGCTCCATGTACTCTAAGTCAACAGTGCCTCCTGGAGTTGTGCAAGGTAGTAGCCTTGGCAGCATTGATTACCTAAAAAGAGGTGTTGAAACAGAGCTGCTTTTCTCCTTGTCTCTGGGGCCTTTCGCATATTTCCCATAAAGCCTTTTTTTTTTTTTTTGGTGAGACAGAGTCTCACTCTGTCACCTGGGCTGGAGTGCAATGGCATGATCTCGGCTTACTGCAACCTCCACTTCCCAAATTCAAGCGATTCTCCTGCCTCAGCCTCCCAAGTAGCTGAGAGTACAGGCATCCACCACCATGCCTGGCTACTTCTTGTAATTTTAATAGAGACAGGGTTTCACCATGTTGGCCAGGCTGGTCTCAAACTCCTGGCTTCAAATGATCTGCCTGCCTCGGCCTCTCAAAATGCTGGGATTACAGGTGTGAGCCACCGCACCCGCGCCAGGCCCCATAAAGCATGGAAGGCAAAATTTTCCAATGGCAGACAACAGTGAAACCACATTTAGCCTCTTGAGCCAGAGGAAATGCAGTGGAGGCCAAACTCCCCCACCATGTAAAGAGGGGAGGGAGCATTATCTGCCGTAAGAGCTAGCCTCAGGATGCAGCGGAAGCAGCTGCTGACTGAGTTTGACATACAGTGAGCCAGGCGGGCCCTGATGCCCTTATCTGCTCTCCTGCCAGCTCTTCCAGGGCCTGAAAACACCAACCCCTTCAGCCTGTGGATGCTTTCCAGCCTGCAAGCCTCCCAAGAAAATGTAATTACCCCTCACCCCCAAAGAAAGACCCCCTTGGATCGCACTGTCCCTAAGTACTCAAGGGTGATATTAGTCAAGGTATGGCCGGAGGATATAATACCTGGGACGTTAGCAAATGTTGCAAGAAAAAAACGGTTTCATGCTTATGTAAGTTCAGACAATCTGCATCCTGCACATTCTCTGAAGAGAGTCACAGTGCATGCTAAAGTGCTGAGAAGTCCCGGGGAACCAAGACTTTGACTTGTTAGAGCACAGAGTGTCTATTTATATCCACCCAGCATGGGAAATGCTGGGCATACGAGATCTGGTCAACAACTCATTAAGAACCAGGCTTGCGGCCAGGCGCAAAGGCTCATGCTTGTAATCCCAGCACTTTGGGAGGCCAAGGTGGGCAGATCACAAGGTCAGGAGATCAAGACCAACCTGGCTAACACGGTGAAACTCCCTCTCTACTAAAAATACAAAAAATTAGCCGGGCATGGTGGCGGGCGCCTGTAGTCAGCTACTCGGGAGGCTGAGTCAGGAGAATGGCATGAACCCGGGAGGCAGAGCTTGCAGTGAGCTGAGATTGTGCCACTGTACTCCAGCCTGGGTGACAGGGCGAGATTTCATCTCAAAAAAAAAAAAAAACAAAAAAACCAGGTTTGCAGGGATGGACCACGGGGGCAAGACAGATGTTCTGTAAAGTACATAACCACGTGGTTCAGATGTCAGGCAGGCATGAGTTCAAGTTTTGCCACTGTGATTTAGAACTATACAGTCTTGAGCAGGTGACTGAATTTCCCTGACCTCAAATTTCTTTTTTCTTTTTTTTTTTTTTTGAGATGGAGTCTCCCTTTGTCACCCAGGCTGGAGTGCAGTGGCATGATCTTGGCTTACTGCAACCTCCCCGTCCTGGGTTCAAACGATTCTCCTGCCTCACCCTCCCCAAGTAGCTGGGACTACAGGTATGCACCACCATGCCCAGCTTATTTATTTATTTATTTATTTTGCATTTTTAGTAGAGATGAGGTTTCACCATGTTGGCCAGGCTGATCTCGAATTCTTGACCTCAGATGATCCGCCTGTCTTGGCCTCCCAAAGTGCTGGGATTACAGGCATGAGCCACTGCTTGTGGCCAAGTTATTCTTTACTTTCAGCTGCTACAACATCTTCTAATTTCATCTATATTTTCCCCGTTCCAATCCTGGAATCAACCATTTCTTCGAGAAAATGGAGGAGAAATTCTATGGAGTCCTTATTTCTTTTATTAGGGAACAGTATTTGAAAGTAAAATCTGGGTGCAGAATGTCCTCATTGTTGTTGAGGTGTCATGGATTCTAGTCCCTCTCCACAGACAGAGCTAGGGACTGTGTTTCTGTGTACTCATATGCCAGTTGTGATGGTTACCTTCATGTGTTAACTTAACTGGGCCAGAGATGTGTGGTCATACATTATTCTGGATGTTTCTATGAGGGTGTTTTTGGATGAGATTAACATTTAAATTAAGCCAGGTGCAGTGGCTCTTGCCACCGGGCAGATCACCTATAGTCAGGAGTTCGAGACCAGCCTGGTCAACATGGTGAAAACCCATCTCTTCTAAAAAATACAAAAATTAGCTAGGCCTGGTGGCGCCTGCCTGTAGTCCCAGCTACCTGGGAGGCTGAGGCAGGAGAGTCGCTTGAACCCAAGAGGTGGAGATTGCAGTGAGCCAAGATCATGCCACTGCACTACAGCATGGGTGACAGAGTGAGACTCCATCTCAAAAAAAAAAAACTTTAAATTAGTGGACTTGAGTAAAGCAGATTGGCCTCCATCATGCGAGTGGGCCTCGCCCATCAGTTGAAGGCCTGAACAGAGAAAAATGGCCCACGAGCAGGAGGGAATTCTGCAACAGATGCCTTTGGATGTGAACTGCAGCATCGGGCCCTGGGTCTTAGTCTGCCAGTCTACTCTCAGATTTTAGACTTGCCAGCCTCCATAATCGCATGAGCCAATTCCTTAAAATAAATATATTTCCCTCTATATATACATCCTACTGGTTCTTTTTCTGTGGAGAACTCTGACTAATGCACACACACACATTTCTCTTTTTTTTTTGTATATGCATATGTATATTGATATGGTTTGGATCTGTGTCCCTACTAGCATTAGTCCGTTTTCATGCTGCTGATGAGACATACCAGAGACTGGGCAATTTACAAAAGAAGGAGGTCTAATTGGACTTACAGTTCCACGTGGCTGGGGAAGGTCTCACAATCATGGTGGGAGGAGAAAGGCACTTCCTTACATGGCAGCAGCAAGAGAGAATGAGGAAGATGCAAAAGCGGAAACCCCTGATAAAACCATCAGATCTCGTGAGACTTATTCACTACCATGAGAACAGTATGGGGGAAACTGCCCCCATGGTACAAATTATCTCCCACTAGGTCCTTCCTACAACATGTGGGAATTATGGGAGTACAATTCAAGATGAGATTTGGGTGGGGACACAGAGCCAAACCATATCACCACTCAAATCTCATAGTCAACAGTAATCCCCGGTGTTGGAGGTGGGGCCTGGTGGGAAGTGATTGAATCATGGGGGTGGTTTCTCATGGTTTAACACCATCCCCCTTGGTGCTGTCATGGTGATAGTGAGTTCTCATGATATCTAGTTGTTTTTTTGTTTTTGTTTTTGTTTTTGTTTTTGTTTTGAGACGGAGTCTTGCTCTATCACCCAGGCTGGAGTGCAGTGGCGTGATCTTGGCTCACTGCAACCTCCACCTCCCAAGTTCAAGCAATTCTCCTCCCTCAGCTTCTCAAGTAGCTGGGATTACAGGTGCATGCCACCGCGCCCAGCTAATTTTTGTATTTTTAGTAGAGACAGGGTTTCACCATGTTGGCCAGGCTGGTCTTGAACTCTGACCTTGTGATCCACCCACCTCGGCCTCCGAAAGTGCTGGGACTACAGGCATGAGCCACCTGCCCAGCCTGTTTTTGTTTTTTTGTGAGACGGAGTCTCGCTCTGTCACCCAGGCTGGAGTGCAATAGTGTGATCTCAACTTACTGCACCCTCCACCTCCATGGTTCAAGCGATTCTCCTGCCTTAGCCTCTTGAGTAGCTGGGATTACAGGCACCTGCCACCATGCCCGGTCAATTTTTGTATTTTTGGTAGAGAACAGGGTTTCTCCATGTTGGTCAGGCTGGTCTCGAACTCCTGACCTTGTGATCTGCCCACATCGGCCTCCCAAAGTACTGGGATTACAGGTGTGAGCCACCGCACCCAGCCTGATATCTGGTTATTTAAAAGTGTGTGGGCCAGGTGTGGTGGCTCACGCCTGTAGTCCCGGAATTTTGGGAGGCCAAGACAGGTGAATTGCTTGAGCTCAGTAGTTTGAGACTAGCTTGAGCAACAGGGTAAAACTCCACCTCTACCAAAAATACAAAAAATTAGCTGGGTATGGTGGTATGCACCTGTGGTCTCAGCTACTCAGGAGGCTGAGGCAGGATCACTTGAGCCCAGGAGGTGGAGGTTGCAGTGAGCCAAGATTGTGCCACTGCACTCCAGCCTGGACAACACAGTGAGACCTTGTCTCAATAAATAAACAAACAAATAAATAAATAAATAATAAATAAAAGTATGTGGCATCTCCCCCCACCATCTCTTGGTCCTGCTCCTGCCATGTTAAAAGGCCCATTCCCACTTTGCCCTCCACCATGAGTAAAAGCTGCTTTGCCTTTTGCCATGAATAAAAGTTTCCTAAGGCCTCCCTAGAAGCAGATGCTGCCGTGCTTCCTGTACAGCCTGTGGAACCGTAAGCCAGTTGAACTTCCTTTCTTATAAGTTATCCAGACTCAGGTATTTCTTTATAGCATTGCAAGAACAGACTAATACATATGTATTATATATTATAGTATATCTACATAGTCGATCTGGTACCAGATTTTGGAGGCAACATATTTCTCACTTGGGTGTGTTACTCTGGCCCATCTATTGAGTGACTTAAAAAGCTGCTAGTTTTGAGTGGGACCCAGAACAGGAGAAGACTCTGCAACAGGTAGGTATGTGAGGACAGTGGGGACGAAGGGCCATGGAGGGGAAAAGAGATAAGGGGAAAGTGACACTTCTCTGTGCAAGCAGCTCTACCACTTCGGCCGTATGATTCAACAGATCCAATGGTTCTTGAGGTGTCAGTGGCAAGATGAGTGCTGTTTGGAGCCTTTGGCCAACCTCTATAGGCGAATTGCAGCACAGGCCCTTAGGATTTTGGAGCCAGGCCTTGCCATCATCTGCACATAACTACTCTCCTTTTGAGAGACAGCTCTTGGCCTGCGGCTGGACTTTGTAGTAGCTGGATGCTTGACCATGGGCCACCAAGTTATCACGTGACTCGGTGGGCATTATCTGACCCACCAAGCTGTAAAGTTGGGCATACACAGCAGCACTCCGTCATCAAATGGAAGTGGTGGATACATGACAGGGCTCAAGCAGGTCTTAAAGGCACAAGTAAGTTGCATGAGGAAGTGGCCCAAATTCCCATGGTCCCCATTCCTGCTACCCTTCCTTGGCTCTTTCAGCCTGCACCTATGGCTCATGGGGAGTTTCCTATATTCAGCTGACAAAAGAAGAGAAGAGTAGGACCAGGTTTACAGATAGTTTGGCCCAATATGCAGGCATCAATCACAAGTGGACGCTGCAGCACTACAGCCCCTCTCTGGGACACCCTGAAGGACAGTGGTGAAGGGAAATCCTCTCAGTGTTCAAGACTTTGGGCAGTGGGCCTGGTTGTGCACTTTGCTTTGAAAGGAGAAATGGTCAGATGTGTGACTGTAAACCAATTCATGAGCTGGAGCCAATGGTTTGGCAGATGGTCCGGAACTTGGAAGAAACATGGTTGGAACATCAGTGACAAAGAAATTTGAGGAAGAGTTATGTGGACGGACCTCTCTGAGTGGGGAAAGGTGTGAAAATATTTGTGCCCCATGTGAGGTCACACCAAAGGGTGACCTCAGCAAGGAGGAGTTTTAATATTCAAGAGGATAGGATGGCCCATTCTGTGGATATCAGTCGACCTCTTTCCCCAGCCATCCCTGTCATCGCCCAATGGGCTCATGAACAAAGTGGTCATGGTGGCACTGATGGAGGTTATCCATGGGTTCGGCAGCTTGAACTCTCACTCATCAGAGTTGACCTGGCTACTGCCACCTCTGAGTGTCCAGTCTGCCAGCAGCAGAGACCAACACTGAGTCCCTGCAATGGCACAACTCCCCAGGGTGATCAGCCAGCTACCTGATGGCAGTTAATTACATTGGTCCTCTCCCATCATGGAAGGGGCAGCATTCTGTCCTTACTGGACCAGACACTCTGGATATGAATTTGGACTTATGGAATGCCTTATCCATCATCAATCATAATATTCCACATACATTGCTTCTTCTTTTTTTGAGACAGGGTCTCACTCTGTTGCCCAGCTGGAGTGCAATGGCATGATCATGGCTTACTACAGCCTTGAACTCTTGGCCCCAAACAATCCTCCTGCCTCAGCCTCCTAAAGTGTTGGGATTACAGGCATGACCCACCATATCCAGCCTGTTTCTGATGAGGGAACACACTTCACAGCCAGAAAAGTGCAGCAATGAGCCCATGCTCATGAAATTCACTGGTCTTACCATGTTTCCCATCATCCTGAAGCATCTGGCTTGACAGAATGGTGGCGTGGTTTTTTGTAGACTCAGTTACAGTGCCAGCTAGATGACAATAGGGCTGGGACAAGGGTCTTGAGAAGGCTGCCTAAGCACTGAATCAGCATCTGATATTTATACAGTATTGTTTTCCCCAAGCTAGTGTTACAGTCTCACCAATGCACCATAATGTACCAGTCTCTCATTGTTTGAGGTATCATCTGGAGTTCTTTGCCTCGTGACCATGAAAATTAAGATGTGTGTACACCAAGGGTGAGATTGGAATGAAAGTTTAATAAGCAAAAGAAGAAAACTCTCCGCTGTGGAGAGGGGGCCCAAAAGAGGGTTGCCATTTTTACAGTTGAATACAAAGGCTTCTATAGGAAACTGATGAGGGCTGGACATCTCATTTGCCTAAGGTGCGAATTTCTACTAGCTCCACCCCATGCTCCTAATGTGCATGCGGGCCTTTAACTTGAGTTACTCCATATTGCTTTGTTTCCCTTACTGCGCCTGTGTCAGGGGATGGAATTTTCCATTGCAGGTATGTCTAGGCAAGTTACCTGTGTAGGCTTTCTTATCTGTGCATCTGTGGGCATGTCTTAGGCAAGCCCCCATGCAAGTTCTCTTGTCTGTGTCTGCAGCTTGATTTTTCTTTTCTTTTTTTGTATTAAAAAAATGTATTTACTTAGAAGCATTCAGAATGTCAACAAAACAGCTGCAACTTTTTTTTTTTGCAATTACAGAGTGGTATTCTGTTAACAGAACAATTATTTTGTATAAGCTGCATCAGAGACAACTGAAGATGAAAAAACTACCATCCCCATATATAACTAATTTGTGCTGTGCACCAACAAGAACCTGCTTTAAATTTCCATGCCAATTTACAACCCCCATACTGTACCAGGCAAGGTTAGTGGCTATTGAAAATACCACCAGGACAGGGCTATCTAAAGACACATTTGGTAGTGTGTTAACCATACAAAAAAAGACACTATACAGTTTAAAAACAAATCTTACAAAGCCTTACATTTCAATTTTTTTCTTTAAAAGGAGTGAGTTGTGTACAGGGGGGTTAAATGCTTTATAGACAAGAAAAGAAACTGCGCTAGAACCAACTTATTCATCATCATCATCTTGTTCTTCATCTTCATCTTCTTCATCTTCCTCCTCCTCATCCTCTTCGTCTTCCTCATCTTCCTCCTCTTCCTTCTTTTTCTTGCTTTTTTCAGCCTTGACAACTCCCTTTTTTGCTGCATCAGGCTTTCCTTTAGCTTGATATGCAGCAGTATCCTTTTCATATTTTTCCTTCAGCTTTGCAGCCTTCTTTTCAGAAGGCTGCTTGCCATCTGCAGCAATGTCATTCCACATCTCTTCCAGTTTCTTTGCAACATCACCAATGGACAGGCCAGGATGTTCTCCTTTGATTTTTGGGCAATACTCAGAGCAGAACAGGAAAAGGGTCAAAGGAAGCCTCTTGGTTGCATTGGGATACTTGAACTTCTTTTTTATCTCCCCTTTAGGAGGGATGTAGGTTTTCATTTCTCTTTCATAATGGGCGTTGTCCACCTTTGCCATATCTTCAAATTTTCCTTTCTGTTTAGCAGACATGGTCTTCCACCTCTCTGAGCACTTCTTAGAAAACTGTGAGAAGTTGACTGAAGCATCTGGGTGCTTCTCTTATGTTTCTCCAGACAAGTTTGCACAAAAAAATGCAAGTGAGAGCCCATCTGGCTCTCACTTGCCCCGGCACTGTCTCTATGGAGCTCAATGTACTGCAATGGCTGTGCAGCTTCGTTTTTCAGGCTGTTCTTTTGTTTGAAAGAATTTAACTGAGAATCCACCCTAACTGCCTGCCTCACCAGTTTCTTCCTTTCTCCTCTCTCATTCCCCCTCCTCAGGAGTGAAGACCATAACTGCTATTAGGGAAGTGGGGAGATGATCCTTCTAGCTACTTTCTACTGGAGAGGGGGATTGTGTGGGGAACAGCTGGTAGGGTTCCTACTGAGGTCAGTCTAAGAGTCCTTGGAAGAAAGGTGCATCCATGTGTGGTTTCATTTGCATCACTATTTGGAGCTTGATAGCCTTTAGGAAAGAAGAAACAATTTGGATTATTAGAGGACATGTATTAAAACAAAGCAAAGGGGTGGGGGTAAGGACAGCCAAAAATCCCAAGGCTGCCAACATGCCCAGATAACTGGTAGCTATATTTCTGCCTGCTAAGATTTGGATACATGGGGTTTGGCTTTGGTTAACTTCTTTGGTTCTATTTTCCAAAACAAAGAAAACTCTGGGTTATGGGAACTCTATTTACTCCCATCACCTAGCAGGATTTGCAGGATAATTGCTCAGAACTGGAATACTGATCTAGATTTTTGCATTATCCATTTCTTTTTTTTTTTCTGAGCTGCAGCCAGAGATTGCTAGTTGGTTTACAGGAATAAGCAGGGTTAGTCTAAAATGTAGGCAAGAACTAAAAACAACCAAGGAGATTAGAATTTAATGACAAGTGTATAAGTTTTGAAATATAATTTGTCTCTCTCTGGTCCTCATTTTTTTAAAAACAAATCATGATAGGACTGAGTTGTTTGCAAAATAAATGTTAGTTTTTTTTGTTGTTTTTTTTGAGATGGAGTCTCGCTCTGCAATTCTCCTGCCTCAGCCTCCCGAGTAGCTGGGATTACAGGTGCCTGCCATAACGCCTGGCTAATTTTTGTATTTTTAGTAGAGATGGAGTTTCACCATTTTGGCCAGGCTGGTTTCAAACTCCTGACCTCAAGTGATCCACCTGCCTTGGCCTCCCAAACTGCTGGGATTACAGGCGTGAGTCACCATGCCCAGCCAAACTTTAGTTTTATACTTGGCCTGATTATTTGGATAAAGTGCAACAGGAATAATTGTTTTTATATAGGCTTTTAAAATTGGCTTTGATAGAACTCTGTTCCATAAGAAATCTGAGATAGGAGTTTTTAAAGCCACGCCTAGCCATGGGTTTGTACCCTCAAATACATATGAATTGGGTGAATTCCTCTCTTCTTATAGTTCCAAAAATATGGGGTTCCTAGACCTGTGAGAAAGTGACAATCTCTACTCACCACAGCTTAGGAACCCTGTATGGGGATGGTATAGACAAGGTATGAGGCCAGTTTTCCCAAGGGGCTCTTATTGTCACTGTAAGTCAAGCTTGATTTACAAGGGAAGCATACCCTTCCAGTCAAAGCCAGTAAAACAACTAATTTCTCCAATTGCGTCCTGTTGCAAAATGAAATGGATTCTTATTGCACTGATGCAAACAACTATATTGCCGTAAGTTAAGAGTACTCACAAATAGTTTCCAAATTTTGGAGAAGTCAGGTAGAAAGAAACAAACATGCTCCAAATTTTGTTTACAAGACTATACCTTACCTAATTATTAAAGGCTGTACATAGCTTGTTTCCTTGACTCTGAAAAACAAAACAAGGATCAGTAACTTTTTTTTTGAGACAGAGTCTTGCTCTGTCACCCAGGCTGAAGTGCAGTGGCATTATCCTGGCTCACTGCAACCTCCGCCTCCCAGGTTCAAGCAATTTTCCTGCCTCAGCCTCCCGAGTAGCTGGGACTACAGGGGCCTGCCACTACTCCTGGCTAATTTTTGTATTTTTAGTAGAGATCGTGTTTCACCACGTTGGCCAGGCTGGTCTCAAACTCCTGACCTCAAGTGACCCAACTGCCTTGGACTCTCAAAGTGCTGAGATTATAGGTATGAGCTGCTGTGCCTGGCCAAGGATCAGCAATGTTTTAAGCAAAAAGGTTAAAAAAATTGCTTCAGTTTTCTATTAGTTCAGTCCATTCTGTTAACTCTTGGTTTGCTTGCCATTTATGAATATTTCAGCTCTTCATGAGTCCTGTACATTTTTCCTTTATTCCAATGTCATAATCTCCAAAGTTATTAGAAACTTATATTTGAGAGCACCTGTCAAAGTCCTATAGCTGATTATAAACCATCTTTTGAAGAGGATTAAAACAAGACAACAATTGTCTGTGAATGACAAAATGTCTAGGGTAGTTACAGTCAGTAACACGAGGGCTGGGCACAGTGGCTCATGCCTGTAATCTCAGTACTTTGGGAAGCCAAGGTGAATAGATCACTTGAGGTCAGGAGTTCAAGACCAATCTGGCCAACATGTTGAAGCCCTGTCTCTACTAAAAATACAAAAAAATTAGCTGGGCATGGTGGCACATACCTGCCGTCCCAGCTACTCAGGAGGCTGAGGCATGAGAATTGATTAAACCTGGGAGGTGGACGTTGCAGTGAGCCGAGATCATGCCTCTGCACTCCAGCCTGGATGACAGAGCTAGACTGTCTCAAATAACAACAACAATGACAAGACACAATTGACAAAGAAATTTGGTAATTTCTGTGGTTTACAATAACTTAACATAATAACCTTAATTATGATTGATAGCATATACTCAGACATTAGAATTTTAGAAATTCCATACATATGTTAATATTATTCACTAAAATATAAACTGAAGAAGATTAAACACCATTTTGGCAATCCCACTTACCTAAACATCCCAAATAATCCTGTTTACCTCTCTTCTGGATGCTTCAGAGGCCCTCTGTAGCATCTGAAAGCTAGCAGTTAGTGCTGGGGATAGGCCCCAAATATGGCCATAAACTGGCCCTAAAACAGGCCATAAACAAAATCTCTGCAGCATTGTGACATGTTCATGATGACCATGACACCCATGTTGAAGTTTGTGGGTTTACTGGAATGAGGGCAAGGAACACCTGGCCCACCCAGGGCAGAAAACCTCTTAAAGGCCTTCCTAAGCCACAAACAATAGCATGAGCGATCTATGCCTTAAGGATATGTTCCTGCTGCAGATAACTAGCCAGAGCCCATCCCTTTGTTTCGGCCCATCCCTTTGTTTCCTGTAAGGAATACTTTTAGTTAATCTATAATCTATAGAAATAATGCTTATCACTGGCTTGCTGTCAATAAATATGTTGGTAAATCTCTGTTTGGGGCTCTCAGCTCTGAAGGCTGTGAGTCCCCTGATTTCCCACTCCACATGCTATATTTCTGTGTGTGTGTCTTTAATTCCTCTAGTGCCACTGGGTTAGGATCTCCCCAACCGAGCTGGTCTCGGCAGGTTAGGAAAGACAATTTTGAATCTGAAGTTTGATTTAGGGAAGCCTGTTAAACATTAGAGGTTTAAAACACTTGATATTGTAAAATACAATTCCAGATTAACATAAATTATTTATTTTGCCAAAAAGATGACTCAAAAAATTTAAAACAAGGCAAAAACCTTTACTCATTAAGAGGGAAAACTTAGCTTTTCAACAGTTTGTCTCCTTTCCCCTCTTTCCTCTCCTTAGCAGTCTATCTGGAAGGCAAATGAAAATCTTTCATTATTCTTCACTACTACATAAAAATCTTGTACAAGGGAGAGAAAGCCAAATTTTACCCTTATGTTGCCTTCAAAACAATCTTTTATTCCTAGGCAAGATTTATATTTCCACGCCTTTTTATAGTTGTTTACTACAAACACATTTTACTTTTCTTACACACTTTGCATGTAAATCTATTTCCAGTAGTCTCATTTACATGTTATAATGGTAACTCTTAGCAATTTTAACTTTAACGTAAAACCCTGGTAAGTTGTTTTAGTTATGTACTAGGAACAGATGAAGTCTGACTTTTTCCAGCACAGTTAGGGGTGTGGTTGATTTCGTATGTCCCCAGGCCTTACTAAGTTGTAAAGCAGGCAGTTTACAATCTTTAAACATTTAGCAAACCTATATCTAACTTACATTATTTACAGCACCTATTTACATTCTACCAATTATCTTTAAAACTATTTTTTATTTCTTAAAGATTAAAGTCACTTGAACTAAAAGGCATTGTATAGTGTTTATCTTTTCTTTCTGTGTATCTGTGAGTGTTTCCAGCAGAGATTGGTGTGTTCGTTGCTGGACTGAGTGGGGAAGACTTCTCAGGTTCCATAACCATGTGAGCCAGTTCCCCTAATAAATCCCCTTTCATCTATCTGTCTCTGTCTATCTGTCTATCTATCTGTCTGTCTATCTATCTATCTATCTATTTATCTATCTATTCTATCTAGCTGATATGATTTGGCTGTGTCCCCACCCAAACCTCAACTTGAATTCCCACATATCATGGGAGGGATGTGGTGGGACGTAATTGAATCATGGGGACAGGTCTTTCCTGTGCTGCTCTCATGATAGTGAATATATATCACAAGATCTGATTTTTTTTTCTTTGAGATGGAGTTTTGCTCATTTGCCCAGGCTGGAGTGCAGTGGCATGATCTCAGCTCACTGCAACCTCTGCTTTCCAGTTTCAAGCCATTCTCCTGCCTCAGCCTCCTGAGTAGCTGGGATTACAGGCACCCACCACCATGCTCAGCTAATTTTTGCATTTTTAGTAGAGATGGGGTTTCACCATGTTGGCCAGGCTGGTCTCAAACTCCTGACCGCGTGATCTGCCTGCCTTGGCCTCCCAAAGTGCTGGGATTACAGGCGTGAGCCACGGTGCCCAGCCCTAGATCTGATGGCTTTATAAGGTGGAGTTTCCCTGCACAAGCTCTCTCTTTGCCTGCTGTCATCCACCTAAAATGTGACTTGCTCCTCCTTGCCTTCCACCATGAATTGTGAGGCCTCTCCAGCCATGTGGAACTCTAAGTCCAATAAACCTCTTTCTTTTGTAAATTGCCCAGTTTTGGGTATGTCTTTAGCAGCAGCATGAAAATGGACTAATAAAATTAAAAAATTAATTTAAATGGACTAATAAAAAAAAAATTTTTTTATTTCCATAGGTTTTTGGGGAACAGGTGATATTTGGTTGCACAATAAGTTCTTTTGTGGTGATTCATGAGATTTTGGTGCACCCGTCACCCAAGCAGTATACACTGAACCCAATTTGTAGTCTTTTATCTGTCACCTCCTTCCCACCCTTTCCCCTTGAGTCCCCAAAGTCTATTGTGTCATTCTTAAGCTTTGCATCCTCATAGTTTAGTTTCCACTTATGAGTGAGAATTTTTTTTTTTTTTTTTTTGAGATGGAGTCTCTCTCTCACCCAGGCTGGAGTGCAGTGGCACGATCTCTGCTCACTGTAACCTCTGCCTCCTGGGTTTAAGCGATTCTCCTGCCTCAGCCATCCGAGCAGCTTGGATTACAGGCGCCCACCACCACACCCAGCTAATTTTTGTATTTTTAGTAGAGACGGGGTTCACCATGTTGGCCAGGCTGGTCTTGAACTCCTGACCTCAAGTGATTCACCCACCTTGGCCTCCCAAAGTGCTGGGATTACAGGCATGGGCCACCACACCTGGCTGAGTGAGAATTTTTTTTTTTAATTACTTGAGGTCAGGAGTTCTAGACCAGCCTGGCCAACATGGTGAAACCCAGTCTCTACTAAAAATATAAAAATTAGCCAGGTGTGGTAGCAGGTGCCTGTCATCCCAGCTATTTGGGAGGCTGAGGCAGGAGAATTGCTTGAACCCCAAGGCAGAGGCTGCAGTGAACCGAAATCATGCCACTGAATTCCAGCCTGGGTGACAGTGAGGCTGTCTCAAAAAAAAAAAAAAAAAAAAAAAAGATCACAGCTCACTGAAGCCCTGACCTTCCAGGCTCAAGCAATTCTCCTGCCTCAGCCTCCTGAGTAGCTGGGACTACAGGCATGCATCACCATGCCCAGCTAATTGTTTTTTATTATTTGTAGAGATGAGGTCTGGCTATGTGGCCCAGGCTGGTCTTGAACTCCTGGGCTGAAGAAATCCTCCCTCCTCAGCCTCCCAAAATGCTGGGATTACAGATATGAGCCACAGTGTCAGGCTGAAAACTGTTTTAGGGAGAGAGAAATGTATACGAATGTTCTTTGCGGTGTCATTTGCAACAGTGAAAAACTGAAAACAAGAAAAGTAGTCAGTAGTAACCAACAGATTGAACAAAGTGTAATCCTTTCATAGGATGGAATGCAATGGCACTATTTAAAAGAATGAGAAAGACCTGAATGTCGGAATATAAAAAGTTCTCTAAGATTTATTACTAGCAGGCAACATCAATATGCAGAATAGGAAGTATAGTTTGGACCCATTTCAAGCAAAATTTTAAAAAAGCATATACAGAATTTAAAAATATATATACATGCTGACATGTGCATAAAGCTTTTTTTTTCTGGGAAGAATCATAAGAAATTATCAACAGTGGGGAAAAGATTGTTGGGGGAAGAGACAGTTTTCATTATATAACTGTACTGTCTGCATTTTCCAATTTTATTTATGTATTTATTTTGTTTTTTCTTTTTTTGAGACAGCATCTCACTCTGTCATCCAGATTAAAGTGCAGTGACATGATCATTGCTCACTGCAGCCTCCACTTCCCAGGCTCAAGCGATCCTTCTACCTCAGCCTCCTGACTAGCTGGGACTACAGGCACGTGCTACCATGCCCAGATAATTTTCGTGTTTTTTTGGTAGAAATGAGAGTCTCACTTTGTTGCCCAGGCTGGTCTTGAACTCCTGGGCTCAAGTGATCCTTTTGCCTTGGCCTCCCGAGGTGTTAGGATTACAGGTGTGAGCCAGTGTACCCGGCTGGTTTTTTCTTTCAATGCTTTAAATATTTCACTCTCTTGTTGACATGATTTCTGACAAGCAGAAACACTGTAAAAATTATACAAATTACACAGAGTTCCCATGCACCCTTCACCCACATTGATGCTCCTTTACCTCTAGATGCCTCAGTCTGTATTTCCCCCCAAAAATAACCGCAGGCTAGTGACTAAATCAGGAAATTAAGGTCGATCCAGTTCTGTTGTCTTCCACAGACCCTCATCATATTTTCCCTGAATTTACCCTCATCATATTTTCTCTGAATCACACCTTGGGTTAGTTATAGCTATTGCTTCTCTTTAGTCTCCTCTAATCTGGACCACCACACCTGGCTATTTTTTGTTTGTTTGTTTTGAGATGGAGTTTCGTTCTTGTCGCCCAGGCTGGAGTGTAATGGCGCAGTCTTGGCTCACTGTAACCTCCGCCTCCTAGGTTCAAGCGATTCTCCTGCCTCAGCCTCCCAAGTAGCTGCGATTACAGGCACCCACCACCATGCCTGGCTAATTTTTTTGTATTTTTAGTAGAGATGGGGTTTCACCATGTTGGCCAGGCTGATCTTGAACTCCTAACCTCAGGTGATTCTGCCTGCCTCAGCCCCCCAAAGGCCTGCGATTACAGGAGTGAGCCACTGTGCCTTGGCCAACGCCCAGCTAATTTTTGTATTTTTTGTAGAGACAAGGTTTCACCATGTTGCCCAGGCTGGTCTTGAACTCCTGAGCTCAAGCGATCCACCTGCCTTGGCCTCCCAAAGTGCTAGGATTACAGGTGTGAGCCACTGCACCCAGGCTTTGATAGGACTCTCGATAAAGTTTGGCCAGGTTAGTCAGATGCCAAGAGGAGGGATTTTCAATAAGCGGACCTAGCAGGATTCCTGCTCCAACTGGATTCTGCAAGGACAGAAAGGGAAGCCCAAGAAAGGCCTAATCAAGCAGAGAACTCAGAGGAGCTTGACTAATATTTTGGTCAAAGGAGTGAGTCTTTGCCAATATAATCAGAGTTATTTCAAAATTTTTATCTGATAATTCCTTATTCTGTTTTATATCTGAGTCTGGTTCTGATGCCTGTTTTGCCTCTTCATGCCGTGTTTTTTTCTTGCCTTTTAGCAGACCTTGTGATTTGTTGTAGAAAGCCAGCCATCGAGTATCTGGTGGTAGGAACCCAGGTAATGAGGCTTTTAGTGTGAGGTTTCATGTTAATCTACCGAGGAGTCGGGCTGTCTGGAATGTTTCCTGCAGCTGTAGGTGCCACATGCTTCAAATAAATTCCTCTAGTCCCTCCTTGTTGTTTTTCCTGTTGTCTTTGGTTTGCCTAAGAATTATTTTTTAAAATATTTTTTCATTAAAAAATGTTTTTGGCTGGGCACGGTGGCTCACACCTGTAATCCCAGCACTTTGGGAGGGCGGGGTGGGCAGATCACTTGAACCCAGGAGTTTGAGACCAGACTGACCAACATGGTAAAACCCCATCTCTACTAAAAACACCAAAATTAGCTGGGCATGTGGTGGCGGCCTGTAATCCCAGCTACTCAGGAGGCAGGAGAATGGCTTGAACCTGGGAGGCAGAGGTTGCAGTAGCTGAGATTGCACCATTGCACTCCACCTGGGCAACAGAGTGAGACTCTGTCTCAAAAAAACAAAAATAATAAAAGTAAACACTTTTTTTCAAGACAGGATCTTACTCTGTTGTCCAGGATGGAGTGCAGTGATGCAATCTCAGCTCACTGCAGCCTCCACCTCCTGGGCTCAAGCCATCTTCCCACCTCAGTCTCCTGAGTAGCTGGGACCACAGGTATGCCCTGGCATGTACCAGCTGGGACCACAGGTGTGCACTGGCTAATTTTTTAATATTTTGTAGAGATGGGTCTTGCCATGTTGCTATGCATTCCAGGCTGGTCTTGAATTCCTAGGCTCAAATGATCCTCCATCTCAGCCTCCCAAAGTGCTGGTGATGGCAGTGGTGGCCTGTCTAGAGAAACCGCTGTCGTGACACTGGCTACAGTGGGTGAGGTGCGGCCAGCGCTGCATACTCCATGGAGCCAGTGGGGGCTGGGGGCTGGGGGCTGGAATCAGGCAGGAGCTCCACCCTTCTAGGCGCAGCGGCAGCTGCCCAAGCAGTGGCTGTGGACCCAGGCATTTCTGTACTCTCGGGGGCCTGGGAAGACACCGCCTTCCCCCGCAGGCTTGGAAGTTCCTGCTCCCGTTGCCTGGCCTCTCCTTGATCTTGGAGTGAGGTTGGGGCTGAGCCCTGGTGCTATCACAGCCCAGCTGGGTGTGGGTACACTTGGTGCAGTGCTGACACACAAGCCCCCTGCCACCTCAGCCCCCTCCAGACTTTGAACACCGATGAGCAGGGGAGGGAGGCCAAGGAGGAGCTGAGGGGTCGTGCCCTTCCTCGGAGGGAAGGAAGTGTGCACCAATTGGTCCATGAGTGGCCATGAGTGAGCCTAGAAAAAGCACCACAAGTTCCTACTCCTTTCCGTGGGACTGGCAGCCCAGCCCCCAGGCTTCAGGCCCTCCCTGGCTTGAAGGTGGGGCCTCACCAGGGACCTGCCTTCTCCCACCCAGGAGCCTGTCTGCCTCCTGCTGCCATTCATGGCGCCCAGTCTGTTCATGCCAAGGGGCCTGTAATCCTAACACTTTGGGAGGCCGAGACGGGCATGTCACCTGAGGTCAGGAGTTTGAGACAAGCCTGGCCAACATGGTGAAACCTGGTCTCTACCAAAAATACAAAAAATTAGCCAGGCATGGTGGTGGGCACCTGTAACCCCAGCTACTCAGGAGGCTGAGGCAGGAGAATCGCTTGAACCTGGGAGGTGGAGGTTGTAGTGAGACGAGATCGTGCCACTGTACTCCAGCCTGAGCAATAAGAGTGAAACTCCGTCTCAAAAAAAAAAATTTTTTTTTTAAATTTTCCTTTTCAAAAATTTATAATTTTGTTAAAAAAAGACCAAGGTCTCTGTCACCCAGGCTGGAATGCAATGGCGTGATCATAGCTTACTACAGCCTTGGATTTCTGGGCTCAAGAGATCTTCCTGCCTCAAGAAAATTTTTTTTAAACATTATTTTTCTTTTCAAGAATTTATACCTTTTTTTAAAAAAAAAAACAAGGTCTCACTCTGTCACTCAGATTGGAGTGCAATGGTGTAATCACAGCTCACTGCAGCCTCAAACTCCTGGGTGCAAGGAATCCTCCCTCCTCAGCCTCCCAAGTAGCTAGGACCCCAGCCACATACCACCACACCCACCATGTCCAACTAAGTTTTTATTTTTTGTAGAGATAGGACCTTGCTATATTGCCCAGGCTGTTCTCAAATTCCTGGCCTCAAGTGATCCTCTCACCTTGGCCTCCCAAAGTGCTAGGATTACAGGCATGAGCTACCTGCTGGTAGATCACTTCTGATTGCTGTTATCTGTAAACTGAGAGGTTTCTGCCCTGGAGGCATTTGCAGTCTGGAGGGGGAGATAGAGGGTAAACCTGTAATCCTGTCTGTAAGTAAATGCTACAAATTGCAAGAGGTGCTGAGAGGTGCCACAAGAAAGACTCCAGGGGAACCTTGAGGCAGAGAGAGGGTCTTGGCTGGCAGCAGTGACTGCTCAGTGGGTGTCTGCAGAAGGCTCAGGCAGAGAGGAGGGGTGGAGGGGCCAACATTTAGAAGCCAGGAAGCCTCAGACTTTCCAACTCCCAGGCCAGAGCATGGCCCTCTGGCCTTTATATTATCCCTGTTCAGTCATTCTCACCCTTAGCTTGATTTGACAACTCTGCTGCATCCACTTGGGTGGTTGAGTTAGAGCCATTTTCACCAGGCAGATGCTGTCTGGGCTGGATGACTGTCCTCCTCTCTGAATAAAGTTGCTTGGGCCTGGTTGGTGATTCTAGGAGAAGAAACCTACAAACAGTGTTCTGATCACAGGTCCTGCTGCCACCAGCCTCAAGAAAGGTAAGTGATGATCAGAGCCAGTCCTGTTTGCTGCTAGATATCCTTGTTTGTGTGAATCACTCTCCTTGATCACACACCCTGTGTGATAAGCATTATTATCCCCATTTTACAGACAAGAAAACTGAGGCAGCTAGAAAGGGCAGCAATTCAGACTCAAGTGTCCTAACTTTAAGTCTGAGCTCCGCCCCCAACACTCCCACCAAGGTCATGCTGACCCAGTGTGACAAAGCCATGCGCCCTGTGGCCTCAGCTGCCAGCATCTGTCCCAGATGTACACACAGATGCTGTTGGTGATTTAATGGCAGGCCCATTGGAAATTTGGCTTGGAGCCTCCATTGTCTCTGCATTTTGTAACCTGGTCCTGGGCAGGGGGCTGGC
Organism: Gorilla gorilla gorilla; assembly: GCF_029281585.2. Classification (NCBI taxonomy): domain Eukaryota; kingdom Metazoa; phylum Chordata; class Mammalia; order Primates; family Hominidae; genus Gorilla; species Gorilla gorilla. The sequence continues at coordinate 117,890,619 of NC_073237.2, forward strand.
GGTGGAGGCCACTTTTCTTGGGAACTCAGGCAAGGAGGAAGTGTGAATCGTCAGACTGGGACCCAGGCCAGGAGAGTGAGAAGAAAGCTGGGGCCTTTGCCAAGGCCCAGGGCCCTTGGGAGCTTCCAGCTGGATGGGGCCTTGTGGGCTGAGCCAGATGTGAACCAGGAACGGCACAGAGTTGCTGGCGACTCATCGACTGCAGGGGAGAGAGACAATGAGTAAGCTGACATGACGGTCCAGAGGGTGGAGTTGCCATCCAGGCACACAGGGGCCTCCCTTCACCCAGGAGAGCAGCTGATCCATTTTGAGGGAGCAGAGAGGAATCTTAGAGGAGGGACTCCTAGTGTCCTGACACCCAACAGATGAACAAAGATGGACTCGGGGAGAAGGGAGAATGGCCTTTCTGGTGGAGGAAACAGCAGGAATAAAGAGCATATCAATGAGGAAATGTCTAACCTATTTGGGGAGCTTCTTTTTATTTTTTTAATTTTTGAGACAGGGTCTTGTTCTGTCTCCTAGGCTGGAGTGCAATGGCACAATCTTGGCTTACTGCAGCCTCAACCTCCCGGGCTCAGATGATCCTCCTACCTCAGCCTCCTGAGTAGCTGTGACTATAGGCTTGTGCCACCATGCCCGGATTTTTTTTTTTTTTAAGATGGAGTCTCGGCCGGGCATGGTGGCTCACACCTGTAATCCCAGCACTTTGGGAGGCTGAGGAGGGCAGATCACGAGGTCAGGAGTTCGAGACCAGCCTGGCCAACATGGGGAAACCCCGTCTCTACTAAAGATACAAAAAAATTAGCTGGGCGTCGTGTTGCACATCTGTAATCCCAGCTGCTTGGGAGGCTGGGGCAGGAGAATCACTTGAACCCAGGAGGCAGAGGTTGCAGTGAGCTGAGATCATGCCATTGCACTCCAGCCTGGGCAACAGGGCGAGACTCCATCTCAAAAAAAAAAAAAATGGAGTGTCACTTTGTCACCCAGGCTAGAGTGCAGTGGCACAGTCTTGGCTCACTGCAACCTCCACCTCTTGAGTTCAAGCGATTCTGCTGCCTCAGCCACCCAAGTAGCTGGGATTATCGGCTCGCACCACCACACTCAGCCAATTTTTGTATTTTTAGTAGAGACAGGGTTTCACCGTGTTAGCCAGGCTGGTCTCAAACTCCTGACCTCAAGTGATCCACCTGCCTAAGCCTCCCAAAGTTCTGGGATTACAGATGTGAGCCACCGTGCCCAGCCTAATTTTTTTATTTTTTGTAGAGACAGGGTCTCACCATGTTGCCCAGTCTGGTCTCGAACTCCTGGGCTCAAGCAATCCTCCTGCCTCAGCCCCCAAAGTGCTGGGATTACAGGCGTGAGCTAACGTGCCCAGCCTAGGGAGTTTCATGTAGTCCAGTCTGTCCCAAATTTTACATGTGGAAAACAATGTGGCAAGTAATAAGTTTGGAGATATGGAAAGAGTGCAGGGAGTGGGAGGCCCCGATGCCAAATACTGCATGGGATGTACTCATACTAAAAAAAAAAAAAAAAAAGGATTTCATATTTGTCTGAAATTCAAATTTAAGTGGACATCCTCTATTTTTATTTGCTGAATCTGACAACTCCAGCCTAGGGCCAATTTGGACCAAATTCCTAGGTAGTGGAAGTCATCAGAGGCTTTTTATTTTACTTTTTATTATTATTTATTTATTTGTTTGTTTTTTTGAGACTGAGTCTCACTCTGTTGCCCAGGCTGGAGTGCAGTGGCATGATCTCTGCTCCCTGCAACCTCTACCTCAGGGTTCAAGAGATTCTGCTGCCTCAGCCCCCCGAGTAGCTAGGATTACAAGCACCTGCCACCACACCTGGCTAATTTTTGTACTTTTAGTAGAGATAGGGTTTCATCATGTTGGCCAGGCTGGTCTTGAACTCCTGACCTCAGGTGCTTTGCCCACCTCAGCCTCCCAAAGTGCTGGGATTACAGGTGTGAGCCACTGCATTTGGCCCCAGCGGCTTTCAGAAGGGAGGTGACAGGATGAGATTTGCGTCTGAGCAGATGGGCAGCAGCAGGACTGAGGGGCAGGACCCAAGGGGGGAGACCAGCTGGGAGACTGAGGCTGGACTGAGAGACAGGCTGTGTGGAGGAAGAGTGGGTGGACTGGTCGGGATTTATTAAAGAGGTAAAGGCAGGCCGGGTGCGGTGGCTCACGCCTGTAATCCTAGCACTTTGGGAGGCTGAGTGGGTGGATCACCTGAGGTCGGGAGTTTGAGACCAGCTTGGTCAACAAGTTGAAAACCCATTCTCTACGAAAAATACAAAAATTAGCTGGGCGTGGTGCTGGGCACCTGTAATCCCAGCTACTTGGGAGGCTGAGGCAGGAGAATTGCTTGAACCTGGGAGGCAGAGGTTGCAGTGAGCCGAGATTGCACCACTGCACGCCAGCCTGGGCGACAGAGCAAGACTCTGTCTCAAAAAAAAAAAAAAAAAAAAAAAAAAAAAGGTAAAGGCAGTGAGTCTTGGCAATTAATTGGGTGTGGAAATAGAAAATGGGCAGTCAAGTTTGACATCCAAGTTTCTGGGCCACTAGACAAATGGTGATAACCATTTTCTTTTTTTCCTTTTTTTTTTTTTTTTTTTGAGATGGAGTCTCGCTCTGTTGCCCAGGCTGGAGTGCAGTGGTGCGATCTCAGCTCACTGCAAGCTCTGCCTCCTGGGTTCATGCCATTCTCCTGCCTCAGCCTCCCAAGTAGCTGGGACTACAGGCACCTGCCACCAGGCCTGGCTAATTTTTTGTATTTTTTTTTTTTAGTAGAGACAGGGTTTCACCATGTTAGCTAGAATGGTCTCGATCTCCTGACCTTGTGATCCGCCCATCTCAGCCTCCCAAAGTGCTGGGATTACAGGTGTGAGCCACCACACCCGGCCTCTTTTTTCTTTTTTTTTTTTGAGATGGAGTCTTGCTGTGTCACCCAGGCTGGAGTGCAGTAGCACAATCTTGGCTCACTGCAATCTCTGTCTCCTGAGTTCAAACGATTCTCCTGCCTCAGCCTTTCGAGTAGCTGGGATTACAGGCACGTACCACAATGCCCACCTAAGTTTTTTGTATTTTTAGTAGAGACGGGGTTTCACCGTGTTGGCTGGGCTGGTCTCGAACTCCTGACCTCAAGCGATCCGCCCACCTTGGCCTCCCAAAGTGCTGGGATTACAGGTGTGAGCCACTGCTCCCGGCTGGTGGTGACCACTTCTGAGCTAGAAGTACAGGAGGAGAGGCAGGTTTGGGAGGAAGGAGAAGCAGGGTCTAGCTTCCGTCGTGTGGATCTGAACAGCCTGAGGCCATCCAAGAAGAGATGTCTGGGGACAGCTGGAGATGTAGGTCTGGAATTCAGGCGAGAGGTCAGAGCTGGAGGTTCACATTTGGAAAAGATCAGCCTTTGGAGTGAAATTGAAACCATGGGAATGGATGAACACACTCAGGGAGAGGGTGCAGGGTGAGAAAGGAAGGGAACCAGAACAGACCCCTGAGAATAGTCATGGTTTTGAAGAAGCAGAAGGAAGAGAAGCCAGCACACTGGAAGCAGAGACAGAGACCAAAGAGGTAGGAGAAAGGCAGGAGGGGTCTTTGGGACAAAATATTCCCCCGGCAGATAAAACAGGAGAGCATTGAAAGAAGGAGAGTGAGTTTGACGGTGTCAAGTGCTACCAAGACATCAAATAATACGGAGAAAAAACATAGTCTATTGGATCCAGCTACTGGGGACCTGATAAGGGAAGTTTCAGCGGAGTGGTGAGGGCAGAGGCCAGATTAGAAGGGTGAGCGGGGAGTGGAGGCAAATCTACTCTGGTCATGAGCTGCTTAAACATGGTGGATTGGCCATAGGCATGCATCTGCTTTCCCTCCTCAGACACCACTAACCCGGCAGTAAAGGAATAATCTAAGCTGACCCACGATGACAAAGAAGCTGGGAGAGGAGGCATCTGCCAAGTAAAGATTCCAACCAACCTTTGGAAGATGGCATGCTAACAGAGAAGTACCAAGGTCACCAGTGGTTATGACCCAAAGTGCCCATGGAGGAGACACCAAGGCCAATTTGTCCTGAAACATCCCCGAGAGGTCCAAGTCTTGGAGGGAACAGGGTGCGGGTGGAAGTCTGAACATGGAGGAGTTGTCTCCCAAGCCTTCTCCCTATCCCATGCAGCCAGATGACTAAACCCACAGGCCTAAAAACAGCATTTTCTTCCTGGAGGAATTGAACTCAAAAGGCCCCAGACTTGTTCAGACCAGGCACAGCAGAGAACAAGACTGCAAACGGGGATTAGGGATACGCATTCTGAATGGCAGGATTCCAGACTTTTTTCCTTCGCCTGCTCCCAGAATGCCAACAGCCCAGGGTGTCTCCTCCATGCCCTACCCCAAGCAAGAGATTGGAGGACTTTTCTTTCTTTCTTTCTTTTTTCTTTTTGAGACAGAGTTTCACTCTTGTTGCCCAGGCTGGAGTGCAATGGCGCGATCTCGGCTCACCGCAGTCTTCGCCTCCTGGGTTCAAGCGATTCTCCTGCTTCAGCCTCCTGAGTGGCTGGGATTACAGGCATGCACCACCACACCCAACTAATTTTGTATTTTTAGAAGAGACGGGGTTTCTCCATGTTGGTCAGGGTGGTCTCGAACTCCCAACCTCAGGTAATCTGCCCACCTTGGTCTCCCAAAGTGCTGGGATTACAGGCATGAGCCACTGTGCCCAGCCTGAGATTGGAGGACTTTTCTTTTTAAGCTGCTAAGTCCCAAAGAATATGCTTTCTGCTGATGGTATGATGAGAGCTCTGCACACACTTCAATCACCTTTCAGTGAAACCCAGCTGTGAGAATCGAGCTTCCAACCACCTTTTTAAAGTTCCTTTCACGTTAGTGTTTTTTAAGAGACAACTAGAATTTCTTTTTTCCCTGTTTGGTTTTTGTTTGTTTGTTTGTTTTAGACAACTAGAATTTCTAAAAAGAATCAAACGAGGCTGGGCGTGGTGGCTCATGCCTGTAATCCCAGCACTTTGAGAGGCCGAAGTGGGCGGATCACTTGAGGTCAGGAGTTAGTTGGAGACCAGTCTGGCCAACATGGCGAAAACCTGTCTGTATCAAAAAAAACCCCACAAAAATTAGTCAGGCATGGTGGCGGTCGCCTGTAATCCCAGCTACTCAGGAGGCTGAGGCAGGAGAATCACTTGAACCAGGGAGGGAGAGATTGTAGTGAGTCAAGATCGTGTCATTGCACTCCAGCCTGGGTGACAGAACGAGACTCTGTCTCAAAAAAAAAAAAAAAAAAAAAAAAAAAAAAAAAGAAAGAATCAAATGAATATTCTAAAACTAAAAAATTACATGCTGAAAATAAGCATCCCAGGCCAGGCGCGGTAGCTCATGCCTGTAATCCCAGCACTTTGGGAGGCCGCGGTGGACGGATCACCTGAGGTCGGGAGTTCAAGACCAGCCTGGCCAACATGGTGAAACCCTGTCTCTACAAAAATACAAAAATTAGCCAGGCGTGGTGGCAGGTGCCTGTAATGCCAGCTACTTGGGAGGCTAAGGTGGAAGAACCACTTGAACCCGGGAGGTTGCAGTGAGCCAAGATTGTGCCATTGCACTCCAGCCTGGGCGACAGAGTGAGACTCTGTCTCAAAACAAAAAAAAAAAAAAAAAGAGGAGAGAAAGAAAATAAGCACTCCATAGATGGGTTTCACAGAAGATTGGAAACAAGTAAAGCCAGGACTAACATACTGAAAGATGGGTGTGATTAAAAATATCCAAACTGAAGCATAGAAAAAAAAAGTAAAAATAAAACATAAAAGAGCATAAGACATAAATACAACACACATGAAAGATCTAACATAATATAAATATGGTTTGAGAAAGAGAAAATTAGGAAGAAGCAATATGTTAAGAGATAAAGACCAAAACTTTTCTGAATCTAACAAAAGACATCATACTATAAATTCAATAAGCTCAGCAAACCCAAAACAAAATATAGACAAACAAGCCACATTAGAGTACATCAGAATAAGATAGTCAGAAACCAAAGACAAAGAGAAAATTTTAAAAGCACCATAGGACAGCCAGGTGCAGTGGCTCACACCTAGGATTACAGAATCCTAGCACTTTGGGAGGCTGAGGCAGGAGGATTGCTTGAGCCCAGGAGTTCAAGACCAGCCCAGGTAACACAGCAAGATCTCATCTCTACTAAAAATCAAAACAATGAGCCAGGCATAGTGGCGTGAGCCTGTGATCCCAGCTACTCGGGAGGCTGAGGTGGGAGGATCGCTTGAGCCTTGGAAGTTGAGGCTGCAGTGAGCTGTGATTGTGCCACTGCACTCCAGCCTCAACAACGGAGAGAGCCCCTGTTTCAAATAGAAGTAAAGTACCACAGGAAAGATGTATTTCCTTGAATATTTACCCTCACCCTCATCCCTAGAAATAGCAGCTGTTATCTACTTTTTTTTGTTTGTTTTTGAGACAGTTTTGCTCTGTCTCCTAGGCTGGAGTTCAATGGCGTGATCTCAGCTCACTGCAACCTCCGCCTCCCAGGTACAAGCTATTCTCATGCCTCAGCCTCCCAAGTAGCTTGGATCACAGGCATCTGCTACCACGCCCGGCTAATTTTTTTTTTTTTAGCAGAGACAGCATTTCACCATGTTGGCCAGGCTGGTCTCGAACTCCTGACCTCAAGTGATCCTCCCGCCTCAGCATCCCAAAGTGCTGGGATTACAGGCGTGAGTCACTGCACCCAGCCTTTACTTTGTTATTTTTAAATTCCTTCAAGTCCTCCCTTACCTCCTTAGTGGTTAACTGCCATGTTTCCTTTTCTCTTTTTAAAAAATTTTCTTTGAGAGAGTCTCACTCTGTTGCCAGGCTGGAGTGCAGTGGTGTGATCATGGTTCACTGCAGCCAGGACCTCCCGGGCCCAAGCGATCCTCCCACCTCAGTCCCCCAAGTAGCTGGCACTACAAGCATGGACCACCACGCCTGGCTAATTTAAAAAAAAATTTTTTTTTTTGAGATGGAGTCTTGCTCCGTTGCCCAGGCTGGAGTGCAGTGGCATGATCTCAGTCCACCTCCCAGGTTCAAGCAATTCTCCTGCCACAGCCTCCCAAGTAGCTGGAACTACAGGCACGCGCCACCATGCTCAGCTAATTTTTGTATTTTCAGTAGAGACAGGGTTTTACTATGTTGGCCAGGCTGGTCTCGAACTCATGACCTTGTGATCCGCCCACCTCAGCCTCCCAAAGTGCTGGGATTATAGGCATAAGCTACCTCACCTGGCCAAAAGATAGAAGAATTTTTTTTTTTTTTTTTGGTGGAGTCTCACTCTGTTGTCCAGGCTGGAGTGCAATGGCACAATCTTGGCTCACTGCAACCTCTGTCTCCTGGGTTCAAGCGATTCTCCTGCCTCAGCTTCCCGAGTAGCTGGGATTACAGGCGCCTGCCACCACGCCCAACTAATTTTTGAATTTTTAGTAGAGACGAGGTTTCATCATGCTGCCCAGGCTGGTCTTGAACTCCCCACCTCAGGTGATCCTCCCACCTTGGCATCCCAAAGTGCTGGGATTACAGGCATGAGCCACTGCGCTCGGCCAAAAAAAAAAAATGTTTGTTTTGTCAAGTCGAGATCTCCCCATGTTGCACAGTCTGTTCTTGGCTCAAGCGATCCTTCCTCCTTGGCTTCCCAAAGTGCTGGGCTTACAGGCATTAGCCACCACATTTGGCCAAGTCCAAGCTTTCAACCACACCAGCAGATACAAAATACGGTTTTCAGGTTCTGTCTGCTGTTCTTTCTACGAAGGCTCACTGCTGGGGACAAACTGGGCTCCCGGCAAAGAGCCCCTCCCACTGACTTCCTCTTCTGGGAGAAGAAAAACAAGAAGGGCAATGAAAAGTGGGACAAGCTGCAGCTATTCCTACCATCTCTTCCCACCCCCTGAATCTCACCACCAAACAAGCAGCTGCAAGAGAAAAGGACTGGCCTTGTCTCGCAGGGGTCCGTCCTGCAGAGGGTGGGCTCACGATGCCAAGGGAGAAATATGGTGGTAACAGCATGGACCGGACCTGGGTTGGGCTCCAGGCACTGGCTTTTATTTTATTTTATCTCATTTTTTTTGAGATGGAGTTTCGCTCTTGTTGCCCAGGCTGGAGTGCAATGGTGCCATCTCGGCTCACTGCAACCTCCGCCTCCCGGGTTCAAGCAATTCTCCTGCCTCAGCCTCCTGAGTAGCTGGGATTACAGGCATGCGCCACCATGTCCAGCTAATTTTGTATTTTTAGTAGAGACAGGGTTTCTCCATGTTAGTCAGGGTAGTCTCAAACTCCTGACCTCGGGTGATCCGCCCGCCTCGGCATCCCAAAGTGCTGGGATTACAGTTGTGAGCCACCACACCTGGCCTGATACTGGCCTTTTAAAGGGCGAAGCCATCCAATCCTCCAGGAAAACATGGGGAAGGAGAGTTCCAACATTTCCTGAGCACCTCCATGTCCGGCACTGAGCACATTCCATCTTTTCTCTCTTTCACTCCTGACATTGACCTAGAAGGCCTGTCTGACATTAATTCGCCCCGGAGGCCTGAGGATGGTGTCAGCCTGCAGACTGCTGCTGTTCCTCAGCTCTCTTCTGCCCTGCTCGCCTCCCTCTATAGTCCTCAAGGCCCATCTGCAACCACTATCCCATCCATACCTGAGGTTGCCCTTGCTCTGACCCTTGCATGACATTTGGGAGCTGCTCTAATGCCACCTTCTGGCTGGTACTAGAAAGACGAGGACCTGGCCAGGCACAGTGGCTCACATCTGTAATCCCAGAACTTTGGCAGGCCGAGGGGAGCAGATCACCTGAGGTCGGGAGTTTGAGACCAGCCTGGCCAACATGGTGAAACCCTGTCTCTACAAAAAATGCAAAAATTAGCCAGGCATGATGGCACATACCTATAATCCCAGCTATTCGGCAGGCTGAGGAAGGAGAATCACTTGAACCCGGCGAGCGGAGTTTGCAGTAAGCCGAGATTGTGCCATTGCACTCCAGCCTGGGTGACAGAGCAAGACTCTGTCTCAAAAAAAAAAGAATAAAGGAAAAAAAGACGAGGACCCGGTCGTGGCTTCAGCCTCTCTGACCCAGGCCAGAGGGCCCAGCAATCCAGTTGTACATTGTCTGATTGGTTGGTTGATTGGTTGGTTTGCTCCCTGCCTTGCTGCAGAGAGGACCTCAGGCAGCTTCCAAGGATGCGCGATACACAACCAGAGCAGAAAAAAAGAGTAGGGGGAAAACAAGAAAGTAGCACAAGGGTGGGAGCACAGAGGATCCAGGAACAAAGCAAAAGTGCAGAACATAAGGATCTACTGTGGGGGAAACAGACCACAGACTCAGGATTTTTTTTTTTTTTTTTTTTGAGATGGAGTCTCACTCTGTCACCCTGGCTGGAGTGCAGTGGCCTGATCTCTGCTCACTGCAACCTCCACCTCCCAGGTTCAAGCGATTCTCCTGCCTCAGCCTCCCGAGTAGCTGGGATTACAGGCGCACACCACCATGCCCAGCTAATTTTTGTATTTTTAGTAGAGACGGGGTTTCACCGTGTTGGCCAGGCTGGTCTCGAACTCCTGACCTCAGGTGATCCACCCACCTCAACCTCCCAAAGTGCTGGGATTACAGGCATGAGCCACCATGCCCGGCCAGGATTTTTTTTTTTTCTAACTTCTTAATTTTATTTTATAAAGAGAAGGGTCTCACTGTGTTGCCCAGGCTGGTCTCAAATTCCTGGCCTCAAGCTATCCTCCCACCCCAGCCTCCCAAAGAGCTGGGATTACAGGTGTGAGCCACCTGTAATCCGCCAACTCAGGTAATTTTGAAGATGGCTTTTATGGTCTACTCGGGCACAAAGGAATGCGGGGAACATCCACCAGCCATGGCTGGGTGACAACTCATGTTCATTCTCAGCCTATCAGTTTTACACGTTCTCTTTATAAATGATTTCACACACACACACGCACACACATACATACACTCACCACCTCCTTCTGGAGCTCATGTTGAGATGTACAGGGGAGGGAGACCCTCGTAACACAGATTTGAAAAATAATTCAGATATGCATCTTGAAAACAAGGAGAGGCCGGGCGCAGTGGCTCATGCTGATAATCCCAGCACTTTGGGAGGCTGAGGCAGGAGGATCACCTGAGCCCAGGAATTTGAGAACAGCCTGGACAACATAGTGAGACCTTGTCTCTACAAAAATTTAAAAAGTTAGCTGGGCGCAATGGTGTGTGCCTGTAGTCCCAGCGACTTGGGAGGCTGAGGCGGGAGGATCACTTGAACCTGGGAAGTCAAGGCTGCAGTGACCTGTGACCAGGCCACTGCACTCCAGCCTGGGCAATGGAGTGAGAGCTTGTCTCAAAACACAAAACAAAACAAACAGAGAGAGTTTCAGTAAACAAAATAAAGTATTTGTGTGAAAAAAGATTCAGATACACATTTGAAAAGACAGTATTCTTTTGGAAGACAAAGGGAATATGATTCTGAAGGAGTGAAACATGAAGGATATTTCTGTTGGTTGAGCTTGTAACTTTTGGGCCATGTGGCATGATGTTCTTTTGCTATGAGGGGCTGTATTCCCTCATCACTATACTTTTGCCACACATTGACTTTAAGCTTCCCAGCAAGTGGTGTGAAAAGGGAAATGTGGCCACTTACACAATGTCCAAAGTCTAGGAAGGATGACAAACCAATTGCTTAGGAGAAGCAGGACGCTGGTACTGAGATAGGAATAAGGTGCCCCTGGGCCCAATGGAGGGTTCCAGGGGAAGATGACAGAGCGGAGGGTGAAGAATGCCCTCAGTGACAGCCTTCCCATCACGCCAATCCAAAGACAGTACACCGCTTCCAAGAAGGCCAAGACCATGTGGGCCGCATGGCCCACTCTCTGCTGGCCTAGCCTTACCCCTGGAGGTGTTTAGACTATCAAGATACAGACCCTATCTCTACAAAAACAACAATTATAATTAGCAGGCGTGGTGACACACACCTGTATTCCCAGCTAATTGGGAGGCTGAGGTGGGAGGATTGCTTCAGCCCGGGAGGTTAAGGCTGCAGTAAGCCATGATCATACCACTGCACTCCAGCCTGGGTGACAGAGTGAGATCCTGTCCAAAAAACAAACAAACCCCCCCCCCCAACACACACACACACAAAACTATCAAGAGGGTTGGTTCCCCTTCAGAGGACTTGATTTTTTGATTTATGGGACTCTGTGAGTACTTTGAGTTTGTGGTCCCTGTGGAAGCCTGGGAACTGAGTCTTTCTCTTAAGCCCCGAGCTGTCTGGAAAGGTACAGTCTCATTCCAGCATCACTAGCTCCAGGGCTCCTCCCTGGAATGGAGGCCTCTGTCACCCTGCCTGGGTGGTCCTGCTCTCAGGACACTGTGCCAGGCTCCGGTGAGGGTCTCAGCCCCATAACCACCGAGTCACTGTCTCAGGCTCTCGGTTCCTTCCAGGCTGTGGTGAGGTCCCTCTGTTTTGGTTTGGCTGAGGTGGTTGAAATGAACAGGACTGCTCCGACCAGCTCACAGAAGGGGAAGTGGATGGCACAAGCACAGGTAGGGCAGCCAGGGAGCAGAGATTCTCTCAACACCCCCAAATCTCCAAATCAGGGTGCCTTGGGATGCAAATGGCAAAAATCCCAAGCTAACCTCGAGCAAAAGAAGGAAGAGAAGGAGGTATTGGCTTATGCTGGCTTCAGGTACTGCTGGATCCAGCACTCCATCTTGCTTCCCTCATCTGCCTCCTCCCTGCTCATTCAACCTCTGGCTCGATCCCACCCTCTCAGCTGCCAGTGAGCAGTTTTTCTCTTCTTATCAGTTCTAACCATGGTCCCAGCCAGACACAAGTCTCACTGAGCCAGATGAGGTACCCGGCCCTTCTCTGAACCAATCACCACAGCCAGGGGGAAAGGATTACACTGATTGCCTAGGTCTGTGTCTCCACCCACTTCTAGGCAACTCAATCCCCTAGACTAAGGTTTTAGGAGTTCCTTAGGGAAAATGGACATCCAGAAGAGAGGCTGATAGGCAGAGACAGATCCATCCTTTCTATCCAGGAAGCCCAATACCACTGGGCTCCCAGAGCCAGGGAGCTGGTGGGGGGCTGAGGTGGGCCCTGCAGGGCTATGGCATTCTGCTTCTCTCCTGTGCCTTTCCTCTCCTTTCTTTGGTGGCCCTTCTATTTCCCCTCCTAGTCCCTAGTCTGCCAGTATGGAGACCCAAGCCACCCCAGGGCCAGGTGACACAAGCTCATGGAATCAGTCCATCTGGGTTTGAATCTTGGCTCTGTGTTTCTTAGCTGAGGGACTTGGGACACTTCACTTCATCCGTCTGAATCTCATTGTCCTCCCCTGCGAAGTGGGCCAGGACAGGGCCACCCTCGTGGGTGGTGGCTGCCAGAGCTTCATGAGATAAGGCATTAAGAACACTTAGCAGAAGCTGCTGTGGAAAACAGTCTGGCGGCTCCTCAAAAAGTTAAACATAGAATTACCATATGATCCAGCAATTCCACTCTTGGCTATAGACCCAGAATAATTGAAAGCAGGGACTCAAACAGATATCTGCACTCCATCATTCACAGCAGCATTAGTTACAACAGCGAGAAGGTGGAAATAACTCAAGGTCACCAACAGATGAATGGATAAACACGATGTGCTAATATTGACAGGGCTCAGGGCAGGATACCCCCGATATGGCATCTTGGCTTTTTTTTTTTTTTTTTTTTTTTGAGAAGGAGTCTCGCTCTGTCACCCAGGCTGGAGTGCAATGGCATGATCTTGGCTCATTGCAACCTCTGCCTCTCCAGTTCAAGTGATTCTCCTGCCTCAGCCTCCCGAGAAGCTGGAATTACAGGTGGCCGCCACCATGCCCAGCTAATTTTTTGTATTTTTAGTAGAAACGAGGTTTCACCATGTTGCCTAGATTGGTCTCAAACTCCTGACCTTGTGATACACCTGCCTCGGGCTCCCAAAGTGCTGGGATCACAAGCGTAAGCCACTGTGCCAGGCCCATCTTGGCATATTGACTATTTCAAGCTGAAGGAATTTGAGAAATGGCATATTCAGGAAAGACTTTCTGACCTTCCCCTGATCAGGTCATAAAACCCACTTGTGAGAGGTGCCCTCTCTCTACCCGGAGGAAAGGAGCCTCCTAAACTCTGAAGATGAAAGGATGTCAAGAGGAATCTGAATGAACAGGCCTCAGTAAATTTCCCCTAGCTGATTACACTCAGCTCTTTGTCTATCCCATTCTTCCGTGAATTTCTGCTTTGTCAAACCTACCATAAAACCAGCCTGGGCAACACAGTGAGACCCCCATCTCTACAAAAACACAAAAATTAGCTGAGTGTGGTGGCACGCACCTGTAGTCCCAGCCACTCAGGAGGCTGAGGTGGGAGGATCACTTGAGCCCAGAAATTCAAGGCTGTGGTGAACCATGAGTGCGCTACTGCACTCCAGCAGACAACAGAGCAAGACTCTGTCTCAAAAACAAAAAATAAAAAACCTAGCATAAAAACAGTCAGGTTTAATGGCTTCTTTGTGTCTTCATTTCTTTATGAAAGCTCCTGTATTACATAGAACTTACATAAAACTCATATGAAATAAATTTATATGCTTTTCTCTCTCTTTTTTTTTTTTTTTTGAGATGGAGTCTTGCTCTGTTGCCCATGCTGGAGTGCAGTGGCGCAATCTCGGCTCACTGCAACCATTGCCTCACAGGTTCAAGCAATTCTCCTGCCTCAGCCTCCCAAACAGCTGGGACTATAGGCACAAACACACCACCATGCCTGGCTAATTTTTGTATTTTTAGTAGAGACAGGGTTTCATCATGTTGGCCAGGCTGGTCTCAAACTCCTGACCTTGTGATCCGCTCGCCTTGGCCTCCCAAAGTGCTGAGATTACAGGTGTAAGCCACTGCACCTGCCCTGTTTTTTTGGGACAGGGTCTTGTTCTGTCACCCAGGCTGGAGTGCAGTGGTGTGATCTTGGCTCACTGCAGCTTCTGCCTCCTGGGTTCAAGAAATTCTCCTGCCTCAGCCTCCTGAGTAGCCGAGACTACAGGTGCCCGCCACCACACCCGGCTAATTTTTTATATTTTTGGTAGAGACAGGGTTTCACCATGTTGGCCAGGCTGGTCTCGAACTCCTGACCTCAGGTGATCACCCTGCCTTGGCCTCCCAAAGTGCTGGGATTACAGGCATAAGCCACTGTGCCCGGCCAGTCTCTCATCTTTAATATATATATACACATACATACATACACACACACACAGACATATAAATTCGTCAGGGTTCTCCAGAAAGACAGAACTAGTAGGATATATGTGTGTGTGTGTGTGTGTGTGTGTGTGTGTGTGTATACATATATACATATATGAGTTTATTAGAAAGATAAACTTTCAGTTTAAAAATCAGGAAAGACCTGGGCAAGGCAGAGTGCTTGGTCACCTGGCCTGCTGCTCAGCTCTCTTGGTTTCCCAGTTCTACAACTCAGCAGGATATTGGTTTGGTTCAGCTCATTTTTCCTAGCCAAGCCACTCAGGTCACTAACAGACCTGCAAGGGTGTCCTTGGGGCAGGGGCTCACCCCTGGTAGGGGGCCTAGGGTCACGTGGTGGGGCATCCGTTTGAAAGGCCTGTGGGTGAAGCAGAAGCAGAATGGCTTCAGGGTAAGACCCCACCTGGGAAGGTTGGTGGCCACTGACCTCAAAGCTAGCACTCTGGAAAGCAGCCCAGTGGTGAGAGCAGGGGGACATCAGGCTTTCAATCTGCCCAGCTCAAGCCTGTGTTCCTCAGCCAGGTGCGGTGGCACCTGCCTGTGGTCTCATTTACTTTGGAGGCTGAGGCAGGAGGATCACTTGAGGCCAGTTAGAGACCAGCCTGGGCAACACGGGGACACCCCATCTCTACAAAAATTTTTGTAAAAATTATCTGAGAATGGTGGTGCATACCTGTAGTCCCTACTACTGGGGAGGCTGAGGTGGGAGGATGATATGATCCCAGGAGTTTGAGGCTGCAGTGAGCTGCTACACTCCAGTGTGGGGGACAGAGCAAGAGCCTGTAAAAAAAAAAAAAAAAAAAAAAAAAAAGGCCAGGTGTGGTGGCTCACGCCTATAATCCCAGCACTGGGAAGCTGAGGCCAGCAGATCACTTGAGGCCAGGAGTTTGAGACCAGCCTGGCCAACATGACAAAACCTTGTCTCTACTAAAAATACAAAAATTAGCCGAGCATGTTGGCAGGTGCCTGTAATCCCAGCTACTTGGGAGGCTGAGGCAGGAAAATCGCTTGAACTGAGGCGGAGGTTGCAGTGAACCGAGATGGCACACTGCACTCCAGCCTGAGCAACAGAGCAAGACTCCGTCTCAAAAAAAAAAAAAAAAAAAAAAACATGCTCCAATTCGTTTACCGGTCCCTTCCCCCACCCTCCTTTGCCCTGATATCACAGCTTTGCCCAGAAAGGACTCAGAGACCCCGCCCCTGTACTTGGGCGTGACAGTGCCCTGGTGTGAGGGGGCATCTTCCGCTGACCACCCGACTGACCCCATCCTCTGGTCCCTACTGTACGCTGTGAGTTACAACAGTGACCATGACCATAGGGCCTACTATGTGCAGGGTGCTCAACAGCCCTCACATAAGTGTCACAACAGTCCTGGAAGGTCCCTCGCAAGCGAGGAAACTGAGGCAGGAGCCACGAGATCACTCGCCTGTCTGTGGCTGAGCCAGACTTGAACCTGGTCTGTCTGACTCCAGAGCACGTGCTTTTTCCGACACTTCCTGCCCCCCAGAGTCACCCCACTCCGGAATCCAGGCTCTGGGATCCCAGGGCCTCAGGGACTGGGCACCCTCCCCCCAGCCACCGCCGAGGAGTGGGCGTTTCTACAGCCTCCTCCGTGGGCCTGCGACCCCCAGTGCGAGGGGAGGGCCGCTGGGGGCTCTGGAAACCCCCTCTTCCATGGGTGGGAGGCGAGGGGCTGAGGCGCAGCGCTGGGCTGGGCCCAGGCCGGCTTCGCCCACACCTGGGATGGAGGCGGAGGCGCTCCGGGTGTTCTGCAGGCGGGAGGCTTTCCACCCCGCTGGCCCCTCACGTCGGCGCATCCTCATGGGATCCTCACGAGGAGCGAGTGAGGTGGGCTCCATTCTTACTCTTTCCCCTGGCAGGAGGCGAGCAGAGGCTCCGGACTCCACAGGTGGCGCGTGGTGAGTAGCCAAGATGAGCTCAGGCAGCCTCTCCAAAGCAGGGGCGCTAACCCGGCCACCTCTCACACCCTGGCCCCCTGCCGGCCCTCTCCACCCCCGCCCGGTCCCTAAGGCCACATCTCTCCCCGGTCCTCGGCCAGCTCAGCCCAGGCCGTCCCTCCCTACGCCCGCCAGGGGGAGTGCGAGCTCCTTGCAAAGACCTCAGGAGGCCGCTGGGAAGGTCTGGACAGGACAGGCGGGGCGGGAAGCAGGTGGACCCGCGGGGCGGGGACCGGAGCCGCTGGGAGGCCGCCCAGCTTGACGTCCTGCTCCTGCCCAGGCCTCGCCAGGCCCCGGCCCTCCGCAGGCCTCAGTTCCCTTGTCTATAAAATGGGAGGTGGAGCCCTCGGGAGCAGAGCTGCTCACCTTTTAAGAGCATGTGAGTCACCTGGGAATCTTTTTAAAGGCAGATTCTGATGCAGTGGATCTGGGGTGGGGCCTGGGAAACCGCATTTCTAATGAGCTCCCAGGTAAGGTCCATGCTGCTGGATCCTGGATTCATCTCTCTTTTTTTGTTGTTGTTGTTTTGTTTTTTGAGACAGAGTTTCACTCTGTCGCCCAGGCTGCAGTGCAGTGGCGCGATCTCGGCTCACTGCAGCCTCTGCCTCCTGGGTTCAAGTGATTCTCCTCCTTCAGCCTCCCGAGTAGCTGGGATTACAGGCGCCTGCCACCATGCCTGACTAATTTTTGTATTTTTAATAGAGACGGGGTTTCAGTACGTTGGCCAGGCTGGTCTCGAATTCCTGACATCAGGTGATCCACCCGCCTCAGCCTCCCAAAGTGCTATTACAAGCTTGAGCCACCGCACCTGGCCTCTGGATTCATCTCTAAAGGACCTGCCAGCTCCGATGACAATTTGTTTTTTTGGGTTGAACGAGGAAGACCTGCCTGTGTCCCAAACCCTTCTGAAGAAGTGGCTGTTCATGTGGTCATTAACTTATTCCCTCATTCATTCATTCAACAAGCATCCTCTGAGCCTCTCTCTGTGACAGGTCCCTGCCTGGTGTCAGGGATATAGAAATAGACAAGATCCTGTCCTGCCCTTGAGGAACTCATGGACACAAGAACCAGAGATTAGCACCCAACGTCATCAGTGCTGGGGGAGAAAGAAGCCCAGGGCAGAGGTGCGAGAATATCAGAGGAGCCCCTCACTAGACATGTGAGGAGGTCAGGGAAGGCTTTTGGGGGAGAAGACCCCTCCCCCTCCCCCTCCTTTGTTTTTTATTTTTGAGAAAAGATCTTGCTCTGTCACCCAGCAATCACTGCTCGCTGCATCCTCAACCTCCCAGGCTCAAGCTCAGCCTCCTGAGTAGCTGAGATTACAGGTGAGTGCCACCACCCGGCTAATTTAAATTTTTTTTTTTTTTTGTAAAGACAGAGTCTCACAATGTTGCCCAGGCTGGTCTCAAACTCCTGAGCTCAAGGGATCCTCCTGCCTTGGCCTCCTAAAGTGTTGGGATTACAGGTGTGGGCTCCACCTCCTCTTGATGAATGGGCAGAAGAGCACCCGGCAAAGGGGAGGGGAGGGAAAGGGTTTTCCAGCACAGGAATGGGCATATACGAGGCCCTGAGCAGAGAAAGCCAGGCCATGGGGGTAAAGTGGTTATGCAGTGAGAGGGGCTGCACACAGACACACAAGAACACATAAACCCCTCACACAAAGCAAACACACAAACACACCAGCACATACATACACCCCCTCAGAGGTGCAGATGTGGGTAGGAAGCTGCACTCTGAAAGAGAAGAGAGTTCTTATTCGGGAACTTCAATGAGCTCCGATTGGAGTGGGTTGTTGTAGGACGGTTTCCTTAGCAACCCCCTGCATTCCTCCCCAAATACTCTCCAAGGACCGCTTCCAGGGCTCTTTCAGCTCCACGGCTGAGGCTCCCCTGGCTGCCAAACTCCAGAGTCTACCCCTGCCCCATCTCCCTTCTCCACTCCCATCCTCAACTCTGGGCCCCCAGCTCTGAAGAACTGACCCCAGGGAGTGTCCTGTCACATACGGGCCCACTCTCATCCCCACCCCTCTCTGCCCCTGTCGCTACCTGCTTTTCCCTACCCCTGGCCCCATGCTGTCCCTCCAGCAACTTTGAGAGGCAGATCTGATTTGTGCCTTTGTTTTTGTTTTTGTTTTTGTTTGAGATAGGGTCTTGCTCTGTCACCCAAGCTGGAGTGCAGTGGCGTGATCTAGGCTCACTGCAACCTCCGCCTCCCAGATTCAAGCAATTCTGCCTCAGCCTCCCAAGTAGCTGGGACTACAGGCTTGTGCCACCACGCCTGGCTAATTTTTGTATTTTTAGTAGAGACCGGGTTTCGCCATGTTGGCCACGCTGGTCTTGAACTCATGACCTCAGGTGATCCACCTGCCTCGGCCTCCCAAATTGCTGAAATTACAAGTGTAAGCCACTGTGCCTGGTCTAGGCCACTGGTCTTACTGTTTGTTTTCTATTTGTCCCACTTACACAGTTATTTTTCTCTCTTTTCTTGCCTTCTCTTGCCAGCCTACACCAACGTACCCAGCAAAAAATACTCTTCAAAAACAAAGGTGGCCTCTTCTAGAAGATCTGATTTTATAAAAAGAAAAAGAAATTTTTTTTAAAATTCAAGTGAAACTGAGACATTTCATACAAATAAAAATGGAAAGAATTTATCACCAGCACGTCCCCATCAAAGAATTAGCAAAGGGTGATTTTCAGGCAGGAGAAAATGGATCCCAGATGGAAACTTGGAGATTTGGGAGGAAATGAAGGCCAATGGAGAGAGAAAATATTTGGTTAATCTAAACAAATATTGTCTGTATAAAACAATAATAATTAGGTCTTGTGGAGTTTGAAATATATAAAGGATTCAAATAGCAGATGGTAACAGATGACAATAGCATCCAAGTCAGGAGGGGGTAAATGGAGTTTTAAGTGGTCTAAGCTTCCTGCATTTCCCTACAAGCAGTGAGAGTTTGTCTGTAGCAGACTTTAATAAGTCAAGGATACGCATTATAATCTTTAGGATAACCACTAAAAGAAAGGAGTACTAACAAATTAATAAACCAATGCCATGGATTAATTAAAAGTACTGTATCAGTCTGGGCTTGGTGGCTCACGCCTGTAATCCCTGCACTTTGGGAGGCCGAGGTGGGCGGATCACTTGAGGTCAGAAGTTCAAGACCAGCCTGGCCAACATAGTGAAATTCCATCTCTACTGAAAACACAAAAACTAGCTAGGCGTTATGATGGGTGCCTGTAATCCCAGCTACTCAGGAGGCTAAGGCACGAGAATCGCTTGAACCTGGGAGACGGAGGTTGCAGTGAGCGAGATCGCACCACTGCACTGTAGCTTGGGTGATAGAGCAAGACTTTGTCCAAAAAAAAAAAAAAAAACCCACCAAAACAAACAAAAAAACCCATATAATCCATAATAAGGTGAGAAAGGAGGGAAAAATATATTTTTAAAAGAAACTTCAGGGTAATTAAAATGTTCTTAAATTGGACGGTGGGCACACAGTGTCCCACTTCAAACTGATTCATATACTGCACGTATATTAAGTCATTTTTTTTTTCCAGACGGAGTCTTGCTGTGTTGCCAGGCTGGAATGCAGTGGGGGCGATCTCAGCTCACTCACTGCAACCTCCGACTCCCTGATTCAAGCAATTC
Organism: Gorilla gorilla gorilla; assembly: GCF_029281585.2. Classification (NCBI taxonomy): domain Eukaryota; kingdom Metazoa; phylum Chordata; class Mammalia; order Primates; family Hominidae; genus Gorilla; species Gorilla gorilla. The sequence continues at coordinate 117,910,536 of NC_073237.2, forward strand.
TCCTGCCTCAGCCTCCCGAGTAGCTGGGATGATGGGCACATGACACCACGCCCAGCTAATTTGTGTATTTTTAGTAGAGATGGGGTTTCACCATGTTGGCCAGGATGGTCTCGATCTCCTGACCTCATGATCCGCCCACCTCGGCCTCCCAAAGTGCTGGGATTACAGGTGTGAGCCACCAAGCCCAATCTAAATAAATATTCTTTTCTCCGAACTCCACAGTTGATAAAAATGTTTAAAAAGCAAAGCAAGTGGCAGAACATTAGGCACATACAATATGACCTCATTTGTGTGCATGTGAATATATATATATATATATTCTTTCTATTGAAGAAAATCTGGGCTGGGCATTGTGGCTCATGCTTGTAATCCCAGCACTTTGGGAGGCTGAGGCAGGAGGACTGCTTGACCTCAGGAGTTTGAGACCAGCCTGGGCAACAGAGTGGGACCCTGTCTCTACAAAAATAATAATAAAAAAACTACCTACATATGGTGGTGCGTGCCTGTAGTACCAGTTACTTGAGAGACTGAGGTGGGAGGATTGGTTGACCCAGGCAAGTGGAGGCTGCAGTGAGCCATGACCGCTCGGCTGCACTCCAGCCTGGGCGACAGAGCGAGACCCTGACTTAAAAAAAAAAAAAAAGAAGCCAGAAAAATAATCTGAAGCCTGTTTGCCAAAATGCAATCAGAGGTTGTGGTGGGATGGAATTCTGCAGGGAAGCTGCCCATGCCTGCCTTTTTCTATAGTCCCTGGAGTTTGCATGTTGTTTTCAGTAAGTATATTATTACTTAATAATTACAAGTCACAAGCAGGCCGCAAATATGTTTCCGTTTTGAAAAAATTAATTTGAAACTATGTGATGAGAATAGGATCGATGGCTGCCGTGGGGTCCCCAACGCCTGCCGATCGCGCCGTGTCCTCCGCTCTCCCCAGCGCCAGCACCTCCAGCTGAGCGCCCCGACCACCTGCCGTCGTGACCCACCTCGCCCACACGGTGGCGCTGCGGGGACGGCCCAGCCTCTCCAGGCTCCGAGGGCAGGCGACCGTCGTGGCAGGGAGGGGCCGGCGCGTCTTCGGGAACTGATTGATTTCTTTGGCCTCCTGCCGACAGCCTTACCAGGTGGCATCCGGAGCGCACGCTGGCAGCAAGTCAGTCGCCTCCGTGGGTAGCTCCGGAGCATTCACGAGGTGGTGCCGCCCAGCCCACCTCGCCCCCCGGAGTCAAATGGGCTCGTGTCTCCCGGCGACAAGACTGGATTCCCAGAGCAGGCCTGGAGGGCTCTCATGGCACTTGTTAGGACAGGCTTGGGGCCTGCCTCCAGAGGCCCTTAGGTTCGGGTCCTTGGGGGAGTGCAAGCCGTGTTGACCCACCTCACGCGTCAAGGGAACTACAGAGGAGGGAGAGGGGGATCTTGCCTGGGCCCCTCTGGGCTGAGGTTGAGTGTTTCTGATCTGTCTCTGAATTCTCCCACATGCAAATCTGAGCAAGCCACTCCCTGTCTAAGACACGCAATGGCTCCCTATCGCCCTCAGGAGAAGGTCCAAGTCCCTAAGCCTGACTCCTGAGGTTCCTTACCACCGCCAACACCCAATGCTCCATCTCACTTAATCCGTTCATTCCCTTCAACCTGTCAGGCGTTTTCTTACCTCTGAGGTTCCCACATGCCATTCCCATTCACTCAAACACCTTTTCACTCCTTTTTCTTCTTGGCTAACTCTGACTCATCCTTCAGACCTATAGTTTAAATGTTGCCTCCTCCCGGAAGCACCCCCCCGCCGCCCAGCCCCCAAAGGTCCCCCAGGCCTCCCTTTCTCAACATCACATGGAGTCTCGCTGTGTCACCTAAGCTGGAGTGCAGTGGTACGATCTCTGCTCACTGCAACCTCTGCCTCCCAGGTTCAAGCGATTCTCCTGCCTCAGCCTCCCAAGTAGCTGGGATTACAGGTGCACACCAGCTAATTTTTGTATTTTTAGTAGAGACGAGGTTTTGCCATGTTGGCCAGGCTGGTCTCGAACTCCTGACCTCAAGTGATCCTCCTGCCTTGGCCTCCCAAAGTGTTGGGATTACAGGCGTGAGCCACCACGCCCAGGCTTCACACTTGATTCTAATGATGGGTTTATTGCCTGCCTCCTTCATTGGACGGTGGCCTCAGGAGGGCAGGGGTCTGTCTTCCTGGGTCATTACTGCTCTCTCAGGGCCAGGACCATGCAGCACTCAGCAGGTGCTCCATACATTGCTGTGCCATGAGCGAATGTTCGTGACCATACATCTCCTGGTGGCGGGTGCTTGAGGGGTGTGCAAAGACACTCGGTGGCCTCTGGGTAGGTGGAGGTGGCAGGGACAAGGCACAGTTACCACAGCCTGTCTAAGGAACCACTGGGCTTCCCTTGGACTCCTGCCGTCTGGAGAGACAAACCACAATGACTGGTGGTTGCCAGGCCCCTCCCCAGCACCCAGAGGGTGGCTGGACACAGGCTGACCTCAAGCGGCACCAGAAAGAGATGAGCGTGTGGGTCCCTTCACCCAGCCCTGTCTGGCCTCCTCCCTGTGCATGTGGTCACCTCCCAGACTCGATGCCCAGCCTGCATGCCCAGCTGATGATGAATATCGCCTCAAATGTCCTCCAGCATCCTAAAGTCATCTGAATTCTCATCTTCCTCAAATCGCTTCCCTTCCTGGTTCCCCATCTCAGGAATGGCTCCACCATCTCTCTAGCCACCAGCCTACTTTCCTCCCTCTACCATCACCCACCCATCACCAAAGTCTGGTCTCTAATTGAGGACCCCACCATCTGCTTTGCTGATCTCTCCAGGGTTCTAGGAATAACACCCTCGCCCACCCCTAAGCCCTCCTGAGCCCCATATCACAGCCGGGCTTATCTACTTTCAGTTCCCCAAATGAGCTGTGCCTGCTCTCTGCTCCTGGCCTCTGTCTGTGCTGTTCCCTCAGCCTGGCCTCCCCATTTTTACCTGGGGAATGTGTGTGCACCCCTCAGGTTTCTGCTTAGACATCCCTTCTTCCAGCAAGTCCTCCCTGACTGGGTACCCCTCCTTGGGGCTCCCATGGTCACCTGGGCTTCCCTGGTCTCTGCCCTCATCACACTGTGTTGCTGTTGCTTATCATCTGTCTCCTTGTTGCCAAATCTTGGGTCAGCGGTCAGTCCTCAGCACACACAGCTGCTCAGCCTTGCCTGACCCAGCCAGCCACGCCCTCCTTGCTGAAAGCCCTCCTCCCGTGGCTTCCAGGTCACTGCTGTCTCTGTGGTCTCCTCCTGTTGGCTGGCTGCTCCTACTCAGTTCTCTTGGCCGGTTCTTCCTCATCTCCTGCACCTAATGTTGGTGTCTTCCAGGACTGGGCCGGGACCTCTCCTCTCCTCTCCTCTGTCTACTCTCCTTCCCTTTGCACCGGCCTTCAGGTGCCTGGGTTTCGATCCCATTTGCGTGCTGACAGCCCCTGAATTCTATCTTCAGCCTGAATCTGTCCTCCGGCTGCTCCTCACCTCTCCACTCGATGTCTAATGGATGCCTCCAGCCCAGCAAGTTCACATCAAGCTGTTGGCTCAAACCCCTTCCTCCACTGACTCTTCTTCTGGGACCCTCATCCTTCTGTTCAGGAAGCCAAAAAGCTTGGTGTCATCGTTCACTCCTTTTTCTCACCCCACATCCAATCCGTCAGGAAAGCCAGTGACCACCTTCAACATACACCAGAGTCCCACGCCTTCTCACCACCTCGCCTAGACCACCTGGTCCAAGATCTCGTTAAGGCACGTGCAGTGGCCTCCTGGCCCCATCACTACTTCAGCCCTGGCCCCCTGCAGTCTATTCCCAACTGGCACCTGGCCTGGAAGTGAGGCCATGTTCACCCTCAGGCCCCACCTCACTTGGAGTAACAGCCAAGCCCTTCCCTGCCTATGAGACCCTCGGGGGCTGACCTGTTCTCCCACCACTGCTGGCCTCAGAGCCTTTGCACTGTCTGTTCCCTCTCCCTTTGAAACTCCCCCCATCATATCTGCACAGTGCCCTGCCTCTTGCTTTCAGATCTCTATTCAGGGAGGTCTCCCCTGGCCAATCTGCATGCAGATGAGGTCTCCGGTACTTCCCGTCTTAGACATATGTTTATATGTTCCTTATCTGTCTCCTCTACTAGAAGTAAGTCTATGAGGGCAGGAATTTCTTTCTCCTGTGTTCCCTGCTGTATTTTCAGTATCTAGAACGGTATCTGGCATGTAGTAGACCCAGATAAATATTTGCTAAATAAATGAATGAATGAACAAGTGCCTCCTTCACCAGACAGTGAAGATTTAAATGGCAGACACATGATCGTACTCACCACCATAACCCGAGTACTTGAACCTAATCAGGGCTCAGGAAATACTTGCTGAATGCATGGGCAGATGGATGGATGGAAGGATGGATGGATGGATGGATGGATGGATGGATGGATGGATGGATGGATAAACTGTCCCCAAGGGTTTCTACCAAGACAGGTACCCGGCCCAACTTTGCAGGAGGAGGCAGGTCTGTCCACCCTGGTGATGCCTGAGCCCTAGAGTCTCCTAGGGGCATCTGAGACACTGAGGTCCCAGCTCCTGACCACCCCACAGGACTTCCCCAGGTCCCAGAGGGTTTGCAATGCTTGTTCCTGGCAGCAAGACAGGAAACTGCTACAGGATGCCACGCTGATCCAAAACTTCAGTTCTTGTGCCCTTTAACACAGCACTTTTGCTTCAGAGAATCTTTTTGACTAAAAGGCTGGCAACAGTGCACAGAGTTAGAACCGCATGTTGTAGGGTCACAGCAGCATGGCTGGTAATTTCCTAGAGAAGGGAGCAGCCTGGATGCCCAATGGTAGGGGACCGCCTGGGTGCAGGGTGGCACAGCCTGCCACGTGATGCTTGGTGGTCGATACAAAGATCAAAGAGGATGGATCCAGGTGCTGAGATGGGAAGACACGGGGGAGTTGCTAAGTGACAGAAGCATGTCACAGAACCATCGTGTAGAACGAGCTATGTGTGGTGTGAATAATGAAGCTTGTGGGTGCGTGTGTGCCCATGTGTACATGTCTGTGTGCATTGGAAAGGGGCTGAACTCACAGTCACCCACCTGGATGGGGAGTGGTCACCCCTGGATGGGGAGCAGGATTTGAAAGGACACTTCCACTGACTGGCCTAGATACTTTTTTTTTTTTGAGATGGAGTTTCGCTCTTGTTGCCCAGCCTGGAGTGCAATGGCGCCCTCTCGGCTCACTGCAACCTCTGACTCCCGGGTTCAAGCGATTCTCCTGCCTCAGCCTCCCTAGTAGCTGGGATTACAAGCGTGCACCACCACGCCCAGCTAATTTGTGTATTTTTAGTAGAGACGGGGTTTCACCGCATTGGCCAGGCTGATCTCAAACTCCTGACCTCAGGTGATTCACCCGCCTCGGTCTCCCAAAGTGCTAGGATTACAGGTGTGAGCCACCACGCCCGGCCCTTTCCTTCTTTCCTTCCCTCTTTCTTTCTTTTTGGAGACAGGGTCTCACTTTGTCACCCAGGCTAGAGTGCAGTGGTGTGATCTTGGCTCACTGCAGCTTTGACCTCCTGGGCTCAAGCAATCCTCCCCGCGCCTCAGCCTCCTGAGTAGCTGGGACTAAAGGTGTACACCACTTTGCTTGACTAATTTTTGTATTTTTGGTAGAGAAGGGGTCTTGCTATGTTGCCCAGGCTGGTCTCAACCTCTTGAGCTCAATGGATCTGCCCGTCTCGGCCTCCTAAAGTGCTCAGAATAGCACCTAGCCTTTTTTTTTTTCCTTTTCTTGATAGAGTGGCTCACTCTGTTGCCCAGGCAGGAGTTCAGTGGTGTAATCATGGCTCACTGCAGCCTTGACCTCCCGGACTCAAGCAATCCCCCCATCTCAGCAGTCTCCTAAGTAGCTGGGACTACAGGTTCATGCCACCACACCTGCCCGACAAATTTTTTGTTTGTTGAGACAGGGTCTCATTATGTGGCCCAGGTTGGCTTTTTTTTTTTTTTTTTTTTTTTAAGAGACAGAGTCACCCAGGCCATTGCTCACTGTAACCTCAAACTCCTGGGCTCAAGGGATCCTCCTGCACACACCACACCTGAGGCTAACTTTTTTATTTTTTGTACAGATGGGGTCTCACTATTTGCCTAGGCTGGTATTATTATTATTATTATTTGGAAATGGAGTCTCACTCTGTAACCCAGGCTAGAGTGCAATGGTGTGATCTCGGCTCACTGCAATCTCCGCCTCCCAGGTTCAAGAGATTCTCCTGCCTCAGCCTTCCAAGTAGCTGGGACTACAGGCACACATCACCACACCCGGCTAATTTTTGTATCTAGGCTGGTCTTGAACTCCTGGCCTCAAGCAATCTATCTGCCTCAGCTTCCCAAAGCTCTGGGGTTACAGGCATGAACATACACACAGGGCCTGTTTTCACATTTTTAAATGGTTGGGGGGAAAAAATCAAAATAATGCTGTACTGTTTTATGACACAAGAAAATGACAGGAAACTCAAATTTCAGTGTCAACAAATAAAGTTTTATTGGTACACAGCCATGCTCATTCATTGACATATTGTCTATGGCTGCTTTTAAGCTACAGTGGCGAGTTGAGCAGTCGCATCCGTGACTACATGGCCTGGAGCATCTAAAATACCACCTGGCCCTTTACAGAATAAGTTTGCCAGCCCCGACATATAATATATTGCTTGGGGCCAAACAGTAGCTCTGTGGCCTGTCTGGTTTTTTTCTCTTGTGTCCACCTATCCTAAATGCCCTCTCTGTCACTGGGAAATTAGCTACCCTAAAGGATCCTTTCAAACCCTCCCCTCCACCAGGTGGGCTCACTTTGCTGATCCAGCCCCCTCCTGGCTGATGTCTCGGGTGTCCCTCCCCACCCTCCCAATCCCCGTCTGAGTGGAGAGCCTCACGGGCAGTGACTGACTGATTCATCTCTGTGTCTCCAGCACTTGGCATAGTCCCTGGTGAAAGTTTGCTGAATTGCATAAACTGCTGTCATTGCCGGGTTGGTGAAATGCTTCCAAGCTTCTTGAGGTTTATCCTGACTGGCCACAAAACCTGAAAGCTAGCCAAGAAGCATGGGGAAGGGTGGCTGGGGAGGAGGGTCAGGTGGAATGCAGAGAGCTGAGCTCATGTGGGGAGTTCTGATGACCTCAGGGGCTTCCCCGGGGCAGAATCACTCCCTGTGACCACAGAGAATAAAACTAGGATGAGAGATTAGTTACTGAGTAAAATGGATGTTGTTCACCTGATGGATACCCCGTAAGTATCCCTGACTTGACCACTACACAATCTATGCATGTAACAAAATTGCACATGTACCTCGTACATTTGTACAAATGGAAACAAAAAAGAAAAGCTAGGGCGGGGTGTGGTGGCTCACGCCTGTAATCCCAACACTTTGGGAAGCTGAGGCAGGTGGATCACTTGATGTCAGGAGTTCAAGACCAGCCTGGCCAACATGGTGAAACCCCGTCTCTACTAAAAATACAAAAATGAGCCAGGCATGGTGGTGTATGCCTATAGTCCCAGCTACTCAGGAGGCTGAGGCAGGAGAATCGCTTGAACCCAGGAGGTGGATGTTGAAGTGAGCCGAGGTTGTGCCACTGCACTCCAGCCTGGGAAACAGAGCAAGACTCTGTCTCAAAAAAAAAAAAAAAAAAAGGAAAAAGAAAAGAAAAAGAAAAGCTAGGACCAGGATTGCCTGGAGGTAGGGAGTTCCCCATTTGAGGAGGTAAGCAAGCGGAGTTTAGATCAAGGATGTCAGGAGATTGCTGCCCTGTTGGAGGGTTTACTGGATGAGATCTCCAGTTGCTTCCAACACAGAGCTCAGGAAGCCTGGGGTTCTCTTGGATGATGGCCAAGCCCTTGTGCCTCACCAAGGCCAAGCTCTGGGGGCTGGGAAAGGGGACAGAGGGCCCTATTCCTGCCAGCTGTTGAAGATCCCACTCCATCCACACAAGCCTGTGTCTCATCCCTGCCTTGACCTCCTACAATTGTGTGCCTGCTACGGGAATCCAGGGAACAGCTTCCTGGAACACGAGGCAGAGCCGTGGGACCCAGCAGCCAACACATCTCAAGTCCAGCCCCATAGTTCATCATGAAACTGATGATTTCCAGGAACTTTGAGGACCCTAGACCATCATCTCCGTCCACTCAGCCCTGGAAATCCCCTAACTCCAGGCATTTATTTATAGCTTGCCTTCTTTCCTGGAAAGGTTTGAGGTTGTTTAATAATTCCACCTCACATTTGTGCGGCACTAGGAGGAGGCCACAGGGCATTGTGGTTGAGAGTCTGGGCCCTGGAATCAGCTGTGTGTTGGGGGAGGGAGTGCCAAGTTATTTAACTTCCCCAGCCGCACCACAGCGGAGGACTCAAATTTCTAACCCAGCCCCAAAGCGTGGTGCCTGTCACATCCTCCCTCTGTGAGGCTGATTAGCCACTTCCTCCTCTGAGCCTGGGTTTCCTTGGGACAGTTGGGATTCCCTGAGAGGACGTGGGAACTCACGAGGACCCTAGGCAAGCACACACATGGGGCAGCTGGCTGTCTGTGGCCCCTGCTTGCCCTGGGGAGCCGATGACAGGGCCACCGGCAATGCACCCTTGTCCCCTGGGGCTGGCTCAGAACTCCTAAGCCGGTGCCAACCCTTGGTTCAAGGCCTTTAGATGAGTCAAGAAAGCCTCTGTACAACAAACCCCTGTGACATGAGTTTACCCATATAACAAATCTGCACATGTACACCTAAACCTAAAATAAAAGTTTGCAAAAATAATAATAAAGCAGAGACTACCACCTCCCTAAATGCGGGGGCTGGAGAAGGACAGTTGTGGGAGGGGCCCGGGATGTAAGGTGAGACCACCAGGGAGCAGACCAAAGCCTGGCTCAGACATTCCCTGAATGGGAAGGCCCCCTTCCCACCTCCACACCTCCCTGCCACCCCCACCCAGACATACTTCTGCCCTCCTTGGCTAAGAGGCACTGGGTGTTTACTTGGGGCGAATAATGAGTTCCTGTCAGGCGGACTTGGATTCAAACCCCAGCTCTGCTGCTTCTCAGCCCCTTGAACGCCTCTCAGTTTTCCTATCTGTGAAATGGGGCTCAGAAAACCTTTTCAGAAGGTTGATATATGAGGTGCATGGAGAGTACCAGGCCTCTCTGAGTACAAGACCCTCTGGTCTCCCTCCTCCCATTCTGGCCCCCGGGTACCAGCCCTGAATGAGAAGTGGGGAGGACCAAGTCCAACCAGAAAAGCATTAAGATGCAGGGAGAGCCAGGCGCGGTGGCTCACGCCTGTAATCCCAGCACTTGGGAGGCCGAGGTGTGTGGATCACTTGAGGTCAGGAGTTTGAGACCAGCTTGGCCAACATGGTGAAACCTTGTCTCTACTGAAAACACAAAAATTAGCTGGGTATGGTGGCCTGCACCTGTAATCCCAGTTACTTGGGAGGCCGAGGCAGGAGAATCGCTTGAACCTGGGAGGTGAAGGTTGCAGTGAGCCGAGACTGCGCCACTGCACTCCAGCCTGGGTGACAGAGAAGGAACCCAGTACCTCAATAAGGGCTCCTGGATGGAGTGCATACAAGGCGAGAGGGAGTGGGGGGAAAAAAATAACAACTCAGCCAACGCTTAGTCATTCCACAAATACTTTTTTTTTCTTTTGAGCCAGGGTCTTGCTCTGTCACCCAGGCGGAAGTGCAATGGTGCAGTCATGGCTCACTGCAGCCTCAACACCCCAGGCTCAAGTGATCCTCCCACCTCAGCTTCCTGAGTAGCTGGAACTACAGGCATGTACCACCAAGCCCGGCACATTTTTGTATTTTTTGTAGAGATGGGGTTTTGCCATATTGCCCAGGCTGGTCTTGAACTCCTGGGCTCAAGCGATCCACCTGCCTCAGCCTCCCAACGTGTTAGGGTTACAGGCATGAGCCACCACACCCGGCCAAATATTTTATTCAATACATGTTTATTGGGGGCCCACTGTGCTGGGCACTGTTCTAGGTGCTGGGGATACAGCCTGGAGCTTCCATGAAAGCAGGGGCTGGAGAATGATACATAAATAAATATATAAATAATGTCAGGTGGGATCCGAAGGGCCAGGAAGAAAACTAAAGCCGGGACAGGGGCAGACAGAGCAATGGGAGGGGCAGGGATGCAGGGGTCATGATATCTTAGAGAGGGTGATCAGGGGAGCCTCTAAAGGAGGCAGCATATGGCCAGGACCTGAACGTGGGGGAGGGGGCTCTCACCCCAAGCAGAAGAAATAGAGGGACCTGTAATCCTAGCATTTTGGGAGGTGGAGTTGAGCAGATCATCTGAGGTCAGGAGTTCCAGACCAGCCTGGCTAAAATGGTGAAACCCGTCTCTACTAAAAATATAAAAATTAGCCAGGCATGGCGGCACACACCTGTAATCCCAGCTACTCAGGAAGCTGAGGCAGGAGAATCACTTGAACTTGGGAGGCAGACGTTGCAGTGAGCTGAGGTTGGGCCACTGCACTCCAGCCTGGGTGACAGAGCAACACTCTATCTCAGAAAAAAAAAAAGAAAAAGAAAAAAAGAAGAAATAGGGAAGCCCTGAGGTGAGATGCACCGGGCAGTGCAAAGAAAAACTGGGAGGCCCGTGTGGTTGGGGGAAGGGGGAGAGGGAGAGGGAGAAAGGAAAAGGAGAGAAGGGAAAGGAGGAGAGAGGGAGGGAGACAAGGAGAGAGGGGAAAGAGATGGGAGGAGGGGGAGATGAGGTGGGGGGCAGATTTTGCAGGGCCTGGCAGGCTGTGCTATGGGCTATGGATTTTAGATTCACTGAGCACCTCCTCTGGTCCAAGTTCTACTTTTTTTTTTTTTTTGCGATGTAGTTTTGCTCTCATTGGCCAGGCTGGAGTGCAATGGTGCGATCTCAGCTCACCGCAACCTCCGCCTCCCGGATTCAAGTGATTCTCCTGCCTCAGTCTCCTGAGTAGCTGGGATTACAGGCACCCGCCACCATGTCTGGCTAATTTTGTATTTTTAGTAGAGACAGGATTTCTCCACGTTGGTCAGGCTGGTCTCGAACTCCCGACCTCAGATGATCTGCCACCTCGGCCTCCCAAAGTGCTGGGATTATAGGCATAAGCCACCTCTCCTGGCCCCAAGTTCCATTTTAAGTTCTACCTGAATTAACTCATTAGTTCTCCTAATGGCCCTCCAGGCATGGCCTATTTTTATCCTCGATTACAGATGAGGAAACAGAGGCACTAAGGAGTGAAATCACTTGCCCAGGGTCATCCAGCTGGAAAATGGGGAGTTGGGATTTGGACCCAGGCAGGCTGATGTCAGATCCTGAGCTCCAAATCACTAAGCTCTGCTACCTGTCCTCGGGGTGAGAAACCCAGTCGGGAGGCACTGGAGCCAGAGTCGGCGCCGGATTCCAGCCCACGTGGGTCTGGCTAAATGGCTACGGTCCGTGTCCTGGAGACGAGCGGTGCTGGGTTGAGGAAAGTGCCCCCGCCTTAGGTCAGTCTCCACCCTGGCTCCGAATCTCAGGAAGAGTAAGACATTCTGAGCCCTCTGTGGGTTCCATTTGGCCTTCAATAGCAGGATGTAGCTAGAAAATCAGTGGCTTACTCATTGGCTTACATCTGTAATCCCAGCACTCTGGGAGGCTGAGGCAGGCAGATCCCTTGAGGCCAGGAGTTTGAGACCAGCCTGGCCAACATGGTGAGACCCCATCTCTACAAAAAATACAAAATTAGCCAGGTGCAGATGCGTGTGCCTCTAATTCCAGCTACTTGGTAGGCTGAGGAATGAGAATTGCTTGAGCCTGGGAGGCGAAGGTTGCAGTGAGCTGAGATTGCGCCACTGCACTCCAGCCTAGGGCACAGAGCAACACTCTGTCTCAACAAAACAAAACAAAACAAAAATCAGAACTCTCAGCAGGAAAATAACCTGAAAGCATACACAGCCAGGCTGTCACACATTTGCATGCCTTGATACACAGTAGTGCCACATGCCCGTCCTCCTCCAGTCTGCCTGATGAACTCCTCTTCATCCCTCGTAGTCCAACTGGGCTGGCCCCACCTCTGCAAAGGCTTTCTGGGTTGAGCAGATCGCTCCTCTCTCATGCTGCTCCTTTACCCTGTCTTCTTACAGCTTTTAGGCCCCTGGGTTTTGGTTTCAATTATTCCTTTGTGTCTGGCTCCCCCATCTCCACCCAGCCGAGGCCTTGGCAGGGGCAGAGGGGGTGAGTGGGGAAGATGCCACGTCTTGCTGTGCCACCCTCACTGGCTGCATCCTCCCCAACAGGGCAGCCAATGAACAAGCTGGCCACCAGGTGCTGCTGTCTCTCCCTGATGCCCACTGAAGGACCCTGGTCCACCCGCTCCCTCCTGCTGACATCCCTCCACGCAGCCAGACTTGGGGGGCCAGCTGCCACCAGTGACTCCTCAGCTCCTTCCTTTACATGGAGTGACAGGTCACTTCTGGAACCTGGGAATTCCTGCTGCTGCTGCTGGAACAGGATCATGCAGTTAGCTGGTGGGAGCTATGGCTCCCAGAGCTATGCCCTCTGTCCCCACCACTCCACTGAGCTCTGATCCTGCAGCCAGTAGTGACCTGCCGGACATCGCCACATGTCTGTCTACATTTCTCAAACTTAACGTCACCACAGCAGAGTTCCCTCTGCCCAGCCCTACCCCTCTCCACCTAGCCTCTCCCAGCTCCATGGACCAATCCAATTGCTCAGGCCAAGAGCCTCAGAGTCTGCCTGGACATGTTTCTTTTCCCTTCCTCCACATCTGTCAGGCTGTGCGTGAGGTCCCCACATATATCTTTTTTTTCTTTTTCGAGAGGGAGTCTCACTCTGTCACCCAGGCTGGAGTGCAATGATGTAATCTCAGCTCACTGCAACCTCCACTTCCTGGGTTCAAGTGATTCTCCTGCCTCAGCCTCCCAAGTAGCTGGGATGCCGATCATCACGCCCAGCTAATTTTTGCATTTTCAGTAGAGACGAGGGTTCACCATGTTGGCCAGGCTGGTCTTGAACTCCTGACCTCACGTGATCCGCCTACCTCGGCCTCCCAAAGTGCTGGGATTACAAGCGTGAGCCACCGTGCCCGGCCCCCACATGTATCCTGAATCTGTTTACTTTTCCCCACCTTTGCTACCAACACCCTGGTTGAGGTCTTTCTCCTTAGGGACCACAGCAGTGACCCACTGGCCTCCTGCATCCTCTTTGGCCACTCATCCGGCCACCTTCCCCCTGTAGCCAAGGAACCTCTCATGTCACTCTCCTGCTTCAACCTGCAATGGCTCCCACATCCCCTGGCCCACAAGGTCCTTGGAGAGGTGGCCTCTGTGACCTTCCCCTCTTCTCCTGGACTACTCTTCCAGCTGTTCCCAGCCCTGGCCATGCTGGCCATCGTTCCTACCCTCCTGCTCAGCCAGCTTACTCTCACCCCGGCTTTGCAGCAGCTCTGCCCACTCCTGGATGCTCGGCCCCTGAACTCTGCATGGCTGGCTTCTGCTTGCCTGGCAGGTTGCTGCTTGGATATCACCTGCTCTGTTGTGCAGCCCCCATTTAATTCTCTGAATAGCACTCCTTTCTACCAGACAGCGTGCGTGTCTCCCCCCAGCTAGGGTGGAAATTCAAAGGAGCAGGGACACCCACCATCCCAGGCCTTCTACAGGGCCAGGCACAAAATCAGACTCAACAACAGCTGGTGGAATGAATAAAAGAACAGAGGGGGCTTGCACGCGCTTTGCCGCCACACTGGGAATTTTGCAAACACAGGCGCCTTTTGACCCAGCAAGTTGATGTCTAGGGTTTTCCCCTAAGGAGATCAGTAGACAGATGCGCACAGAAGTACAGTCAAGATAGTCCTTGCAGCGTTGCTTGTCATCATGACTACTGGCAGCAACCTAGGTGTCCATCAATAGGGGATTGGCTCAAAGCAGGTGTGACACAGCCAAAGGGTGGAATGTTATGCAGCCACTAAATAGATGGGTCTCTTATCACAAAGGGAGGGAAGCAGAGCCTAGTGCCCAATGTTCAATACGATTAATCCCTGGAGGGTAGGAGCTCTGGTTGTACTTAAACATGTCTAATTCATAACAAGAGGGAAATGGATTGGGAGGTGGGAACTGTCAGGGTCATCTGAGTCTGTACCTTGACTGGTGAAGAAAGTGAGGCCCAGGGAAGCAAGACCCTCTCCCTAGGTCACAGCACTGCCTGGAGGCACAGCCAGAGTTGGGGTCCAGATCTTCTTCCCACTACTTCTGCTCTCAGCAGGTTCTGGGGATACAGCCAGCCAAGTGAAGGGTGCATCCTGAGCCTCCATGTAGACCCTCAAGTTGAGTCCTTTCTTTTGGAGCCTCAGTTTCCTCATCTGTAAAATGGGCCCATGTGCTCCCACGCTTCCTTTACTAAGCTGTGGAGATGATAAAATTTGTATGAGGAAGAGCAGTGCTCTTTACTGAGTGCTTAAGACACACCCAGACCTGCCCTAAGACTTTGATGCACATTACCCCATTTCATCTGCCCAATAACTGTCTGAAGTAAGGGCTTGAGTAGCCCCATTCTGCCAACGCGACTCACAAGAGTTGAGTAACTCACCCAGTGGCACCCAGCTAGTTGGTGGCAGAGCCTGGATATAAATCCAGATGGTCAATTTCAACCCCATCCTGCTAACCACCACACTGTATCTGAAAAGAGATCACGTGTGCATATGTACAAATGGACATGCAGATCCCCTGGGGCCTTGGAGGACTAGGGAGACCTGGACCTGAATCTATCCACTGGCTAGTGGTCCAAGGACCTGATTTCCCCCTTCTGCCTCCTCAACCCCCAGTCTGCCCTACCCACTGATTAGAGCCAGGGAGCCTGGTGCCTGCAGCTAGCCTGGGTAGGGCCAGTCTCCCTGTAATTAAGGCAGTGGGAGGTTGGGAGCTGGGATCCCTGTCATCCGAGGTTGGGAAGGAGGGGTGACGAATGACTGAAGGAACCTCCCTGTAGCCAGGCCAACCACGTCAGCAGCCACTGGCTGCTCTGGGCAGCAGTGGGTGGCCAGGAGCAAGCCCGGTGGGTTCTTACCTCCCTGCCACCCCTGGCCTGGACCCTCCTGTTAGCCTCCTGCCTTCACTCCCTGTCTCCCTGTATCTCCCTTCTCTAAATGTCTCCTCCACCCCAGCACCAGAGCCATGTCTCCAAAAACCAGGTCACCAAGGCTTGGCTTCTAGTGTTCCAGCCATGCTGTGGGGACAGAGGATTTCTCCTGCTTTCAGAGCAGAGCGTTAAGAAGGCTGTGGGGAGCCGCTTGCAGGAGCTCCCAGGCAGCCCTTGAGAAGGAGGTCATTTACCTGGAACAAATGCCTGCTGGGGCTGTGTGTCACCCTCTGGAACACGCCCACACCCCCAGGCTGGCACTCCAGGCCCTTTCTTGATCTAGCCCAAACCTGCTTATCAGCCCTGACTTCCTCCCAGTCACCTGTCATGTCCATTGTGTGTTACCTTCTTGCCTCCACGCCTTTGCTTGTGCCATTCCCTCTAAATGGGGCGCCCTCACTTTTCCCTGCTTGGCCCATCAAATTCTGCTCTTCTTTCTCTGCCCAGTTCAAACACCTCCTCCTCTCAGCAGCCTTCCCTGGTTGAGCCCAAATGAAGCTGTCTCCCATAAGCCCACGGTACTGCCCTGTGGCCTGGGTGGGCTTGTGGGAGAGGGGGATGCAGATTTTTCTTTTTTCTTTTTTTTTTTTTTTGAGATGGAGTCTCGCTCTGTCGCCCAGGCTGGAGTGCAGTGGCATGATCTTGGCTCACTGCAACCTCCGCCTCCCGGATATAAGTGATTCTCCTGCCTCAGCCTCCCAAGTAGCTGGAATTACAGGCACGCATCGCCATACCAGGCTAATTTTTTGTATTTTTAGTAGAGATGGGGGGTTCACCATGTTGGCCAGGCTGGTCTCGCACTCCTGACCTCAGGTGATCCGCCCGCCTCAGCCTCCCAAAGTGCTGGGATTACAGGTGTGAGCCATCACGCCCGCCTAGGAGATGCAGATTGAATGCAGATTGACTGAGATGCATCTTTGTCCTCCCCACCATCCCAGCACCAAGGCTGTGCACTCTCTGGGGTCCAGGCCTGCCCTGGTGGTCACTCACAACTGTGGCCTTGGTCAAGTCACATCACCTCTCTAAAGTGCATTGCCCCCATCTGTAAAATAGGAGAACCAGAGTTTCTCCCGGAAGGGACCATAGTGAGGAGTATATGAGACAATGTGGGCAGCTACTTGTCAATGGTGCTTACCTCTGGTGCCTGCTTAATAAATAGCATCCAGGGTTCCTACGGCTGTGGCTATGGAGCCTGCATATATATATATATATATATCTATCTATCTCCCTCCCTCCCTCCCTCTCCCCCTCTCTCCCCCCCTCCCCCCGGTGGCCTAGTGGCTTCCCCTCTTTTACAAAGTCACCAGGGAGGCCTTCCCAGAGGACAATCCGGATCATGTCATTCTCACAGACCCTCCTCCAGGCAAGCCTGGAGCCATCCCCAAAGGCCCTGTCAAACCCACTCCTGCCTCTCTCCCTGGCTCCCCTGTCCCATCTCTCACCAGCCTCGCATCATTTGCTCTACTCCAACCACCTGGAACTTATTCGGGGGGCACTGAATGCCCCACGCACCCTTTTACCTCAGGGCTATTGCACAGGTCACTCCCTCCTTCTGTACCTGGCTAACTCCTTCTCGTCCTTTAGGCCCCAGCTTACGTGCCCATTCCTCCAGGAGGCCTTCCCCGACCACCGCTTCCATCCAGGTGAGGTGCCCCTTCTCTGTTCCTGCAGCTCTTGCACCACACACTGCGCTGCAATGACCTGCTTTCCTGTGAGCTCCAAGAAGCCAGGCACTGTGCCTCGCTCCCTGCTGCAAACTCAGCACCGGGCACGGTGTCTGGTGCAGACTAGATGCTCAAAAAATATTTAGTGACTAACTGAATGGATGGATGAGTCAATTTCTGCATCCCCCACACTGCGGGAAATGTCTGTAGAACAGATTTGAGTGGGAGGTTCCAGCAGGGCCTGGGAGAAGCCCTTGGGGTTTGGGCACTGGGGGTAAACAGAGCAGACCCCCCAACCCCTCCCCTGGGGGGCTGGGCTCCCCGCTTCCTGCAAACCCCCCGGGCCCCAGAGCCGGCTTCCAGATGCTAAGCCCTTCTCAGCCTCACCTCTTAGCTTTCCCATCTGCACAGCCGGGCCAGATCCCCGCAGCCAGCATCACGGGCAGCCAGGCCAACCGTCCCAGCGTCTTCCTATTTTAGACATCTCACTGCCTCAGTCCCTTCTAATGTTTCCAGCCAGGCTGCGGGGGGAGGAAAAAGAGGTTACTGCTACTTTAAATGTACTGTATGAAGGCGAGGGCTGGAAAGGGGCCTGCTTGCAGGAATACCCAGTCATCTAGTTGGAAAAGCCGCCAGATGGAATACAAAAGGAGGAACCCAGACGCTCATGGAGACAGCCTCGGTTCATAAATCAGGTGGGGCCAGGGGCTGGGGGCCCACACGCCATGGAGCCCGACTCCCTCCTGGACCAAGACGACTCCTACGGTAAGACGGTGCCAGCAAAGTGCAGAGTTGGGGGTTTCAGCCTCTCTGCTCAACGGACTTTTCTCTGCTATAGGAATCTGAGTTGAAGCGGGGAGGCAGTCAGGCATCTGGGCACTGTCTGGTCTTGGGACCCATGGGTGGGCATGGGTGCGTTGGGCTATGAGACTCAGGGCTGGAGGGTCCCTGGAGCGGGCAGCCCCTCAGACTCCAGGCATTGACAAGGTCCAGGGGAGGGAGAGAGAGTTTCTCAGCTGCTTCTGTTTTGCTCCTGGCCAAGAAGGAAAGGAAGGAAGTTTTGCAGCCCCCCTGCCTGTCTGCCTGCCTCGCTGTTCGCCAGGCCTGCCCTGTGCTGTGGGGAATTCAATTAGTGCGATCCTGCGGATAAATATAGATGGAAGAGGCAACAGGAACATACCTTGTAATTAAAGGCCAGGGCTCATGCTGAAAGCACTCCCCGTGTGACAGGGCCCCAGTGGCTGCCACCGGGGAGCTGCCCAGGCCACTGGAAGCCCTGCATGCATTATTGGGGAAAAGTTGCTTGGGACAGAGCCCGTGCAGAGTCTGGAAGAGGGATTTGTAAGACTCAGAAGGGTTCCTTCGTGGCGGTTTCTGCAGGCCTGGGGCTCCAGGGATGCAGTAACTCAGCTCCTGCACTACTCAGCCTGGCCAGAGAGCTCACCTTTGGCTGGGATGCCCGGCACAGCCTGGCTGTCTCTGGACAACCAAGGAGGGACGCAAGAGTGCAAGAGTGTGGCCGAGGCACCGAGGCTGGTCATGGGGGGGTGGGGCAGCAGGTTTTGGGACTCAGCAGGGAGAAGTCCTGTTGGCCTCGGAAGAGGTGGTAATTGCAGGGCGACCTCATCCCAGCTTGGGTCAGGTCAGCCTTCCAGGGGTTCAGGTCCTCCTGAGACCACAGTTCTACTAAGAAAACCAAGTTCTTGTTTCTCCGGACTTTCCCCCACCCCATCCAGGCCTGGCTGCCTGGCACAGATTCAAGGCCAAATTTCCTTCCTCCTGCAGGAGCTCAGCCCTTTCCAAGGAGAGGGGCCCTTTGCCACATTTGGAGCTGCAGCCCTCAGGGAAGCTTGGCAAGGCCCAGCCCACAGACCTGGCATCTTTGGGCCCGGGGGACGGGGGGCAGTTGATGCATGCAGAGTGACCTCCATGTGCCAAGCCCTGTGTCAGGGTCAGGGGTGTGTAGGAATGAGGAACTCAGTCCTAACAAATAGTTGGTGCTTAGTGAATGGAAGGAGGAGGAGAATACAAAGGGAGGAGAGAGGGAAAAAAATAGGGAGAGCAGTCCTTGGCCTGGAAGAGCTCCCAGTCTGGAATGGGAGACAGACAATCGATCCCAGACTAAATTCAGAGTGATGCGGTTCTTGGGGAGGCCAGGAGCAGACAGCCTGAGGGTGTGGGACAGGCCTGCCTGCCTCCAGAGCTGTTCACTGGAAGCTTGGCATCGGGATGCGTATGGACTCATTGGATGTCTGGATGCTCCCCTAGGGAGGGCACTGACCTTTGAAGAGGCAGGCGAGGGGGTGGGAAGGACCAGCCCCAGCCAGGGATATCTCAGGAACCCACAGTCCCCACTTGCTGTCCTCCAGATTTGCTAGTAGCAGCCTCTGGGCTGGGCAAGGCTGGAAACTGAGGCTGCCTCCACCCTCATGGAAAGGCCCCATGCACAATCAGCTCCTTGTCCTGGCCTGTCACGAGGCCGGTTGCTGATCTCCTGGAAGCTGGCCAGGCAGGGAGGTAAGGGATTCAAGAGGAAGAGGAAAGGGACAGAGGGGGCCTTAGGAAAGGGACAGGCAGGCATGGAGTGGAGCCCAGGCTCTCTCTGGGAGCAATCCCAGGCCCAGCTGGAGAGGGGCCTGGCTTTTCCAGCCAAGGTCTCCCACTCAGCCAGCCTCAGGGGTCCAGGGCTGAAGGAGGCCATCCTGGGTCAGGGCAGCACAGGAAAACTGCGGTCTCAGTGAGTCACTTCCCCAGTCTGAGCCCTGGTTCTACATTCATCCATTTAACAATTACTTTCAGGTTCTGGACTGGGCTTTGGGGTTCAAGAACAAATCAAACTTTGTGACATTCCTAGGCTAATCTGAGAGAGATGCAGGTGCACTGATGGGGGAAGTCAAGACGTGTGGAAGCCCTAACCCTATACTTGGAATCCAGAAAGGCTTCCTGGCAGAGGTGACTCCTCCACTGAAGAAGTCAATGATTCCCTCTATATTGGTCAGCTCAGGCTGCTGTAACAAAATAGACAAGGTGACTCACACAACAAAGATTTCAGAAACAGAAATTAAAACAGAAGGCTGGGCGCAGTGGCTCATACCTGAAATCCTAGCACTTTGGGAGGCTGAGGCAGGTGGATCACTTGAAGTCAGGAGTTTGAGGCCAGCCTGGCCAACATGGTGAAACCCCATCTCTACTAAAAATACAAAAAATTAGCCAGGCATGGTGGTGCATGCCTTTAATCCCAGCTACTCGGGAGGCTGAGGCATAAGAACCACGTGAACTCGGGAGGCAAAAGCTACAGTGAGCCAAGATCACGCTGCTGCACTCCAGCCTGGGCGACAGAGAGCTAGACGCCATCTCAGAAGTAATAATAACATTTTGCAGTGATGTGATCAAAGGTCACTGCAGCCTTGAACTCCTAGGCTCAAGGGATCCTTCTGTCTTAGCCTGTTGAATAGCTGTGACTACAAACATACGCCACCACACCTCACTAATTAAAATTTGTGTGTGTGTGTGGAGATGGGGTCTTGCTACATTGCCCAGGCTGGTCTAGAACTCTCGGGCTCAAGCAATTCCAATGCCTCAGGGTCCCAAGTGTTGGGATTCTAGGCGTGAGCCACAGCAGTCAGCCCTTTTCTCTCTCTCTTTTTTTTTTTTTTTTTGAGATGGGGTCTTACTCTGTCATCCAGGCTGGAGTGCAGTGGTGCAATCTCAGCTCAATTGCAACCTCCACTTCCCAGGCTCAATCCATCCTCCCACCTCAGCCTCCCAAGTAGCTGGGACCACAGGTGCACAACACCATGCCCAGCTAATTTTTTGTATTTTTGGTAGAGACAGGTTTTCGCCATGTTGCCCAGGCTGGTCTCGAACTCCTGAGCTCAAGTGATCCACCTGCCTCAGCCTCCCAAAGTGCTGTGATCCTTTTGTCTCTTCTTATAAGGACACTGATCCTACTAGGGCCCCATCCTTATGACCTCATTTAACCTTAATTACTCCTTAGAGGCCCCATTTCCAGACAGAGCCACACTGGGAGTTCAACATATGACTTGAGGATGGGAAGGATACACATGTTCAGTCCACAACACCCTCCTTTTTTACTGAGACAGGGTCTCACTCTGTCACCCAGGCTGGAGTGCAATGGCATGATCACAGCTTACTGCAGCTTCGACCTCCTGGGTGTAAGCAATCCTCCTGCTTCAGCCTTCAGAATAGCTGGACTACAGGCATTCACCACCATGCCTGGCTAATTTTTGTATTTTTTGTAGAGACAGGGTTTGCCCACATTGCCCAGACTGGTCTCAAACTCCTGGGCTCTCTCAATCTGCCTGCCTCAGCTTCCCAAAGTGCTGGGATTACAGGCATGAGCCACAGTGCTGGCCTGGCTTCTGGGACAGGCTGCTCTCGGGGTTTCCTCCCGTTATCTCTGGCTGGCCCCTTCTCCTGGGGCTCTCTCTCCTGCTGCTGCCCACAGGGTCCCTTCGCCAGGGCCTGCCTCCTCTGCTCCTTCATGATTGAACTCTTCCTCCTTCACCCCTCACTCCCTCGCTTCCCGCCATCAGATCTGACCTTCCTCACACCCCCAAGCTGTCTCCCCTCAGGGCCTTTGAGCATCCTTCCTCTTTCTCTTCCCTGAGCTAACTCCTCCTCCTCTTCCCAGTATCAACTGAAAAGTCACCTCCTCAGAGAAGCCCTCCTTAAACCATGTTCCCCCAATGCATCACTCTCGTAGCCCGTCTTTTCCTTTATGGACGTGTTCATATGTGCACTACACATTATTGCATGCTGATGTGTTTCACCTGCATCTCCCGTGAGTCTCTAAGCAATCTGGATCCCCAGAGCATAGTTCTCCACCTGTCAGGAGTAAGCATCCAACAAATGCTTGTTGAATGAGTGAGTGAACAAATGCAGTTGGTGCAGGCAAAAAGGCGAGGAAAGGCATTCCAGGGCAGAAGGAACAGCAGGTGCAAAGGCATGGAGACTGGTGATGCTTTGGAGCATTCTCTGATACTTACAATCTTGGTCAGGGGTTGGCAAGCTGAGCTCCTTTAGGGGGCACAGGAACATTGATGGGGATGGGGAAGGGTTGGGAGCTGCAAAGCTGGGGGTGAGGCTCTGGACATCTCTCCCTGCTTCAAGCCAAGCAAAGCGCCTTTCGTCTGGTGAAGACCCCGGTTCTGATTGCATCCATCAGGTGTTCAGAGGCTGAAAGGGTTCAGCCATGGCATGGTGGGGGATCCGCAGCCACTGGCACTGAAGTTCTGGAGGCCTAAGCCTCTTAGCAGGCAGGACTGAGCAGAGCTCTATTGGGTGGTCTGGCGGTGGGAGCCCCTTAGAGCATGGCCAAGAAGGGCTCAGACACGGCTGCAGCGAGGAGCAGACATAGGTGCAGAGGTTTCTTTTACAGGACAGTCAGAGGCAGGAAGGTGAGGAGAAGGGGAGAGCTCGGAAACTCAGCACTAACCCCTGCAGAGCCCTTGTGATTGGCCTTAGTTTCCCTAGGTGTAAATTGGGGTGACGGCCAGACAAGATGTGACTGTCCCCTCTGGTGCCAGCCCCTTGGAGCTGTGTGAAAAGTCCAGCTCAGAGAAGCATGTCCTTTCCGTCTGCCTCGTGATTTCCAAAGAAGGGGGCAAGACAGAGGCCTGGCAGTGGCCAGCATAAGAGAAAAAGTCCTGCCCTGCAAAATATACTTTCTGCGGGTTCTCTTGGAGTCCTGCTATTTCTTCACTTCGTGGGTACCGTCCTCCTACCAGGACAGCTCCTGGTGCTTCCTCTGCCGGGGTGTGTTTTCATTGCCTGCTCACCGGCCTGACTCCCACATGAGACTATAAGGCCCTTGAGGGCAGGAGCTGTATCTTGTCTGCCACTGGGTTCCCAGGGTGCTGCACAGCACTGGTCCTGAGAAGGCACTCAATACATACTCAGTGGATGAATGAATGAATGAATGAATAAGTGAGCGAGAGTGAGTGAATTAATGAGTGGCATGAGCTGGATCCTGCCCTTAACTTGCTCCACATCCTTAGGCATCCTCCCCGACTTTGGACTTCTGGTTCCTTAGCTGTCAGCTGAGGGTGCTGGGCCCCATGCCCCAAGAGAGCAGGCCTGCATCTCATCCCAGCTCTCTCGGTTATTGGGTGGCCTGGACCAAGTCCCTGCCCTGACTTAGCCTCAGCTTCCTCATCTGACAAATGGGCAGACTCAGCCCTGCCCTGCCTGTTTTTCAGGCGGTCTTGGAGCTCCGGAGGAGTAAGGAGGCAAAAGAGTGTGAGGCTGGACACCTGTCAGGGAAGTCTGTGACTCATACAGGAAGGGGGTTGGGCTCATACAGCCCGCTGGGATAAACCCTCCAGAAGCGGGTGGTTACTTTGGATATCATGGAGGTGGAGCAGGCAGCTCAAAAGCTCAGAACTTTCCATTTCTTCCTGATGACAACCAGCATGGGCATCTACCTCAGGGTTGTTGGCAGATCCCAGCAGAGAAGCAGGTGGATGTGAGTTTGTAAACTTCCAAATGCTACTGCTGTAATAACCGTTCGGTAAGCACCTACTCCATGCCAGGATCCAAAGACACTTTATCTACACTGTCTTCTGTTTTGGTTTGTTTGTTTGTTTGTTTTTGAGATGGAGTTTTGCTCTTGTTGCCCAGGCTGGAGTGCAATGGCGCAATCTCGGCTCACTCCAACCTCTGCCTCCTGGGTTTAAGCGATTCTCCTGCCTCAGCCTCCCAAGTAGCTGGGATTACAGGCATGCGTCACCAAGCCTGGCTAATTTTGAATTTTTTGGTAGAGGCGGGGTTTCGCCATGTTGGTCAAGCTGGTCTCGAACTCCTGACCTCAGGTGATCCACCTGCCTTGGCCTCCCAAAGTGCTAGGATTACAGGCGTGAGCCACCGTGCCCAGCATTTTTTTGTTTTGTTTTTTGTTTTTTGAGATAGAGTCTCACTCTGTCACCCAGTTTAGAGTGCAGTAGCATGATCTCGGCTCACTGCAACCTCCACCTCCTGGGTTCAAGCAATTCTCCTGCCTCAGCCTCTTGAGTAGCTGGGACTACAGGCGTGCAACACCAGGCCTGGCTAATTTTTCTGTTTTTGTAGAGATGGGGTTTTGCCATGTGAGCAGGCTGGTCTTGAACTCCTGACCTCAGGTAATCTGCCCACCTTGGCCTCCCAAAATGCTGGGATTAGAGGTGTGAGCCACTGCATCTGGCCTACATTGTCTTCTAAATCCTCGCAATACACCTGGTGGGTTGCAGTTAGCCTTATTTTCCAGATGAGAAAATTGAGGCCCAAGGAGGTTACGTGACTGGCCCTGATCATGCAGTGAGTGCACTGATTTGAACCCAGCTTGCTCCAGCTACAAAGCCTGATATCTTTATTTTGCTGCAGTCCTGAAAGCCATTGTGTGCCAAAGCTGCCACCTGGAGGCCCCTCCCTGTGCCCGTGGAAAATCCTCTCTCCCGGGGATCGTTCACTGAAGCAGCTCAGAGATGTGGCAGGAGCCATGTCAGCTCAGCCGGCCAAGGCGAGAGGCATACTCAGCTGTGGGACAGGGATGGTCTAAAGAGAGGACAATTTGAGGCCAAAATAGCCTAATGTCATCAGGGGGCCTGATATCATGACTCCCTGGGCCTTCCTTTGAGAGGCAGAGGGATTAGCTTCAACTGGTGACAGATAGATAATAATTGTAAAAAATAACAGCTATGTGTCCAGCCACTGGCCTCCCATCCATCATCTCGCTTCCCCTGCTTAGGCCTGCCCTCCCTCTGAGGCCTCCTCCTGGCTCTGCCACTCGGCTCACTCAGCAGGTGCCAGCCAAAGACCTGGGCTCTCATAGAGCCTCCATTTCCCCATCTGTGAAACTGACACCAGCCTAGCCTGCCTGGAATGGGGAAGGGACGCCAGAATCTAGATCCCTTCCATCTTGTTCGAGGGCTCTGTCCTAGACCAGGCTGCCTGGGCCTCAGAAAAATGAAGGAAGAGAAGCCACATTCATACCTGGAGCCCTTCTATAAGTGAAAAAATTAGGCCAAGGAGGCAGAGCTGCGGTCCTATTTATGAGCATTTACTGTGTGCCTGGCTCACTGCTAAATGTTCTCCATTGACTCCTCACAGAGGAAGGAACAACCCCACAGCTCAGAGGAGACAGTCAAGGCTTAGAAAGGCCCTGCCACACAGCGAGTGAGGAACACTTGTGATTCAAACCCAGGACTCCCAGGATCCTGTGCGCTTTCTCCACTTTGGGCTGCTCCCACCACCCCCCTGGGTCTCCTGGCCCCCAATCCAGGGCCCTTTCCCATGCCCGGGGGGGCCTCGGTTCTGCTGGCCAGCCATGCGGGGGGCTTCTGAACTTGCCCAGCTGGGCAGGTGGATGAGTGGTAGAGCCACACACCCCCTCCCCTTGCCCTGAGACTCTGGGAAGAGGCGCAATCAGGAAGAACAGACAATAAAGAACAAAGAGGCCAGCTCGGGAGGGGCTTAGGTCATTTCCACACACAAGCCTGAGCAGCTGGCCTCATAACAAGGTCAGGGGCTGAGGCTGCAGTGGGGGTTGGCTGGTGAGGAGGGAGCCCCTGTGCCTGGAGCAGGGCGGGGAAGAGCCAGGATAAAGCTCAAGAGAGAAGAGTTGGTTTCCCCAGAGAGACGGACAGGGAAAGGGAGGGAGCGCCTGTGTGCATAGGACGCGGACATTTCACTTCCCATAGGCTCCTGGAGAGCCCCTCCTGAACTGTACTTAACACCCCCAGGCCTGGGCTTCTATCTGCTGCACCTCCGTGTGACCTGTGAGCCAGGCCAGTTGATTCTCAGAGCCTCGGAGGGATGGGGACAGCAGCAGCCACCGCGCAGGGCTCCTCTCTTGTGAGGACTAAGCAGGATAGAGCCTTCCTTCTTCTGTGGTCCTGGACAGCCACTGCCTCAGGCTGGCTCCTCCGCCACGGGACCTGGTGCAGAGTCGAAGATCTTTAAGTCAATCTGTAGCATGATCCGGGTCCCCTAAGCTTTCCTACCACCGAATGTGTTTCTCGGTGTATTGTTCAATTCCCGTTTTACAGAGGAAGAAACTGACACACTCGCTTGAGTATCGGTCCTTCAAGTAATGTGGCCTGACTCATGCTCAGGTTGCTGAATGGCTGCCACAGCCCTCCTTATTCCAAAGAGGCAGGTGGACCCCACACATCAGGCCCAGTGTGTCCCCAGCTTCCCCTCACTGGCCTCCCTGGGCTGACTGCAGGATATCCAGAGTCTAGCCCTCTGCTCCCACTGCCCAGTCTGTTCCTTCTGCTGGGTGGATATGCCCTGGGCTGCTGAGCCCACCCTGGGTGGGCCAAGGTGTAGGGAGACCCAAGGGGAAGGGTCTCTTGAGGTCCTCCTGTCCATTCTCTGTTACATCATGGGAAGATGGAGGTCAGAGAAGATGAAACCAGGCCCACTTACGGTCCATGCTACCTCCTAAGAGGTCCAGAGGTCCACCCTGACTCTCCATCTCCAGCCCCCACTTCAGGCCAGGCCTCACCTTGGACACCTGCACAGCTGCCTTGCCTCTTCCTGGGGCTGTCCATCTCTACCTGTCCCCCCAACTCATCCTTCGTGCACAGCCAGAAGGGGCCACTCATAGGCATTCAGAAAACTTCACAGGGCCCACCACTGCAGCAGGATAAAATCCAAACTCATTAAAGAGCTTAACGCAGTTCATGGTCTGACCCTGCAGATACACTTCTGCTCTCATCTCCAAGCCACACCCCACTTTCTTGCCACTCCCATCATCATGAATTAATTTCTGCCTTGAATCTGCCTTTCTCTCTCCCTCACCTTTGCACTTGCTCTTACCCCTGCCTGAAACACTCTTTCATCTTAGCCTTCCCTACTACCCCTCCAGCCTGGTCAATCCTGCCCATGCTGAAGTCTCAGCTCAGGTCACCTCCTCCAGGAAGCCTTCCCTGACTAGCTTGTTTGGGCTGCCTAGGCTCCCTGGGCTTTCTGCTATCCCACTGCACTTTGATGAGTAAAGTCCATTTGCTTTACTGCTTGTCCCCCTCTCTGGGCTGTGAGCTGCTTGGTGAGCCACAGTGAAAGGTTGGAAGGGAGGCTGGGTGGGTAAAGAAAGAAGTCAGGATAACCCTGATCTCTGGCCTGTGTGGCAGGAGATGTTGGTGTCCACACTGACATGGGGACCTGGGTGGAAGGGCAGATTCTGGGGGGGAAGGGGAAACGATGTTCTGGGCTTGCTGTGTCTGAAGGGCCTGCAGGGCCATCCAGTGGCCATCTCTAGAGAAGTTGGTGACAGTCACCTTTGAGAGAGGCCTGGATTCCAGAAGGGAGGGAGGGGAGCTGCTGGGGCCTTCCCAGCGTGTGTCAGAACCACTCCCTTTCCCAGGCTTGCAGAAGCCCCCACTCAACTGCCCAACCAGAGTCCTGTCACCTCCCCCAGGAAGCCAGCCTGGCCCTGACAAAGCAGTGTTCTGTTCTCCCCCTTGACCATTACTCGCCTCTGGTCTGAGGACATCTCTCGGGCTCTGCCTTAGAACTCTTCAAGGTGGGAGCCACATCCCTCCATGTCTTGTAGACTCCGCATCGCCCAGCACAGGGACAGACACAGAGAAGAAGCTGCATGGACAAGGAGCCCTGCCCCCTCCCCTGGACACAGCCCCAGCCAGTGGGATTCTGGGGAAAAGAAAACACAAGCCTGAGGAGCTTTGGGTCAGATTGTCTCGGGAGAGCGGGGGAAGAGGCGGGTGGAGGGGGGGTGGATTTCTGTCCAATCTGGAAGCCTGTGCTGGATGGCCGGATCGCCAGCACCCCAGGCTCGAAGTGTTCCAGCCGGTGACCTACATTCCCAGGGCGCCTCTGTGTGTGCGCACACGGGCAGGCGTGCGTGAGTGCAGGAGCTCCACGGTGTGTCTGCCAGTGGGCCTCTGTCTCGGCAGGCTGTCTCCTCAGGAGCCCGTGAGTGAGCACGTGAGGGCGTGGGGGGCCCACACTCCCGCTCTGGGGTTCCACAGACTGCACCAGAAAGAGTTGGTCTGTGCCCTAGAAAAGCAACTGCCAGGGACTGCAGGGACCGACATGGCTCGGGGTGGCTGTCCCACCCGCAGCCCTGCCCAAGACCCTCTCTCTCTCCTCCCATGCTCTCTCTGTGACAAATGGCCTCACACTGCTCTTTGCTAATGGTGGGGTGTTAGGCATGGAAAATGGAGTGCACAACTCTTAGGTGGCGGTGGAGGGCGGGGACCTCAAACCACAGCCCGAGGCAGCCAGATGGCAGCCAGAGGTCAGTAGGGTGGGTGGCTCAGCAGAGGGAGCAGGCACCAGGCTCTAGGCCCTGCAGCCTGAGGTCAGGGCGTCACTCAGGGGTCCTTGGGGGTTGTCCCGGGTCGGGATCCTCCTGCCTCCAGGTGGGGGTAGAGGTGGAGACCTCTCCCTCCTGGGAAGGCCTGTCCTTGACTGAGAAGCTAAGCTGACTCTATGGCCCTGAAGCCAGGGCACCAGGGAATCTGGGGGGTGGGTGCCCTGCTCGGAGACCCTTTAGTCTCTCCTTTGCCAGTTCTGTGGTGGGTGGGGTAGGGGTGGCTGTCCCCCAAACCCTTCTGAGCCTCTTCTTTCAGACTTGGTCCCTGACAGCAGGGAGGGGATGGGTAGTCCTTTCAGAGACTCTCTCTGGGTCTATCTCTGTCTCTTTCTGTCTCTCTATCTCTGTTCCTATCTCTCTCAGTCTTTCTGTCTCAGTCATCTCTATATATCTCTCTCTGTATCTCTGCCTCTCTCTCTCTCTTTCTCCCTCCTGCTGGGCTCCCCCTGCTCCCCTCTTCCCTCCTCTCCCCCTAGTGACTCCTGCAAAGCTCCCCTTCCCCAGCAGAATGGGGAACACAGACTTGGCTGAGGGCCTACCGTGCCCGGCAGCAAGAGAAAAGTGAGGCTCGAGCCCCCGACAGCTTCTTCGTGGCCCTTCCAAGCCCCGGGGGATTTTTGCTTCAGTTCTCCTCTCCCTCCGTCAATTCCCCAGCTGAGGCCAACCTTGCTCCCTGGGCTCTGCACCTCCTGCCCACCCTCCTGCCTGTATGAGGACCCCCCCATCGACCTCCCTTGCTGGCCCTTTCTCCGGCCCTGCAACGGGCCCAAGTCTCTCCCATCCCATCCTCACTGCCTCATCCTCTCCGGCCTATGTCCTTTTTTTTTTTTTTTTTTTTGAGACGAAGTGTTGCTCTGTCGCCCAGGCTGGAGTGCAGAGGCACGATCTTGGCTCACTGCAACCTCCACCTCCCAGGTTCAAGCTATTCTCCTGCCTCAGCCTCCCGAGTAGCTGGGATTCCCAGCCCATGTCCTTCTGATCTCTGCTTCCCCACTGGCATTGTGCAGCTCAACACCAGTCCCTGCCCCAAAGCTGCTCTGAACAGGCCCACCAATGGAATACCAACTGCAGAAACCAGGGCTTTCTCTTGGGGCACCATCTTACCAGTCCTCTCGGGTGAGGCTCTGGTTGGGGGTAGGTCAGGGCAGGGTCCCTGGAGCCCCGCACCATCAGATCTCTGCCCCTTACCAGGGGAAATGATGTAACTTCTCTGAATCTCAGTTTTCCCACCTGTGAGATGGGATGGTTACCCTGGTACTCCTGTCACAGGTTATTGAGAGGAGTAACACTGTTCATGCTTATTTAAAAAATTCTGAGAACTGATCTAGCAGAGAATGAGGCCTCAGTTGATCTTGGCTGTAGTTATAATCATTTGTGTTTGCCATTGCTTGAATCTCTCTCCTACCACCCCACCCTGAGGACCCCACAGTCTCCTCTCCTGGGTTTCCTCTCGCCTCTCTCTTCATCCCTTCTCGGTCTTTCCTGTAGGCTCCCAGCTAAGCCACCAGGTGACCAGGCCAGGCCCTCTGCAGTCCCCACCATCCCTCCTCACATCTGTGTGTCCTCACACCCCTGCCCACTGCAGGACCAAGTCCACCTCTGCCACCCACACCTTTGCCAGCCCCTACCTGGACCTTCTGCCTTGCCGGTACCACCCAGACCAGGGGACCTCCCTAACATAGGCTCAATACCCTCCTCCTCTGTGCCCCTGACCGGTTCTGCTCAGGGCTCTGGGGGCAGCCCTGTCACACCTTATGGCCTTGTTCATCGATCTGTCAGTCCACGTGCCTGTCTCTGCCACACACCTTGGAGCTTCATCTCTGTGGCCCTGGCACTTTCTGCTGCATATTTGTTGAATGAATAATGAATGAACGAATGACTCGATGCAAATCAAAGTACTTTGCGAGCTATAAAGCACTCCTCCAATCAATGCCACACACAGTGGGGTATTAAGGAGCACTCAAAGCCTCCCGCAGGACTTGGCCCCACCTTGCCCACTGCACCTGGGTCGGGGGAAGGAAACCTCAATCTTCCAGAAAGTTCTAATCCTTGATCTGCCTCATTATCATTCTGGGTAGGAACAATGCCCAACCTCACCCTAGAGATTTGGATTCAGTTTAGTCTAAAGGAGGCCTGGGCAATGGAATGTATAAACCCCTCCTCCTTGTTTTCCCTCCTCCCCTGCCCCACCAGGTGACTCTAAGGGGCAGCTGCTGGAATTGGAAGAGGATTGTTGGAGTCCTGGTCTTTGCTCCCTGCCCAGGTTCACTTCTTTTAATTTGTGCCTTCTCTGTGCGAGCTGCATGCTGGGTGCTAGAGGGGAAGCACGCACCCAGGGAAGCATGAGGCTGGGTTCTCATTTAGGGAAGAGCTTAGAATAGGCACTCAAGGCTCCAGTGACATCCCAGGGTGGAGAGACCTCTAGGGGTAGGTGGGAAGGAGAAGATGCTGACCTTAAAGATAACCAGAGACCTAAGGCCAGGTACAGTGGCTCGTGCCTGCTATTCTAGCACTTTTGAGAGGCCAAAGGAGGAGGATCGCTTGAGATTAGGAGACCAGCCTGGGCAACACAGGGAGAGCCCATCTCTAAAAACAAAGCAAAACAAAATACGGAGGTTGGCCTGGTGGATGGAGGTAGTGAACAGGCAGAGGGAACCACAGGGGAAAGGCCTGGAGTTGAGAACTACAGAGTAGCCATCTAAGAACTTCTTTTTTTTTTCTGAGATGGAGTCTCACTCTGCTGCCCAGGCTGGAGTCCAGTGGCGTGATCTCAGCTCACTGCAAGCTCCGCCTCTCAGGTTCACGCCATTCTCCTGCCTCAGCCTCCTGAGTAGCTGGGACTACAGGCGCCCACCACCACGCCCAGCTAATTTTTTTGTATTTTTAGTAGAGACAGGGTTTCACCGTGTTAGCCAGGATGGTCTCAATCTCCTGACCTCGTGATCCACCCACCTTGGCCTCCCAAAGTGCTGGGATTACAGGCGTGAGCCACCGCGCCTGGCCGCCCATCTAAGAACTTTGAGTGATTCAGTGAGGCTGTACCCCAAAATCCAGGTGCGCAGGCCTGGAGAGGTCAGCTGGGCTAGGGTAGCAGCCTCAGATGCCGGGATCAGGAGATCGGGCTTTACCTTGCACTGGGAGGAGCCATGAATAGTTTCAGGCAGGGGAGGAACAGGGTTGTGCTGGGTCTTCCTGGAATTGCTAAGACCCAAACCACCCCTGAGCCAGCTCAGGTGAGGCTGGGTGGCTGCCCACCTCTGGGAGCTCACAATCCCAGCAGGAGAAGCCTAGCCCAAGGAGGGAGGCCAAGAAGACCCAGAGCCAAGGGGGTAGTGGGGTTCCTGGACTGGCTACCCTCGCCAGACCTGCTCAGCCTCCAGTTCCCTGTTTAGTGGCATTAAAGGTCTCCATCCCCCAATGTCCTTGGCAGCCCAGTGCATGCTCAACTTGTGGGGGAGCAGAAGGAGGGCAGCTCTGACTATCTTCCTTGCACCTTGCACCTTCAGGAGGGGAGCTGGTCAGACTCTTAGGGAACAAGAGAAAGAGAAGGGAAGGTGCATGAGCATTTTGTGCCGGAGCTCATAGAACTCTGGCTGGAAAACGTAGCCCCATTTTACAGGGGAGGAAACTGAGGCACACAGAGATTTGTGATTTGTCCCTGGTTGTACTACCAGGAAGTGACAGAGTCAGGATTTGAACTCTGGTTCTGCTGGCTTCAAAGCCTGCGTGCTTCCCACTGTGTGCATCCCTGCTCTGAGTCTGCACTGAGCAGCCCACGTGCCTAGTCCTGCTCCAGGGAGAGGCAGGAGAGGCTGTGTGAGAGCTGCAAGGAGCCTGGGGTCTCTGCTCACCTCAGCAGTCCCAGTAAAGTAGGCAGGAACCATGGGAGAGATTTGAGCAGAGGAG
Organism: Gorilla gorilla gorilla; assembly: GCF_029281585.2. Taxonomy (NCBI): domain Eukaryota; kingdom Metazoa; phylum Chordata; class Mammalia; order Primates; family Hominidae; genus Gorilla; species Gorilla gorilla. The sequence continues at coordinate 117,942,604 of NC_073237.2, forward strand.
GGACAGGTCCAAAGCTGCAGCCAGAAATCGCCTGTGCTCCAGCCCCTGTCCCCAGCCCCTCAATGCCAGCTCCCCCTCCTTCAGCTGACCCCGGGCTCATTAAGTGCTAGGAAACTCCACCAGCAGCGGGTGCAGGGCTGAGGGCCAAGCTGCCGGTTGGAACAAAAGAGCTTGTGTTTGGGGATAGGACCTCCCCCTCCTTCACCACGGTTGGGGGCCGTGGGGGGAAGTGAGGACAGTCATCTGGGGCCAAGAGGGGCTGCAGGGCTGGGGAAGGGGCTTGTCAGAGCCAGGATTCAGATAGAAAGGGCTGAAAGGGGGTTGGAAGCTAATCTGCCTGAGCGTCTCAGCACAAACGGGCCATTTTCAGAGGGCCCAGAAATCAAAACATCCCAGCTGGGGGAGAGCAAGCTTTGAACTTTTCCTGACTTGTGGTCCTGGGGGTGAAGAGGTCAGGGACTGCCTTGAGGTGGGGGCCAGGCCAGGGTGGGATGAGCAGCCGGCAGCCCAAAGCCCCCTTCCTTCTGTCCCCATGCTGAGTCTCAGAGGGAACCAGGGCTGCTCGGAGCATTCAGAGGGGGTGCGGGCTGTGGGGGGTGAGAAGGAAGGGAAGCCCCATTTTCACTGTCTCCTCACCCCCAACTGTGGGCAGCCAGGTGTGCTTCTACATTGCAGGTCTGGCCCCACATCCCCTGCTGCAAACCTCCACTGGTGCCCCCATGACCCTCAGGATCTGTTCCCAGCTCTGGAACAGGCTCTCCAGACCCCTGGCCACTGGCACCCTGGGCAGCTTACCTCGTTCCACTCCTGATAGCCCCCCAATGACGACTTTATGCTTCAGCCAAATCTAGCTGTTGACAGCTCCTCAAACGCTTGGGCTGGCTAAGCCTCTACAGTTTCCATGACTCTCTTCTGAGCCGGAAACACCTGCCTCCTCCCCACGTGCATTCATTCCCACCCCCGAAACGGGACAAACTCCTACTCACATGCTAGTGCCCTTTTGCTCACCACTGCCTACAGAAGCCTTCCCAGCCCCTGTGAATGAGTTCTTAGTGCAATGGCGGCCACAGTCACTGCAGGATGCAGCTGTCTCCAGGTGAAGGCTCTGCCCTGGGGGCAGCCCTCATGTTTGTCTCATTCCCCTGTAGCCTTAGGCTTGGGACAGAAAGCTTGAGACCAGTAACCAGCGAGCATTTGTTGAAAGAAGGAGAAGGGGAAGGAGAAGGAGCCATGAAAACAGAACAAAACAAAACATAATTTTAGAAAAGGGAGAAGCTGGCCGGCCGCGGTGGCTCACCCCTTAATCCCAACACTTTGGGAGGCCAAGGTGGGGGGATCACTTGAGGTCAGCAGTCCAAAACCAGCCTGGCCAACATGGCGAAACCCCGTCTTTACATAAAATACAAAAAAATTAGTTGAGCATGGTGGCAGGCGTCTGTGGTGTCCCAGCGACTTGGGAGGCTGAGGCAAGAGAATTGCTTGAACCTGGGAAATGGAGTTTGCAGTGAGCTGAGATCACACCGCTGCACTCCAGCCTGGGCAACTGAGTGAGACTCTGTTTAAAAAACAAAAAAGAAAAGGGAGAGGCCAAGAAAGAGAAAACAAATGGGTAACAGGGGTAGGGGAGGAGCCGGCTCTTCTGGCCACTGAGGAACGTGCCAGAACGGACAGACTGCACACCCTGAGCATCAGAGCAGATACTATTTCTCTGTGGTGAGACCCCTGGACAGCTCAGTGCCCCAGAGGCAGGGTCCTGGGCACAGGCTAGCTTTGCTGGCAGACCCCTCTACAGTTTAGCCAACAAGGCGGGACAGCTGTTGGGGGGATGGGTGGGGGCTCCCAGGTGGGCATTTAGCTGCCTGCATAGCACTTCGGCATCACCTGCCATCCGTGGATCCCAGATTCCTGTCTCTAAGAGCCCCAAGAGCCTATAGGCTCTCTCTAGACCAGTGATTTTCCCGTTGTGTCCAAGGAGAAGCTCAGAAGTTGGCATGTAGGAGACACTTCCTTCCTTGAACCCAGCTTGGACTAGAGCAGCTCACCAGCATCCGATAGAATACAAACATTGACGCCGGGCGTGGTGGCTCATGCCTGTAATCCCAGCACTTTGGGAGGCTGAGGTGGGAGGATCACAAGGTCAAGAGTTTGAGACCAGCCTGGCCAACATGGTGAAACCCCGTCTCTACTAAAAATACAAAAAATAGCCAGGCGTGGTGGTGCACACCTGTAATCCCAGCTACTCGGGAGGCTGAGGCAGGAGAATCACTTGAACCTGGTCCTGTGGACGTTGCAGTGAGCTGAGATTGTGCCATTGCACTCCAGCCTGGGCGACGGAGTGAGACTCTGTTTCAAAATAAACAAATAAATAAATAAAAACTTTTTCGAGATAGATTACAGGTGTGAGCCACCACGCCCAGCCTCAAATTAATAATCATCATAATAATACAAATGTTGGGCTTGCCTGAAAATTTTCATTTAAATGACGGTTCTGGATCACTTGAGCCCAGGAATTTGAGGCTGCAGTGAATTATAATGTGATCACGCTACTGCACTCTAAACAGGGCAACAGAGCAAGACCCTGTCTCTAAAAAAAAAAAAAAAGTAAATAAAATGAGAGTTCCATGGCTCAAGTAGTTTAAAGAACACTGGTCTAACCTCTTCCCCTTGTAAAGACTAGAAGACGAGGCCTAGGGACAAACAGGTTTCATCCCAAGTGCCCAGGGAGGACGGGTGACAGAGCTACCTCTAGCTCCTGGCCCCTCCTGCTGGACCACACAGCCCTCTGTTGAAAGTATAAACATATGAGGGAATGATCAGGAATCTGAAAGTAAGTTTTGTTGGGTAACAGGGAATAGCAACAAAGGACATTTAGTTTCTGGGGCAAAGAGTGGGAAGTAGAGAAGAGGACCAAAGTGGGAAGCGGGGCGCAGAGTGGCTGGAGGGGGATTTGTGGGAGGACAATCACCGTGCACTTAGTTAATTAATGATAGCTAGGCTGCTGCCAAAGCCATTCAAAAACATGCCGTAAATTTCCCAGCTTTGGACAAGGCAGCACTAGGTTTATTTTTATTTATTTTTACTTATTTTTAGAGGTGGGGTCTTTCTGCATTTCCCCAGCTGGAGTGCAGTAGCTATTCACAGGCATGATCCTAGCCAACTACAGCCTTCAACTCCTGGCCTCAAGCTGTCCTCCTGCCTCAGTCTGCTGAGTAGCTTGGACTACAGGCACGTGCCACTGTGCCCAGCAGCACTAGGTTTAGAATCAGAATCTCAGGGTTCAAGTCCCAACTCCTCCATTTATCTACTCACTGCATTGACCTTGGCCAAATCAATGACCTCTTGAGACTCAGTTTCTTCCTCAATAAAATGCGGCCAACAACACCTCTGTCCCAGAATGGCGAGGGGTCAATGAGAGCACAGAGTCGAGGCTGAACAATTCCTGGTGGGCTCAGGATTCTTCCTTGCATAGGAACTTGGGGAAGGTTCAAATCCCAGCTCTGTCCCTTACTAGATAGATATGTGATTTGAGGCAAGTTTCTTAACCTCTCTGCCTCAGTTTTCTCATCTGCAAAATGAGGATAATAGTAGCATCCACCTCCCTCACAGGATGTAATGAGTTGATACGGATTAAAGCACTTAGAACAGGGCTGCACGAGGGTTTGTTATCATTATTTGGACTCTATTAATAACTGCAAAGATTAGGTCTTGCCAAGGAGAGATGGTAGAAATGGAATAAAAGAATGCACAAGATTGGCTGGGCGCGATGGCTCACGCCTATAATCCCAGCACTTTGGGAGGCCAAGGCAGACAGATCGCTTTGAGGTCAGGAGTTCGAGACCAGCCAGGGCAGCAAGATCCCTGTCTCTACAAAAAAAATACAAAAATTAGCCAGGCATGTGGTGCATACCTGATGTCCCAGCTACTCAGGAAGCTGAGGCTGGAGGATCACATGAGACCAGGAAGCAGAGGTTGCAGTGAGCTGAGATCGTGCCACTGGACTCCAGCCTGGGTGAGGGTTAGGGATTTAAAAAAAAAAATTAGAATGGGTTAATGAATGAATGTAAGAAAAATTAGGGTTCTACCAGGAACCCTAGTTACGGATCTAACTTGACCCGGTCCTAACCCATCAGTGGCTTCCAGTCATTCCTCTGGGCTGGGAGCCCACCCTGGCTCCCTGTCGCTGGGCCTCTCCCTGCATTTTTCTGCACACACGTAGAGGTAGGCTACCATTTCGCCCCTAGATGACTTTGGGTGATAAAGAAGTAACTTCAGCCTCCTTGAATTGAATCTTCTATCCAGAACGTGTAACAAACCTGGAAATTGGAATTGCCCTGAAGCTGATTATTCTGGGAGGGCACCTCCTGGCATTAAAACTAAATTAGATCAAGGTACCTCTTTTATTAGCAAAATAATTCCCTATGATTACCGAACACAGCCATGAATCCTGATGGCAGATGAACTTCAGGTGACTTACTTGAGACAAATAACTGCGAAAATCACAGGCTCATCGAATCACTTCTCTATAGCGTTGCAGTTGGGTAATTATGCTAATAGTTATAAGAAATCATCCTTTGTGGTCTAGGATTGGGAGGGCTTGAGACGGAAACTTGAGTGGCAGATATTACCTGCTTCCAGTTGGAGAGACTGGGCGCCATGTTTGGGTCCAAAATGGGCCCCTTGCAGGGAGCTGCTTTGTCCCCTGTCTACAGGGGAGAAACCTGTTATGCAGCCTGAATTGCAGTGGCCTGGCACCATGGGAGGCTGAGGCAGGCAGATTACTTGAGCCCAGGAGTTCGAGACCAACTTGGGCAACACAGCAAGACTCCCTTCTTTACAAAAAAATACCAAAATTAGCCAGGCAAGGTGGTGTATACCTTCAGTCCCAGCTACTTGGGAGTCTGAGGTGGGAGGATCGCTTGAGCCTGGGCAGTGGAGGCTGTAGTGAGCCATGATTGTATCACTGCACTCCAGCCTGGGTGACAAAGTAAAAAAAAAAAATTGCAGTGACCTCATTAAGCATCCCTTTTCAGATCATCTTAATACAGGAAATTGAATTTGTCCAAGTTCCACTGTTGGGCATGGTAATTCCAAGAAGCAAGTTAAACTGTAAAAGCTCAGGGCCTCTGAGTCAATTTGATTCAGCAAACATGACTCTGTGCCCACTGGGTGCCAGGCAGTGATCTAGGCACAGGCAGGGAGGGTGTCAGCATTCAAGGGTGTGTGTCTGATGCTTTCTTAACAGTCTCTTGTCCCCTCAGTAACCTGATGAAAGAGACAATATTGTGCCCATTTTAGAGACAAGGAAATGAAGGCTCAGAGAAGCGAACTGGTGCTACTGCTGATAATCAGTGGAGATGACTACTTCCATCCACCCACAGGGAATGTAGATCTGGGAGACTTCCCGGAAGAGCGGATTTGGGAAAGTGCAGTGTAGGCAGAGGAAACAGCTTGAGGAAAAAACCCGGAGGCAGGGGATTAAAGTAGGGGTTCAAGAACGGGTTTGAGGCCAGGTGCAGTGGCTCATGCCTATAAATCCCAGCACTCTGGGAGGCCGAGGCGGGCAGATTGCTTGAGCCCGGGAGTTCAAGACCAGCCTGACCAATATGATGAAATCCTGACTCTACTGAAGAGACAAAAATTAGCCAGGCGTAGTGGCACATGCCTGTAGTTCCAGCTACTTGGGAGGCTGAGGTGAGAGAATCACCTGAGCCTGGGAGGTTAAGGTTGCAGTGAGCCAAGATCTCATTACTGCACTCCAGTCTGAGCAATCAGAGTGAGATCCTGTCTCGAAAAGAAAAAAAAAAAAAAAAAAGAATAGGGTTGAGAGGGTAGCCGAAGGTCAAGAAACAGATGGCCTCAAATGACCAATTGAGGGTTTGAACAATGGGGAGCCACCAGAGGTGGTTGAGTAAAGGAGGAGTAAGATAGAACCTGAGAATGCCTGGGTGGGAGTGTGGGAGACCCACTGGTAGATAAGGCTGCTTGCAGGGAGGGGGCCAAAAGGGGATAAAAAATGGGTAGTTTTTTCAGTATAAGTGTGTCCCAAATATTGCATAGGATATACTTACACTAAAAAAAATTCATTGTTTATATACAATTTACATTCACCTGGCATCTTGTATTTCATCTGGCAATCCTACCCCCATCTCCTCACATCAGTGCCTAGCTGGGTTCTCTGCCCATGATGACTTTCCCCTGTGGGCACACAGCCTGGTAAACTCCTATCCATGCGTTGAAGCCCTGAACTCCTTACCACTGCTGTGGCAATAATTATCATGCACTACGGTGATTACTTTCTTAGGTAATTGTTTTACTATCTACCCATCCCCTTAGCAGCAAACCTTACTTCTGGCTGCATAGGGAAAAAAAGGTCAAGACCGTGAGTCCTTCCATTTCCTGACCTCCTCCCCACCCCAAGTTGCTTCCAACTTCTGCTTCTGTCTCAAGAAGAGCCGGCCTCTCCATCCCTCCTGTGACCTTGCCTGATCCCTTGAGATCAGGCACCTCTTGAGATCAGTACACCTCTCTCACTGGCAGCCCCAAAATCAGACATTCTGCTGGGTCATTCCCACCAGCTGGGCACCTAGTGAGTGCTTCCCGTCCTCCTCATCCCCAGTGGGGTTCCCCAGGACCAGGCTCTGAGAGGTATTCATGCATAGGAGATCCATCAAGGGCTGCTCTCTGGCTCAACACCTGTGGAAGGGAAGGGAAGGGAAGGGAAGGGGGAAAGGGGAAGGGTGAAGGGGGAAGGGGGAAGGTTGAAGGGGGAGGGGAAGGGGGAAGGGGGAAGGGGGAAGAGGGAAGGGAAGGGAAGGGAAGGGAAGAGAAGGGAGCAGGACTGGGCAGAAGGAGGAACTGAGCTTCCATGCAGTCAGTGCAAGCCTCAGCCCACCCTACACCTGGAGCTGGGATGGCCCTTCAGAGTCATCCTGAGCTGTGCCAAACTTTTATGACCCTGGGTTGGTCAGTCACTGGATGTAGGACACCCCAGGAAGGAGGTGTCACCTCTGGGGAGGTGGCTGTCTTCAGCAGAGGCAACACCCAAGAGCTAAGCACTGAGGAACTACTTCTAGCAGCCTCCCCATACCTAGGGGAGTGAGACCTTTACTCCTGAAGAGGAGATTCGGGTTGCACATCACACCCCCTACCCCCCACCAAACCCAAGGCATTCACCTCCAGCAACCATCCAATCTCTTATCTTCCTTCTGACCTAACCCTTCCTGTCCTCCCTTCCCTGACTCCTACTCACTCCCCAGATTTTTGTAACACTCAAGAGTTGGCTCTGTCCCACCCCCGGGGTGATATGATCGGATCTGTGCTTTGAAAACCTGATAGGGAGAACTAGTAGACATGGATCCACATGGAGAGGGGCCAGTAAGGTCGCTCAGTAGCCCCCTCAAGGTCTCTCAGTAGCTCCCTAAGGCCAAGTTGCTGAGCATGGCATGTAGGGCCCCTCATGGTGCAGCCCTGCCTCTTCTCCTGCCCCCTCTCATGGCTGCTCCCCTCACTTGAGGCTCCAATAATACTTGACTGTAATTCCCCGAGCACGCTGGCTGTTTCATGGTGCCATGTTTTTTCATGGGCTGTTTCCTCTTTGCCTGGCTAACTTTTCTGTCTCGCTTCCTTAAAGACACACTCAGAGGTCATCTCCCTGGAAGCCTTTCCTGGAGCCATTCCTGCCCCGCTCCCAAGGCTGGTAGCAGAGCCGCATAGCTGCCCACCTGTGTCTCAGCCATTACCAGCAGTGCTCAGCAGCATATGGGAGTGTCCTGCTTGGGGACCACCTGATGACATTGTTACCTGTCTCTTCCCCCTGCATCTGTGTCTCCAGCACCCAGCCCAGAGCCTGGCACAAAAGGAGCCGAATGACATTGACTTAGGCACGTGGAGAATCCATGGACAGCCACCTCCTCAGAGGTGACACCTCCTTCCTACACTGGTGTTCTATATCCAGTGACTGACCAACCCAGGGTCATGAAAGCTTGGCACTGCTCAGGATGACTCTGAAGGGCCATCCCAGCTCCTGATGTAGGGTAGGCTGAGGCTTGCACTGACTGCATAGAAGCTCAATTCCTCCTTCTGCCCAGTCCTGCTCCCTTCCCTTCCCTTCCCTTCCTGGGTTATGAGAGAAACTGCGGAGGTGGAATCAAAGCATCTGAGAATGATTAGACTCAGACAGGGATGTGTCCCCTCAGAACAGGTCTTCCCTGGAAACAGCTGTTCTCCTGTTCAGTATCACCTGGGCCTTCCTCCATGCATAGTGTCTGACATCATCTCATTCTCTCTGGGTATTGAATTCTCAATGCCTCAGAGGCAGAAGTGAGGTCTGTGCATTTCCACTATTTATGCTCCGTGACCGTCATGCCCCACACGCACACTAGATCGGAGCTGCTTTCTCCTTCTGGCCCCTCCTTCCCACTCCTCCCCTGTCATTCATACTATCCCTGCTCCAGGGTCTTGTGGGCCTGGGTCTTCATCCTATGATGCTTCAGTCACTGCAGTTTTGAGTTTCACTTCTATCATCAGGTAAGGACCCACCACCCCAGCCTATCTGTGAAAAGGGTGTTGTGGTTACAAAACCCAGGATCTGGAATCAAACAGATGGGGTTTGAGAACAGGCTCTGTCATCTACATGCTGTGTGATCTTGTGCAAGTTGCTTAAACTCTGAGCCTCAGTTTCCTCATCTGTCAAAAGGGAATAGATACTAGAACCTTTTCAGAGGCGGTCGTAAAAATTAAATGAGAGAGCATCTGGCAAAGCACTCAAACTTGCATTCATAGCAATGGGCAGAAATGTAGACATTTCTGGCAACAAACAGTGTCCAACAACAATAAACAGAGCCTATTGATGGAGGTGGGAAAGCAGACGTGCCTTCACTCATTCATTCAACAAACATTCATTGAGCACCTACTACATGCCCTTGCTGAGGGTAGGAGGGGATACAACAATGAAGAAAACCAGGCATGATCCCTGTGTTCAGGGATGCCCAGCCCAGGAGCATGACACATCCATCCAGTGATCACACATTGAAGATGCCATCACCAACTGCAATGGACACCATAAAGGAAAGTGACTTGAGCCATGGGTGTGTCATGTGGGAGGCCAGGGAAGCCTTCCCTGAGGAAATGACATTAGGCTTCCATTGGGAGAAGTTAACTGGGCCAAGGAAGGGAGAAAGTGTTCTGAAGAGGGGAAACTGGTATGCAAAGGCTGTGTCGTGGGAAGAAGCGTTGTATATTTGAGGATCTGGAAGTTGGCTGGAGTGGCTGGAGGCAGAGAGGGATGGGGAAGATGGCAAGAAATGAGGCTAGGGCCAGGCATGGTAGCTCATGCCTATAATCCCAGCACTTTGAGAGGCTGAGGCGGGTGGATCACTTGAGGCCAGGAGTTCAATACCAGCCTGGCCAACATAGTGAAACCCTGTCTCTACCAAAAATACAAAAATTAGTTGGTTGCAGTGATGCATGCCTGTACTTCCAGCTACTCAGGAGGCTGAGGCACAAGAATCGCTTGAAGCCAGGAGGTGGAGGTTGCAATGAGCCGAGATCGTGCCACTGCACTCCAGCCTTGGGCAACAGAGTGAGACTCTGTTCTCCTGCCAAGAAAAAAGAAATGAGGCTGGGGAGATGGGTAGGACGTGACCACCCAGGATCTTGGAGGCCACATGATGGCAACAAGAAACCATGAAGCTTTGAACAGAAGTGAGGGTGATATGATTGGAACTGTGCTTTGAAAACCTGATGAGGAGAACTAGTAGATAGGGACCCACATGGAGAGGGGCCAGGTGGATGCAGGGAACAAGCTCAGTTCTTAGCGAAGTCCAGGCAAGAGACCACAGTGTCTGCACTGGGCTGGAGATAAACATATGGGAATCATCTGCATAAGGACAGTGGTTGAAGCCATGGCCTGGGTGTAGTTCAAGTTGCCTGTGGAGAGAGTCTAGAAAAATAAGAGGGACTCAGACAGTCTCAAACTCCAAGTTTTACAGCCCAGGGGAGTCAGATGAGGTAGCCAAGGAGGAGAAGTGACCAGAGAACTAGGGGACAAACTGGGAGAGTATGGTAAGATGGAAGGGAACAGAAGTTTCTGTGGGGTTAAGTATTGCCAAGAGATCAGGAGAGATGGAGGTGGAAATGTATCCTATGGTGTTACCAACAAGGAGGTCATTGGTGACCTTCCCAAGAGCCATTAGGAAATACTGCAGATCTGGCCAGGCGCCAGTGGCTCACACCTATAATCCCAGCACTTTGGGAGGCCGAGGTAGGCAGATCACTTGAGATCAGGGGTTTGAGACCAGCATGGCCAACATGGTGAAACCCCATCTCTACTGAATACAAAAATTATCTGGGCATGGTGGTACGCACCTGTAACCCCAGCTACTTGGGAAGCTGAGGTGGGAGAATCACTTGAACCCTGGAGGTGGAGGCTGCAGTGAGCCAAGATAGTGCCACTGCACTCCAGCCTAGGTGACAGAGCAAGACTCCATCTCAAAAAAAAAAAAAAAGAAAAAAAAGAAAGATGGCAGATCTTACGCTGGGTCAGCTTCCTGTCTGGCGCTTGGCTGTTTGCATGGGACAAAGTGCCCCAGTGGCTAATGTCCATGTCACCAGGATAATATTACATTGTCCAGAGAGATCTGAACCAAAGAGGATTGGCACATTAGCTCAGAAAATCTCATTGGAACCGTTGAAGTACATGTTGTTCTTTTCCAGTGACCATATAGCCCTGTCAACTTTATATATTTGTTAGCTTGTACAACATGTAACATTAGCCAATTCATCGTCTAGAGTCTGAACCATAAGCAATTTGCTATCCTGTATGTTGCCTTGATGGAAGAACTCGACCAGTGGACATATGTGGATTTTGCAGACATAGTGCAGACGATGCCTTTGGTAAATCACTCCAGACACATCCCTTGGGGAAGGTGCTGCAGGCTCTGTCGCCCCTACAGATGGAAGCTGGCAAGGCAAAGACGGGTCCAGATTGGAATCCCTGGGCTACATGCGACAACAGACTGGAGGGTGGCAGAGCGGATGGACAGACAGAGAGGAGGGTCTATGGTTCTGATGTGTTGTACAGTGCCTCACCCAGGGGTGGGACAAAGGACAGGAGGGAAGAGCACCAGAAGCACTAACTTCATGCATATTTTTGACCTTCTCATCTCCTGGGCCAGCCTCCCTGGGTGTGTTTTTGTTCAGAACTGGAGAACGCTCCTGAATTTTTTAAATAATTGAGACAGGGTCTTGTCTGCTGCCCAGGCTGGAGTGCAATGGCATGATCATAGCTTATTGCAGCATCAAACTCCTGGGCTCAAGAGATCATCCTGCCTCAGCCTTCCAAGTAGCTGGGACCATAGGCATGCTCACCACTGTGCTTGGCTTCTCTTGGAATTTTGTTGTTGTTGTTGTATTTCTTGAGACGGAGTCTCACTTTGTTGTCCAGGCTAGAGTGCAATGGCGTGAACATGACTCACTATAGCCTTGACCTCCTGGGCTCAAGTGATTCTCCCAACTCAGCCTCCCTAGAAGCTGGGATCACAGATGCATGCTACCATGCTCGGCTAATTGTCTTTTCATTTTTTTGTAGAGATGGGGTCTTGCCATGTTGCCCAGGCTGGTCTTGAACTCTTGGGCTCAAGCAATCCTCCTGTCTTGGCCTCCCAAAGTGCTGGGATTACAGACATGAGCCACTGTGCTCGGCCCCCTGGAATTTTTGATCAGCCTCCCACTTTCTTTCTTTCTTTATTAGTTTTATTTTATTTTCTTTTTCTTTTTTTTTCTTTTTTTTTTTTTGTGATGGAGTCTCACTCTGTTGCCCAGGCTGGAGTGCAGTGGCATAATCTCGGCTCACTGCAACCTCCACCTTCCAGGTTCAAGCGATTCTCCTGCCTCAGCCTCCCGAGTAGCTGGGACTACAGGCATGTACCACCACACCCAGCTAATTTTTGTGTATTTATTAGATATGGGGTTTCACTATTTTGACCAGGCTGGTCTTAAACTCCTGACCTCAGGTGATCTGCCTGCCTTGGCCTCCCAAAGTGCTGGGTTTACAGACATGAGCCACTATGCCCAGCCCTCCCACTTTCATAGTAACCTGATCAAGTTCCTTCCATCCTCCCCTGCAAACAACTTCCTCTTGACCATAGTCATATAATTGCTACCTGTACCAAGAAAGGAGCCATGCATTTTGCCACTATGATCTCATTGAATCTTTATAATAACCCCTTGTGATAATCTCTAGTCAATGTTGGCTGTGTAAACCCAGCAACAGGCTCAGAGGGATGTAGTAGCATGCTCTAGGTCACACAGCTGGCAAGTGGGTCAGCTTGGATATGAATGCAGCATTTTTTTTTTTTTTTTTGGAGATGGAGTCTTGCTCTGTTGCCAAGGCTGGAGGGCAAATGGTGCGATCTTGGCTCACTGCAACCTTCACTTCCCAGGTTCAAGGGGTTCTCCTGTCTCAGCCTCCCTAGTAGCTGGGATTACAGGTGTGCGCCACCATGCCCAGCTAATTTTTGTATTTTAGTAGAGATGAGGTTTCACCATGTTGACCAGGCTGGTCTCGAACTCCTGACCTCAGGTGATCTACCCGCCTCGGCCTCCCAAAGTGCTGGGATTATAGGCCCCGAGCACTCTTTGACTTTGAAGTTCACATTCCCATCAAGAACACTCAATGAAGACCAAGCAGTCAGTCCAGCAGGTGGTGGGGTTGCTTTTTCCTTTTGACAGTTTGGAATGATCCCTTTTGGTTTCTGAGTTTTTGGGTCACTCAGTCCTTTTCTTCATTCAATAAACCTTCCTGAGGCCAGGCCTCGTGCAGGTGGTAGGGCTGCAAGGTTTGTGACCTGGAAGAGTTCACAGTCTGCTCCAGGACACAGACCCATAGCAAGGTGCAACAATCTACAATATGATAAATATAGATGGTGGAGGGGGTGGGTTCTGTAGGAACCCTCTGCTTTCCATGGGCTGGAATGCCTGAGCTGGATTATAATAGGAGAAGTAGGCACTGACTGGGTAGAGATAGGGAGGACAGGTATTCTAGGAAGAGTAAACGGTGTGTGCAAATTCCTGGGGCATGATAGAGCTTGGTGGACTTGGGAGACCTGGTTGTATGGTGGTGCTTGGGCGGGGGCAGTCTCAGCTGACTGGGACTAGGGTGTGAAGGACCCCAGTGAAGACTGCAGACTGGGCTATTCATGTTCTTAAGATTTACTGAGCACTTCCTCATGAGCCAGTCTTTGTGCTAGGTATTTCCCAGAAAGGATGACCATGTTATTAAAATAAGGAAACTGAAGTTCGGAGTAGGACTGGGTTTTATGTGGCCTCCCACCATGACTCTCTGCACCTTAAAAAAAAAAAAAGTGATGAAGAATAAAACAAACACTGTGTGTCTCCTATCCTGGTCAAGAAATAAAACCTAGCATGAGCATGGTGGCTTATACCTGTAATCCCAGCACTTCAGGAGGCCGAAGCAGGAGGATCGCTTGGGCCCAGGAGTTTGAGACCAGTCTGGGCAACATAGTGAGACCTTATCTCTACAACAAACAAACAAAAATTAGCCCACCATGGTGGCATGTGCCTGTAGTCCCAGCTACTCAGGATGCTGAGGTGGGAGAATCCCTTGATCCTGGGAGGTTGAGGCTGCAGTGAGGTATCATTATGCTACTGCACTCCAGCCTGGTTGAAAGAGAGAGATGCTGTCTCAAAAAAAAAGAAAAGAAGAAGAAGAAAGAAAGAAAGAAAGAAAACCTTACTAAGATGTGTGAATGTGTGAAGCTCCTTCCTATCGAACATCTCCCTCTATTCAGAGGTAAAAACTTTGCAGAATGGTGTATTTATCATTCCTCTGAATGTCTTTATACTTTTACCATATCTGTGCATTCCTATGGAATATATGGTATTCTGTTTGGCATGTTTAAAGAATCTATATGAAGGCTGGGCATGGCGGTACGTGCCACCGGTCACAGAGTTTGTGGAATTACAGGAATAGAACTTGAAGCCAGGGTAGGCACAGTGGCTCACATCTGTAATCCCAACACTTTGCTGGGAGGCTGGGGCGGGAGGACCGCTTGAGCCCAGGAGTTTGAGACCAGCCTGGTCAACATAGAGAGACCCCTCTCTCTACAAAGAAAAAAAATTAGGCCAGGCGCGGTGGCTCATGCCTGTAATCCCAGCACTTTAGGAGGCCGAGGCAGGTGGATCACCTGAGGCGGGGAGTTCGAGACCAGCCTGACTAACATGGAGAAACCCTGTCTCTACTAAAAAATACAAAATAATACAAAATTAGCTGGGCATGGTGGTGCATGCCTGTAATCTCAGCTACTCGGGAGACTGAGACAGGAGAATCTCTTGAACCCAGGAGGCAGAGGTTGTGGTGAACTGAGATCGCGCCATTGCACTCCAGCCTGGGCAATAAGAGTGAAACTCCATCTCAAAAAAATAAAAAACAAACAAACAAACAAAAAACTAGCTGCATGTGGTGCCACTGCACCTGTGGTCCCAGCTACTCAGAAGGCTGAGGTGGTAGTATTACCTGAGCACAGGAGTTCAAGGCCGCAGTGAGCTATGACAGCGCCACTGCACTCCATCCTGGGTGACAGAGCAAGCCTCTGTCTCAAAACAAAACAAAACTGTATGAATGATATTATAGAAATTTGATCTTCTGCAACATGTTCTCCCTCCCCTTATTTGAGATTTGAGATTCATAATGAATTTCTAATCATTTATTTTTGCTGCAGTATAGAATTTTGCTGACTACCCCACAATTTGTTTATGCATTCTTCCTCTGATAGGGATGGAGGCTGTTTCAAATTTCTTACTAGTATTATCATTATTGCAATGAGCAAGAGGTTCTCTATGTCAAGACTCTGGGTCACTGGGGTATGTGCACTTCAACATTTCTAGATGCTGCCAAATTGTTTCCCAGAGTGGGTGTACCCATCTCCACTCCTGCCTGCAGCACAGGACAGTTCTCCAGACTCCAGGTCCCTACTGTCCCACTTCTTTGTTTTTGCACCAATATGACAGGCGTGAAGTGGCACTTTACTGGGATTTTGTTTTATATTTCTCTGATTACTAGTGAGACTGACCATCTTTGCATATGTTTATTGGCCATTCATGTTTCTTTTTCTGTGAATTGCCTGTTCATATATTTTGCTCAATCTCCTATTGCCTCTTTAGCAAATTGGTTTGTGGGAGGCCTTTGTATATTTTGGATATTATGTTGTAAATATCATCTTTTGATAAACAGAAGTTTTGAGTTTTAATTAAATGTATTGATGTTTTTCTTGATGATTTATGCTTTTGAGGTCTTCTTTAAGACATCCTTGACTATTATGAGTTTTTTTTGTGTGTGTAAATTTTCAGTACACCTGGAACTGATCTTTTATGCATGGTGTGAGGTAGGGATTCAGCTCATCTTTTTCTAATATGGACATTCTATCGCTCTAGCACCGTTTGTAGAAAAGTCCACCCTTCTCCCACTGACCTGCAGGGCCATCTCTGCTACATATCAAGTTTCCATACCTGTATGGGTCTATTTTTGCAGCCTCTATTCTAGTCCACTGGCCAATTTATCTACCCTTGGGCTAATACCGGATGCTGTGATTGTACATTTTGGGGTCCTTAGCACCTCCTCTCTCGAATTAGAGGAGTGCTAGTGACTTCCTGAGAGTAGAAACTTGTGTTCACCTTTGCAGCTCTCTCATCACGTTTTACATGAACATCTACATAATGCTTTTGTTTACAAAAGGATTTCTTGCATACTATCTCTTGGAGTTCTAAAACTCCCTTTTTGCAGAAGATAAAACTGAGGCAGAAGGTAAAACTGAGAAGATAAAACAGAGGTAAGATGATTTGCCAAGGTCGCACAGCCAGAAAGTGTTGGATTAGGGGTTCTATAAGATTTCAAAGCCACCCTGTGCATCCATCGCATATGCTCCGAAGACTTCCACTAACCCTGGTATCGGATTTCACTCCTTCCTGCCTTCATTCAACAAGTAGCTCCTGAGTGATGACTGTGCCAGCTTCTGGCGGGTGCTGGGGCTGAGACCCCATTTCTGGGAGGCTCTTCCCAGTGCTGGAGACCAGTGGGAAGGGTGAGACAGTAGATGGACATTTTATGGGACATCGTCTACGGCTTGGCATCAGCATCAAGTCGCGCCAGGTTTCAGAGCCAATTTAAAGAGCCCCATTTTTGGCGTGCAGTTTGGCCCAGGCGCTGTCTTCAGAGAGGACGCTGGCTTCCCCCTGGAATTACAGGCGTCCTCCCGCCCTCCCGCCTCGAGAGGCAGGAATGCGAAGGATCAGCTTTCAGCAGAGCTCCGGCTGCCGTTCGGGGAGTTCACCGTGCAGGCCCGTCCCCAGCGGCCGAATTAACTGGTTCTGTCTGTACGACTGGGAGAGCAGCTCTCGCTAAAAATAGCGCCCTGCCCAGCTCGACCTGCGAGCCGCCGTTGGATTCTGAGCTGGGACAGCTCGAGGAGCCGGGAGCCCTGCACACCCCTCACCCCGGGCCTGGCCCGGGACCGACCCCGTAGGCGGAGGCCGCGGGCACCGCGCTGGCCCCACAGGTGCCGCGGAGGGTGGCAGGCCCGCTGGCCGAGGCACTGCCGAGGCCGTCCGAGATGGGAGCCGGCGGTGCCTCCTTCCGCGCCCTCGCCTGGGCCTCCCTGCCCCTGCTGGGGCCTCCAGCCTGCGCGCTCCGCGAGGACACGCTCTGCTGCGGAGGTAAGGCCGTGCGCCTCCAGGCGCGCCCTCGCCCTACCCGGGCACTTGCCCGGGGCCTGTTTCTCCTCCTTGGCCGCAGATCCGCGACTGGCGGCAAGGTGAGGACGAACACAGGCATCCGCGTAGGGCTGGGAAAAGGAGGCAGGAGCTCTCAGCAAACCCACCTTTAGCTGGAAAACATCGCTGTCCCGCCACCATGGTCCGAAAAGCGTTCGCCCCGCTCTGGCCTCAGTGTGCCTATCTGGGAAATGGGTCAATAAGATAGTCACGCTTTAATATTCAGTCACGCTTGCTGAAGCGGGTCGCAGACGTTCGCCGGACGTTCCCTCCAGCCAGCTGGAGTCCTCGGGAGTTTCTGTTGGTGGGAGTGCTGGGGTGCCTTCCCTGTGACACCCCGCACTGTCCCCTTCCAAAGCTCTAGTTACCCCCATTAGTCCCCGGCTCCTGAGGTTGGAGATCCACGCAGGGCGCACATAAAAGTTTAAGGGGTCAGCGGATGCGGGAAGATTCTAGCGGGAAGGGGAGCTGTAGGGTGGAAGAGGGATAAGTAAAGCAAAGTCGCGGCCCACTCCTCGGTCCCGTACCCTCATAGCGCCGAAACGGAAGCAGAGGTTATCTCTGGACTCCTGGAGGCCTGGGGACTCCGGGAGGGGAGGGGGCGTGTGGTCCCGCCGGCATCTCGGGCCCGCACCAGGCTGGGGAGCGTGTGCTCGGAGCGGAGGGCCTCGGCTCTGCCCAGTCCTGCCTGGGCGGGGCGGTGGTGGGGAGGTCGATTGACCAAACAGGTGCGCCCCCGCCCCTTCGCTCCCCGCCCGCGCTGGGTCCCGGGCCTGGCGGGCGGAGCTGTGGGCGGCTGGGCCTGCGATTGGCAGGGCTGGGCAGGCCGGGTGGCCGCGGGAGCCCGGGAGCCGTAGAGCGGCGGCGCCGGGGGAGGCGCGGAGCCGGCTGTAGCGCGCTCCTGCCTGGCCAGCCGCCTACTCCGCCCGCCCCGCTCCACTCGGCCCAGCTGGCGCGAAGGAAACTTTCCTGCAGCCGCCCGGCGACACCGCGACTCCGCCGCTTCGCAACCCTGGCCCTGGGCCCCTCAGGCTCCGGAGCCTTTGGGATGGCAGCGCCCAGCGGCCCGGCCCGCGCGTAGAGGTAAAAGCTGGGGGCCGCGGCTCAGGTGGAGGGGGGCTCGGTGGTTTGCCGGGATCCGAGCGGCATCCCGGGTTCGAGAGGATCCGGGGGCTCCGATGCGAGGTGTTGTTGGGGTAGGGGACTGAGGAATGGGCGGCGACTTTGCTTTATTTACCCCGCTTTTCCCCTACAGTCCCCTCTCCCGCAAGGAAATCTGCGCGATGCATTGAGCCTTTAAACTTTCCTGTGCGCCCTGCCCAGATCTCGACCGCCGGGACCCAGGGCTGGCGCTGGGTTCTTGGGAGAGTACAATACAGGGGATCGCGAGGAAGGCGCCCCCAGCTGGGGCCCGCGGGCGGCGGGAGTTGGGGGTGGGGGGTGCCAGCCTACCCATCCCCAAGGCTTCCAGCGGTCTCCCAAACTTCAGACCTTCCTCAGCTCACCCTGGGAATTGGTGATAGGGCAGCCAACCAAACCTCTCTATCCAGAGCCAGGCACCCCCTGGGCACCCAAGTTTTGGGTGTTTTTGTTCAATCCTAGCCAATCCTAAATTATCAGGGAGGCGATTGGCAGGGCTGGGTCGTTGAAGTGAGGTCTCTTTTCCGTTTCCTGGGCTGCTCTGGACCCCACCTTCCGTGAAAACACCTTGGGCTAAGCAGAGTGGGAACAGGGACCAACGCCACCTGCTTCCAGTGCTCAGCCTGGTGGGAATGACTGCAGGGTGTTCTGGTCTCAGGATGGTCCACTCTTGAGCTATCTGGTGTGAGCCATATGGAAACTCCTCTCCCTCTGGCTCCTCCTGCTATTAAGGAGGGTAATTTTACCTTAATTTTGATTGTGAGTGGGTGAGTAGGTAGCTTGTCACCAATAAGGACCAATCTTTAACATTATTCCTCCTTAATGTTAACTCCTTTCCGTGTTTTACTGACCCAGGACAGAACACCTAAGAGTAAAAAAATGGAACCAAACACCTAGCTCTGGAGCCCAGGGAATCTGGGTTCCAACATCAGCCCCTGCTGCTCACTAGATGTGTATCTGTGGGCAGGTTTCCTAACCTCTCAGAGCTCAAGGGTCCCGTCCAAGGGGGATATAGGGAGGTTTTCTCGAGGTGAGGCGTGGAAGGCGCCTGGCTCGTAGGACAGCCATCTTAAGCAGCCGATCTATACCCTGGAGCTTGTGCCCTCTTGCTGTCTGAGAGAGCCAGCATCCTCGTGCCTCAGTTTCCTCTCCCCCAGAAAGTTGGTAAGGACCAGCCCCTCTTAATCAGCCCTTTTGAGAAAAGTGCACAGATGCACACACCCACAATTTTAGTGGGTTTGTAGGCTCAGGTTTAAACAGCCTCACACATTCTTATCCCTGCAATGAACTATTCAGAATGTACAAGGCTTCTGTCTATCTTGATATTTCCCCCTTTCCCCACCCCTTTTAGACACCTGGAGGTAACTATTGTAAATGGCAAGGAAGAGCAAATGAACTAAATAACCAGCATGATGGGGAAAAGGGCTGACCTGCAGAACCTGGCCCAAAGTCACCTTCAAGATCACCTGGCCCTCCTATCCCCCCATTCTTCCTTCCCTGGTGCTGTGTCCCCACTTGGTGAACATCTAGTCTTTTTTGCTAGGGTCCTCTAGTGACGGTGAGTTCACTAGACAGTTGGTTTCATGATTGGGAAACTCTTGGTTTCATGATTGAGCAACATTCTTCCTGTTTGGGACAGAAATCTTTGTCTCTATGACTTCTATCCACTGGTTCTGGAACAACCCTTGGGGCATCTCTTACTGTCTCAATTATTCACTGTGGTCCCCTGGTGCCTGGCATTCTGTTCCGTCCCTTCAGCATTCAACACACAGGCACTGAGGTTGGTAATGATCATAGCACTATTTATTGAGTGTTTATTATATGCCAGACCCTGCCCTGAGGACTTTACACATATTATTTTCTTGCACCCATAAAACAAACCCATGAGGTTGATTATTTTCTTATCCTCATTTTGCATATAAGAAACAGGTTTAGAGAGGTTAAGGGACTTACCCAAGATCCTACAACTGGTAAGGGGCTGGCTGGGCTGTGCACCAAACTCAGCATCTGTATCTGTCTTTAGAGCATATGCTTCGCTTTTGATCCTTGCTTGCATACATGCCTTTGTGTGTGTGTGTGTGTGCGCGCGTGCGTGTGTGCTCCTGGGACTGGTGTGTGCCAGCAATGCTTTTATCACAAGCACCTAGAGCACCTGTTAAAATGCAGATCCCTCATCTCTACTCCAGGCCTGGGATCTCCACTTTAAACCACCTGCTACTCCCACTCCCCCCCAACCCAGGCCATTTTCCTGCAGGTCACAGTTCGAGGACCATAGCACTAAGGTACTCTTAGGAAGAGAACGTGGAATATAGTTTTCAACAGATCTGAATTTAGTCTTGGCTTCACTCTCTGGAGCTGGTTACTCTTCCTTTCTAGGGCTTTCTCCCAACTTAAGATGGGCATGCTGTTCCACCCACTGGTGGGTGGAATGGAACAGGCCCTTGGCTGACGGGAGCCCTGGTGAAGTTTCTCCTGCCACAAGTGGATGTACTTGCGGGCAGACCTGTGGCACCCCCAAGATCACTGGCCTCTGCTTTCTAGGATTGGTGTGCCTTAGACGAGGCCCTCGTGCTCAGGTTATTACATTTTGGAGACAGGGTCTCACTCTGTCATCCAGGCTGGAGGGTAGTGGTACTATCATAGCTCACTAAGGCCTCAAACTCCTGTGCTCCAGTGATCCTCTCACCTCAGCCTCTTTAGTAGCTGGGACTACAGGCACATGCCACCATGCTCAGCCAATTTTTAAATTTGTTTTGTTTTGTTTTTTGAGATGGAGTCTCCCTCTGTCACCCAGGCTGGAGTGCAGTGGCGTGATCTCGGCTCACTGCAAGCTCCACCTCCTGGGTTCACGCCATTCTCCTGCCTCAGCCTCCCAAGTAGCTGGGACTACAGGCGCCCACCACCACGCCCGGCTAATTTTTTGTATTTTTAGTAGAGACAGGGTTTCACTGTGTTAGCCAGGATGGTCTTGATCTCCTGACCTCGTGATCCGCCCACCTCGGCCTCCCAAAGTACTGGGATTACAGGCGTGAGCCACCGCGCCTGGCCAATTTTTTAATTTTTAGTAGAGATGAAGTCTTGCTATGTTGCTCAGGATGGTCTTGATCTCCTAAGTTCCTGATGCTCCTGCCTCAGCCTCCCAAAGTGCTGGGATTGTAGGCATGAGCCACCGTACCCAGCCTCTGCTCAGTTTTTTCACCCAGAGTGGTGAGGACCCTGGAGGGGTTGGCAGAACCTCTCCCTCCCCTTGACACCTTCTTCCTCCATCCTCCTACTGTGGCCTCTGGCCCTCCCAGCCAGAAGGTGCTGGGCCTGCATCTCGCGGGGAGAGGAGCGGGGTGGTTCTGTTGTGCGTCTATCTATGTTTTCAATCTCCATCCCTTCACAGAAGACCGCTCTGTGGGCCATTGGGCAGCTTTGGGGAAATGTCTGGCCCGAGGCTGCCTGGCCTGGGCTGACTCACTAGGAGAGATACAGGGTAAAGGAATCGCCTGCATAGACCCCAGCTGTATCACAATTCTGGCCTACCAGCTGTGCTGTAGACAGGGTGCTTGTTCTGCCTTGGACCTATCTGATCCTGCTGAAAGCACAAATTATTAAACACCCATTTTATGAAAGAGGTCACTGGAGTCCAGGAAACTGCAGTGACGTGTCCAAAGCCCTAATGTGTGTATGTGGGCAGGGGAGGGAGTGGTGATAAGAGTCAGGACCTAAATCCAGGTGCCTTGACAATAAGGCACTCTGGCATTTTTTGCAGTCTATTTCATGCCTCACTATTTTTCTGCCCTATCTGGTTGTGGCTTTGGTGCCAGAGCCCTCACCTGGAAGCTTGAAGACCTGGGCCACGATCAGGCTGTGTGATCTTGGGCAGGGCTGGTCATCTCTTAAAACGTTAGGTTTCTCTTCTGTAAAGGGGCTGAAGGTGGGGCTTTTTGGCCAGATCTCTGAGGTTCTTTCCCACCTTGACGTTTACAAGTTGGGCTCTGTCTGCATTTCCTGTCTGCGTTTCTAGGGAGAGGTATTCATGATGGGCTCAGGGCACAGGTGAGGGGTTGAGTTGGGCTGGAGGGCAGAGTGCTCCATGGCAATTACTATGAAAGGGGCCAGAAAGGCTCTTATGGGAATGGTGGCCAGTGGGGCCAGGACACCTGGGGGCAGTCCAGAGGGGGACAGGTAGTGGAGGAAGCCCGGGGAAGGGGGAGGTCACTTACCTTAGAATTACACAGTGTTTTGCACCCTGATCCTTGCAAGAAGGTGACGGTGGGAATGACTGGGGGTCAAGGGCAGGAGCCAAGGGGGAGCGTGGGGGCACTAGGGCCAACCCCACTGCAGCCCCTCTCAGCCCTGGGTAGTCTTGACCAGGAGACAAGGGGGACATGTAAGAGCCTTGTCTCCCTTCCAAGCCATCACATGTCTCTCCTCTGGGCTTCCTCAGCCTTTCCTGAATCTGACCTGAACGGTTCTAACCTCTCCCTGGGGCGAGCAGCTGGCTGAGGGGGTCCAGCTGCCTGTTTCCCATCCCAGGTGGGCCTCCAGCAACCCAGCTTCCTACAGTAGCCCTTAGTAACCACAGCCTCTGCTGGCCACTTACTGTCATGTGAGTGGCTTCCTGTTAACCACGAGATCAAAGCCAAGCTCCCTGGCCTGGCAAACACGGCCCCTGTCTGGCTCCAGTTTTCCTCCCTGCCTCTTCTTTCTCTGCTCTTCAGGTTTTATGTTGCCTGGACTTGGCCTGTGACTTCCAGAATGCCCTTTTCTCTCTGCCACTGCTTACTGCCCAAATTCTTCCTGCCCCTCTGGGTGTAGCACCAGTTTCACCTCCATTTGTTCTCATTGCCCCCCTAAGGGTGAGCCGTTCCTCCTGGCTTGTAGCTCTTTCTTACTAACTGCCCTGCTTTGCCTGTCGTTGTCCGCTGCCTGTCCCCCATGATGGGCTCTGGGCTTTAGAAATTGCTCTAGTGAATGCCCTAGTGAATGCTTGGAAAGCTTTGTAGAGTTGGACTAGCTTGGAATCAGGCATGATTTTTCCACTCCTGCTCCACCTGCCGTGCCTGCACCCCGCTCCTCAACAGAGTCAAGTGGAGAGCCTCGCAGTCTGCTCTGGGCAGGGCTGGCTCTAGCAAGGGACAGAAGAGAGATGCCTTTGGTTTGCAGAGAACTTCTCTGCCTCATTTGGATTTTTTTTTTTTTTTTTAATTGAGACACGGTCTCCTTCTGTCGCCCAGGCTGGAGTGCAGTGGCGCGATCTTGACTCACTGCAACCTCCGCCTTCCAGGCTCGAATGATCCTCCCACCTCAGCCTCCCAAGTAGTTGGGACTACAGGTGCTTGCCACCATGCCCAGCTAATTTTTGTATTTTTTGTAGAGACAGGGTTTCCCCATGTTGCCCAAGCTGGTCTCGAACTCCTGAGCTCAAGTGATCCACCCGCCTCAGGCTCCCAAAGTGTTGATTACAGGCATGAGCCACCATGCCCGGCCCCATCATTTGGATTGTTCTTGATCTGCTTCTTAAAAAAAACTTTATTCTGGCTGTGTGGCATCAAGGGGGACCGGCCTAAAAGCAGGTTAGGGAAAGCCACCTGTCAGTGTCAGTCCCCACCTGCAGGCTGAATTTCAGGTCTCAAATGAGAATAGCCAAATTCACCTGCTTCTTTAGAATTATTATTGGTTTTTTTTGAGACAGGATCTCACTCTGTCACTCAGGCTGGAGTGCAGTGGCATGATCTTGGCTGACTGCAACCTCCACCTCCTGGGCTCAAGTGATCCTCCCACCTTAGCCTCCCTAGAGTATCTGGGACTACAGGCGCTTGCCGTCACGCCTGGCTAATTTAAAATTTTTTCTTCTTGTAGAGATGAGGTCTCACTATATTGCGCAGGCTGGTCTTGAACTCCTAGGCTCAAGCAATCCTCCCACCTTGGCCTCCCAAAGTGCTGGGATTGTATGCATGAGCCACCATACCCGGCTTCCTTAGCATTTTCTTAAGAGTGTTTAAAAAGTACTTGTGAAGGGCCTGTGGGGGTTATTGGGATTGTGTCGGGGGCCCACAGACATGGTCCCCACAGACATGGACATCGAGGAGTCACATAACTGTTCTGGGGTTGCACAGTTATTTGTGGCCAGAAACTCCACAGAAACATCTGTCCCTGAGTTCAGAGAGGGCTGTTGAGCCTCAGAGGCCAAAAGGGAAAGAAAAAAATGAGGACCAAAAATATATACTAAGGTTGGGTGTGCTGGCTCACGCCTGTGATCCCAGCAGTTTGGGAAGCCAAGGCGGCGGATCACCTGAGGTCAGGAGTTCAAGACCAGCCTGGCCAACATGGTGAAACCCTGTCTGTAATAAAAATACAAAAAGAAAAAAAAAATAAAGAAAGAAATTAGCCGGGTGTGGTGGTGCATGCCTGTAATCCCAGCTACTCAGGAGGCTGAGGCAAGAGAATTGCTTGAACCTAGGAGGTGGAGGTTGCAGTGACCTGAGATGGCACCATTGCACTCCAACCTGGGTGACAGAGTGAGATTCTGTCTCAAAAATAATAATAATAATAATGTATGCTACAACACAAAGCATTTATATCACACTTTCTGGTGTGCAAGGTGCTTTCTGCAGAGGGTCCCCTCCCAGTCCCCCTGTGACTTTCTGCTGAGGAAACCAAGGCTCTGAGGAAACACAGCTCAGCTCCCATGGCTGGAAGGACGCAGCTCAGGACTTCCCTGACCCCCCTCACTCCAGGTCCAGTGCTCACGGGCAGGGCTCAGAGTGGCTGTTGGAAGGAGGCTCTCCTTATTGACGGCTCCCAATTCAGAGTGAGGGTTTTTTTTTCTTTGACATTCTTGTGTTGGGATAATTTTCCCTGTTACCATCATTGGATGAGCGTGAACTCAGGCAGTGGGGGGTGAGGGAGGTGGGACCAGGGAGAATGGCAGCGTTCTTTGTTTTTTGTTTTTTTTTCTTGAGATGGAGTCTCGCTCTGTTGCCCAGGCTGGAGTGCAGTAGCGTGATCTCAGCTCACTGCAACCTCTGCCTCCTGGGTTCGTGCAGTTCTCCTGTCTCAGCCTCCCGAGTAGTTGGGACTACAGGTGCATGCCACCACGCCTGGCTAATTTTCATATTTTTAGTAGAGACGGGGTTTCACCATATTGGTCAGGCTGGTCTCAAACTCCTGACCTTAAGTGATCCACCCACCTGGGCCTCCCAAAGTGCTGGGATTATAGGCATGAGCCACCATGCCTGGCCGGCAGTGTTCTTATGAACGTAGCGAACACCTGCGCAGATGGGTCAGGTGACCAGGTCAGAGATCTCTGTCCTGAAGTAGGAAGCCCCCTCTCCTTGTAGGTGACAGTGGCTGATACCTAGTAAAGACTCATCTTGGAGTGAGGTCTGATGGATGCTAGGGTACTGGAGGGAGAGGAGAGAGATTGATGATGGTCTGGTTTTATGTTCACATACTCCTATCATTCCTTTGGGTTTTTCTTATTTTTTTGAGATGGTGTCTTGCTCTGTTACCCAGGCTGGAGTGCAGTGCCACAATCATGGCTCACTGTAGCTTGAACTCCTGGGCTCAAGCAATCCTCCCATCTGAACCTCCCAAGTAGCTGGGACTGCAGGCAAGCACCACCATGCCCAGCTATTTTTTTTTATTTTTTGTAGAGATGGGGTCTTGCTGTGTTGTCCAGGCTGGCGAACTCCTGGCCTCAAGCAATCCTCCCACTTAAGCAATCTTCCCACTTTGGCTTCCCAAAGTGCTGAGATTACAGACATGAGTCACCACCCCATCGTTCCTTTGTTACTTCCTGTCCTACTTACTGTTGCCTTATCAGTTTATCTGTCTCTGCCCCTGCCCCTGTCCTTAGACAGAGGCATCCTAGCACAGGTGCCTCATGGTTTTCCCCTCTGGGTGACCCTGGAGCAAGACCAACCTCTTAAGAGGGGAGGGGAGGGAATGTGAATAAGTAAATAAATAAGCAGATGAATGAGGGACTCTTCTCAGCATCTTTGGTGACCCTGTCTGACTATCACTGGCTGTAGAATGTGTGACAGCTGAGTCCACCAGGCAACGGCTGTTTGCCGGGAGCAGCAGGACCCAGCCAGACATAATGGAAGCAGGCCCTGGCCAGAGCAGGGACCTCAGAGCCTTTCCCGGCAGAGGGAACGCCATCAAAGCTGGCGCTGCTTCCAGGAGGAGAGAATTCCCAAAAGGCTCTGTCAGCCCCTCTGATAGGGATCTGCAGGGTGTGTGAGAGATTTGTTTTTCAGCCAGGATGTGGGGAGTTAAAAATAGACACCCTAATCCCTTGAGTTCGTGTCACACTTGACGCTGTGCAGAGCCCTATGGCTCCATTATCTCACTTGAGTGGCTCGGCAGCCTTTGACGTGGGGAGAGGTTGCACTGCCCGCTTTATAAATGAGCGTGTGGAGGTGTGTACCCAATTTCTTACTTGAGACTGTACCCCAAATTCAGTGGCAGAACCTGTCTGATCCTCAGCCCCTGAGGTCTGTGTTTTATATTCTTAGGAGAAGCCAGATGAGAGTCAACAGGCTCCAGGAGGGAAGCGGGTTGGTGAAAACAATGGGGTAGATTTTTAAGCAAAGCAGCAAGGATGGCAGGGAGACTAAGAATGAATTGAGGTCCCAGGGAGCAAAGGCTCGTGATGGGCTTGGGGAGCAGCCGAGGACTGTAACTGGTTGGAGCAGGAGTTGGGGGCGTAAGGTAGTGATGGGAATAAAGCAGAAAAGTACCATCAGGACCCCAAATCGAGGACCTAGAATGCTGTGATAAGGATAGTGAACATAAAGCTGTAGGCAATAGGGAGCCATTGAGGATTACAGAGCACAGTAGCTTCCTGCTGTAACAACCATGCATTGCAATGATGTGCTAACTGGCTTTGCTGTAGGTATTACTTTATGGTGTTTGACAGAATATATATTTTTTAAACCCTCAGAAGACACCTGTCCATCCTGACCTCTCCTTATGGAACCTTGCATCGTGCTAGGGGGAGCACCCCGTTTTCTGCTGCCTCTTGGTTTGGGGAGGAGCCCACTCTGGGGCAAAGTCTGTAACTAGGTTTCTCGGCTTTTTCTAGTTTTTGTTTGTTTGTTTGTTTGTTTTTGAGACAGCGTCTCGCTCTGTCGCCCAGGCTAGAGTGCAGTGGCGCGATCTCGGCTCACTGCAACCTCTGCATCCCAGGTTCAAGCGATTCTCCTGCCTCAGCCTCCCTGGTAGCTGGGACTACAGGTGTGTGCCACCACGCCCGGCTATTTTTTGTGTGTTTTTAGTAGAGACGGGGTTTTGCCATGTTGGCCGGGCTGGTCTTGAACTCCCGACCTCAGGTGCTCCGTCCGCCTCGAACTCCCAAAGTGCTGTGATTACAGGTGTGAGGCACTGCGCCCAGCCTTCTAATTTTTAATCTAAGTGCTCCTGGTTGTCCATCTGTCTGTCTTCCCCATGGTGGGAGGAATTAAGTGACAGGGAGGAGGTAGTGGCTGAAGTTCTAGCCTGACCTGACTCATTGAAACTTTTACAGGCTGTCTAGTGCATCTGACACCCTGCCACTGACAAGCTCCCAGACCACCAGGATCAGTTTTCTCCACTTCTCACTTCCATCTCTCCCTCTTTGGGACTCCCCTTCGGCTCCCAACTTCTCCAGGCATCCTGCACTGATTGTTCCAGCAACACTGACCTTTTCTGTACATTTTAGTGCCCATGGCCCTCTAACTTGTATGTTTATTAACTCTTTGCTCCTTCCCTAGCTAGGCCAAGGCCCCTGGTGGGCAGGACAGGAGCTAAGCAAGATGTAAGCTGGACAGACCATTGGAAATCTTCTGGTGCGATCTATCCATTTTAGAATTAGGGGGATAGAGGCCTGGGTTTGCCTAAAACTTCATGACAAGTTCCTGGCAGAGCTGGGATTCAAACCTGGATCTCCAGGGCTATCTTGGTCCTTGGCTGCAACATCACCCACTTCTCAGAGCCACCCTGCTTCTCAGCTCCAAGAGCCAAGAATTCCCAGCTCTGCAAGAATCCCAGTTTTGCAGCCTTGGCTCCTCCTGGGGCTGGGAGCCAGCAACGCCAAGCCTGCAGGTTCCCAGAGAGGGCTCCTGGCGTCGGTGTGGCTTAGTCACAGGGATGAGATCACTACTCACCTCTGGATAGGGGAGGATGCCAAGGTTTGGGAACTTTCACTCTGAGCCACTTGATTTTGTGTGTGTGTGTGTGTGTGTGTGTGTGTGTGTGTGTGTGTGTATAAGAAAAACAAACCTGTTGGTTGGGACTTTGTACTTGGCTCATGAACTGTGGGCTTGGGGAAGCTGCTGAGCCATGATAAGCACTTGTACTGTGCCATCTCACAGCTTCCCAGGATAGTGGCTCTGTGTTAGGAAGGAGCTTGGACCAGAGCCAGAACCTGGTGTTAGCATTTGCTCTGCCTCACATTGGCTGTGTGACCCTGAGTACGGTGCATGGCCTCTCTGGGCTGTAATGATAATACCTAGCAGCTCACACTTTCTGAGTACTTCCCATGGACCAGCCACTCAGCTCATCAGCCCATTTAGTTCTCACAATAGAACTGTGAGATCCTGTTTTCACCTCTGTTTTGCAGATGAGGAAACTGAGTCCCAGAGAGGAGGAGTGACTTGCCTAAGGTCACCCAGCTGGGAAGGGCAGAGCCAAGGTTTGAATGCAGGTCTTCCCAACTCCAAAGCCTCTCGTGTCAGGCACTCTGCTGCCCTGCCCTCTAGCTGCAGGGCTACCTCCTAAGGGATTGTGGAAGTGTAAGTATGGAGAAACCAGGTGTAATTAAGCACGTGAGGGGTGGGAAGGTGATGGATGAAGGGTCTTTTTCTACACTGATATCGTTCTCCATCTCCCCACTGTTCTTGAGTAGTGCTGTCCTTGAATAGTCAGAGGGGGGCGCAGAGGAGAGCAGGTACAGCGGTATGCAGGCTCCATGAGAGGAAGGGCATATTTGAAGATGATTTCACGGGCCGCCAGTCCTGGGCCCATCTCTTTCCACCCCCTGCAGGTCACTGGCTTTGTGAATGTTGATTGTAATTCCTTTCCCATCTTCCCCTAGAAGGTATCTTCAAGGCAGGGGCTTGCTAAGGGATTTCCTTTTGAGTGGAGTGACCATAAGATTTGTTATTTTGTTTGTTTGTTTGTTTTTGAGACAGAGTCTCACTCCATCACCCATGCTGGAGTGAGTGGTGCAATCTTGGCTCACTGCAACCTCTGCTTCCTGGGTTCAAGCAATTCTCCTGCCTGAGCCCCCCTGAGTAGCTGGGATTACAGGTGCCTGCCACCACGCCCGACTAATTGTAATTTTCAGTAGAAACTAGATTTTGCCATGTTGGCCAGGCTGGTCTCGCACTCCTGACTTCAAGTGATCTGGCTGCCTCAGCCTCCCAAAGTGTTGGGATTACAGGCATGAGCTGCCATGCCTTGCTTGACCATAGGTTTTGATTCAGATTTGGAACAGAAATCTGTTGATGGCCACTGAATCCTGGGCTTGGAGTAGGAGCTAGGGGAAGCACCAAGTAACTCGTTCCCACCCCAAGGAAGCTGAGTACAGCAGACAGGCTAAGGGTGTGTGTGTGGTCTAAGGTCCATCAGACAGACCTGGCTTTGGGTTCTGGCTGCTCTACCTACCTACCAGCTGTTTGACCTTGGACAAAGTTATCGTATTTCTCTGATCCTCAGTATTCTTAACTATAAATTGCGGATAATAATACCTATTTTTTAGGGCTGTTATTATATTATTATTATTTTTTAATTTTTTGAGACAGGGTCTCACTTTGTCGCCCAGGCTGGAGTGCAGTGGTGCGATTTCGGCTCACTGCAAACTCTGCCTCCTGGGTTCAAGTGATTCTCCTGCCTCAACCTCCTGAGTAGCTAGGATTATAGGTGTGAGCCACCACAGTCAGCTAATTTTTGTATTTTTAGTAGAGACAGGGTTTCACCATGTTTGCCAGGGTGGTCTCGAACTCCTGGCCTCAAGTGATCCACCTGCCTCGGCCTCACGAAGTGCTGGGATTACAGGCATGAGCCACTGTGCCCAGCCTAGATTAAAATTATACATGCAAAGAAAGAACACAGTACAGTGTCTGCACATCATAAACATTTAATAAATGCTACAGTTTTGTTATTACTTATTATTTGCATTATTACTGATGGTCTTCTTAATGCACTTTATAGCAGTCTTGGGATCCTCTGGCCATACCCCTTTCCAGAACTTACTGCCTTTGGTGAAGGTAGTTCTGGGTAGGGGAAGATCTGAATTAAAGAGTCAATCTACCAGCCTGGGAAACATAGGAAAACCCTGTCTCTACAAAAAAAAAAAATTACCTGGGGCTGGTGGTGTGTGCCTGTAGTCCCAGCTACTCTGGAGGCTGAGGTGGGAGGATCGCTTAAGTCCGGGAGGAGGTTGAGGCTGCAGTGAGCCGGAGCCGTGATCGTACCACTGCACTCCCACTTTGGTAGCAGAGTGAGACCCTGCCTCAAAAAAAATTATTATTTTTAATGTGAATGATTTTTCTCTTGGAGATACACAGGGTCTGAAATTGGCCAAAAAAAGGTGTCTGAACATGGGTTTTTAAGGGAGCTGCTTTGATGAATAGAGAAAGGGGATAATAGAGAAAAAGATTTCTTTAAGGTGCTTGAAATTTATCTTTTGCATGGTATCCACATTCCCCGTGAGCTTGTTTCTGCTGTGTAAGTCACCGGGGTGAGTGTTTGTTGAAGCAGGCATGCGGGGTGAAGGTGGGGCAGGGCGGAACTCCAACAAGTCTCAGCTGCTGCTCCTCCCTCTCTCCCTTCCGAGAACCGCCAGGGTCCTCCTTAGAGAGAGAGCCTGCTCAGCCTTTGGGGAAGCCACAAATTGGTGAAGTTGCTGTAGACAGCAGTGTGTGTGTGTTTGTGTGTTGTGTGTATGTGTTGGTGGGAGGAGGTGAGAGGTCAAGTGGGTTTCCCAGAGGAAGAAAGGCTAGAGCCAGGCCCAGGAGGACAACTGCTCAGGTTTCTGCAAACAGGATTGCAAAATCACTTTTCCCTAGCTTACCCAGTTCTCCATCGGAGTCTTGCAGTCAGGTCAGCTGGGAGCCCCCAAGCTTGGCAGTTAGGACACTTGGGGAGGTGGGGGGAGGGGGGATGTCAAATCCTGCCTCAGTTTCCCCATTTGTCCTGGCTATTCCTAGAGCCCCATTTATCTAGGCTATGCTTTTGGACAGGAAACAGAGGGATGTGGAAGGAGAAGATGCAGGTTTGGGATAAGAGTTGAGACTGTCACTTCCCACTGTGTGCCCTCAGGCAGGTCCTTCTGCAGCTGCCTGGGCTCCTCAGTGTTTTGAGGCTTGGGTGAGGTAATGTGTGTAAAGTGCTTAGCACAGAGCTGGCATGAAGTAGTGTCTGTAATTATAAACCACCTTGGCCACTGTTGTTTTTAGCTTGGGACCCACCTTACCCCGACCTGACCGCCCTCGCCTCTTGCCTTCCCCGGAGTTCCTGTTTGTTGTTGACATCCTCCTCACCAACTAGTGCAGGGATTTTTAAAGTATTTATATCCTTGCTGGAATTTCTCTTTGCATTGTTTAGTTAATTACCAAATTGAATTACGGCAAATAATTTCACTTCCTTTCCAGTGCTAGGGCAGGAAGTGGCCCGGTGCCTTTTTTTACTGTGATTGAGATGATTATTGAGATATTTGATGATGATGATGTCTCCTTCCCCTGAGAGGTTCGCTTCCTCTTAGATCAGCTCCACTGGCCCCATAAATCGAGCAGCAGCCACGTGCTTGGAACATAAATCTTGTCGAGGATGTTGATGTGTTTGGCCACATGTGGTTTTTGGTGTTTGGGCAACTTCTCGCAAACTCGTGGAGGGATAGTTGAAAAGACTCCCTTTAAATACAGAACAAATGACCTGTGCACTTATTGGAGAAGTGCTGGGATAGTTGAAAAGACTCCTTTTAAATAATCAGAACAAATGACCTATGCACTTGTTGGAGAAATTCTGTCCAATGGCATACAAATTAAAAATCAAGGCACAGGGAGAAGGCTTCAGATGGCAAGAAATCAGTGGCTCTTCTCCGCAGCTTGATAGTGTTGATGGTGTTGGCTTCTGCCCTGTCCCTCATGGCTCTAGGGTGGAGAAGCAGATTGGATAAAGACATGGGGTTGAAACTGATGTGCTGGGGGGCTTCAGATCCCTGCCCTGCCACTTAGTACCTGCGGGAATGAACTGCGGCCACTTAATTTTCCTGGGTTCTAAAACAAGGGATACAAGATAACTGGCTTCATAGGTCTATGTTGTAATAGTTTTGCTTCACACAATGCCTGGCACATGGTAAGCACTGGTAAGCAAACCATTACTTTTAACTCAGGGATCCTCATCATGTTCTTTACCCAAAGACCCTTCCCATCCTACCTTTCTAGCCTTGACCTCCTTCTTGCAAGATGATAGCCAGGACCTAATGTGTCCAGGACTCTCCCACCTCTGCACTTCTTTTTTTTCTTTTCTTTTCTTTTCTTTTTTTTTTGAGAGGGAGTCTCGCTCTGTTGCCCAGGCTGGAGTGCAATGGCATGGTCTCGGCTCACTGCAACCTCTGCCTCCTAGGTTCAAGTGATTCTCCTGCCTCAGCCTCCCACGTAGCTGGGATTACAGGCATGTGCCACCATGCCCGGCTAATTTTTGTATTTTCAGTAGAGACGGGTTTCACTATGTTGGCCATGCTGGTCTCGAACTCCTGATCTCATGATCCACCTGCCTCGGCCTCCCAAAGTGCTGGGATTACAGGCGTGAGCCACCGCGCCCGGCCCCACCTCTGGACTTCTGTTGTGCAGTTTCTACTATTTGGAACGTCCCCTATTTGGTCTCTGCCCATAGAATCCTTTCTTTTTCTTTCTTTCTTTCTTTTTTTTTTTTTTTTTTTTTGAGATGGAGTCTTGCTCTATTGTCCAGGCTGGAGTGCAGTGTTGCGATCTTGGCTCACAGCAACCTCTGCCTCCCAGGTTCAAGCGATTCTCCTGCCTCAGCCTTCTGAGTAGCTGGGACTTGTAGGGGTGCACCACCGCATTCGGCTAATTTTTGTACTTTTAGTAGAGGCGGGGTTTCGTCATGTTGGCCAGGCTGGTCTTGAACTCCTGACCTCAGGTGATCCACGAGCCTCGGCCTCCCAAAGTGCTGGGATTACAGGTGTGAGCCACCGTGCCCGGCCTCTTTTCCTTTCAGAAGTTATCTCAAGCACTGTGCCCTCCATGAAATTTCCTATGGCCCCTCAACCTTAACTGCCTTAGTGTATCCTTGTTACGCCTTATGTCTGCAACAGTTGTCGGCCCAAGTATGTTCCATGGAATGGTAACCTGGTAAGATGCTTTGTAGAAAAGAAGGTTAAGAAAAGGCTGCCGAATACTTTATGTACCTGTTTTGTATAGTACCAATCCACATGAACAATTTTAAAGGTTCTGAGAAATCCTGCAGTAAAGAAACCTGCTGAGATTTGTTTACTCCAGAACTTTCCAAACCTCTGACTGTAGAACACTTTCTTCTTGGAATGCCTATTGATAAGCTTTGCGACACTCCTGGAGAGGTGGCGTTGTAGACATCTATATAACAGTTTGATGCTATCTCCTCTTACAGTGAAGGAAACCAAAGCCCAGAGAACTCAGTGACTAGCCTCAGGTAAATCCCAGTGTCTACCACTCCATCACCTCTTGGGTCAACTGGCAGGTCCTTTATAATGAGTGTCCAAGGCTGGGTGGCAAGGAAGGGCTGGGCATGGTAGCCAAGGACCTGCTTTCAAATAACTTTCTTTTTTTTTATTTTTTGTTTTTGAGACAGTCTCGCTTTGTTGCCCAGGCTAGAGTGCAGTGGCACAATCTCAGCTCACTGCAACCTTGGCCTCCCTGGTTCAAGCGATTCTCCTGCCTCAGCCTCCCGAGTAGCTGGGATTACAGGTGCACACCACCATGCCCGGCTAATTTTATATTTTCAGTAGAGACAGAGCCTCACCATATTGACCAGGCTGGTCTCGAACTCCTGGTCTCAAGTGATCCACCTCCCTTGGCCTCCCAAAGTGCTGGGATTACAGGTGTGAGCCGCTGTGCCTGGCCTCAAAGAACTTTTGGCCTTGAGGTGGCGAGATGGACATATGGAATAGAGACAGATTAACTGCTAATCTTGTGTCCCTGGGCCCATGTGTAACAGGAGCCCTGGGACCCTGTTGTGTCCCTGCCCAAGAAGGGACATCAGAGTCAACTGTCCTTTGAGAACCCAGCCCTGTCCCTGGGCCTGGGACCCCAGAATTCGACCCCACCTTCCTCCCACCCTGATCCCTGGGGATTCCTGTGGCCCTATGTGGTTGCCTCCTGCAGGATGCAGGCGAGGGAGGGGAGGGAAGGCTGCAGGGAAGAGAAGAGCCTTCTGTTTATTGAGGCACAGCCTTCTCCTGCCTTGCTGGGGGAAAATGCTCTCTTTTAGAGTCCTCTTTTTTATCTGAAATTCTCTAGGGAGCAATTACCTGACAGTGGGAATTATCTGCTGTCTTTATTCTAGTGCCTGTCTGCCTGAGTTCCTTCTTGGAGTAATTGATTTTGGTAATTCAGAGCTTCTGAATGTTTCTTAGGGGAAGGTGTGGGTGCAGAGGCAGGGGGATACCCACATAGGCGTTTTTAAAGGCGTTGGCGGCTAGCGGCTCTGCTGGTGGTGGTTGGTGACAGGGATGGAACAGTGACTAAAGAGAATGTATTTTTTAGCTTTGAATTTTTCCCCACTTATACGGAAGGTGTGTGGGTTGCATGGGAGCGCTCCTGACTGTGGAACTGGGGCGGGTTTGCTGAAGGGAAGTAAGGAGTTGAAAGGCAAATTGTCAGGTCTGATGGGCTTGATCACTCTTCGCCACAGGCAGGTCAGTCCTGAGTACCGGCCCTGGCCCGACCCTGGCCCTCACCGTCAACCTTTGGTCTGCCAGGGAGCCTGGGAGGTGGCAGAAACTCCTTGGAGAGCCTTTAAAGAGAGCAGCGGCTCCCAATTGGCTTGACCTTTCTGCTGGGCAGACCGAGGTACTGGCTCCAGACCCTGCTGCCCCAGGCACTGCTGTCCCCTGGGAGAAGAGGGCTGGCCAGGGCACCTGGCTTAATGGGGGGACAGAGAAGGTCATGAAGGGTGGACCTCAGTGTGAGGGGCCTGGGTGACTGGAGAGGTTTATCTGTTCAGTGAATAAAAAGGGAGTAGGGTGGCCAGGCACGCTGGCTCACGCCTGTAATCCCAGCACTTTGGGAGGCCGAGGTGAGCAGATCACCTGAGGTCAGGAGGTCGAGACCAGCCTGGTGAAACCCTATCTCTACTAAAAGTACAAAAATTAGCCAGGCATGGTGGCATGCGCTTGTAATCCCAGCTACTCAGGAAGCTGAGGTGGGAGAATGCTTGAACCCAGGAGGTGGAGGTTGCAGTGAGCCGAGATTGGGCCACTGCACTCCAGCCTGAGCAACAGAGCAAGACTCTGTCTCAAAAACAAAACAAAACAAAAGGGTGAGGGGAGTAGCGAGTAAATTTGCTCCTAGAAATGCTCCCCTAGCTAATTCCCCAATTTCAAATGAGTGAATACTCTGGATGTGGGAGGAAGAGCTTGGACTAGAAGCTTCCTCAGGCTCTCTCATCTCAAGCGTTCTGTGGGAGGGACAGCCCAATACAGCGGTTTCCGTTGAGTCTGTCTTCTCTGCACCTCACCCAAGGGAAAGGAACCTGTGGGGCACTGGTTTGGGTCCAGCCCCAGAGGCAGCCTGTCCTTTGTCATAGTGACCACCCTCCCCCTTGAGGCCTGGACACAGCAGCTCCATTCCATGGCCTTCAGCCTGGTGTTACTTGGCATTTTCATTCCTATTTTACAGATGAGGAAATTGAGGCCCAGGGTGATTGGTTCACACCGTGAGTTAACAGTGGGGCAAGGCCTCATACCCAGTCTCTCCTGATAGCTGGTCCAGGATTCCTGTGAGCCTGAATTGGGGGTCGGGAGCTCATCATGCCCAGTGGAAGAGCGGGGTGCGTACTCACGTGGGAGGGGAGCTGGTTTCTCTGGTTCCATCGTAGCTCTTAGCTGGATTTTCAACTCCATGGCTGGTTACTTGAGTCTATGTTTAATCACCTGCTAGACTGAGAAGCCCCTAAAGGACAGGGACCCTTTGTCACATTGGGATCACCTTTTGTGGCCAGCTCAGTGCTTGCATGAGGCCAGCCAGGGCGCTTTAGGTAGAAGACAGAAGGCCCCCCTCAAGCTGGCCAGAGTGAAAGGGATTTTATGGGCTCACCTATCTAAAAACCCAAGGAGGCCCAAATGGATTAGGATGGGATTATCTGTCTGTCTGTCTCTCTCTTCCCATTTCACCCCAGTTCTGGGTTCAGTTTCTCCACTGAGCTGGGAATGGGGAAAGGGGAGTCCCCAAGGGAAATGAGGGTGCTGGCCCCAGAAGAAGGAGGGAGCAGACACAGGCAAAAACAACAAAAGCCTCATAAACATACAATGTGCATGTCATGAATGGTAAATTCAATGGATTTTTTTTTTTTGAGGCAGAGTCTTGCTCTGTTGTCCAGGCTGGAGTGCAGTGGCACAACCTCAGCTCACTGCAACCTCAGCCTCCCAGGTTTAAGTGGTTCTCCTGCCTCAGCCTCCTGAGTAGCTGGGATTACAGGCGCCCGCCACAATGCCTGGCTAATTTTTGTATTTTTGGTAGAGACAGGGTTTCGCCATGTTGGCCAGGCTAGTCTCGAACTCCTGACCTCAGGTGAGCCTCCCAAAGTGCTAGGATTACAGGCATGAGTCACTGTGTCCGGCCAAATTCAATGGATTTTTGTAGAAACATTTTTTTTTTCTCCCAAAAGGAATTCACGCTGTAGGCATGACATCCAGGTGCACATTAGCTCCTATAACTAAACAGAGCAAGCCCTGTGCATTGAGAAAGATTCTGAAACCACATCTTGGCTCAGCAGAAAAGAGCATCATAATCGGTTTAATTATTTGTGCCTTTGCCTTGGTGGTGGGGGTGGCGGGGCAGGGGCTGTGTGTACGGCATCCCTAATCTGGTCCCAATTTTGGTGTTATAGAAGTACTTTTAAGAGTTGAAAACAATTGGATTGAACCTAAATGATGTTGCAAGATTTCCCCAAACCTTAAAGGGCCAACTATATGTGGTTGGGA
The DNA here is from genome assembly GCF_029281585.2 of Gorilla gorilla gorilla. Taxonomy (NCBI): domain Eukaryota; kingdom Metazoa; phylum Chordata; class Mammalia; order Primates; family Hominidae; genus Gorilla; species Gorilla gorilla. The sequence continues at coordinate 117,979,706 of NC_073237.2, forward strand.
GCCCTTTCTGACTGGCTGTGATTCCATCCTAAGGACTGACAGATAAATTATTATGTGGAGGCCGTGATGAAGGGTGATTGTTGGAAGGTGTGGCTCCTGGCACTCTGATGGCTCCAGGGAGAGCTTCGTGTCCTTTGTATTGTTTTGTTTTGTTTTGAGACAAGATCTCACTCTGTTGCCCAGGCTGGAATGCAGTGGCGTGATCTCAGCTCACTGCAACCTCTGTCTCCCAGGTTCAAGCAATTCTCATGCCTCAGCCTCCTGAGTAGCTGGGACTGCAGGTACGCGCCACCACATCCCGCTAATTTTTGTAATTTTTGTGGAGATGGGGTTTTACCATGTTGCCCGGGCTGGTCTTGAACTCCTGGCCTCAAGTGATCCTCCCATCTCTGCCTCCCAAAGTGCTAGGATTACAGGCGTGAGCCACTGAGCCTGGCCTTCATATCCTTTAACTGTGACAAGAGTGAGCTGCATGGCCCCTGCCTGCGCTAACGGTGTCAACACATATTTATTCAGTGCCTAACATGTATCAGGCACAGTTTTGGGGCAGATTGAGATAAATTTATCCCGGATTATATGTCACACTTCTGAAAGAGGAGATGTTGGAAAAGGAGGTAACTCTTAAGATTTTTTCCTAGTTGGACCTTGGTAAGAATTGAAAATGTCCTTACACTTGGGTGGAGTATGTTGTGATCCCAGTAATGATTTCCGGGAGCGCTTGTAAACCACCTCTGGTGTCTGAAATTCCACCATTAGTGATTCATTCATTTGGGGTAAGCATTGCCGTTTCTATTAATAGCTTAGGTATTAGGTACTAATGGGATACTAAATAGGGATCTCATTCATCGCTAAGGCCTCCTTAGGTAGGAAGTTATTCTTTGTTTTTTCTCCCATGACAAGGCCCTAAGAAGAGAACCCCTATTTGGGTGGAAGTGGAAATGGAGTTAAACTGGGATACAACATTGGGTTGGTGGTGGAAGCCAAAGTATGTGCATTATAAGACGTGGTGCCTGCCCCACCCAGAGTGCTAAACTTAGCAACAGTCAAAAATTGTCATCATCGAATCACTTTTAGTGGTCATTGTTCTCCAAGTTTGGATCCTGAAGGCAGAACAAGAACTAAAGGTCCTTCCTGGCTCTGACCCCCTGCTGCAGCCTTCCGGATCCAGCCGCTCAAATGGGCGGCTCCGACTCCTGCTGCCTGGGCCAGCTGCTGGAGGAAGTTGCTGGAGCCCTGGCCAGGCTCCCCTGCCCTCCCAACCCTTCCCAGCTGGAGGTGTGGCTGTTTGCTTCCACCTGTTTACTTTCTGGCTTCTAGCAGCTCCTTCCACACTGAAAATGCCAGCCACTGACGGGTCCACAAACGCCGACCATCCCCCTGCTCCACATGCAGTGGTTAAAGGTGTGTGTGAGCTCTGGAGTCTGAATGGGTTTAGGATGAGGCTTGACTTGCTGAGTAACTGAGCTGCTCTTTGCTGACATTCCCATCTGTAAAATGGGATAACAGTGCTAACCCCAGTAGGTTCTTGGAAGTATCAGTGAGGTAGCTAATACATATCAGGTCCCTGGTTAAAGACCTGGCATGTAAAAGGAGCTCAATATATGTAAACTTTGATATTATGTTATTGCTTGGGGCCTTGGCCAGCCACTCTGGGGGGGTCCTGCCCCTCCAGCTGCCCTCTCTTGCCTTCCCAGACACTGTGCTCTTCCGGTGTCTCAGATGTTTCTCTATTGAGACTTCTCTGTTGACACCGCCTGACCCTCTGAGGTCCTACCCCGGGTACCCTCCTCACCCACCAGCTCTCACCTGGGAGCCCCACCCATGCCCAGGGCATTAACAACCCCTGAATCTGGGCTACTCCCAACACAGACTGTAAACCTCCCCTGAGCTCAGATGGAGAGAAGTGCTTTTTCACCGGCTGCTCTAAAAGCACATCAACCGGTCCAACATGAAAGGCCCTTCCTTTCTCCTAACAGCCACTTCCTCTCTCTCATTCACCTGCTCCCCCGGGTCCCAACTTTCCTCTTTGAGGGGAAGACCGCACTGGCCGGCCCCTGGGACAGGGAACCACACCCAGGTGTTTCCTTCCTTCCCTTCCCTTTTTCCTACCTGCAAGTCTGGTGGTTCCCCTTGAGCACCATCTCCTGCACCCCATCCCTGCCCTCACTGCCCATTAGGGGACAGCCCAGCCACAGCCCCTTCTGGTGCAGCTTCCTGTTTTCTCCACGCTGCCTCCAGGGGGAGTCCCTGGACCTTGGTCTGAGGGGTCCCTCCCCTGCTCAAGGTATAATCAAGTCCCTGCTTGAGGGACTCCCTATTTTCCCTGAGATATAATCCAGACTTCTCAGCTCGGTTTTCAGGGCCCTTCTTCCAAATTCCAGTAGGATCCTCCTTGCCAACAGTTCCTTCCTTTGTGCCCAGGAGCTCAGCTGACTGAATAGCCCACTCCATGGCCTCTACCTGTTAGACTGCCTTGCCTGTGTTTCTCAAAGTTCCCCTGCCTGGTGTGCCTTCCCCTCAGCCCGGTGCCTGCCTGTGGATCTGATCACATTCGCAAAGCCTGCAAGGGACGTAGGTCCTCGTGCAGTCCAGTCCCCTGTCTCCCATCAGAATATCATGGCTGTTTGTATTTCTTTTTTTCCTTTTTTTTTTTTTTTTTTTTTTTTGAGACCAGTCTCATTCCGTTACCCAGGCTGGAGTGCAATGACACAATCTTGGCTCACTGCAACCTCCACCTCCCAGGTTCAAGCATTTTTCAAGCAATTCTCCTGCCTCGGCCTCCCAAGTAGCTGGGATTATAAGAGCATGTCACCACACCTGGCTAATTTTTTTTTTTTTTTTTGTATTTTTAGTAGACATGGGGTTTCACCATATTGGCCAGGCTGGTCTCGAACTCCTGACCTCAAGTGATCTGCCTGCCTTGGCCTCCCAAAGTGTTGGGATTACAGATGTGAGCCACCATGCCTGACCCTGTTTGTTTTTCTTTTTCTTTTTTCTTTTTTTTTGAGATGGAGTCTTGCTCTGTCGCCCAGGCTGGAGTGCAGTGGCGCGATCTGAGCTCACTGGAACCTCCGCGTCCTGGGCTCAAGCGATTCTCCTGCCTCAGCCTCCCGAGTAGCTGGGACTACAGGCGTGTGCCACCACGCTCGGTGAATTTTTTGTATTTTTAGCAGAGATGGAGTTTCACCGTGTTGGCCAGGATGGTCTTGATTTCCTGACCTTGTGATCTGCCTGCCTTGGCCTCCCAAAGCTTTGGGATTACAGGCGTGAGCCACCGCACCCGGCCCCGTTTGTGTTTCTTACCCTCCCCTTGGCTCCTTCCATAGAAGCAATACTTTTTGCAGTCTGGGAATCTCTGGGGTCTACAAGAGGGGGATCTTGCCTTCTAGGAAAACTGCCTCTCGGGGCAAGATGGCTGCCTCCAGAAGTGTGTGCTTTGAGGAGGCCAGGATGGGGACCTCCAATACCTGACATAGGGCAGAATTCTATTCCTTGTGACTCACTGTCTCGAAGGTTACGTGGGTTTTGTCAGATACGCTGGGCTCCATGGCCGGGAGCCCTCCACTGCCCTCGTGTCGGGGCTCTGCTTTCCTATCTCTCTGTCGGGAGGTAAGATTTCCACTTCTCAGGGCTGGGGCTGCCGGGTGGATTGAGCAATGGTGTGGGTGAAAGCAAAACAGAAGTACACAAACTAATAATTAACAGATGTCAATTGTTAATAGCTGAAAAATACCACCACCACCCCACCCCCTGCCCCCAGGAGGGAGGAGAGCAAATGGTCACTTGATCCCTTGGAGGAGATTATTTCACAGCCAGCTTGGGGCAGGTTTGGCCAAGACAGTGACAAGTACTGTGGGGTATATGGGCAAGGGGGATGGGAATAGTGCCATTGCCAGGGCCACTGGGCTTTGACTTACTTTGATTCCCTTGTTTAATGCTCACAGCCTTAAGAGTCAAGGGCAGAAGCATTCCTGAGAATGAGCATGTGGGTGCCTGGGGGTGTGCACGTGGGGCGCCCTGGGTCCTATCTGCCGAATCTGAGCCTTGCGCCATCTCTCTTAAGCAAGTGAGATGCTTACTTAAGAGAGCAATTTTGCTCTCTTTCTCACCTCAGTTTTGCAGGTGACATTGGCTTGACATGCCTGAGGTCAGCCCCAGATTGCCAAGCCAGGGTCCTCGCTGTGACATGGCATGGCCAGTTCCTACCCTAGACCCAGGTGGCAGCCCCACCAGATTTAACATCCAGGGGTGGTGCAGGGCCAGTGGGGACTTTACCTAGCTTGAGAGGCCTCCTCTTTGAGGCAGGGCAACCCCAAGGGTAGGTTTTAAGCTTTCAGGTTTTAGAGTTCAGTTTTGTTGTTGTTGTTGTTCTTTTGGTGGGGGGAATAGGGTCTTGCCCTTTTGCCCAGGCTGGAGTGCAATGGTATGTTCACTGCTCACTGCAGCCTTGACCTCCTGGGTTCAAGTGATCCTCCCACTTCAGCCTCCAGAGTAGCTGGGACTACAAGCATGCACCACCACACTTGGCTAATTTTGGTATTTTTTGTAGAAATGGGGGTCTGGCTATGTTGCCCAGGCTGGTCTTGAACTGCTGGGCCTCAAGTGGTCCAACCACCTGGCCTCTCAAAGTGCTGGGATTACAAGCATGAATCACCATGCCTGGCCAGGGTTAAGGTTGTTTTGTTTTGTTTTGTTTTGTTTTATTTCTGAGATGGAGTCTTGCTCTATTGCCCAGGTTGGAGTGCAGTGGCGTGATCTTGGCTCACTGACACCTCCGCCTCCTGGGTTCAAGTGATTCTCCTGCCTCAGCATCCCTAGTAGCTGGGATTACAGGCACATGCCACCATGCCTGGCTAATTTTTGTATTTTTAGTAGAGATGGGGTTTTGCCATATTGACCAGGCGGGTTAAGGTTTTGAGTTTACTTCACATCTGTAAGCTGCTTCTCTCCTTCCTTTGCCTCCATGTTTGTACATTTTCTAATGAGATAAACCATCCATTTGTTCTCTCACCTGCCTTGGGCCCAGCCCAGGTGGTTCTGTCTGGACTGCAGTTCCCACCCCTCAGCCCCAAGACTTGGAGGTACCTTAGATTCACTCCTCTCCTAGTGCTACCAGCTCACTACCTACCTGTGCACCTGTTGGCCCTGGCTCAGGTGTCACCTTCTCCATGAAGCAGCTTTTCCAGGCAGAGTCTATGGTTGTCTGTGCCACGGACCCAGTGGGGCTGCCCAGAGGCAGGAGCTGGTGTTGTTCCTGGTGTCCCCAGGACTGACCAGGTTAAGACCTGGCAGCTTGTAGGAGTCACAGAGGTTCGTGGCAAGGAGGAAGGCACGCACCTGAGGAGCAGGATGGAGTGGTGGCTGAGATTGCTGAAATAGCCTACGGCCAAATCCAGACCATGCCACTTACAAACCAGCCTTGGACAAGTCAGATCACTTCTCTGAGGCTCAGTCTGCTCATCTGTAAGATGGGGAGGTAAAAATACAGTCATGTGCCACATAATGATATTTCGGTCAAGGACAGACTGCATATATGTTCGAGGTCCAATAAGATTTAACACCATATTTTTACTGTATTTTTCTATGTTTACATACATGAATATTTACAATTGTATTGCAATTGCCTACAGTATTCAGTACAGTAACATGCTGTACAGGTTTGTATCCTGGGAGCAGCAGGCTACCCACCATCTAGCCTAGGCGTGCAGTAGGCTACACCATCTAGGTTTGTGCAAGTATACTCTATGATGTTCACACCACAACAAAATCGCCTAATGATGCATTTCTCAGGACATATCTCCATCATTATGCAACACACAACTGTACCTACCTTCTGGAATTACTGAGAAAGTTAAAAGACAGGAACTTACGTGAAGCATTTAACACGGTGCCAGGCACCTAAGTCTCAATAAGTATTCCTTTCTGTTGTGGGGATTTAGGGGGCTGCGAGAAGAGCACGCTGCTATAAACAGGCCTTCCTGGGCCAGGATCTCGGAGGCTAAGCACTCGCACTGCCTGCCCCAGCCAGGGCATGGATGAGGGGCTGAGATGGGGAGGGAGGGGCCCTGCTTTGGCAGTCAGCCCCTCTGTGACGTGTCCACATAACATCCATAGGAAGTTATTGTTTTTCCCCATATTTTACAGAGGAGGAAGTAGAGGCTCAGAGAGAGAGGCTCAGAGAGGTGAAGTCATTCACCCCTGTCACACAGCTGGGAGCTGCAGTGCCAACACAGATGCTATCAAAGTGGCTGGGCTTTTTTTTTTTTTTTTTTTGAGACAGAGTCACTCTTGTCGCCCACGCTGGAGTACAGTGGTGGGATCTTGACTCACTGCAGCCTCTGCCTCCTGGGTTTAAGCGATTCTTGCGCCTCAGCCCCCGAGTAGCTGAGACTACAGGTGCGCACCATCATACCTGGTGAACTCTTTTTTTTTTTTTTAATTTTAATTTTAATTTTTACCTTTTTAGTAGAGACAGGATTTTGCTTTGTTAGCCAGGCTGGTCTCAAACTTCGGACCTCAGGTGATCTGCCTGCCCCGGCCTCTCAGAGTGCTGGGATTATAGGCGTGAGCCACCACGCCTGGCCAATGGCTGGGCTTTGAATCTCCCTTTGGCAGTGAGGTTTGGGTTCTGCAGTGAGTAGGTTTTGGAGTTTGGGCTGATGGGATGGCAGGATCAGGAGGGCTTTCTGCTTTTTTTTTTTTTTTTTCCCCAATGATGCCAATTCTGAACTGTTGCTTCCTGGGGCACCACAGGCAGGGAGTCTGGGCCAGTCTGGCCTTCAGCCCTATTTGCTGTGACCTGTATGGTGTGTGTTTATTTTAATATGTGATCTAGTTGTCTCCATTGAACAATCAGGATTTTACATCCAAATCTGGTAGCTTCTTGTAAACTTGATCTTCCGGCCATCGTGGGCCCACATTCCAATAGGACAGTGTGGGCTGGAGTGTGTTCCCCATTTAGCCTGCCTGGCCAAGCCTGCTTCTCTCCTTTCCTTTCCCTCCTGGCTCACACTGGCATTTGCGTTTGTGATTCCTGAGCCAAGTGGGCTATAGGGCTGGGGCACACGTGGGGTGTGGGCCCTGGGAGCCCCCTCTGAGGAGCTCCCTACTAAGAAGGGCAGGCAGAATTATGATTCAAGGCAAGATGAGTGGCCCCAGAGAGATGTCTAGACAGTGCTTGGGGCTTTCAGAAATGTTAATGTGTTCAGAGGAGGGCATCCAGTGACTTGGCACACGTTTAATGAGCTCTTGCCTTGTGCCTGGCACTGGGCATCCCTGGAGGCTGCAGAGATATATTCAGGACACAGACTGTCCTCAGAGAGCCTGTGTTTCCGGGGGTGAGGGCATCCAAAATGGGCTTTCATGGAGTAGGATATTTGTATTGGTAAAAATGAAGATGTGAGGCACTCTGGGCAGACGAGATAGTGTAGACCAAACTTCAGACGAGAAACCTTTTTTTTTTTTTTTGAGATGGAGTTTTGCTCTGTTGCCCAGGCTGGAGTTCAGTGGTGCGATCTTGGCTCACTGCAACCTCCACCTCCCGGGTTCAAGTGATTCTCTTGCCTCAGCCTCCCGAGTAGCTGGGATTACAGGCACCTGCCACCATGCCCAGCTAATTTTTATAGTTTTAGTAGAGACAAGGTTTTACCATGTTGGCTAGGCTGGTCTCAAACTCCTGATCTCAGGTGATCCGCCTGCCTCAGCCTCCCAAAGTGCTGGGATTACAGGTGTGAGCCACCGCGCCCAGCCAGAAGAGAAACCTTGACAGCACCCCCTGGTTTGAGCTTTCGGAGAGTGGCTCTTCCTCAAGAATGACGAAGGCACAGGAAGATTCAACCTGGAGAAGCACTGACTTTGGAGGAAAAGGTTCTCTTGTGTTTTGAATTTCTAAAGACTTTTAATCTATTTTTTTAAAAATAGCCTTTATTTTTTAGATCAGTTTTAGGTTCACAGCAAAATTGAGCAGAAAGTACGAGATCCCATCTACTCTCTGCACTCACACAAGCACAGCCTCCCCCACCATCAACATCCTGTACCAAAATCTGCTTCTTAGTCTATAAAAATGACATGTCATGATTTTGTTTATTAAAAATAAAATCAAATATTATAGACTGAAAACTAAGCCTTTTTTCTTCACCCCTACTCAACACACACACACACACACACACACACACACACACACACACACACACACACACACACAGAAGCATATGTAAGAATCTATCCACCCAGGAGATCATCCCACATATCCTGAAGTATCCCGTGCATCTTCACCTCGAAGTCCACGGTGTCGGTATACACATTTCCACCTCGCGCTGCAGAACAGTCACACAGGATTCCATTTTCAGGAGAGACTATAATTTATTCAACCAGGCCCCCTGTGACGGACACAGACGTTGTTTACAGTTTTGGTGCTTTTTTTTTTTTTTTGTCTGCTGCTTCAAACCGAAGTGCATAAACATCCTTGTACATCTGTTCTTACACGCTTGTGAGAGTTTATCTGAAGGATAGCATGTAGAAGGAGAATCTATGAATTTAAAATGGATGTTTATGGATTTTTAACTTTTGATCCATGTTGCCCACTCACTCTCTGCAAAGACTGTGGCTGTGTACTCTCCTGGCAGCAGGATGTGAGAGTCGGTGGGTCATGATCTTCCTGTGTATGAAGAGCGGGGCTGGGCTAGGGCTGGGGCAGAGTTGGGGTGGGCCCCCGGCAGCAGAGTCTAGCCAGTGCGTGGGAGGCATTTGGAGGGCATTTTTCTCAGTGCTGCCTTGCACTTTCATGCACATGTATATATCCATAGAATAATATGATTCTGTTTAAATTTCTTTTTTAAAGTCATGTGTCGTTCTACAACTTGCTTCTTTCGTTCAGTAAGATATTTGGACACATTTTTCTAGTTCAGCTGTAGAATTCCACCTCACTGTTTCTATCTGCTGCGTAGAACTTTCTGCAGTATGAGATTGACTTAGCCACCCCTCCGTGGGGGTTCTGCTTCAGGGAACATCCTTTGTGGGTCTCGTCAGGCTTGGGTGCCAGCATCCCTCTGTCTGCAGGAAGCACATTTATTAGGAAAGTGGTCATTGCTAAGAACGACACTGCTGTTATTCCTGCCATGCACCTGGAGCAGAGGTTGTGGTTCTTGCCTTGGCCTTGGCCTTGGGCCTGGCCCTTCTCTGAGTTTTCTCAAGCTCCATGTGGGTGCAGTGAATCTGCTGACTTTGTTCCTGGAGCTGAGTGGAGATGCTGGCTCAGGGCTTCTCCTAGCTCAGAGAGTGGCTGTGATGTGATTCCTAGCCCCCCTTAGTCATCCTAGCAGACTGGATTAGGTGGGCCCCCCCCATCCTAGTGATCCTGAGGCAGATGCCCCCCTGCCCAGGTGTGAACAGACTCTGCCTCTGGGTGGAAGGTTGGCACAAGCCATGGGGTCACCCATTTATCTTCTAGCGAGATCTTCCTCCAGGTTTAAAAGAGACCCTATAGGGCACCTGGTCCTGGCTATGGGTGTGGTGGTTGGAGGTGATAAGGAAAGAACTTAGGGGCTGCTGGTGGCCACTGCTGACAGCTTCTGCTAAGGGTGGGAGGCACTGGAAGACTTTTGAATCTGCAGAGTGTGGGCAATCAGGGAAGGCTTCCCGGAAGAGGTGGGACTGGGCCCAGTGGGAGTTTTAGAATGAAGAGGCAGTGTCTCTGGGCTCCAAGGCAGCCCCTCGGCAGGGGCAGGGGAAGGAAAGAGGGGCATGCAGAGGGCCTGGCAAACCTTCTTTAGAGAGGCTCTTTGGCTACCTGTGGTTGCAGGATGACCACTTGATGTCCAGAAAGCTACTAAAGGGGAGATTTGGAACTGGACAGACTGGGCTCAAACCCTGACTCTGTTGTTACCAGCTGTGCCAGTCACTTACCCTCTCTGAGCCTCAGTTACCTGGTCTGTAAAATGTGATGATAACGGTTTCTTCTTCACAGGGCAAGTGGGGCGGTGGCTTGAGCTCCCGTTTGGAGAACTGTTGGCACCGACCTGCAAAAGGTGACAGGTGTGGTCACACCTGAAGGTAACCCAATCACTTGGGCCTGGAGTGATGGCTAGAGTTGGCCATGGTGTCTGGGTGAGGCCAGAGACACTTCCCTAGTAGAACCCCCCGACTCAGTGATGGACCCAAGGTGCTGGTGAAGGTGACAGAAATGATGGGATAGATTCCCTTTCGCTCTTGGGTCCCACCCCAGGGGCCCACCTCGGGGCCCTACCTGCAAAAAGCAATCCCTCAGGGACACTGGACAGGTGAAGAGGCTTTGAGGGCAGGACCCAAGTTGGAAGGCGCCCTGGGGTACCTGGGGAGAAGGAAAGCCTGGCCGGCTGATGGCAGAGGGTGGTGGGGGTGACAGCCAAGCTTCAGGCTTGGTGCTTCTCTCAGAAAATGCCACCATAGATGATGTCCCCAAGCAACACTGGGTGCGTCCTCATGGTGCCCTTTCTTCCTGGGTAATTAATGGTGCTTTCATCCCCCTGAGAGGGTGGTGGTGGGTATGGCGGGCTGGCTGGGCAGGCGCCGGGCAGACAGTCAGAGCCCACTCCAGTCCTCCTCATCCATTTATTACCTGTCAGCTTTGCTCTTTCTGAACATAAAATAAGTGCCTGGGAGGCGGCCAGGGCCCCTGAAGCCCCGAGCTGGGCTGTCTGGGGCACTCTGGCTCCAGGGAGTCATTCCCTGGCGGCTTCTGCTAAGCTCACCCCACTGAGGGGCTTCAGATAAGCTGGGACAACCAGGCTGTGGGCACAGGCTGGGTTCCTCTGTGATGTCACTGAGGCAGGTGGGTGGAGATGCAGGACTGGAGAAGGTCAGGGCCTCGGCAGCCAGCTAGAGGCCAGAATTTGGGTTCTGAGACAAATCCTCCTCTTTTCCCTTAAACCCCCGCCTCTCAGCCAGGGCTTCTTAACCAGGGCTTCCGGGATCCAGTGAGTCTCAGGATGGACTCCAGAGTGTCCAAGAACTGGAATAGGAAAAAAAGAATCCCACTGTTATTTTCAAGAACCATTAATTAGAATTACAAATGGTAATTCCTGCAATTATAAATGTAGATGATCAACCACAGTGGCATTAGCCATTCTATGATGTTGCAGAAATCATAGGAATTGCAGAAATTCTCATGTCCTATTATTGTGGACCTGATAATTGGACATGAGATACCCAGTTGTCATGGGTATCCTAAAATAACATTTTTGTTCACCGTACTTCAAAATTACAATAGTTATTAGCCCCAGATCTTGTTCTCTAAGGCATTAATAAAGAAGCACATATATTGCTATAGCATTAAAAATATTTTGGGAGGTGGAGGCAGGCAGATCACAAGGTCAGGAGTTTGAGACCAGCATGGCCAACATGGTGAAACCCTGTCTCTACTAAAAACACAAAAAAATTAGCCAGGCGTGGTGGCAGGTGCCTGTAAGCCCAGCTACTTGGGAGGCTGAGGCAGGAGAATTGCTTGAACCTGGGAGGTAGAGGTTGTAGTGAGCCAAGACTGTGCCACTGCACTCCAGCCTGGTCAACAGAGCAAGACTCCATCTCATAAAAAAAAAAATTTTTTTTTTTGATAACCAGGCATGTGCCACCACACCTGGCTAATTTTTGTATTTTTATTTATTAATTTTTAATTTTTATATATATTTTTGAATGGAGTCTTGCTCTGTTGCCCAGGCTGGAGTGCAGTGATGCAATCTTGGCTCACTGCAACCTCCGCCTCCCGGGTTCAAGCTATTCTCCTGCCTCAGCCTCCCGAGTCACTGGGATTACAGGTGTGCACCACTACACCCAGCTAATTTGGGTATTTTTAGTAGAGACAGGGTTTCACCATGTTGGCCAGGCTGGTTCGAACTCCTGACCTTGGGCAATCCACTCGGCTTGGCCTCCCAGAGTGCTGGGATTACAGTCATGAGCCACCGCGCCCGGCCTGTTTTATGTATTTAAAAACATTTTTCTGAGAGGCGGTCCTTAGACCTTACTAGAGCCCAAAGGGCCCATGGCACCTAAGAAAGGTAAAGGGCTCCTGCTGAGGCCCAGGGAGGGGCCCTCACAGGCTGGGGGCTACACCATGCTGACAGGGATGAGGTATCTGACTGTTGAATGGACTGAAGTCTGCACTGGGCAAGGCTGCTCTTTGTACCCATCTCTGTGCTGGCCTTTGGGGGACAGCAGCTCCTGATGAGAGAGGACCTTGCCCTCCAGGAGCTCCTGGCCTGGTTATGGGAGGGGGCAAGGCACACAGAGAGCTGAACAGCTCCCTGCACTGTCAGGAGTTCAGAGGAGAGAGAAGTCACTTCCACCACTGGGACCTGATTGACCATCCTGGGAAGGCTTCGTGGAGGAGGTGGCATTGGATTTGGGCCTTGAAAATTTTGACGTAAGAGACAGGGGAAAGCAGGTCAGGCCGAGAGGGACCAGACTAAGCAAAGAAATGGAGACCAGAAGGCTGGGGCATGAGTGGTGCCCAGGGAGGAGCAGGGTTCAACTGGAGGGTATGGGAGAGAGCAGAGGGAGGTGGGAATGGAAGTCCTGAATGCAAGGCAAAGAAGCTTGCGGCCCGACGTGGTGGCTCACATCTGTAATCCCAGAACTTTGGGAGGCCGAGGCTGGCGGATAACGAGGTCAAGAGATCGAGACCATCCTGGTCAAAATGGTGAAACCCGGTCTCTACTAAAAATACAACAATTAGCTGGGCGTGGTGGCGTGTGCCTGTAGCCCCAGCTACTTGGGAGGCTGAGGCAGGAGAATCGCTTGAACCCGGGAGGTGGTGGAGGTTGCAGTGAGCTGAGATTGTGCCACTGCACTCCAGCCTGGCGACAGGGCAAGACTCCGTCTCAAAAAAAAAAAAAAAAAAAAAAAAAAGAAGCTTGCGCTCTGCTGTTGGCCCAGGGAACCATGGCAGGGCTTTCAGCAGGGAGCAGGGCAGGTTTCGGTTCGAGGACAGACCCCCTGGTTGCTGTGTGGAGAGACGATGGGAGAGGATGGGCAGGAGGCTGGGTGGCCATCGTTGACACCTTGCAGTCATCTGATGGGGAATGTGGAGAGCTGAACTGAGCCCAGGGTCCTTGTGGGGACAGACAGGGGCCGTCCCAGCCGTGGAATGAGGTGGAAGGTCAGGAGGCTCAGACCTCTGGGGCTGGGACTGACCGCCTGGGTTTGAATCCTGGTCTCTGCGGGTTACTAGCTACGTGGTCTCGGGCGTGTGTTACGCTTGCGAATTAATTTGGTCATCTAAGACACATGGTGATAGCAGCACCTGTCTCGCAGAGTTGCTGCGGGCGTAAAATGTGACAAGGCATTTAAAGCTCAGCACAGTGCCTGGCACAGAGTAAGCTCTGGACACACCATAGCTCTGGTTATGTTTATTACCGGTGATAAAACAGATGGGTCCTGGTGACCCAGTGGACTGGAGGAGATGCAGGGACAAAAGCGGCCAAGTCTGAAGTTTCAGATCAGCACCAAAGCCCGGGTCTCTGCAGCTGGTATCTGAGCACAGACCAGGTCTCCAGGTGCTCTCTTCCCCGCTGACCCTAAGGGCTGGGGCCGGGACACCCCCTCCGCTGCCCTCACCTCCTCTGCCCAGCTTTCCCTTAGCAAGGCCTCCTCTGGCCCCTCCAGCATAGACTCCTACCCCCCAGGAAGGGTCAAACACAAACTCCATCTCATTCCAACACCTGGTGCCGTCTAATCCCGTTCTTTTCCTCCAGGAGTTCCCAGGGTCAGGAAGGTGCAGTGAATGAGACAGGCCTCAGAGAGTGACACTGGGAGCTCCACTTGGGTTTCTAAGTCTCAGAGCAGGAAGTGTCTAGACCAGCGTCCCACTGTGAGTGAGCGCTGGAGCCTCCCTGAAGAGGGATGCCATGGGCAAGGTGGCGTGACAAAGGTGGGGTCTTTGAACGTGGGATTTTGCAGGAGCAGCTTCACCTCTGGGCCTGCTCACACTGGGGCTGATACTTGGGGTCCTGGAATTCCATATGCACTTTCCCCTAGACCCTTTCGGGGGGCTCCCCAACCCTGCTCAGCTTCCCTCTCTCCAAGATTGAGGGGTTCCAGCTGCTACAGGCAGTGGGAGCCCACTGATGCTGGAGAATAAATTTGCTGTTTTGTAGAGCATGTGGATGCATATTTGGGGGGCTTAATCTTCTTAATAAATTGTTCTCAAATTGTGCACTATTAAACTCCCGAAAAATTCATGAGCACGCTGGGAATAGAGACCTCATTGGGAAGGTTTGACATGAACAATGCAATAAACGCAGCTTCTAAACTGGGTCAGGGAAGCCTTCGAGGCCCAGAGAGAGGACATTCCCGCTTGACCCTCCCCAGGCCTATAAATTAATCATGTGCACAAAGAGGGCCTTGTTCTCTCTTGTCAGAGCCAGGGGTTGTGTCTTTGCCCACTGATCCCACCCCCCCTACCAAACCACCTCTGCTGCAAACAGAGTGCCTGGTGAGGCCGTTCAGCGTCTGTGCTTTGTTATTCCTGTGTCTCCAAAGCAAGGTGGGTGTACGTTTCAGCAAGAGAGATGTAGGTTAGATAGGAGGAAGAACTTCCTGGCTGACTGTGTGGTGGTGTGAAATCCTGGAATGGGCTGCTCTGGGAACTCGAGGAGACTCTTTTCATTAGGCTTTTAAGACCTGGCAGGCTCTATCCCCCTTGGTGCTCTCAGACCATTGCCCAGAGACAGCAGTGACCAGGACAGACATTGCCCCAGGGTTTGGCCACAGGAGCTGGCCTGGATGTGCCTCATTCTGGACCATTGTGGGAGATTTAAGGCTCAGCTAAGGGGACATCAGGACAGCATCCTCCAGGCCCAAACCCTCACCATGGTCTAAGTACATGGCATTTGGATAAGGGAAGTCAAGTTAGGTCTCTGCCATGGGTCTGGGGCTGCTGCTCTCTTCCTCAACACCCTCAGCCTCTTGGAGTCCTATTCAAAGGCTTGGCCCAGATGCCACCTCCTCTGTGAAGCCTTCCTTGATTTCTCCCTGCCCTGTCAGTCAAAATTAGTTACTTCCTCCCTTGTGGTCCCTCTGCCTTGGGCCCTTGTTCGAGACTCTCTGTGGAAGCCTATGTGTCCCACCAGACTGTCAGCTCTCTGAGGACAGGGACTGTGTCAGAGCCCTCTCAGGACACAAAGGGACACAGTTCTTGAAGGATCCTCCAGAGACCATGCCATGACTTGCATTGGTTTTCACATGCCAACTTCTAGGAAGGGTCCCCTATGCACCCCGGGGTGGGAGCTGAATGGCCTGGCTTCCCAATGACAACGTGGGAATCCTGTGCTTTTAAGACAGGAGTAGGGCCAGAAAGAGGAGAGGTGGAGGAGGCAGAGGCCCCGGCCGGCCACACTTGACCCCGCCTTTACCCTCTTAGTTCTGACATTTCACAAGTCTTTGTTTTTTTCTGAATCTGCTCAAAGTCCTTCAACCCTGCAGGTCTTTGGAGGAGGGTGAAATGGCCACCCTCAGTGTACACAGGAGCCCCACCCTGAGCCAATGTGGCCCCAGGTGTCCCCTTGTGCCTAGAAAGCAGCCTCACTCCAGCACAAGCCTGGGCAGGTGCAGCCTCGGTGCGCAGTTTGGAAGGGGTGACGCGCAGGTCTGAGAATGGGTGGGCAGTGGGGGTGGAGTTCACTGTCAGCACCAAAGAGGAAGCGGGGAGGCCCTCGTGGGAGTGTGGAAGAGGAGCACCTTTCTCTGGGGAGAGCAATTCCGGGAGATGTAACTGGGTAGCCTACCCAGACCCCTGGCCCTGGTGGTCTAGCCTCTAAAGGAAGCAGATGGTAGCAATAGGAGAAGGCAGTGGACAGCCCCATTGGTCCTACCCCCGCCCCAGCCACCACCTATGGCTAGGCTGGGAGGAAGCTGCTCTTCCACTCCCACCCTCACCCCGTGGGCTCGGCTGCTCCCTGCTGACTTGCACCTCAGAGGCACCCCCAGCCCCCTCAGCCAGAACAGCCAACACCAGGCAGGTTTGATGCCTGATACCATGGGGCCCTGTGTGCCAGTGCGGCCCACCCAGCCTCAGACCTGCGTATATATGTGTGTGTGTGTGTGCGCGCGTGTGTGTGTGTGTGCGCGTGTGTATGTGTGTGTGCATGTGCGTGTATGTCTATGTGCGAAGGGGAAGCTTGGCAGAGGGTGGCTATGGTGTGGAGGGGGCTGGAGAGGCCAGGCCTCCGTGTGGCCGGTCAGTGCCTCAGGAGGTCAGCAGGTGGAGAAAGAGAGCCGTGTGTGGGGTCAAGGAGACCGTGGGGCTGTTCATTGGACAGCACTAATTCAATGCCTAAAAATAACCTCGGACCTGGTACGGCACTTCAGAAATTTCCAGGCTCTTTCAGACCCCCCACAAACTCATTTCAGTCTCCAACATCTTGTGAGGAAGTTAATTCCATCCTTATTTTACCACCGGGAGCACCAAGTTCTAGAGTAAATCTGTGAAGGGCTCACAGTTAGCTGGTGGTAGAGCTGAAACTGGAACTCTGGTCTCTCTGGCCGTAGGTTCAGGGCCACCTCCTGTGGACCTACTGTGTGCTTAGCCCCGTGCAGGGCCTGGGCATGGAAACGGAGTGAAGGAGGCACTGGCTTTGCTGCCAACATGGCCTGTCTGCAGGGAAGAAGGCCACCTGAGAGAGAGGTTAGGAAGCACCAGGGCAACCACAGGAAGGAGGGGCGCTGAGATGGGAGCGAGGCCTTGGACAAGAAAGGATATCCAGAGCTAGAGAGGGTGGGGCTTGAGGGTGGAGGCCATTCAAACACAAAGCACTCTGGGTGAAGACAAGACAGTGGGGAGCGGGTTTCGGCCCAGCCCCACGCAGAGCCTTAAAGACACAGCCATGGGCATCCCCTGCAGGGCCTGGCAGTCAGTCTGCGCAGGAGAGTCACATCTGTGGGACCCTGCTGCAGAGGACCTTCCCAAGGGACAGTCCCCTGTTTAGATGTCTTTTTGGGGGGGGGGGCTGGGGGGATGGAGTCTTGCTCTATCTCCCCAGGCTGGAGTGCAGTGGCACGATCTCGGCTCACTGCAACCTCTGCGTCCCAGGTTCAAGTGATTCTCGTGTCTCAGCCTCTTGAGTAGCTGGGACTACAGGTACACGCCACCATGCCCAGCTAATTTTTTGTATTTTTTTTTTTTAGTAAAGATGGATTTCGCCATGTTGCCCAGGCTGGTTTCGAGTTCCTGAGCTCAGGCAAACCACCTGCCTCGGCCTCCCAAAGTGCTAGGATTACAGGCGTGAGCCATGGTGCCCAGCCTCAGATGTCTTTTGGGGGTGGAACCAGGGCTGCACTGCAGAGTTCACCCCCCCACCCCTGGCCCTGTCACTCTCCATCCTCTTCCTCCTGCTCTGGCCTGCTTTTATTCTCCTTTTAGCATAAGATGGCAAAGTGACTGAGAAGAAGGAAACAATCAAAGGAAGAGAAGTGGTTGCCACGGAAACTATAAAGTGGAAGCAGAAACTTTCAGGAGCAGGAGGGAGGAGGGAAGCAGACCTGGTGGCTGGGTGGGAGGAGAGGCGGGAGGCCTGGCCTGGGCTAGCCTGGAGTGCCCCTACGCCCAGTCCTCGCTGCTCTCCCCAGCTGAGCAACGCTGGGATCTGTGCTCTCGGGAGCAGGAGGGCCGTCTGGTTTCTCCCAAGCCTGGGCAGGAGGTGGCTGGTATGAGAGTGAGGTAAGCAGCTTGGCCTGTGGGTGCATGGGGCTGAGGAGGAGCCCTGTCTTCTGCCCAGATCCCCACATTGTTCTGAACCACCAGTCCCATGTCAGCCTGGAGGAGTCTTTGCATGTCTTTACACCACGTCTTGATTCCTCCGTTCTAACAAGCCAAAATGACACGGTGCAGGACTGGGCAGTTTACCAGGCAGCTTCCTGAGTGCAGTCTCATTCAAGTCTTGTGACAGTTCTGGGAGGATAGTATTCAGATTCTACAGAGTGGGGAGTTTGGGCCCAGAGAGGTTAGGGAACTTGCCCTAGGTCACAGAGCTGAGAACCCCCAGGGGTAGGATTTATCCCCTGGACTGTCAGATCCTAAAGCCTTGAGCTCTCTTTTCCTTCTGGACACTTTGTTTTGTAATGCAGGGCTCTGCATGAAGCCATGAGTTCTCTGTAGCCTCCAGCCCCTTCTCATCCTTCATTCCAGTAAGACTTTCCCCCAGGGAGCTGCTATTTGCTTCCTGGAGGAGCCTAGGGAAATTTAGTGTCTCTGAGGCTTGATTTCCCCATCTGTAAAATGGGCATAATAGCACCTTTTCCCTCTGAAGGCTTTTGTGAGGATGTAATGAGACAATTCAAGTCAAGCACTGGGTGCAGTGCCTGGCACAGAGGATACCCTTGAACTCTCTGCTGGCTGAGCCTAGCAAGCACCCGTGGAGTGGGCAGGGCTGGGGCAACCTCCCTATATTTCAGAGAAGCCACTTCGTCTGTGAAACGGTTCCGATGGGTTCCTGCCTTGCTCGGGGAATTGGAAAGGTAGATTGAGATCATGGCTGTGGAGCCTTGAAACCACTGAGTCTAGTGGGGGAAGAAGCAGGGTCTCCCCTGCTGTAAAACTGGCCACTAGAGCTCCAGTGGACATTGAGATGTCTCAGCCAATGGTCTCTCTGTTGGAGGAAGGGAGGGGAGAGGGATTGGGACCCTGCTCAGTTAGCCCCTGAGTGGGAGGCTCAGACCTGCTGAAGGTTTGGGTCTGAAATGAGCCCTTGGAATTCCGCGTTGCCTGCCCCCGAATTGCAGCCAAGCTTTAGATTTCTCCCGGGAGAGGCCCAGCGAGCCAAATGTGTTATTAAATGGCAGAGAGGCCGAGCGCTGCATGTGAGAGATAATGGGGGAATTTATTTGATGGGCTATAAATCACAGAATGAGAAGCCCTGCAACCTGTGGGGAGGAAAATTAAGAAGTCCTGAGCAGTGACTTGTTTGGGGTGGGGGCGGAAGGCATTTGGCCCTGTTTTGCTGTGAGCCTGGCAGGTTCATGATGCATGAGGCCCAGTGGTCCGAGGGGCTCTGATGTGCACACTTCCTATGTACTCAATGGTGACACCCCCCTCCCCCCATTGGCAGCTGCTGCGTGACAATGCCAAGCTGGGCACTGGGTTATGACCTCAGGGAGAGCAGTGTGCCAGGAGAGACAGATGTGAGATGAATCATCAAAAAATATGCAGTCAGCCCTCCGAATCTATGGGTTCTGCATCTGTGGATTCAACCAACCGAGGATTGAAGATAGAAAAAAATTGCATCTGTACTGAACATGTACAGACTTTTTCTCGTCATCATTACCTAAACAATACAACTATCTCCATAGCATTTACATTGTATTAGCTATAAGTATGCTAGAGATGATTTAAAGTATACAGGAGGGTATGCATATGCTATATTTTAATATCAGGGACTTGAGCCTGCTTGGATTTTGGTATCTGATTGGATTTTGGTATCCTGGATCCAATACCCCTGGGATACCAAGGGACGCCTGTATGGCACTGCACAAAGCAGTGGGCTCCCTGGAGGAAAGGCGCAGGGAGCTCAGAGAGAGTGTTGCAGGAGGGCTGTGGAGGAGGCGGTGAATTGGGAGAGGGGAGTGGTGGTTTTTCTGGAAAGGAAGAGTGAATGCGAGTCAGCCAGGTGACTCAAGAGAGCTGTGGCAGGGAAGATGAGCCAGAAAGAGTGGCCAAAGGCCAGCAGGGCCAGGGCAGCTAGGGCAGGGGCTGTGTTTCAGATTTCACTCTGGCTGTTTTATGGAGAACCACACTGAGGAGGCAGCGGAGGATTTGGGGGGACAGTTCGGGGGGATGGAGGTCCCCAAAGGTAGAGATGGCGATGCCCCGGTTCTGGGAGATGTCAACGAAGGTGACGAGGTGGACAGCCTCAAGCTGGAATTTGGAGCTCAGAAGAGCCCATTTCACAGAGCAGGCTCCAAGTCTACAAAGCCAGCCCCATGTCCCGTATCCTAGGAGGTGGGAATCATGGGAGCAAAGACACAAAGGAAAGAAGCAGTGAAGGGCTGGGGGCCAGGGTGGTTGGGGAAGGGATAGGAGTAGGGTGTGGTAAGAGGGAAGATAGGAGTAGGGCTGGGGCCATATCCACTGACCACTACCCTAGGCTAGGACTAGAGTCAAGGCTGTGTGGGATTGAATCCTGTCTCTGCCACTAATCAATTCTTGTGCCTGTAAAATGGGAGAGTAACAGGATTCACTGCTTTTGGTCATTAGAAGGACTTGCTGAATTGACACTGCCTGACAAAGGGGAAGCACTGAATTGGGATTAAGTATGCACTGAGTGGCCTTGGGCAACTCTCCCCTCTCTGAGCTTTGCTTTCTCCTAGCAGGTCTCTGCAAACCCTCTAGGCCAAAGTCCTCTAATCTCCCTGTGCTAGCAGTGTGCAGCTCCCGAAGGTGGTCAGAGCACATCGGCAAGCTGGCTGTATTGCCTCAGATGGGACCGTGTCCCTCTCTGCCCTGTAAGGGGATACCATGCCTATCAGAGCTGTAAGGGGATATTTTAATCAGCCCAGGACCTGCTGAGGTCAGAGGGCACAGGGACCGGAACAAAGAATGCCAGTCACGGCTGCTGCCTGGCCCTAGATGACCTGCTGGGCCCCAGAATCCAGACCACATGGGGAGCCTGCGGAGGGAGGTGGAAGCTGGGGGCCTCACTGTGGGTCAGGGACTGTTCAAACTGGGTGTTCTCCATTTTGGGCCTCAGTTTGCCCATCTGTACCATGAGGTTTATAACCCCTCCCTGCCTGCAGCACATGGGGTGCTGAAAAAAAGGAACAGGCTGCAGTTTGGACAAAGCAGATTCAGGTCTTTATTGGGGGCTATGGTCTCAAAGCCTGAGAGAGAGCAACAGGTGGGCGAGTGAGGCTCAGTGCGGCCCACGGATGACCTGCTTTGGAATCACCTGTGGGCCCACTGCCCGCTGATGAAAAATGCAGACTCCTGGGCTGTTCCCCAGACTGGCTAACTTAGACTCTGCCCGGTGGGCCCAAGTGTCTGCACTTTAACCCATATCCCAGGGGACTGGAATGTCTCGAAGTCCAAGATCTGAAGTTCTGGGCATCCCCTTCCTTGCATCAGGGGAACAGGGGCCCAGAGGGCATGGGGTAGGCTGGCCCAAGTTGCTTAGGAGACTGGAATCCTATGCCATGCCACTCAGGGGTCCTTCCTGTGCATCGCCCCAGGAGCCCTGGGAGTCCTCGGTGATGCCTGGGGCAAGGGGGACTTTATCCTAGGGCTCCATAGCCCAGCAGGGGGCAGCGCAGATCAGCACCTGCTGAGGGCTTCCCGCTGCTGTGTGGGCCTGGGCTGGGCAGTGCGGATCTAGAAAGAGCCCACCGTTTAGGAGAGGTAGGTGTGGGCCTGGGTGGGAAGACGGGCCTGTGTGTGCATGGGAGCCTGTGTCAGGGGGGCGACAATGAGAGAGGGAGCACCAGGAGGACACAAGAAATGCGACATCAGAGAAAGCAGGCCCAGAACATTGTGAAACTTCCTTACAGCTTTCCGGGACAGAGGCTGCAGGGGAAGAGGAGAGGGCATCTGTTGCCCAAGCTGCCTCCCTAGGACTCTCAGTGGGATTGGGGTGACTTCAGGCCTCCCCACCTCCCCCCACACCATGTCCTCTGGGCTTTTAAATGAGGATCAATCAGAGGTCAGCCCCTCCCCAAGTTCAGCATCAGAGTCAGGAGGGACTAGGAGCTGGGCTGCAGGCTAAACTCCAGCCCCAGCTCTCCAATTGGCCCTTCCTTACTTTGTCTGCTACAGCTTCCTCTGCTGCTGGGAACCTGTGGGCAGGCCTACGGTGTGGGGTGGGGCCAGTCCTGAGCCTCTGGACCTCTGACTTGAGAGTGGGCTGACCACTAGATCTCTTGAGGCCTTCTGCAGTTCCCAGTTGTGGGAAGGCAGCTTCACTTTCATACTTTCTCAGGGCAATGGGGGGCTGGTTTGGTAGTGAGCTCCCTGTCACCAAAGGTATGCTAGACAAGACTAGGTGAATTTTTCTTCCTCTTAAGCCTTTGGTGACAGGCTAAAGGGTGGGTCCTGGGCCATCCCCTCTTTATACCCCATCTGTCTGTTAATCATTAATCGCCAAGAGAGCTCCTCCTGGGATGGGGTGACTCCCTAGCTATGGGGGATGCTGATTTCCAGGATGACCTTGAACTTGTTTTTCTTGGCCCCAAACTTTCTTCTACTTCCTGTTTGAGCAGGTGCAGAAATTATAGGGGCCCAACCCTTCCTTGTTTTCCTGGTAGAATTTCCAGACAAAATGCTCTTCCCAGGATGGGGCAGAGCTGGGATTGTTCTCACTCCCAAGGGGATTTGAGGAATGAGGATGGCAGAAGCTCCATTTAATTCCCACCTACGTGGCCTTAGGATGCCAGCTATGGGCTAGGTGGGATCCTCAGGAAAGGCCAGTAAATGTGAGAACCGTGGCTCCGGCAGTGCTTGCCTCTCCTCTAACACCAGCTATGGCTCCCATTTATGTTCCAGATTGGACACAGAGGCTCTGAGTGTCAATACCCAATGGCCTTGAACACCCACCCAGGCCAAACCCATTTTGTAGGAGGGGAGGCTGGGGCTGTGAGCCAGAGGAGCCTTGTTCAAAGGCACATAGCAAAGTGAAGGCATTTATTCATCCATTCATTCATTCACCGAGTGCAAACTTTGTGCCAGTTCCTTCACGGTCAGGATTTGCACCTTGGCCTGCTGACCATCCTCAGCTGCCACTCAAAAATAAACTTTCCAGCCTGCCATCCATGTGTCACACCAGGCCTCAAGAGGTAGGTCACTTGTTCCTGGTCCCACAGCCAGCCTGCCTGCCTGCCTGCCTTCCTTCTTTCCTTCCTTCCTTCTTCCTTCCTCTTTCTTTCTTTTCTTTCTTTCTTTTTTTCTTTCTTTTCTTTCTTTCTGTCCATTTCTTTCCCTTTCTTTCTCTTTCTTTCTTTCTTTCTTTCTTTCTTTCTTTCTTTCTTTCTCTCTTTCTTTCCTTTCTTTCTTTCTCTCTCTCTCTCTTTCTTTCTTTCTTTCCTTCTCACTTTCTTTTTTTTTGACAGGGTCTTCCTCTGTTGCCCAGGCTGGAGTAGAGTGACACGATCATAGCTCACTGTAGCCTCAACCTCCCTGGCTCAAGCAATCCTCTCACCTCATCCTCCCAAGTAGCTGGGACTACAGGCACACACCACCATGCCTGGCTAATTTTTATTAGTATTATTATTACTGAGACTGAGTCTCACTCTGTCGCCCAGGCTGGAGTGCAGTCGTGCAATCTCAGCTCACTGCAACCTCTGCCTCCCGGCCTCAAGCAATTCTCGTGTGTCAGCTTCCAGATGGGATTTCACCATTGCTGGCCAGGCTGGTCTCGAACTCCTGATCTCAGGTGATCCACCCACCTCGGCCTCCCAAAGTGCTGCAATTACAGGCGTGAGCCACCACACCTGGCTTTTTTTTTTTTTTTTTTTTTGTAGGGACAGGGTCTCACTGTGTTGCCAGGGCTGGTCTCAAACTCCTGGGCTCAAGTGATCTTCCTCTCTTGGCCTTCGAAAGTGCTGGAACCACAGCTTCTTTTCTATTAAAAAAAAAAAAAAAAAAAGAACAGAGGCTTTGAGCCCAGCTCCCTTCATGCACCTCATTCATCACACATTTATTGAGTGCTATTCTATGCACTGGGCATATGGCTATGAACTGGACTCACAAGGTTCCTGTCCTCATTAAAGTCTGGGGAAACAAATTAATGAACATCTGAATACACAGATTAGATAGTTTCAGGAAGCGCTATGTGGAAGAAAATAAAACAGGGCAATGGGATATCATGGAGAGATTGGGGCAAAGACACTTGAGATAAGGTGTCCAGGGAAGGTCTCTGAGGGTGTGATATTTGAGCTGAGGCCTCAATGACAGGAAGGAGCTGCCCATCTGAAGATCTGGGGTTTGTGGGAATGAGGCAGCAGGAACCGGAGATGCAAAAGCCCTGAGGTGGGACCACGTTTGGCACATTCAGAGATTGAAAAGGTATCAAGCTGAGTCCAGAACTATCTTAGCCAGTGGCTCCCCAAGAAAGCCACTAGAAAGCTCTTTTAAGAATACAGATTCCTTGGCCCTACCCATCAAAATCTGGATTCAGGGATGCTGGGAGTGGGGCCTTGGAATCTGTTTCTGAATGCTCCCAATGTAGTTAATGGCATCCAGTCCAGCCCCACACCTGTAAGCCTGCCATATGGAGCCATCCCCTTCTTTCATTTTTTGCAGAGGGAGGATCAGAGAGGCACCGTGACTTATTCAAGGTTGCACAGCCACACAGTGACAAATCTAAGCCTCAAGCCCAGATCTCCCACCAGAGTTCTGCCCTTACCACTTCTCTTCTTCCCCTCTGGAGAAGCTGCCTGGGCCTCACCCCAACTTGGATCTATCTCCCTGTCTATTCTCCCTGATCTCACCCCTCACATAGCCTGCTCCCCAGTCCCCACTGTATCCTCTGCTCCAGCCTCACCATCCTACCCACTGTCTCCAGTACATGCTTTGTTCATTTCCACCTCTGGGGCTTTTCTCATGCTGTCTCTCCCTCCAAGAATATACTTTTCTGCTCGCTACGCAGTCAACTCCTACTCAGCCGTCTAGCTCCATGCCAGTGTCTCCTCCTCCAGGCAGTCTTCCAGGACTTCTCTCTTCTCCAAATTCTCTCAGTGCTGACTCCAGGTCAGATAGGCTCAGCCACTTTTTTCGAATGTTGCCATCATCTCTCCCAGTGTTGCTAAGAGCCTGCTCTGGGCTGGGAGCTGTACTGATCAGCTCTGGACTGTCCTCTCAACCAATCCACAAATTAGTGAGAAAAGAAATAGCCAAGGCTAGGCGTGGTGGCTCAAACCTATAATCCCAGCGCTTTGGGACAATAAGGTGGGAGAATCACTTAAGGCCAGGAGTTCGAGACCAGTCTGAGCATCATGGCAAGACCGTGTCTCTACCAAAAAGTTAAAAAATTAGCCAGGCATGGTGGCACACACGCCTGTAGTCCTAGCTGCTCGGGAGGCTGAGGCAGGAGGGTCACATGAGCCCAGGCATTCGAGGTCGCAGTGAGCTATAATCCCACCACTGCATTTCAGCCTGGGCAACAGAGCGAGACCTTGTCTAAAAAAGAAGAAGAAGAGGAGGAGGAAGAAGAGGAAGAAGAGGAAGAGGAAGGGGAAGGGGAAGGGGAAGAGGAAGGAAACAAAGAAGGAAGGAAGGAGAAAGGAGGGAAGGAAGGAAAGAGAAGGAAAGAAAGAAAAGAAAGGAAAGAAAGGCTGGGCACAGTGGCTCATGCCTGTAATCCCAGCACTTTGGGAGGCTGAGGCAGGTGGATCACCTGAGGTCAGGCGTTCGAGACCAGCCTGGCCAACATGGCGAAACCCCGTCTCTACTAAAAATACAAAAATTAGCCAGGCGTGGTGACACACGCCTGTAATCCCAGTTACTCAGGAGGCTGAGGCAGGAGAATTGTTTGAACCTGGGAGGCGGAGGTTGCAGTGAGCCAAGATCGAGCCATTGCACTTCAGCCTGGGCTTGCCGAGACTCCATCTCAAAAAAAAAAAAAAAAAAAGAGAGAGAGAGAGAGAAAGAGAGAAAAGAAAAAGAAAAGAAAAAGAAAAGAGCCAGGAGGGAAAGATGCTTGTCAGTTTATACACAAGGCTTTGATCCACTATGTTATTTGACTCTTCCACAACCTCACAAAATATTCATATACCCCTTTATACCTTAGGAAATGGAGGCACAGAGAGGTGAGGCAGTGATCTGGGGTCACAGAGCGAAGAGGGGAAGGCTCATCACTCCAAATCCCCCACCTGAATGGGGGCTTCCTAGGAGCTGACTACAGGGCCCGTTCAGCTGTCCTCCTCTGGGGGCTCTGCAGGAGTTGAGCAAGGCCCTCCCCTGGAACCCAGGCCAGTGCCAGCCATGAAATGGTTCACAGATGACCAGGCAGGCCTGCTTGAGAAGGGAGGGGGCTCCCTGACCTCACACTGGGACCATATGCCACCCCCTCTGGTTTCCCAGTGGGTGCGGAGCTGTCTGGGCCCATACTGAAGGGGGAGGAAGAAGCCCAGAGACCTGGAACCTCAGCCCCAGGCCTGGGCCAGGGAGAAAGGAGGGGCTGTGGGCGTCACTGGGGCCCAGGGCCCACCTGGAGCTTGGCAGCGTTTCTGGGTCAGGGCAGGGAGAGGAAGTACACAGAGAGAGTGGCTCCAGGCTTGGCCATCTGGGCTGAAATGCCGGCTGCTAGGGATGGGGTGAGGAAGGAGGGCTGGGGCTGGGGCCTGGAGAGTGGATTAGTCTCCCCTGGGCCACAGGATTGGAGCCCTCAACTTCAGGGCAGCCAGTATGGAGGGGAAGCCCAGGGCTCCTGTGGGCAGAAGGCAGCAGGCATTCTGGGAGAGGTGGTCCAGGCTCTCGACGGTGAGAAGTGGTCTTGGCGGCTGTATTTGGGTTCCAAGGTGGAACCCACCCTAATCCCCAGCCCCATGTGACCTTGGGTGAGTCGCTCCCTCCCTTGGCCTCACTTCCCCATCTTCAGGAAGGGATGCTGCCCCACCCTGACTGCTCTGTGCTGGGATGAGAGAGCCAGCCAGACCCTCAGTGATTGCAGAGTTGATGCCAGATCCCAGTTTGCCATGGGTTAGGGAGGATCCTCTGGGTAAGCAGCTGATTTTGAGGGCCTCAGCTTCCCCCGTTCGTCAGTTTCTCTCAAGGTTCCTTCTACCTCGGACATTCCGGGGCTTTATGACAGGCTGTCGACGTGTACGAGGGAGATGTGCATGTCCTCTTCTCTGGGCTTCTGGAGGACTGGAGGGGACCTGTAGGTGGCCCTTTGGGGAATGGGGAGATTTTTAGATCCTGATGGAATCTCTGGGAGGTGAGCTGAACAGAGCTGTCTCATCTCCATTTAACATGTGGAAACCTGAGACCCAGAGGTATCACACGGTGACCCCCTCTTAGAGTTCCGGCCTGTCCCGAGGGCTCTGCCCTCGGCCCAGCCCTGGGTGACTTGATTGGAAAAACACTCACACTCCCCGAGGCTCTGTCTGTGTGTGTTCAAATGTCCACGCTTGACTGGTCCCCCACTTCCGCCTGTGTTGAGAGGGGCAGAGCCATCCAAGCCTGGGGTCATCTTGTCCCTGACTGCACCGTTTTCTGCAAACGATGTCATTAAATATATCGGTGGCTTTTGGGAGGAAGTCTGGTGGGCGGTGGCAGTGGTGGTCGCCTGGCTAGCCTGGAGTGCTTTAGTGTGACCTCTTGGGGCTTGTCTATGCTTTTCCCTGAATGGGGTGACCTGGCCCCAGCCTCCCCCATCTTCCCAGTGAAGATCCTGCTCCTGGTCCAGCCTTATTCCCGGATGAACAGTGGATGCAGGAAGTCGTCATTGCCTGCCAGACAGGCCACCTCCTGGGGCAGAGGCCATGACCTTAACCACAAGTGTCCCGCCACCCCCCCTACCCCCACCCTCTGTCCCCCCACCCCCACCCCTGCCCAGAGCTCCAGAGACTGAAAGGTTGAGACTGTCCTGGGAGGCGGATGTGTGCAGGCCTGCCTGGCTGGGGACTTCCCCGGTCACCACCACCCACCCTCATCCCAACAGGAAACCTGACAGGTCTGAGCCTTCCAGACATCCATTGTGTGGGGCCTAGTGTGGACTCTGATGCTTCCCCTGTCAGGACTCCTGTCGCCCCTAGCCTCCTCCTGTCCCTTGACAAAGCTGGCTATTAAAGAAAGTTCTCGACTGTTTCCACTCCCCCGTCTCTGCATTCCGTACTGCTCAACCTTATGATCGTTGCTTCTTTCAGCCCCCTGGGTTCAAATCCTGCCTCCTAGTGCAAGCCCTGTGACTTTAGGGAACTCACCTACCCTCTCTCTGCCTCTTGACATTTCTTCTGGAAAAAGAAAAATAACCATCTGCCTCCTAGGATTATTCTGAAATTAAATGAGATGATGTGGGTAGAATGCTGAGAACAGGATCTGGGACACAGTGCATGCTAGATGCAGTTCAGCTACCATGATTAGGATTAAACCCAAACTCCACCCTCAAACAAACCTCTTGAGGTCAAACTTGTAACCCTCCTCTGTTAAGAAGCCTTGGGTTTCTGTGGTGCCCCATGCATGAGCATCTCTCCTTCCATGGGGGAGGCTGGTGTTTGAAGATAACTGGTTGTGGTTGCTGTTATCATCCCCCCTGTACAGAATGGCCCGTCAATGAAGGCTGTGCTCTTCTGTTTTGTGCTTAGCTGCAGAAATGGGTGATCTGTCTTAAGATTGGAGGAAAAACTATGCTTTATGGGCAATTTAAGGCTTTTCAAAGGTAATTTTGGCAATATGCTTTTTTTTCTCTCTTTTCTCACTGACTTCAACCCTGACACCACAGAGGGACTCAAGACTGCCTTGGGCTAGCCTCCCTCCCCTGCATCTGGTGCCCCTGCTGACCCAGCCCTGGCCTGGCCCATGATGTACCTGGACTTTCAGCCCAGCTCTGATGCTACCCACTGCTTCTTTTCCAGCAGGGATGCTGATGGTTTTCTGCCTAGAGGGGAATTTTTTGGGTCCATCCCTCCCTGGTCTTCACAAGTAGCCTCCTGTGTCCCCATTATTCAAACTGACTAGTGGGGTATACCAGGAGCCAGGAGGGGGGTGTCTCTCCTTGGAGTCAGAGTAGACTTTTTTAAGGAGGGGGTGCTTCAATTTGCAATTGCAAAAATTTATATATACACACACATATATATACATATACACACATATATACATGTATATACCCATATATACACATATATACATATATATGTATATATATTTTATATATATGGGTATATATATATATATATATATATATATATATATGATGGAATACTACTCCGCCATACAAAGGAATGAATTAATGGCATTCCCAGAAACCTGGATGGGAATTGGAGAATATTATTCTAAGTGAAGTAACTCAGGAAAGGAAAACCAAACATCACATATTCTCACTCATAAGTGGGAGCTAAGCTATGAGGATGCAAAGGCAGAAAAATGACACAGTGGACTTTGGGGACTCAGGGAACGAGTGGAAAGGGGGTGAAGGATAAAAGACTACAAATTGGGTTTAGTGTATCCCAAGTTACTGCTCGGGATATGGGTGCACCAAAATCTCACAAATCACCACTGAAGAACTTACTCATGTAACCAAATGCCAGCTGTTCCCCAAAAACCTATGGAAATAAAAAATTTAAAAAATAAAAAAATGAGGGGATGCTTGAGCTGGGTCCTGAAGGGTAAGCAGGAATTCACCAGGTGGGTGCAGAGGGAAGAGCTTGGTGGCAGCGGTCCAGGTCCCACCAACAGGGCGAAGACTGGTGGCGGGAAAGAGTGTCTGGAGGATGACCAAGGGGGCTGAAATGGGTTGGGGTACAAGCGGGAGGTGGTCGCTTTTTGACACAGCTTGGTCTCTGAGAGTTCGCCTTGGGAGGCTTTTGAGGGGAGGGTAAAGGTGCTGGTGGTGGGGTTAGGTCAGATCTGATTTAACCTGCCCTAGCACCCACACCCCTACTTACTAAACTCACGTGTTTCCAGGCCCCATCCAGACCCACTGAATTGAGTGTCTTGAGGGAAACTCAGAAATATGCCTGTTCACTGAGTGAAGGTGATTTGGGGGCTGCAGCCCTGTCCCCGCTAAAGCAGCACATGGGAGAGGTGGGAGCTGGGCCTATTCAGGAGCCCCTCTGGAGGTGGGAGAATAAGACCAGACCTTTAGCCCTGTAGGTACTGAGGCTCTCACGTTGGCAGGGCTGGAAAGCCCGATCTGTTGGTCTGTCACAGGAAGCAGTGGTAGCAATGGTGGTGGTGGGCACTGGAAGCAGGGCTTCTCCTGTTCAGAGAGAGAAAGCCACAGGGGCGCCGGTGGGAGGTGGGAGCAGATGGGGGGCCAGTTTCCCAGCAGGATTGATTCCAGGTCCCCTGCTGGGCTGTACAGGGAGCGGTCTTTAACTGCCCTGTTCCTGGGCCAGGAAGAAGGAAAAGGAGCCTGGGCTCTTTCTCTCCTAGCTCCTGCCCTGCCCCCTTCCCACTCAGTACCCGGAAAGTACCTGCCCCAGGCCCGTGGAGATGCTCGGCTCAGCTGGTTGGCGATGCCCATTCCCGTCCCAAGGGCAGAAATGCACAAGCTTCCTCCATTTCACTAGCTGACCCTCCTTCCTCCACAAGGCAGATGGATTGGGGGTCCATACATTCTCCCTATAGGTAGGGAAACTAAGGCACAGAGAAGGACTTGAAAAGCTGAAGTGGGGAGACCATGCCAGACCTTTGGAGCCCAGCTGTGCTTACAGATGAGGTCCTGAGTTCCAAGTTACTGCCCCCTCTCCCCTCCACACACACTCCTCAGACTTCCTGTTGGGGGCCCAGGCTAAGACCACTTGCCCACACCACTGATAACAGTGAGTTGATTGTGAGCCTCCCGTCCCCTCCAGGGAGGGCTGGAACCTGGCTGATCAGAGGGTTCCTGCTTTGGGAAACAAAATGGGCCAGATGAACTCAGGCCCTGGGAGCAGGACCATTGCCCCCGTCCTGAGTAGGACTTCCTGGGAGTCCCTCACCCCCAGAACCCGTGGACCTGGCTACGGAGGTTAGTCATGCCTGGAAGTGCCAAGATGTGGACAGGTGGTGCTCAGAACCCCACCTACGTGAGGAGGCACTGAACTGGGTTCTGGCAGTTTGGCCAGAGGAGGATGCATGCTAACAAGGCCCCCAGCTTGCCTGGGGACTGAGTGACTGTGTGTGCGCTCTGTCCAGGGGCTTCTTTTTAGAGACGTTCCTGCACCATGTCTGCTGTTGAAAGGAGATAGGGCAATGCCTCCAAGCTTGTCTGACCTGTAGCCTACCGGCTGCATGTGGCCCAGGATGGCTTTGAATGCTGCCCAACACAAATTCATAAACTTTCTTAAAGCATGATGAGGTTTTTTTGTGTGTGTGGTTTTTTTTTTTTTTTTTTAGCTCAACAGCTATGGTTAGTGTGAGTATATTTTATGTGTGGCCTGACAATTATTCTTCTTCCAGTGTGGCCCAGGGAAGCCAAAAGATTGGGCACCCCTGGCCTAACCCAAAGGAGGCCAAGGGTGTCCTCTTGGGCACCCTGGTTTTCCATCTTCCTGTGGGATTGGCCAGTATTGGGGGAAGAGGGGACCAGGGCAGCTGATGGCTCTGGACTCCTCAGACTGAGTTTGGTGGAGTAACACCCCTCCTGCCCCTCCCCCCTGGTCAGGGAAGGCGCCTGGCTTCCAGCTGTGAGACAGGCTCCGCAGGACTAGGGGCCCTCCCCGCTGGCTGAGAGAGCTAGCGGGGGGCTTCCCCTGTGAGGTGCAAAACCCGGCCTGGATTTCTGCCCATACGGCCCCGCCCACTCCAGGGCCCCACCTTCCCCACTGTTCTGGAGGAAGATCCCCTAGCCGGCCTCAGGCACTTGCGGTGACTCACACCCCCCACCCCTAAGTCTGAATGTTGAGAGCCCCAGGCTAAGACCACTTGCCTCTGCCACTTTCCATGTGACTGAGGCAAGACCTCCTTGCCAAGGCCTCAGTTTCCCCCTCTGTACTTCAAAGGAGGCAGCTCAGGCAGGTGTCTTAATAATTTAAACGACGAATGTTGCTAAAGAGATAAGGGGCGGGGAGAGAGAGCGATCACTGTGGGCCATGGTTAGGGAAGGGTGGAGGAACTGGGTCCTGAAAGGGTGGACTTTGGTCGGGTGGAGAAAATAGCCAAGAAGGCAGTCCCTGCTGGCAGCACAGCAAAGAGAAGTGAGAATTAGGGGGAGCAGAGGTGAGGCTGGAGGGGACTTTGGTTGGGGCAAGATTATTTGGGGTCCAAATAACAAGGATGTTTAGACGTATTGCCATTGTGCTCTGGGGAGCCACGGAAAGCTCTTGAGCTGAGGAGTGACTTGGAGAAAGTTTTTCAGCCAATGCAATAGAGGGAGTTGGCACCTTTCCTTCTGCCACCCTGAGTTTCTGGTGCCTACAGTAGGGTAGGGATTGTTCTGCCCTGCCTTCAGTGCTTTGAGTGCTTGAAACAGACACCGTAATTTTAATTACATAAAAATGATACGTGTATCAGACGGGACAACCTTTAAAACGTAAAGAAGAGGCAAGTATCCTGCATCACAGGGGAGTCTTTCAACCTGGCTGGGCCAGGGCCTGCGGAGCAGTGAGGGTCGTTTCTCAGCCCAGCGAGCCTGGGGCAGGAACGGACCCTAATTGAAGGTGACCGTCCCCAAGCATGCGTCCTACCCCGGGCTCCGGAGAGCGCACAAGCAGGTGTGCACCGTCTACCCGCGCTGGCGGGATTGGGTGCCTGGTGCGCCCTCAGGTCGACGGTCGAACCCTCGGGGGCGGGGGTGGGAGCCAGAACCCTCGGGAGGATCCGTTTGGGGTCCCGGGGAAACACCGGGCCGCCTCGCCCCGCGGATTCCAGGCCGGGATTTCTCCCGCACTGACTTTCCGGGCCGGTGCCAGCCCGGCCTCCGGGTCCCCAGCCCCCGCCGCGGGGCCGGCTGCTCGGGGAGCGGGAGGGGGCAGGAGGCGGAGGAGGAGTTTGAGCGACTTTGTGGGGCAGCCAGGGCCTCGGCGGCCGCTCGGGCGAGCGCGGGAGAACGCGGGGGCGCCCGCCGGGCTGTCCGGAGCGGCCGATGGGGCCCGTGTGAGCGTGCCCAGGCCCGGCCCGGTGCCCGGCGGGCGGCAGCATGTCCGCGGGCGGCAGCGCCAGGAAGAGCACCGGGAGGTCCTCCTACTACTACCGGCTGCTGAGGCGGCCCCGGCTGCAGCGACAGAGGAGCCGCTCCCGCAGCCGGACCCGGCCTGCCAGGGGTAGGCGCCACCCCGACCCCTGACCCCTAGACCCTCCTAAGGCCATTAAGCCACCTGATGCCCTGGGATGCTAGGGACCGGGATCCTCCTTCCAGCCATTTGCCGGGGGTTTCCTCATCCGCCCCTTCCTGAGTCTGCCGGACCCCCCATTCCCCCAGCTTCTGCTTAATCCTCCTCTCGCCGGGGGAAGCCGAGGCTCTAGGGTCTCCTCTTAAGCCACGGACAGGGAGAGGGGAGCCTGGACTCTTTCTCCGCATCTCAGATCAGACCGCCTACCCCACTGTGCCTCAGTTTACTCAGCAGCCGGGCAATAAAGTAACCCAGGGTGGATCTGAGCTTTCCCACACCTTGCCTTCCCAGCCCAAGCCGCGGACTTCTTTCTTCCCTTTCCAGGAACTTAACGGGCTCCCCACCTCTTGGGTGCTAGGACAAGTGGGTGGACCTCAGGGAAGGAACCGTGACCCCTCGAGCGGGTGGGCGCCAGCTCCTTTGCAAAGTTTCTCTCCATCAAGCTCAGGAGGCAGGACGAGACGGAGGGGGAGGTGCGAGCAGCATTTTCTTTTTCCAGTAACAGGATCCTCGGCTGGAAATGCGTGTGATCCCGGGGGCTGCGTTTGGGCGGGTGGGGGCCGGGACTTCCTTCCCTGGCTGAGTAGGAGGGAGGGAAGCCCCTGGGAGGAGGAGGCCTTCAAAGGGGCTCTGGGGAGGCTGGAGTCCTAGGCAGAGGTTCAGGCCCACCGAGGGTGCCCGTGGGGTGGAAGGGAGGAGAAAGACGGCGCCTTAGCAGGGACCTGGGCCGAGTTGACACCATCAGGTTATCTTGAAAGTGGGAAGCCGGGCCCTGTGCCAACAAATGCCATGCAGGGAATCTGGTAGACCAAGAGGGGCCACATTCCCACCCTGCAGGCTGCCGTTGTGTGACCTGGGCTGAGCTGCCTCTGAACTTCAGTTTTCTTGTCGGTGTGAGGGTAAATGAAGCAGGCAGGTAGTGTTCGTTTGCTTCCACCAGAATGGGGAAGACTTTTCCCACAGTCAGGTCTGAGTAGCGCTGTGCAGTCCAGGGCTTCCTCAGGAAGTAGTGAGTTCCCCGTGCACAGAAGGGTTCAAGCTGAAGCTAAGCGTGTGCACAGGTGTGTGCTGGTAGTTCAGTCCTCAAGGGTCTCTCAAAGCCTGCAATCCCCCCACTCCTGCCTTTCCTGAAGTCTTAGTAAGTACAGAATTAACAGTACTAAGTTACTTAGTAAGTACAGAATTAACAGTACTAAGCCTTTAGTACTCCTTAGAGGGAGTACTAAAGACCTGGGGAAGGCTTTATCTCAGTGGTTCAGGTTTTGGTTCTTCTATCTCTGTCCTTCTATTTAATTCTGTACTTGCTAAGACCTGGAGAAAGGCTTAGCACTGTTAATTCTGTACTTACTCCCTCCCCCTGGACTTGGTCTGGGAGACCGGGAATCTGGGCTCAAGCTTTGTGACTTTGGGCAAGTCATTTCCCCTTTCTGAGCTTAGTTTTCCTGGTTGTAAAATGGACCTGCCGTATGTGGAGGATTCAGTGAAGAAACTGAGAAATGGGAGCTTTGAAAATACCCAGTACTGTTCAGACCACCCTGGGGCCTCTCCTTCTGCACCCACCTCATGTCACCTCACCCACCCGCCCCTCCTTTGCCTCAGAAATGCCCTGTGTGACCTTTTCCTCTTCTCACCTCAGTCCAGTTCCATCCCTGACTGTAATGGGAGTCGCGCTCCTGCTCAGCTGACCTCCTGCTCAGCTGACCGGGCAGGGGATAATCAATGCGTCAGGGGCTGTCACCTGAGCCCCAGCTCCCAGACCCCACATGCACAGGATCACTGCTTTGTGTCCCAGCTTGAAGGAGCTCACAGCCTGCAGAGTGGGGAGGAGACTGTCTCTGAACAGAAGTTATATCTGGGGAGATCAGGGAGAGCTTCACAGAGGAGGTGACATTTGGATGGGATCTCACAAAATGGATAGGGTTTCCCTTCGCAGAGGGAGTGATTGAGTCAGATCTGGGTTCAAGTCTCAGCTGTGCACACAACTATTCTACAGCCAGTTACCTCTCCAAGCCTCAGTGACCTTGTGTGGTCAGTGGGGCTAGCAGTGACAGGGTCATGTGAGGGCCAGAAGCCAGTGCCTGGGACTAAGGCTGCAGCTGAGGGTGAGCTACTGTCCTCTCTCTGGACAGAATGAACAGACTGCGCAGTCAGGGAGAAGGAAAACGGCTTGGGTATTGAGAATAGAGTTCCTCCAGGGTTTGGGGAGGGGAGTGGATTGGGAAGGGGGCTGGGTGAGTGGGTGGGGAAGAGCAGGCAACAGTAGTTTGGATTTGATAAAGGGCCTTGAACTTTGGGAGACCAAGGCAGGAGGAATCCTTGAGCCCAGGAGTTCAAGACCAGCCTGGGCAACATAGCAAGACCCTGTCTCAATATTGTTTTTGTTTGTTTGTTTGTTTGTTTGTTTTTTTAAAAAAAGAAGGCCTTGAGTGATGAGGAGTTAGTTACAGCTGCAGCCAGGGTGTGGGGTGGAGGCTGGAGGCACCCTGTCCTCCTCCTCCTTGGTGGGAGGCAGCTAGGGCAGCCATTGCCCTCCCTCCACTAAAGCCTCAGACGCCTGACTCTGCCCCAGAGCCACAACCACCACCTGAGGGCAGGGCCCCACCCAGGGAGAAACTCAGGCTGAGGAAGCCACCCTGTGGCCTTTGAGCCAGTCCCTTCTGACCTTGAACTTCAGTCTCCCCATCCACATGGGGGCTTGGTCCCATGGTGTGGTAGCATCAGACCTCAGAGGAGTGGGTGGTGCCTAGCATCTCAGCCTGGATCAGACTCTTGCCCCCACACCCTTTCTGGCCTCTGGCACTAGCAGGGAAGGAAAATGACCAAGAACTCAGGCTGTGTATTTGTTCAGAAACAGAAAAATGCAAGGAAGAGTTGGTTGCTGCCAGGTTCTGCAGGTGGCCAGGCTGGGGGAAGGGAGCAGGGCTTTGTCCCTGGTAGGGCTGTGAGTGAGGGAGTGTCTGCAGTCTCCCTAGTTTGACCAATAAGGGACTTAGGTTCTTCCCTTTTCTGGGCTTCAGTTTCCCCATCTGAAGGATGGGCAGAGTGAGACCTGCTGTGGTGGGGGGCAGAGCACGAAGCTGGAGGGTAGCTGGAGGTGGGGTAGAAACAGTGACCTTTGGAGGGTGAGGGCCATTTGCATTTTCCCACTGTGTCCCTAACTCCACTTGAAGGCTGGGCATGCCCCATGGATTTGGGGGGATCCTTTCCCCAGAAGGGTGTCATCAGCAAGGTACCTCCCCACCTAGTCACACCAAAATCAAGAAAAGTTTTGTCTCTGACCCCTCTGTTTCTCCAGGGCTGCTAGGAGAAACAGAAATTTTCCTCTAGCCCTGGATAAAGTTCTGACCCATTCATTCAGCCAGTCAGCTCCTCTTAAGCACCTACTATGTGCTGGGCTTCAGCTTGGGTGCAGGGGCACATGGAGATGAATCACATGTGCTCCCAGCCCTTGCCAAGCCCCCAGTCTGTTGGGGAGGCCAGCTTGTTGGGGTGCACTAGGGCACAAGGCTCTTTCTAGGGGACAAAGCAGTGGTTAGTGGGAGGCAGGGGCTGTAGTTCCAGCTCAGCCGTGGACTGGTTGCATGACTGGGCACATCATAGGGCCTCAGTTTCCCCATCTGTCGAGGGGGGTTAATCTTGCTCTCCTGCCTCTTGGAATGCCTATACCCATAGCCATGAGGGGTTTTGATTATGTTGTTCATGTTTTCATCTGAGTTTTTCTAGGGGTCCAGCCACCTGCCAGGCCCTGGCTGGGAGCTGGGGGTTTTGCAGATGTTTTTCTCTTGAGATGGTCAGGTCCTCCTCCGTGCCTGTACGCACCCCTCTTGCATGCCTCTGTATCTTGCCCGCATGGTGGGAAAGGATGGTTTCATACAACTGGTTCCTAACCAAGAGAACAGTTAGGTAAGGACCTGTGTGCCACCATGGGGGGTGGGTAACTTCTCAGGGGACCCTGGCTTTTTTTTTTTTTTTCTTTTTTTGAGACGGAGTTTCGCTTTTGTTGCCCAGGCTGGAGTGCAATGGCGCGATCTCAGCCCACCGCAACCTCTGCCTCCCGGGTTCAAGCGATTCTCCTGCCTCAGCCTCCCGAGTAGCTGGGATTACAGGCATGCACCACGGCACCTGGCTAATTTTGTATTTTCAGTAGAGACGGGGTTTCTCCATGTTGGTCAGGCTGGTCTCGAACTCCCAGCCTCAGGTGATACACCCGCCTCGGCCTCCCAAAGTGCTGGGATTACAGGCATGAGCCACCGTGCCTGGCTGGGACCCTGGCTTTGATAAGGTCTGCAAGAGGCCTCTGGGGCAACAGCTTGGACTTCATGAGTTGGGCGAGCCTGAGAACAGCCCTGAGGTGGGGGGGGGTTTGTGGTTCCCCAGTTTTCAAATGTTCCCTGCAAGGGCCCTAGGCCTGGCTCTCTGCCTCCACCTTGGATGACACCTGTGAAATCATTATGCCCTTTTCTACCTCGTCTCTTCTTCTGTTTCTGCTGAGACACAATCTCTCATTTGGGGCTTGGCCCTAGCCTTTCCAGTCCCTCCTCTCCCTTACATACCTCAAGGACTGGGGAGCTCACTCCCTCTCAGGTTGTGTAATGAGGGTGAAAATGGCTCCTTTTTGTTACGGCTCCTGTGCACCGCATGCCTGCTCCGTGCCTGGCAATGAGCTCAACTCTGAACTTGCCTTGTCTTATGCAGTGTTCAGAACAACACTGTGAGATGGATACTGATACTATCCTCATTTCATAGGTGAGGAGACTGTAGCCCAGAGAATGAAAGCTTTGCCCAAAGCCACACAGCTCAGAAATGGTGGAGCCCAGCTCTGCCCACCTCCAGGTCCTGAGATTCACCTTGCGATATCCGTGGGCAGGCAGACCTTTCTAAGGTCAGGCCCTGGCTTTGAGAAGGCCACCTCCCTTCACAGCCAATGACTTCACTGGGTGTTCATGGCAATTGTCTCTCACAGTCTTGGTCAAAGCTTGGGAGGGAGGCAGGGGAGTGGTCCCGTTGGCATCTGGTTGCCTCCTCCACCTGCCTGGGATAGCTCAGGTGGGACCTCCCTGGCCTGCCCCTGCCCCCTGGATCCTGCTGTCATTCATGTCCTGCCAACCATGCCCTTTCCCAGGGCATGCGACAGGTCTCAGGGCCTCAGCCATGTTTCTCCACCAAAGCCCTTAGTGCTGAGGGTTCAGAGTCCCCTGGTGTGAGGTCCGTGGAGCCTGGCAGACACCTGAGGCCTAATCCCCAGGGCTCTCTAGGTCCTCGAAGGAGGCCACAGGCCCCAGTGAATCTGCTGGAATGTCAGCCTCTTGCCCTTGCCTTTGTCCTTCCTGACCCACCCTCATCACCTTTAATAATCAGGAAGAGAACAGCTCCCTTTCACCAAGCTGAATGTGT
Organism: Gorilla gorilla gorilla; assembly: GCF_029281585.2. Taxonomy (NCBI): domain Eukaryota; kingdom Metazoa; phylum Chordata; class Mammalia; order Primates; family Hominidae; genus Gorilla; species Gorilla gorilla. The sequence continues at coordinate 118,018,022 of NC_073237.2, forward strand.
GCCCGGCCCCATGCCAAGAGCTCCCCCTGATTACCTCATGTCTCATCTCAGTTCTCCAATCCTCCTAGCAGGTAGGGGTTATTGTTGTCACTTTCCTTTACCAGGTGGGAAACGGAGCTCTGGGTGTGATATTTCCTCTGCATTTTCCTGTCGGGGTGGTGAAATAACTGGTTTGAACCCAGGCCACTGGACTCAAAAGCTCATGCTCAGAAGCCCCAGGGCTCCCTCTAACTTTCTTGGTTGCTGCAACTCAGAGAGCGCTGGAATGGACCCAGGGCATGCTCCTCATCTCAGCGGTTCAGGTTTTCGTTCTTCTATCTCCATCCTTCTATTTAATTCTGTACTTACTAAGACCTGGGGGTACAGGGAGGGGCTTGGAGCCTATTTGCCCAGCTACTGAATGGGGAGGTTGGAGAGATGGATACTTATGGCTCCAGTACCAGGAGCCAACTGTTCCCCTTGACAACTGGGGAAACTGAGGCCCACAGAGCCAAGGCCACTTGCCCGTGGTTACCTAAAGATGTTAACGAGAAATCCGGGTCTGGAACTCAGATCCCTTTGTATCCTGTTTCGGTGTTGGTGTAGTTTGTTGCTTTCCCTAAGATGAGCCCAGATAGGGAGACTGAAGTGCCTGGGCTCCTGGTTGGGTCTTCTGCGGGGAGAGAATGGCGATTCAACTCCCGTGTACTGTTGAACTTGACACAAACACGCTTACATCCCAGGCTGCATACGTGTTTTGCTTTAGAAATGACATGAAGCCTTTTGACTATTTTTAAGAGAAAGGCAATGGCTGTGATATTTCCCCTGCACCTCCCTCTCGGGGCCACTTGGTTAAATGTCAGGAAAGGGAGAGTATTTCCTGGTCAGGAACATTCAGAGCTTGCTGGGAGCTGAAGTTTTGTTTTCCATTAAGTAGGTATTCGGGGAGTCTATTTCCCTCTGCCTCCTCTGTTTCCCTGGAAGCTTGCGCTTGACAGTTGCAGGGAGGAGGGGTTTGAGAATGAGCAGCCGAGATGCCCATGTATCGCGTGCCCGCTCTAGGAGTGGCGGGGTGGCTATTTTTAGCCATCCCGATTCAGTAGAGGCATTTCAGCGTTTGTTCAATATTTAATTATCCATCTGAAATTGGCCCATGTGGCCTTCAGTTTGGAAGCAGCTCTCTGTGCTGTGATTTCCCAGTTGCATAAATAGGGAAGCAAGGGAATCTCAATAGCCCTCCAAATAATAATAACGAAAAAAAAAGTAGACTCGATACTCAGCAAAGACAGGCTTGGTTCCTCGGTCTAGACAGACCACCTGTACGTTAGCAGAGAAGTGCCACCGGGGACGCCCATCACGCCCTTGGAAATGCGGCGGTGCTCAGTCTCCGAATCTCAGATCCACAACTGCTTGGGTTTTATTGGGGATGGGTTTTCCTCCCTTCGCCAGGTTCCTGTGTTGACTTTGACAGCTGCTGGGCACCTGAGAGGTGGTTTGGGGATTTTGCTTTTGGAAGCCTTGTTAGCTTTTATTTCCCTCTTCTCTTCTCCCCGACAGACAGGAGAGTACTATCGGCATCTGGGCTGTGCTATTTCTTTTTCCTTGGCCTTTGGAGGCGATGTGCCGACATAGTTCTGAAATGAAAAAGGCAGAGCACAGGGAGGGAGATGTTGGGGCCATGAGGCTCTGCCTTCCTTCCCCAAGCCCGTGGCTGATGAGGGAGAGAGGGGAGAAGAGGAGAGAGTGGGGCCCAAGGGTGCTGGGCAGTCGGAGATGACTCCTTCCTACTGTCCTGCTTGGCATGGGGATTTGTGGACTTTGGGTTTGGAGACTGGAAACCAATAAATTGGTAATCTGGAATAAGCTTGGTTTTCTATCCATTTACACCTCTATTCTGGGGACACAGAGTTTGGCCTAGGAGCGTGTACAGAGTCCTGACTAGGTCATAAATGCTGTGTGATTGCAGACAAGTCACTGAACATCTCTGGGTTCAGAAGCACATGTAACAGATAGATATGATGCAGCATAGGGTGTCATTATAGGCCAGGAGAATTGTCATTATTAGCTGTTCACCCAAAGTCTGAGGGGTTGCTTGCAAATCAGTTAGGGCTGATCTAGAAAGAAAACGTTTGGGAGGCCAAGGTGGGTGGATCACGAGGTCAGGAGATCGAGACCATCCTGGCTAACACGGTGAAACCCCGTCTCTACTAAAAATATAAAAAAATTAGCCAGGCGTGGTGGCGGGCGCCTGTAGTCCCAGCTACTCGGGAGGCTGAGGCAGGAGAATGGCATGAACCCGGGAGGCTGAGCTTGCAGTGAGCCGAGATCACTCCACTGCACTCCAGCCTGGGTGACAGAGTGAGATTCTGTCTCAAAAAAAGAAAAAAGAAAAGAAAAAGAAAGAAAACGTGATGCCAGTGGGGACTGGACCCACCTAGGTGGTTTCTCAGCATCCCTACCCTGAGAGGCTGCCACAGGTCTCACTGGTACTTGTTCAGAGCAGCAGAGCTTTAGCGAGCCACCTAGTATGTGTGACCTGGGTGCCAGGGGCTGCCACAGCAGATATAGCCAGCCCCCACCCTCGGGAGCTCAGAGGCCAAGGGGAAGAGTCTTGGCATAAGGTTAGCAGATGGTGTGACTGGAAAGGTAGGCAGGGCCTTGAGTGGTGAGCAAAGAGGGGAGAACAGCCCCTGGCAGGCCACTGGGAATCAAAGGAAGGATTTTGAAAATAACAGGAATGATAACAGTGATCTCCATGTCTTGAGCACTTACACAGCGCCAGGGGTTCTTCTAAGTCCTTTACATGCATGCTGCCTTAAATCATCATTCTCCCAGGTGGTGTTATCAGCTCCACTTTGTAGATGAGAAAACTGAGGCTCAGACTGGTTAAGTGACTTGCTTAGCATCATCCAGCTACTGAGTGGCAGAGTCCAGGATGTTTAACCCTCACTATACTTACCAGAGCTGTGATTTAGGAAAAGAACTCTTAACAACCCTCAAGCTAGACTGGTATCGTGCAGGGAGAAGAAAGTGGGAAGAGGGAGCAGGGAGGCCAGTCCGCTTCCTGGGGAATTTTGAAGGAGGCCGGCAGGTGCAGGATGGGGGAAGGCAGAGGGCAGGTGGAGAGGAGCTGGGAAGTTTGGAAGGGCTGACACAGGAGAGAGGCTGCCGCCATCTGAGGGCCAGTGCTGGGCTCCTGCCACGATCTCTCCCTGGCCTGCGGTGAAATGAGGACTGTAAGGGCATTGCAGCGAGTTTCCCATAACATCCATTTCACTTCAGTAACCCATTTTGATGCCTCTTTTTTATTCTGAGATGATGGTCTTTGGATTCTTTGGGGTTAGAACATTCCTTTTATGCAATGCATAAATGTCTAGTATGCACCATACTAAATGGTGTTCATTTTTTTTAAACATCTATATTTGGCAAGAAAAGAAGTCAGTGGTTCTGTGTGGCCCACCCTCATATTATGCTACTTCATAGTTTTTATTTATAAACATTGAACTAGTTCCTGGAATTCTCACAGGATGGTAGGCTGACACCCACGAAGGAGAAGTCCAGGGGTCGTCCTTACAGCGAGAGGAGTGGGAACTGGTGGTGGGATAAGGTGGTGGGATAAGGCCCTTGGAAAGGCGTGAAGAAGGGGGAGGAGGAGGGTCAGTGAGGGCTGGGGTGGGGGGTGCCCGGCAGGCTGTGGACATGGCTGATGGGCCTGCCTTGGATGCTGATGCTGCAGGGGTTTTGGCACAAGACTGGGCAAGGGGCTTTTCAGGGAGCAGCTTCAGGAGAAGGCGAGAAAGGTGCTGGAGCCTGCAGGGGATCAATTATTTGGGGGAGAGGAGGTGTGGGGTGCAGAATAGGACAGGATTGGAGAAGTTTGGTGAAAATGGGGGTGCAAGAGAAGCTTGGATTTCCCATTAACTGTCAATACAGTCATGGTTCCACCTGGTATCTAGAAACCTGTTCACAATTGTAGGTTTAGCAGCAAACAGGGTGGGGTAAGTGTCTCTCCCCATCAGCAGCAGCCTCTGAACTCTCCTGGGACCCTGAGCTTCAGAGAACCCGGGCTGTGGCCCCCCTCCCCCACTTTGGCAATGCTGTCTGCAGAGGGAAAGGCCAGTTTTACTAGCACAGGGAGTGCTCTGGCTCCTGTGTGTCGGGGAAATTCTGGAAGAGGCTCTCTTCCAGAAGTTATGGAAGGTCCCCAGGAGACAGACCACCAGTTTGGGCCAAACCCCTCCATCTACATGAAACAACAACAACAACAACAACAATAATAATGTTTACGGCCAGGCACCATGGTTTATGCCTGTAATCCCAGCACTTTGGGAGGCCAAGGCGGGAGGATCACTTGAGGCCAGAAGCTTGAGACCAGCCTGGGCAACATAGTGAGACCCCATCTCTACAGAAAATTTTAAAATTTTTTGTTGTGGCACAGGCCTGTGGTGTTAACTGTTTAAAAGGTTGAGGGTGGAGGATTGCCTGGGCCAAGGAGTTCCAGGTTGTGATGACCTATGATCGCACCACTGCACTCTGCCCTGGGCAACAGAGTAAGACCCTGTCTCGAAAAAAATAAAAAATAAAAAACCCAACTCCTAAGATTACAAAAAGCAGTAAATATCTATTACAGAACAGAAGAAAATAAAAATCACCTCTAATCCAGCACCCACCAATAAGCTCTGGGATCACTGGGGGGTTATTTCCAGCCCTTCCCCTTCTTTTCTTTAAGTTTTTGAAAATTCTAAAATATTCTAAAGTAGAACAGAAAAGCATAGAAAATAATATTGCAGACACCCACCTCTCAGGTTGAACAAACCTTAACATTGCCATACCTGCCTCTCTTCTCTTTTCTTTCTATCTTTCTTAGAAATAGAAATGATTCAGGTCCAGAAGGAGTCAGGACAGTGTGGTCTACTGGCCAAACCCAGCCCCTCATCTGTTTCTGTATGACTTGTGAGCCAAGAATAGTTTTTACATTTTTAAAGGGTTGGAACAAAAAGTCAGAAGAAGGAGAACATAGGGAATTATATGAAATTCAAATTTCAATGCCCATAAATAAAGTTTTATTGGAACACAGCCATGTTCATTCATTTGTGTATTGTCTATAGCTGCTTTCATGCTACAGTGGCAGAGTTGAATAGCTGAGACAGAGACCATATGGACTTGTAAGCCTGAAATATTTGCTATCTGGCCTTTTATGGAAAGTTTGCTGACGCCCAAGATACAGCTAAAGCCACCTACTCTCTCTCCAGGGATAACTGGCCACCTAAAGGTGGTGGGTATCCTGCCTACATGTGCTTTCTGCTTTTACATAGAAGCCTATGCGTATGCTTCCAAGTGTGTCGAATTGCATTGTGTGTTTAAAAATGGATATAGTGAAATTGCACATGGCAGAGAGGAGCAAACACATATGGACACCCTGAGACCTCCTTAGTTTCCTGAACTCCAGCAGCACGGAGTAAATGCCAGCTCTCTGCCAGCCCTGGAATGGGCCCTGCAGCTGCAGAGAAAAGAATCGTGGGAAGAAAACTCCAGAAGAAAAAATGGGGAAAGTGACACTGCCGACTCAAATTACTAGAAATCCTCAGAAAGTAAAAAAGGAAAAAGAAACTCAGGGTTGAGAGAAGACTTTGGGCCGGTGAATTCATCCTTGGAGTGTTCAGGAAATCCAGAGATTTTTGGAAGGCTGGGAATTCTTTGGAAGTGAGGCGTGTCTGGAGATAAGGAATAGGAAGCATGGGCTGTCAAAAGCAATTGTTAGGGAGCTCAAGTAGAGAAGCAAAAGGAAAACCTGGGGACAAGGTCGACAGATGCTGAAAACCTTGTAGGATTTATACTAGGCTACACCAGACTATTAACGCGGCCAACCAGAGGCCAATGAGGGAGCAAACCCTTGCACTGTCCTTGCGGAAGGGCCCTACCCAGCATCCTGGGATGTAACTGGGAAGGATGTGTCTCATTAGCTCCTCTGCCCCACCTCTGGAGTACCAGCGCCAAGCCAAACACGTCCCCTCTGAGGAGCTGCTGTGCCCTGCCCCCGAGTGCTCTATGTTGAGGATCCTCCGGGCAGGAATGGTGGGCTGGATGCTGAGCCCTCTACAGTTGTCCCCATGTCCCTCTCCCACCAGACTCCACTCCCCAGCAGCAGTGGGCAACCTCCTCTGATTCTGAACCACCTCCTGAGCTTAGAGACCACTGGAACTCGATCCCAGTTCCCTTCAGGAGGCAGCAGGCTATCACAGTTCCATGGCCTCGGGACGCTGTACCTGTACCACCTCCAAACTCAACATCATAAAAACAAAACGTGAAATCAACATCCCTCATCTCTTTCTGCCAGGTAGCTGGGACTGAGCTGGGCCCTGGGGACATAGAGAGAGGCCAAGGGCCGGGCGCGAACTCAGCTTCCTGAGTCACTTGGGACCACTGTCTTCTCACTCATCTCTGCACAGTGCCATTCCTTTCCCACACTGGGGCAACCCTTAGATTCAGAGATATCCGGGCTTGAATCCTGTTTTCAACGTTTCCTAGCTGTATGGTCATGGTTTGAACTTCAGTTTCCTCCGATTAAAGGTGGAGCTGATGTTTCTTAATTCAGGAGTCAATTTTAGGATAAAAATACAAGTACGTGGCACAGTCATTATCTCTCTTAGATCTGTTTCTCCACATTTCCTGGTGATCCATTTTTATTACATAGAGACAACTAGTTGTTTTTCAGAACTATTTGTTGAAAAACATATCTTTTCCGGCATCAATATACCTCGGCACTGTTTTTGAAAATCAATTGCCCATGTATGTATGGGTCTATTTCTAGACTCTATTCTGTTCCATTGATCTGTATGTCTATCCTTATGCTAATACTACACTGTTTTGTAAGTTAGCTATGTTTCAAGACCAAAGTACTTCTTGAGACCAGGTAATGTAAGTCCCCCAACCTGTTTCTTCTTTCTCAAGTTTGTTTGGCTGTCTAGGTCCTTTGGCTTGCCATCTAAATTTAAAATTCATCTTGTCAGTGTCCTCAAAATTTTTATTTTGGATTTTGATTGGGACTATGTTGACTCTATGGATCAGTTTGGGGAGAAATGTCAACTAAGCAATACTGAGTCTTCCAACCCTTGAATGTAGTATATCTCTTTATTTAGATCCTTAATGTCTCTCAGCAGAGTTTCTGAGTTACTAGTCTCTTATGTGTTAAGTTTATTAAGTATATTTTGGTGCTCTTGGCTAATCACTGAAGTGGCTGAAATTTTACTTTACTTGCAGCTAACAAGTTAAACAGGTAGTTTCATGAGTGCTGGCGGAAGACACGAGACACCTGGGTCAGAGACAAAGGACTCTATGATCCATGGCGTAGCAGACGGAATAAGCTTCAGGTTTATATCAGTTCTCCTTCCCGCTAACTTCCTAGGGATATTGTAGAACATAAAATCATCTATGCTAGAACATAAAATCATGATCTATTCTAGAACATAAAATGATCTTCTTTGCAGCTTTCCCAGATTATAACCTCATGTCCCCTACAGGATCTTATATACAGTCTGAGTCAACTGTTCTAGAGGCTAAAAATTACACAAAGGACTGAAATTCAGTTTTGCTTTAGTATCAAATCATTAAATTAGAACTTTGGAGATAAGTTAAAATTTGACTTCCAAGTTGTCAAATACAGAAAGGTAAAGAAAGTTTCAAAATTATATGGAAAAGCCAGTATGTACACACTTAAAACCTTATGCCTGTTTATATTTGTTAGAAAAAATAAGCCTGTTATTTCATATAGCCATGTTGTTCTAATTTAATAATATAGATTTCAAATAAACATGGGTTGGACATGGTGGCTCATGCTTGTAATCCCAGCACTTTGGAAGGCCAAGGCTGGAAGGAGGATTGCTGGAGGCCAGGAGTCGGAGACCACCCTGGCCAACATTGTGAGACCCCGTCTCTAATGAAAATAAATAAAGAAAAGAACAAAAGTGCAGAACATTACTAAGGTGGAAATTTGGGGGGAAAATAGTTTACAGTTAATGAATGAAATGAAAAATAAGATGAATTAAATAATACATGTGTATATTTAGGTTTTAATAATCATGGTTCCCTCTGGAGTGCTATAATTAGAATTTATATACCCTAAAGAAGTATTACTGATGTGCTTAGTACCTATATTAAAGGTAAAATACACAGAGTGTGGAGTGACTGTATGAAAGGATAACATGTGTACAGATGTGAAAACATCTCCAAGCTATATTATGAAATAAGCAACCAAGGTATCCTATATTTTTGTGGTTTTCAAGCTCTATCGCGTATGTCTTTTGATAAAAGGTGCATTATGGAGAAAGAGCGAAGCTTACCTTATATGCGAATAAGTGTGATATTTCTAAAAGGAAGCTCTTCTCTTTCATTAAGGCATTTGTAGATTTGAAAGAGGAGAGATGGGAGCCCTTGAAAGTCCATAGTCCTGAATCAGATGATGATCTGAACCTCTATCTCTCTGTCTTTACTTTAATGTAACTAGAATATGTTGAGCCTGGATCCATGGATGTATTAGTGCCTGTGGCTGCTGTAACAAATTACCACAAACTTGTAACTCAAAGCAACAGAAAGTTATTATCTTACAGTTCTGGGGGACAGAAGTCTGAAATCATTTTCGCTGGGCTAAAATCAAGGTGTCAGCAGGGCTGTATTCCTTCTTGAGGCCCTGGAGAAGAATCCATTTCCTTGCTTTTGCCAGCTTCTGGAAGTTGCCTGGTTCCTTGTCTCATAGCCCCATGTCACTCCCACCTCTGCTTCCATCATCACATTGCTTTCTCTGACCTGCCTATCTCCTTCTTGTAAAGACCCGTGTGATTATTTTAGGCCCACCCAGGTATTCCAAGATAATCTCCTCATCTCGACGTCCTTAAATTAATCACATCTGCAAAGTCCCTTTTGCCGTAGAAGGTGACATATCACAGGTTCTAGGGATTAGGACGCATGGTTCCTTGGGGAACATTATTCTGCGTAGCACAGATGGGTAAAGTTTAGTAACCTCCAAGCAACACCTCTCCTCCCTGTCCCAGAGAGGCGTGCCTAAAGGCTGAGCTAGAAAAAGTGTGCAGTGGTATGTTCTCAATCATAAGTGAGAGCTGAACAATGAGAACATGTGGACACAGGGAGGGGAAGATCACACACCGGGGCCTGTCGGCGGGTTGGGGGGCCAGGGGAGGGAGAGCATGAGGACAAATACCTAATGCATGTGGGGCTTAAAACCTAGACAACAGGTTGATGGGTGCAGCAAACCACCATGTCACATGTATACCTATGTAACAAACCTGCACGTTCTGCACATATATCCTAGAACTAAAAGTAAAATTAAAAAGAAAAAGTGTGCAGTGGGAGCCAGGAGAGCTGCCAATTTATCAATGCATTATTTCAGCAAACTCTTTATCTGGCTTCATCCCCCATCCCCAGCCCCAACACACACACACACACACACACACACACACACACACACACACACACACACACACACACTTAAATAGACGTACACAGAGGCATAAGCTGGACAGCTCTTCATCTGGAAAGTTCTAACAATCTGAAGATTCCATGACTTGTTGCATGGTGTGTTTTGTTTGTTTTTGAGACAGAGTCTTGCTCTGTCACCCAGGCTGGAGTGCAGTGGTGCCATCTTGGCTCACTGCAACCTCTGCCTCCCGGGTTCAAGCAATTTTCCTGCCTCAGCCTCCTGAGTAGCTGGGATTACAGGTGTGCACCACCACGCCTGACTAACTTTTTCTCTTTTTAGTAGAGACCAGGTTTTGCCATGTTGGCCAGGCTGGTCTCGAACTCCTGACGTCAAATGATCCACCCACGTTGGCCTCCCAAAGTGCTGGGGAAAAGCACTTTGGGGTAAATTACAGGCGTGAGCCACCACGCCCGGCCTGCATGGTGTTTTTTACCTTTGGCTTCCTGCTCAGTTCACGTGGCCCCTCCTCGGGGAGCACTAGCCAGTTCACTTTCCACGTGGGAGCTATGTTTCCCCACCCACAGGTATGTTCCTGATTCCTGATCTTTGGACTTCTCTGATCCACTTTTTCTTTCTTTCTTTTTCTTTTTTCTTTTTTTTTTTTTTAGACGGAATTTCACTCTTGTTGCCCAGGCTGGAGAGCAGTGGCGGGATCTCGGCTCACTGCAACCTCTGCCTGCCAGGTTCAAATGATTCTCCTGCCTCAGCCTCCTGAGTAGTTGGGATTACAGTTGTGCGTCACCACACCCAGCTAATTTTTCATTTTTTTTTTTTTAATACAGATGGAGTTTTGCCATGTTGGCCAGGCTGGTCTTGAACTCCTGACCTCAAGTGATCTGCCCACCTCAGCCTCCCAAAGTGTTGGGATTACAGGCATGAGCCACCACGCCCGGCCAGATCCACTTTTTCTAACTGGCCATTTGTATTAGTCTGTTTTCACGCTGCTGATAAAGACATACCCAAGACTGGGAAGAAAAAGAGGTGTAATTGGATTTATGGTTCCATGTGGCTGGGGAGGACTCAGAATCATGGCGGGAGGTGAAAGGCACTTCTTACATGGTGGTGGAAAGAGAAAATGAGAGAGATGCAAAACCAGAAACCCCTGATAAACCCATCAGACCTCATGAGACTTATTCACTACCACCAGAACGCTATGGGGAAACCGCCCCCGTGATCTAAATTATCTCCCACCGGGTTCCTCCCACAACATGTGCGAATTATGGGAGTACAATTCAAGATGACATTTGAATGGGAACACAGAGCCAAACCATATCACCATTTGAGCTGTTGTTGATTTTTTTTTTTTTTTTTTGAGATGGAGTCTTGCTTTGTCGCTAGGCTGTAGTGCAGTGGCACGATCTCCACTCACTGCAACCTCCGCCTCCCGGGTTCAAGTGATTCTCCTGCCTCAGCCTCCCAAGTGGCTAGGATGACACGCATGCATTACCACACCTGGCTAAATTTTTAACTTTTCTTAGAGACGGTGGTCTCGCTGTGTTACCCAGGCTGGTCTTGAACTCCTGGCCTCAAGCAGCCTTCCTGCCTCGGCCTCCCAAAGTGCTGGGATTACAGGTGTGAGCCACTGCACCCAGGCTGTTGTGGATTTTAATTTGTTTTGTTTTGTTTTCTGATTTTGTATTTTCTCTTCCTTCTATTCTTTTCTCTTCAGATGTATTCATCAAGTACAATTTGTGCTGAGTCATGTCACCTATTTATATTTTAATTTTACTATTAGTTTTGGGAAGTCTTAATTATTTTTCATTCAGGAAATTGTACAGTCATCTGTTTCCATTCATAGCCCGTCCCCTTCTCCAAAGAGAACGTCTGATAACAAGTTTTTGGCTACTGTGTAATATGATATTTTTGTATGTAAGTGCATGCACATGTAAACAAAGTAAAACATCATATTAATCACATAGACAGCAAGTGTATTTCAGCTTAAAGGGTCCATAGTAAGCCTTACTTTTTTTTTTTTTTTTTTTTTTGGAGATAGAGTCTTGCTTTGTCACCCAGGCTGGAGTTCAGTGGTGTGATCTTGGCTCACTGCAACCTCCACCTCCCAGGTTCAAGCAATTCTCGTGCCTCAGCCTCCCAAGTAGCTAGGTTTACAGGCATCCACCACCATGCCCAGCTAATTTTTGTATTTTTAGTAGAGACAGGGTTGTGCCATGCTGGCCAGGCTGAGTGTTGGCCAGGCTGATCTCGAACTCCTGGCCTCAAGCAATCCGCCCACCTTGGCCTCCCAAAGTGCTAGGATTACAGGCGTGAGCTACCGTGCCCAGCCAGCCTTACTTTTTATTTTGAAATAATTATAGATTGACAAGCAATTGCAAAACCAGTACAGAGAAGTCCCAAGAACCCAGTTTTCTCTGATGGTTGCATCTTACATAACTATAGGACGGATCCTCCAGCTGCAGTTGCCCTCTAGCCAAAGACCCACTAAGAGCACACCTCTAGTTGAATAAGTTGCATTTATTACTCATTGCATTGAGGGAGAGCACGCACCATGGGGCATCTCAGAAAGAGTGTGTTAGGAAGAACCTAGTATAGGATTTGGGTGTTGGTTGGGTGACTTGGGGGAGGTCGAAGGGAGTGGGATTCACACTAGATGAATTGCATCTGCTGTCAGAAGGCAGAGGCAAGTCTGTAATTGTGTAGCTTGAGTCCTGTCTCTAGGGAGAGGAGACTGGCATTGGGGGCTAAAGCTGTGACTGGTAAAGTAGCAGCAGTCACTGCTTTCAGCCAAGAGAGGGTGATGGTTGGTATTTTGTGGGTGGCACAGTGACCTTGTCTTTATGGGTTACTTCAACAAAAATTAGGTAGTGACCTTGTTTTGTCTCACTTCATCATGGCCTCAGAGTAACCTTGTCTGAGGTTGTGTCTTTTGCGATTATGTCTAAAAGGAGAATAACGTGGTATAGCCGTGCATGCCAAGCCAGCTTCCCGATGTCAGGGGCTTTTATTCCAGATCTTTCATGTACATTGGTACCATGCCTGCGTATAGTTCTCTGCCATTTCATCACGTATGTAGATTTGAGTAACCGCCACTGCAGTCAGCATCCAGGACTATTCCATCACCACGAAGATGTCACTTGTGCTCCCCCTTTAACATCACACCCACCTGCCTGCCCCACCACCATCCCTAACCCCTGGCAACCACTAATCCGTTTTCCATCTCTATTGCTTTATCCCTTTGAGAATGCCGTGTACATGGAATCATACACTATGTGACCTTTTGATACTGGCTTTCCTCACTCAGCATAATGCCCAGGAGATCCATCCAAGTTGTCGTGTGTATCAATAGTGTGTTTCTTTTTTAGGGCTAAGTAGTATTCCATAGTGTGTGTATTTGTTTTCTATGACTGCTGTAACAAGTTAAAACTTAGAGGCTTAAACAACACAGGTTTTTAATCTTACAACCCTGCAAGCCAGAACTCTGGCATGGGTCTTGCCAGACCAAAATCAAGGTGTCAGCAGGCTGCATTCTTTTCTGAAGGCTCTAGGGAGAAACCCATTTAATTGCTAATTCCTTGCTAGGGGAATTCAATTCCAAGTGGTTGTAAGACTAAGGTTTCTGTTTTCTTGCTGGCTATCAGCTGAGGGCTGTTCCCAGTTTCTAGATCGAGGCCACCCACATTCCTTGGCTCGTGACCACCTCTGTCTGTGTCAAAGCTGGCAACAGCAGATGGAGTTCTTCTCAGGCTTAGAATTTCTCCTGCCTCTTTCCTCATCACATTTCTTTGACTCACCTTCTTGCTTCCCTCTTCCACATTTAAGAATGCATATCATTTGGCCGGGCACAGTGGGTCACGGCTGTGATCCAAGCACTTTGGGAGGCCAAGGCTGGCGGATCACTTGACGTCAGGAGTTCAGGACCAGCCTAGCCAATATGGTGAAGCCCCATCTCTACTAAAAATACAAAAATTAGGCCGGGCGTGGTGGCTTAGGCCTGTAATCCAAGCACTTTGGGAGGCCGAGGCAGGAGGATCACGAGGTCAAGAGATCGAGACCATCCTGGCCAACATGGTGAAACCCTGTCTCTACTAAAAATACAAAAATTAGCTGAGCATAGTGGCACACACCTGTAGTCCCAGCTACTCGGGATGCTGAGGCAGGAGAACCGCTTGAACCTGGGAGGTGGTGACTGCAGTGAGCCGAGATCGTGCCACTGCACTGCAGCCTGGCAACAGACTGAGACTCCATCTAAAAAAAAACAAAAAAAACAAAACAAAACAAAGAACAAAAATTAGCCGGGCATGGTGGTGCATGCCTGTAATCCCAGCTACTCAGAAGGCTGAGGCAGGAGAATTGCTTGAACCCGGGAGGCGAAGGTTGCAGTGAGCTGAGATTGCACCACTGCATTCCAGCCTGGGCGACTGACCTAGACTCCATCTCAAAACAGCAACAACAACAAACTCATATCATTAGATTATTCTCACCTCGATAATTCAGGATGATTTCCCATCTCAAAATCCTTAACCTCAACCACATCTGCCAAGTTCCTTTTGCCATGTAAGGCAACATATTCACAGGTTCTGGGAATTAGAGTGTGGACTTCTTTGGGGGACCATCATTCTGCCTTACTCATTCTGGATGTAACACAGTTTGTTTAACCATTCATCTATAGAAGGATGTTTGGTTGTTTCCAGTTTTGGGGCTATTAAAAATAAAGGTGCTGTGAACATTCTTGTTAAAAAAATGGTATATAAGTGGATTACACACCATTTCCTTTTGCAACTGATTTTTTTCACTCGACATCATATTTCTGAGTTGTATTCATGTTGATCTCTATAGCTCTAGGTCCTTTGTAGTGCCATTGTGTTCCATGTGAATAGTGTCCTCCCTTCCTTGCTGTGTAATGTTCTATTGAATGACTGTTCCCCTATTGGTGGACATTTAGGTTGCTTCTAACTTTTTGCTGCTACAAAGAGTGCTGCGGTCAGTATCTTTGTGCAGATCTCCACGTGTGCAGGATGAAGCAGTTTTCTTGACTGGATGAGTAGGAGGGAAGGTTCTGGCCCTAGCACATATGTGTTGTCGGTTCCTACTGGCTATTGTGTAATTGTTCTTCAAGCCCTTTTCACTCCATCAGCAGTGATGAAAGTGTTCTGTGCATCTCTGCCAACATTTGGAGTCGCAGTTCTTTTTAATTTCTAGACTGGTTTCTTTTTCATTTCTTTTACTTAATTTCTTTTAAATTCTGGACTGGTCTAGGACCTTTCCAAAAGGTATGAAATGGCATCTGAGACTTTTAATTTGCATTTTCCCGATCACTGCCGAGGACACAGGGACACCCCTGTCCAGCACCTCCTTGTTCTACACTGTTGCCGACTTCTCTTCTCCTGACGTTAGCGTTAGAGGTTGCTGCCTCTACCTGCTTTTAAGCATTAAGATCTGGGCAATGCAACCCGACAACTGAAATTTGGTGTCTTGTCTGAAATTACAGGATGTTCCTCAGGCCGCCGTGTTTCCATGGGAACAAGTAACAGTCATCCTTCACGATTAGGTGGTATCCATGGCAACCAAGCCAGCAGCATTTGAATGAAACTGATTTTATTTTATTTATTTTTTGCAAACACATGAAGGTTAAAATGCATTTCTCCAGCTGTGGCTTCCAAGAATAGGAAGACAGCCTGGTAAATGGAGAACCTTTCCACCTCCTAGAGGAAAGGGGATCCAGGATCAGCTGGTCCCATGGCCTAATTTTGCAGACTAGGTGACCGAGAGGTCACATAGAAGTCATGCAATGAGTTTGAGCCGAGGAGGAAAGACTGCTGGATCATGCTCGAAGGTCTGGGGCGCACTCTTAAGAGATCGGCTGGGTCTCCCTTCCCGTGATCTAACCCTAGGAATGCCACTTTCATACTGTGTGATCTTAGCAGATTCACTTCACCTCTCTGGGTTTCTACTGGCACCAGCTGTGGTGCTAGACCTATGGGACCATAAGGCCAGGCCTCCCAGTGTCTGTTTGCCCAAATTAGAAAAGATTTGCTGCAAAATGAAAGGCCAAAGGCAGCATGCTGGGCCTAGGACCCTGAGGCTGAATCCCCAGGGTCCAGAGTTAGAACTCAGGGTCAGTTCCCTGCCTTCTTTTCCTGTGTAAAATAATAGAGGGTGTGTGTGTGTTTTTACTTGGTTCCAAGGACTGGAGATGACCACTGCTCTTACTCCCTGACTCATTGGATTGATGAAATCAGCTCAGAGAGAGAAAGGGGCAGCCATGGAGTCACACAGCAGAGTCAGGGTTGAATCCAGGCTCCTGGTGTCAGCTTGGCTCCTCACCCAACCCCATGCTCCATGTCCCCTCCATCTTCGCTGGGGCTGGAAGTGTGCGTTTGGGGGCAGTTTAAGGGACTCTCAGCATATACTCTTGCTTCTTCCCTGGAGGACTTTT
The DNA here is from genome assembly GCF_029281585.2 of Gorilla gorilla gorilla. Classification (NCBI taxonomy): domain Eukaryota; kingdom Metazoa; phylum Chordata; class Mammalia; order Primates; family Hominidae; genus Gorilla; species Gorilla gorilla. The sequence goes on from NC_073237.2 coordinate 118,033,888, forward strand.
AGAGGTAGTCACTTTTGCTTCTCAGAACTTCAGTTTCTCCATCTGGAAAATGGAACTCACTATAGAGCTGCCCAGGTTGTCCTGTGGGATTACATTTGAAAGGGTCCAGAACATGCATTCTCAGCGGAGGCGAGATTGCCCCTAAGTGGGCAAAAAGTTGGTTCTTGGGCTAGAAGATGAAAAAAAACCTTTCTGTACAAAGCCCAGTATACACACAGTACATAAAAGATACTGTATATCTGTGATATTAAAATTTTATGGAGGGGAAATTAGGAAAAAAGTGTCTAAGAAGACTTTTAAGGAAGAGCGACAATGAAAAAACATTGAGAAACGTGGGTCCAGAACCCAGCGATCCATGTCTTCATTAACTTTGTGTTTAGAGCTTACGGCAGGTGGCTGGCTCCGTGGGGAAGGTGTGTGGGGTGTCAGGTCAGGAGAGAGCCTGGCCTGGCCCAGACTCTGCCCTCGATGTTCAGTGTGACCACGGGCACATCACAGCTCCTCTCAGGGCCTGGTTTCCCCATCTGTGGGTAAAGGAGGTCCCATCAGCTCCATGGGTGACTCCCAGGCAGTTGAGCTCCCACCTGGTGGATCAGTTCGGGGTCTGGAGAAAAGCAGGTGGTGCCTCAGACTATGGTGATTAGAGGAGCGTTTAATAGAGGGGCTGCTTATGAAGGTGTGGGCAGGCCTCGGGAACCACAGGGGCAGTGCAGGACCCCAAAGCTAGGGACAGCAGGGGCTGCTTCCCTGAGGCCCCATGGAGGAGGGGAGAGCGTGGTTGCTGGGAGGCAAAGGTCCAGAAGATAGGGTCATCCCGATGGTGGCTGGGACCTTCCGTGGAGGAGGCAGGCAGCCCAGACGACTCTCCCTCCTCCCCTCATCTCTTGCCAGGACTCCTCTTTGGCCAAACCACATGGAAGTTGAGGGTCTAGAAGCTCAGATCATAGAGTCTGTACAGGCCAGTGCCCTGGAGCAGAAGGCAGTGCACAGAGAGGTGGAGAATGGAACTAGGGGCCACACAGGAGATACCTGGGAAGGTGCCCCAGGTTCCCCTGCAGTTTCGTATGGAGTGCAGGCCTTGCCCTGGGTATGGGCTGGGAGACTGGAGAGGTCAGGGAGGAGAGCCAGCCGCTCTGTGCAGGAGGGAGAGTGGGCCCCTATCCTCCGGCCACCTGGGATCCTTGCTGGCCTTCCTAGCTTCTCAGGTGGAGGGGTGTAGCCAGGGCTTCTGAATGGAAGTTAAAGACTTTTGGGAGCACTCTTTGCTATAGACCTGTTGTTGAGGGATCACACACACATTTCTTTGCTTCTGGTCTCAGCTTCATCATCTGTCGAATGGGAGATTGGACCAAGCAACCTCTGAGAGCTTCCTGGCCCAGACCCAGGAGGCAAGAGGCAGGATTCTGGGCATCAGTGTTGGTCTCAGTGGAAAGACATCCTCACTGGGCACCCAGTGTTCTACCAGGGCACTCCATGCACCTCTTGCCTGGAGTGGTGAGGGCCCACCTACCCAGGAAAGTGTAAAGCTGTGGCCAGGGGTGGTGTGTGTGTGTGTGTGTGGTGTGTGTGTGTATATGTGTCAGGAGAGGGAGGGTAGTTCCTGGAAGCTCCAGCTGCTGTTGTCCTGGTGATCCCAAGACCCCTGTGGGGCAGCCTGACTCTGCCAACCAGGTTCCATAACTGCAGTGGGTACCCCGTGTTTGTTGGTTTGATGGAGGAATCTTGACTAAGCACTGCAGGGTGCCTGGCTCTGAGTGGGGGTGGGAAACAGACAACCCATCTTCCTGCCGAGACGCCAAGTAGCAAGTCTGCAGGGCTGACTGATGTGCGGGGTTGTGAGTCATCCTGCCTAAAGTGATCTGGGCGCCCCCAGCATTGCCCCAGAGCTCAAAGGATGACAGTTCCCACAGGAGGCCATTCCAGGGAAGAGAATTCTAGGGAGGGGGAGAGCATAGGTAAAGGTGTGGAGGTGGGACATTCCTGCATCATGGCAGGTACAGCAAAGAGGGTTAGCAAGAACAGAAGCCAGAGAGTGTGTGAGGTAGAATGGCTTTCGGTGCCAGGGTGAGGAGTCCCTTCTTTCTGAGGGCATTGAGGGCATTAGAAGCAGTCGGGCTTAGGGTCCTGACTGTGCCTGGCACTGCCCATCTCCCACTTCTACCGCTTTCCTAGAAAGGTGGCTGAACCCGGGGGTCTGCCTCTGGCTAAGGTTTGCATCCTGAGACTAAGCCCTGAGTACCTCCTATGTGTTGGCCTCTTGGCTGGGTGTTGGGACCCATGGGACTTAGGGCTGAAGGAGCCATGGACTCGGTCCAGACACACTGGACCCTCATTCCTGTTGTGGTGCTCAGTAGCCCTGTGACCTTGGGCTGGTGACTGCACCCTGAGCCTCAGCTTCTGCTCTGGTCATTGGTAGCTTGGCTGAGTATAGCAGATGGGACACAGGTTATGGGTGACAGCCTCCCAGAAGGAGGTGGCATGTGCTGTCACGGAGGACAGGAGGGTGCTCCAGGTGGGTGGTGCGAAGGGGTGAGAGATGAAGGCAGACAGGAAAGCATGGGAAGAATTTTCCTAGCAAAACCTCCAGAAAGAGTGGTTATCCCTTGACTGTGACTAGAGAGATTGTGGAGGAGGAGGTCCAAGGAAAGTTCTAAGCAGGAAGCACCGTGCGGGAACAGCAAGGGCCATAAGAGACGGCGCCAGGCTGAGGATGAGCCAAGTGGGAAGGGAGCTTTTCTGGAAGAGGCGTCTGGGGCTGGATGGTCTGGACCTGGTGTCAATGCCTGCCCCAGGCCTGCCTGGAGGTCAGCGGGCCTGAACCAGTCTCAGGACAGCTTTGCCTGCTTGGCCATGAGCCAAGGCTCAGGATGAAGCCTGTGCTTCTGTGGACTCCTGTCCATGTGACTGTGTGGAGGGAATGGCCTGGAAAGCACACAGCGCCCCAGCATCCTGTTCTGCCTTCTGGAAAGCCTGCTTCTTGTGTGAACCCCATGTCATCTGTCCTGTGTGTGTGTGCGCACGTCCCCTGCTCAATATGTACCTGGGGTGGGTCTGGGAGTGTACACATTGGAGTATCTGCATGAATATAAACATGCACATGTGTTTGTCTGGGCATTCCCGTCTCACTCCACACCCCTGTGTGTTCACACCTACCAGGGAAACCTCTGCCCTGTCCTTCTTCTCCCTTGCGAGTCAACAGGTCTTTCCCAGGCACCCCCCACGCACCAGGCTCCATGCAGGGTGCTGGGGAGGTGGAGATGCAACCAGCTTAGGTGTAGGTGTTAGGAGTTCTGCAGACACACACACACACACTCATACACACACACGCACACACACTGCAAATGAGAGCGTTGATAGGAGACTCAGGTCTAGTTATTGCTGTAGGAGCCAAAAGCGAGGCAAGAGCTGGAAGTAGAGGGGGTCACCCAGGACCTCCTCCAGGGCCTGCAGGATGGACCAGGCTGGGGAAGGGGAGCAGGAAGGGAGTCCTCTGTTGGGGGCCACCTCTGGAGCAATGGCAAAGAGGCAGCTGGTGCCACGCTGTTGTGGGGGAACCAGTGAGGAAAGTGGCCAGGTTGGCAGGTTGGACAGACTCAGGAGGTTTTATGTAGGTGTGCTAAGGCCGTGACTAAAAGTTTTCAATGAGCTGTCACCATTTAAGAGTCAGAATACTTCATATTTTGAAAAACCCAGATTATCAGCCTCTCTTGAACCATGGCAGCTATGGCTGCCCTGAGCCCCTCCTTGTGATGTAGCAGTAACCAATTAGCGCCGAGTGGCTGGCTGCTTTCCTGGATTCTGGATTTCCTGCTGGCCTCTGTAGGCCTCCCAAGTTTAAAGCCTCTGGAAAATAACTGGAAGCCAGAAGTCACAGATTCTCATGTTTGAAAAAACGTGGGGGCTGACATAGTGGCTGAGCCCTGTAATCCCAGCACTTTGGGAGGCCAAGGTGGGAGGATTGCTTGAGGCCAGGAGTTTGACACCAGCTTGGGCAACAAAGGAAACCCCCGTCTCTACAAATTTTTTTAAAAAATTAGATAGGTGTGTTGGGGTGTGCCTGTGGTCCCAGCTACTTGGGAGGCTGAGGCAGGAGGATTGCTTAAGCCTAGGAGTTCTAGGCTGGTGGAGTATGATTGCATCACTGCACTCCAGCCTGAGCGAAAGAGTGAGACCCTGACTCTAAAACAACAGAAAACTTGAGAAGTCATCCAAGCTCCCCAAGTGTGGCATCCCAGGAGATGGCTCAGTTATCTGTCTGCTTATATGCCTCCAGTGACAGGGAGCCCACTACATTACAAGGAGTGGGGGTTTTGGGGAATATTTCCCCCCGCTTTTTTTTGAGACAGAGTCTCACTCTGCTGCCCAGGCTGGAGTGCAGTGGCACGATCTCGCGTCACTGCAACTTTCGCCTCCCGGGTTCAAGTGATTCTCCCACCTCAGCCTCCCAAGTAGCTAGGACTACAGGCACACAACACCACACCTGGCTAATTTTTGTATTGTTAGTAGAGACAGGGTTTCACCATGTTGACCAGGCTGGTCTCGAACTCCTGACCTCAGGTGATCCTCCCGCCTCGGCCTTCCAAAGTGCTGGGATTACAGGTGTGAGCCACTGTGCCAGGCCTTTTTCCCGCCCTTTTTAAAAAATTGTGATAAAATATGTAAAACATAAAAGTTATCATTTTAACTAGTTTTAAGTGTACAATTCAGTGGCATGAAGTCCATTTGTAATGTTCTGCAACCATCACCACTATCCATTCCTAAAACTCTTCATCACCCTTTACAGAAACTCTGTACCATTAAGCAATAACTCCTTGTTCCCCTCTCTCATCAGCCTCTGCTAACTTCAAATCTGCTTTCTGTCTCTACGAATTGGCCTCTTCTAGATAGTTCATATAAATGGGATCATACAAAATATGTCCTTTTGGGTTACTCAGCGTAATGTTTTCAAGGTCCATCCACATTACAGCTTAAATCAGAACTTCATTCCTTTTTAGAGCAGAATGGTATTCCTTTGCATGTCAATACCATGTGTGTGTGTCCATTCTTCTGCTGATGGACCCTTGGGTTTCCACCATTTGGCTGTTGTGAACATTTGCATACAGGTATTTGAGTACTTGTTTTCAATTATTTTGGGTTATACCCAGGAGTGGAATTGCTGGGTCACGTGGTACTTGTATTTTTAATTTTTGGAGGAACTGCCAGACTTTTCCATAGTGCCTGGACCATTGTCTAGGGACCGGTTTGTCTGTTGTCCTGACTGGGATGGGAGTGGCAGGAGGCCCTAGCTGTGTGGCCTTGGCTGTTCTTGTTCAACCTCTCTCTTCTCCTCTGTTGGCAGAGTCGCCTCAAGAAAGGCCGGGCTCTCGGCGCAGCCTGCCTGGCAGCCTTTCCGAGAAGAGCCCCAGCATGGAGCCCTCGGCCGCCACGCCGTTCCGGGTCACGGTAACTATCTCTGCGTCACCAACACCGCCACTGCCACCACCATCACCACCTCGCCCGGGGTGCTGCTCTGTGACCCCACGGCCCCCCTTCCTGGAGCCTCATGGACCCGGAGAGCATCCGGCCTCCCTTGCTCTAGGTATCCGATCCCTCAGCTGCTCCCATCTCCATGGCTCAGCCCTGGTCCCAGGGGCCACATGGGGGGTCCCATCCTGAGAGGGAGGGGGCAGGTGGAGGACAGACAGCACCGAAGGCTATGGGGCCCAGCGCTGAGCTGGCCCGGAAAGAGAAGAGGCTCTTGTTAGTTTAGATAAATGTACCCTTGAGGGCACACACACACTGTGCTTCTGCAACCCTGAAAAGATGCACTATTTTTGTTTCCATATATTTTAACACCTCTCATGGCATACCATAATTTAAATCTTTCTTGGTGGTACATAAAATAATGCTATATATTATAACTGATGATGGCTTAGAACCGACAAAACACAGAATATATATCATAGCTATTGAACTGAGTGGTCCCCACCAGCACACAGACTTTTTAAAAATTACAAACCTAAACAACTTTATGGAAACAGAACCCAATGACCCTTAACGTCTGACTGTTCATACCCTTCTGCATTTCTGCATGTACACACACACACACGCGCACACACACACACACACACACACACACACACACACCAGAGTTCTGGGTCCCTTCACTCCCTCATTCAGGAGCATTACCGTGTGTACCTCTCTCCAGGGCTGTGCCAGGCACCAGAAATGCAGCGATGACATAGACACATTCCTTTCTCCAGGGAGCGCAGGTCTGTAGGGCAGGTGGATGTTGGATGGTTTGTTCATCCATTCATTCACTCATCAGTTATTCTGGCATGCCTGCTGTGTGTAAGCAGAGGAAAGAAGGTTCTGGGTGGCAGGAACAGAGAGTGTGCAGGCCTGGCTGTCACTGGATAGCATCATATAGGGGCTCCAGGGGAGCTGGAAGTGACTGGCTATTCACAGTGGGTTGGGAGGGGGTCCCACGGGAGCTGGCTTTTGAGCTGCATCTTGAAGGGTCCATAGAAAATGGCTAGGCAAGGACAGAGAGAGAGAGAGAGGGACTTCCGGGGAGGGAGAACAGCAGTTGCAAAGGTATGGAGGCACCCTAGAAATTTCCTCTGCTTGCCATAGGGCTGGCTCCTCATCCCTTGGGCATCAGCTCAGATATCAGCTCCTGACCACACCACCTCAAGGAAGCCCTCTTGCTTTTCCGCCATCACAGCAGCCTGCTCTTCTGTTTCCTAATACTTAGTGTCAGCATGAGAATGTGAGCTCATAAGGTCAGGGGCTGATGTGTTTGTGGCATGCGGAACTGCTTGGTGGAGCTGGAGTTGAGGGGATCTGGAGGACAGTGTAGGAGGTGAGGCTGGGAGGCCTGGCCGAGTCAAGGTCACGTGGAACCTCCAGTACCAGGCCAAAGGGATGGGGCTTTCCCCAGGGCCACTGATTCTCTCCACTGCCAATATGTTATAAAAATGCCTTAAAAACTAGCTTATTGTCCTTCTTTAAGATTTCAGTCCACTGGGCCAGGGCAGGGCCTGGGAACCTGCATTTTAACAAGCTTTCCCCAGGAGGTGATTCTGAGTCCCCAGCTGGGGGTTGAACCCATGGGCAATGAGGAGGAAGCCTGCGCTGAGACGATTCAGGGTCATGGCCCTGAGTTTGGCCACGGGGTCTCAGGAAGCTGGTCTCCAGCCTGCAGGGAGCGCCTGGAGGCTGGGACAAGGGTGACCCCTATCAGCTGGAGCGAAGGCCAAGTTCTGATCTCTCTGGATCCCTGGGGCCACAGCAGGCAGGGTGGGCCTTCAGGGGGACCCTAGGGAACGATGACTAATAATAATTAGTAATAGTAGCCGCCTCCATTGATGAAGTGCCTACTGTGTGCCAGGCACTGGGCTCACTGTCCTACATCCCTGATCTCTTTTTTTTTTCTTTTTTTTTTTTTTGAGACAGAACCTTGCTTTGTCGCCCAGGCTGGAGTGCAGTGGTGTGATCTTGGCTCACTGCAACCTCTGCCTCCCGGGTTCAAATAGTTCTCCCACCTCAGCCCCCCGAGTAGCTGGGATTACAGGAGCCTGCCACCACCCCCAGCTATTTTTTGTATTTTTAGTAGAGACGGGGTTTCACCATGTTGGCCAGGCTAGTCTCGAACTCCTGACCTCAGGTGATCCTACCACCTCGGCCTCTCAAAGTGCTGGGATTACAGGCATGAGCCACCACGCCCAGCCTACCTGATCTCTCTTCATCCAGGAGACACACCTACAGCTGAAACATTGGTTACCCCATTTCCCAGGTGAGGAAACAGGTTCCGAGAGGTAAAGTCACTTGCTGCCCAAGCTCCAACTGCTACTAAGTGGCGGAACCAAGATTCGACCCCAGGTCTCTGTGACTCCAGGGCATGAAGCACACCCATCCTCAGGCTAGGAGGCGGATCCATTGCCCCACACCCCCCGCAGAACCCCATCAGCATCGCTTTTCCGGCTATTTCCCTTTCTGAGTTGCTCTAATAGGGGTATTATCACACCTTAAAGTTTTTATAATTTGCAGCTCTTTAAGTGACAGCTAGGATCAGTGTTTTCCCTGTAGTGGTGTCTTCATTCTGTATCCGAGGGTAGAAACCACCTTCAGTCAGAGCCAGCCTTGGGAACCTCGAGCTGCCTGGGACTCAACTCACAGTCCCACCTGCCCGGTTAGGGTCTGCAGGATGGAGAGCGTGTTCAAGGTGGTCGTTTTGCCCACTTCTCATGGCAACCCTCTAGGGGAGGCACTATTAGTGTGCCCATTTCACAGGTGAGGAAACTGAGGTTCAGAGGTGAAATTCTTTAGCTGGTGTCACTCAGCTCCTGAGTCAGGACTGCCGGACATCTACGTTTTGTGTCCTTTCCTGGGCACCTTGGTCCTTAAGGGATGTGATTTGAGATTCTCTTCTGGGCTGGGTGCTGGGAGCTGAGGGGACTGGAGAACTCAGAGGTGGGGATCTGGGTTCAAATCCCAGATCTTCCATGACCCATGTGATCTCAGTAGCCACTGAGCCTTTCCGAGCCTTGTGTTCTTGACAGTAAAATCTGGAATGACAGACTTTGCTTGGACTGTGGACTTGGTGAATGTGGTCGCCCAAGTCTGACCCATGGTAGGTGCTTCATGGATGAAATCCATCATTAACATCCAAATCGGGTTTCCATTTTTGGCTGTAAAACATCAGTAAAGATCTAGGAGGGTTGGAGTACAGGCAGAGGACAAGGTGTTTGGGGGAAGGTCAGTGGTGAGCCTGGCCTGGGCCTTGGGGACAGTCCCTCACACAGACCCTGTGCAGGGCCAGAAGCACCCGCCTCCCTCCCCTAGCCCGTAGCACACACTTGCTCACTTACAGGCTCCCAAAAGCTACGTCCTCACGTGCTCAGCTGACTTTTGCTCTGTGTAGACCCTCGAGGGAACCCAGGAAACATGGTTTTGCCTCGGGGAGGCAGGGGAGATGCCACAGGATGTACTGGAATAACTGCCATCTTCACTGCCATTTCAAACCCAAATGGTGGGCTGTCAGCCTCTCTTACAGGGGTGCTCCTTAGGGAGAATCAATGAGTCACGGTGTAAGGTCTACAAGGCTCAGCCTGTCCACCTTCTCCATGGAAACTGAGGCCTGGGAAGGGCTTGTCAGAGGTCACCACCCAGCTGACAGCGGTTCAGGAGCCTGGGTTGTTTACACCCTCACATGCCACCCCTCCTCATTTTGTGAGTCAGCCGAGGACCTGCAGCCACTCTGTAGGGCATTGAAGGCTCAGTGCTAGTCCTGCCCCTGCCTCTTGTAGACTATATGACCCTGGGAGAGCCTCAGTTTCCCCTTTTGTGAAATGTGGGGGATGGACTTTGTAAGGCAGCGTACAGTTCAGGCATAAATAGGTGCTTAAATGTTCTGGTGCAGTAGCTAAGAGAATGGGCTCTAGAGAGTTCCCCGACCCAGGTTTCAGGCCCTGCACAGCCTCATACCAGCTCTGTGGCTTGGTCAGGAGTGGAACTTTTCTGCCCATCTGGGACAACTCCCTCCCTCCTATAGGGAGAGTTGGGGGGTAGGGGAGTGGCTCTCCAGGACCACACAGTGCTACGAGGTTGGCATGTGCCCTGCAAGTTATAGGGGGCCCTGAATGAGGATGGGGGAAGGGGCCTGGGAGTAGATGACCAGAGAGGCTTCCTGTGCATCTGTGGCCATCAGCTCTCAGGCTCCTGAGATTCAAACCCAGGTCTGTCTGCTCTGTGCCAGTAGTGTCTCCTGGAAGGGAAGGAGGGAAGGGTGGCAGGCAGCAAGCTGGGGCCCTGGATCTGCATAGACCAATGGTCAGACTGGGTCTGGGGGCTTTGCATGTGCCCACCCAGCTTCCCCAGGCCCTGGACCCCTTAGCAGCAACAGCATGCTGTTCTTTCTCTCCTGCCACTCCATGGCAGAGGAGCCGTGGTTTGATTTGGGAGGCAAAGAGCTGATGACTCTTCCTGGTCTCCCCACGAGCTCCTTAGCCTGCCCCCTTCCCCAGCCCCAAACTTCCCTGTTGCGGGCTGGGTCCTTCCTCCCTCCCTCCTTCCTCTGCCCCCACCCCCCTCCCATCAACCTTGAGGATGGCTGGCAGGCCCGGGGCGTGGGAGGTGGCAGAGGCTCAGGGAAACTTGACAGCCAATTGATTCCTCCTCGGGAAGTTGAAAGTGGAGAGTCGTGTTTGAAGGTTTAGCTGAAATTAGGTCTCAGGGCTATTTTTTGCGAGATGGAGAAGGAGAAGTGTCAGGGAGGGGAAGGCCCAGGGGTCTGGCAGAAACTGTAGATAAACTCAACATTGGGTTGATTATGGATGCTTCTAGGAGCAGGTCTTTGGTTTCTTTCAACAACTCACTTTTATTGGTGCTTGGTTGTGCACACCCTGCATAGGATGCTGTGACAGAACAAGGAACAGTTATCTCTGGCCAGGAAGGATAGGGAAGAATTCTTAAAGAAGGGACTTTTGGGGCGGGGCTTTGAGGAGTGTATAGGAGTTCGTCAGGAACCAAGGGAGAAGAGTATTTCAGTTAGTGAAGTGAATAGAAGGAAACAAGCTAATGGCCCTGTGTGATTGGAGTGCTGGATGGGTTCAGGGCCTGGAGAGAAGAGTGAGAGACCTTGGTGGGTGAGCTAAAGCCTTTGGACTTTCTCCTGCAGGATACAAGAACCACAGTGGATGATGGCTGTGAGTGGAGCTAGCAGTAGACCTCTGAGCTGTGGACCTCAGGTTTTCCAGCTGCTCACCCCTTTTCTCACTCCTGTAGCCTCCCTGCACCCTCCCCATGTTTCAGCTGTCTTTCTGTCACACAAACACAAGAAACAGGCATGTGAACACAAACATGCAAGCTAGTGGGTGACCCTCCCGCCCATGTCACCATGGAAAGGCTGTTGGAAATTAACTGGTTCAACCCTTCCCTATACAGAGGAGGGACTGAGAATCATAGAAGGGAGGGTCCTTTCCTGAGGTCACACAGCATGTCGAGGGTAGGGCCTGGAGTTGAGCCCAGGTCTCTGTCCCTCTCCCCCGCATCCAGTGGTCCTCACCCCTTACTCCTTCCTGTCCTCTCCTCCCAGCACCTGGACATCAGCCACCCCCTCTGAGCTGAGCCCTTCTTCCAGCCCCCATCACATTTCCTGGGATGAATGGGTGTTCTTTGGTCCAACTGCCCTCGGAGCCCCATGACAGCTCCTTCCCGCTCATCTGTACACTGCCCCCTCCTGGCCACCAGGCCCCAGCCCCAGCTGTAGAGGGACCCGAAGTTTGGGCTGCGGGCTGCCTGAAGGAGGAATGCATGACTTCAGGTCCAGGAGGGGGCATTCTCTGCTCCCTGCAGAGTCGGCCCCGCTGCCCCCCATTTGTGCCCCTTCCAAGCTACGGAGGCTCCGGATGGCTGTTGGGGTGGGGAACAGAAAAGCCAGCCAGGCTCACAGATCAGACAAGCCAGATCTGTCCCAGGGTATATGGGGAAACTGAGGCCTGGAGAGGAGCAGCTTGCCCAGGATACTTGCTGGGGCTCCCTCCACTGGTCCAGGCTGCTGTGGGTCCATCTCAGATGGTCGTTCACTTGGGACATATTTATGTTTGTGGCCCATCAGCCAGCGGAGGGATGTCAGCCACGCGGTCCTGGCTGTAACAGGGCGGTAGTGCTGGACCCCTGGGTGGGGTCCCACCATGGGCGCCCCAGTTTTCTCCTTGAAGTATGAGGAATTTGCTTAGTTCCGCTCTGTGAGTCAGTCTCCTGACCCAGCATCCGGCATGTATTCAGCAGATGGGCGGGGTGGTGGAAGAGCAAACCCTGCCCCCTCCGCCCCCTCCACCCTCACTCCCTCCATCCCTGCCCTTCACGGAGGCTGATTGGTATTAAACTATTCAAACCCAAAAGGAACATTACTGTCATTTTGGTCTGTGTCTGCCTTCCGCGGGGGGCATCCCCCTTTTCTGCAGAGGGAGTGTTGGAAGGTGGGACTCAGGAGTTGTCCGGGGTGGCCAGGGTGGGGCAAGGATGGTCTTCGGGGCAGGAGTCTGGGGACAGGAGGTCTTGGAGCCTCCTGAATCCAAGACCAGGCTAGTCTGAGGCCTGGGACAGAGGTGGGACTGCTGCAGTATTGGTAGGGTTGGGAGGCTGTCGCCCCACCCCATTAATACACAGGAAGGTGGTTTAATTAGCTCCATTTTACAGTTGAGGATCCCAGGCTTAGGGAGGAGAGAGGCCTGGCCTCAGCAGGTCTCCAGCTGGTGGGTGGTAGGGGCAGGAGCCCAGCTCTGGTCTGCGAGCCTTGCTGCGGTGTGAACGAACTTACTTTCTTCTCTCCTTTTGCCTTTCTTTATTCTTTCTTTCGATAAATTTGCCATCACCACCAACTATGTGTCAGGGCCTATGCCAGTCATTGAGGATACAAAGAGGATGAAAACATAGTTGCTACCTGCAGAAATACAGAAGGGCCAGCTGGGGCTTGGTGAAGTAATTTCCAGGCAGGTGAAGGGGAAAGGACATTCCAGGCAAAGGCCAGGACATGGGAAACAGCATGAGCAAATGACAGCAGGAACTGAGAGCAGTTTGGGGGCTGAAATGTGAGGAGGTGGCTGGAATGGAAGCGACAAGAGATCCATGGCAGTGAACAGAGCAGATGGGATCTAAGGCCATATTAACAGGAGTACGAGGTCCTCAGCAAGGGAGGTGAGGTGGGCCAGAGTAGGCCAGAGCAGACATGGAGTGCAGCATACTTGACCAGGCTAGGAGAGTCTGGAGCTCCTTCAGTGGGCAGAGACCAAGACTGGGTGGGGATCCAGCATGGGGTTGGGGGGACAAGCAAATTGCTTTTCTTAAGCAGGTTCTCAGGAGCCTGTTCCAACCCCCCCAACATCTGTGCTCAGAATGCCCTTGGGCAGGGGTAGGGGGAAGAGCCCACTTCAAGGATCCCTGGAATCTCCTGCCTCATCCTGGCAAGTGGCAGCTGGCTTGGGCAGTGTGAGTGGGGAGGATGGAAGTGAAGGGAACAAGCCAGCCTCAGTACCCCCTCCTCTTCCTGCCCTGGGGTCTTCCAAATACATCAGAAGGCCATCCCTGTAAATTCCATTTCCCCAGCCCTGCACGTAAGCCTGTTGGGCAGCATGGAATCAGATGAACTGGTTCCCATTAAGGTGTAAAGGCCACCACCCCAGTCCCTGCCAGGTTCAGTAACTGGCAAGTGGAATGCTCTCTGTGGGGGCCTTTCTTCCTCTCTTCACACCCATTCAGGGTCTTGGGGTACAGTGCTGGCCTCTCCCAGGGATAGTCCCCCCAACCCAGGGATGGAGCAGGATTAGAATCTTGGCCACTGCTCCCTTCTGTAGGATGGCTCAGGCAAGTTGCCCCACTCTCTTTCCCTGTCTGTAAATGGGCAGGAACCCCTCCCCACAGAGTGGCTGTGAGGGCTCAGTGCCTGGCACAAGGCAGCATTCCCCACACCTGTTCCCTTTGCTTGTGTGAGGGGTGCACCTCCACCCCACATTTCCTCCAGAGCCCCAGGTAACTGGGCAGACCCCTCCCCCTTCCATACCCTTCCGTCACGGCCCCAAAGCAACATCACCCCTGACTGAACTTCTAGGGCTCAGCCCTGGCAGTAGAAGGTGGAGAGGGGCTGGAGGGGTTCCTAGGGGACCAGAGACCAAGTTCTTAGGTGGTGAGTTCAGATGGAGATGGAGGTGTCTGCGCAGGGTGGTTTCCTGCCAGTTGGGGGCAGCAGAGGGTAGCAAGTGGACTTCTGGATGGCTCCTCCCAGTGAGTGTTGAAGTCCCAGGGGTTTGTGTGTCCGGGGCCACAGGGAGCCGGCCCAACAAGGTGTTAGCTGGCTAAACAAGGTGTAGAACGCACTGCTAGGGTCTGGGAGCAGCTCAGATCCGGGAGCACCTGTCAATGGCTGGGCCTGGCATGACTGGCTGTGCCAGCTGGGCCTGGGTTGACCAGAAAGCCAGGGGTTCTGAAAGGGGACCCTGGTCAGGGACACTGGATGGAACAAGGTCTGGGGCTGAGACAGCTGTCCACCAAGAGGAAGGGCACAGGGTGAGGTGGACCAGCATGTGATCTGTCAGGCAGGGCTGCTGCACTGTGGTCACCAGGCTGGGGCCAACAGACAGTCAGTCACTGCCACCCTTTGATGGGTTATAGGCACCTGTTCCACCTACCACTGCTTTGAGAGGGGGTAAGGCGGGCATTGTGGGAGAGGCAGGGTGGTGGTCAGAGCTTGCACTCCAAGTCCCACTGGCCTGGGTTCGAATCCCAGCTCTACCACCTCTGCTGTCTGTACGATGGGGGATTTTGAATCCTGTTCTGCATAGTACTCTGAGTCAGGCCCTGTGCTGAGCACTTTCTAAGTATTGTCTCATTTAATCCTTACGACTCGAGGCTCAGATAACACAAATCTCACTCTTAGAAGGTGACAAAATCAAGGCAGATGGGGAGTGAAGAGATAGCTGAGGATGGCTCCTCTCACGGGCCTGGATCTTGAAGTTCTCACAGCGCCTGGACTGTAGCATGCAGCCCAGTCTTTGCTAGTCAGTGCTGTTTTTCTCTTCATCTTACGGACGAGGATGTTGAGGCCCACAGAGGGGAGGTGCATTGTCCTGGGCCACACGGCTTGCAGGGACAGAGCTGGGATTTGGACCCAGGCCTCCCCATCTCTCTGCCTTATCTTGTCCTGCCCCTACTTTGAGCACGCCTGGTCCTAGGGGTCAGACACCCCTGGGATAGGGGAGAACTGCTCTCCTCTTGCCATCCTGCCCTGTGGCCCTGCAGGTCCTCCCCTTTCCTGGGAGGTGGGGGAGCCTGCATGTAAGGGGCAAGGCTCAGACGCCTTCATTTTCCCACCTCCTCATGCTACGAAAATGAAACGATCAAGTGGTATTTTGGTGGGATTACAGACATAATTATATCTGAGTTGTCAAGCGGCAATTGTTGTTTCCAAAGCCAGGAGGCCCTCTGTGGAGGTGGCAGCAGTGACATCTGTTTCTAACACAAGGCTCTGCATCGGGATGAGTAACTTCTCCTGTGGAATTGCTTAAAGAACGTCTAAAACGAGCTGAGCTTGTTACTCCCCTGCTCCAGCACCTTAGATGGCTCCCAGCAGGGTGGGGGATCCAGCTCCCCAGCCTGGCATTCAAGCCCCCCAGGCTGTCCCAGCTTCCATGCCTTTGTGTGGGCGGATCCTTCTACCCACAATTCCTCCCCATCTCTCTCTGTCTCCAGAGCTCACTAGTGCCATCCAGGGCTCTGTCCAGGTTGCAGAACACCCCATCTGTACACGCTCCCTCACGGACTCTGTGACTTCATGATCCATCACTTCTGTCTCTCCCACCAGACGGTGGTCACCTTCTCAAGGACAGGGACTGTTTCTGATTTGTCTGAACTCCCAGCACTGGGGCAAGGACTCACCTGTGGCAGGCTCATGAGGGGCTTGTGGAATGAAGGTGCACGAGACAGAGAGAGACAGGGAGTAAACGAATTAAATGGAGTAAGCGCAGGGTGAGCAGCGAAGAGGGTGAGCCATGACCTCTCCACTTCTGCCAGCTCCCACACTTCTGCCAGCTCCCACACTGTGTGTCTGAGGCCAGAGTGGTCCCCTGCCTTGGGAGGACAGGTCAAGACAAGTGACCCAGCCCACCAGAGGCCAGCAAGGACACCAGCCCTTGCCTTGAAAAGTGCTGGACGTGGTGGCTCATGCCTGTAATCCCAGCATTTTGGGAGGTTGAGGTGGGTGGATCACCTGAGGTCAGGAGTTCTAGACCAGCATGGTCAATATGGTGAAACCCTGTCTCTATTAAAAACACAAAAAATTAGCCGGGCGTGGTAGCGCATGCCTGTAACCCCAGCTACTGTGGAGGCTGAGGCAGGAGAATAGCTTGAACCCGGGAGGTGGAGGTTGCAGCGAGCTGAGATTGCGCCACTACACTCTAGCCTGGGTGGCAGAGTGAAATTCCGTCTAAAAAAAAAAAAAAAAAAGAAACTGACTTAAAAAAAAAAAAAAGAAACTGACCTTGACTCCACCCCATACCCATGGTCCTTCTGAGGCCAGGACTCCCAGGTGAACCTTGGCCCGCAGATGGTAAATCACCCGGGAGAAATAGCCTATAAAATCCTCTCCCAAAATGGTGCATTTTGTATTCTGTAGTGAAAAGGGCTTTTAAAAGCACTGCTTACTCAGGTGGATTTATGGAGTTTCCCCCACCCCTCCCTCCCACTAGTGTTTACTGGTCCTCAGTCCTGGAGCTCCCTGGGGTCCTGTTTTTTCCTTGGTGGCTCTTGGTCCAGGGAGAAAAACAAGATAGCATCTCTTTCCTGCCTTGCTGCCCTGGGGCCACCCGGGCCAGCTGGGTGCCTGGAAGTGCAGGGGAATCCTACCCAACAGAAGCTCCCTGTGGCCCAGTGCAAACCTGAAAGTCCCACCATTAGTGCCCCTTTGTCCCCAGGAGACTCCCCCCCATGTGTTGTCACCTGCAAATGGGTCACCAGGGAGGCACAACAAAGCTGGAAAGAATTCAGAGATCAGCTAGACTAATCCCCGCATTGTACAGCAGGGAAACTGAGTCACAGAGCAGCTTAGGTGCTGGCTCAACGCCTCAGTCTGGTAATGGAATTACATGAGAGCTTTAGCTCTGGAGCAGCCTGTCTGCTGTGTTGAACCCAGCTCTGCCGCTTCCTGACCGTGCGGTGCTGTGCAAATTAGTTGCCCTTTCTGAACTTCTGTTCTCCCATCTGCACACTGGGTTGTGAGAATTAAAGAGAAGTCATGGGAAGCTCTAATACAGTGCCTGAAGCTTAGACAGGGCTTACTAAATACATCTGACTAATTCTCAGCAGCGTGTTGGAAGAGCCCTCATTAGTATTAATAGCAGAGCTGGGTTTTGACCCCAGACTTGTAGACTCCAAACGTGGTTTTCTTGCCACTCATGCAGTGCACAGAGCACAGGATAGGGGAGTTTTGCTGGGGAATGAGCACTAAAGTCAGCAAGCCCCGGGAGGACTGGCTGGGACCTCAGTGATAGGACGTGCAGGCAGGCGGAGATAGTATAGACCCTGCTGCAGGGGTGTAACCTCCTGGTGGAATCGGCTTCCTTGCAGCCACGAGGCCCTGGGTATCCAACTCCCCACCCCTTAGCCAGGGCTGGCTGAGAGCTTAAAGAGCTGATGAGGTGTTTGTAGCCATCCAGACCTCTGGGACAGGCTTATTATGCTAAGGCAAGTGTCAGCTGGAGGATTTATGGGACAATGAGTCACTCCCTGGCTGCTCTGGGTTGTCACATCCCAAGCTGAGACCTTGGGAATGCGTAACTGGTTTCTGTTCGCTGATGCCCGCCTAATCCTGGGCACTGGCAGGTACCAGGAGGGCTCTGCTGACGTCCTCAGCTCCCCTCCCAGCTTCACCTTTACCCTCTTCAAATCTGGGCTCCCCTCTTTTTCCTCTGTTAGACTCTCAGTGTTCTTTAGGGTTCCCCTTTACTTGGGTGTCCTCTGCCCTGGGGAAGGGATTACAAGCCCAGGCTCAGGTGGTGGTGTGTAACTTGGAGGCTGGAGGGACCTGTGATAACTCCAGGGGCCTCCCAGGGCAGCCAGACTCCCCACTGTCCTACCTCTACACCTCTGCTTATGCTGTGAGTCTGCCTGGAATGCCTGTATGTGGCTATCCTGCCCCAGCCAATCTCAGCAAGCCCACCTGCTGTCCCACCTTCAATGTTTCTAAAATGCTGTCAAAAGCTGCCTCCTCCAGCAAGTCTGCCCAGATTGCTCCCAAGTGAAATCCTTTTAAAGAGCCCCACAGAGCACTTTATCTTTTTCCTTTTATATCATTAAATATATGTGAATTCATTCAAGAAATATTGAGAGAATACCTGCCAGGCGTCCAGCACTGGAGACCTAGGTTGCCATGGCCCCTGCTCTGGAGGCTTTACAGTCCAGTATGGGGTGGGGGAGGCACTAAACAAACACACTTATAATTGCAACTGTGGTAAGTCTACAGGGAGACCTGGCCTAGTGTGGGGACATCAGGGGAGGCCTCTAAGAGAAAGACTGAGGAGGTACCTGAAGGGTGTGGAGAGTCTTCCTTCCCAGGCAGGAGGAACAGCCCAGGCCCTTCTGGCTAACGGCTGGGCTGGTCTCTGGTGGTCAAAGGAAGTGATAGCAGTGAGCCGAGATCGCGCCACTGCACTCCAGCCTGAGGACAGTGAGAGACGCCATCTCAAAAAAAAAAAAAAAAAAAAAAAAAAAAAAAAAAAACTATGACAATGAAAGTGATCATGACCGCAATGATAGCAGTTCGTATTTATTGTATGCAGGGAAATGGGCTAAGTTTCTTCCATGCGTGATCTCACTGAATCTTCACAACTACCTTGTCCCCATTTTACAGAAGAGGACACAGGCATAGAAGGTTAAGTCATGAGCCCAAGGCCCCAGAGCCATTAAGTGGTGGAATCCCCTGCTCTCACCCTCTTCCGGAGGAAGGATGAAAATTATTTACATTTTACCTGGGGATTCCTAGAGATTGAATTACCCTTAGGACCTAAAGAGGTGTGTCAAACAGTGGAATTTCAGGTGTGCTGATGGGCAGGAGAAATGTTTAGGGCAGGAACCTTCAGCTCTTGCCAGGGAACAGAACTCCAAAAGCCACAGGTTCCGGGAGCTGTAAAAACGAGCTTTGAGTGTGAGAGAAGCAAACAAGTTGTTGTCCTCAAAGACTGCCACAAAGTGAAGCCCTGCGAGAAAAGCAGGGGGAGTTATCTTGGAAGCCGTTAAGAGCTGTTTTCTTGCCTTGGTCCTGAGATCTGGGCTCCCAACTCTGGAGCTTCCTGGGCCACTTGCCCTTCCTGTCCTGGTTGTGAATGTGAGCACGTGAGGGCCAGCGTGTTTAGCTTGTGTGTCTGCACAATTCTGCAGGTGCCTGATGATAGCTGAGTACATGTGTATATTTATTGGCTTATTTCAGTGTATTTGTATGTTAGCTTGTATGTTTCATGGCTGTGTATGTGTGTGTTCGTGTGTGTGCTGATCAATGTGTATGTGTTTGTGTGTGTCTGTATGTGTGGTGGTACTGGGGTACTTGTATGCTTACACATACATTTCTTTGTGGGATGCCTTTCCTGTGTGCATTTGTATGCATGCCTGTCCTTGAACTTGTGTATGTTTCTGGCCCTGTATATTTCTCTATGAGAACATGTTTAAGTGTGTCTTTCCAGGCAGTATTTTAACTCAACAGTGACCCTGGAGTGTCAGGGTCCAGCCTCTTCCTGGGGCTTCCCCGAAGGCTCTCAAGGCCTATGAATTGGTTTTCTTTGTATGACTTAAGTAGTCTGGCTACCTTCTCCAGGCGGAATATGTGGCGATCTCACTGGTATGAGATTGTAGAGGATTCTGTGGGCATAGGGTGGCCTGTGAGTAGGTGGCCACCAGGAAGGCACCAACTTAATCCCAGCTTAAGGTGCCTCCCCTCTTTCGCCTGTCACAGTGTCTGACATTCCATTAGTGAGTCATTCTCCAGCTGGGACTCTCTTTGATGGTGCATACCCTTGAGGGGAGGAGGCCAGAGAAGCCCGGCAGCCTGCTGAGGGTAGAGACCGGGGAACAGGGAAGGGGAGGGCAGGAGGAATGACGCATCTGAAGGATTTGGGCAAAGCCAGAGAATTCCCTGATGCCGTTAGTGCCTAGCCTGGGGCGGCCCAGGCACCCTGGCCCTGGCAGCTGCTCTGACTTTATAGAATCATCAAATATCAGCGCTGGAAAGGAGCTTGGTGATCACCCAGTCTAGCCCCTAGTGTTGTAGATGGGAAGACTGTGGCCCAGAAAGAGGAAGTGTGGGCAGACTGGGAGGTTCTTGAAGCGTGGATGCTGAAGATGCAAAGAGCGCTGGGCAAAGAGCAGGGGACCCAGGTTCTAATGGCTCCGCCTGGTGACGCTGGGCAGGTCCCACTGCCCTCTGGGCCTCAGATGTCTCCTCAGTGTCACTGGCCTGGCTGCCCTCTGTGGGCCCTCCTGACTCTCACTCTGTGACTCTGGAAGCAGGACCCCCACCACCCCCAGCCCTTTTCTAGTGCCCCCACCAGCCTGCCGCGGTGTCAGGTCAGCCTGCCAGCTCGTGCATCCAGCATCTCTCCCCTCCTGGAGCCGAGAGAGGTGGCAGGATCTGGATGGGATCTTCTCCTCCCTTTCCTGTTTATTTAGATGTGCTTTTGGCATTCGGGCAAAGCCCCAGAAAGATATTGAGAGACATGCCTGTCAAAACAGTCTCCCTTCTCCAAGGCTCTCTCTTTGGGGATGGGCCTTAGAAACTGCCATGGGAGGAGCCAGGCCTTGGCGGAGGGAGGGCCCACAGGGTTCTGCCTCCATCCTGAGTACTGTCTTGGGGTTCCCCAGTGGGCAGCTGAGGGCTTAACGGGTGACAAAGTTCTGCCAGGCCCACATGCCCATCTGCAGCAGCCCAGGTCAGTCTGTTGAAAGGGGAGAGGGTGATGAAGACAGGCCTGGAGGAAGAATGCAAGGACAAATAGATGCTGGGCTTGGGGGAAGGAACCTGCCCTTGATTGAGCACGTACTATGTGCTAGGCATGTTGCTCAGTGCTTCGTATTCAGGTGAGAAGCAGTGCCTTTGAGACCATTGGTGACGTGGGGCTCCCGGGTGTCCAGGTGGCGGTGCTGAAATGCAGATCCCTGGTTCCCTAGGGGCTGCCTCCTCGGCTGGGAGTGAGGCACAGACAAGGACAGCACTGGGCAAGGTTCCCCTCCCTGGGGGTGGGAAGCCTCCAGGTCTTCACTGGGAGCCCCTGTGGGACAGCTCTGCACTCAGGGAGTGAGCGGGCCTCCCTTTCTTCCCTCCCGCCTTGGCTTTGGTCCTTGAGGCCTAGTACAGTGCCTGGGGCTGAGTGTGGGGAGGATGATCAGAGCTGTCCATCTGTTTCCCTATATGGGGGAGTCCCCACGCTGCCCATCCCAGGGGCCAGAACTCTCTTGGTTACAGTCCCAGCTCTGCCACTTTCAGCAGGTGACTTAACTTCTCTGAGCCTGCATTCTCCCACCCGGAAATCCAAAACATCCTGAATTCTGAAGCTCTTATCCTCCCAAGGATTCCTGATAACAGGCATTGGGCGCTCCTAGGCATCCTCTCCTAGGGTGGGGGTGATTCGTTAGAACAGAAGCTTGATTGCTGGTAATATATCATCATCATCATGTGGAATTCATTGAAATGAGTGAATGAAGAAATCACGTGTCTTGAATTCTGAAAGGCCTTTGAGACAGTCGTTCAGGACCTTCTGGAGAAGCAGCAGGGTTGTGGGCCAGATGTCAGGATGGTGGTGTAGCTCTACTTCTGGGGTAGTAGAGCTGCTTAAGAACTTGGGTCCTTCCAGCCAAAGACCCCCCAGGCCTCTGACCCCCCTCAAACTGCCCTGTGCTTTGGTCAGTGATATGATGGAAGCCTAGGGCCTAGGGGATCAGCTGGCATAGGAAGGGTGTCCAGATGGGCAATGGGCCATCCACAGAGAGGGGCGGGGGCTACACAGCTATCCACGCCCAGCCGTCAGGGAATGAGCTGGGGAGGTGGCACCAGGCAGCAGCCTTGTGCAGCAGCCTTGTGCAGCAGCCTTGTGCAAAAGCCCTGGGGCCTTGGTTGACCTCAGCATCGTGGCACAGCTGCCTGACAAGTAGATGGGGACATGGGCTGCTTTAATAGAGGCAGAGTGCCCCATCTGGGGAGGGAGCCGCGGGTCCCCGCAGACTGTGTAGGCTGCTTGCTGAGCTTTAGACATCAGTCCTTGCTCCAGTGAATGAAAGCTGAGGCCTCCACCTGAGCAGCCCTGCCTGCCCCGTGCACTTTGGACATCGGGAGTCTCTGTGAGGTTGCTTTAGGAAAAAAAAAAAGTGCTTGTTTAAAAGAGTTCAAAACTACCAAACTGGATGACATTCTGCGGCTCCAGAATCATTTTGCAAGCATGTTCATTCATGTCCCTGTCCCCCTGCCGGGCGGCCCACAGCCTCCTTGGAGAGCCCAGACTGACTCCCACCCTTGGTTGTCATTTATCCATTTGGGCAAAAAGAGGTGGTGGTGCTCAGCCAACATCAGTATGGGTTGCAATAAACCTACTACTCTGTGTAGTTGCTTAATAGTTACTGTCTTTCTGGCGACATTGTACCTCATTTCATCCTTCCCAGGTCCCATAAAGTAGGTATCATCATCAGTTTATTTTACACATAGGGACACTGAGGCTCAGAGAGGTCCAGTAATCGGCCCACAGCTTGTCTGAATGAAGATTTGAGGCCAAGCGATGTGAGGGGGCTAGAGCTGCCCAGTGGGAATGGTCAGCAAGCGTGGGCTCCTGTGGTCCAGCGCCATCTGCAGGAGAAGTGGGATACAGCCAGGTCTTAGGGGGTGTGGCTAGGGGGTCAGAGTCTGTCCCTAGGCAAGGGAGTGATTATGGGGACCACCTATAATCTTTGCAGATGAGCTAGGCCCGACACATGTCACTACAAACGGAGTGTTTTTAACAGTCCTGTACATGTATATGGGAATTGCACATGGCTTTTGTTGAGCACTTACTGTCTGCTACACTCTGAGCCTAGAGCTTTATCAGTTTTTCGTTTTTGTTTTTGTTTTTTGTTTTTTTGAGATGGAATCTTGTTTTGTTGCCCAGGCCGAAGTGCAGTGGCCAAACTTGGCTCACTGCAACCTCCGCCTCCTGGGTTCATGCGATTCTCCTGCCTCAGCCTCCCAAGTAGCTGGGATTACAGGCTCAAGCCACCACGCCCGGCTAATTTTTGTATTTTTAGTAGAGACAGGGTTTTGCCATCTTGGCCAGGCTGGTCTTGAACTCCTGACCTCAGGTGATCCACCCACCTCAGCCTCCCAAAGTGCTGGGATTACAGGTGTGAGCCACCATGCCTGGCAGCTTTATCCGCTTTTATCTGCCAATTTAATCCTCACTGCAGCCCCCCACCCACTTCACAGAGAGGCAAGGGGCCTTAACTGTCTTCTCTTGCAGTGAGGGGTCTGTGGAGCTGGGTTTGACTCGGTTCTTAGCCACTGGGCTGTCAGTGGGCTCCACTGCGGTCCCGGAAAGTGGGTATCAAGAACCCTGTTTGACTGAATGATTTGCCCACTGCCCCTCAATTAAAGGTTGTCTTGGGTCTAGAATAAGAGTTTCTGACTTGAAGACCAGTCAGCCCCTCTTCCCAAGTTCAGGGCGGTAGCTGCCTCCTGAAATCAAGTCCCAGGAGCTGCCTCTGAAGGGACAGCAGAAAAGGTTTGCCTCCCTTCATCCGGCGAAGAGGGAGAGGACGCCCTTGGCCCTCCACCCCCATGAAGGAGAGCAACAAGCTGTGTGGCTGGGCAGAGCAGAGCAGAGGACTGGAGTCCACGGTCCTTGATTAACCTTGCTTTGTGATCTTGGGGAAGGCCCTTCCCTACTCTGGTCCCCAGTCACCCTGTAATACAGCCTCTGCATCTGAGTCCCCTTCTGGCAGTGGCTTTCCAAGATGATGAGTATTTGTGAAGTCTGTCATATGCAGGGTCCTGAGCTGAGTTCTCTGGGGGACACAGGTCTCTAGGTGGATGTGTGATATGATCGGTGGGTGGGTCGACGGGAACACTCTCTGTTCCCTGGAAGAATCTCTTTTCCCATGATCTGAGCTCCCTGACCTCTTGAATATCCATATACTGCTCACTCCATAATGTTCATGGCTATCTTGGCCACTGTGTCTAGCACATAATGGCTCTCATTAAGGTGAAAGAGCGAATATGACAGGGTATTAGGAGTCCCCAAGGTCATTGTCAGTTTGGGTGGGGGAGTTACCATTCTGAGTAGGCTTTAAGGAGGAGGCTGCTTGTCAGAGGAACATTAAGTAGAGTCACAGGGGGTGGAGTGGGGAAGAGGAAGTGGCACATGTGCATCAAACCTCCTAGACGGGAGAAAACTTTTTTTTTTAAACTCAGAAATAGGATAAAGCCATCAATATTGCTCCAGAATGAGCTACATAAATTGTGAAACATGCTTCTTTGTTCTTCATACCTCAAGATTGCAAAAATTGTGAAATTTTCATCAGTGTAGAAAATAAAAACCAAGAAAAGGTACAAGCCCATTGGGATAACTTGCTTGACCACAACCCCTGGGAGAAGAGAACCCATCCAAATTAGCCAGGTGCAGCCCCCTCTCCTATAGCTGGCAAGAGGCAGAGGTTGGGAGAGCTCAGAGCCCACGCAGAGGTGCAGGCCTCTGCCTCCATGCCATGTGTCCTGGAGAGCCTAGTGCTCCCCTGACCTGCCACCGTTTGGGGTCCCTCTGCATTAAGCATTGCCTTGTCTATGGGTCACGCCTCTGGAGAAGGGTCCCTCCTGCAGCCCCTAATACCTAAGAGATATTTGTGGCGGCTGATTAGAATACCTTGATGGATAATTCCAGGCTGCAGAGGTGAGAGGCATTTGGACTCCACTGCCTGGGATGGCCTTCTGGTGAGGTAGCATTTCAGCTGGGCCTTGAAGGACACGCAGAATCCCAACAGGTGGCCACAGGGGTAGGTCTCCTGTGGATATGAATGGCTGAGGAAGGAGGAAAAGGCAGAAGGAGAAACATAGGAAAAGGGAAATCTTGAAAGCTCTTGAATTAGCCAGGCCCGGAAGCTGGGTGTCCTTGGGTGAGTCACTTTACCTGTCTGAGCAAGCTTCTTCATTTGCAGCAAATGTTTTTCTGTCATTTTCTGTCTGTGTGGGTGACATGAGATGACTTGTACAGCCCATGTTTGACCTTGTCATGTTGAAGATGGACAGATACAGCCCAGGGCCCGTGCCAAACATCCACTGCTCCTCTTGAACACAGAGAGGGCTGCCAAACTGACCCTTTATTTTGTGATGGATGGAATGTGGTATTTGGATTATGTACATTAACCTCAAATTAAATTAATATCCCACTTGCCACCTGGAATTGAGACTGGGGTGGGTGAGCCCCCAGAACCCCCCCCCCTCTTTAGAGGACTGCCCCTCCTCCAGTTTTCCTCTCCCTCAAGCTGCCTGTAGTTTCCAAGCCCGGCAGGACCCAGGCTGTGTCCCCTGGGGCCCCCACATCTATCCCGTCACCTGTAAAGGGAAGATTGGTTTGACCTGTGTGTATTGAACGCCTGTCTCCTCTGTCTCTTCCATTAGACCAGGAGCTCTTGGGATGGGGGAGGTGGGGGATTAAGCTCTGTTTTCAGTCAGTGCAACCTGGTAGGTGGATAAATGGCGTGAATAAGGTTCCCCAAATCTTGAAGCTTTTAATGGGGATACTCAGCAAACCCTTCAGCCCCTCGGGCCCCTCCCTGAGCTGAGCACTAGGGATCCCGTCCCCCAAGGTGGTTGTCCTTGCTGGGGTACATACAACGGTTCCGGGGAGGGGCCCCACCCTGACATCAAGCTACTGCCGCTCTGGGAAGGAAAGTCGCCCGGAATCGGGGTCTAGGTGGCCAGGGCACTGCCAGGCGCAGGCCAGCCGGCGCCTCAGCCGACCACGCGCCCGCTCTCATCGGTACCACCGGGGGCTGGAGAGCAGCGACCTCGCAGCGGAGGAAGGCGCTTTGTCAATCCCCGACGGGGTGGGGGGGCGTGGATTCCTCCAGGTGGGTGTGGGGGGGTGTGACCTCGCACGGGGAGGACAAGCTACGAGGCGGCAGGGAGGTGAGCGGGGCGGCCGGCCCTGGCGGTCCCCGGGGGTTTCCGCCCCTCCGCAGCCCCGCCCCCTCGTCCCGGTACTCCCCCTCGCCCCGGCGCCCGGGGGGCTCGGGCAGCCTCGGCCGCGGTCGGCGCGGCTCGGCTCGGCGTCGCCAAGGCAACAGCGGCTTAGGGGGCGGGGGCGACGTGGCGGGCGGGGTGGGCTGGGCCGCGCTGCGCGGGCCGGGCCGTCGGCGCTCGGTCGGCGGGCGGGCGGCGCGGGCCGCGAGCTGCTGGGGCCGAGCCCGAGCCCGGCCCGCCCTCGGCCGCGCGGCCGCCCAGCAAGGGTGCGGGTCCCGCGCGGGTCCCGGCCCGCCGCCGCCGAGCTAACCCCGCCTGCCCTTCCCCCTCTTGTCCCCCCGTGCGCAGGGCTTCCTCAGCCGCCGCCTCAAGGGCTCCATCAAGCGCACCAAGAGCCAGCCCAAGCTGGACCGCAACCACAGCTTCCGCCACATCCTGCCGGGGTTCCGGAGCGCCGCCGCCGCCGCCGCGGACAATGAGAGGTGAGCCCGCCGCCGCCGCCCGGTCCCCCGCGCCGCCGCCCCGGTCTGCGCCCCTGAGGACGCGGGGACAAAGCGCGAGCCCGGCCCGGGGCCAGCCACACGACGGTGGGGGGACCCCACGCCGCCCGCCGGGAACTTATGGGGCCACCTCGGCCGGACTAGGGGGCCCGAGGGGAGGACCCTGTGCCTCCCTCCGGGGTTAGGTGAGTAGAGGAGAGGAGAGCAGGGGGTGCCCGCGGCGGCCCGGGCGAGGCCGGGCGCGAAGTGCCCTCGCAGGGAAGTCCTGCCTCGCCTGTCCGAGGTGGGCATTGTTTCCCGGGCCGTGCGGTGCCCGAACTGGGGACGGAAGTGGGGCCTCTGCCCCCAGGACCCATCCCCCTGCCTCGGGAGCCCCTGGGTATCAGATACAAAAGGCATTTTCGGCCGGGTTTGGCCGAGACCGGGCGCTGCCCGTGGTGAGGGGAAGGGTGAACATCTGGAGGGGAGGAGCAGGGGGCTGGGCCACTTAGGGGGCACATCTGCTCTAAGTAGGGCGCGTGCTCCGCTGGGGGCTGGCGCTAGCAGAGCGGGCAGTGCCCAGGCCCTGAGCTGGGGGCACAGCCTGAGGCTGGGGAGCCAGGGCCGTCTCCTCTCCAGCCTAGGCAGCTGCTTCTCTCCCTCCCTCACCTCTCCACTCTCAGGGGTGTCTCCTGCTTTCTGTTTCCTTCTCCTGGGCCAGCCGGGAGCAGGTGTGGAAATTCCGCGGGGAGGTGGCTGGTGGGGCAGAAGGGGAGAGGGAGGAGGAGGTGGTTCAACCTGCCAGGAGACGCTGGCCAGGGAACAGGCTTCAGCTCGCAAGGGCAAGCCATCCTGTCCTCCAGGGGGCACTGGGCGGACACAGCCTCTCAGGGCCCAGGTCCTCCTCGAGTGGTGCCAGCCACAGGCACCTTTCCACTTAGGCACAGGCATGGTGATGGATTCCAGTGCCAGTTAGAACATGTCCCTGCCCAGCCTGTGGAGGTGAAAGTACGGGCAGGCACCGAGGAGCCTTTTCAGCATTCAGCCCGAACGTCTCAGACCACTGGCATCTGCCTTCGTAGGGCTGTGTCCGTGTTGGCACTCCCTGTAGGGGAGGCGTAGGTAGCATGAAAATGTCTCTCCCCTCCCCCTTGGTTCTAGCGGGCAGAGGAGTACAAGTTACAGCCCAACTCCTGCCCAAGGTTGAGTGACTGTTTAACTGACCCCTAGCATCTTCCTGGAGAGTAACCCTCCCACCTCCCAGTAGAATGGCTAGACGTTTAATTTCCATCGTCCCAGAGCCGCGCTCTCCAGTGCATCCTCACCACTGCCTGCAGCTGGTTTCCTGCCCCAGCTGCCAAGCCCAGCCTGAGGCGGGACCCTCAGCCTTTCTCTGATGGCCCTGGTGCCCCAGGGGACCAGGCGTGCCCTGGCAGGAAGATGCAGCCAGGCCAGAGCTCAGCGCTGGGTGCAGTCACTGCGTCTTTGAAAATCTCGCTTCCCATCTTTGTTATTGTCTGGGCGGCAGGCCACCCGGTTTGCTGCCTTCCTCCCTCCGCCGGGCCCCTGCCTTCGGCTGTCTTCCCCAGGAACATGCCCTTCTCCGCGCTTTCCTTGGCGGGGGTCAGGACCCTCTGCACCCGCATGCGGGGGCTTGTGTACGTACCCCGTTTTGTGTGCATGTGGTGGTTGTCCGGGGAGCAGGAGAGACAACAGGCAGTCCGGCCTCTGAGTGTGTCTGCTCTCCCGGGAGCAGGCGGCATGCATGTCATGTTTACCTCCTTACAGCGGGAAGCCTGTACCTAGAAGCCGGCAAGTGCTGGCTGGCCACCCTAGCCAGAGGTCAGGGCATGGCCAAGATGGCCAAGATGACCTCGTGCGGGTCCTGCCCCACTTGGCCTCAGGTCAGCCTTGCCACATGCTGAAGGGGCGCAGAGTGGGGGTTGGGAGTGAAACTACAAGCCTGTTTCTGGAAACGGTAGGAAACGGTAGCGGTTGGAGCAGAATGTCACTGGCAGCGGTGTGGAATTGTCTTATTAATTTTCTATAAACAAAATCTGGCTTGGTGGCTTCTCTGGCACAGGAAGGGAGCCTAGATTTCCCATGGACAGGCAGAAAGACTGGGTTTGAAATCTCTCTACCCAGCCTTGGAGCTGAAATAGGCTTTCCCAGGACTGGGGTCTCCTGATTTGCTGCTTTGCTTAGGAACAGATTCGTCGGCTGCTGCTGGGATGGATGGGCAGAAATTTCTCTGGGGCTGTCCCTGGAGTCATCCTATTTGGAGTTCAGTGAGGAAAAACAACTATGGTGACCCCGCCCGCCCCCCAGCTCATGGCCAAACCTGGATGAGTGAAGCGGTGCCTCTCCCTGCTCTGATGTGGTGTGGTTGTGATGTTGAAGGCTGGGAGGGCAGGATGGGCTGTCTTTGGCTTGGCTTAGCAGCAAGGAAGGGTTGTGTCCTGGCTCCATGGGACCCCCACTGGCTGCCATGCCTCTGGCTGGGGAGAGGGTAAGTGCCAAGACGCTAGCCTCAGTGAGTGGGTGGGACACGAGTGGGAAGGACGGTGGGGGCTTCTAGGGTGTCGAGCGGGAGCCCTGGTCCCCATGGCCTTCCCGTGTAGATGAGCGGCACAGGGCACTCTGG
Organism: Gorilla gorilla gorilla; assembly: GCF_029281585.2. Taxonomy (NCBI): domain Eukaryota; kingdom Metazoa; phylum Chordata; class Mammalia; order Primates; family Hominidae; genus Gorilla; species Gorilla gorilla. The sequence continues at coordinate 118,062,728 of NC_073237.2, forward strand.
GGCGGCCACTTGAGTTCTGACTTTGGATGAATCTATCTGGTTTATATGGCTGCTGAAGAGGCTTTGTTGAATGCTGTCTGCGTGCTCCGCAAGCTGCTGTGTTGGGGAGGTGGTTTTTTTGCGCTGGAATTCTCTCATCTGGAGGTTGGAAACCAGTTGGTTCTGTGCTGGGATTTTTTTGGCTCCCTGGAAAAGGAGTCGGTTTCGGGGGTGGGGATGCCGAACCTGGCTGGTTGGGATTGAGGGTTGCTATCTGGTTGTGAGGCTGGGGTCAGGCCAGGCAGTGCTTGGTTGGCACAGCTGGGCTCTGGGGGCTGGGGGTGTAGGACAGGCTTGAGCCTTCGGACTTATTCTTCTGAAACGGCCTCAGGGGAGGTTGCCAGCTGGTCTCCACAGTCTCTGGGTCCCTCAGACACTCATTTCTTCTTCAGAGGCTTTGGCAATAAGCACCAAGGACAGGTGATCATTTCTCCTGGGTAACAGAAATACATGCTGCTTGGAGCGCTTTCCAGGTGAAAGGTGTGCCGGCAAAAGCATTTTCATTTTGCACACTGGAAATGCTGCTGCTTCATTTACGGGGCTGTTTTAATGTTGGTAAAAGTGATATAGAGGATGTGGTTCTGTCAGCCCAGAGGATAATTTCCAAGTCATTCATTTATTTATTAATGTTACTGAGGAGCTAGGAGGGTCAGTTGGCAATATTATGCTTTCCTCATTCCTTCTCTCTCCTGATGCTGTTTCTGGGTGACTCTAGCCCTCCACACCTGCTGGGAATATGCTTCCTTTGGCATGCTACCTGTCTAAACTTACGACAGTAGTTACTCTAAAGTGTCTGTACCCCCATCAAGCTCTTCCCAGTCATCCTGGTGCAGAGCTTAGCTCATAAATGCAGGCAGCTCTGGGGCAGGTAGGCAAGGCTGCTATGTGTGGAGTTAGGGATCGATTCCCCCTTCCGGAGTATGTGTGTGCTGGCTGGCGTTCCCACACCTGAAAGTTACTAATGGTGGAATTCCAAGTGATAAGGGACTAGGGAAGGAGATACAGTACTTGGATGTTGGGGATGGCAGCTTCCAGGGACCCTCACCTGGACCTGGGTAGGCAGGAATCAATTCTGCCCCTTGTGGTGAGACAGTCCCTGGAGGAGGGAGAGTGAGGAAGGTTGATGAGGAACAGGGGAAATGGAAGTTAGGGTCTATTTTCCTGCTTTAGTTGCTGACGGTAAGTGCAGGCAGGACTGGGCACCCAAGTCTGGTGTTTCTTGCCCTTGTTCCCTCCCCTACTATAGACAGGGAGGGCCTGGTCCTTTTTTTGGGGACTAGTCTGTCTAGTGTGGTGATGTCAAGATGATAGTGCAGTTTAGACAATTGCCAGGAGTAATGGGATGTATGTGATCTTTGGATTCGAAGCCAGGCATTCCTGGGGCAAGTCACGTAACCTTTTGCAGCCTCAGTTTGCTCATCTGCAGAATGGGCATCATGATAATCGTGTTGTTGAAGACATTAACATTAATACATTTAGCACACTTTTCATAGAAATTATCTGGTTCAGTGCTGTTTCCTTAGCATTTAACACTGGGTCTTGCACATTTCTTAAATGTTTCTAAAATTTAATTAAATAATGTGTGAAAGAGGTTAGATTAATATGTCATAGGTTTTCAGTTAATATTGGTAGGGTTAAGTCACCTCGTCTTGGTAAGCCTCAGTTTTCTCATCCACAGTGTGGAAATAATAAGCAATCATGTGGCCTCATCCTGCGGTTCAAGAGATAATAGATGTTGCTGTGCCTGGTAAGGTGATTCGAGCTTAAGATGGGTCATTATTGCCTTAAACTTAAGAAACAGCCATTATTACCTAGAGCACAGGATGTTTTCCTAGGGATTCCTGCTTACACCTGGGAAAGCAAAGCTCTCATGTGTGTTTTAATAATCAGTTTTAAAAGTTCATTGTTCCATCTTCTGTTTGGGTCATACTTGTTTTTAATCATTTAGGCATTTAGGTTATGTCTAGGTTTTCTTTATTAAAAATGACACTGGGATTTAAATCCTTGAATATTTATCTTTGCCTAAATTTCTGATTTTTCCCAAAGGATAAAGTCTTAGAAACAGAATTACTAGGTCTAAAAATATGAAGAGTTTGAGGTTTTTCTTAGAAAAATGTCACCCACCAAAATCCTGTAATAATTCATACCCCTCCCCAGTGATTTTTGAGAGTGCTTACCTGTTTCCTCACACCCTTCAAAACATTGGATGTCATCATTAAAACAGTCTTTATCATTTGGATAGGCAGAAAAAGGGCATTTTTTTGTTATTTGCATTCATTTGCTTGTTGGTGATCGAATAGTGCTTTCCTGAGTTTCATGGCCAGTGGTGGTGCTTCTTTTGAGACTTGTCTATTCCTGTCCTTTGCCTGAGTGTTCTGGCAAGCCTCTTGCAGGATTCTTGGTTGCCCTGTTTGGTCTTCCTGAGCTCTGAGAGGTCCCATGTAGGTGGATCCTACACGTTAAATGAGCCTCTGCCTTCCAAGAGGTATGACAAGGAATTCATTAATTACCTGTAAGGAAGGCTCACCTGGCTGTCCCCTCCTCCTCCCCCTCCCTTCTTCTTTCCTCCTCTCCTCCCATCCTCTCCTCTCCATAAGGAAATCAGGTTTAATTCCTAATCCTATCATTCATAAGGAGGCCCTGTATTTACACAGCACTTTAAGAGGTCTTCTGCCCTGTAGGGTAGGTAGGCAGTGAAAGGGCTGCTCTATGGCCAGGAAAACTGAGGCACACAGTCAAAGGCATGGAGGTGGGGCCTATGCAGAAGCCAGGCATTGGAACTAGATCCCCTCTCGACTGCAGCATTGTACTTGAGCCCCATGGGCACCTTTGGGGGCAGGGCTGACCGGCCCAGGAGCACGTGATTCTGAGTCTCATCTCTAGAGAGGAAGGGGAAAGCCACAGAATACGACCTGGACGTATAGAAGAATCAATTTATTTTTTGCTTTCTCATTTTTATTACCCTCCTTTTAGATCTGGAGCTCCCTTGTGTACCTTCCCAAGATCCGAGCTGGGCAATATTTTTAGGAACGGTGGAAATTAGCTAATGAGAATGGGATCAGCAAGGCTGGGGTTTCAAAGGCTGGAGAAGCCTTTCTTTGCACAAGCATATGTGTGTCTGTGTACGTCTTTTGTATGTGTTGCAAGTGTGCACCTGTCCTCATGAAGGTGTGTGTACATTATATGTTAATGTCCTTATACATGTCTGTGCATTTAATTGAGTTAATACAGGTGAAGTATTTGGAACAGTGCCTGGTACATCATATGGGGTGAGACTGTATAAAGTTGCTGTTTTGGGAGGCCAAATACAGGCAATTGCATATGATTCAATCTATGTGTTCAGGATAAGTGTTGGCTACTATTGTTATTATCGTGTGTTTTCTTCTTGGGTATGCATCTGCCAGTTGTTTGTACATGTCTGTGTACGTATACCCTGTTGTGCCCATGTGTATAGTGTGTTCTGTGAGCACTCACGTGCATACTTGTGTGTATGTGTGCACTTTCTGTCTGGGTGCATGGACACTGAGCTGGCTGGTGTGTGAATAAGCTCCCCAACTTCTTGGGGAGAACTTCCCAGAGAGCAACTCTTTGCCTCCCCTCTCACCTTCGGTTACCAGGCAAAGCCCAGGCCCAGGTGCCAGGCCTGAGGGGTGCCATGGGACTGCTTCCATTCTCCTCCAGGTAGCCCTGCCTATTTCCAGGCCCCATATTAGAATATGCAAATCGACTCTTTAATGGAATTCCTTTGCAAAATATTACTTGAACCAGTAAGTTAATTACCAGGCTCTAATTAATGGCTGTTTTAGAAGGCCACAGAACAAAACTGGAGGAGATCATAGGAGACCAAAAAGGCAAGAGGGAAAAGCATCCAGCTCCCCCAGTCGGCTTGGTGACTCCTTCCAGGGTGGCAGGGTGTGCTTAGCTTCTCTCTGCTCTGAGCTGCCAGTCCGCTCCCTTGTGGTGATTGGCTGTAGGTGAGTGAATGCTCCCCTTGCACAAAGAACCTCTGGTGGTTCTAGTCTCTTGGCCATCAGTGCATCCATCTGCGAGGTGTGTCCAGGGCAGCATCTGCCTGGGGATGGGGTGAGAATGTGTGGATAGCAAGCCTGGGCTGAGGCGGGGCTGCACCAACCTCAGAGCAGCCGGGTGACATGCCCAAGGCCTGGGCTGTGGGAGGGACAGTCACTGGCCACTCTGTTTTCCCACCCCTCCAGGGGCCTGTGGGCTATCACTGCAGGGAAGCCGCCCCCCAGTCAGAGCCTGGGAGCCTGAGGCAGCTTCTCACAGCCAACTCTCCACCAAGGGCCCAACTCCCTCCCCTCCACTTCTCTCTGAGTTCACGGTGGAGTCACCTGTGGCCCATGTGTGACGTGAGAGCTTGCTTGCACACCCCTTCCTTGGGCTCTTGGTCAGGCCCTGCCTCTCTGTGACTATGGGCAAGCCGTGGTTCCTCTCTGCCCCTCCTTCCACTCATCCATCAAGAGGAGTGATTGTACCTGCCCACCTACCTCAAAGGGCTGGCTGGAAACTCGCAGGAGATTATAGTGATGGAAATGATAGAGGAGTTTCCCCTCCCAGCTGGGGCATGCCTGTGTTACCATCCCCTCCTGAGATAGAGGTCGTCTGTGTCCTCTGTGAGCATGTGGCTGTCCTCCCTTGTGTATACAGGCCATGCCACCTGCCACCTGGGCATGCACACATGCACGTCCTTGTGGAAGCCACCAGCGTGCAGCAGATATCCCCTCTGGGCCACAGGGGCAATGGGGTGAAAACCTACGGGAGGGAGAGGGAAACAGGGTCCATCCCCACCCACAAAGGTTCCTGGCACCCTGCCTGAGAATTGGGGGAGGGGTAAGAAGTGATCCCAAGGCTGGAGGTCAGGCCGCATCTTGAGGGTAGCCCAAGGAATAAGACCTCCCTTCCTCCCCTCCCTGTGTTGGCTTAGGAGGCCTGCGTTCTGCAGACCCCTAGGGTTATCCCCTTGTAGACCTCAGCTGATGACAGTGCCTTGGCGGTGGGCTGCTTGGAGGCACTAACAGAGCACTTTGCGCCCTGTGCCAGAGGCATTTAGAGTTGGCCTGTGAATAACTGAATGTGCTTAAATTTTTTAAGAGGGATGGACTGGTGGGCAGCCTGAGACTGTACTTTTTAGAGGTTCTGCAAAAGGCAGCCTGAGTAGGTTTTTGCCACCTCCACCCTTCTGCCATCCCCCTCAGTTTTCCCGTCTCTCAGGTGGGGCTAGTGGTACATTACTGCATCAGATGCTCTGCCGAGTGAGTTATTCCTTAGCACAATGAGATCCCACCTCCACTTTTCAGTGGGCAGCCCCCATGGGGACCAGAGCAGCCCTTCTCCCTGCTGTCCCAGGTAACCATCACCTCCTGCCTGTTGCCCTGACTTTTCTGGAACAAGCAGGGCCCTTGTTTTCAGGCTGGGCCTGATTGTAAAAGAGTACACTGGGGAGAGATAGAGATGGCACCAGGGTAGCATGGGCCCTAATTTGATGCGACGTTGTCATGGGGAGTTTTCATACCAAGGGCAGTGAATTAGTGTAGTGTCTCCCTGTGCCCAATGACTAAGGGGAAGTTAATTTCATGCTCTGCCTTTTTGACATTCATAATCAGAACGTTGTATTGCAGCTGCAGATTGTTAGCAGGTGAAGGATGTGTGAGCCTCAACAATTACTGTTTCTGGCTTGGGAGGAGATTGATTAATAGATTGTTCCCAGCCCCACCCCCTCTGCTTCTTAGTCCCGTTTGTGCTTTCTTTCCCTCTTTCCAACTTCCCCACATTTCGTCAGGAAACTAAGTGGCTATGACTAAATCCCTACTCTTGTACTAGAAACCCAGGGCAGAGGAGGACCTGTATGAGGAGGAATCACCTAGGACACCTGATAAAATGCAGATTCTTGGACTCCACCCCAGACCTTCTGAATTATACTCTCTGGGTGGGGTGGTCTTGCTTCCCCAAAGTTTGCTCCTTTTGCAGAGGGGCAGGCATTGTGCCCCAGCTGTGTGCTGGTGACTTGCCTAAGCACTTCCTGTGCTGTATTCTTACTGATTTCTCATAGCAAGAGGGCTTTTTGTTTCCCATTTCACAGGTGTAGAAACTGAAACCCGATGTGTGAGTGGCCCAAAGTCACACACTGGAGGAAACCCCGTAACCAGGCAAGTCCATTCCCTGGTTGATGTCAAGATCCCACCAGTAGCATGTCATGTCCTTTCTCATTAGGGCTGTGATGCCTTTTGAAATAAACCCTCTCCCTCCTCAGAGGAGTAGCAGTAGCCCCCTTCTGTGCTTGCACTAGGCTCCCATTGTGAAAAGCTCCTGCACACCAGTGCCCTGGGTCTCCTGAGGGTGCTTGGAACAGTCAGGGCATTCATGACTGATCTGCATTTTGCAGCTGTGGTGGGTGAGGCTCAGAGAGGTGAAGGGGCAGAGGCAAGGGGAGCTGGAACTTGTCTCCTAACTCCAGGTCCAGTGCTCAGCCCACCTGTGCCACCAAGGCCTGCTCTTCTCACTGACTTCCTGGTTGCAGGTGGGGAAACTGAGGTTCAGGGAAGTGTACCCATTTACTTAGGATTGAGCGAGCAGCAGTAATGCAATTCAAGGTCCGCCAAGTCAAATTCCGCAGGACAGGACTAGTCAGCATTTTAGGAGTGGATCTTGTACCCTTGGCTCCCGCCTGAGAATGGAAGTCTTCCAGACCCCTTGGAAGGTCTCGGCTCAGGGAAGAGAATGACTGTCTTTGGAGAGACTAGGCCAGGTGGGGTGGGCTGCACTCCCAACTAAGGAGGCCAGGCACCTGCTAGGGTAGTGGGAGGTGATGGGGGATCTGCGCCTGTGAGGTGGGCAGCTGGAATCTGAACCTAGGGCTGCCTTACTCTAAAACCCCGTCCCCCACACCGCCAGTTGCCGTGGAGGTTAATAGCAGGCGTTTCTGAGTCAGTCTCCCAGAGCTGGTCCAAGGCCCAGCTCCACCAACTGCTTCCCTCTGAGCTTCAGATTCTCTATTTCAGTAAAGCAAAAACAAAAACAGAAACTAGTGTCTCGGGGCCCAGGATTCCTGGCACAGGGCTGGCCCAGTCTTTCCTGGGCTTTGGTTTACTGCATTCAGGTCATGAAGCCCCTGGAGCTGCTGGAGAATGGAGCCATCGTAGCGGGGCGGGGCGGAGATGCCTTTCATCCTGCTCTGTTCATGGCAAGCTGCTTCTGATGCTGTGATAGCCCCACCCACTGCCCCACCCACTGCCCGTGAGTGGCCACTCAAGAAGGGCCAGGCTCTGTGCCTGGTGCTTTCTCGTGCATTTGCTCAGCTCATTCTTACTATAGCCCTTTGAAGGATAGGTGCTATTACTGTCCCCATTTTACAGAGAAGAAAATTGAGTCACAGAGAGACTGAGCAGCTTGTTGAAGTCCTACAGCTCATAAGTGGCAGAGCTGGGTTTCAAACCCAGGTGGTTGGCTTTATTATGTAAGGCCCCCGTCAAGCACCGTTCTACATAGCCTGTGCTCATGTGCTGTTTCACATTACGTGTTCTGTCAGTGATCACATTGATAAACCACCTGGTCACTTAAGAAGCACCCGTGTGGCAGGCATTATGCATGGTATGTGCATCATCTCTGATTTTCTTGACTACCCTCATTTTATCCTTCCCCCATTTTACAGGTGAGGAAACTGGCCTCAGAGTGTAAAAACACATAGCCAGGATTAGCCTCAGGTTGCCTTTAGAATCTAGATCTCTTTGTATCCATAGCCAGGGCCCTCTCTAGTATATTAGCTGACATGGCTGGGCACATCCTATGCGCCAGGCCCTGCTTCACTGAGCTGAACTCACTTCACCCTCACAGCAGCCCGTGAGATATATACTGTTGCAGTCCCTGGTTCACAGCCAAGGAAGTGTGAGTTGCATGGCCAGAAATGGCAGAGCTGGGATTAAACCCAAGCCGTCTGGCTCCCACATCAGTGTTTTTAACCACCCCACAGTACTGCCCTCTCCCTATCTTACAGGTGAGGAATTTGAGGTTCCAAGAGGTAAAAGTCACTTGCCCTGAGTCGGACAGCAGGTGAGTGGCATAGACAGGATTTGCATCCAGGTCTTTCTAGAATGTTCTTCTGTCTCCCAGGTTAGAGAATGTGGCTGCTGCCAGGCGGTTTGGAAGTATGTCCCAAGGGCACCAGGGGCTCTGCTGGGGGCTGCTGTGGGTGCCCAAGTCCTGAGGTGGTAGGGGTGGCAGTGGAGGCAGGCCATAAAATGGAGTCATCAGGATGTGAGGGCAGGCTCGGCTCAGTGACTGCCCCTCCTATTTGCAACTTATCACTTATTCTCGAGCGTCTTTTTCTGTGGCTCACCCAGGGTTCTGGGCTCCCATACCTCTTTTCATCTGGGCAGAGCTGATGAGCTGTGGCTGCGTTTGGATCTGTTGACTTATAATGCCGGGTGAGGTGGGGCAGGTACAAGAAGGGATTGTGGCTAGGCTAAGTGGCCTTCCATAACACTTCCCTTCCTCCAAGGTCAGAACATAGAGGTGACTTTCATCACTACGCAGGAGGGTGAAGGAAAACAGGGTGATGATGATGGTGGCCAGGGACTCCCCCACCAGCCTCTGCTCAGGATCTGTGGGAAGATGGGTGAAGCTGGCGCTGAAACCCCCAGCCACCCCAGGCAGTACTACAGCAGACTCACCAAGGGAGTTGCCTATTGTGCTGCAGGCCACACTGCCCTGGTGTCACCGCCTTCTGTGGACTGGATGTGACGTAGAGAAGTGGTAGTGCCAGGGCCAGATGTTCTGCCCGGAGCCCATCCAGCCTGGCTGAGGTGGTCTTGCTCAGTTGCCCTAGGATCATAAAGTCCACGAATTTGATGGTTGTTTATGAGGATAGTGAAAACCTACTCCAGAGAGTTTCAGAATTAAGGAAAAATGGAGCTGGCAGAGAACTTAGTCTTAGAGTCTGTACAAGCCAGGGGTGCACTTGAAAGGCCTTGTTGTCTTTCGTACCTCTGCTGCTTATTGTTCAGAGCACCCATAGGAGTGTTTTCCCGAACTGGGTTCCATGGAACACATTCTTAGAGATGTTAATGGGCGTTTGCAATGAGAGAATTCCATAGTCGAAACAGGACTGGGGAGCAGTCTGTCCAGAGTTTCTCAAACTCAGTTCCAGAGGTTCTTGGAGGTGAGACTTGATGTTTTACTCCAGTGGGGTGATTGTGTGCTCAAATACATTTTGCATCCTCAAATTTTGCTTCCTCATTCTTGGGAAATCATTTGTGACCCAGGAGATGAAAGGCCCTGAGAGGTCCTGCAATAAAGAAGTCAGTTTTGCTTTGTTTAATCCAGGGTTTCCTGTCCCCCAACCCCAGGAGCAGCTGTTAACATCTGTGGAGCAGTTGTATTTTGCAGAACATTATTTGGTAAACATTCTTTTGAGGTGTTATGTCTCCTCAGAAGCATGTTTTGGAGGAAACTCTGGAAGTGTTCCCTGCCGTTAGTACCTGCAGGAGTAAGCCTTGAATGATGGCATTGCTGGCTCAGCAACAGGTAGTGGGTCATATGTATTTGGAAAAAGTCATCCTAGGTCCTCAATATCATTCCTCAAAGCAGCTACCAGCTCTCCTGTGTGTGGGATGGGGCCTGGCTCTGGTCAGAGAGCCCTCTGTGGGGAGGTGGTTTGTCTGGGACCAGCCTAGGCCTAGGGTGTAGGGGTTTATTCCCCTTTTTGCAGGCTGGGTGGCTTCTGGGTACCTGGCAGCTTGCGTTCTGGGCCTCCCCATCCCCCTCTAGACTCCCTCTGCAGAAGGCAGTGGTCGGGCAGAGGCTGCCCACAGATTTGCATAATTGCACCATCTCCTGAATAATTAATAAAGCTCTGTCCTTGCTGGGAGCAAAGTCTGCACCGTTATGGATGGATTTGCCATGGATAGGTTTGCCGGAGCTCTTCCAGGGGAGCCGATGGTTCCCGGACTCCTCTGCCTTTCCTGGCGTGGAGCCCCCAGAGAGAGGAGAGGGCACTGGGTTGGGGGCTGGCTCTGGTGTGTCCACATGGCTCCCATAGCATGATAAAGGGCAGGTGAGGGGTAGTGTGTGCTTTCTTCCAGGATCCACACATGGGTTTTCTAGCACACAGATGGTTTAGGATTCTTGTTCTTCTTGCTTTCTGTGGTCCCGCTAACCCTTTTTCTCTGAGGTGTGATCAGCTGTTGTGGGGCTTAGCCCTCTTTTCTGGCAGCCCAAAGGGAGCAATGCTTATGCAGCGGGTAAGAGCAATGAGGGCCAGTTTTCAGACAAGTAGGGGAGGGGGAGGTATTTCTGCTTGGGGCCCTTCTTCAATCCCTCCCAGTTTCTGGGCTTGTTAAAGTCGGAGGTAGCCTGGGAGTGATTCCTATTTGAGATTTCTAAATCCCTTTTGATGGTGTTTCACTGACATGGATTTTCCCTCTGACGCATGGCATTGTCTCCCTTTCATGCTAGAAAGGAGAGTAAGGGGTGGGCCTGCCCCCGACATGTGGTTGATGTTGGGGAAAGTCCTAGAGTCTCGCCACGCCATGAGTACTCTTGAAAGGCCTTGCTCCAAACCTTCTGTAGGAGTATTTCTTAAATGGGTTCTACTGAACATATTCTTACAGATGTTAATGGGTACTTGGGATGAGGGAATTCCACAGTCCAAACAGGTCAGGGCGGCGTCCAGTGAACCAAGTCAGTCAGTTTCTTTGATGCATGGCTCCTTAGAGGCTTTAATGTGCCAGCGTGTGTCTGAGCCCCGGGAGGGGGTACAGGATGCTCTGCTTCCCATCCACACCGGCACTCCAGAGTGTTGGCACATCTCCAGCAATGGGGAGCTCTTTCCACCTGGAGCGGCCCCTGCCCTTGGAGGACAGTGCCAACTCTTGTAAACTTCCCCCTTTGTGGAGCTTCCCCAGGCAGCATTTATGTGGCACCCTGTCATTCCCCACATGGCCCTCACACCAGCTAGGAAGGTGGCAGGGCAGGGATTATTCCATTTTATAGATAAGGTAACTGAGGCCCAGAGCGGGTAATTGTCTCACCCAGGGGCACACAGAGTTGATATTTAAACCCACGTCTGCCAGCTGGGCCTTCAGCTCTTTCCTCTTGGCCACCAAGAAACCATTTGCTCCCTGGATAGATGTCAGTGTGTTGGCTGGGGTGGGGCCTTAGGACCTGTTGCTCTGACAGCGCCCTTCCCAGCTTGCTTAGAGTGTCTAGGGGGTGGAGGCAGGAGTGAGTGAAAGCCTTCCTTCAGGGTTTCCAAGCTGTGGGGCCTGGCTTTGGAGCCATTTGTAGACAGGGGCCTAAAACCGCCAGATGCCTGCTTATCACACCATTCCCGACTCTCACCCTTTTCCTTCTCCTGCCCTCTTGTTGTAGGGTGGGGATATTTGAGGTGCCCCGGAAACTGGGTATGCACTCGACTTTGGCCAGTAGTGGTGGTGCAGGGGTGAAGGAGCAGGGCAGGGGGGTCCGGCTGGCTTGTCTTTCTCCAGGCCTTCCTGAGAGTTACTGGACAAGCCTGGTGGATGGCCAGGGGAGCCTGGGGTGAATTTATTCACAGCAGCTGGGCTTAGAGGCTGCACCGGGGCTGAGATGTGACTTCAGGACTCGGGCCAACTGTTTTATATCTCAGAAATCTTGGGTTATACCATACACCATGAAAGGTACTGCATTGCCACACCTGACACTTCCATTCTGGTCCCAAAGCAAGCCACACGGGGGCTCTCTGATGAACAGAATCCTGCTCTGCTGACACATGGACCCAGATCCAGATCCGACGCCCTGACTTCCTCCATGATCTGAGACAAGTCACCTAATCTCTGAACCTCTGTCTCCTCATTTTTAAATGGGCACCATGATCGTGGTGCTTACCTCCCAGGGTTTTGAGGTCTACATGGGATCATGTTACATGGTAATTTGATCATATTCTGTCATCACACACATGTACTCACATTCTCACACACCATGCTTTTGCTGTTTTGTTTGAGATCCCACAACCTGCCAGCACATCCAACCCAGTCTTCCCAGGGTCCACCTCATCATATAGCAAGAGACGGCCCAAGACAGACATGAAGTGATGTTTGTGCTGACATTTCTCCCACTTAGAAAATCAATATTCTGTGGTCTGCCTAATTGCTCTGTTGCTGCTAAATGAGTCATTATGGAGGGAAAATAGCAAATGCATTGTGAGATTAATGGGAGAAAATAGTTGGCAAATGACTTTGGTTTGCTTCCGAAACTCTGAGAAGGTGTTACTACGTGAAATCTGTAGAGCCATGCAAGGCCGAGTCCTGAGCAGCAGGGAGACAGGCAGGCAGCTATTGGCACTGTGAGCCTCCCTTTTAGGGCGGGGCACTGATTCAAATATTATAGAGGCTGGACTCAGGAGTTACTGAGTGATGAAGTCAGGAGCCAACAATGGGACAGGCGCTCTGACAGCCTGGTCTCAAAGGAGAGGATACTCTTCAGTTAGAGCCAGTTACGTGCCAGGCATGGTGCTAAGCTGAAGGATGCAATGGTGAGCAAAACCAGCCCCAGCTCCTCCCCTAGTGGAGGGCACAGGCTGAAGTGCAATTGTCCTACAGGTGACTGTGTAATTGCCATTAAGGCATGTGTCCTGAAGGCAGTGAGAGCCCAGATCTGAAGGGTTTCATCTGGTGGGGGTGGTGGCGAAGGCCTCCCCGATGACAAAAGGAGTAAGCTGAGCTCTCAGGGAAGAACCTTTTGGGCAGTGGGAGAACTCATGCAGTCCTGGTGGGTCTTATAGGAGGGGCTGCCAGGGGACTTGTATGGCCTTAACCCTCCAGCCATCCTAAGAAATGGATATTTCTCGTTTCACAAGCGAGGAAACCAGGACTGAAGGTGGTTAAGAGACTTGCCAGAGGTCATAGAACCCTTAAATGGCAGAGTCCAGATTTGAACATGGGGAACCCATGCCACGGGGCATGCCCCGCTGCTCCAGGGAGCTGGCCTTGGCACTTGCTGCCCTGAGGGTGTCTCTTTAGCTAGGGTTAAGGACCTTGCTCCTGCAGGGCAGGGGGCTTCATGGTGGTTGCCTGAGAGTCTTTAGAGAGAGGGTTATAGGACTCTAGAAAGGGGGAACCCTCAACAGCCACAGCCAGGCCTCTTTGCTTTCTTGGGTCTTTGCTTCCTTTTAATGACAGCGTGACTTGGGTAGTTTTCTTTTTCTTTTTCTTTCTTTTTTTTTGAGACAGAGTCTTTCTCGGTAGCCCAGGCTGGAGTGGAGTGCAGTGGCAGGATCTCGGCTCACTGCAAGCTCCGCCTCCCGGGTTCACACCATTCTTCTGCCTCAGCCTCCCGAGTAGCTGGGACTACAGGCACCTGCCACCACACCCGGCTAATTTTTTTTGTATTTTTAGTACAGACAGGGTTTCACTGTGTTCGCCAGGATGGTGTCGATCTCCTGACCTCGTGATCTGCCTGCCTCAGCCTCCCAAAGTGCTGGGATTACAGGCCTGAGCCACTGCACCCGGCCATGACTTGGGTAGTTTTCTGATGATCAAAATGCCAGGTCAACTAATGACTCCTCTTTCAAAAGGCTCTGTAAATAACACACTTCTCTCTCCATGAAATGGGTCGGTTTATTCCCTGCCTCTAATCCCAGCTGGACTGTCATCAGGTAGGGCCTATCAGTTGTCTGCAGAGGTGGGTGGAGGTATGGTCACCTGAAGATGCTTCTAAGGAAGGTGCTTGTGAGTTCTTGTAAACTTCCCAAGGTTTCAGGAGTGGCAGCAGCAGATAAGGAGAGTCCAGGCATTTCCTGTGGGCATTATGAAGGAGCACCAGAGGCATCCCACTTTGTCTTGGTGTCTGGTTGTAGCTGAGCATCATAGTGCCATGAGAACCTGGTAAAAAGATTCCGGAGCCCCACCCTGGGAGGGTCAGGGTCACAGGTCTAAGGGAGGCTCTGGAATCTGTATTCCTGACAAACCCCAGGTGATTCTGAGACCCACTCAAGTGTTGAGATCCTCAGTTAGCAGCTCTGGATTCTTCCCTCTCTGAGAGGGTCACAGGCCTCCAAGGGATGGTGGTAGTGGGGTATACTTTTATCTTCCTGGGCTGGATGTAACAGTGCCTGCTGCCAGCTCGGGAAGCCAGGTCACACTGTGCCCATAGGGCCGCTTGTAAGGCAGAGCCTGGTGCTCAGCTGAACCCCAGGTGAGGCAGGAACTTGGCCTGGGATGCTTTGCTACTGCTATTGGCTGGAAACTGAGTTTCATCCCAAACTCAGGTCTGATTGGCTGTGCCCTGTCCCTTGCGAAATATAAACTGCAGCCCTTCCTGGCAAGAGGCTAAGTGTTTATGTGGGCTGGTTGCAGAGCCCAGCTCTTTGTCCTGCTCAGGTTCCATTTCCAAAATAATTCTGCTTAGTTCTTCACATAAACAGCAGGGCCCTTAGGGACTGGCCCTGAGAGTATAGAGGGGATCCATCCCCGTCCCAGCACCCCAGTGTGCTGCCAGGAGACACCAGTGGGCATCCTGGGGTTGGTACCCAGTGTTCTGCTTTCTGCTCTTGCTCCTGCCTCCTCGGAGGCCAGGAGCCACATGCCTGAGGCCCAGGAATGTGATGGGGAAACAAGTTTCCCAGGTTCGCCAAAGACCAAGATGGGAGCCATTGGGCCAAGGTAGGCGTGGTAATTCAGTGCCACACGTTTCCCATGGTCAACCCTGCAGTCACTCTTCCCGCTAAGTCAAAATGTCCACTTTGCTGTTGTCAGGTTATTTGGTGAATTTCTGTAGCCTCTAATGATGAGTAGTGAGTGGGAACTCTGTCTCCTTTGCTCCTAGCATCTACCAGGAAGACTGTTTCAGCGAAGGCAAGTCTCATATGGAGCTGGGCCTTGTGCACGCATGTGTCATAGCAAGCACTCATGAAGATGGGCCAGGGTCTCTTGTGAGCCTGGGGCAGCCCCGGGGGAATCTTGCCCTCAGAGAAGCACTTTTCACCATAGATTCACCCCTAGGTGATGCTATGCAGTCCTCATGGTAGGAATTACCAACTTCCACATTGGCTCAGGGGCCAGGATCTTCTAAGTGGTGGGACTTCGGGTCAAGCAGAATTCTGGACTCTGAGTGGCTTCCTAAGAGTTGGCCTGCTGCGTAGCCTGAATCTCAGGGCAGGTACAGACAGGATGGCGGTGCCCACAAGCCCTTTTTATCCAGCTAGCTAAAAGCCACTCATTGTACTAGCAGAAGCACGTTTCTACACATGAGAGGAAACACTGCATCCTTTTCGGTGCAGTTTTACAGAAAACTATTTAACACGCTTGCTGTAGCTACCCCTGGCACGTGGATCCTGAGAATCCGCCCCTGGGCAGATTCACTCGGGTCACACACGTGTTTATCCCACGGTGTGTAATTGACCTTAGTATGTGTGCATATGGACAGCATACCACTTAGCAGTGCCCTGGGCATCCTGACCTGCCCCTCCTGGCATGTTTACTCCTCCCTACCCATAGTTCTGGCTGCCGTGCCTCACCCTGCCGTGTGGCAACCACATGCCGGGCACTGAGAGGAGGCCCGGGTGAGAGTCCGGTCAGGGTCCTGCCTTCCTGGGAGCATTCTCCTTTGAGCACCACCTCCCTCTTCTTTCTCTCTTCCCCTCCCCCTCCAGTCCTGGACTTCCTGCTGTTCCTGGTCCAGGGGGAGGGCAGGTACCACACAGTGATGGGTGTCCTGCAAGCTGAGCCTGGGTTGTTGAAACTCCTGGCCCAGAAGCCTCTAGCCCCCAGCCAAGGTCCCTGTTTGGGCCGCGTTATGACAGTCTTGTTTCCGGCATGTCAGGTGTGACCATGCCTTCTCTCTCGATGGCTTTCCTTGCTGGTGGTCTCCCTGTGGGGCTGCTGTCCTTATGTGTCGAGGTTTCAGAATGGCCAGGCTCTTGGTGGGGAGGCCCTGGATGGACGTGCTGGTGGCCCAGGAGAGAGTGACCCATCCTCAGTCCCTCTGCCTGTGAAGGCAGACTCTCCTGCCTGCCCTGGCAACAGCTCTGCGCCAGCCTGTCTGTGTGGCTGCCGGCAGCCGCGGCTCCTGACTGGCTGCCTTCTCCCAGCTCCCCCACGCCCTCCAAGGCTCACTCAACTCACTCGCTGGCTGCTCGCAGCAGCTCAGGCAGCGTTCAGGCAGATGGTGCAAGGGAGGCGTGGGCGGGGGTCCTCAGACTCTGCTTGCACACCCCCATGTGTGGGTGAGGTCACCCCCAAGGGATGTCATCAACATACGCTGGGATGGGCTTGGTGCCATTCAAGATCTATCTGCAGGGACAACAAAACCCGACTTCGAGGTCTTAACAAGTCCCTCGGGAGTCTCCAGACTCGAGTCCTTACACTGCATCACCCACTCCCCTGAGCCACCAGGCCCTGGTCTCCTCTCTTGACCCACAGGACACTGCAGGCAAATGCTGGGTTGAAATTCCAGCTCTGCCACTTGTCAGCTGTGACTTTAGAGAACTTAGCTAACTCTGCAAAATGGGGGATAGTATCAGTTCATGGCATTGTCAAGAGGAATAAATGGGATTTGCAGCTAAATGCTTAGCAGCACCTGGCGAAGAGCAAGCGCAGGAGATGAGTTAACCAGGATTGTGTCATGGAGTTCCCCGGCTCGTGTTGTGTCCTCTCTCTGGAATGCTGCCTTCTCTTTCCCCTGTGATT
Source organism: Gorilla gorilla gorilla (assembly GCF_029281585.2). Taxonomy (NCBI): domain Eukaryota; kingdom Metazoa; phylum Chordata; class Mammalia; order Primates; family Hominidae; genus Gorilla; species Gorilla gorilla. The sequence goes on from NC_073237.2 coordinate 118,079,446, forward strand.
CCTACTTTGATCATACCTGTCTTTCAGATCCTAGCTCCTTCTGCTTAAAGCTGGCTCTGCTCCCCCTCCCCTAGTCCTGGGCGGACTTCAAGGCTTTAACTTTGCTCCTCATTTTTTGTGCCTGATTTCTGTGCTTCACTTTTGGGTCCACTCCACCTGGTAGCAAGGGGGTGCTTCATGAGGGCACTGGATGGGATCTCTTGACATATACATGTCCTGCCCTCACTGGTAGAACAAAGCAAGAATCTAACTCCTTCATAGCTCCCCAGAACCTCCGGGCAAACCTGGCTGTGGTCCCCTTACTCCCTGCAAAGTGGAGCACATGACCAAACCCATTCGCAAGGCCTTAGGATGAGAAGTCATAGTGATCCCTTTACAGATGGGCAGCTGAGGCCAGGAATGAGGAGGGGATGTACCCAAGGACACGTAAGAAGTTGGAGACCCTGACCTGCTGCTTTTGTGCCTCCCTGCTGGGGGTTGGGGAAGGAGTCGGGCCATCTCTCAAGGAATCCGGGAGGACTTCACAGAAGAAGTGACAGGAGTTGAGGCTTGAAAGAGGGTGGGTTCATCACATAACCAAGGCAGGGAAGGGCATTTAGGCAGAGGGAACCCCATGAGCCTAGTGCTCAGAGGATGAAAACCTTACTCTCTTCCTGGGACAGTCATTGAGACTGCAGTGAGAGGTGGGAAAGGGCCTGGAGCATCGGGAGAGTGAGAAATCATTGGGAAGGGCAGGGGCCAGCATTAAGGAGAGGCAGAGATAGAGAAGGTGAGCTGGTTAGAGGCTTGGCCCAGACCCGTGTGTGTGCCAGATTAGACTGGGGGAAGGAGGGCCCAAGGATAAGCATCCCTTTGTGCCAGGTGCTTCATCTCTTAGTGCTTACAGTGACCTGAGAGGTGTGCTTGTTTTAGAGATGGGGAAACCAGATGCAGAGAGGTTTGGTGGCTTGACCAAGGTCTCATGGACTAGTAAGAGGCAGAGCCAAAATGTGAACCACCAGCAACATGACTCTCAAGTCCTCTGGTGGCCACCACCTGTTTGGGATGGGGTGGCAGCTCCTCTCAGGGCAGGGGCCCTGTAGTCTACTCCCCAAGCAGGTGTGGGGGCCACTAAGAGAGCGTATGGCCCACAAGGTTCATTGTTAGGTTCTAGGCATGTGTCCAGGTGCACATAGACACCTTCAGTGAGCCGGATTGTTCACCAAGCCTGGCAACTCTCTTCAACTGGGCCCTATTGGAAAATGGGTAGGATGCCAGGCAGCCTACAGCTGGGCAGCTCCAACTCTGGCCTCTGTTGCCCAGCAGCCAAAAGGTGGGGCTCTTGTAAGACCTGAGCCCCTCACCCCGTGTCTGGGTCCCATAGCATTTCGGTCCTTACTTCCTTGCATCTCAGGGTGTGGCAGTTGTCTCCTGTGGAGTGGCAGATCTCCTGTGGACCGGGCCCAGGCCTCCTCTCTGGGCCTCTGGCACCTAGCATACAGCCTGGCCCAGCACAGGTGCCCAGTAAATGTTTGTACCATGAATGATACATTGAGCACCTACTGCGTGCCGGGTACTGTGCCAGGCCCTGGAATAATTAACTTCGGCGTGGCACTTTATGATTCACAGAGCTCCTCCCGGTCCCCTTAGGAGTCTGATTGTCTCAGATCAGGTATTTATTTCCCTGTTTTCCAAACGAGGAAACTGAAGCTTAGGAAGAGGAGGGCTGTAGCCTCAGGTCACATCTGTCAGCCAGGGAGGGGCAGAACCAGCCCCAGCCACTGCCCACTCCCTGCTCCCTGGGCAGTGAGCACACCCTGGAGGCTGACAGCTGTTTCTTTCCAACCCCTGCAGCAAGAGATAGAGCACCCTGGCTGGCAGGGAAGCCAGGCCAACAGAGAATCCGTATCCCAGGAAGCAGGGCTCCTGGGGGCTGCAGTAGGCACCTGGCTCATCCTCAGGGCTCCACCCAGCAGGAGCAGGGGCCTCCTCTTCCACTACCAAGGACCTGGTTGCTGGGGACAATTGTCTGTGTCTGGGGTAAGTCAGAGGCAGGAGAACAAAGAGAACCCTTCCTGCCAATGCCACTCTGACCTTGAAAACCCTGTGGGGTTTCATTTACTCGAAAGAAAAAGGGAAGAGTTGGTTACCAGCTTCAAAGAGGGGCAGACCTCCTGCAGGCGAGCATTGAGGAAACCTTGGCTTTGTGAGTTATTGCTGCCAAATTTCTCCTTTTCAGTTTAACAGAAATCCTGGGGATCACTGTCCATGGGCTGGGGAGGAATCCGGCCACCTTTTTTAGAAGGCAGGAAGGTGCCAGGATCACTGCTCTTACTTTGGCTGGGCTCTAGGTGGCACAGCTTCTGATGTAAAGATCAAATAACAATGGGGAGATCTGGATGCAGCCTGAAGGCTCACCCCAGTGTCTTGCTGCAGGTGTGCCCAGCTGTGGGACCAGGACCCCGGGAAGGAAGGGCATTGTTCTGTCCCTGCTGTGGGAGTCTCTCAGGGAAGCAGCATAGCACTCAGGAAATCCTGGGCACCGTGAAGGGCTGTGTATTTATTCCTTATTCCACAAACAATAAGCAAGTCCCTGCTGTGTGCCAGGCACTGAGTGGGATCCTGGGAGAAGGATTGATGTGTTGTAGGTCCTGCCATGTCCTGCCTGCTGTGACAGTCCACCACTATAGTGGCATCTGTGTCCATCTGGAGAGTACATGTTCTGCTAAGGGGGGCAGCAGCCCCTGCACCATGGCACTGGGCATTTGGTGGCAGGCCTTTGGATTTATAAGAGAAGCCAAAAATCTAGAGGTTTTTTTGTGACATTTTAGAATTTCACATCTTTAAATGTTGGCATTTGATTCAAAATTTAAAAATGTCAACACTGTGTGGGCTAAACAAAACATGAATGTTGACCAAATACAGCTCATACTCTTTAGTTAAAGACCTTTATCTTAAAGGTTGGATAAAACCCAGATGGGCAGAGGGCAATAGGCAAGGTCTTCCTGGGGAGGGGGCACCTGGACAGAGGGGTGGCGGTGGGAATCTGCCTGAGCATTTTCAGGGCAGCTGGGAACTGGGAAGTGAGGGGCGGAACTGATGGGGCCCCACCCAGTCATGGAATCCTTGCATGCCCTGGACGTGCAGATATGCTGCAGGCCTGACCCAGGCTGCCCTGAGAGCCTCCAGCTGTGTCCATCCCTCCAGTCAGCAGTGTTTACCCAACATCGTCACATAAATGAGGCTTTGGCCAGGCAAGAGCTCAGGGAAGAAGGGTCATGAGTATTTAAGAGAAACCTCCAGGACACACGATCCTGATCTCCAGGAAAGCTATGGAATGGGGGCTGTCGATCTCTCCGTTGTCCATGCATGCATGTGACCTCCCCTGCCATTTGCATTTGCTCTCCTGCCGGCCAGCAGCTCCTTCAGGTTCTGGGCTGGGCCAGGAGGGCTTTTGCAGGAACACCTAAAAACCCTTGGAAAGGGGCTCTTCCCTTCTCCTTTTCCTGTTCCTCCCCTGCAGGAGTCCTGCATTCTTCAGAGGGTTTGAACGGCTCTGGCCAAAGCCTGTTTGGGTGTCTTCCTGTTCGGGGCCTGCAGTTATGAATTCTGCCTTTTTCTTAGTTTCTCCCCCTGTCTGCCACTCCCTCCATGATCCACATTTGAGTTTCTTCTAAATGATCACCTGCAGAAATGGTCCTTCAGATTGTCCCAGAGATTTGCCCAGGAAACTTTCATTGAGCCCCTGCTGTATGCAGGGCCTTGGGCCAGAGAGGGGACTGAAACCCAGGGCTCCCACTGACTGGTAGAGTAGACAGCCACACAGACAGCCAGTGGGTTTGAAGAAGAAACTCAAGTGTGGATCATGGGGGGAGTGGCAGACAGGGGGAAGAAACAGAAAAAGGGAAGTTATGACTGCAGGCCTACCTGGGAGGCTGAGGCAGGAGTATCCTTTGAGCCCAGGAGTTTGAGTCTAGCCTGGGCAATATAATGAGACTATGTTTCAAAAAAGATAAGTTAAAAAAATTGCAAGTATAGAGTACCAAATTCCAGGCACTATAAAGCAAAAAGTAACAAAACTTCTATGCCACTCCCACCATAGAATCTCTTACTCCACCAAAAGCCACGGTGGACTGTTGGTCGGGGACTTTTTCTGCAGACTTTTTTCTGTGGCCAATGAAATGATCTTATCCACGTCCCTGTGCCTGGAACAGGCCACCCAGCATACTCCTGCTTCCTTGGCCTGCAGAAGGACTGAGGGAGCCTAGCTGCCATGGCCCAGAGCCCTCTCTCCCAGCACCCACAGCCTTTAGTCCCATAGCTATGGTGCTGGGTGGCCCTCCATGGACGGAGTCTGTGGCTGTGGAAGGAAGAGGGCGTGGTCTTTTCCCAGCAGTGCCACACAGACTCAGGCCATGGGCTGCCTCAGCCAGCAGAGAGGGAGGCAACAAGCAGGCTGGCTGGCTGAGGGCTTCGAGAGCACACAGGGCTCCCCCAGGGGATCCTCGGGATTGAGTTATTTCTGTTTTTGCTCACCTGTGCCTGGCCCTGGGGACAGAGACAGGAATCAGCTGCAGTCCCTGCCTCCCTGGAGGAGCTCCCAGTCAGGTGGGAGAGGTGCCTGCCACCCCTGATGAAACTGTCTCTACCTCAGGTTCTCCCTGCTGCTCAGAACAGGGGACAGCCAGGAACCAGGTCCAGGGAGGAGTGTGGTCTGGGCTCAGGGGAGCCCTGGAGGAAGTGGATTGTAAGCTAAGATTGGGAGGAACTCTCCCCACCCTGGTTTCACCTGATGGGTCTTGCAGCACCTCCTGCTCAGTAAGCAAAGAACTGGATGGGAAAGAACTGACATCTGTGCAATGCAGACACTTGGAGCTGTTGTTTCATTTAGAGTACAGTGTTTTCCCCTAGAGGCCCTGTGTGGATGAAGACACAGAGCTGGTGGAGGACTGGGCCCAGGGGGTAGGGCGGAGAGGAGGGTGCATGGTGAAGATTTGTCTGCTTAGGCTGGTGAGCCCACTCGAGGTGGAGCACTGGCTTAAGGCACCTTGGCCCTGCCCACTGCTGCTGGGGGACCTTGATCAAAGTACTTCATCATCAGTCAAATGGGGCAGAAAGCCCTGCCCACCTCCCAGGGCTTCTCTGAGAGTCTGCCTGACAGTCTTTCTGCCTTGGGAGCAGCAGAGCCTGGGCCCATGTTGGGGATGATGAGGATGTTGATGGTAACGAGGATAGTGACAGGGACAACATGGGGGATTGTTTACTGAGGATTCCCTCATGCTGGCGCTTGAGGTGACACACCCTCACTGTGTGCTGTGTGTCCTGCCGTCATGGCTCCCCACTGGACCCTGCACCGAGCCCTAGACTTGCTCCCCTTTCAGTCAGTTCTCTGCCCAGGACTCACTTGTTATGACTCAGGTTCCTTCCTGTGGACCCTGAATGGGGAGCACCTGACTACCTTTCCAGTTGCACTTCCCCCACCCCTCCCCGTTCCCTGCCCCACGAGTGCTCCAGCATACATCTTTGTCCTTGTTCCCTCTTCTTCTCTTCCTGGAACATTCTTTGTTCAGATACCTGTGTGGCTTGCTGCCCCGCTTCATTCAAGTGTGAATCCAACCACCCCGTCAAACACAGCCCCCTCCCATCCTCTAGCCTGGACCTGGCTCTGCATTTGTCTCTAGCTGTTGAGTTCACCTGATGTTGTTACATACTTCGTGTACTTTTCCCACACTCTAGACTGTACGCCACATGCAAGTAGAACATTTATGTCTTGTACCCTGATGTGTCTCTGGCACCTAGAATCAGGCCTGACAGAAAGTTGGTGAATGAACAAACAAACATTTAATTGTACCCCATAATGTGGACACATTGCTGTCTACATTTTACAGATGGGGAAACTAGACTCAAAGAAGAGGTAGATTGACTAGCCCAACGTCATACAGCTGCAGCGGGACAGAACCAGGATTTTAACCCAGTGTCTGTGGCCTCTGAGCCCTGTCTCAGCCAGTAGACACTCCCACCTCCCTAGAATCTAGGATGGACAGGAATGGGAGGGGGCCCAAAAAGGTGGGTAGGATTTTACCCTGGGGATTGAGGGGTGAGGCCAAGGAGGGGGTGAACCATGAGGGTCTGAGAGGGCCAGGGGCAGGTCGGGGACTTCAGTGAGGGTCAGGACAGGGAACCCTTGCAAGACAGTCTCTGAGGAGAGCACCCCCGGCACCAGCCACTCCCAAAGACCAGCCGCCTCCAGGCTTCTTGTGCTGGCTTTGGTTCCTGGCACGATTTCTGTTTCCCAGAGGAGCTCAGGCCTGGCCCGGCTTCCCAGGGTGGAGAAACACATGGTGAGTGAGTGTGTGTGCGCGCGTGTGTATGTGTGTGTGTGTCCAGCCTTGCTGTTTGCGTTGTCGTCACGTCTTCTTAATCAGCCTATTTCTGGGAGCGATGACTTCATCTCCTGTGATTCTCGACACAGCCATTGTCAGGCATCCATGGAAAGATTGGGCCTGGCAGTGTCCATATTCCCCTAACGAGCCAGGTTGGGAGAGCCAATTGGCGGGCCCTGGTCTGACCTGTCTCGGGGGCTTATGGTCAGGTCTATCTCCAAGAGACTCCACTGCCCAGGGTCACCCTTAGATTTGGCCTCTTTGACCCTGGGGTACCCAGTGCAGCAAATTCCAGCCATTGTTTCCTGTGTGCTTCCTCTGTGTACGCTCTGCTGTGGGCAGGGGGCAGGGGACAGTCACGCCAATCTCTGCCCTCAAGGGCTCCTGCTGTCTGACAATGCAGATGGGTCAACAGACCTCACCTTAGAGGGTCTGTGCGTGAACAGAGAAGGGAGTGAGGACTCTACCAGCGCTCAAGGAAGGCTCCACTGAGTTGGTGGTTGGGCCACAGGGTGAAGGTGAAGGTTCCCTTGAGGGAGGGAAAGGGCTTGTGGGCATGCCAGGTAGTTGGGTATCACTGGGCACGGGGCGGCTATGTGTTGGGCCTGGAGAGTGCAAGGAATAGAGGGGAAGGTAGCAGGAAGGCAGCAGGGTATGGACTTGATCCTGAAAGTAGCTGGGAAGGATTTTAAGAAGAGATGGGACCTAGATAGATCAGCGATTTTAGAAGCAAGTCCTTGGCTGTGTGTAAGGGTAGGTATGGAAAGGTGTGACACTGGGAAATATATACAGTATTTGGTTTCTTGGCACACGACTCCTGAAATCCTTAGATTCTTTAAAGTGATGTCTACTTATTTGCTAATGAGTTGACTGATGGCTGGCAGCCCCTAGGTGGCTTCAGAAAGGGGTCACAGAAAAGACCAAGGCAGGATTAGAGGGTTAGAACTTTCAGCCCACCCCATAGCCCCTGGGGCAGGGAGAGAGGCTGAAGTTAAGTTAAGTTAGTCGCCAATGGCTAGTGCTTTAATCAGTCATGCCTATGAAATGAAGCTTTTATAAAAACCCAAAAGGACAAAGCTTGGGGAGCTTTCAGATAGCTGAATGCTTGGAGGTTCCTGGAGGGTTCCTAGGGAGGGCATGGAAGCTCCACGCCCCTGCCCACATACCTCTCCCTATGCATCTTTTCATCGGTATCCCTTTATAATAAACTGGCAAACAGAAGTAAATATTTCCCTGAGTTCTGTGAGCTGTTGCAGCAAATTAATCAAACCCAAAGAGGGGGTTATGGGAAACCCAGTTGATAGCCAGTCGGTGGGAAGCACTGGTAAACCAACGCGGGGCTTGCAATTGGCATCTGAAGGATGGGGGGATAGTCTTGGGGACTGAGCCCTCAACCTGTGGATCTGATGCTATCTCCAGGTAGATAATGTCAAAATGGAACAAAATTAGAAGACATCTGGGCTGGTGTCTGCTGCCCAACTAATCGCCTGCTTGGTGTGTGGGGACAACCCCTCCTGCCCCCACCACATCTGGTGTTGAAAGTATTCTGCTTTGTGAGAGTATAAAAGGAAAGGGGAGAAACTGAGTTGGGTTTTTTCTACAGAAGGTGTCTGGGACAGGGAGGAAGAAGCTGGCGACTGAGGGCTCAGCCCTGTATTCCCCTTTATCTTCAAGGGGAAGGGTCTCTTTCCCCACTTTACTCCCTCATACTGTACTTCAGGAACTGGTGCCAAGGCCAGCTGAGCTCAGCCAACTGCCAGGAGCTCAGTTCCCCACCCTGGAATGCTGGTGGGCTGGGGACGGGAGGTGGAGAGGAGTAGGGATGTGGGGTGGTCTCTCAAAAATATTGTGCTGGACTTACTGCAGGCTTATGTATAGCTTAGCCTGGAGGCAGGGGGACAGTTGAATGAGTGCCAGCAGGATAAAGCACTCTGAGAGGTGATACCTTGTGTCCTGCTCTTGGCCTGGACACTTGTTACCCCCTCACCTCCATTCCCCATCTGGAGATCCCTCAAGCCCCACCTTGGAGCAGAGACACTGATGTAACAGTTCAGGCTCCTGAGCTGCACTGCCTGCGGTGAAGCTGCTTCACAGCGTTGTGGCCTCTAGCAGGTGACTTGCTCTGTAGTGAGTTTTAGTTTCCCTCTCTGTCAAATGGGGACAAAAAGTGTAACCATTTCCTAAGATACTTGTGAGGATTAACATATGTTTTAAGAGGGAGGCTTAGCAGAGTGCCTACACATAGAGGCGCCAGCGTGCCTTAGCATGGCAGTGGGGGTGTGGCAAGGGTGAGGGCAACTGTCTTCACCATAATTGCCAAGGCTCCCTTAGGATTCAAAAAGCCAGGGATCAGAGGAGTGAGGAGGTGTGATGGGAAGGCCCAACAGGAGAGCCTGTTTGGCGGAGCAAGAAAGAGACTGGGCCCTCCTCTCCACCACTCTATGACCTCATCTCTCTGAGCCTCAATTTCTTGGCCCGAAGAAATGGTGAGAAAAGGAATGCTGGGGGCCCCCACTGCAGGGGCAGGTGAGGAGCTAATGTATCTGTTAACACTTGTGTATTTCCTTTTCCCTCAAAGCCGAGAATCAGCTGCTTGCCTCTCTCTTGGGCAGGCATCCAGCAGGGAAATGCTTTGAAGGAAGCCTTCCCAAGCTGAGGGTAGCCAGGCTCTCCCACCTCCATCTCCTTCTCCCATACAGGGCTGTCTGCCTTCTCCCTTGTCCCTGAGCCACCACCCATCATCCTTTGCATGCCTTCATTGTTCCAGCTGCTCAGAGTTGTCTTTTTTTGTAAGAAAACAGTCCAGTTCAGCAAACATTTCATAAGCACCTGTTGTCTGCCTGGGTCTTTTTTGGGCTCAGGGCATACAGGGAATAGTTAAAGTATCAACCCAGCTATTACAGGGGAGAATATTATGGAATTGTTTTGAAAGATCTGAATGCAAAAGCAGCGATCCCAGGGCAGGAGGCCCTGGGTTCTAGGCCCTTGTTCTCCTTTCTTCCCGTGGGACCTTGGGCAACTCATGGTACTTCTCTGAATCTCAGTTTCTTCAACTCAAAACCCAGGTCAGTCTGTTGATGCCCCTGGTTCTAAGAGGCATCCTGTGATCAGTTTTGGAGTAACACCCTGTGGGCTCATCAGTTAGAGAGGTCTGTGGGAACTGCAGTTTCAGGCCATAGTGAGAACAGCAGACCCCAGAGGGAGGAGTCTGATCCAAGTTTGAGTCCCGTTCCACTGCAGCTTTTGCTAGTTGCGTGAATTTGGGCCCGTTCCTTAACTCAAAGACTGGGTTTTCTCAGATGTAAGGTAGGCATTGTGATATGCCTGCCAATAGGGAACTCACGGGTCGTATTAATGCTACTGAGATCCTGTCCTCAGATACAGGGCCTGCTCCATGCCAAGAATACATACCCAACCCTCCAGAGCTCCTTGTATCAGAGAGGGGCATTAGTGCCCAACTTAAGAGGAGCCAGTGAGGGTGGGGAGGCCTGCAGCTGGCCCAGGAGCTCTAGAATGACTGCAGGTGGGCTGGGCAGGGGCTTCTTGATTTCAACATGCACTAGTGTGGAATTCTATCTAGCTTTATGAAGAAAATGTTTGCTAATGTTATTAATAGTGTAAATGAGATTTGGGGAGGGGGGGACAGCCAGGGGAAGGGGTTATTTAAACACACTTCAAAGAACACCCTTCTCCAGTATTTAAGCAGCATCATTTGCATATGTACTAATTGTGCTAATTATAGGTGGCCTCATCTGTTAACGACAAGTTTGCCTGGTTGAGTTACATTATTGTAATCACCCAATCATAATTCTCTGGCATGCTTTTCACTAAAGATAACAACAACAATAGTAATAATGCCTGTCATTTTTTAGTCTTTTGCTCTGTGCCAGGCTTCCTCCCAGGTACTTGACAGTCATCAGCTCATTTAATCTTCACAACACCTCTGTGTCCCAAAGATTCTTATCTCCTGTGTACAGAGGATGAAACTGAAGTGCAGAGAGGTTAGGTAACCTCCCTGGGCTCACACAGCCAAGAGCCAAGGGGGAAATGCCAGCTCACAGGCTCTTTCCACTGGCTGGCACTACTTCTCTGGGGACACTTGACATGTGTTCTCACCCTTTATCTCTAAGCCTTCTCTTTCTCATTTGGTCCTCTCAGAAACCCCCATTTTGCCGAAGAGGAAGCTGAGACCCCAGGAGAGAATTTGGGGCTGGGCAAGAGGTGAGCCCAGGTCCCCTTAACTTTATGACAAAACCAGCCCCAGCATACCCACCTGCCTTCCTGCAGTAAGGGATAGGGGGCAGCAGCTCCTCCATGTTCTCCTCTGAAGTCTTGAAGGAGTCCAGCCTTGAGGAGGAGGGTGCTCCTTACCTCTGCTATCAAGCGGGGTAGGCCTGGCCTCTCCATCAAAGAAATTATAAGTAAACAGGTAGGAGGACTCTAGCACACCATTAATTGCTTTACATACGTTGTCATTAAATCAGAGATGGTACATGGATGGCTGGTGGCCAGATGTAGCCCACAAACAGGTCTCATTTGGCCCGATGGGGTGGAAAGTTTTTGTTTTGTTTGTTTGTTTAAAATCAGTCACCAACACTAGAACATTTACCTTAAACATTCACCTGAAAATCTAGGTTTCTGGCTTCTATTTTAAGACAGATGTGGCTTCAGTGGGCCTATATTCCTATAGGGCAAATAATTGGTTTCTTCAGTTCACCTCAGACTCCTTTTCTCCCTGGAAGGCTCCTCCCAGCAACCTTGGGAGGTGTGTGGGTGTGTGTGGGGTTATAGTGTTCCCATTCTGCAGATAAGGAGCCTGGGGCCCAGAGGGGACCAGCTGGGCCACTCCACAAAGCTGTTGGTAAGGTCAGGACTTGAACCTCCATCCTCATCTCCACGCTGTGTGGTTCTCACTCCACCTCGCGCCTCCCAGCCATGTCCAACCCCCACTGGCCGCCAAGGAAAGAAAGAAACTTTTCACAGGCCTAATGACTCAAAAATAAGCAACAGTAAGCCTGAAGAACTGTTCCTATCTCCCTCCTCTCCCTTTCCACCCTTCCCGAGGCCAGAGGGGACATGGGAAACCTATTCATTTAAACTCAATTATTTTCTCGAAGACAGAACGGAACTGAATTGGGTCAACGGCTATATTTGCTGTGCTCAGCTGTTTTCCTGCAACAGCATCACCCACCGGGTCTGTTGCTGGGCCCTGCACTGCCAGGCTCACCAATTATAGCTCCATATTGGTAGCCATTCCTTGGGAAGCTTGGCGCAGGAAGAGAGGAGTCAGTGAATAGAACCTATCACCCTCTCCTTTTTCGCCCAGCAGGCTGCAGGAGCAGGGTCCCTGGGCCAGTGTGGGTCCAGGCCCCGAAACTGTGTGGTCAGCACCTCCAGGGACCTAGGCTTCAGGTATTAGACATTTAATGTCCAACACCTATCTGTAGGGGAGGTGCATCTGCAGCAGAGTTTCTGCAGATGAGGATACTAAGGCTTAGAGAAATGAAGTGCTTGTGGGAGAAGCAGGCCTTAGAGTCAGGCACAGCTGGCACTTTCTAGCTGTGTGACTGGGAGCAAAGAACCTGACTGCCTTGCTCCTCTGATCCCACCTGTAAAGGAGGCATAATTTGACATACCTCACAGGGCTGGGCTGTCCTGTTGTAGATGGGTTGCAGTGTACATGCCAGCAGCCTGCCCTGGGTTAACCCTCCTGGCAATGAGAAGTGTGCACCATGTGCCAGGCACAGAAGTTGGTGGGGACACAGATCTCTGAAGAAGGATATGCTTGGACATCGTTCTCTCCAGATACCTTTCCTGATTCCCTGCTCCCAAACTGGAAATGCTCCTGCAGTCTCTCTAGGTCCCCTGTTGGTCCAGGCCCTGCCCTGGACACTTTTCACGACATCTTCTGGGCCTACAGCCTGTTATATATATATTTTTTGTTTGGTCCTAATATTTGTGTACCTTCCCCTCTCTACTAAACTGCCAGTTTCCTGAGGACAGACCGGGTGTCTTGTTCACCTGTTTGGCTCCTGGTGTCACTTCCTTCCCAGCTGGGTGGCCTTGGACTGGTTGTTTAACCCGGTGCACCTGTTTTCACATCTGTAAAATGGGAACAGTGATCTCTCTTCCTCTGGCACATGTCATGGCAAGGAAGTTAATATCACACATGGCAGCACTGTGCCAGATGGCTGACGGAATGGAGTCTAGAGAAACATTGGGAGGAAACCAAAGCAGAGGCTGCCCCTCTACCCTCCTTGAAGTAGGGAGTATCTAAGGAGGCGAGGCATAGTGGTTATAAATGCTGTCTTGTTATAGAATTGCTGTCTGGTTACATGGGGAAGTGGGAACAGAGTGGTGGCCAGTGGGCCTTTCCTTGTCTCCTCCAGCTTCTTGCTGCAGAGTGCTGGGCTTGCCCCAAGAATGGACTGCTCTGGCCTCATGGTCATCTCAGATTGCCCAGTGGGGCTGGGGCTGGGGCTGGGGCTGGGGCTGGGGCTGGGGCTGGGGCTGGAGGTGGGGCTGGTTGGGACCTACCCACAACCACTGACCTCCAGGTGCCCGGGTTACAGTACCTGGCATTAGATCTCTTCTTTTGGGGTCTGGGTGTAGAGCAGGATCTCCCTGCACTACCCCACGATATTATTGCTGATCTCAGGGTTGGGGAGTGTTTAGGGAGGCTTGAGTTCCCTGACCTTTCAGGAAGCATGCATGTGAACTTAGGCCTCGGACCTCGTGTAGACATGGTGTGGTGATGGCTGGGCCCTACTCTGGTGGGGTGGACGCAGGACTTGGGGACTAAGCAGCAAGTGACCTAGCCACAGACACAGAAATGGCTCTGGTGGGAGCCCAGAGTGGCACTGGACTCTCTGGGGGGCCAGGGCTGAGGGGACTGCCCAGGTTGATCCCGGCGTCTTGTACAATAGAACCAGCAGTCACAGGCTCATAAACTGTAACCGTCCTCTTTCCGTTGCCTCTTGGTAGCATTCAGCCCCTGGCACACTGTGCTGGGTGTTGCCTAGTACTTGGCACTGTGACAACCAAGAAAGAAAAATGCTGACCATGTCTCACTGCTTGTTCGAGTAAATTTACTCTATATTTTTTAGAGATGTCGCATGGGTGGGAATTTACTCCCACTAAATGTTTTGATGGAAACATTACATTTTTGGAGTGAACATGTGTCAACATCACTGTGGAGAAAAGGTTCCAGGATTCTCTGCCAGCCAAAGTCATCACCATAAGACACTGGTTGGGGGCCTGGCAGGCGGAGGTGATGCGACCAGGCTGGTAGTGGGGCAGAGGTAGCCAGATGGGTAGGAGTCTGCCTGGCTGGTCTGGAGGGAGAAGGGGATCTGAGCTGGGGGAACTGAATAGGTGGTGAGGAGGAAGGGAGTGGGGAGGCTGTGGGCTGACGACATACATTAACCACCCACACAGCTCAAAACTAGGTGAGTGGGGAGCTTGAGGGGCAGGAACAGCGAGCAGAGGCTCTGAAGTGTTGAACACTGGCAGCTCAGACCCGAGGGACAGGCTGGGGCCAGACTGTTGAGGGTCCTAGAATCCCAGCTCCCACCAGTAACTAGCGATGTGAGCTTGGGCAACTTTTCCAACCTTTCTGTGCTTCTGCTTCATTTTTAGTAAAATGTAGCATGGATACCCACAGCTTATGGCTCTTTGGAGAATTAAAGGAGATAATGTCTGTAAAATACCTAGCGCTGGGCCTGGCACATAGCAGGTGCCCGGACACGTTTGCTGTTTGTTGATGATGATAAAGCCACACAAGTATAAATGTACTCACATAAATTAACAGCTGGTGCACTGAAACTACTTCCTGAGTTGGCCCTCAATCTAATACCAAGTTTGTTTTCTCACCTTCAGCTAAGTACAACTGGTCTCTTCAGAAGCCCTTGTGGTCTCTTGTACCTTGTGGTACAACTGTGGTCTCTTCAGAAGCCCTTATTCATGAACAGCCAGGCCCTGGGCTGACTTTGCTACAGGGCATCCGTCTCTGGCCCTGTACCTGTTTCTGTCCTACAGATGGATCCTGGGGCAGTTGGTGGGTTTTAGCAGCACCCTCCTTTAGAAAGAGCCCCTGTCGTCTGTTCAGTCTCTAGAAAGAAGAGATGTCTCCTCTCCCAGGATGCATGCATCTCTCCCCACGGGATGTACAGGCGTTGCCTGGAGGTATTCCTTGACAGTCGTGGCCCAGACTCTCTTGTCATTCAAAGAAATGGGAAGCTTTTTGAGGTGGGAGGGTTTCAGACTCCCACAGAGAGCCTAGCCCAGTTGCTGAGGACATCTTCAGATCTGAAAGAAGACAGGAGCATCCTGAGCTCTGGGGAGAAGACGGCCTGCAGTGTGTGTTTCTCCATCACTCACGTATGGAATCCCTTAGGCCCTGAGAACCAGAGATGAACAGACCCCAAGGAAGGCCTGGCAGGGCAGGCAGCAGTAGCCAGGAGAAGGGAGTCAGACCAGGAATTCAGGCAGAGAAAGGGAGAGATTGTGCACTTTCCTGTGCCCGGGGCCACTGGGAAGGCTTCCCTCAGGTGGGGGCAGTTGAGCTGGGCCTTGAAAGGTGAATGAAAATTAGAAATGGGGGCAGGAGGGGAGCCTCGTGGAAGCAAGTGTGTGACTGTGAGAAAGGCGGGGCATGCACTGGGAAGAGTAAAAAAGGAGACGGGCTTTGTGACTGTTCCCTGTGATAAGCTCCAGGTATAAAGGTGAGGAGTGTGCAGGGACAGGTAGGACCTACTGATGGGCGAGGCCCAAGGCTCTGGGCTTGTTCTGTGGCCACAGGAGATGCTGAAACCAGGAGTGACTGGATCAGGGCAGCTTCTGAAATTCCCCCAGCTACACGTGGCCAAGAATGGTCACTGTGTACTCTGTACTTTTATGTGTTACTAAAGATGTTGCTGAAAGGAGCCTGCAAGCGATTATGCAGACCTCTGAGCAGGGGCTAGGAAGGAGGGCACAGAGGAAGCAACAGCAGACAGCTGGTGAGGGTAGGAGACCCACTGGAGATGGACATATTCTGACCCTCAGATGCAGGCTCATTTCTTGTTAGCTCGTGACTCCTTACTATGAGAGCTGTCATGCAAAGGAAAAGGCCCTGTTATGGGGCCCTGTTTTCTTATAACAAGATATTATAACAGTGGGGATGACTCAACAAGGGGATGCATCTTGCCTGAGGGAAATCTAGGAAGGCTTCCAGGAGGAAGGAGTATTCAGATTGAGCAGGGAAACGAGGGGACTAGTAAAAGGTGCAAAAACAGTTGTCGAGGGGTGAGGCACACTTTCAGATGTAGTTGGGTCAACCTGAGCAAATGACTTAGCTATTCCAGACTTGATTTCATCTATAAAGTGGTCACAGTATCTGCCTTGCCTGTTTGTTGCCATGATCATGAAATCAGTGGGAGCAGACCTGGCTTGGAGCCTGCACCCTGGAAGGAGGTGGTGCTCAGAGGATGCACTCTGCTTTCGCCTTCCTTGTTGGTTTGGCTGCTCTGGAGCCAAAGGGGGCTTCTCTGGCCCCAGGACCTCTCTGAGACTCTATCTTCACCTCTCCTCTGCTAGGAAATTTTATTAAGACATTGGATAAACAGATGACAGCTCTGAGGGAAAACTTCTCAGAAGGAAGGGGACAGGACACTAAGCGCTCTTCTGGCTGGGAGCCTTTTAGGCAGTAGGGGGAGCTGGGTAGCTCTTGGGGCTTTGGTGGTGTAGACTGATGCAAATGTGGGCAGACGGGATGGTGTTGGATCGCCTGGCCTGTGTGCACGGCAGAGCTGAGCCTGGAGCCTAGGGCCCAGCAGGGGATGGAATGAGTCAGGGACTTTCCAGGTTGGGGGCTGCTGCTGGGGACACAGTAAAACCTCTTCACCAGTCCTGCAATAACCCCAGACAGTATCCTGCCTGCCTGTACACAGTAGGTGCCTGACACAGCCTGCCTCTTAGTAGGAGCTCAGTAGTTGTTTGCTAAAACAGTGGAGCAGGCTGCAACTGCCAAGGACTGACCTGGGGTCTGTGATGCCTTAGGGTGGAGGATGCGAGGAGCTGGGCAGGACCTAGGTGGGACTCCAGGGTGTGGCTCTTGTTCTCCCACTGGCTTCTGTTCATATTTACATCGGGAGGCTGTGCAGCCTCGGGTTCCTGGCCTCAGCTGGATTAGCACCTCTTGCTGGTGGCTGTAAGGGAAGGAGGTGTGACGGTATGATACCCTGCATGTGGTAGAGACTCAGTAAGTGGATACCATTGCGGTGGCTTCTCTGGTGGGATGGGAAAAAGGGTGACCCCAGGCAAAAATACCTGGTTGGCTGGGTGTGCCTTTCCCCTACGGGTTTTTGTTTCCGTGTTTAAATGACCCAAGGATGAATCTCCAGGCCAGCAGGTGGGGCAGGGGTTTGTCTGCCCCCGGGCTTCTGGGCGCAATCAGGAACCTGGGCAGCTCACACAGCTCACCAGCCTGTCTCCTCCTTCCCTGCACCCGACCTTTCCCTTCTGTCCTGCCGGACTAGCCGGGTGCTTTCCAAAAGAGAAAACCCGGGACTGCTGCCTGGGAACCCAGTGCCCTTCTCAGCTTAGGCTGTCTAGACCCAAGTCGGGGTGGGGAGTCGGGTTAGGGGATCATGGTAGGCAAACCCCTGGCCTTGTCTGGACCTCAGTTGTGTTCACTTGTTAAAATGTTGGAATGGAAATGTGGGGAAGGGAGAGCGTTTGCCTTGGTTGGGTCTCTGGGCTGCGCTGGTCTAAGCCCGACGAACCCGGGGTGGGGCCAGCGGGCCAAACTGGAATGCGCCGCGAGAGCCGGGCCGCGGGCAAGTGAGGGGCTGGCGGGGCCGGTGGGGACCCAGACTCGCACGAAGGTAGGGAAGGAGTTGCAAGGCAGAGACCCCCGAACCCCCGCTCCGGGGCCTGCGCGTCCCGCCTGCCCGGCGTGCCGAAGCGCAGCGGCGGGTCGCTAGCTGGAAGTGGCTGCAGCTGGAGGCAGCTGGCCGCGGAATGTCACCCGCTGCCGGGCCTGGGAAGGGCTGGGCCTACTGCTGTGGGGTGGGGGGCGGGTGGGAGGGCCCGGAGGGCTGGGGCTGGGCCTGGCCGCTTCCGGGCTGGAGAGGGTTTGGGGCGTGGCGCAGCCCGACGTTAGTCCGGAATGCTCTGGGAGCAGCGCTCGGGGGAGGTTACCTTGGCGCGCCCCCAAATCTTTTGGTTCCCCCGCTCCTGCCTTCCACTGCTCTGGCTGACCTGGCTCAGACCAGCTTGAAAAATGCATTCATTCATTCAGTACATCTGTCGAGTGTCTACTCTGTGCCAGGCTCTGGTTCGAGGTGTGCTGGGCTTACTGGGGCGTGCAGGTCCCTGTTCTCGTGGACCGGACATTTTCATGATGGGTAAAACACAGAAACAAACAAGATGACTTCAGGGTAGTTCTGTGGAGAAAATGAAGCAGGGTGATAACTTGGGAGGTGGGAGTTGCCCCTTTAGCTAGAGAGATCAGGGAAGGCCTCTTCCTGGGACGGGACTTTGGGTCTGAGACCGGAATGAGGAGGAACCAGCCTTGCCCACGGAATGGCAAATACAAAGGCCCAGAGGCGGGGCTTGGGGCAGGATATGACCTTGGGTGGAGTCAGTATATTAGGGGAGGAGCCTGTAGGGACGGCTCCTCCCTCTTTCTTGACCCAGACCTCTGTGCTCTGGCCTGCACCGTGCTCTGGCCTGCACCCTGCCCAGAGGCCCCTGGAGGGAGACTTCCCATGGCTGGAAGTGATAGTTTGCTTTCAGGAGTGTTTCTCGTCTTCTTGGACCTGGAGGTTGTGCCATGTGGTTACCTGTATGGAAGACTGTAATTTTCCACTTGTTTCCTGAAGGACACGGAAACCTTTAGATGTTGTCATCACTGTGTTTATTTAAGTCATTTTTGAAATTTCAGCTTGGAAGACACAGATTCAGCACGTGCCTTTCGGGAAGGGGAAGCCCTCCTAGGCTCACCTCTTAGATGCCGGCCCGGCCGAGAGGCCCCCTAATCTGTCCAGAAGAGCTGCCTGGGTGAGCACCACCCTTGGGAATGGGCCTCTGTGGCCTTGGACTTCTTAGTGACAACTTCGGCAAGATCCTGGGCCGGGCCGGAGGGGCTGCTCACTGGAGACCTGGCCATCTTCGGAAGCCAGATCTGGCTCCAGAGCCTCGGGGGTTGCAAGTGCCCAGAACCAGGTCAGCAGAGAGGCCTGCGCTCCCACCACAAAGGTCTGTTTGAAGTCCTGTGGGAGGGAGGACAGACACCACAAGGAAACTTCCTCCCCGGTGGGTGGGTCTCCAGCCAGGTATGGGGTCAGACAGGCTTTGGTCGGGCTGGAGGGTGAGGAGCTGTTTCTCCAATGAGGCCTGGTCCCAGGACTGAGTCCTCAGTGGGCAGGGCTTGTTGGTGTGCTGTGAAAGTGCAAGGCTTGGGGGACTGAATGGGGGACTCCCTTGGACATGGGAGGAAGAGTGAAGGTGGGGGCTGGGGTTGCTAAACTGGTTCCTCCTCCGGGGAAGCAAGCCCTGCCCTCCTGGAGCTTCCAACCTGGAGGTGGGGAGGTGGGCTAGGGGGAAGCTTTAGGGCGCAGCTCAGAGAAGGCCAAGCAGGCAGGGTTGTGGGGCACCTGGAAGGTGGGCGTCCAGCGGCCTGGCTGCTGACCTAGGCTCAGGGAACCAGCATTTGGTGGGTGAGCTATGAGGAACGGGCCTTGACCCTAGGCTGCAGGGCTAATGAGGGCCTTTAGCCAGAGGCTCCCAGCACAGGTGAGGGGGAAACTGCCGGTGCCCCTGTGCCCTCGCGCTCTCCCAGCCCTGCCTCTCTGAGACAGATTTAATAATCCACGTCTGTCTCTCTCTCTCTCTCAGTTAGTATTGCAGGAGGGAAGCTTTACTTCTAAAACTTTTATTGATCCAGACACTAATAAAAGTAAAGGGTTTTTTTTTCTTCTTTCCTGCTAGAGCAAAGAACATCAGACATCAGAGCCCTAAAACACAAATTTGTTTTCCTCCTCCCTAGATCTGGGAGGGAGGTGTGGGTTGGCCTTGTTCAGATCTAGCCTCTTCAAGAAGCCTCCCTAACTTCTCAGGCCTGCAGTCATCCACCTGTTCCCCAGCAGTTAAACGAAACTGCCACATGTGCCTCTGTCTGACCCCAGAAGGCTGGGCTGTCACAGAAGCTTTCCTTCCCACCTGAGGTCCCCAGGGTTAGGGAGAGACGCCATGGGAGGCATTCAAGACCTGGCTCTTGATTTCTTGTGTCTCTCAGGGTTTGGGGTTTGGTTCTTTGGCTGCTCTGGTCTTGTTTTTGCATCTTGATTTCATCAGGACTTACTGAGCTCTTATACCGTGTTAGACCCTCTCTTAAGACACAGAAATACAACACGTAGAGCTTGGCCACACACAGCTTACCTTGTGATGGGAGAGGCAGATAAGAAATAAGCAGAGAAACAATGTGATTCTGCTTTGGGAAACATAGTGAAGTTCCCCTACTGAAATGTGAGTCAGGGAATTTCTGTCTGCTTTGTTCAGCACCTGTCTTCCCAGTGCCTAAATAGTGCTTGGCACATAGTTTGCACTTAAATATTTGCTAGCTGCATGAGCAAGATGCTATGAAGGAAACAAGCCAAGTGTTCCACTAGGGAGTAATGGGGGCAGGGCAGGACCTGTTGTAGATGGAGCAGTCAGGGAAGGATTGAGTTGCAGAAGATGCCAGAAGCCTGCCAGTTTGCTGTTAGAGTGTGCTGGAGCAAGAACTCCTAGCCTAGGGAGCAGCAAGTACAAAGTCCTTGAGCAGGAAACAGAGACTTTGGTGTGTGTGGTGGGGGGGCGTTGGGTGTTGCTGGATGAGGTCAGAGAGTAGGTAGGTCATGACTGCCAATGTCTTTCACCTGGGTAGCAGTTCAGATTTATTCAGTGCAGTGGGGAGTAATTGAAGGCTTTTAAGGTGAGGAGTTCAGTAATCTGATTTGCATTTCTGAAGGGTCCCTCTGACTCCCCTGGTAGGGGTAAGGGGAAGCCCAGTGGTTGGGGAGGCTGCCCGGACAGCAGGCTGCCTGGGGAAGATGGAGAGGAGTAAACAGGTATGAGGGATTTCAGAGGGGGTAGCAGCAGGATTTGTGTTGGATTGGATTCCAAAGGCCAGGGAAAGGAAGGGCTCCTGGCTTTGCTACTGAGGCTCCACGCTGGACATTTCAGACGTGAAGCTCCGAGAGGTGTCCCAGAGGCTCTGTCAGGCAAGCATGGAGACACATGGGTCCGGAGCTCAGAGGAGGATAGGGCTGGGGATACACTTAGGAGTCGTGAGCATGCTGGAGGTATTTAGAGCTATGGGAGTGGAAAGAATCACCAAAGGAAAGTGTTGTGCTAAGGAAGTGTCTCCGAAACAGCCCTGAGGAGCTCCAGCACCGGGAGGAAAGGAGGTGAGGTGCTAGCAGCCTGTGAGAACAGAGGAAAGCTGGAGCAGGGTGGCCTGGGTTCAGGGGGTAGTAAGGCACAGAAACTGGTTGACTTTGGCAACATGAAGGCCTTTGGTGTCCTCAAGGAGACCCAGTGGTGTCGGAACAGACAGGTGTGTTGAGTAGGAAAAGGAGGTGAGAAGGTGGCGGGGACAGCAGTGAGCAAAGAAGTGTGGGAGGACCCAGCCGGCCCAGGATGTTGAGGAGGGGAGGGCCAGGGAGGGGCCTGAATGTTCTCTGTCCACAGCGTAGGTTTACCAGCAGCAGCTGACCCAGTGGATCTCAGCCTGGAGATTCGGATTCAGGAGCGCCGATAGGCCCCCCACAATGATCTTTCCCAGCTCTCTGAGCCCTCTCCACCCACTCTCTGGAAGGCTTGCTCACTGTGCCCTGTCACGTTTTTGGACTGAATGCTGAGTCTGTTGACCCTGTGTTCCCCCCGTCAGCCCCTTTCCTTAACCCAGTCTCTCTGGGTCCACGGCCCCTAAATAAGAGTATCCTGGAGCCTGGCTTACCTCAAGTGTTTTTCCCAGAGCAGAACTAGACTTCCTTTACACCAAGGGTATTTCTCTGGAAGGCTCCTTTATGTGTTTGGCTTCTGGAGAAGTTTGAGATGTTTTACACAATATTTTGGTGGCCAGGAGCTCTAACCCTCACCCCCAACAACCCTGCCCCAAGACTTTTTGCTGGCTCTGGGGAGGGTTCAGAATGCATCGGCTTGAGGGTGCAGGGTTGGCATACACAGCTGGAGATAACATAATGTCTGCTAGACGCCTGGTGGGTTTCAGTGTCTGTTGAATGAATGGCACTCAGATATTTGAGTTTGGGGTTCCCAGTTGCTTTGTTAAATGCTTTTCCTGGTTAACCAGTGTTTTTACATCTGTTATCTGCAGGGGATAGTGTATTACCTCATTTTATACATGAGGAAACTGAGACTCAGGAAAGTAAAAGGATTTGTCCAGGGTTCCACAGTTGCTAAATGACACAACCAGAATTGGAGCCTGAGCCTGCAAAACCCCCAAAGTGGGCCTCTTCTTACTGACTAATCCTGGGGGTGAGGTAGTAAGGGTGGAGGGTAGTAAGGGAGGTAGTAAGGCACCCAGGTCTCCTACTACCTCTCAAGAATAGTGGCCAGATGTTCTGCCAGGGCTCCAAGGCATTCCTTCTGCCTCCCACCCACCTGTTTCCTCTGATGCTCGACACCCCCTCCTCTCCCCACATGCGCACCAGATGCATTCGGCTCCAGGAAGATAGGATGAGGCAAGCCTTGAACCTTGTTGAACCTTGGGGATGCTTGCGGCAAAGCCTGTAGCTTTTGGGGAGGCTGTTTCTGCAACAGGCATGTAGGATGGCCCTATGGCTGATGCAGAACTCCCCATAGGTAAGGTGAGCTCAGCCGGATCACATGCCATGACCACACGTGAGCATGGAAGACAAACCCAGAGAGGTCTGGAGGCAGGGCCCCTTCCGGAGAGGCAAAGCCACTTATGCTGCCTCCTGACAGCCTGTGTGGCTTTAGGCTCTTGCTTCCCTCCTGCTCTGCCCCTCCTACTCACCCAGCAGACTTGCTTAGTCTGGGCTTGGGTAGCCGAGCCAGGTTGTTTTCAGGCCTCAAAGGATTTGGGCCACAGCCCAGCCTTTCTCAGTGTTTCTCACCTTCTGTCCTTGTCTCCTTATGGGACGGAGCAGGCATCTGGAAGGTGGCAGAGGGGTGGTCCTGCCTGGAAATCACTGAGGGTCCTTTTATAGAAAGAAACAGGCTGAGAGAAAGAAATGACTTGGCCACAGTCACTACCCAAGAGGCTAGTTTCCTGTTTGTGCCTCCAGCTATCCTGGGGCAGCTTCCTTCACCCCAGCTGAAAGCGGGCTTTTGTTACGCGCTCACTCTCAGCCAGGCTTTGTTCTGTATCCTCTCGGCAATCGCATGAGGTAAATAATATTATGTCCATTTTTGAGGAGGAAACAGAGAGGCCTAGGGAGGTGACTTAACCTGTCTAAGACCACACAGGTTACAAGTGGCAGAGTCCAGGTTTGAACATAGCCTGGCTTCAGAGCTCATTTTCTTTACCATCAGGCTACACATTCTGAAACTTATTTGGCTTCCAGGCATCACAGAAACAGAGTGAGGGTGCTAAATCCTTGAATGACTCAGCCCCTGTGGAGTTGGACCTGAAGACGCCTCCTGGCCTTGGCTTTTCTGACCAAAGATAGCCACACTGGGCAGGGCACGGTGGCTCACGCCTATAATCCCAGCACTTTGGGAGGCCAAGGTGGGTGGATCACCTGAGGTCAGGAATTTGAAACCAGCCTGACCAACATGGTGAAACCCCGTCTCTACTAAAAAAATACAAAATTAGCCAGGTGTGGTGGCCCATGCCTGTAATCCTAGCTGCTCGGGAGGCTGAGGCAAGACAATCACTTGAACCCGGGAGGCAGAGGTTGCAGTGAGCTGAGATTGCGCCGTTGCACTCCAGCCTGGGCAACAAGTGTGAAACTCCATCTCAAAAAAAGAAGATAGCCACACAGCACCTACTGTGGGCCCAGCCACTCCAGGTGCCAGAATGGCCCACGCTTCTCTGAGGGTACCGTAGACCAGGTGCTGAGACGCAGACAGTCAAGTCTGTCTTCCCTTCCTCTCCCCATCCCACTCCTATTCCAGTAACTAGGCAGGCCCTGCCCACCCTTGCCCCAGGAGAAGCTCCACTCTTGTGGACAGTGGAAGGGCCTTGGCCAGCTTGCCTGAGTCCTGGGCTTGGAAGGACGGTTGCCCCCATCTGCCTTGGTTCCCTGCACCTGCCTTTTCTTCCACGCATCCTCCCTCTGACTGCCCGCTTTTCTCTGCTTTCACCTTCCCCTAGTGTTCCTCTCCTTTCGTGTTGTGTCAGAAGCCATGATTTCCAGTCTTCTCATCTGGAAGATGAAGGAAAAGATAGACCCGACCCCACAGGGTTCTGAGGCTCAAACTGAAAGCCTGGTGGTGGGGCACCTGTGACAGGTGAGACTCCTCATCTCGCCCCCTTCTTTCTTCATCATGAAGAAGAGACACTGGAGGATGTGGAGCAGTTGGGGCCTGTGATCCAGGTGGGATGGAGCAGTCAGGGCCTCGTGGAGGGAGCAGGTG
This sequence comes from Gorilla gorilla gorilla, assembly GCF_029281585.2. Lineage (NCBI taxonomy): Eukaryota > Metazoa > Chordata > Mammalia > Primates > Hominidae > Gorilla > Gorilla gorilla. Next base: position 118,103,397 of record NC_073237.2, read on the forward strand.
GGAGGAATACTCTGGCTGGGATGGACCTCACGGGGTGTGGCCCAGCTTTGCAGCTGACTTGCATGAAGTCCAGGTGAGCTGGGGAGCCCTTGCACCCTCAGCTTCCTCATCTGAAAGATGGGGCAATGGTAATGCCTGTCTGTGGAGTGGTGAGGAACAAATGAGACTGGGCCACAAAGTACCCAGTGCTGTGCCCAGCACATAGTGCCCAAAGAGGGCTGCTATCCCATCTCTTATTCCTGAGGTTTAGCTTCCTTGTTTTGTTTTTGAGCTCTTTGGGACCTTCGTGGACTTTGAATTTTTACTATTGTTCATTGTGTCTAAAATCTTCCTCAGAAGCCGAGGGCCTCTAACCTGATCATGAATTTTGGAGTTTCGTTTTTTGTTTTTTTTTTCTTTCCTGTTTCCTGTATAGGAAAAAGGGACCTGTACCTTTAAGACCCCAGCAGGCCCAAGTAGGACACTGGCCCTTTAAAAGCACATTACAGAGAGTTGGAACATAGCCTTTGTTGAACTAGCCATGATTAGTCCCAGCGGACAGGGCTGGAGTGGCATGTCTGGGAGCAGGGCGGGGCTAGGCTGGCCGGGGCCAGCCAGGAGCAGCGGACAGCAGGAAGGCTCGCCCGGCCACTCGGCTTCCCGAGCCTGGTGGCTATGCTGAGGGATGGTGAGTGGCCTGAGCGGAGCTTAGAACAAGAGAGGCTGGGAAAGCCAGGAGGGAGGCAGCCTCAGAGCCCAGGGAGACCTGAATGAGCTGGGCGTCAGCAGACACCCTCAGTGAATGACTGTCACAGGAGCTGGTCCCAGGAGGGACTCCAGAGCACCCTGGGATGCCGTCTCTGCCCCTCTACGCAGACATCCACTGCCGGCCCAGAATGTAGAAACGGTTAGGAGGGACCTGCGAAAAAGCGGGACACCAAGAAGAGCACTGTTGCTGTTTTTAGTTTTTAAAATAAGAGGAAGCCCAGTGTGAGTTGCTCTGTCCCCCAGGCGCGGTGTCCCCTGTGGTGTGCTCCGTTGAGAACTGGGAAATGCCAGGGACTGCTGACAAGTTTTCTGAGCTGAGGAGCTTGGCCTTTGCTCTGAGTGGCCGAACCTTTGGCTGGCTGGGTGGGGCTGCACTGGGGTTTGGGGGCCATGGTATCTCTGCCCTAGCTCCTCAGCAGAACTTTGTTTTTTCTTCTCCCTTCCTGCTTCCACTCCCTAGTCCATGGGGCCCAGGCCCACTGGGTGGGGTGGAGGCGGGTGGGAGACTGGGAAGACTGTGTCTGGGCCAGGAGTGTGTTTTGGCTCTGCTTGAATATTTGAAACAGTTGTCAGAAGCCAGATCACTTTGGTGTGGTAGCGTCTTTACTGGGCAAGTACCCATTTCTGAAAAAAAGTCAGAGGAAGGATTGGGCCTGTTACAGCCAAGTCTCAGTGCAGGTTGGTCCTAACCGCCTTCATTGCCACGGCTGGGGGTGGATGAGACTGCCTGCCAGTAGGTGTCCTCACTGTTTTACAGACAGCCACCCAGGAGGTGACAAAGGCAGGGCTCAGTACATTTCTGGTGACCCAGGCTTCCTGTAGTTACTTAAAAGTTGGTGCATTTGGTCATAGGATTTTTGTAGGTTTGGTGAAAACCTGAGGCATTGACGGGCAGTGAAGAGAGTTTGGAGTTAGAGCCGAAGTGCCAGGTGTCCTGTTCCACCCTTGTGCCTGTGAATCATGACCTCAGGCAAGCTGTTTGACCTCTCTGAGCCTCTGCTTCAGAGCAGAGGGCGTGTGCATAGGCGCAAACCCTGGAGGGAGTTGTCAGTTCTGGGGGAGGCTTTGTGGAGGTGGTGGCCTTTGAGCCAGGCGTAGACGGATAGGCTGCTGGAGTGCAACCCCTTGAGCAGAGGCGTGCAGTTTAGCATGATGAGCCAGATAGGGCCAAGCAGGGCTGGCATGGCTGGGTTGGGACCTGGAAACGTACCTTGGGAAGCTGGATTTTAAGTATGTTGCTTTCTCAGTTGGAATCCTGTGGGCCAGGTGGCAGATGACAGGGCTAGCTTAGCCTGGAGTCAGCCAGTGTGGAATGTGGGGGAAGAGGGCAGACGGTGAAGTCTGACACACTGGCCTTGGGAAGCCCCTGGAGGTGTCAGAGCCTCATTCTTTGCTGCAGTTAGCTGCGTGAGGGTCAGAGGTGCAGAGACAGCTCTACGTGCCCTTCCCAGGTATGTGGGCTCACTGTGGTGTGGTGGGTGAGCAGGTACTTGAGAGCCACAGGTGGCTTTGGTGCATGGTCACTAGCAGCAGGAGGAACTCAGCAGCCACACTCCTGGTTTTCTTTGACATGGTTTCTGAGTTTCTGCCCGTGCCAGTGGCCTGGAACCCTGTGGCTTACTGACAGCCACTTTCCTGCTGTCTTGCTGCTGCTGAACACTCCTGGTTGTCTCCTGCTAGTTACAGCCTGAGAAGCAGCTGCTCTGGTGCCCCATGCAGACTTCCAGACCTCAGGCTTTGGGAGGAATGGGCAGCTGACATCCCTAGGCCCATAGCCCCACATGCTCCTGCAGACATAGTGGAGGCGCTCAGTGGCTGTGCTGGTGGCTGGATCAACTCTGCCCAGGATTGGGGCGGGGTGGGGGTGGGGGGTGGGGTGCCTTAGCATGATACATCTTCAGCAAATTGTGCCACGAGGCAAGGGCAACCCACTTAACGGGGTAGGATGCTGAGGTGCAGGAGAGGCCCATCCGAGGTCCACACTCCTTTGGCCCAGTGCTCCTTCCCTTCACATCTTCACCTCTTCTGTCTCTCTGAGCTCAAGCTGCCAACAAGGAGGGAGCCTCTGTCCCAAATGGTGGCTGGAATTGAAGAGATAGCTGAGCTGGAGTGACCACTGGGGCTGGAGTCTAGGGTGCCAGCATGTGTTCGTAGATTTGTCCATCTCTTCTTAAATGGGGGTCTTTCAGATTCCTGCTTAAAACGGCCTGTACTCTGGAGCCTGCTCTTGAGGTAAGGGGGTAGAGCAGGTGAGGTGGTCTGGGGTCAGTTGGCAGAGGGGCTTTTTGAGAGCTCAGCTGTGGGGGGAGAGTCAGGAAGGATCTGCTGGGCAGAGTGAGAGACAGATCTTGGAAATGTCCTGGGCCCAGGAAGAAGCCAGGAGCATCCAGAGAAGTGCTGGCAGGAAGGGCGTGCGGGAAGGGACAGAATGCCCCGGGAAGGCAGTCTCAGCCCAGCCTGGATGGTCATGGGGGCAGCCAGGGCTGGTTACTGAGGCTGTGTATGGAGAGCTCGCTGCAGGTCAGTTGAGCCCTACAGCCAAAGGTGGTGGTGTCCCTGTTTTCCAGATGAGAAAACTGAGGCACACAGGTTAATTAATTTGACCAAAGTCACAGAGTTTTGTGTGTGTGTTTTTAAGGAACCATGCCTGCTTACCACCTTCAACCAGCATAGTGCCAGGAGCTGGGGCTCTGCGGACAAATGGCTGGTCCTTAGTTGAGGCAGGAAACCTGACCCTCAAGGATGAGGGAAGGAGGCCATCCCTAGATCACCCCAACATGAATGGCCCACCTGGTCCCAGGAAGTAACGTGGCATGGCGCCCAGGTCTTGGGTGGAGGAGATGAGATGGAAGAAGATGCTGCCTCTGCCCCCGCATTCTAGGGGGGGCCCAGCATGAGCTAAGGAGGGCTTCCTGGATGTGGAGAGCTGGGAGGAATTAGATAAGCCAGAGGGGAAGCACTTCCTGGAGAATGGAAATACTCGCTTTTCAGCTAATTTATTCTTTTGTTTCATTATCATTTCCCACTTGGGTCTTTCATCCCCAGGGCCCTGAGGTGGCTGTTGGAGGTATTTATGGTCCCGGGTGGGGTGCAGGGACCAGTTAGAAACCAGTCCCACTCAGGCCATGATGCATGGGTGTGTTCACATGTGAGGAGGAGCCAGGCACAGACTGAGCTCAAGGAGAGGGAACGCATGGGTCGGGGCCTTGAAACATTCTCAGGAGTGGTGCCGAGTGGAGAGATGGGGGAGGGCAGTGGGCTAGCATGTTTGTGGTGGGCTCTAGAGCTTGGGAGCTTCAGAGTTGCTGCAGTTGTGGCTGGGGTTGGAGCCCCAGGTGCTGTGCAGGGAGGTTGGGCTCTTTTCCTGGGGCAGGGGGTAGGGGGACTGTCACTCTCCCTAAACTTTCTGAGCGGCCAGGCTAAGCCTGATAGTTTTTCCTACAGGCCAGGGAGGGCTGCAGGGTTGTCCCTGCTCAGAAGCAAGAGGGGCAGGGGCAGCTAGTCCGCAGCTCACTTCTGATTTGCCCACCACTCACCCTCGTCAATGAGTGTTCCTTAGATGCTCTTCTTTTTTTTTTTTTTTTTTTTTTCCCTGAGACAGAGTCTCGCTCTGTCGCCCAGGCTGGAGTGCAGTGGCGCTATCTTGGCTCACTGCAAGCTCCACCTCTCAGGTTCACACCATTCTCCTGCCTCAGCCTCCCGAGTAGCTGGGACTACAGGCGCCCGCCATCACGCCCGGCTAATTTTTTGTATTTTTAGTAGAGATGGGGTTTCACCGTGTTAGCCAGGATGGTCTCGATCTCCTGACCTCATGATCCACCCGCCTCGGCCTCCCAAAGTGCTGGGATTACAGGCGTGAGCCACCACGCCCGGCCTAGATGCTCTTGTTTTGAAATTCAGGGCACTTCGCTGTTCTGCTGAGGTTTATGAATGTTTAAAAACTGCTTTGCGGTCCCCAAAGTAATTTGACAAGTCTGACAGCTATTGATTAAAAACCCGAAATTATTCAGGCTGCAGGATGACTTGGGGGATTAGATGGAAAGTTTTTTGTTTCTTCTCTCTCTCTCTGCACCCCTCCTCCCCCGCAAAAAAAAAAAAAAAAAAAAAAAAAAAAGAAAGAAATAAGATGTGGAAAGGTAAATGTGTTCCTGAATGTTTTTTGAAAACTCCATTAGGCTTGCACAGTTTATACGGGGAGAGGATGTTGAAGGCTGCCTCTCATTCAGGAGCCAGTACCAGCGCCCTCTCGAATCCCTGGTCTCTCCGGAGCTTTGGCCCAAGTCAACCCAGGCAGCAGTGAGATGTTGCTATTACATTATTACAGGTGATGGTAGTGGTGTTGGTAGCGGTTGTGATAGTTTATGGTCCCTTATGTTCTAGGGAGTTGACGTAGGATTTTTGTGGCTTTCTCTGAAGTAGCTCAGCGTGTGAGGAAATGGCACCTAGAAGGGGGAGGAAACTCGTTCAGGGTCTGTGATAGACCTTAGATACAGCTGGGATAGAGACCAAAGACTCCTTGAGGGAGAGGAACGGGCCATTGCTGGGGTGCTGGGCTGATTGGATGCCTGGCCTCCAGGCCTGACTCACTGTGAGGTAGGTGCCAAGAGTGTCCTGCAGAGGGTGACCAGGCCGTTAGAACCCCAGCTTTCATTTCTGGACCATGTGACCTAGCCAAGCCACTCCCTGTCTCTAAGCCTCAGTTTCCTCTTTAGAGAACGTCCTAAAGCTTCCATTGAGCCTTTTGGATTAACTGGCTCATGTATTGCCCCATGAGCCAGGGCTTGTGGGACCTGAGCTTAAATACCCACTCTCCCTTTCTTCTGGGGCAGTGCTGCCTTTTGTGCAGAGTTGTTGGGAGAAGGCCATGAGACGATGTTTGTACTTTGGTAAGAACACCTGCAACTGACACATGGTAGGTGCTTAGTAAGTGGCTGTTAGGTCCAGGCTGCCACAGTGTCATTCATTTAGTCAGCCTATATTGGGCACCACGGGACACCAGGCCTCACAGCAAGCATGAGCTGTCCCATCCTCCTGTTTTGGTTGCAGGATGTGGACCCTCCTCTGCCAGCTCAGCCCTGTGATGTGGGGGGAAGCACAGGCTCCCAGGGGTGAGGGCAGAAGGCCACGTGTCTCCCTGTCTCACAGCCCAGGGCGTTCTGTGTGTATGGGGGCGTCACAACTGGGTCTTGGTGACTGCTAGGACCTACCCCTTACCTTGGCCTGAGGGAACCCTGGGTTGAGAGGGACCACGCCTCTGGGCCCTGTCATCCCTGGAAGACTTCCCAGGCAGGGCAGCCAACCTTTCTGCCTTTTTAGGACAGGCTCTGTCTCCCCAGGGCCCTGGGAGCCACCAGGCGGCTGCATTCCTCTCCTCTCCCCTGGGATCCCAGCTGGGCCAGGAGTGAGCACTGGCCTTCTGAGCAGCCGGTTCCCAGGCCAGCGGGGCAAGGCTGGGCTTGGGGAGAGAGTTCTGCTGGACATGCTAGGCAGGGCGCTGCCCTGTTTATGTCCTGCTGTTTGATTCCCAGCAGGTCAGTGCATTCATTGTGACCATGTCCAGACTCTCTTTTTTTCCAGTGTGGGCAGACGCTTCTAGCACAGCCTCTGGACCTGCCTGGCTATGACAGGCAGAAGCATGATTGGCATGTTCTGACCTGATGAGGCCTAGAGAGTCTGCTGAAGTCCTGACTGCAGAACCATCAGGTCCTGCCAGCCTTTGGGTGGGCACCAACTCTGTGGAGACAAACCTTGTCCAGGATTTCTCTTCCTTCCAGACCTGGTTGGGGTAGTGGACAGTGGCTTGGGACCACACAGGCTGGTGGGCTGGAGACTGGGGCTGGAGATGGCTGTGCATGGGAGTCCCAGGCAGAGGGGCTAAAGGGGCCTCCTCACGGGGGTCTACTGCCCACTGCTAGGCACACCTTCTTCTCCTTTCATTTCGCCTCAGGAAATGAAGGGCTTTTTAAAGAAATTTGAGGCATCCCAGAGCATTTGGGCAGATATGATTGATCCCCATTTTGCAGATGGGGAAAACTGAGGCATGGAGAACGTAAAGAGTTTGAGTCGTCACGGGACAGGAACAGGAAACAGCCTGGGAAGTCCATATCTTGTCACTCCAAATTGTCAAAAGTGTGACCTATCCCAGAAATGTCAGCCTTGATAGCAGCGTGTGCATTGTTCACCAGTGTTGTTCATGGCTGTGTCTCCAGCTCCTGACATCGTGGCTGGCAATCAGGTGGGCGAATGGAACAGACCAAAGAGGCATGAACAGTTACGAGCAATGGATGGGAGTCACTGACACCCCTGCCCTCCTGAGCCTCCCGCCTGCATGGTCTCGTTTGATCCTTAGAGCAACCCATGAGGAAGGTGTGTCGTTATCCTCACTACGGATGGGGAAACTGAGTCCTAGAGAGTCGAATGACTTAAAGTATCCAAGGTTGTATATTTCATAAGGAATAGAGACTCAGTTTGCTCTACAGCCAGGCACCCTTGACACTAGGCCCTCTGTCCTCCTGCCCGCTCGCAGCTGCAGGTGGATTTCTGTAGCATTCACTTGTGTGTGCGCGCGCGTGTGTGTGTGTTTAATCCCAGGGCCCACTGCACTGCCTGCCTTTGTGTACTGCCCAGCCCATTACCCTGGCAGCCCTAGCCATGCAGCATGTCTTAAAGGGGCCCCCCGGCTCCTGCTTGCACACATTCAGAGACAGGGAGCCCACTCTCTCTAAAACCAGACGAGCCTGGCCCATTCAAGGACAGCTGTGACTGAGCTGGAAGTGGCCTCTCCTGGTCCCAGCCTTGCCCTTTGGGGCCACACAGGGCAGCTCCCTCTGAGCTTTCGAGATTTGGAGGGTGACCCTGAGCCCCTTATTTTCCGACCAAACAATCCCACTCTCAATTCCCCCCACCCAGTAGTTGGGAACACCCTTGCTATGTCAAGTAGGGATTTTTAATTACTGTAAGTTTTGGTTTGGGGTCCTTTCCCTCCTTGGGATAATGAGTTTGCTGAGCTTCTGTGTCACTGACCTTTTAAGAGAAAAAAGGATCAGAGTTGAAAAACAGCTTGTGGGTTGGCTGGAACGCTATCAGATAAGGCTAGGCCCCAGGAGCCAGGACAGTGTCCCCATTGTTCTGCCACCAGCCCTCACAATGAGCTGCTGTTGGGCCCTGGCACTGTCTCTCATAGCAGCTCCCCGTGCCTTGTGCCCACGTTTCCTGGGCCCTGGGCAGGGGCTGCCCCATCCCTGTATCCCCCAGTCCTTCCTTCCCCACCTGGAGTGAGTGGGTCACAGCTAGTGGGTTAGCTGGCTGTGGACCTTTCCCTGCTGCCCGGCTGCTGTGGACCTTTCCCTGCTGCCCGGCTGCTGTGGACCTTTCCCCCTGCCCAGCTGCTATGGACCTTTCCCTGCTGCCCAGCTGCTGTGGGCCACCCCTGGACGATGGAAAGGCCATGCCAAGGCTGGTGCAGTTAGTCTTGAACTCCACTGAACTGGGTTCACATCTGACTCGGCCACTTGCTATGCATGTGATCTTGGGCAGGTCACCTCAACTTTCTAGGTGCACCTTTTTAGTCCTGACAGGATTGTCACGAGAATTAAGTGGAACAGGTGGGAGATTGTGGCCCTGAGCCGGGCTTAGGTAGCGTAGTGTGAGCTGTCTGTCTGGAGAGACCAGGGACCACTTTGTGGTGGTGACATTGGGCTGGCCCTTGAAAACTGAGGAAGGACTTTGTTTGGCAAAGAAGTGGAGGGAGAGGCAGAATGGACAGGCTCAGGAGACTGCTTGGACATGGACCCCTGGAGGATAAGAGTTTGCAGCTTTGTCAGGAAGTAGCTGGGGAGGAGAGTCCAGGTCACTTGTGCGAGGGGCCTTTCAGGAGGGCTCGGACACCAGCTTGAGGCATCTGGGACTTGATTATCTTACAGGCCATGAGGCGAGAAAGGAGGGACAGGAGTGAGGCCATGCCAGGCGGAGTGGCTTGTTCAGTGGAGGGTGCTGCTTTGGTCTAGACAGGAGAAGGCCAGTGGAACTCCCATTCCCCTCTGCCCTCCCATGCCCTGGCCAAGCTCCTCTGTAGCAGCGGAGTCCAGGGCAGGTCACCCTAGCCATGGCCTTGGCTGTCCCGTGTGTGACCTGGGTGTCATGGTGCCACCTCCTTCCTGGGAGCAGTAAGGATTCCATGCCATGGAGGATAGGTAAAGGGTCTCTAGTCCCTGGAGCGCTGTCATGGGGCTAGTGATCTGCCATGTTTAGAAGGGTCTCGGCTGGGGCCGTGGGGAGCAGTGTGCAGCCACAGAGGGTAGGATGAGCCTCCTAACCTTGAGAGGGGTGGGGGAAGCGGCCCATACTTGGACAGAGCAAGGGCAGGGGCATTTCCCGGAGACTCTGGAATGAACATTGGAATGCTGCTCTTGGGACTCGGCCTTGAACAGGCAGCTGCCCTGACGACCCACCCTCAGGCCTTCTTTGTCCCTCCTCCAAGGGAACAACCACGTCACCAGGGTTTGCAGGCTGAGGGAGGACTATCCTTATCCCCACTGACCTCCCGTTCCCTCTGAGCTTAGCTGACCTTGGCTGCTGGCGTGTTGGGGTTTTGGTCCAGGAACTCTAAGGCTCTGGACCTTGGAGCCAGCCAGACCCAACTCTACCCACAAGGAGCCCCCTGTCTGACAAGGAGCCAGTTCTGTGACAGACCTTCCCAGCACAGCCTGGATATGGCTGTCTGCCCAGGGAGCCCAGGAAGGCTTCAGGGAAGAAGGGGCACTGAAGCTGGGTGCTGAAGGTTGGGTAGGAAGGGGAAGGACAGCATGTGCCTGGGGCCCTGCCTGAGACTCCTGCTTCCTGGGATGGAGGGGCCCAGCAGGCAGGCCGCTGCGAGAGTGGGCCTGGTCAGGTGGAGCAGGGAGGTAGATGCCAGCCAGTGGCTCAGAGTGCCAAGTTCTGGGGCTGGCATTGAATCCCGTGTGGTCTCAAGAGGGGATCTCTTCACCCCCACAACTCAAAGGGCTGGGAAATACCTCCCCGTGAAGGCGCTGTCTTCACAGCACTTTCAGCATGTGCCGGCTGCCAGTGTTTTCTGGGTGAAGCAAGCCTCCTTCCTCCTTTTTCAGATGAGGAAATGGACCCAAGAGGTTTGGGTGTCGCAGCAACACTAGATCAAAGATGGGATGCTGGGGCACATCTCTTGCCCTCCCTGGCAGGCCTCAGTTTCTCCCCTGTAAAGCGGGGTGAGGTCAGCATCTGCCTCTTGGGCTCGTGGAGATTCTGTGAGGTGACTTGTGTGGTGGTTCATGTGACGCATGGCCCAAGGTAAGCCCGGCCTGGGGACGCCAGCTCCACCCTGGTGAGAGGCAGGCAGTGTGGAGCCCACGCCCTGGTTTGAGACCTGCTTCTGTAGGTAGTAGAGGTGCCACATCCTGGCAGGGTTGTTGTAAGAAGTAGCTCAGACCTGGGCCGTGGAAGTGATTTGCAGGGGTGGAATCCCCATGTGAAGGCATTTTGCCCTCCTTGGTGCCACCTCGCCTAGGAGACCAAAGCTCTAGTCTCCAAGGACCACAAGAGGTCAGAGGGGAAAGCCGTCATGAGACTAAGCTAGGCACAGGGTCGGGAGGGTGCTGTGGGCCATGCAATTGGGCCACCTTCTCTTCCACCCCAGCCTTGGGCAGCAGAGAGGGACTTGACCCAGGGCTGGGGGACGGCAGAAGCCCTGAATACAGGGGCATCAGCCCCCAGATACCACACCACATAGGGCAGCTGGGGGCATGGCTCCTGGACTGACCTGGTTCCCATCCCAGCAGGGGGCCTTGGGCGGCTCAAGTAACTGCTCCTCCCTGAGCCTGTCATACCTTTCTGTAAAATGGGTAGATGAATACTTCTGGCAGGGCTGTGTGCTGTTGAAATATGAAAAAGGGATGTGCAAGTGACCAGCTGGGCGCTCACCCTGTGCTGACTAGAGGTGGGTGCCTACAAGCATCCCTTCCTGGGAGTGGAATGGGAGTGAGGTAGAGACCAGTGCCTGCTCCCCTCCTTTCACCTGAGCGTCCCGGGTAGGGAAGCTGAGCCTATCCCTGCCCCTTTGGAGCCTGGGCAGTCTTTGGTACCCATCTTCTGCCCTGCCTCTAATGCGCTGCTTCCCTAGCCTGGCAAGGCAGAGGCTGGAGGTGAAAAAGGAGGTGGCCCAACAATGCCAGCATGGGATGAAGCCAGGGTAGGGAAGAAGCCTGCCTTGGGTGACTGATGGAGCCAGCAGTCCCTGCTGTGAAGTGGCCAGGGACTGCTGCAGGCACAGGACAGGGCTGGCTTCCCAGAGAGGTGGTTCTTGGGCCTTGAATTGGTCCTGCTGGGTTCAGGAAGTGACCAAATGACCATTTTTCCTTCCTTAGCCCCCTCATCTTATCAGCTACCACCATGGGCACACCCTGGCAGGGTCACAGCAGACCAGCTCCCTCTGGGCCCAGATGAGGGAGGGACCGAGGACACTGTGTGTCAGGGCCTGTAGACTCCAGGCTGGTCAGGAAGGAAATGCATAGGAACGTGAGTGAGAGAGTACAGGTCCACTGGCCCTGCCTCCACCACCCGCTTGCTGTACTATCCAGGAAGGAGTAGCCTGGGAGAGCTTGCGGGAACCACTTGGGGCCTCCCTGGGCCTGCCCTGCCCCTATTCCTCTTCCTCCCAGAGAGCTTGGGCTGCAGGGATGGATGCAGCCTCTGCTTTACATCCCACCCCGTGGAGAAGCTCCCAGGGAAGCGGGGAGGGTCATGGCTGCCCAGGTAGGCCGGGCCAGTCCAAGGTGTCTTAAGGGCCTTGAGCTTCCCTACAGCCCTCTCTTCTGCCAGGATCGTTTCCAGGTCAGCCAGAGCATGCTTGTGGGACATGGTGGGGAAGGAAGGGGAGGGCTCTGCAACCACAGACTCCAGGATCTGGCTGTTTTGGGGTCTGGCCTGGGCCTGCTGGGCTCCTGGGGTTGCAGGACCAGGGTCTCCTTGGGTTTCCCTGGGCAGGCCCAGCCTGCTGAAGCATGCTTCGCCTCTCCTCTCCACAGCCAGCTCATTCATGCGCCCCAGGCAGGAGGCGGCCTCAGCTCACCAGCTCCCCGCTCTGTACTTCCTCGGTCCCTACCCCACCCTCTCTGGGCTCCCAGCATCCTTACCTGGCAGAGATTTTCCAAGCTGGGCCAGAAAGCAGCCCAATCCCAGCCTGTGGGCTGGGTTTTGGGTTCCAGACGTCAGGCCTATGGGGCTATGGGTCCCAGCCCTTCCCAGCCAGTGTGACTTCCCTACTATCAGGCAGGGCGTCTCTTCCACTGAGGTATGAAGCCCCATGTGGGAGGGAGGCCTGGAGTCCACCCTGGGAGGTGGGCGGCTCAGGTGGAATCTCAGCCCAGGGAGGGCAGGCCCACCCACGGCATTGGTCATTGCCGTGATGGGGAGGAGGCCAGGCCGCTCGAGGAAGGCCTTGAGGGATTATCAGGAGAAGAGGCCTGTTCCAACACAGCGGTGTGGTGGTGTGATGTGGTGGTGTGGCGTGGCAGGTAGGCCAGTGCCCCTTTCTGAACTGGGCCTCCCAGGGAGAGTGCCTCAGAGGAGCAGAGGCACATGCTGGGCTTGTCCATGGGCTTAGGCCACAATGGGAAGCCCCAGGTGGGAGTCCTTGTGGGAGTTGGGGAGGGTTCCCCCCTGTCTTGAACTTGTCTCACAGTTTTCCTCTGGCTCTGCCCATTCCCTCTGCTTTCAGAGGCCGGCTTCTTGCTGGGTGTGGAGAGGCAGAGGGAGCCGGTTGACTGGGGCTCCTGGGCTGGCCTCTGTGGGGTATCTAAGGGTTGGGATTCCCTCAGCTCTGACTCCTTACGGCATCTAGCATGGGACTCCATGTTGGGGAGGGCTCTTACGCTCAGAGGGCTGTTGCCATGGAGATGTGGAGCTTGGGGTGGGAGGGTGGCTACTGTCAGCCTGAGTCCCTCTGAGCAGGGCTCTTCCTGCTCACCTCTGGATTCTTGAGCGCCCATGGAGTGGGCCTCAGCCCACTGACCCGGGGCAGTCGCAGAAATGAGTGTACAGGGTATGCACCCTACAGGGAAGTGTCTGGTGGCTCTGCCAAGCTGTGAGCCCCTCAAGGTCAGGGACCAAGCCTCAGCATAGCCCAAGGTAGGGGTCTTGGTTTGGCGAGGCAGGGAGAGAATGATGGACTGAGCACTTGGACCATTGGAACCAGGAGCCAAAGGGCATAGGGCATTGGGGGTAGGAGGTCCATGTGGGCTAAGCCTGGAGTAGGTTTTTCACCAACCCCAGGGTTTGAGCCCTGGACACAAGCAGGGCTCAGCTTCTGCACCAGAGATGGTCTTAGCAGGCCCAGCCTGTCCTCATGCTTTTCCTCTGTCCCACCGTGGGGGCTGGGGGCTCTAGGAGGACACTGCTCTGTGCTGCTGACTTTGGAGAGACTTTACCTAACCCTAGAGCAGGTGTCATCTGCGGTGCTTTCCCTGTGATGCACTGAGGAAACAGGCTCAGAGGAGAACGATTTCCCCAGGGCCACAAAGCAGGGGAACAGCGGGCCCAGGTCTGGTCTGCGTTTGGGTGCCGGGTGGCATCAGCCCTGTGCTCTTTGTGCCTGTGTCGGAGCCAGTGACCTGGGCCCTGAGTCCCAGCATGGGGACCCCGATGGAGTGTGTGTCTTGGGTACTGTGCAGAGACTGCTGCATCCCTTCTGCTTCGAGACTCGCCTCGCCTCGCTGTCCTCATCTGTAAGATGGGAGCATCAGGGTCCCTGTGGCTCTCCCTCGTGTGGGGCTGCTGGTGTGGGACAGTGTATGAGGAAGGGCTGTTGGCAGTGGTATGCTGGATAAATGTTGGGGCAGAGTGACTGCTCAGTCTTGGACAAGGACCAGTGCAAAAGAGAGGGGAAATGGGAAAGCGCCCAGAACTGCAGACAGCTGCCTGGGTCAGGTGGGCTTTCCTTAGGTCTCTGAGACTTCTCAGGAGCCAAGCTGGCCCAGGCCCCGCAGGCTCACTTGCAAATATTAACCCCGGAGTGGCTCCTAATCCTCACCTTCTTGCTCTCTGAGAGGCTGAGCCCCCAGCCAGACTCCTGCAGTGGGGAGGAGGTTCCCACCAGTCTCTGTGACAGCCCTGCCCCCAGATCTGTCTTAAGACAGAAAGGAGAGAGAGTGGAGAGGAGTGGCTGCCTGCTGGAAGGGGCACGGCCGGGGCAGATGGGTGGGACATGGCAACCAGCTTGACCCGGGCTGCGGGGGCCCAGCCTGACACACCTACTGCCACCCCAGGTCCCATCTGATGCCAAGGCTGAAGGAGTCTCGCTCCCACGAGTCCCTGCTCAGCCCCAGCAGTGCGGTGGAGGCGCTGGACCTCAGCATGGAGGAAGAGGTGGTCATCAAGCCCGTGCACAGCAGCATCCTTGGCCAGGACTACTGCTTCGAGGTGGGTCCCATCACAGGGGTTGGGGTGGACACCCCATCCTCTCCTGGCCTGGCTGGTCTCCTCCAGAGATCCTCCTGGAGTCCAGTCTGCTGTGGCCTCAGCAGGGGCCAGGGTCTTGGGGATAGTGGCCAGGCTCTTGGGGACAGTGGCTAGTATTTACCGATAGCTTTCAGCTCCTAAGACACCTGGTGGAGCTGGGGTGGAGGCTGTCCTTCCTCCTCTCTAGGTTCTCTGGAAATGGGCCAGCACCTGTTCTCCACGCTAGCATGAAGCTGCTGGGGCCCCCAGTGGATGACAGTGAGTAGGGGAAAAGCCTGAATTTCTTAAGCACCAGAGCCCATGTCTTAGAGCCTGCTTACCTCCCAAATGCAGTGTGGATAGCAGAGAGTCTCCCCTTGTCTGGGCCTGTTTCCCACTGTGAACAATGAGAGCCCAAATCTGTCCTGCCCTGGCATTCTGCGACCTGAGGTTTGAATGCAGAGAGCCAGTGACCCACCTGGGGATGACCTGTCCAGTCCCTCATAGGAAATGGGGGATCTGAGGCCCAGAGAAGGCACGAAGACATCAGAGGTCACACAGCAAGGCTGAGACCAAGCCGGGAGCAGGGTTACTATTGTTGCAGGTGTTCCTGGGAGTTCCTAATTGCTTCTGCAGTTATTCATATTGCTTCCTACCAGTTTCTGGGAAGATTCCTACCCCCAATAATCATGCATAACTAGGAGAGCTCTCTGGTAGAGGAATGAGCCTGGTAATGAAAAGCAGCCACTTGGGGACTAGTGTGACAATCTCCTGGCACCCCCAGCCCTGGGGAAAAAACAGAATGGTGCCTGGCACCTGCCCCATACCCTGTGCCCACTGGGGACCATTTCTGGTTCAGGACTCCTGGCCAAGCCAGGCTTGATCTGGGTTCTGACTTCCTTGCCAGGGATAGGGTGAAGATGGCCCTGTATGCTGGTTCACAGCAGGGGTTTCTGTGGAGGGCGCAGGCCCTCGAATGCCGTGTGAGGAGTGTGCTTCCCCTGCAGAGACCCGGGTCTGCTGCTGGGGACAGTGGGAACACACAGCAGGAATTGCCCGGACTGGCTCCCTTACCTGGAAGGAGATGTCTAAGCTGGACCAGAGGTTGAGTGAGAGTCAGACAGAGAGGGAAGGAGAAGGGTCAGGGACCGGGGACCCTAGGGCCTGGCACATCCAGACAGTCTGAGTCTCATTTCTCCAGTCTGGCATAAAAAATATTAGGCTTATATTACCATTGTTGTCACTGCTGCTTGACGGAAGAAAACCCTCAGAGTTGTCAGCTGAGGACTGAGGGGATTCTGGTACCTACCTTTAGTTGTCTCCTTGGTTCTTGTGGTTCCGCCTTTAGGGAAAGTACGCTCGGGTTAAGCATTGCCCTCTGACCTGGGCAAGGTCTTCGTTCCTTCCCTCTTCCCATCTCAGGGAGAGGGAGGTTAGAGTTAGGAAGATGCTTTCCTATTGGACAGAGGGCACTGAGGGACGAGTGAGGAGCCTGCTCGTGCAGGACGGGGCCACTCTCCGGCTGCTGACTTGCCCTGGGACAGTGGCTCTCAGTGTACCACCTGCAAAACATGAAGTAGAGGCGTCATATGAGCCTTGTCCTGGCTCCTTCCTGAAGCTGTGATGCAGACCTGATGGCCAGAGTCCCCTGAGCCTCCAAGGTCTTCTTCCATCACTGCCTGCCCTTGCTGTGGTCCCTTCCCTCATAACACTGTCTTGCCTGCTCCCCACAGGTGACGACGTCATCAGGAAGCAAGTGCTTTTCCTGCCGATCTGCAGCTGAGCGGGATAAGTGGATGGAGAACCTGCGGCGAGCAGTGCATCCCAACAAGGTAAGCCTGCGCCCCTCTCACCAAAGCATGGGGGATTGAAGGTAGGCTCAGATAGGAGGAAGCAAGAGAGACGATCTCTGTGGTGTGGGCTGGGATTGGGGGTGGTCAGCCTGCATGGAGGCAGGGCCCGAGTGGACAATATTGGTGGACTCTGAAAGAGACGTTTGAGTTGACCAGGTTGAGACAGGTGCTGTGTGTCTCTGTTTTCTAAGCTACACACTGAGGCTGGGCTTGGGGAAATGAGTGCTGGACCGTGGGGTCCTTCTGCTGGGACCCCTTGTCCCTACTCCCCAGCCCCTGGCTGAGTTCTGCTCATCTTCCCCTTCCACCTTAGATGTCTGCCCCTCCTCCAGGTGAGGACCCCTGTCCCAGGCTGGTACCCTCTGTGTTCCCACTGCCCCTGGGCTTCCCCATCAGGTCCTGGGAGCCCCCACTGTAATCCCTGCTTCTGTATCTCTCCCTAGCCGACTTGAGGGCTTGACCAAGTCCTGGTCACCATAGCCATCTCTTAAGTTACAGTACAGACCAGCATATTAAGGAAGAGTTAATAATGGCATAGCCTGTGATGTGTCAGGTGTTGTGCTGGCCTCTCTCAGTCTCGCCCTCTATGAGATGGGGGTTTTACCTTAGTGCCGTTTCGTAGACAAGCAACCCAAGGCTCCAGTTAAATCACTTGCCCAAGGTGAGTGAGCTTCTGTGAGGTCGACCAGAGATCCAGCCCTTGTCCATCATGCCCTGCCTCATCCTGACTCAGGGCCTAGGCACCCGCTGCCGCCTCCACCTTCAGAGCTCCTCTGGGTCTGAGGACTCTCTCAGGCTCTGAGCTGGTTGGGGGTTGCACGTGGCACCCCTAGCTGACCACCCTGGACCCCTGTGCACATACAGGACAACAGCCGGCGTGTGGAGCACATCCTGAAGCTGTGGGTGATCGAGGCCAAGGACCTGCCAGCCAAGAAGAAGTACCTGTGCGAGCTGTGCCTGGACGATGTGCTCTATGCCCGCACCACGGGCAAGCTCAAGACGGACAATGTTTTCTGGGGCGAGCACTTCGAGTTCCACAACTTGCCGCCTCTGCGCACGGTCACTGTCCACCTGTACCGGGAGACCGACAAGAAGAAGAAGAAGGAGCGCAACAGTTACCTGGGCCTGGTGAGCCTACCTGCTGCCTCAGTGGCCGGGCGGCAGTTCGTGGAGAAGTGGTACCCGGTGGTGACGCCCAACCCCAAGGGCGGCAAGGGCCCTGGACCCATGATCCGCATCAAGGCGCGCTACCAAACCATCACCATCCTGCCCATGGAGATGTACAAAGAGTTTGCTGAGCACATCACCAACCACTACCTGGGGCTGTGTGCAGCCCTCGAGCCCATCCTCAGTGCCAAGACCAAGGAGGAGATGGCATCTGCCCTGGTGCACATCCTGCAGAGCACGGGCAAGGTGAAGGTGCGTGCAGGCCCCTCGGCTCCTGACACAGGCTGGGCGGCAGTGCTGGGTTACCTGCCCTTCCTCATATCCGTACATTTCAGGCCTAACAGAGGCCTTGGAGGCACCGGTCACTACCAGAAGGGCTCCCTAACCCCAAAGTTCTGTCGTGGGTTGGGGGTTTTGTACTCCTGCTCTGTGGCTGGAGCTGATCACTGAGGCCTGTGTGGAGCCAGTGGATGGGATTGCAGCTGGTAGTGAGGGAGTGGGCTTGGGTTGAGGTGCCTTCCACCACTGCTGCACAGGATCGACCCCCTGAGGCGCCAGGGGAACAGGCCGGGTGGCCACGGCTCTCCCAGCACACAGGTCCGACAACGCCACCAGCCCCAGTGAGCCAAACACACGTCTCCTGTGGGGTATGGAGTTTGGCAGATCTCCCCAGCACGATGCACAGATGAGCCTCCCTCACAGCTCTACCTCACCCCACACTCTCACCCAGACACACAGATTCTCACACAGGTAGACACAGTCAAAATTGTACTATTCGAGGGTTAACCAGCCCCACCCCAGAGCCTCACAGAAGCAGGAATAATCTGAGACCCGCCCAGGCAAGTCCTAGTTCAGGGCCAGAGGTGCTCAATGTCCATCTCCATGACCCCTTTCACCTTCCGCTCCCGAAGATGGGCCCAGCAGCCCACCATGCAAGCCGTGCCTCGGCCCCACCTACCCGGTTTGGGGACAAATGGGCTCCTGGACCAGGGTGCCCCTAGGAAGGCAGTAGAGCATGGTCTGTGGGCCTCGAAGGCGACCTTCTCTCTTTACATTTGCCACCTGCCATTCAGGAAGCTGGCCAAAGAGGGTGGGAAAAAGGGGCTGGACTTGAGGCCTCTGCAGCGTGGATGGACCCTGGTGCTGGGCTAAGGACTGGGCCTCTGCCCTCTGGACAGTGGCGTGTTGTGAGCCAAGTGGCAGGTGGCTGAGGGGCACTCTGTGTCAAAGTCCTAGGCCCTTAGCCCTGGGTCAGGGAGGCACAGTTGGGAGCCATACCCCAGGGCAGAATCCAGGGCACAAGACTCGTGGAGGTCCCTCACCCTCTCACCTGTTCCTAGAGGCCCTGGAAGGGGAGGCCATGGCTGGAAGCCTCAGCAGCCTCTGCAGCCCCCCTCCCTCTTGCACTTGCTGTATGCTGCAAGTGCAGGGCTGGGGCGGGGACCTCCTCCCCATGGACCCGCGATGGGGAGCAGTTTTCCTCTGTAGTGCTCAGCTACCTCCTCCCTCACCTTCTCCCCCAGCCTTCAGACTTGGCTGGCTAGGCTGCACGTTGGGCCAGCTCTGGCTGCCCCGTCCTTAACATGCTGGTCAACACTGGGGACGTATGCTGGGAAACGGAATGAATCAAGGACCCATGGGCACCAGAGAGGGAGTGACGGGGGCTGCAGAGGCTGCATTATTTTCTGCAGTTGTGTCTGATGTTTCAGTACCTGGTTCCCAGGGCTGGGCTGGGGCTGGCCTGGGAAGCGGATTCCTCCCTGAAGCAGCCTGAAACGATATAGGTATGTCCAGGTGCTCGTGGAGGGAGGTGAAGTCAGGGCTGCAGCCAACCCCAAAGGCCCTCAGTGGGATTGGGGAGCAGTAGATAGAAGCATAGAAAGTAACTTGTGCTGCTGGGGTGACAGGTACCTAAGCCCCCACCCCTGGAATACTTGGGAACTAGCCCCTCTTCCATCTCCACGGCTAGAGGAGTAACGGAGTCTGGGAAGCAAGGGACTTGGACCAGATCTGGCCCCAGGTGGCTGTGTGGCCTTGGACAAGTCATTTTCCTGCTGTGTGTGCATTGGTTTCCCCCTTATTGGGTCCTGGCTCTCAGGAAGTTCTCATCCCAGCACTGGGGCCTGGCTCTCATTGCAGGAGTTCAGGAAGGCTGCAGTCCTCAGCGGGAGCCCTGGGGGAGCCCCAGGGGAGATGCACCTCTGACCCCCGCTTTAGTGTATTCAGAGAATGAGACCCTGGAGGTCGCCTGCTGGTCAGGAAGGGGTCCTCAGGCTACATGATCCCCAGGAAGCCAATGACAGCTTCCCCTTTGCCCCTGCTGTCCCTCTGTGCCTCTGCTGTGCACCCTGGGTTCCTGTGTCTAGATCTCAGTTCTGTTTTAAAGGACCCCAAGGTCGTGCATGTCGGAGTGAGGAATTTCTTGAGCACAGATGCCTGGGTCCACCCCTCCTGGGCACCTTGCAGGCTCTGTGCTAGGTGGCCCCCTGCCCTGACTGTCACCCTCCCTTGAAACTATGACAGTTTTTCCTATCTTCTTCCCCTCCCGCAAGCCACAGGTTAGTTGTGAGCACAAGGAGGTGGGGGCTTCTGAGGGAGGGTGTTAGTATCTGCATGGTTGCTAGAGTGGGGGGAAGGTGTGGGTTCGGGCTCCTGTGCTGGGGTTTTCCCACAACACTGTGTGTGGGACCTGATGGGCCTGGGGCTGCTACCCTGGATTGCCAGTGGGCAGTGGCGCCTCCACCTTCCCTCTCCAGCCAGTTGCACATCACTTCCTGCTCTCACCTGCCTGAGCATGGTGGCTCACGACCTCCCCAGGCAGTGGGGCTGCACAGAAGGCATCTGTGTCTGGTGTGGGAGCCCCCACCAGAGTCATAGGTGGATACTGATGGCCATTCTTACCATGAGACAGGGCAGCCTCATTTGTCCTCTTTGGCACTGATGGTGGGGGGAGAGGCGAGTCCTGCTGTGGTCACCAGGCCAGGCCTGATCAGGGCTGTACATGGAAATGAGTCCATTCTCTGTGGTGGTGGGGGCTTGTGGCTCACGTGGCATGCTCTCATTGAGGCTGCCTCCATCCATAGACCCGGCTCTACTGTCACCAATTCTAGGCTCCTGCCCTGGCTGGGGGCCCCTGCCATGCCCACACTCCCCAGCAGCCCCCAAAGGTGGGCACACTGTTCCTCTCCAGGACCCCCGCAGCTTGGTGATGGAACAGCCTCAAAATGCCAGGACTTTTCTGGCTAGGTCTGGAATCCTAGGGCCCTCCATGCCAGGCCAGCTCAGGTCCTGCTCTCCCCACCTCCTGCCTCCCCAGGACTTCCTGACAGACCTGATGATGTCAGAGGTGGACCGCTGCGGGGACAACGAGCACCTCATCTTCCGGGAGAACACACTGGCCACCAAGGCCATTGAGGAGTACCTCAAGCTAGTGGGCCAGAAGTACCTGCAGGACGCCCTAGGTAGGGAGTGGGCCAGCAGCAGGGCAGAGGGTGGGGCAGGGCCCGCCAGGTCCTCACTCCCCACTCCCTGCCCACTTGTCCATAGGTGAGTTCATCAAAGCGCTGTATGAGTCAGATGAGAACTGCGAAGTGGATCCCAGCAAGTGCTCGGCCGCTGACCTCCCAGAGCACCAGGGCAACCTCAAGATGTGCTGCGAGCTGGCCTTCTGCAAGATCATCAACTCCTACTGGTCAGTGCAGTGCCCAGGTCTCCCCACCCTGTCGCCTTCCCCATCCTGTCCTTCAGTGTCTGGCACCCGCAGTGTGCCTGATGCTGCCTGGCCCCTGAGTTGTACTGACTTGCCAGTCCCCTGGCCTAGTCCCTTTTGAGCTCTCAGGTGGGGCAGCGTTCAGCATGTTGCTGTGGTTTTGTGATGGAAAGAACCTGGACACACCAGTCTGCCGTCTCTGGTGATGAGGGAGCGCCCTTCATGTGCCGGGGGCTATTGTGGGTGCTTGGGCTGCAGCGGGAGTGAGACTGGCAGGCCCTGTGTGGGCCCCTACTTGGGGTGGGCGGATGGCTTCACCTGAGGCTCTTCACCTGTCCCTGGGAGCTAAGGTGCTCATGTCACAGCCTTGTGATGGGGCCAAGCAGGGGCACGTTGGGGGCCTGAGCACCAGGCAGGCCTCTTGCTGGGACTAGAGAATAAACAGAAAGGACTAGACTTTGAAGTAGAACGGGGTCTGCAGACTCTGCCAGCCCCAGAAAGCAGCAGGGCATGCAGCAGTGGGCTGCTTAGACAGGCCCCTCAGCAGGACCGGAATCAGTCCCGGAGAAACATGCGGTAAGGCCGACTTCACGGCCACCAGCTTGCTCCTGGGATATATGTGTGTGATGGCCAGCCAGCCTGGTGCCGAGTATAGCCTCGTTCTGTGGTGGCACACAGGACTGTCCGGGAGGGCCTTGCTGTCAGCCCAGGCAGTGGGTTCATATTCACCCCAGAGAAGCTGCCCAGGTTTAACCTGTGTCCCCCTCCAGCTCAGGGCTTACAGCCTCCACCCACCCAAGCCTCCGTCCACAGCCTGTTCTGACACCACTCTCTCCCCGGCCTTACCTCACTCCTTGTTAGGTTCATCTCTTTCACTCACCTGCACCTTCACCTGCATACACTCCTGCCCTTCCTGCTCCGAGGCCACACCTGGTATCCTCGGTCGCAGCCCTGATCCCATCAGGATAGGGTTGTGCCTGTGCCTAAAACATTTCCTGTGAATGCTGGGGCACCCTGGGGGCAGGTGAGCCCACCAGCTCGGGACTGGGCACAAAGGAAGGCCAGGGAAGTGTTTGCTGCTCCCCAAGGACAAGAAAAGGCAGGGGGAATGGGCAGGGCCAGGAGGGTTGGCACCCAGGGCCTTAGCCCCTGGGCTATACAAGGTGCTTGCCTGGGCCAAATGGGCACCTCGAGATGGGCCACAAATGTGCAGCTTTCCACACCCCTGGACCGGTGGAGGAGAGCGACTGTAGGGCCTTGAACTCTGGGAACACACTTCCCATTCCCAGCTGGGCTGTGATTTCCCCCTCCCCCTCTTCCAGGGGGGCTGGGCATGTGACTCAGGGAAAACGTATTTGTGGACAGTGATTTTCCATTTCCTCTTTCTGGCATTTATCAGAGGCACCTCTCCATTCTGGACAAGGCCATTGATAGATGTCACCACTCAACACCTGCCCACTGTCCAGTTCTGTGCCGGGCACTGTGAGAGCCATGGCTAAAGGTGGCTCACCTTCATTCCCCGCTAGGTGTGCCCTTGATGGGTCAGCCAGCATGCATTGCGGGAGAGCCTGCTGAGCAGGCTGCTGGGCCTGTGGGGGAAGAAATTTCAAGTTGGTCAAGCCTGTTACAGCCTTGGGGTTTTAGCCTTACGATGGCTCTGTGAGCTTGGCAGGGCAGGCCTTGCTCTCAGTTTAGGGGAGAGAAAACCCAAGCTTTCCAGGAGGGCTAGGGCCTTGGTCAGATCACCCTGAGCTCATGGCAGAGCCAAGTGTAGACTGAGTTCACGGACCACTGGGGCCTGGCCTGCCCCAGGCTGGGAGATGCATCTTTTAGGGAAAAAAGATAAGAAACCCACTTAAGGGTTGGCCAGGTGGGCCTGACCATGGCAGGCCAGGATGCCCAGTGGAACCAGGAGCCCCATTGTCTAGGGCCAGCTCTGCCGACTTGCTCCATCACCCTGGGGCAGTCACTACCTCCCTTTCCCTCCCCATGTAGAGAATGGAGAGCTGTGTTCTCCCACCGTGTTCAGGGGTAGTCCCATCTTCTTGATCTTTCTGAGTTTTTGGGAAATCCCGGATTCCTATGACATTATTCAAGCAAAGGAAATTAGTCTCAAAGCCAGTGATGGGAACCCAAGGAATAGTGGTCTGTTCCTGTTTTCCTCACTTCCCCCTAGACCCAGATGCCTGCTGTTTGGGTTGAAAAATGAAGTAGACACTGGTGGAGAGGTGGGGAGGGCCCAGACCAGAAGCTGGAGAGGCGGTTCAGCAACTGGCCCTTGGCAGTTAATTCCGGTTAGGACGGAGAGCCAGCTCCTCATGCCTCCTCCCATCCCACCTGCCCGGCCCTTCACTGAGAACCCACTGCCCAGTGGGAGCCTGGGTCTCCCTACTCCTCCTCCTGCCTGGGCACTTGCTCCAGCCACCCTGTATTGACTGCTCTCCCCAGATGGCTGTGTCCTCAGAGCTCAGACAGCGGGGCTGACCTCACGCAGCTGGCGGGGTAGAGCCAAGGTTGGAATGCAGGTTCCTGCTCTGTGCACTCCTGTCCTGGGCCCCTGCCTGACAGCCAGGCCCACCTTTGTCTGTCCCTACACAGTGTCTTCCCACGGGAGTTGAAAGAGGTGTTTGCCTCGTGGAGGCAGGAGTGCAGCAGTCGTGGCCGGCCGGACATCAGTGAGCGGCTCATCAGCGCCTCCCTCTTCCTGCGCTTCCTCTGCCCAGCCATCATGTCGCCCTCACTCTTCAACCTGCTGCAGGAGTACCCTGATGACCGCACTGCCCGCACCCTCACCCTCATCGCCAAGGTCACCCAGAACCTGGCCAACTTCGCCAAGTGAGTGCCTCCTCCCTCACCAGGCAGAGTTGGGCAGGGCTGGTGTCCACAGGGCAGGCCCTGGGGGTGTTTCTGCCCCCAAGCTGAGCAGAGACCATAAACAGGCCCTGGTTTTGTCCCTGTCATCCTCAGTCCTTCTCCTTCCCGCTTTTTAAAAAATAAAATCTCCACACCCTATCCTTCTACTCAAGGTATATGTCATTTTGGCATGTTTCTTAATTTTTAAAGGTGACAACATGAGACATTTTTTTCCTTCTGCTTTTTTGAATTAATGTATTATTATAAGGATTCTCACATATCCCTTAACATTCATTAAGCCCTGTTTTGAAATAAATGACTAATATTCCTCCAAGGGGGACTGGCCCATATTTCCTTAACCCATTCCGTGTGCTTGGGCACTTGGGTTGGGCACCACCATCCTGGTGTCAGGCTATTAGGATGTCTTTCTTTGCTGATAAAGCACTATTGGTGTTTTCGGCTGCATCCTTAGAGCAAGTGGGCAGAAATAGAAGGGCTGGGTCGTCTCACTGTTGTTCATTCTCAAAACGTGGATTGAGCCCCATCCTGGGGCCATCTGTGTGCTGGGCTCTGACGGCACCAAGATGAATCAGCCCTGGTGGCGCTCAGCACTTCAGCCAGGGAGACGTGTGGAATGAGCAGGAGAGCAGTGATAGACACACACGAGCCTCTTAGGAGGGCTCTCAGCTTGTTGGGAGAGGAGACAGGAAAGCCTCCAGGGTGACATGATCCCCCAACTGCATGTCAGGGTGAGGCGTTCATTGTCTCAAGAGGAGCAGAGGCTGGGCATCCCAGGGAGGGCCACGCACTGTGCCAGGTCAGGAGAAGTGGGCGATGAGACCTAAGAGGACAGCAGGGACCTGAAGGCCAGACAGGGCTGTGGGAGCCACCAGAGGGTTTTAAACAAGGGAGAGGTTGGCCTTCCTCTGTTCTGGATCCTGAAAAGCTCACCCTGACAGCAGTGGGCAGATGGGTTGGAGGGAGCAGGATGGTAGCCAGGAGACGTGAAAGGAGAGCATAGCTGTGGTTCCAGCAACAATAGCAGAAAATTCGCAGGGAGGGGAGCGGGTACAGGAGGCAGTGGCTGCAAGGGACAAGGTTAGGGGTGATTACAAGGCAAAATCAGTGGGCCGTGCCATTTGGGAATGAGGAAGAGGGAGGAGTTGACAACTGCCAGAGATTCTGTCTCTGGTGTATCTGTATGGGTAGTGGGGTCTCCACTTAGGGTAGGGAGCTCAGGAGGAGGGCATGGGTTTGGGTGATGATGATGACTTCAGGTGTGGCAGGCTGAGTAGGAGGGACTCCCAGGGGAGGTGCCTGCGGATATATTAATACATGCCTGAAAGCTCATTGGGAGACCTGGGTTGAGCAGGGATTGAGCATCATCTGCATACTAGGGCAGTGAAACTTGGAGGAAAAGCGGAAGGACACTGTTAACAGGCAGTGTATGGGGGACACAGAACATTCCAGGTCCTGAGATAAAAGGTTCAGAAAAGGATCGCTGGACTTACCATGAGCAAGGAGGGCCCTGGTGACCTGGGTCAGAGCATATTCAGCTGACTTGGGGAGTGAATGGAGTGGGAGCCTGCCATAGTGGGGAAAGCGGGTGGTGGTGTCCCAGTGGAGGGAGTTCCTGGGCAGGGCCTGCCTGGGCCCAGTAGTGCTCACCCAACTGCCCTCTCTCCAGATTTGGCAGCAAGGAGGAATACATGTCCTTCATGAACCAGTTCCTAGAGCATGAGTGGACCAACATGCAGCGCTTCCTGCTGGAGATCTCCAACCCCGAGACCCTCTCCAATACAGCCGGCTTCGAGGGCTACATCGACCTGGGCCGTGAGCTCTCCAGCCTGCACTCACTGCTCTGGGAGGCCGTCAGCCAGCTGGAGCAGGTGCCTGTTGCCGTGGGGCGGAGGTGGGGCCAAAAGCTGCCATCAGGCTTTTAGTGTTCCCCCTTCCAGAGTAACCATGGAGGGCAGAGAGTTTGCCCATGTGGCATGATCAGGCCAGGTCCTGTCAGAACACACTGGGGATCTGTGGGCCCCATTTTCTCTGTGGGCAAATGCTGTGTTCACTCAGCAGTATCTGCCAAGGCTGCCCCACTCTGGGTACTAGGGCTGGGGTGTTCCGCATGCACTCAGCCTTTAGTGGACAAGCGCCACTGTGCTGCCTGCCAGAGCACGTGAGAAATAGAATTGGATCGTGAATCCGCCTGTATGAAGAAGATGACTCAAGACCCTGTACCTCCATTTGTCCAGCAGGAAGTCGAAAACCTTTCTAGGATTGCCCTTGACCATCAGTTGACAAGGTTACTCCCTAGACACCTCTGACACTGCTGCAGTCACCTGAAGTGAGCCCTCCCTAGCCCGAGACTTCACTGACCCCCAGCCTCAGCCCACACAGTGAGCAACTAGTTCTTGGACTTAAGGGCTGGGTCTACCAGGAACTACTTCCCGAATATCTGTTGCTTTCTAGGGCTCCAAGGGACCACCTTATTTTTGTAAGGTGCTGAAACTGGCCTGGAAGGCCCTTCATGCCTCCTGGTCCCATTCCCTAGAGGTGACCGCTCAGAGCACTGGTATGCAGCCTTCTGGACGCGATCTGTGCATGTGTAAGCGCACACACACATGCAGGCGCACACACGTAGAGCTCTTTTCCTTTTTCAGTTTGTTTTAAAGCAAGAACATACTGTGTATGCTGCTGTGTGCATTTCTTACCACTGTATTGTGGGCCTCTTTGCTTGTCAGTGCAATCTGCACCACCCCCAGGGACTTTTTAATGACTGCATCGTATGAATGCTATTTATTTCACCAGTCCCCTATTGATGGACACTTAGGTTAGTCCTGACTTTTCGCTAGAAATAGGTCCTGTTGCAATCAAAGGCCATCATTTTTGCTCATTTGTATCCACTTGCCTTTGGCTGTGAGAGACACAGGAGGGAGAAATGGAAATGAGGGCCAAGACCCTACATTCCACCTGTTCCAGTCCCTGCACTGCAGCCAACACTAGTCACTGTCACTGCCACCACTTACCTTGCCCCTGTGCTGTCCACGTATCTGCACAACCAGGCAGGAAGAATGGAAGGTGATCAGTATTGTCACATCGGTGATAGGGTGCAACAGGGATTTGAAACACAACTGTTTGCCTCTCAATTGTGTGCTCTATTGCCTGCATGAGTTTTCACACTTTGTTTTCTCACAGAGACCTCTGTGGAAGCTTGTGCATAAACAGGTGAAGGCAGTGTCCCCAAAGCCTAGAATCCTCTGCCCCTTAAGTCCTCTAAAGCGTGCCAGCAAGGTTCAGATGGGTTCAGGCACTGCCTTCTGCCTGACCAGCACCTGAGGGTGCCTGCAATGTGCCTGGACCATCTCCACTGGGGCTCAGGTGCCAAGGTGGGTCAGGCCCCAGCCCATCCCGTGGAGTAAGTGATGTGAGAGGGGCTGTCACAGAAGCCTCTGGATGGAGAGGTGGAGGTGTGGAAATGCTGGGATTCCATGTGTGCTTTCCTCTCTGCGGAGGCACCAGGGCAGGGCAGACTGAAGGAGAGGCTTGCACTAGGTCAGCGTCTCCCACTGTGGGCCTCCTACTCCTGCCCTAGAAATGTCCGGGAGCTGGTTAAAAATGTAGATTTACCAATTCCTGGGCTCACCCCTCTCCCAGACCCAGTGGCTCTGACTGGCAGCAGGTGGGGATCTGCACTTCTGACAGGCTCCGTGGTGGTTTTGAGCCATAGTGGCTGCAGCACATACAACCTACCCGTGTGGTCCCAGGAGGTCACACCTGCCTCTTGCTGTGCCTTTACAGAGCATAGTATCCAAACTGGGACCCCTGCCTCGGATCCTGAGGGACGTCCACACAGCACTGAGCACCCCAGGTAGCGGGCAGCTCCCAGGGACCAATGACCTGGCCTCCACACCGGGCTCTGGCAGCAGCAGCATCTCAGCTGGGCTGCAGAAGATGGTGATTGAGAACGATCTTTCCGGGTAAGAGCTGCCAGGCATGTTGGGTGTGGTGGGTGCGTGTGCAGACTAGGCACAGCCCATCTGTAATCTCAGATGGGGAAAGAGGATGCCTACATAGTGTTTATAAAACAAGCCTGGCAAGACTTGAGTTGTACAGGTCCTAAGTGGTGAACCTCCATTTGGGAAAAATCAGGGAAGCCTTCCTAGAGGAGGTGATGCTATAGGTTTGTTTTGTTTTGTTTTGTTTTGTTTTAGGAAAAGTAGCATTTCCATTGGTGGAAAAGGCATTCTAGATAGAGGGACAAGCACAAGCAAAGACATGATGTGTCAGAGAATAATTACTGGTCCCAAATACCCCCAGCATTTCCAGATCCCCTGATATTTGTTAAAAATACACATGTTCCTGGTATTTCCTGAGCCTGAGTCAGAATCTCCAGAAGTGGTGTTTAGTTGGGGGTGTTTTCAGTAGGAATTCGGTGGCTCTGCCAGGCTTTGAGGCTGGGAACAGCAGAAAACATAAAGTGATGCTGAGACCCAGTCCTGGGGTCTGCTCTGCCTAAATAAGACACACACATGGCAGAGTGGGAGGCAAAACGTTCTTGTTTAAGTCAAAATAGAGACATTTCTATCAGTTCATGTTGAAGCATTTCTGCTCTACCCTTACTCTCTCCCCTCTCCCGCCAGTGATCCTTCTTACCCCAGCGTGTGAGGCTGCAGCTGTAGCAGCAGAGTTGGGAGTGTGGTCTCCCCTAAGGTGGTGGCAGGGCAGGCTTTTAAGCAGGGGAGGGTGCTGAGATCAAGAACCCGGGGTTAGGGGAGCCCAGGAGGGGCCAGAGATGCAGGTCCACTGAGTCTTGCATTGGGTCTGTTCAGTGAGTGTGCCAAGCGAAGACAAGCAGAGTCACATGCCAAGAGTTTGGAGTGGGGGGTGCAGTAGACAGCCCTTGAGAGGCTGAGAGGCAGCCGGGCCCGTGAGTTCTGAAAAGGCTGACCTGGTGTGTGGCCTGGGCAGCCAGGCCCCCACTGCTGTCCGTCTTTCCTGGCTCATCTGCTGCTCTAGCCAGTTCTCCCAGTCCCATGAGCACTGCAGCCCATCTCAGGGAGTGGCACTTCCTCTCCATCTGAGGCTAAGCCAACCCATTCCCCATTCCAAGCCATATCAAGCCCCCCAAGTCCTTGCAGCCTTCAGTTCCCCCCGCCCACATTCTTCTCTCCAAAGCCCCCTTGGACCCGACCACAGTTGTGCTTTCTTCCAAGGAGCTAGCTTCTGGGGAGGGGCCAGGGAGAGGCCAGAGAAAAGCATAGAATGAGGAGGAGGCCAGGGCAAGTGCAGCCCTCCCCGCGAGTCATGCTCTCCACAGAGCCTGCTCTCATTCCTTGTTTTTGCCAGGAACTCCAGCCCCCGCCTGCCAGTCAAACAAGGGAGTGGCAGCAGGAGGCTGGGCAAGAGGAGGTTTCACCGGGCCCCCACTTCAGTTACCAGTCTGATTAGGAACAAGAGGGAAGAGGCAGAGGGAACCCAGTGACTCTGAAGTTGGGGTTCTCAATGCAGGATCCGTGGATAGCAGAGAGCCACTGAGTTGTGGCTTAGGGCTTAGCTAAGGAGGAGTTTTCCAGAGCAAGCCAGGCCCCAGTACCCATTGTCCCAAGATGCAGCTGAACAGGGAAGGGGTCTTCCAGGCAGCGCGGCCTGAAATGTGCAGTGCTGGCCCCTAAAGAAGAGGTTCTGTGCAGGAGCAGCCGCCTCAGCCTCTGGTCCCCGGATTCTCCCACTCCTGCCACCCCAGCGCATCCGTCTCCCCAGCGCTGGCTCAGGCTGCCAGGCCCCGGCAGGTTGGCGGGTGCTGTCGGTTTGGACCCGCCTTGGCTGCACTCACAGTTCTTCTTTTCCCCTTCTTTCCCTGTGTGTGCTTGTCTCCCTGCAGTCTGATAGATTTCACCCGGTTACCGTCTCCAACCCCCGAAAACAAGGACTTGTTTTTTGTCACAAGGTCCTCCGGGGTCCAGCCCTCACCTGCCCGCAGCTCGAGTTACTCGGAAGCCAACGAGCCTGATCTTCAGATGGCCAACGGTGGCAAGAGCCTCTCCATGGTGGACCTCCAGGATGCCCGCACGCTGGACGGGGAGGCAGGCTCCCCGGCGGGCCCCGACGCCCTCCCCACAGATGGGCAGGCTGCTGCAGCTCAGCTGGTGGCCGGGTGGCCGGCCCGGGCAACCCCAGTGAACCTGGCAGGGCTGGCCACGGTGCGGCGGGCAGGCCAGACACCAACCACACCAGGCACCTCCGAGGGCGCGCCAGGCCGGCCCCAGCTGTTGGCACCGCTCTCCTTCCAGAACCCTGTGTACCAGATGGCGGCTGGCCTGCCGCTGTCACCCCGTGGCCTTGGCGACTCAGGCTCTGAGGGCCACAGCTCCCTGAGCTCACACAGCAACAGCGAGGAGTTGGCGGCCGCTGCCAAGCTGGGAAGTTTCAGCACTGCCGCGGAGGAGCTGGCTCGGCGGCCCGGTGAGCTGGCACGGCGACAGATGTCACTGACTGAAAAAGGCGGGCAGCCCACGGTGCCACGGCAGAACAGTGCTGGCCCCCAGAGGAGGATCGACCAGCCTCCGCCCCCACCCCCGCCGCCACCTCCTGCCCCCCGCGGCCGGACGCCCCCCAACCTGCTGAGCACCCTGCAGTACCCAAGACCCTCAAGCGGAACCCTGGCGTCGGCCTCACCTGATTGGGTGGGCCCCAGTACCCGCCTGAGGCAGCAGTCCTCTTCCTCCAAGGGGGACAGCCCAGAACTGAAGCCACGGGCAGTGCACAAGCAGGTCAGTGCTGCTAGTCAGAGGGCAGGGCTGGGCACTTGGGCCCAGCTGGGGCTGTCATACCCCATACCATGCTCCTCCTCTCGGTCATTTCACCTCCACCCTCACCCAGCTGCCATCCCATCCCACCAGCCTGCCACATGCGCCACCACCCCCTCCCCCTGGCTTCTTCCTGAATCCTGTGAACCAGGGACACTGTAGCCTTGGGGAACTCCAGGCTCCTCTGTCAGTGCCCCTAGGGGCAGGCTGGGGTCAGAGAGGAGGAGGAGGAGGAGTGCATTCATCTTCTGTTCCAAGCCTGTCGAAGCCCCCACCCAGCTCTGCCCCCACACTCCCCTCCCAGAATGTTTTCACAGGCTGGACAGGCCTCCAGGCACAACCACCTGGAGCGTGGATGACCCTGTCACCCAAAGGCTGCAGGCAGTGTCTGGAGTGGAGGTGCCTTGGGCTGACAGCCCAGCCTGGCCCTGTCCCCGACTCAGTGCAGCCTGCCCCGGTGCCCACAGTGGCAGGGTCACTCACTGTCCTCTTGGCCGCAGAGTGTGGTGCTCAGGAGGCCACCTGGCACCTGTCGGCTCTGCCTTTGGCTGCCATCTGAGAGACAGTTCCCGGGTGGGGACTGCCTCGGTAGGCGCTCAGTCAGCTGGAGGTCCCCTCTCTTCCCACCGTGTCCCAGAGTTGCTTGTCCTTGTGGCTCACCTGGGCCACTCCCGCCCCTCCTGCTTGCCCTCCACCTCCCTGCAGCCCCTCACAGCTGTGTTTCATTGTAGGGCCCTTCACCTGTGAGCCCCAATGCCCTGGACCGCACAGCCGCTTGGCTCTTGACCATGAACGCGCAGTTGTTAGAAGACGAGGGCCTGGGCCCAGACCCCCCCCACAGGGATAGGCTAAGGAGTAAGGACGAGCTCAGCCAAGCAGAAAAGGTAAAACTGGACCCTGGCAGCTCGGGACAGGGCGGGGCTGCCTCCCGGCAGCAGCTGGTAGGAGTCTCTCCCCCAGGTCCCCCAGCAACGGGTGCTGCTGTCCTTGTGAAGGGCCCGTCACCTCTGAGCCCCTGTTCCCTGTGAGAATAGCAGTCAGTGGGGTCTGGAAGAAAAGCAACAAGAGGGATGGATTAGCAGCTTAGACCTGAGGCTTCCCATCTGCAGATTGGAATCACCAGGGAATTGTCTTGGATACAGACTCCTGGGACCTCTGGGAAGGCTCCTTAGCCCAGGCAACTGAGGCAGTTGAGCTTCCTGAGGACCTGGGGGTTGAGGGCTGAGGGTGCCCAAGTGACATATAGAAGCCCCCCTGAGGGAACTTGGTACCTGAGGAGGCAGAGGCATGGGTCCCCAGGATGGCTGGGAGAGCCACCCCAGCCTGGCCCCCAGGGCTTGTGCCTGCCCACGGCCTGGCTCTTCACCCCTCTGATCTCCACCAGGGCCTGGGAAAGAAACAGCAGTTACCAGCATGGGGGGTGGGGTCAGGCTGCCATTGAGATGTTTTCTTCCCCACCCCCGGGAAAAGAATCTACTCTAAAAATGAAAATCTCACTCTGCCACACACTCTACCATCTGCTGGGGCAAGGGGATGCTTCGTTGGTCTCCCAAGCCTTCCAGCTGTGGCAGCTGCTCTGGATCTGGGGGTAGTTTTTGTCTCCTACTGCCAGCTGCAGTCCATGTAGACGGAGGAACCAGCGCAGGCCCCAGAACGGCAGGCGCTTCTCCACTCCCCTCTGGATGCTCTCGCCCCGCTGGGCCCCAGGAAAGCCTGTGGCAACCTCTCGAGCAAGGGTATTGGGGTCAGAATGGCAGAACTCCTTCTCCTCGGCCTCAGGCGAGGCCGGTCTCCATGCTGCATCCTGCCACCGCCACCATCCCCGGTCCGCTACATCCACCTGCTTTCACCATAGTTACATGAAGGGGACCAGGGGACAGGGAACACAGTGCTCCCAGAGCCAGAGTTTGGCTGGGGAGCGAGGAGGCCTGGCCTCACTCCAGGCTTTTTGCATCCCTGTGTCCTCATGGCGTCTGGCCCCTCTCGATCCCGGCGTTGGCCTTTCCTCGCTCAGCGCAGAGCACCTGACTACTCTCTGCAGCCACGCCGCTTCCCAGCCTCGTCCACACCCCTGCTCCTCCCTGATGGTTGGGGTCTGTGCTGGACTGAGGCAGATCCAGAGCCTGGACCACCTGCCTTTCAATTCTCTCTCCATTTCCTCATGCCACTGCCACCCCCTGGCTTTAGATTCAAACAGGGGCTGGGAAGCTGGGATCTTACCCTGCTAGTCAGTCGCTCTTCATGTGACATGGTCACCTTGTCTGGGCCTCAGTTTCCCCTCCTGCAGAGCTCCCATCTCTCAGGGTGCTGTCACATGTCCTTCATATATCCAAGGGTTTTTTAACCTTTGTCATATAAAAGTTCAAAGCCCTAGTTACACCCTCAGTCCTGGGACTTGGGTCTAAGTCTTCATCCCCGCTGTAGCCATACAGGTCAGGCTGGGAGCTTGGAGTGGAGGCCCCCGGGTGGGGCACAGGCACGCGTCTGGCTGCAGCCCCCACCAGCTGGGTTCCTTGGGCATCTCCTTGCTATGTGAAGTGCGCGGGTCACAGCCACTGGGGCCTTTCAAGTGGGGCTCTCTCCTACCCTTCCTCCCACTCGGGCTGACGAAGCTGTGCTCTCTGTGTCCTGGGTGCTGTGCCCGTGGACGCTGCCCTCCTGGTAGGACCTGGCGGTGCTGCAGGACAAGCTGCGAATCTCCACCAAGAAGCTGGAGGAGTATGAGACCCTGTTCAAGTGCCAGGAGGAGACGACGCAGAAGCTGGTGCTGGAGTACCAGGCACGGCTGGAGGAGGGCGAGGAGCGGCTGCGGCGGCAGCAGGAGGACAAGGACATCCAGATGAAGGGCATCATCAGCAGGTGGGGCCCACACCTGCCTGGCCACAGGCACAGGCAGGGCAGCCATCGCTGCCTTCGAGGAGGCCCCTGGTCGGGGAGCCTCCTCAAAGGATAAGCTGAATGTGGAGAGAGGAGGGAAGAGAGTGTCTGGGCAGTGGGAGCAGCGTGAGCACAGGCCTGGAGGCAGGAGGTGGCCTGGAGGGTGGGCAGCCCACGCAGAATACAAAGCTGGGGATGAGGCTGGACCAATGACAGCTGGCTCCCGACGGGCCTGAGCCCCTACAAGGAGCCACACCATCTTAATAAGCACTCTCAGGGGCGCTGAGAAGCTGGATTGGGGGGTGCCAGGAAAGACAGGGAGGACCCCAATACAGGGTAAGAAAAGTGGGAATGAGCCTCGGTTACGTATAGTAGATGGAGGTGGAAGACACAGCATAGCCCCCAGATTCCTACCAAGAGTGTCTGGGTGTGGGCGTATCAGGGTACCAGTTACTGAGCTGGGAACTGTTAAGAGGAGTGGTTTGAGTGGGGAGGGAGAGGGGGATGGTGCCAGTCTGATATCCTGAGTTTTAAGGGGCCTGGGTTATCTGGGAAAGGGCTTCAGAGGAACAGCGGGTTTTAATGCTGACTCTCATCTTTTTGAAGGCTTATGTCAGGCCCCATGTTGGCACCTCCATCTCTGTCTCTGGCTCTGCCTATGGGTAGGGCATCCCTACCTTGGTGTCAGGCAGGGAGTGCAATCAACCCCAGGGTCCCAGTCGTGGAGTTTACTTCCTTCTCAGTAATACCAGGCACGGGAGGAGAGACAGTGTGTCTTGTTTGAATTGGTCTGGTCTAAGACCCCATCAGCTGGACAGACCAAGCAGGTGTGCAAGAGCCAGGAAGGCCTCTGCTCCATGTTTTGTCTATGACATAAGCCCTTCCCAGATTCCTCCTGTTTAGACCACCTGTTTCTCTGTTCCTGACTGTTGTTTGCTTCATTTACTTGTAGTTTTGTTTATTATGAAATAGTTAACATGAGTGAAACCAGGGTGGCTAGAAACCTGCTGTTCACTTGTTCTCCAGCTCTCCTCTTGGCTCACCTTGTGTGTGTTTCCAAGAATGGAAATGCTTTTCAATTTAACTGCCTTCTCTACATTGTGTGTATTCTCTGATATTTGCGTGTTCTGAATTCAGAGACTTGCTGAACACGTTCGTTTCTACTAACCAATCCTGGAATATTTCGTCCTTAATGTAAATGTCAGTTAGGTAGATAGTGTTCAAGTATTCCATATCCTTACTGGCTTTTCTATTTCTCCCTTCATTCCAACTGGTTTTTGCTTTATGTACACTGAAACTATTCTTAGGTGCATATACATTTAGGCTGTTTATGTACTATTGTTGAATTAACCTCTTTGTCATTATAAACTCACTTTCTTTATCCCTTGAAATATTCTTTGCTCTGAAATCTGCCTTGTCTGCTATTAACGTAGCCACCCCAACTTCCTTTTGATTCGTGTTGGTATGGTATAGCTTTTTTTATCCTCCTGCTTTTAACTCATTGTCTTGGTCCATTCAGGCTGCTATAACAAGATACCTTAGACTGGGTAATTTATAAACAACAGAATATGTATTGCCCTCAGTTCTGAAGTCTAACATCAAAATGCCAGCAGATTCAGGGTATAATGACTCTCTGCTTCATATTATAGTGCACTGTTGCTGTGTTCTCACATTGTAGGGGGTGTGAGCAAGCTCCCTTGGGCTTCTTGTATAATATAAAAGCACTAATTCCATTTTTGAAGGCAAAGCCCATATGATGTAATCACCTCTCAAAACCCCTACCTATTAAGATAATCAATCACCTTGGGGGTTAGGTGTCAACATATGAATTTAGAAGGTGACACAAACATTCAGAGCATAGCACCCATCTATATATATGAAGTGGGTTTATTTTACGGGCACCATACTATTGGGTCTTGCTTTCGTCTAAATGGTTCTGCCTTTTTATTGGAGTGTTTTGACCATTTACATTTAATGTAATTATTGATATAGTTAAATCTGTTGCCTTGTTTCCTATTTGTACCATCTGTTCTTTTTTTCCTGCCTTCTTTTGGACTATTTTTTTATGATTCCATTTTGTCTCCTATTGACTTATTAGCTTTATCTCTTTGTTGCTCTAGGGCAGGGATTGGCAAACTTTCTACAAAGGAGCAGATCAAAAGTATTTTAGGCTTTGTAGGCCATATGGTCTCTATTGCAACTGTTCAGCTCTGCTGTTACAGCAGAACTATTTGTGTGAGATGGCTATTTACAAAAACAGGCAATGGTCCAGATTTGGCCCTCACCCTGAGGCTGTAATGACAGGGAGTCTGTCATTGTCTTTGTTCCTCTGTACTTTATGTATCTGTTTTCCCTGGCTATTTATAAGATACTTTTTTTTTTTTAAATCACTGGTTGTCAGTAGTTGGATTGTGATGTTCATTGGTGTGGTTTTCTTCTAATTTCTTGGGTCTTGGATTTGTATGTCTGCAGTCCCACCTCCCCCCATTTCTTTCTCTGGGATTCCTAGCACACGTGCATTAGGCTGACTCATTTTGTCCCGTATCTCACTGATGCTCTGTTATCTTCTTTCTTCATTTTTTTTTTCTGTTTCTTGTCTTTGATAGTTTCTATGACTATGTCTTCAGGTTTGCTAATTATTTCTTCTTCCGTGTGTAACCTGCTATTAATCTGATCCAGTATTTTTTCACTGCAGATAATTATATTTTTCACCTCTTAGAATTTCATTTTGCTTTAAATTCCATCAGTTTTAATTCTCATTGTGCTTTTACTTCTGTTTTCTGAAACATGTAGAATGTATTTATAATACCTTGTTGTTTTCATGTCCTTGTCTAATTCTATCATCTGTGACATCTGAGTCTGTTTTTACTGATTTATTTTCCGCCTGCTTATGAGTTTTCCTACTTCTCTCTGTATACTTGGTAATTTTTGGTTGGATGCCAGGCATTGTGAATCTTACAGTGAGGTGCTGAATGTTTTTGTGTTCCTTTAAATCCTTTCTGGGGGCTTTATTCTGGGAGACAGTGAGGTTACTTGGAATCTGTTCAATCCTCTCAGGGTTTCCTTTTAAGTTTTGTTAGGCTGCGTCCTGCAGAGCCTTTAGTCTCGGCCTAACGTGGCCCTGCTCTGAGGGGGTTTCCTTCACCGGGTCCTCTGTGATTCCCAGTGTTAGTGCGTCACTGCACTCTCACTGGTACAACATGAACTGCTTCTGCGATTGTTTTGTGTTCTCCTTTCTGACGGTTCTTGCCTAGCCTGGTAATTTTCTCATCTGCATGCAGATATTATTCAGTCAGAGACACAAGGGGAACCCCCACTCAGGAGCTATGTGGAGTTTCTCTCTGCCTCTTGCTCCTCTCTGGCTTCTGCCCTGCAAATCCCACACCTTGACCTTCCTGACCGGCCTGTCTCCTCAACTCAGTGAGGCTGCTGACTCCGCCTTCCCTCTGCTTCCAGGCCGTTCACTGGGCTCGCCTTGTTGGTTTCTGTTCTCCTAGAAATTATTGTACTGCATTGCCTGTATTGTGTCCATTTTTCTGGTTTGTTTGTTTGGTTGATTTTTAATAAAGAGATGGGGTCTCGCCATGTTACCCAGGCTGGTCTTGAACTCCTAGTCTCAAGTGATCCTCCCTCCCTGGCCTCCCAAAGTGCTGAGATTATAGGCGTGAGCCAATGTGCCCGGCCCTATTTGTTTTTAAGACAAGAGAGTAAATACAATCTCCTTCCAATCTAATTTTCCTTAATGAAACGAATACCCTCCCGCCACCCCACCCCCAGCACAAGCTTTCCTCAGAGTGATACCTTCCTGTACTGGGGAACCTGCCCCGGAGGGTTCCCCCCCGCTGCCACCGCTCCTCCCAGTTAGTGCTCCCTGAACTGCTGCCCTGCTGCCCCCATTACAGTCCCGTGCAGAACCGGCCCCGGCACAGTGGCTCCCTGTGTGTCTTCTGTGAGTGGGCTAAGTGCTTGCCCAGTGTGCGGTGGCTGCTCTAGGCTGGAGGAATCAAGAGGGCAGGGATGGAGAGAAGCCTTGGGAGTGGAGGGCTCATCTAAGAGTGTGTGGAGCAAGGAGAAGGGAGGCTGAGGCCAAAGCCCTGTGGACCCCCATGTCCAGAGGCAGACAGGACAAGGCATCTAGGAGACAGGCAGACCCAGAGAGTGTGGGGTCTCAAAGCCAAAGGAGAGTGGGAAGGTGGGAGTGCCCAGCAGTGAGAGTGTCTCAGGAACCAGCCAGGTGGGGCCAGGAGGGCTCCCAGGCAGGGAGCAGCAGGACGGAACCGGCCTCCTGCCCACTGAGCTTCTGCGGGTGGTGTGTCCCCCAGCTACTGCTCATTGTCCTGCCTGCACACCTGTCCTTCAGATGTCGCCTACCGATGTGCGACCTCCCAGCCCACCCTCCAGGGAACGTCACCACTTCCTGCTCTTTGTTCCAGGGACCTGAGCTTTCCACTAGCGCAGCTGCTCCGTGCAGGGTGTAGTTAGTTACTCGTGCCTCCTGCCTTGTGAACTCCTTGAGGGAAAGGACTAGAGTTCATTCATCTTGGCACCTCGAGTACAACTTCGTGAAGATGGCAGGGGCAGGGTGGAAAAAGTTCTAGAGCCTTTCAGGGCCTTCGTCTTTCTACCACCTGCCTAGCTCTAGGGGTTTGAAGATCTAATGCCCATTTCTACCCATCTTGGCTCCTGGAAGAACATCGGGAAAGGGGCAGCCCAGGGGCCTCTGGGGCTTTAGGAGCAGCAAGTGTGGGATGTGGAGGTGAGGAAGGAGGCCCAGCAGTGTCAGTTGCTGGGAGTCGGCTGGAGGGCCTCTGCCCCAGGCAAGTATGGGAGGCAAGTCTGTGACCCAAGGAGGGGCTCTCCTAGTGTGTCCCTGCTGTGTGCGGGGGTGATGGGCTTGTTCTCACACCCTC
Organism: Gorilla gorilla gorilla; assembly: GCF_029281585.2. Classification (NCBI taxonomy): domain Eukaryota; kingdom Metazoa; phylum Chordata; class Mammalia; order Primates; family Hominidae; genus Gorilla; species Gorilla gorilla. Next base: position 118,141,771 of record NC_073237.2, read on the forward strand.
CCCACCTCTGCTGCCTCCAGGGCCAGTCTGACTGTCTCTGTCTCTGGCTATAGGTTGATGTCCGTGGAGGAAGAACTGAAGAAGGACCACGCAGAGATGCAAGCGGCTGTGGACTCCAAACAGAAGATCATTGATGCCCAGGTGGGGGCTCTGGCCCTTTGGTCAGCCACAAGAGTTAAAGGGCCTGGGATTAGGAGGGGGTGACTAGCCTCTCCATCCTCAGTCATACCTCACTGCAGACACTGAGGGGAATAAGAAACCAGAATCTGCCCTGAGAAGTCAGACCTGTGGTCTTAGTGGGCCACAAGCTCACTAGGACAGGCTGTGAAAGGAGAGAGGCAGCTCCTCCCCTGCCAGGGCTCTTGGCGGGCATTGTCTTTCATCAGGACTGCTGACCAAAGAGTGGAAGCCACCAGGAGGGCAGTGGGGGTAGGAGTGAAGGCAGGCTGGTCAGAGGGAGCAGTGGGGCTCTCGTTCACAACTATGGCATCCAGGCTGCATTGAGGGGAGACGTGAAAGGCTCTCTGGCCCCAGCCTCCTTTACTCAGGGCTGCACCGCTTTCCTTTCACTCGCCCAGGAGTAGGCTGGGCCTTGCTCAGGCTGTAAACTGCACAGACCAGGAGCTGCGACCTCTGGTGTGTCACGCACACACACGTGAGCAAGGGTGCCTGCCCTAGGGGCCGCAGGCAGCCCATAGACAGCACTAGAGCTGCTGCATTTGGGCTGATAAGCAGGCAGCGAGGCTGTGTCCATGATGCTGCAGAGGCCTCTGCCCACCTTCTCTTGCCAGCTGCTCACAGCCCGGAGCCTGTCTGCCACCCTCATCTCCAGGCCACCCCCTTCCCTGATGCTTGTCGTAGGTATACACGGCCCTAAGGAGGCCCCTAAGGAGCCTGTCCCATGACCCCCCCCTCACATCCCCGTTGTCCACAGGAGAAGCGCATTGCCTCGTTGGATGCTGCCAATGCCCGCCTCATGAGTGCCCTGACCCAGCTGAAAGAGAGGTACAGCATGCAAGCCCGTAACGGCATCTCCCCCACCAACCCCACCAAATTGCAGATTACTGAGAACGGCGAGTTCAGAAACAGCAGCAATTGTTAACCTGCCTGAGGAGGGAGGAAGCTACCCAAGGAGAGGGGGACTATGGTGGCCAAGGGCAGGGTCTCGGCCTGGGGAGGCACCCACGGTTGCAGCCCCAGCGCGGGTGTCAGGAGGCCGAGCCTCCCCTCCCCGCCGCTGTCCAGGAGGCGGCTGCAGAGGGAGCCACCAGAGACTGAAGCAGCGTGAGGCGAGGTCACCAGCCCCTCCCTGTGGGGTGCGGGCAGAAGAGACTGCACGCTGGGGAGTGGGGACAGCCTGATGGGGCCTGCCAAAAATATGTCTGTTGGTTCCTGAATGTGGTGTGTCCTTGTCCTCCTGGATCTGGCCGAGTGCATGTGTCCCCACACCCGTGCCAGGGAGGGGGCTTCCTGGAGGGGGGATTCAAGGGCTAGGGGCCTACACCTGTGGCTTCCCCTCGCCTCCTTGGGGGGCCCGGGACTCCCTGGCAGCCAGGCCCTGTCCTGTGGGACTTGGCACTTGGCGGATCAGTTGGCAGGCAGGAAGATAGGAGGACACAGAGCAGGAGGTCAGTGTCCCCTGCCTGTCTCCATCCGAAGCACCTGCCACTGCATGCAGCCTGTTGGGACCTTCCTGGCTGTGAGGAACTAAGGATTCCTACCCACCCACCCCCTCTGAACCTGTCCCCAGAGCACCACCTGCCACCTTCTTCCCTGCCTTAGTTGTATTGCCAGATAGACCCAGTGAGGGCCATGGCTTTTTCTTGTGAGCTCTTGTCCCTGTGGGGAGGACCCACAGCTTCCCACACCTCCCACACAGGCCCAGGCTGATGCTCTAGGGCTCCCAGAAGCCAAAGATCTGGGTGGATCTGGCCAGATGGCTCTGAGCACTGTATCTGCCTTCTCCTGGGGCCCAGCACACCCAGGGCACAGTGGTCCTGTAGGGAGTGCCACCTGGTGCTCACCCTGAAAGAAAAGGTGATCCTTCCTCTGAGTGATGGTTTAAAAAAAGATTCTAACGCCTGCAGGCCCTGAGAAGGTGGATAACTGTGATTTTTTTTCCTTTCACAGTATGCATTAGAAACAAAAGCCCGCTTGCTCGCTTGCTGGAACACAGGGGCCTTTTAAGTTGAGCGTGCGCACTGCATGGGAAATAGCGGCCCTGGAGGATGTTAGACTTGCTCCCTCTCCAAGACAGCAGCAGCCTGCACCCGCCCCGTGTGTGTGGCCGGCCTCCTCCTCACCCTTCCCGGCCCCCGGCCAAGGACCCAGGCGCTGCATACAGGGGAGGGGCGCACCCCACAGCTGGGGCCGGTTTTCCTCAGCTCTAGGCTGTTCTGTAGCTTATCTGCCCCTCCCCCACTTTCAAGACAGATGATTAGGAGCTTGGGTCTCTCTCGGCCCCTGTCTGTTCCCAGCCCCTGCAGATTCCGAGCAAGGGTGGGAGTGGGGCCTTTGCCAGCAGAGCCAGGGCAGGACGAGCTGCAGGAATCACCCCTCTGCCCCTGCAGCTGGAATGTGCCACAGAGGCCCCACCTGAAGGGTGGATGTGCTGGAGGGGTGGTCCAGAGCCATACTGCGTCCACCCTGAGCTCGGGGACAGGTGACAGTGGCTGCTCTGGGAAGGGGCTCTTAGATGTAACCTACAATTCAGTTAGGCTAGAGACAGATGCTGGTGGAGGAAGGGCTGGGCCACCAGGGATCACAGACCACAGGAAGATGGGAGGTGGGAGCAGAGGCCCTGCCCCCACCCCTTCCTGTCTCACTCCTCTGTCTTGTCCCCACCCATGCGCCTTCGTGCCTGAGACCAGGGTGGCCACACAGGCAGGGCCTGGCTCCAGTCTCATCCTCCCACTGCCCAGTGAGCCCTGCTCTTCTCTCCCCAGCCCCCTCCCACCGCTGCCTCGTAGAGTGACCTCGGACAGAGCCCCCCTAGCAATACAGGGAGGCTCCCGGGGCCTGGACAGGCGGGCTCGGAGGCTACCCGCTGTGGCCGGTGCCAGCTGCCCTTGCAGGGTGGGTGAGCTCTCAGGCCGAGAGCCTTATTTACCTAGTGCAAAAACTGTAAAAGTGTACAGACTCTTCACAGATTTTTATCTTAATTGCAAGTCTGCCAATTTTGTAAATGTTCTTGGTGTTTGACTGTAATGTAACTATCTCACCTAATGGTTGTACATATCCTTTGGTCCTGGTGCTGCCGAGGGCTGGCCGGGACTGCTGCTCTCCCAAGGGTTTTATTTTATTTCTGAATCTAGAGAACAGTATTGGGCAGGAGGAAAAGGCTTGGTGTCTGCGGGGGGTGTCTTCCCTGCCTGTGGCATTTGTGTGTTGGCTTTGCAGCTGCTGTCTGAGTAGTGGCCACTGGGGTGCCTTCACTGGGCCAGTCAACGGGGGGGCTCCTGCCCAGGCCACAGAGAACCTGAGTTCCCGGGAGCTGGGCCCTGCCTGCAGCCAGGGCTGGGGTTGCCAGAGGCCCTGGAGGGAAGGACAGTCCCTGCTGGGGAAGAACAGCCCCGGGGCCCCCTGGTCACCGAGACTCAGCCTCTGCTGGAGAAAGCCACGCCCTCCCTGCTAGCACAGAGGCCTGACTGACTTTTTTGCTTAACTTCCATATTCCGGGTGGTGGAAACTGCCAAACCTCCTGTCAGTGAGGACTCTTTCCGACTGCCCAGAAAGTGGGGGTGGAGGACCGAGGCTACAGCTCCACACGCCCCGGTCCCCCAGAGCATCTGCCCCAAGTACACCTCCCCTTGCGCCCCGCACGACTGCGGGAGCCAGACTGTCCAGGGAAACAGCCTCTCTCTTTTCTACACACTCAGCCACAAAGCCCCCCAGCTCCCACACCGCGTCCCAGCTCCCCTCGTTTGTAAGTATGTGAAAAGGAAAAAATGCAAACGTTGGAGTTTGGGCTGGAGCTCCTCCCTCCAGCTGCGACTTTCAACTATGTAATAATGTACAGAGGAAGCTGTTGGTGTTCCAAGACTCTGTGTGGCTGTGCAATTTCTGTACATTTGCAATTAGAAATATTAAAGATTTATTTAGCTATTTTAAGCCCGACTCGTGTCTCCATTCAGCCGTGTGTTAAGGGGTGACCCTGAGTCCGGAGCGGACACTGTCCTTTACCAAGGGGACCCCAGCATCTGGTTCACTCTGGTGGCAGTCGTGGGCAGGGGATACCCCTAAAGCCAGTGGTGGTGGTCTGGCCAGCTTGGCTCACTGGGTGATCTGGGATTGCCCCCTCCTCCTCTGGGTTGAGGGGTCTCTGCACCAGGGAGTAGAGCAGTTGTCCTCTTAAAGGCTCTTTGGCTCTGATATGTTTGGAAGAAAAGTCTGCTGGTCCCACCACCTCCTGGGAGACAGGGTGGTCCCAGCACCTTCACTGCAGCACACACTGGCTCTTGCCAGGCCCTGCATTAAGCGCTTTCTCATCCGCTGAAATCTGGCTCTGGGAGGGAAGAGACCAGGGAGAAGAGGTGGGCCCAGGTCCCAGCAAGTCATGGCAGGGCTGGACTAAACATTTCCAAGCTTTCAACACCTTGAAAGTCAGACTCAGGCTCTCCCAACACAGACCGACCTGCAAGGCTGAACTCAGGCCCTTGTTGGGAAATAACCAGCCCCCAAGCCCCTTCAGCTGCACCTGTACAGAGAACCTTGCAGCCCTGGGTCCTGCCCTGCATCTTCAGCATCTCAGGATCTGGTCTTTCAGTGCGCAGTAACTCCAGACGCTCCAAGGGACAGGTCCTGGTCCCAGCCCTAGCCCAAACCCCTCAGAAACCAGATACTGCCTGGGCCAAGCTTCTGCTGGGGGCAAGGATACCGCTGGTCAAAAAGCCAGATGGAGCTCCGGGTCTGTCACCTAGACAGGTGCCTCTGGCTCCAGCTAGGGATTGGGCCTGAGAGAGAAGCCTCGGGCCTGTCCCTGTTCTTGCCCCTGCAGCCAGCTGGAAGCAAGTACAGCAGAGCCACACACCGGAGCAGGGCTGCACCGTCACCCTCACCGGTGGCCCTTGTGTCCCACCTCCCACCTTCCAGCACCCTGGCTTCTCAGGCTGTCCATCTCTACCCTCCTGCGAGGACCCCTTTTGAGCCAGCCACTCCTGGGGCCCACCCTGGGCTGCTATCACCTCTGACCTAGGAAAGTGTCATCCGTGCTGCTCACAGCAGGCACAGCTGCCAAGCCTTCCCTGCTTATCCTCCACATCAGCACTGGTCTGCAGACCGGCCCCTTTCCTCCCCAGCCTGTGTGTTCTCTCTGCCTTCCCCCACCAAACCTAAACCCTGTGGGCTCCCTCCTCAGCCCCTGTCTTGACAATATTCCTTGACCACTTCGGCCTAGGGGCCACCCAACAGCCGTGATCTCCAGGCCACCAAGCACTGCAGGAGAACACTAAAAAACACCCCAGTTCTGACTGCCCTGTGGGTCTGTTCCCGTCTCCATTCTCAGCTAGGCCTTCCTCTCTCATTCTCCACCCCAGTTAATCCAAACTCGTACCTCTTTTCAGATCTCCCAGCCAGCCAACTGGCTCTTCTCTGAGCCCTGCCTCCTCCCACACTGGGTGACCCCCCCCCCACCACCACCCCCTCTCCTCAGGCTGACCACCAGCACAGCTACCCCAGCTCTCAGCAGCGGCAGGAGAGGAGGCAACCTGTTTCTTCCCAAGGCAGCCCCTAGCCAGTTCCTGCATCCCTGCCTCTTGCTGCCTCTGTGGCCTCTAAACCTCCAGCCTCCCCCGCCCCCACCCCGCTCTTTCCTACAGCATTTTAAAGTGCTAGGTCTCCACTTGCTTCAGGCTGTCTGCTTTTCTCCCCTTCAGCCAAACTTCTTAAATGTATACTGCCTGCAGTGGCCTGCCATCTCCACAGCCTCAACCCCCATTCTCCCCCCACCCATCAAAACCTGACTTTGACCTCCCGCTCCTCCACCGCCCCATTGCCTCTGCACTGCTGTCCCGTCCCTGGGTTTCAAGGACCACCATCCCTCTGCTGGGGAGATGCTCATAAGGAACACAGAACTCAAGGAGACAGCAAGGAATGGGACAAAGAAATCATTTGATGTTGATAGGCATCTATTTTATACTTGTATAAATGTAAGGGGTACTGGTGCAATTTTGTTGCATGGATACATTTCATAGAGGCAGAAGCTGGACTTTTAGTGTATCCATCACCCAAATAGTGTACATTTGCCCATTAAGTAATTTCTCATTACCCACCCCCCTCCCACCTCTCCACCCTTCTGAAGCTCCAGTGCCTACTATTTCACACTCCATGTGTACGCATTATTTAGCTTCCACTTACAGAAAATGCCAAATTTGACTCTCTGAGTTGTTTCTGATAGGAGGCATTTATAATGAAGACACAAAAGGCATGAACTTCTATTTGTGGATAAAATAGCATCAACTAGAAAGCAAACTGCTAGAAATGCAAAGGAAGAAATTGACAGAAACAATTGCATTTGAGAGTAACACACCACTAGTATTAGTTTATTACAGATCAAGGAGGCAAAAAAATAAGAACCAAGAGGATTTTAATAATTAATAAGGTTTAATAACCTGGGATGCATCAAGCTCTTACCCTAGAGAGAGCACACCCTTTTTTCAATTATAATTTGGAAGACTACCCGAAGCTGACTGTATACTGAGGTATGAAGAAAACCTTAGAAAGTTACCCAAAGAACCAATTCGGGCCACATTCTGTGTCTTGAAGCAAAAACAAACAAAAATCCCAAAACCCAGAGATTGGTAACAAATGATGAATTTTTTAAAACTACCATCAATAAGTTTTAAAAAATAAATACAGAATCAATAGATTCAAAAAGAAAATTGTCTTCTAATTGAACCAGGTGTATCGTTATATTGACCACATGCATTTATCTCTCTTTCCTCCGCAAACCACTGTACTGACAGAAAAGAAATAAAAGCGTTAACCTCTACAAGGACAAAATTAATTTGGGAGATAAGAGAATTTGGAAACTCTTGGCAGATGGAAGGGGATGAAGGAAGGAAGGAATGAAGGCGAATTTAGCAGAGCAGAGGGAGAAACCAACCGGAAATGAGCTTATCAGGTCCCAAGGAACCCCCAGAGGCTCAGTAGTGGGAGGTCCCCCTGTGTGTTTTGTGGTGAGGGGCAGAGGAGGAGTCGGGGGGTGGGGAGGTACACCAGGCCAGAAACATGGGGATCAGAGCCCAGCCTCCTCCCGCTCCTCTACACAGCCAGGAAACTACTGTTTCCCCCTCATCTCCTTGCAAGGGACTGGACATTTAGTCTCTGGAGAAATGGAGCCAGGTATACTCTGGACTTGGGGACTCAAGGCAAAGCAGAGGGCTCTGTGAGGGTGAGGCTGCCAGCAATAATGTTCCTCTCCAACCCCCGCAGTCCCATCACTGCTCCCAAAGTGCCCAGGGCCACGGGTCCAGCCCCCAGGGAGCTGATTGGAACATTCTTTGGAAAAACCGGCTCCCAGGTATTTCCCCCACCTGAGTCACTGTCTGAGCATCCCAAGGTGGCACCCCCCAATCAACATGCCCTGCACGTGCGTGCGCACACACACACAAACACACAAATACACACACACAGAAACACACACAGAAACACACACAAATACACACAAAAATATGCACACAGAAATACACAAATACACAAATACATAAATACACAAATACGCACACACACAAATACACACAAATACACACAAATACACATACACACACAAATACACAAAAATACACAAATACATGCGCGCACACACGCACACACACAAAACATACACATACACACGAATACACACAAATATATGTATACACATACACAAATACACACATACACACGCACACACACATACACACACATACACACATACACACACATACACGTGTGCACACACACACACATACACACACACGAAGAACACAGATAGTTGAGGACTCCCCAGACCGCTGAGGAAAGCTTGCAGTGTGAAAAGGAGAGGCCAACTTAACCAGCCTGTAAAAGGAAACAGAGGCAATGCAGGGAAGAGATGAGCCTTAAAAAAATGACCCACAACTGGCTGGACGCAGTGGCTCACGCCTGTAATCCCAGCACTTTGGGAGGCCGAGGCGGGTAGATCACTTGAGGTCAGGAGACCAGCCTGGCCAACATGGTGAAACCCCGTCTCTACTAAAAGTGGAAAAATTAGCCGGGCGTGGTGGCACGTACCTGTAGTCCCAGCTCCTCAGGAGGCTGACGAGCAAGAATCACTTGGACCGGGGAGGCAAAAGTTGCAATGAGATGATTATGCCACTGCACTGCACTCCAGCCTGGGTGACAGAGAGAGACTCCATCACCAAAAAAATATATATATATATATTTATATATACATATATATACACACACATACACATATATCACATCACATCATATATCACATCATATGTATATCACATCATATATATATACAATATATACACAATATATATACACATATATATACACGTGTGTGTGTGTGTGTGTGTGTGTGTGTGTGTATGATATATGTCAGGCCTCTGAGCCCAAGCCAAGGCATCGCATCCCCTGTGACCTGCACGTATACGCCCAGATGGCCTGAAGTAACTGAAGAATCACAAAAGAAGTGAATACGCCCTGCCCCACCTTAACTGATGACATTCCACCACAAAAGAAGTGTAAATGGCCAGTCCTTGCCTTAACTGATGACATTACCTTGTGAAAGTCCTTTTCCTGGCTCATCCTGGCTCAAAAAGCACCCCCACTGAGCACCTTGCAACCCCCACTCCTGCCCGCCAGAGAACAAACCCCCTTGACTGTAATTTTCCTTTACCTACCCAAATCCTATAAAACGGCCCCACCCTTATCTCCCTTCTCTGACTCTCTTTTTGGACTCAGCCAGCCTGCACCCAGGTGAAATAAACAGCCATGTTGCTCACACAAAGCGTGTTTGGTGGTCTCTTCACACGGACGCGCATGAAATTTGGTGCCATGACTCGGATCGGGGGACCTCCCTTGGGAGATCAATCCCCTGTCCTCCTGTTCTTTGCTCTGTGAGAAAGATCCACCTATGACCTCAGGTCCTCAGACCGGCCAGCCCAAGAAACATCTCACCAATTTCAAATCCGGTAAGGGGCCTCTTTTTACTCTCTTCTCCAACCTCCCTCACTATCCCTCAACCTCTTTCTCCTTTCAATCTTGGCGCCACACTTCAATCTCTGCCTTCTCTTAATTTCAATTCATTTCATTTTCTGGTAGAGACAAAGGAGACATGTTTTATCCGTGGACCCAAAACTCCGGCGCCGGTCACGGACTGGGAAGGCAGCCTTCCCTTGGTGTTTAATCATTGCAGGGATGCCTCTCTGATTATACACTCACGTTTCTAGGGTGTCAGACCACTCAGGGATGCCTGTCTTGGTCCTTCACCCTTAGCGGCAAGTCCCGCTTTTCTGGGGCAGGGCCAAGTACCCCTCAACCCCTTCTCCTTCACCCTTAGTGGCAAGCCTCGCTTTTCTACGGGGCAAGAACCCCCAATCCCTTTTTTCCGTGCCCCAACCTCTTATCTCTGTGCCCCAATCCCTTATTTCCACACCCCAACCTCTTATCTCTGTGCCCCAATCCCTTATTTCCGTGCTCCAACCTCTTATCTCTGCGCCCCAATCCCTTATTTCCATGCCCCGACCCGTCTTCCCACTTTTCTGGAGGGTAAAATCCCCCAAACCCCTTCCCTCCGTGTCTCTATGCTCTCTTTTCTCTAGGTTTGCTTCCTTCACTATGGGCAACCTTCCACCCTCCATTCCTCCTTCTTCTCCTTTAGCCTGTGTCCTCAAGAACTTAAAACCTCTTCAACTCACACCTGACCTAAAACCTAAACGCCTTATTTTCTTCTGCAACACCGCTTGGCCCCAATACAAACTCGACAATGGCTCTAAATGGCCAGAAAACGGCATTTTCGATTTCTCCATCCTACAAGACCTAAATAATTTTTGTCGAAAAATGGGCAAATGGTCTGAGGTGCCTGACGTCCAGGCATTTTTCACACTTCGTTCCCTCCCTAGCCTCTGTTCCCAATGCGATTCCTCCCAGATCCTCCTTCTTTCCCTCCCACCTGTCCCCTCAGTCCCAACCCCAAGCGTCACTGAGTCTTTCTAGTCTACCTTTTCTACAGACCCATCTGACCTTTCCCCTCCTCCCCAGGCCGCTCGTCGCCAGGCCAAGCTAAGTCCCAATTCTTCCTCAGCCTCTGCTCCTCCACCCTACAGTCCTTCTACCACCTCCCCTCCTCACACCCGATCCAGCTTACAGTTTAGTTCCGCGACTAGCTCTTCCCCACCTGCCCAACAATTTCCTCTTAGAGAGGTGGCTGGAGCTGAAGGCATAGTCAGGGTACATGTACCTTTTTCTCTGTCAGACCTCTCTCAGGTCAGTCAATGTTTAGGCTCTTTCTCATCAGACCCCACTAAATACATACAGGAATTCCGATATCTAACTCTGTCCTACAACTTAACCTGGAGTGACTTAATGTCATCCTGACTTCTACCCTCTCCCCAGATGCACGGGAAAGAGTTTTTTTCTCTAGCCCAATCTCATGCTGATAACCGCCGGCTTCATGAGCCAGACCTCCAGGAAGGCATTAGAGCAGTTCCCCGAGAGGATCCCCAATGGAACTACCAGGCAAATTCCCCAGGTATAGCTAAGCAAGATTACATGGTTTCCTGCCTAGTTGAAGGGCTTAAAAAAGCAGCTTACAAAGCTGTTAATTATGACAAACTTAAAGAAACTACCCAAGGTAAAGATGGAAACCCAGCCCAGTTCATGGGCCGCTTAGCAGCAACCCTTAGACGCTATACTGCCCTAGACCCAGAGGGGCCAGAAGGCCGCCTTATTCTTAATATGCATTTTATCACCCAATCCACTCCTGACATTAGGAAAAAACTTCAAAAATTAGAATCTGGCCCTCAAACCCCACAACAGGAATTAATCAACCTCGCCTTCAAGGTGTACAATAATAGAGAGGAAGCAGCCAGACGGCAACGCATTTCTGAGTTACAATTACTTGACTCTGCTGTGAGACAAAACCCAGCCACACCTCCTGCACATGAGAACTTCAAAATGCCTAAGCTGCAGCAGACAAGCATTCCTCCAAGACTTCCTCCATCAGGATCTTGCTTCAAGTGCCAGAAATCTGGCCACTGGGCCAAGGAATGCCTGCAGCCCGGGATTCCTCCCAAGCCATGTCCCATCTGTGCAGGGACCCACTGGAAATCAGACTGCCCAGCTCACCTGGCAGCCACTCCTAGAGCCCCTAAAGCTCTAGCCCAAGGCTCTCTGACTGACTCCTTCCCAGATCTGCTTGGCTTAGTGACTGAAGATTGACGCTGCCGGATCACCTCGGAAGCCCCCTGGACCATCACGGACGCCGAGCTTCGGGTAACTCTGACAGTGGAGGGTAAGTCCATCCCCTGTTTAATCGATATGGGGGCTACCCACTCCACCTTGCCTTCTTTCAAGGGCCTGTTTCCCTCGCCCCCATAACTGTTGTGGGTATTGACGGCCAAGCTTCAAAACCCCTGAAAACTCCCCCACTCTGGTGCCAACTTGGACAACACTCTTTTATGCACTCTTTTTTAGTTATCCCCACCTGCCCAGTTCCCTTATTAGGCCGAGATATTTTAACCAAATTATCTGCTTCCCTGACTATTCGTGGACTACAGCCACATCTCATTGCCGCCCTTCTCCCCAACCCAAAGCCTCCTTCCCGTCTTCCTCTCATATCCCCCCACCTTAACCCACAAGTATGGGACATCTCTACTCCTTCCCTGGCAACCGATCACATGCCGATTACCATCCCATTAAAACCTAATCACCCTTACCCTGCTCAATGCCAATATCCCATCCCACAGCATGCCTTAAAAGGATTAAAGCCTGTTATCACTCGCCTGCTACAGCATGGGCTTCTAAAACCTATAAACTCTCCTTACAATTCCCCCATTTTACCTGTCCAAAAACCAGATAAGTCTTACAATTTAGTTCAGGATCTGTGCCTTATCAACCAAATTGTTTTGCCTATCCACCCCGTGGTGCCAAACCCATATACTCTCCTATCCTCAATACCTGCCTCTACAACCCATTATTCTGTTCTAGATCTCAAACATGCTTTCTTTACTATTCCTTTGCACCCTTAATCCCAGCCTCTCTTCGCTTTCACTTGGACTGACCCTGACACCCATCAAGCTCAGCAAATTACCTAGGCTGTACTGCCGCAAAGCTTCACAGACAGCCCCCATTACTTCAATCAAGCCCAAATTTCTTCCTCATCTGTTACCTATCTCGGCATAATTCTCATAAAAACACATGTGCTCTCCCTGCCAATCGTGTCCAACTGATCTCTCAAACCCAAGCACCTTCTACAAAACAACTCCTTTCCTTCCTAGGCATGGTTAGTGCAGTCAGAATTCTTACACAAGAGCCAGGACCACACCCTGTAGCCTTTCTGTCCAAACAATTTGACCTTACTGTTTTAGCCTAGCCCTCATGTCTGCGTGCAGCGGCTGCCGCTGCTTTAATACTTTTAGAGGCCCTCAAAATCACAAACTGTGCTCAACTCACTCTCTACAGTTCTCGTAACTTCCAAAATCTATTTTCTTCCTCATACCTGACGCATATACTTTCTGCTTCCCGGCTCCTTCAGCCATACTCACTCTTTGTTGAGTCTCCCACAATTACCGTTGTTCCTGGCCCAGACTTCAATCCGACCTCCCACATTATTCCTGATACCACACCTGACCCCCATGACTGTATCTCTCTGATCCACCTGACATTCACCCCATTTCCCCAAATTTCCTTCTTTCCTGTTCCTCACCCTGATCACGCTTGATTTATTGATGGTGGTTCCACCAGGCCTAATCGCCACACACCAGCAAAGGCAGGTTATGCTATAGTACAAGCCACTAGCCTGCATCTTAGAACCTCTCATTTCCTTTCCATCGTGGAAATCTATCCTCAAGGAAATAACTTCTCAGTGTTCCATCTGCTATTCTACTACTCCTCAGGGATTATTCAGGCCCCCTCCCTTCCCCATCAAGCTCGAGGATTTGCCCCACCCAGGACTGGCAAATTAGCTTTACTCAACATGCCCTGAGTCAGATAACTAAAATATCTCTTAGTCTGGGTAGACACTTTCACTGGATGGGTAGAGGCCTTCCCCACAGGGTCTGAGAAGGCCACCGCGGTCATTTCTTCCCTTCTGTCAGACATAATTCCTCAGTTTGGCCTTCCCACCTCTATACAGTCTGATAACGGACCAGCCTTTACTAGCCAAATCACCCAAGCAGTTTCTCAGGCTCTTGGTATTCAGTGGAACCTTCATATCCCTTAGAGTCCTCAATCTTCAGGAAAGGTGGAACGGACTAATGGTCTTTTAAAGGCACACCTCACCAACAGCCTCCAACTTAAAAAGGATTGGACAGTACTTTTACCCCTTGCTCTTCTCAGAATCAGAGCCTGTCCTCGAGATGCTACAGGGTACAGCCCATTTGAACTTTTATATGGATGCACTTTCTTGCTTGGCCCCAACCTCATCCCAGACACCAGCCCTCTAGGCGACTATCTTCCAGTCCTCCAGCAGGCTAGACAGGAAATTCGCCAGGCTGCTAATCTTCTCTTGCCTACTCCAGATCCCCAGCCATATGAAGACAACCTAGCTGGACGATCAGTTCTTGTTCCTCCCAGGCCCTCTTCTTGTTTACTTATACCCAGCCCCGAAAATAACAGTGAAAGGTTGCTCGTAGATACTCAACGTTTTCTCATACACCATGAAAATCGAACCTCCCCCTCTACGCAGTTACCCCATCAGTCCCCATTACAACCTCTGACAGCTGCCACCCTAGCTGGATCCCTAGGAGTCTGGGTACAAGACACCCCTTTCAGCACTCCTTCTCACCTTTTTACTTTACATCTCCAGTTTTGCCTCGCACAAGGTCTCTTCTTCCTCTGTGGATCCTCTACCTACACGTGTCTACCTGCTAATTGGACAGGCACATGTACACTAGTCTTCCTTACCCCCAAAATTCAATTTGCAAATGGGACCGAAGAGCTCCCTGTTCCCATCATGACACCGACATGACAAAAAGGAGTTATTCCACTAATTCCCTTGATGGTGGGTTTAGGACTTTCTGCCTCCACTATTGCTCTCGGTACTGGAATAGCAGGCATTTCAACCTGTCATGACATTTTGTAGCCTGCCTAATGACTTCTCTGCTACCATCACAGACGTATCACAAACTTTATCAGTCCTCCAGGCCCAAGTTAACTCTTTAGCTGCAGTTGTCCTCCAAAACCTCCGAGGCCTTGACTTACTCACTGCTGAAAAAGGAGGACTCTGCATATTCTTAAATGAGGAGTGTTGTTTTTACCTAAATCAATCTGGCCTGGTGTATGACAACATAAAAAAACTCAAGATAGAGCCCAAAAACTTGCCAGCCAAGCAAGTAATTATGCTGAATCCCCTTGGGCACGCTCTGATTGGATGTCCTGGGTCCTCCCAATTCTTAGTCCTTTAATACCCATTTTTCTCCTTCTTTTATTTGGACCTTGTATCTTCCATTTAGTTTCTCAATTCATCCAAAACCGTATCCAGGCCATCACCGATCATTCTATACGACAAATGTTTCTTTTAACATCCCCACAATATCACCCCTTACCACAAGACCTCCCTTCAGCTTAATCTCTCCCACTCTAGGTTCCCACGCCGCCCCTAATCCCGCTTGAAGCAGCCCTGAGAAACAGCGCCCATTCTCTCTCCATACCACCCCCCAAAAATTTTCGCTGCCCCAACACTTCAACACTATTTTGTTTTATTTTTCTTATTAACATAAGAAGGCAGGAATGTCAGGCCTCTGAGCCCAAGCCAAGCCATCGCATCCCCTGTGACCTGCACGTATACGCCCAGATGGCCTGAAGTAACTGAAGAATCACAAAAGAAGTGAATACGCCCTGCCCCACCTTAACTGATGACATTCCACCGCAAAAGAAGTGTAAATGGCCGGTCCTTGCCTTAAATGATGACATTACCTTGTGAAAGTCCTTTTCCTGGCTCATCCTGGCTCAAAAAGCACCCCCACTGAGCACCTTGCGACCCCCACTCCTGCCCGCCAGAGAACAAACCCCCTTGACTGTAATTTTCCTTTACCTACCCAAATCCTATAAAACAGCCCCACCCTTATCTCCCTTCGCTGACTGTCTTTTCGGACTCAGCCCGCCTGCACCCAGGTGAAATAAACAGCCATGTTGCTCACACAAAGCCTGTTTGGTGGTCTCTTCACACGGACGCGCATGGAAAAAAAAAAAATATATATATATATATATATGCTGGAAAGACAGCCTGCCTTCCTCTTGCCTTAGTTCCAACTTTGGGGTTGCTTTTTTCCTTAATACGCCTTGACAATACGCCATAGTCACAAACCCCAAAGCCTTGGTGACCTGGCAGCAAATGAGTAACTGAAGCAGCCCTGCTTGAGATGACACCCAGACCCAGTGTCCGGGGACATCAAGGAGGGGTGGAGACTGGAGGGAATTGAAAAGCATATGCCCTTACTAAAGGCAGCAGGGAATCTTTGCTGTGGATTTACAAACCATCCATTCTCTGTTGACTCCTCCATTTCTATACCCAGCCCCACCACGCCCCAAGCTGCAGGTTCACAGGGCTGAATGCCCACTTGGATAGTTCATAGGCATCAAACTTGTTATGTCTGAAATGGAGCCCTTGACTTTTCTGACCCCTGAACCTGTTCCTCCTCTTGTCTTCCAATCCCAACCAATCCCAAAACACTGCTCCACTCTCCTCCCCATTGCTCCAGCCAAGAGCCAAGCGTGACTTCTTGATTCTTGCACATTAAAAAGGATTTATAGGTCTAGAGCAATGTTCATGATACATTGTGGGTGAAAAGCAAGCGGTAGATCAGTATGTCCCATTCCTTTAAGGAAAAATAAATAAATTACATTACATATAATAAATTATATCAAAGAACAATGTGGACGCAGATGCATCACCCCGTTCATGGCAATTTCCTCTGGGTCGTGGGGCTCAGCAGGATAGGGAAGGAGGACTCGTATTTTCTACTTTATATTCTTTAGTATTGCTTGAATATTTTACAACCAGTTTTTGTTTCTTGTTTTGCTATGGAGCCATTTAAAAATAAATAAAACATACCCATATAATGAAACACTATGCAGCCATTAAATTTGTAGAATAATAATAAATGACATTGAAAGATGTTAATAATATGTTAAGTGTAAAAGCTGATAACAGAATTGTATGTGCAGGAGGATTCTAGTTTAGTTTTGAACTATATTTGCAAAATCAGGTCTGGATTAGGAGAGAGTAGAGTGTAGGTAAGAGCTTGAGCTTGGGGAGAAAGGGGATGTGGATGTTGAGTCTTAATGGCTGTTGATTAGCCATAGAGCCCTAGGCAAATTGGGAAGCCTCTAAGTCTCAGTTTTCTCTACTGTAAAATGGGGATAACAGTATCTACTATAGAGAGGTCTTCTGTAAGGATTTGGAAATAATGCTTTTCAACCCTCTACTTAGCACAGTTATTGACATATAAATAATACGTGTGACCTATAAGAGTAATAATAATTTTCTAATAAAATCACAAAACACTTTGATATATACTTATGATATAAATCACAAATAAATAAGATATATATTTGATATGTATCTTATTAAGGTAATAAGACATTGACCTAAGGATAATGAGATAACAAACGCCTTTATTTCTCTCTTAATTTTTTTTCATTAACATACTCCTGCTTTTCTAATAAAAACACGTTAAAAAAGAATATCTCAAGCCAATATTTATACTCAACATCATATTCAACATCATCCTTAAGAGCAAAACATAAAAGACCTTCTCAATGAGGTAAGAAACAAGACTTGGATGCAGGTCTCTGCCACATTTCAATGCAAAAAGGCAGGAAATAAACTAATTATGGTTATTGGGAAAGAGAGGCGAAAGATGGAATTGTCTTCCTAGACTTTTCCAACAGAAAAATGGCCCCTTTTAGGTAAAGTGGCCTGAATACACAATAAATATACAAAATCGAGATTGCTTCCCCAGATACCAGTTGGTGGTGCCTGTTAGTGAGATTGCAGAGGGTGGGGGTGGGCTGGTGATGGCTACCAGGAGAGGTGGGTGGATAGGGGACCGAAAATCTGGACAACCCAGTGAGGGTGCACACAGTCTGGATGGTCACTAGACCCCTGGCCAAGGTGGAAAGCCTGTCTCCAGTGCACACGCCACAATGCTTCAAGACCCTGATCTTATTATCTGATGAATATTGGAATTATGCTATACAACAGTTTACTTAATTTGTATTAAAACATTCATGTTATGTATTCAACGTAAGTGTTCAGAATTTATGGTTTTTTTTTATAACTCTCTTAGCATTTCTTTATTTTTATATATCCTTAAAACATCCAGAAAACAAATTAGTCGAAGATTCCTGTCCTCTGAGAGGCCCGGCCAGTCAGAAACAGAAACAGTCTCTTCCCCAGGGGATGGTAGTCTGACTTTGGCCATGCCCTTCCCGCCTGCCACTGGTACAGCGGATACGAGGGGACCAGAGAAGCCACTCACCTGAGGTGCAGGGTCCCTGAGGAAGCCTGCAGTGGAGTCCCTGGGGGCCCACACTTGGTAGTGTCCAGTCTTTGCTGATGCGTGAAGTTTGGCTTCATGCCCATCATGGACTGACAGGAGGGAGTTCAAACTATGGAGTCAGTAGGTAGGGGGACCCCCCTGGAATTCGAAATTAGGGACCCTGGAGAATCTCAGGAATATTTTATTTATTTATATTAATTTTTTTTTAGATGGAGTCTCGCTCTGTCACCCAGGCTGGAGTGCAGTGGCACAATCTTAGCTCACTGCAACCTCCGCCTCCCGGCTTCAAACGATTCTTCTGCCTCAGCCTCCCAAGTAGCTGGGACTACAGGCATGTGCCACCACGCCTGGCTAATTTTTGTATTTTTAACAGAGATGGGGTTTCGCCATGTTGGCCAGGCTGATCTCAAACTCCTGACCTCAGGTGATCCACCTGCCTCGGCCTCCCAAAGTGCTGGGATTACAGACATGAGCCACCGTGCCTGGCCTACTTTTATTTTTTAAAATATTCCTAGATATGACCCTCAGTGATAAAAATAACAAATGCTTATGCTAAAGAATACATTTTTAAAACAGGAAACCTTGGCTCTCATGCAAATATAAAATGAACATATATTTAGTATTTTCAACACATTAATGGATGAGGGAACCAGTCAGTTGTCGAAACCAATTCAAAGGAGAATTCAAAAAACCACTCTCACATAGGCAATCACAACTGTTGAAACAAATTTACAAATAGATGCAAAATTGGTCTCTCTTCAGGGCAATAATCAAGTGCATTCCACCAAATACCACGTATTTGCATTTCTTTAATTTTTTTTATCTTGGATAAAGAAAATGTGGCACATATACACTGCAGGCTTCCTCAGGGATCCTGCACCTCAGGTGAGCGGCTCCTCTGGTCCCCTTGTACCCACTGTACCAGTGGCAGGCGGGAAGGGCATGGCCAAAGTCAGACTACCATCCCCTGGGGAAGAGACTGTTTGTTTCTGGCTGGCCGGGCCTCTCAGAGGACAGGAATCTTTGACTAATTTGTTTTCTGGATGTTTTAAGGATATGTAAAAATAAAGAAATGCTAACAGTTATAAAAATAACCATAAATTCTGAACACTTACGTTAAATACATACATGAATGTTTTAATACAAATTAAGTATTGTATAGCAATGTACACAATGGAATATTATTCAGCCAGAAAAAAAAGAATAGAATCCTGTTGTTTGTATTCCTATGGATGAGAATCACATGCACCATGATCAGCTTTTCATCACTTAACGGAGTTATAAAGCAGCTCAAAGACAATGAAAGGCAAGTAGTGGATGTAGGACATCCAGTAATCCTTTTTGCCTATTTTATTTTATTTACTTATTTATTTTAAGACAGGGTGTTGCTCTGTTGCCTGGGCTGGGGTGCAGTGGCACGATCTCGGCTCACTACAACCTCCGCCTCCCGGGCTCAAGGGGTCCTCTTACCTCAGCCTCGCGAGTAGCTGGGATTACAGGCATGCACCACCATGTCCAGCTAATGTTTCTGGTTTTTGGTAGAGACGGGGTTCCACCATGTTGCCAAAGTTGAGTCCTGGGCTCAAGTGATCCACCTGCCTTGGCTTCCCAACGTGCTGGGATTACAGGCTTAAGCCACTGCACCTGGCCCCTCCTAGTTTAAAGACTTTCACACATTTTTCTGCTTACAAAAAACCCTCAGAAATATATAAAGTTAAAAGGGATTTCCTCACCTACAAATTCCCCCCTGTAGACATATACTGTTAACTGTTTATCAAGGTTTCTGACAGGCTTGATTCCTGCACACACAAACTGATACTTTAAAGACAAAAATAGAATCACACTACACACAGATCAATAGTTGCTTTTTTTCACTTGGCAGTATACCATGGACATAACACTACAGATATAATTCTTTTTTGTGTGTTACTTTATTATTTTATTTTTAACCATTATACTTGCACATGGTCTAAAAATTTAAAATCCCTGGAAACAGATTTATTTTATTATTTTATTTTATTTTATTTTTTTGAGACAGAGTCTCACTCTGTCGCTCAGGCTTCAGTGCAGTGGCATGATCTCAGCTCACTGCAACCTCCACCTCCCAGGTTCAAGCAATTCTCCTGCCTCAGCCTCTCGAGTAGCTGGAATTACAGGCACCTGCCACCACACCCGGCTAATTTTTGTATTTTTAGTAGAGACGGGGTTTCACCGTGTTGGCCAGGCTGGTCTCAAACTCCTGACCTCATGATCCACCCGCCTTAGCCTCCCAAAATGCTGGGATTACAGGCGTGAGCCACTGCGCCCAGCCTAGAAGTTTTTAAAAAGCCTTTTGCTTTGGAAATCATTTCTGACTTACAGCTAAGTTGCTAAAATCAATGGTACCAGGAATACCGTGTGCCTTTTACCTGTAATCGCCTATTAATATTTTTACCCCCTTTGGTTTATCATTCTCAGTCTCTCTCTTTCCGCACACACATGCACACACATACACACACAATTTATTTTCTGAACTGCTTGAAGTTAAGTTACATACATCATAGCCGTTTATCTAACCTAAACACTTCAGTAGTATATTTTTACTAAGATTAGGAATATTCTCTTACATAATCAACTTCAGTCAATTTAACATTGGTATACATTTTTATCTACTCTCAACATTCACGTTCCAATTTTCTGAGTCAAACCAATAATGTCCTTTTTCAGTAATTTTCCCCTGTAGTACAGGAGGCAGCCTAGGGGCAGGGGTTGCAGTTAGCTGTCATATCTCTTTAGCCTCTTTTAATCTGGAACATTTTCATAGCCTTTTGTGATCTTTTATGGCATTGACATTTGAGAAGAATACGACCAAGCACACCCACCTTTTTCAAAAATAGAAAAGCATTTGTCTGATGTTTCCTTGGGACTAGTTTTTGGTTCTTCATTCTTAGCCAAAATCCTGCATAGAGCGTATTGAGTCCTTCTCAGAGGAGCACATCTGGAGGCACAAGACAGCCATCTGTCCTTCCTTGGTGACGTTAATTTTGATCACTCGATCAAGGCGTTGTCCAATTTCTTCACTGTATAATTACTGGAGTTTTTTGATCTTCTTTGCAACTAATAAGCAGTCTGTGGGGAGACACTTTGAGACCATGAAAACATTCTGTTCCTCATCAGAATGTTCACCTAGATTTAGCAACCATGAATGATTCTTAATTGATCCCATCTTTACTAGGATAGTTGCAAAAGATGATTTTCCAACTCTAACAATCTCTCCATTTCGCCGGTTGACTCCCAGAATTCTCTCGTCAGCATAGGTCCTCCTTCTCCCCCACGTATTGATAAATCTATTTACTATTGGTATAGATTCAGAAATTTCCATTTTTAAGGGTTTATATTTCATTACTTTATTATTTTGGTGCTCAAATAGTCCTAGATTTTGCCACCGGCAGCCCCTTTAAGCTGCTGACATTTCCCCCAAAAGTGCTTTTGATCATTCCTTACTTTCTGGTGTAAAAAAACGTCCCAGGCTCACAATGTACCTACCCTGCCCAAGCTCTCAAATTAGTCATTTCTCCGAGAAACCCTGGGTAATGGTATTAAGAACCAAGATCTGCGAGCTAGTAGAATGGCTTTTCTTCTTGACCTTGTCAGCAGACAGAACTAGGAAATAAATGCACATATGTGCATATACACATCCACGTGCACACAAAAGTGCATATACACATTCTACAAATCATGGGTTTGCATCTGTACCTCCAATTCCATGGAATCTGAAGTTTAACAGGCACCCCCGGGAAGCAAGCTCCTGCATCAGGCAAATCAGGAAGAACCTGCAAATGCTCATCAGAGGAGGAGAAAGCAACCCACAGGAGGGAGAGGTGGGGCTGCTCCCTGCTCCCTGCACCGAGCAGGGCACCCTGCGGGAATAGATGAGCCCGCTAACCTGCAACACAGGGCAATGGTGAGTCTTGCTTTGCTCCCCATCAGAGCATGTTGGAGATGCAGAACCCTCTTAATGGGTCTTAAATAAATGCTGGAGTGGTTCAAGTGAGGTTTCCTCAATAAACAGGAGTGTGCTGCTAGGAGAAAGGAACAGGCTGAAAACAAGAACTTGGAAGGAAAGAATGTCATTGCTGATGGTGGGCAACAGAATGCGTGTGCTGAAAAGTCAAATCAGTGATCCATTCTAGAACATCGGCTTGAAGCATCCAAGAATAAGGCAAAAGAGAAATAATTGGAAATTAAAGGGACAATAAATAAATGGGAATATCTCATTCATGGTAATAATTCAAGAAAAGCAAATAAAAATAACAAATATCTATATTTTTTGGTCCAGCAATGTTTAGGTAATAGAAACACAAAAGGAATCAACCTACATAGACAAAAATACATGAGATTTGTTAAAGAACATATAGGGGCTGGGGTTCCCTCTGCCACTGCATGTCACATCGCATCGCAAACTTTTTTGGGGCGTGGTGGGTATCCATCACTTCAAGCATTTATCACTTATTTGTGTTACAAACATTCCAATTATACTCTTTTAGTTTAGGGTCTTTTGTTTTGTTTTGTTTTGTTTTGTTTTAAGATGGAATCCTGCTCTGTCACCCAGGAGTGCAGTGGCGCAATCTCGGTTCACTGCAGCTTTTGCCTCCCAGCTTCCAGAGATTCTTCTGCCTCAGCCTCCTGAGTAGCTAGGAGTACAGGCACATGCCACCACGCCCGGCTAATTTTAGTATTTTTAGTAGAGACAGGGTTTCACCATGTTGGCCAGGCTGATCTCGAACTCCTGACCTCAGGTGATCCATCCACCTCGGCCTCCCAAAGTGCTAGGATTACAGGTGTGAGCCACTGCACCAGGCCTAGTTATTTTTAAATGTACAAAAAGTTACTATCAACTGTGGTCACCTTGTTACGCTATCAAATATTAGGTCTTATTGATTCTTTCTAACTATATTTTTGTACCCATTAATTATCCCCACTTTCCCCGTCCACCCTCACCCTCAACACCCTTCCCAGCCTCTGCTAATCATCATTCTACTTTTTATCTTCATGAGTTCAACTGTTTTAACTCTTAGCTTCCACAAATGAGTGAGAACATGCAAAGTTTGTCTTTCTGTGCCTGGCTTATTTCATTTAACATAATGACCTCCAGTTCCATCCATGTTGTTGCAAATGACAGGATCTCATTCTTTTTTATGGCTGAATAGTACTCCATTGTGTGTATGTACCACATTTTCTTTATCCATTCATCTGCTGATGGGCACTTAGATTGATTCCAAATCCTGGTTATTGTGAATAGCCATGTTGCAATAAACATGGGAGGGCAGATATTGCTTTGATATACCTGTTTCCTTTCTTTTGGGTACATACCCAGTAGTGGGATTGCTGCATCGTATGATAGTTCTACTTTTAGCTTTTTGAGGACCCTCCTTACTGTTCTCCATACTGGTTGTACTAATTTACATTCCTACCAACAGTGTATGAGGGTTCCCTTTTCTCTCCACATCCTTGCCAGCATTTGTTATTTCCTGTCTTTTGGATGAAGGCCATTTAAACTGGGGTGAGATTATATATCATTGCAGTTTTGATTTGTATTTCTCTGATGGTATTTTATTTGATTTGTAGCTATTGTAAATCGGATTACTGGTGGTATTTTCTTTGATTTGTAGCTATTGTAAATGGGATTGCTTTCTTGATTTCTTTATGAGGCTGTTCTGTTGACATACAGAAATGCTACTTATTTTTGAATGCTGATTTTGTATCCTGCAATGTTACTGAATTTGTTTATCAGTTCTAACAGTTTTTTGAACTGCTTAGTTTTTTTCAAATATACAATCATATAATCTGTAAACAAGGATAATGTGACTTTTTCCTTTCCAGTTTGGATGCTCTTTATTTCTTTCTCTTGTCTTATTGCTCTGGCTAGGATTTCCAGTGCTATGTTGAATAACAATGGTGACAGTGGACATCCTTGTCTTGTTCCAGATCTTACAGGAAAGGCTTTCAGTTTTTCCTCATTCAGTATGATACTAGCTGTGGGTCTGTCATATATGACTTCTATTGTGTTGGAGTACGTTCCCAGTTTTTTGAGAGTTTTTATCATGAAAGGATGTTGAATTTATTAAATGATTTCTCAGCATCAATTGAAATGGTTATATGGTTTTTGTCCTTCATTCTGAAGATACAATATATTACATTGATTTACATATGTTGAACCATCCTTATATTCCTGGGATTGTAAATGTAGATTTATTTATGCTCTCTGTTATTAGGCTGTGGGGGCTCAAGTTTTATTCAACCTAGTATAATTATCACCTAACATGATGCTTGGCCTGTGGTAAGCTCAATAAAGGAAAGGCCATATTTCTTAACCACAGAGCAATGAAAGTGGGAATTAATAACAAGAGCTTACCTGCTGCTTAGAAATCTCATCAACAGATGAATGGATAAAGAAAATATGGTGTGTATATATATACACACACACACACACACACACACACATATATATACATATACATATATACAATGGAACACCATTCGGCCATAAAAAAATGAAATCTTATCATTTTTGGCAACACAGATGAACCCGGAGGAAGCTACATTAAGTGAAATAAACCAGGCACAGCAAGACAAATAGTAGTAATATGTGTTCTCACTCATATGTGGAAGCTAAATAAATTGATATCATAGAGATAGAAAGTTGAATAGTGATAACCAGAGCCTGGGCAGGGGAGGAGGAAGGGAGGATAGGGAGAGGATGGTTGACAAATACAAAATTACAGCTAGATAGGAGGAATGAGTTCTAGTGCTCACTGTAGGGTGACTGGATGTCATGGATGGAACTGGAGGTCATTATGTTAAATGAAATAAGCCAGGCACGGAAAGACAAACTTTGCATGTTCTCACTCATTTGTGGGAGCTAAGAGTTAAAACAGTTGAACTCATAAAGATAAAAAGTAGAATGACAGTTAGCAGAGGCTGGGAAGGGTGTTGAGGGTGAGGGTGGATGGGGAAAGTGGGGATAATTAATGGGTACAAAAGTATAGTTAGAAAGAATGAATAAGACCTAATATTTGATAGCATAACAGGGTGACCACAGTCGACAGTAATTTATATAGTTAACAAGTATTTATTCTATATTTTCGAATAGCTAGAAGAGAGGATTTTGTGTGCTCCCAACACAAAGAAATGATAAACGTTGGAGATGATGGCTGTGTAAATTACCCTGATTTGATTATTACATTATACACCTGTGGAAATATCAGACTGTATAAATATTATTAATTATTGTGTCAATTACAAATAAAGAGAAAAGATGAGAGGCCAAAAGTAGATTGAATTATATATAAAATTGTAATAGAATAAAATAAGCATAAAAAGCTTTGCATTGAAAAAAGCTTACCTGCTGCTTGGAAATTCAAAATGCATGTAGAAATGTGTGTGGATGTATGTGCATGTGTATGAGTATATATGTGTGTGTGGGTGTTGTGTGTGTGTGTGGATTTGTGTGTATATATGTATGAGTGTATGTGTGTACATGTGTGGGGTGGATGTGTGTGTGGATGTGTATATGTGGATGTGTGAGGGTTTCTGTGTGTGGGGATGTGTGTGCATATGTGGATGCGCATGTGCTTGTGTGTGTGCTTGTGTGTGGGTGTTTGTGTGGATGTGTGTATATGTGTATGTGTGTGCTCTTTGTGTGTGTGGGTGTGTGGATGTCAGTGTACATGTGGATTGTGTGAGGGTGTGTGTGGATGTGTGTGTGGATGTGGATGTGTGTGCTTGTGTGTGTAGGTGTGCTTGTGTGTGGGTGTTTGTGTGGATGTGTGTGTGTTCTGTGTGTGTGTGGGTATGTGGATGTGTGTATATGTGTATGAATGTGTGGATGTGTGTGAGTGTGTATATGTGGATGTGTGTGCTTGTGTGTGTGCTTGTGTGTGGGTGTTTGTGTGGATGTGTGTATATGTGGATGTGTGTGTGCTCTGTGTGTGTATGTGTGGGTATGTGGATGTGTGTATATGTGTATAAATGTATGTGTGGATGTGTGTGAGGGTGTGTGTGTGGATGTGAGGGTGTGTGTGTGGATGTGTGTATATGTGGATGTGTGTGTGCTCTTTGTGTGTATGCTTGTGTGTGGGTGTGTGGATGTGAGTGTACGTGTGGATGTGTGTGAGGGTGTGTGTGTGGATATGTGTGTGGATGTGTGCTTGTGTGGGGGTGTTTGTGTGTGTGTATATGTGCCTGAGTGTATGTGTGGATGTGTGTGAGGGGGTATGTGTATGGATGTGTGTGTGAATGTGTATCAGGTATGCTAGCTGTGATTAAGGTGTTGTGAGTTGGTGTGGGAAGGCATAGCCTCTACCTTGGGATGCGAGTGGGTATGTACGGATGTGTTTCTGTATGTGGTTCTGTCAAGGTGTGGTTTGTATACCAGCGTGGGCACCTGTCCCATTTAAGTTTGTGAAGAGGCGTGGTAGGTGTGGTGTGTCACCCGCAGTAGGCAGAAGCCAAGGCCTGTGTCTTCCAGGAGGTGCGGCAGAGTCAGCTGGCTGCAGTGTGGCCAGGCTGTGGGCTTCCGGGGTTGAGTCCCTCCTGGCTGGCCCATCTATAGCCCTGCCATAGCAGGGGGCAGTGTGATGGGGCAAGGGACAGGGGACGGGAGGACAGGGGCAGGGTGGCAGGGAGACACAGGGCAGACGACAGGGGTAGAGGCTGGAAGACAGTACAATGCCTTGAGACCATCTCTGCAAATTGCACCAAAGTACAGCCCACAGCACCGGGCACCTCTCAAGCTGCAGCAGGGAGTAAGCTCAAGATCCTCCCACTCCTGTCTCCCTGGAGGTTTGAAAAAATAGTCCTGGCAAGGGGAGAGGGCAACATGTTCATTATAGGAAATAAGCAGCACAATTGCATTCTGAGAAATCCGCACAGATTTCAGAGCAGCACGGGGGCTCGCGGGCTCTGCGGGCCGTGGAATTCAATATGATATGCTTCAGCCTGTCAGCTAATGGCCTGCGGCTGGACGCCACGTGACCCAGCCTTCCCGGGGATGTTAAATGATGCTGAAAAGTGGCCCAGATTTATTTACTGGGACAGCGCTCCTGCCTGTGGGTTTGTGGGGTAATGACAAGTTATGAAAACAGGTGCGCGTGAGCAAGGGCGGAGGAGCCGGGGATTCCACACTACCCCAGAGCCTCCCTCCTGGCCCTACTGCTGGGTCTGCTGTGCACTGGGAACATGATATCCCACCTGGGCGACTCACCTCCCCCTACCCCACCCCACAGCATCAGTTTCCCCATCTGTTAAATCCATCCATCCATCCATCCATCCATCCATCCATCCATCCATCCATCCATTATTCCCTCTCACCTGTCATTCATTCATTCCCAGAACACTCCACCTTTTGTGTGCCGAGCCATGTTCTAGATGCACTGATGCAGCTTCCAACACAAATGACTAGGCTCTGCCCTCAGGGAGTTTCAATCCAGCAGGGAGGTGAGATGGCAATTGAACAGCCACTGTGAGAAGTGCTGTCAACCTGGCCTGCTTAAAACCCCTTGAGTGTGTGCCCTTCATCTCCAGGGCCATGCCAAGTTGGAGCTGCCAGCCCTCCCGCCTGGACCCCTGCACCCACTCCCAGCCCACCCCTCCATGTCCACGCTTGCCCCATCCAAATTGTAAGCTTGGTTACCTTTAAAAACACAAACCCAATAGTGTCATCTTCTGTGCACTCTCCAATGGCAAAGAGAAAATTTGCAACGGGGCCTGTGGGACCTGGCTCTTCTCCTGCCAGCCTCCCCCTGCCCCAGGTCCTGGCCCTTCCCTCTGCTGGTAGTTGAGCCCTGCCTGTCCATCAGCAAGTTTCCCTGGCCCTTTGGCTCTGGGCAGGCAGGGGCCACATCTGGTTGTGCCCACACCAGGGTCCTGGGGCCCTGAGCCCCTGGGAGATCCTGATGGCAGAGGTATTGGTGCCCACCAGGGTCCTCCTAGGATGCCCCTCTGTGAGGGGTCAGGGGCGGGCAGGGAACCTGCTCTCTGGAAAGGCCTCAATTGATAATCTGAAAAGCACGCTAGACCTTCCAAATAAAAAGGTCTCCACTGCAGACTCGAGAGGCGCGCCATAATTACCTGGGAAGGGCAGGTCAGCTGCATTTTTTCAAATTTGCATTTTACAAAGTGTTTAATGGATATTTATATGAAAGAGCAGCCTATTGGGTAAATGCGTGACTTTAAATTAGGCTGAGGCCTTCCCCGCTCTGCTGTGCTGGCTGAGCTCGGCCATCAATGGGGCCTTTGGTCCCTCCCTCCCTTGTTCCTCCTACATGCAGGTCCTGAGGGCCCCTTCTGTGCCAGGCCCCGGCTGGGGTGGGATCCAGATATGAGGGGGCACAGCCCTTCCTGGGGTGTGCCTGGTAGAGTCACCATGAAGTGGCTTAAAGAGACACACCAAGGGGTGGGGGAACCACTTGCAAGAGCGGAGGTGGTGTACACCAACAAGCCCACATGGGGAGGGGCATCAGGGGCAGAAGAAGGACCCGGATGCAGTGCTGGCCAGATGACAGAGCAAGGGGCATTTGGGGAGTGGCGAAAAGAGAGAGGAGCCATGAAGGAGTTCACAAGAGCTGGGCAGGGCTGCCTGGTGGGTCCCTATAGGGGCGCAACTCAGGTTATCCGTGTGTCCCTGTCCTCTGTGCAGAGTGCAGCCTTCATGGCTGCATGTGGTGGTCCTGTTGGTTGGGGAGGGAGGTTGGTCTTGGTGGGGGAGGGAGGAGGCTGGGCCCCAAATGGAAAAGACCCCCCAAACCAGGTGAGGAGTCGAGCTGAACCCCGGTGACGGGAAGCTGTTTTCTATCTGTATGGGGGTGACACGATCAGTTTGGCATCCCAGAAAGGCTACTCTGGCAGCCTGTGGAGAACGGGCTGCAGGTGGAGAGACAGTTGGCCGCCAGAAAATGGCCCATGTAGAATACATGTTTTTAAAAACGATGGCAAAAGGCTAACTCTTTTCATCTGCAAAGATGCTACAAATCAACAAGAAAAGGACCAGTAGAAGAATGGGTGAAGAAAGAGGCTCAACTGCATTCATAATATAAGAAATGAAAATTCAGGCCAGGCGCGGTGGCTCATGCCTGTAATCCCAGCACATTGGGAGGCTGAGGCGGGCGGATCACCAGGTCAGGAGATCGAGACCATCCTGGCCAACACGGTGAAACTCTGTCTCTACTAAAAATACAAAAAAACATTAGCCGGGCGTGCTGGCACGTGCCTGTAGTCCCGGCTACTCGGGAGACTGAGGCAGGAGAATCACTTGAACTCAGGAGGCAGAGGTTGCAGTGAGCCGAGATCGCGCCATTGCACTCCAGCCTGGGTGACAGAGAGAGACTCCATCTCGAAAAAAAAAAAAAAAAAAAGAAAAGAAAAGAAAATTCAATCTGTGATGAGATGCTGCCATGTTTTTTTATTTATCAACAGGTAAAAGTTGGCATTTTCACAATACGCTGTGCTGGGGAGGGCGAGAAGCACAGAGCACTGGCCCTCTCACACATCTGGTGGCGCCAAAAGGTGGTGCAACTTATTTGGAGTGCGATATAGCAGCAATATTGATTGCAACTTTAAATACATGCACCCTTTGACCCATTGATTCCAGTTCTAGGACACATTGTACATGCACATAAATGCATGTACCAGGAAGAGTCCTTGCAACACTTTTTTTGTAATAACAGAAAACTAGAAACAATCTAAATGTTACTTAACTGGGGACCAATTAACTACAATATTATACATAACTAGAGTACATCGTATAATGGCATGCCATGACATCATTATAAAATGGAAACCCCGGCCAGGCGCAGTGGCTTACGCCTGTAATCTCAGTACCTTGGGAGGCCAGGGCAGGAGGATCGCTTGAGCCCAGGAGTTCGAGAACAGCCTGGGCAATATGGTGAGACCCTGTCTCAATTTTTAAAAAATAAAAAGAATACAGAATGGGAGTGAACATTTTCTGGCTGGCCCTGAAGCAGAGAGCTCTTTGCCCCTGCACTGAAGGCCCCTCTCTTAATAAGTCTTTTGTCCCCTCCCCAGCTGTCAGGCACCAGGTCGCATGCAGCCTGTGAGTGCAGAGAAAGAGCTAACAAGAGGGTGGCCTTCTGTGGCCTTGGGCAAGGCGCCTAACTTCTCCAAACCTGTTTCCTCAGCTGTATAAGGGGGGCAATGCCGCCTGCCTCTCCATGATGGCTGCGGTGACGCTGGCGCCTGGGACAAAGCTGGTCCTCAGCACACGGTCACCTTTTTCTCCACAAGCCTCCCCTCGCTCATTGCCTGGCCCATTTACCCCAGAGATGGAGGCCATCTCAGTGATCTCAGTGTTGCTCTCTATGTCCCTTCTGCTGTCACCTTGCTGCCAAGCGCAACAGCTCACAAAGGCTGGATCCTCTTGGGCGACCCTGAGGCCTGCCTGCTGTGTGAACCTCACAGAGTTGGGGCATTTCCTCCAGGACTTTGAGTTCAAAGCTTTGCAGACAGGTTGCTATTCAAGATCTCCCCCAGAGCCTCCACTTCCACATGTAGCCGGCGCCCATTCCCTCTGCAGAGCAGCCTGCTGCTGCAAGGGGGCCTTCAACACCGTGGCACAGCACAGCTGTTTGGAGAGCGGGCTCTGTGAGGCCAAAATCCAAAACCCGCCTGGGCACGGACAACCTGCGCCACCTTGGGCATGCCACTGCACCTCAGCTTTGAACCTCAACTTCCTCTACTGTAAAGCAAGGTGATAATAGGAGTAACCACCCGAGCCTGTTTCTCAGATTAAATGAACTAACGCCATAATGTGCCCTGCATGAGTCTTGGCCTTGTGTGTGCGAGACCCTAGCCATGAATTGAGAAGGTGCTTTACATTTCCCCACCCCCATTGTCTATGTTAATTGTGACACAACTTCCAGCAGCTACAGGAGCAGCCTGATGTCACAGGGTTCACTGCCTGTGAATCCTTGGCTTTGCACAAGGCCTGCCCTCCTCAGCAAGCAGCCAGGGGAGCCCGGCTCATGAACGCAGGGTAGCTGGAGAGGACTTGGCCAGAGCCCCCTCTCTAAGCCAGATGGCCCCCGGAGTGTGGTCTCAGTGCTCTGCTCCGGCCTGGGAAGGGTCGGCACTCTTTCTGGGACCTTCAGCCCCTAGCCCCTCAAGGGAAAATGTCAGTTGGCTTTGGACTCAGTTTTCCAGGTGATGGGGAAACTGCCCGTGGAGTTTGGAGCTGAGCGGCACCCAGGCCACACAGCCTAGGATTGGCTTTCTTGGTGGGATGGCACAAGATACCCCCTAGCTCCCCTGTGGCTCTGGAGTCAGGAGATCCACGTGACCTCCATCTGCTCCAACTCAACGGAGAGAAGGTGATGGGGGCGGGGGCACTGTGGCGGCCGGGAGAGAACCACGGTCATTTCCTTGGTGCAGCCATTTTATGTGAAGATTGAAGGAGAGAAAAAGTTCTTCTATTGAAACAAATAGGAATTGTGGCGAAAACAATACTACGTGTCTGCCAAATCCCATTTTATTTTTGTCTGCTTGGGTGCCCAGGAAGGGGGCACGTCCCATCGTCCCAGCACTTCTGTCGGGGTCATGGGACTGCGTTCTGGCCAAGGGCTTGTGGGAGGCGGTGGAGTCAGCCCCTCCCTGAACAACATCCCCTGAGGACCCCTCCTGTCCCCTCATCTTGCCAGAAGCAACTGGGAGGCGTGGCTGAGGAGAAAGAGACCAGAGCCTGTCTGCGAAGACGCATCCTAAGAGCCAGCAGACCCACGTGAACCTTTGAATTCTCAAGAAATGAACCTCCGCTGTGTTAAGCCACGGAGCCCTGTGGGTTTATCTTTTCAGGGTAGCCTAACCTAGCCTGGCTAATATGCGGATGTCATATAGAACAGAATGCAGTATTTACAGGACTTTTAAAGCTAAAACAAATGGCTTCAAATAAATGGCTGCTTGTAGCTGGCCTCTCTGGGACATGCTCTCAGACTTCTGACCTGTCAATGTCTGGGGTCAATCTCCTCCCAGGACAGCTGGTGATGGATCCAGTGACCCACTGATGCCACCCCCCCGCTGGCTCTGGAAATAGCTCAAAGCAGGTTTATTTAAGTGGTGGGTGAGGAGCTGTGACGGTGGAAATTCTTCAGTGGATCCCGTCATCCACCCTGGGTATCTGATGATTAGCGCCCAGTGACAGGTGAGCCCAGGGCGGGCCTCGGAGGCTTCCAACAACCATTCTACCAGGGGCGAGAGAAGCCAGGCGATGGACTAGATGTCTGTGTCCCTCCCAAATTCATCTGATGAAATCCTAGCCCCATTTAGGGAGGTGTGGCTTTTGGGAAGTGATTAGGTGGTGAGGGCGGAGCCCTTGTGAATAGGAATAATGCCCTGGGAAAAGAGACCCTAGAGAGCTCTGTCACTCTCTTCCTACCATGTAAGGATACAACCAGTCTGCAAACCTGGAAGAGAACCCTCACCAGGACCCAACCGTGCAGGGACTGTGATCTTGGACTCACAGGCTCCAGAACTGGGAGAAATAAAATTTCTGTTGTTTATCCACTGCCCAGTCTACTGTACTTCATTATAGCAGCACAAATGGATTAAGACACCAAGCCAATCTCCGGAGGGGGTTCACAGCTCCTCCCTGGGCCCCAATGTGAGCCAGCCCAGCACCTGAGCACCGGTGCCAGTATGACATACACTCCAGGGCAGGGCCAGGGGGTCCCAGCTGGACTCAGGTGACCTTGGATGAGTTACTTCTCCTGGGCCCCCAGCTTTGTGAAAACCTGGATTTACCCCACAAGTAAAAAATTGGAAGTGATGATGGCATTTGAAGCTTTTTCCTTACATGCAGCCCCAATATATAAAACAGCTAGCTGAGCTGCTCTAAGGTTTCATGGGATCTAGCTTGAAAACCCCTGGGCCAGAGGCTCTCTTGGGTTCCCTTCTGTAGGTATTTGGTGAGGTGATGGGCTGAGGGTGGTGTTGGCTTCTGCCCCATCCCTCTGATCACACAGGGCAAAACAGGTTCCTTCACTGAAGAGGCCTTAATTCATGTCCTAACTTGCTGGGTATTTGGGGCAAGACCCCTCCCCTCTCTGGGCTTCCCTTGCCTCATGCGTAATATTGAAAGGCAGGCGTCAGCAGCTGCGGATACAACCTTATTGTAAAGCCCATCACGTCAGAATGGGAAAGCCACAGTTGCCTGGGTTAAAGACAGAGGTGGGGTCTGAGCCCTGAGGGGATCCTGAGGGGTGGGCAGCAGTGTGAAAGGGCCCTTGTGGCCTCCACAGTCCCCACTCGATCCCCCAAAGACATACCTGGCCCAAGCTAGCCCTAAGCTCTCATGCTGCCCTAGCTGCCTCCCCTCCAGGCTGCAGGGCCTCGGGCAGGCAAACCCGGGGCTCTCCAGCAGAGAGTGGCACAACAGCTCTGCCACACTGCAGAGCCGTGACCTGTGACACAGGAGCCTGGGACGGAGGTGCTGGTACATCTGAGGAATGTGCAGAACCTGAATGGGTCATCAAAAGGTGAACTGGGATCCAGAGGACCACAGGGGTTACCCGTGGGAACAGGGCCTGCCTAAGTGGCCTCCCTGGGCGTGGGGGGCTGCGTGAAATGAACATTTCTCTGACGCCAATGGGTGAGGGGATTTTCAGGGAGCTGGGGTCTCACTTTATTTTTAACTCAAGGCCATCTGCTTTCCACTTGCCAAATATTCTTAAATATTCAGAGCAGATATATGCTGCTCCCCAAGGGTAGAAGGGGAGGAGGGGGTGATAGGAGGGGGCACGGCCTCCGTTCCCAGGGACAGAGCCACCAGCTGGACCAGCAGCCCCAGGAATCACCTCTTTGGTGCAGGATGAATGGTTTAGTTCTCTAGGGAGGCACCGGCCTCTGGCTTCCCCCGTGAGGGTGAAACATGCAATGCTCACCGGTCTAGCCCGAGCCAAGCACTCTGGCCCCTCTTGCACACAGGGAGCTGCAAGGGGCCATCCTGTCTCCCAGGGCAGCCACAGAGTCTCTCACCAAACTCTAGGGACAGATCCCTCCCTCCATACGGGAAACTGTCCCCAGCAGATCAATGGTTGAAAGATTTTCCAAACCCCTCCCTCCCTCCCCCAGGATCTCACAGTTTCCTTGAGGCAATATTTAGCTTCCCAGGCAAATACTAAGCTTTAAGGGAGAAAAAAAATTAAAAGGTGTCCTTTTCTCAACAATTGACCCCAAGTGAACAAGTATTGTCCACCCCGGTGGATTTGCTGTCAAAAATTATCATGCAGAACAAACTGTCAATACTTCGCAGTCGTTTATACAATGAGCCTGTGTTTAGCAACACTCAGCTTCGTTTTATTATTGCGTTTTATGAAGTTGCCAAGACAACTGAGGCCAAGTAACAGAACCTTGACTTTATGCGCCATGAAAATTTAATAAAGAATTTTGAAAGGCTTTTAAGAGGCAGGAGCTGCAGTCTCTTAAAGGCAGAGCTCAGCACAGAGCGGAGGGGCTGGAGCACGTGGGGCCTCTCACCAGACCTCCAGGAGCCTCCGCTGTCAGGGGCGTGGAGGTGGGCAGACGTATTTCCTGGCATCCGTCTTGTTTCCGCACGTCGAGACCCTTCCTTTTCTCGACAGACATGTGTTAAGACACTTCCCAGGTGCCAAGTCCCGCACCCGGCTCTTTACATACATTACGACGTGATCCCCACTATCTAGGCAAAGAGCAGGGATCAGAGAGGTAAAGTCACTGGCCCGTGGTCATTTAGGGAGAGCGCAACAGATAGAACAAAGTGCATATGAAGGTCTGACTGCAAAGCCCTCGCTTTTCCAGAACAGTTCACGGCCTCCTCTGGGATTCTCGGCCCTCGCTTTCCCCATTCTGATGCAACAGGTTCTGAAGGGAAAATATCCCTGCGGTCTGCGAGGGGCTTGGGGGAGCAGACAGTGTTCTGTGGCCCAAGACTGGGTCCTGGTTGGAATCTTAGCAAACACCTTCACGTTGGAGGACATGTTTCCCGTGAGCCTCTTGGTGAGCACAAGACACTACCGCAGGGCTGCAAAGAGCCCTCTCCACTCCGCTCTCTAAGTAACACTCGGAAGCCAATCACCAGAAATGAGAAAAACATCGTAATTTTGCCATTTTCTACCAAAGCTCAACGGTGCTCAGTGTGTGTGCGCACACGTGTGTGTGCATGTGTGGTGTGTGCATGTGTGCGTGTGTGCATGCGTGTGCATGTGTGTGCATCGTGTGTGTGTGTGCGTGTGTGTGTGTATAAGCATTATGCTGCGTGGTTTTTCCAGTTATATAAAAATCAAGACTTTTGGCTACTAGAGATAAAGGTAATTGAAGACGTGGCCTATTCTGCAGAGCTCCTTCATCTCCAGGAACAGAAAAAAATTTAGACTTATTTTGTGAGGGAGAAATTCATATGCCATAGGGGAAAATTTCTCTCACATTCATCAAACCAAATGGGAGATTGGCAAAAATATCCATCAAGGTGAGGTGGATTTCAGGTTAATACACACGGTGGTGAATGATCCCTCCATGCGAGGAGGACAGCGCTCTCAGCCATGGGGAATGCCAGCTCCCTGCCGGGAGAGCCATCGTTTCTGAGCTTTCAGGGAAGATGCTCGTGTGCTGGCCATTGCAAGCCCAATTCTCAATTACAGGGCCAAGGAGTAGAGGACATTAGTCAAGAAATGGGAAAAAAATTAAGCTAATCTGGAGGGACACTCTGTCAATCACAAGGCACATTCCGGGTGTCAGAGGAGCAGCAGGAATCATTTCTCAGCCTACGAATGTCTTTAAACATGTGGGAATGAAGGGGAGGTGGGGGGTGGGGGGGAGGGCAGGAGGAGCTGACCAGTGTGGTTTCATCTGTCTTGATGGATAACATTATTCAAGAAAGAGCTTTTACCTTCATCCCTTCACACTTTGTGGGAAGCCAGTAGCCAGGCTGAAGATAACACTACGTTTGAGCAGCGCCTTGCTTTACAAAACACTTTCACGTTGATGACATTTTCTGTGATCTCATCTTATGCTCCCAAAGATCAAGTGAGACAGGACTTGCCACTCTCACTAAGTGGCTGGGAGACCTGGAGCCCTTCCTGGGGTGCTCAGCAGGAGAACAGATCAGAGAGCTTCAAGCTAGGTCCCCAGAACTGAGTGGAGCAAACACCCAGCCTCTGCGGGACGTGGGTTTCCACACCTGCAAAATGGGATGTTTTGGGGAGTGCTGAGGCACCGTGCAGAACCGAGGAAGTGCCGAGGAAGGAGTGTGGGATCTGGAGCCAGCTAGGGGCCTCAGGTGGATCCTGGCTCTGCACTTCACCAGCACGAGACCTCGAGACCTTGGTCAGTCACTAAGCCTCCTGGAAGCCACTTCTCCGCCTGGGAAAACAGAGTGCCAGTGATCCTCATCCTTGGTGGGGTTGGATGGATCTAGAAGTGCTTTGTAAACTGTGAAGGACTGAGCATGTGCTGATAAAATCATGCAGGAAAGGGCCTGGGGTCTAGAAAGGCATGGAACACCATTTCAAGTGTCTGGGCTCCTATCCTCCCACTCCATTCCCCTGACTACCTACATGCACATCCGGAGGACCTGCTGGGAACTCAACAACCCCACACAAACTCAGGGCAATGCAGAGTTGAAAGGAGGCTGGCTAGCTGGCTGGAGGGGTGTTGGTGAGGACTGTCCAGCCTGGCGTCCTGTCTGTGAGATTGAATGGGAGGGGGTGCCCATGGGTACACAGCCCAGGCCTGGCTGGCCATGGAGAGACACCTAGAGTCGGAGGAGCTATTATCTGTTTACGGACACAGGACAGCTGCCGTGTCCCCGGGAGCCAACAAGGCAGCCGGGAATGTAGAGGTGTTCAGCGGATCGGCTTGGCAAGGTTTAGAAATCTGTGCTTCTTAAAGGCACCCGTGGGCAAAGTGGAGAGCAAGTGTGGTAACACTGTCTCCTCTCCTGGGGTCTGCTAAACGTTCCTATTCACAGCAAGCACCTGCTGGCCCCTGCTCTGTGCCAACGTGGACCCAGCACATGCCTGGCCCTGCAGGAACTCACGGCTGGGTGCGAAGCAATGCTGTGGTCCCACAGTGCGCGCGACAAGACAGGAACTTTCCAGTTCTTGGAAGTAGATGGAAGGAACCGCTCACTCTGTTTGGGGGATTGCAGCGGGGACACTGGGACTGAACCTTGAAAGTCTGTTTGCCACTGGGCAGAGGAAGGCCATTCCAGGCAGAGGGGCCAGCAAGACAAGGGTGGTGGGAAATAGCACATCCTCCTCCTGTCTCATGACAACAGATACAAACAGTCCTGGGAGCAGGGGTCGGACAGGGGCTCAGGGAGGCTGCAGAGCCTGGTCCTGAGGTGCAGGGGTCAGGTGCGGGCCTTAGGATGGAAAGAAAGGAAGGGTGCCGATAAGGGCTGCTTTCAATAGGTGACTGGACGTCAGCTCTGTGGCTCTCCAAGTTCCTTCCAGACCTATGGAGATGGAGGGTAGGGTGGAGGGGTGAGAGGCAGGGAGGCAGCGGAAGCCCAGGCGAGAGACCGTGTCCGAGTTTGGGGGAGTGGACAGAGGCTGGGAGGAGAAGTAAGAGGAATCCAGGTGGTTTGTTTTAGGGATGGATGCTGCTCTCTCCTGGAGGCCCTGCCTCTGCCCACTGGGAGGGGTCTGTTGGGACCAACACTTGCTAACAGCTGCACTGAATCTAGCGGGTCTTTATAAGTATAAGCACCTATTGCAGGCTCCATTTTGGCCAGGCCGTGAGGACAAAGCTGCTGCCCCTAACAACAGAAACGCTGAGCCCGTCCCCCTAGGAGGTTGGAAGGAAGGGAGCAGGCAGTGTCAGCAAGGCAGGAACAAGGAGGCTGCCCCGGGGCACACCCAAAGAAAGGGTAGGTGGGCCCAGTTCTGTGGGTCTGTCCTGTTCTCTTGATGCTTCCCTCCCCAGATTGGTCCCACTAACTTGTCATACTTGGATGTGAACCCCCCAAACTGAGCACAGGCTGAGCCTGATCTTACCCATTCATTCCAAGCCCCCGGAGTGCCCAGCTCTCCAGGAACTCAGCCAGCAGACTAGGGAGAGGACTGTGTGTGCATTGAGGGTGGGGAGAGACAGGCGGCAGTAGGAGCGGGAAGGGGCAAGAGAGGGGGAGGGAGAAGACGCTGGAGATGGATCCTGAGGGTGCTTGCAGGGATGGGGCTTATCCTGCAGCAAAGCACAGGGGCTGCCCAGCTATGTGTGCCGTGCCTCTGGGCCAGCCAGACTCCCGGCTCTGCTTCCTATCTTCTTGGAGGAAGGAACCATCTGCTTTTGCTATCGTTTCAATTACATCCAGTAAAACGAGTGGCCGATTACCAAAGGGGTAAACACAGTGGGGCTTCTTATTAGGAATGGAGGAGGCGGGGTGAGTCAGTTATCACTCATTCTGACAATGGAGCAGCCTCGAAATGCTTTCGGTTAAACTGAAAAGGGCCAATCTGTCAGGACTGGCCTCTCATAAAACCACAGCCTCATTTCCCTAACAATCAGCAGGGAGGCTCCGTGCCCTGCTGGTGGGTGGGGCTATCGGGGCCTTGTCTGCAGAGGAGGGGGCTGCTCCCGGGACAGAGGGGCCATGGTGGGCGGAGCAGCCCGCCTCCAGATGATGGCATGGGGTGGGAGAGGCCCTCACCAGGAGAGCTGATGTTTTCATATCACCCTAAACAAGGTGGCTGGAATTCAACCTCTTGATTTTATTTTTCAAAATATTCAATGTGCTTGGTTGGTTTTAGACCTGAACATTGCACTCCACTTTGGCAAGC
Source organism: Gorilla gorilla gorilla (assembly GCF_029281585.2). Classification (NCBI taxonomy): domain Eukaryota; kingdom Metazoa; phylum Chordata; class Mammalia; order Primates; family Hominidae; genus Gorilla; species Gorilla gorilla. Next base: position 118,180,271 of record NC_073237.2, read on the forward strand.
GAGTACTTTCTGAAGACCAACTTCAAGAAATGGTGTCACGTGAGAGCTTTGTTAAGACTTCTGGTGGCTCCCAGCTGATGACAAGTGTGCCCAGACATTCTTACTCTGGTCTTTCTCTGGGAAATCCATTTGTTCTGCCAAAGGGGACTGGGAGAGCTGCATGGGGGCTTCAAACATTGTTTCTCACACTGGACCATTTAGGAGCCCTGACTGCCTTGTCCCATGCCACCAGACCATGACGGACCCCAGGCAGCCCCGAGCGGGGTAGCTGCAGGGTCTTTACTTGGAGCTGAATTCATGCTCACCCAGGGACAAGGAGCCAAAGACAGACACACCTGGACCAAGTCCTGACTACATGGCCTTCTGGGCCTTCCTGTCCTCATCTGAAAGGGGAGCAGCATTACAGACCTGCCCTACTACCTGGGGAACTGAGCCGATGACACCTCCACAGCGCCCCATGTAGAGAACACTCGACACACCTCAGGAGGCACATCCTGCCATTGCCACCTTCCCACCTGTCCTGCCTTCTGCTTGGGAAAATAAAGTGATTGCAGAAGTCTGCTGTCACTCACTGAACACCCCAGAGTGGGCTCCGCAGGGCTCAGTTCCACGGCCCCTCTCGGCTGGGGAAGGGCAGCGGCCTTTGGGCTCTGCTAGCAGCAGGGAAGGGGTGCTGCGCGGCAGCCACACTGTGGGGGAAACAGGTTTTCCTCTTTGAGAGGGTGAACTCCTGGCAGGAAGGAGCTCCAGGCAAGGATGAACAGAGCAGCCCCTGCTCTGAAATCGCTTGCCAACAATTGGAGACATCTTGGATTAACAATCTTGTCTTTGGGTTTAAAAATATCTGGGGAGGGCGGATTCAAGTAACCTGTTTCCACAGATGCTTTTGAGTACCTGTTATGAACCAGGTCAACTGCTCTTATCAGTTTGGGTCAGGAGTCAGGACAGGATGTTGGAAGGAAGGAGGAGAAAGCTGCAGGAGCTTGTTTGGGATGCACCTCTGCCTCCCAGGACCCTCCCTTGCCACGCACTACGAGCATTTTCTGAGTCCTGCAGTGCACCACACCAGGCACAGTACTAGCGCCTTAAATACTTTCCTCCACCTCGCTTGGAGCACGATGACTGACTCTCCCCAGGTTCCTCAGCATCCTTTAAAGGGATCCTCCAGGAAAGGGCCACATTATCCCCAAATCCAACCACACTCTGGAGACCTTGGCTTTGCCAGGTCCTGCCTGCCTGTCTTCAATAGGCCCTGGACCTTGGCATGCCCAAGGCTGTTTCCAAAATGCCACCTTCTGCTGCCTGTGAGGCGTTTCCTCCGAGAGGGGGGCTACCTGGGGATACAGATGGAGACAAGGAAAGGGCCTCATGGAAGACAGCGTGAGCTCCCCTGACCCTGGCACCAGGTCTTACATACACTACTCCTCTTGCTCTGGTTCTTATCCACGTCTGATTTCCTTCCCTCACCCAGGGCTCCCAGCACAGTGCTGGGCATGCAGGGACCCCTGGCAGTGCTTGTTGTGGACACGCTGGCCACATGACCAGCACCCCACCTATGCAGGGGTCCACTCAGACCATCTGGTCAGGGAGGCTAAAGATGGGATTCCTGCTTTGGGGTCACAGTCAAGCAAAATCAAACAAAATGATCTCTGAGGCTCCTGCCAGCTCTGAGGCTCCAGGAGTCTTAGTTACTTCTTAATTAATTATTTCTTAATTAATAACAAACCAAATATTGCAGCAACAGGCAAGCTAATGAACTAAATGAGGTTAATCTGTTCACTACGCCCATGTAGCACATGACTGGGATGGGAGATTCGCAGACGCCTACTGGATATTTCCACTTCCTTCTCTCGGAACGGGCGGCAGGAAATAAACACGATGTTCTCAGGCTTTTCCCGGTGGGCGCGTGGAGGCCCCGGCAGCAGATCCTAACACTCGGCTTCCTCTCCACAGCTCTGGGCCTTGGGATCGATTGTGTTCTGTGCCCCAAATACAACAGATTTGCCCCAGTTGGTGCTTCCTGTGAGCCCAGAATAGAAGGTGCCATCTGTCACGTTTTAGATGTCATATGTCCGATGACTGATGACTCGAAAACAGGGTGTATCACCAGGAGATGCGAGGAGGAAGGCAGGTGAGAACCAGCCAGCCTGGTGAAGCACAGCTCAGCCGCACACAGAGACAGTTCGTGGGGACCTCAGCTGGGCCCCTCGGCAGCCTGCCTGCCATTCCTCTGCAGGCAGAATGCCTGGGGCGCTCCAGCCCTGAAAGCTGCTCTCGTCTTCCGTCTTCCAGGAGGACAGAGTGGCCCTCAGGACAGGGTATGTCTGGGATGGGAGAGCTTATTGGCGCAGCTGGTGCGGGGTGGGGGGTTGTCCCCTGCTGGCTGGGCCGAGGGGGAGGGCTCCTGGGGAGGGCCACGGTGTGGGGGCCGGCCCCCTGACGGGACACCCCGGCCACACACCAGGCGTTTTTCATCCAGCAGGGACAGGTGGTACTCGCAAAGGTCAATCAGTGAGGCCACCTGCTCATGAAGTGGCAGCATCTTGAACTTCCTCTGAGCCAGGAAAAAGAAAGCTTCTACGAAGGCCTGCAGACACATCCCTGTGAACAAAGAGACTGGATGAGGGGGTGCACACAGCTGCCCTACGCTGCCCTGGGAAGGCCCATCTCCAGCCACAAGGATGTCAGCAAGAGCTAGCCCCGCTCCCCACCACCGTCTCCATTCCAGAAACTCCTAACAGGGCTAACTCACTCACAGAGTGCCCACTGTGCCCACCAGGCACTAGCTGAGCATTTTATGGCCATGTGCAGACCAAATCCCTCACACAGACCTGTGAAGGAAGTTGGGTTAACCCTATTTTGCAGATGAGGAAGTTGAGTCTCAGAGACACGGAGAGACCTGGGGAAAGTTATATAAGATTTAAACCTAGCTCAAAGCCTTGTAAAATGTCCACAATGAAATGCCCCCATTAAAACCCAGCTCCTGGCCAGGCGCAGTGGCTCATGCCTATAATCCCAGCACTTTGGGAGGCCGAGGTGCGTGGATCACTTGAGGTCAGTAGTTCGAGACCAGCCTGGCCAACATGGAGAAACCTCATCTCTACTAAAAGTACAAAAATTAACTGGGCGTGGTGGCATATGCCTGTAATCCCAGCTACTCAGGAGGCTAAGGCAGGAGAATCATTTGAACCTGGGAGGCAGAGGTTGCAGTGAGCTGAGATCGTGTCACTGTACTCCAGCCTGGGTGACGGAGTGAGACTCCATCTCAGAAAACAAAAGCAAAAAAACCCAGCTTCTTAACTTTTATAATCAGGGAACAAGGTTATGAAGATATGAAGATAAACCCGGTTTGACGGCAAAGTTCTATCTGATAACAGAGATGCTGGTTACATGGGTGTGTGCATTTGTCAAAACTCAAATTGTGCCTTAAGGCTCATGCATTTTGCGGTCTGTAAATTTTACCCCCCAAAGTAAAATAAACCCAACTGTCATTTCTCTGGCCCAAACTATATTCTGGAAAGAATAGATAGTCATCCCTACAACACCCCTGGAATGCTCTTCCCTGGTTTTGTCTTTTAAGCGTCTACTTATCTTTGGGACCTGAGCTCAAAATCACTGACTCAGTAAAACCTTCCCTGATCCCCAGATTAGACCCGGCCCCTGGTACAGGATTTCTGCACTTCTCTTTGCAGCACCGGCTGCGGCTTGCTCTGTGTCTGTCTGTTTGTGTGGTCTCCATCCTCCTCTCTGGACTGTGCGCTTCCCGTGCTGCCCAGAGGTGCTCAGTATAGATGAATGAGTGCATGAATGAATGGGTGCATTGACGCTAGGTGCTTTACCAACAGTGCCACTAATTCTCACAATACCTTTATGAGGTAAATATTATGCCCCATCTTACAGATTAAGAAACTGATGGCAGGGTGCGGTGGCTAACGCCTGTAATCCTAGCACTTTGGGAGGCCGAGGTGGGCGGATCACGAGGTCAGGAGATGGAGACCATCCTGGCCAATGTGGTGAAACCTTGTCTCTACTAAAAATACCAAAACTAGCTGGGTGTGGTGGTGCATGCCTGTAATCCCAGCTACTCAGGAGGCTGAGGCAGGGGAAACGCTTGAACCAGGACGTCGGAAGTTGCAGTGAGCGAAGATCGCGCCACTGCACTCCAGCCTGGCGACAGAGAGAGCAAGACTCCATCTCAAAAAAAAAAAAAAAAAAAAAGAAACAAAGAAACTGATAGAGAGGTTAAGTAACCTCCCTAAGGCCACACAGCCAGGGAAGAGTGGCCTGGAAATTCAAACTGACTCCCAAGTTTTTTAACTAAGTTGTTAAAAACTTAGTTAAAAGTTTCAACTGCCTGAAAGGGTCTGAGTCTTCCCAATGTCCAAGTAAAACTGGAACCCGGGGATCTAAACCTATAGGAGTCCCTGGGCTCTTTGGGAAAGGTGACAGTAAGGTTGGACTGAACACCACGTGGCATTTTAGATTAGGCTGGTGTCAACTCTGAAATCCACACCTTCCTGGTGACTGTGCATTATTTACCTGCTTCTGGCACTGGACGCAGAAGCCTGGCCTAGGGTTTGTAGATTACAGGTTACATACAGACCCTGGGATCCCAGAGCTATTTTTGCCTTGGGAACTTGAGCTGGGCAAAGAAGTTGTGTTTTGCCTCCCTTATAGTCCATCAAAGCTCTTGGCCTTGGGTTCTTTTGACTGCAAACATCCTACAAGGGCGCTGCTCTGTTTGATCCTGATATGAGGAGTTGATAAAATGGGTTTTACACCAGGGTTACTTTTAATGTAAACAGCGGCCTAGGATGGTCAAAGACACAGGGGAGTAGCAGCCTTGGTCTGACTCAAGAGACAGATGTTTCCTAATCACCAGCTCTCGGCCAGGCCTTGCATAGGGTGGGCGTGTGCCCGTGCAAGTATGTGCATCTGTGTGTGTGTGTGAGATGGTCGGGTGGGAGGGTCAGATACACACAGAGTGAGAAGATTAGGATCTAAGGCCCGAGAAACCCAGTCCCAGTCCCCTACTTCCCAATGGTGTGATCTAAACAGCGCCACTCAAAGTGTGGCCGGCTGACAGTGCCAAGCCCATGAACTGTGTGTCCCTGGTCCCTGACAAGATAAGGCGCTTGGGCCAGAATGTTAATCATGGTCCTCATCAATCACATTGTTTAGTACTGTTGACAGTATTTAGTATAATAGCACTTCCTCTATAAAGGAAGCAGCGTGCTGTCTACATTCTGGCTCAGGCGTCTTGTCCAGGACTGTGACAATCTGTGGGTTGCAACTTTGAGTAACTCTGCTCTGCAAAGCCCTTCCCAGCTGTAATGCACACTCCAATCACCAGCTTGTTCAAATGCGAATCCTGGGGTGGGGCCCAAGGCACTGAATTTCTAGCAAGCTTCCTGGTGGTGCTGATGCCACACTTTGAATGGCAAGGATCTAGCCACTCACTGCACCTCTTTACTCAACAAATGTCAGTTTCGTTCCCTTAGTTGATGGTAGAATGTGATTAGAGCTATATGCATAGAAAACATACAATGAGGGCCAATTTGGAAAAAAAAAAAAAGCACGGCAACATCATCTAGAAGACATTCTAAAACGAGAAGTGGGATCTCACTGTGCTGCCTTGGCTTTCTTTCTGCTTGTCTGCATTTTGTGATTTTCTACAGTAAACATGGATGCAATTTAAACATCTGCAGTGGGAAATTCTGGTGTGTGGAAGAGATGATGTAGGGGGAGATGCTTTTAATTATGAACCCCTTACTACTATTTGAATTGGAAGTCAGGCACATGTATTTGAAAAAAAATACAATGCAAACTTTTTGCACATATATTCTACTTTTTATCAAAGTAGAATATATATATATATATATATATATATAAAACCAGTAACCCATATATATATATATATACACACACACACACATATATATGGGTTATATATATGGGTAAAACCCATATATATATGAGTGTGTGGGTGTGTATATATATGGGTTTATATATATATATATGGGTTTATATATATATATGGGTTTATACATATGGGTTATATATATATGGGTTATATATATGGTAAAACCCATATATATATGAGTGTGTGGGTGTATATATATATGGGTTTATATATATGGGTTATATATATGGGTTTTTTATATATATGGGTAAAACCATATATATATATATATATGGGTAAAACCATATATATATATATATATGGGTAAAACCATATATATATATATATATGGGTAAAACCATATATATATATATATATATATATGGGTAAAACCATATATATATATATATATATATATGGGTAAAACCATATATATATATATATATGGGTAAAACCATATATATATATATATATGGGTAAAACCCATATATATATATGGTTTTATACCAGGGTTACTTTTGGCAGGGCTGGGATTTGAACCCAATCCTCATGCACTGCTGCTTCTGCACCTTATTCCCAGAAACCCTCTGGAGCATCCCTGCCAAGGGTGCCTGAGGATGGAAATGGTAGAACCTGCAGGAAACACTGAACCCAGCACCTTGAAGGATCTAGGGGTTGGGGGCATCAGTGGAGGCTTTTGGCAAAGTGGGCATGACAGTGGGGCCTTGCAGAATGAGGAGGGCTTGGATGGGCAGAGATGTGCTGGGGGTGGTCGGCTGGGCTGAGAGCAGGGACCTGTGGGGCAGGGAGGCAGGGTGGATGGCCCGGGGGCCTGCCACAGGACAGGCTGGGGAAGAGGCCAAAGGGACAAAACCCAGAGAGCACCGGTGGTCACTATGGGGCTGGGGTCAATGTCAGATGAAGCCATTGGGAGCCCCTGCAGGTGCTGGGCAAGGCCCACGTGATCCGAGTCCCATGGGTTTGGACCCATAACAGTCTGATCACATTTTCTAGTCTGATGATTTCTAACCATTTTTTTTTATAGTGATAGAAACTGTGAGGGTTTTTTTTTTCTTCTCTTGTTTTATTTCTTAAGTGAAATCTTCCGAGGGAGTCCAGTATGCCAGACAGGTAAAGGGACCCTTCTCCCCTCTCTGTTTAAGTCAGGTGAATGGTGGCTTACAGGCCTGCCACACAGCCCCTCATCCCTCGGGGCCCTTGGATCTTCACAAGCAGCACAATCACCGTCACCCTGAGGCCCTCGAACCCTTGTCTAGCATTTGCATTTTGCCGAAGGGTGGGGATGGGAAGTACCTGAGGCCCCCAAGTCACACTCAGCAACTTACAGAAACAGGGCTCGACCCCAGCTCTGGGACTGGAGCCCAGGGTACCCTCAAACCACATCTCCCCCTCCAAAAAGAAACTGAACGCAAAATCAAACCAATCCCTTCTCTGGCCATGGGCTGTCTCCACTGACAGACGGTCCTGTTGAATGCGTGCCAGTGAGTGTGGGGGGACGTGGGGATGCCCCAAACTGCACGCCATGAGCATATGGGCCTCTGGTCCCACAATGGCCCATTCTAATAGCCCTTTGAGTTTGACTAGATATTGGCTTTAATCCTCAATTCATCAAGATGGCCCAGGAAATGGTGGTCAGACCCAGGCCAATATTCACTGAGCTTCAGAGAACGTAACCTTTTGAAGGTTTCAAGGGGGTGGGGATTGGGGGGGGGGAGGAGGAGTCAGCGCACTCAGATGATTCAAGTTACGCTGCAGGAGCAGGGCTGCTGGGGTTCCTCCTGAGAGTCAAGCTCAGGCTCTGGACTGTCCCCTCTGGCTGCAGTTTCCAGCCTTTTCCAGAGCCTCTACAATGGTTGACATTCTACCAGGCAGAACTGGGGCTTTCGCCTTCCTTATTTTTTATTTATTATAACATATAATGAGAGTCTTAGCAGAAAGTGCCATAGAGCCCATGCATGGCCTTCCCTCCAGCACTTACATGTTCTTGCGGAATGACCTTCCACCCTTACTCTTTGTCCACAGGAAGATGTATTGTCACTTAGTGATAACACACATTGAACTTTTTTTTTTTTTTTGAGATGGAGTTTCGCTCTGTTGCCCAGGCTGGAGGACAGTGGTGAGATCTCGGCTCATTGCAACCTCCACCTCCCAGGTTCAAGCGATTCTCCTGCCTCAGCCTCCTGAGTAGCTGGGATTACAGGCATGCACCACTATACCTGGCTAATTTTTTGTATTTTTAGTAGAGATGGGGGTTTCGCCTTCTTGGCCAGGCTGGTCTTAAACTCCTGACCTCAACTGATCCACCCACCTTGGCCTCCCAAAGTGCTGACATTACAGGCATGAGCCACCATGGCTGGCCACACGGAACTTCATTTTGCTTAAAATTATATCATTAACATTTTTGTATGTTGCTATACAGCCTTCATAACCATTATTTTAACGGTTGCATAACTGTCCATCAAATTTTTGCCTTCTATGCCATTTCACCACCCCGTCCCTGTTGAACACAAAGACTATTTACATTTGCTCACTATTGTTGAGAATATTATAATCAACACTTGGTATTTCATTGTTTTTATTTATGATTCATTTATTCCCTTACAATAAAACCCTTGGGACCTGGGTGGTTGTTTTTGTTTTTAATAAATGTAAGGTTAGTTTAGTAATTGACTTCATGTTAAAAATACCTAAAACCTTACAGAGGCTGGGTGAGATGGCTTAACCCTGTAATCCCAGCACATTGGGAGGCTGAGGCAGGAGGATCGCTTGAGCCCAGGAATTTGAGGCTGAAGTGAGCTATGATCACACCCAGCACTCCCGCCTGGGCAACAGACAAGACCCTGTATTTTTTTTTTTTTTTTTTTGAGACGGAGTCTCGCTCTGTTACCCAGGCTGGAGTGCAGTGGCATGATCTTGGCTCAACCTCTGCCTCTTGGGTTCAAGCAATTCTCCTGCCTCAGCCTCCCTAGTAGCTGGGATTACAGGTGCCCACCACCATGCCCAGCTAATTTTTTTGTATTTTAGTAGAGATGGGGTTTCACCACCTTGGCCAGGCTGGTCTCAAACTCCTGACCTAAAGCAATCCACCCACCTCAGCCTCCCAAAGTGCTGGGATTACAAGCGTGAGCCACCGTGCCCAGCCAAGACCCTGTCTTCTAAAAAATTTTTAAAAAGAAAATCTCATAGAGTATCCAAATGGACAAAGCACATGAATGGGCAATTCACATATATCGGCAAATAAGAGAGAAGACATCCGGCCCCATCCAAGCCACAGGGGCTATTGCTCACCAAGTAAACTAACAAAAGTATTAAATACTGATAATGGGAGGTAGTGGTGAAATTGCTATAGACTTTTGAAAAGCAATTTGGCGAAAGTTTTAAGAGCCATTCAAATGTTTATTAGGGAGGTAAGGAGGAAAAAACAAAAAATAAATGTGTTTATATCATTGAACACAGTGATCACAATCCTAGGAATTTTCCCTAAGAAAATATTCCTTCCAAAGGAAAACAATGTATACAATGGTATTCATTGCAAACTTATTTATAGTACCACGGGGCATGGGGGAAGGCAGTGCTAGACTTATAGGGTATTTTAATATCTTCATTCTTTTCTGAATTTTCCAAATAAGATAATGCATGCTCATTGTTGATAATAATTCAAGTACACACACACACACACACACACACACAATTTTAAAAATACCCCCAACCTAGCCTCTGAGGTCACTGGTTCTGGGAATCTGTCCTTGACCATCCCCAGGTGGAGTTAATCACCCTTCATGGTGCTTCTTCTTGTTTCTTATCATATACTAGGATAAATCCATGGGTACATGGCAGTCTCTCTAATGAGACTCTGCTCCTACAGGTGGGGACCATGTCCCTGTCTTCTCTACATTCCCAGAGCCCAGCATAGCCTGGCACACAGTGAGCACCAATAAAGATGCATTTAATCCACTGAATAGAATGTGAACCTTGTAACAGTCGTGTGATGCAGGTGTTATTATGCCCACTTTGTAGCTGAGGACACTGAGGTAAGCCAAGGGGCGAAGAGAAAAGAGACCCATGGAAACCCTTCTCTTAGAAGATTTGCAGACTTATGAAACCGCAATGATCCAGACCAGAGGCTCTCGAACTTTCGAAACTCCCAGAGGGCTTGTTAAAACACAGATGGAGGGTCCAGCCCCACAGTTTCTGATTCAGAGGGCTGAGGTGGGGCCTGGGAGTTTGCATCTCTCACAAGATCCCAGGTGATGCTGAATCCCCCTTCTTCCCCTCCCTGCTCCCCACTGCACAGTCCAGTCTGTATAAACTTCACTCGGAATGCCCATCTGCAAAGCGGGGCTTATTTGCAAAAGGACCTGCCCCCAAACTGAGAGAAGCTTGACTTTGGGCTAAAAATGTCTACATTTTAAAGACACCCTGATTGAGAGCAAACCCAACCAGTTATTTTTAAAAGACTAATGATGGAGCTGAAAAGCCATGGAATGGTTCCAACTGTGCATTAAGTCCTTTCTGAGAAACCGCACAGCCCCAGATTCTTCCAGCATCACTGCTTGCCCACTAAGTAGGAGAGAACATTCTCCATGCCATCTCCTAGGCCCTGCCCTTCCCTGTCTGGGCTATGATAGAGGAGACCTGGAAGGTTCCAGAAGGCCAGGCCACAGGGGGCTCTGTAGACCATGGCAGGACTTTGGATTTCAAAATAAAGAAGATGGGAGGTCACTGGGGAGTCCTGAAGTGACATGTCACTGTGGAAGCTGTGTTGAAACCCAGTGGTAGGGGCACATGTGAGAACAAAGAGATCCATTCAGGGGTTACTGCACCAGTCCAAGTGAGAGCTGACATGGTGGCTTGGACCAGTATGATACTGGTGGAGGTGGTGAGGGATGATTAGATACTGGATATGGTCCGAGGGTAGTGCCAGTGGCATCTGAGGTTTGCCCAAGGTTGGATGTGGGTGTGAAGGCAAGCCAGCAATCTTATGCAGGAGGGCCTCTGACACCTCAGGCCGAGAAAACTGGCCTTCCCCTCAAGGTCAATGGTTTTCAAACATTTTACACATAAAATAATCTGGGGACCTTGCCAGAAACGCAGGTTCCTGTTCCCTCACCCTGGGGATTCTGTCTGTTGGCGATGAGGCCCCAGAAACTGCATTTGTAACAGCACTGTTGGCGCTTCTGCCCCAGTGAGTGATCAGGAAATGGAATGAACATGCCAACTTGGCCATCTCTTGAAGGGCTCTATCGGAGTCAGTGGAGTGAAGAAGTTAAGAGAATGGTCTGGCTGGGCCCAGTGGCTCACGCCTGTAATCCCAGCACTTTGGGAGGCCGAGGTGGGTGGATCACGAGGTCAGGCATTCGAGACCAGCCTGGCCAACATAGTGAAACCCCGTCTCTACTAAATATACAAAAAATTAGCCAGACATGGTGGCAGGTGCCTGTAATCCCAGCTACCTGGGAGGCTGAGCCAGGAGAATCACTTGAACCTGGGAGGTGGAGGTTGCAGTGAGCCGAGATTGTGCCACTTTACTCCAGCCTGGGCAACAGAGAGAGACTCTGTCTCAAAAAAAAAAAAAAAAAAAAAAAAAAAGAATGGTCTTTGAGAAACCTGGTACTGGGCTGGCTCTGCTGTGGGTGATCAAGAGCCTTTGGGGACACAGAACTAGCTTTATCCTCTGAAATCCCACTGTTCACTCTCTGCTCCTGGTCTTAGTCTGCTCGGGCTGCAAAATACCATAGCCTGGGTGGCTTAAACAACAGAAATTCACTTTCACAGTCCTGGAGGCTGAAAGTCTGAGATTGGGGTGCCAGCACGGTCATGTTCTGGTAAGGGCTCTCTTCCTGGTTTGCAGACGGCTGCCTTCTTGCCATGTCCTCACATGGCAGAGAGGCAGATTGGGCTCTCTGGTGTCTCTTCTTATCAGGACGCTAATCCTATTCAATAAGGGACCCACCCTTATGACCTCATTTAACCTTAATTATTCCTTAGGGGCTCCATCTCCAAATACAGCCACATGGAGGATAGTTAGGATTTCAACATATAAATTTGGTGGGAGACACAATTTGGTTCATAGCACCCTCAAACCCTCAGTTCTGCTGAGGTGCACCTAGCTCTTGGGGACACTCTCCTACTACTACTCAAGTCTCTGAATTTACCTGAGCCATTTAGAAAAAAATATAAGCAATCCTACACTTCTTCCCTGCCCCTTTGCCAGCACTCAGAAAACCCCTCACAGCTTGGATTGGGAGTTGAAAGGATCTCTTTGGTAACATTGCCTTAAAAGTAAAAGTAATGAAAGTAAACAGTAATCATTCATATTTATTTAGCCCTCATTATGTAGAAGGCCCTGGACTATGGGGTGCCTTCACATTATTTAATTTAATCAGACAAAAACCTTATGAAGCGGGTATTGACAATCCATTTTACATTCAAGAAACTTGCCACAATCGCATGGCTGGTAGGCGGCAGACCCCAACCACCATGCTCTTAACTCCCTTACTCCACTGCTGCTTCGAGAGTTTTCGAAGATTTGGCCAGGTGCAGTGGCTCATGCCTGTAATCCCAGCACTTTGAGAGGCCAAAGTGGGTGGATCACCTGAGGTCAGGAGTTCGAGACCAGCCTGACCAACACGGTGAAACCCTGTCTCTACTAAAAATACAAAAATTAGCCAGGCACGGTGGCACGTACCTGAAGTCCCAGCTACTCAGGAAGCTTAGTCAGGAGAATCACTTGAACCCAGGAGGCGGAGGTTTCAGTGAGCTGAGATTGCATCAGTGCACTCCAGCCTGGGCAACAGAGTGAGATTCCATCTCAAACAAAACAAAAAACAGACAAACAAACAAAAACTGGGGGGGGGAGTTTTCAAAGATTTGACCAAGTGTTAATTCCAGTCATTTAGAACAGAAACAATACCGGCCTTGCAGTGAATGAGGGATGGAGCCTCATCTATCTCTGCTGGATGTCAACGAGAAGGTGCAGTTAGATTCGTTGGTCTTTGCAAACAGGCTTTCCCTACCTGCCCTGCATGCCACAAGATAAGCTGTTGAGTATTTTTCTAAACTTCATTTGGGTTGACAGATGTTGCTGGAGAAGGCAGCCTTCGAAACATTCCAGTTGCAGCCAGCCGCACGTCTCTCATCTGAGACCGCCACTTGGCTATTGAGAGGCAGCCCCTGACAAACGATGGCCTCATTCTGTCAATAGGCTGGGTGAGGACGGCCCACCAGCTCCTTCTAGGCCAAAGCCCCCTGCTCTCCACTCCCGGGAAGGCATCGTTGCACTCAGGGCTTTATGAAAACACTGGGAGCTGCTCACCAATAATCTCATCATCTCTTCACCAGCTTAAGGATGGGAACAAGAATCCTATCTTACATCTGCATAGCACTTTCCAGTTTACAAAGAACATCCATTTTTCTCATCTACTTCTCAGGGTAATGGTGGGAAGAGGACATGTTTACGCACATTCTTCATTTACAGTTGAGGAACACAGGCCCAGAGAGGCTAAGTGGGTTGTCAAGGTCATCGTCTAGGTGGGCGAGGCAGCATTTACATGCCTAGCTGACTTTCAAGCCCACACTCTTTTTTCTACATTATGCTTTCTTAACATCTGACATTTATGTATTATTTTACAGTTTACAGAGCACATTTGAATATATGATATAATTAAATCCAAATCATTGTCGACAGCCAGGGATATTATCCCAGACTGAATATGAGATATTTTCTTCCTCTTAAAAATACCTGAGCTTCCTTGCTAGTAATTCTGTTTCCTGGGATTGGTGTGCTTAAACAGCCACTTGCCAAGCCCTTCTCTCTCCCCAGTCTTTAAATCTCCTTCTTATTACTCACCTAGAATAGATGTTTCTGTCTCATCGTACAATTCTAAATGTATAAGTATACAAGTTTGCTGTTTGGAATCATTGGTAGGAAATAAAGCTGAATGATCTTGACTAGAATTAGCTTAGTGCTTCCTATCTGTGTAGTGAAATGGCCCCCAGAAGAGCTATCTGTGAAGGCTGCACAAACTCCAAGGCAGTTCATCACAGGAATCTCAGCCTTCTCTCCATTCTTAGGGCATCTTGCAGCCCGGCTCCCTGTCTGCTGCTACATGGTTCCCCCAGACTTGACCACAATCTCTCTAGGCCTGGGGCTGGGGTCTCGAAGGACTCTACACATGGTAGATCAAACCTGGGCATCTCCCAGGGAGAAGGCATTCGGCTCCATGAATAGGGACAGGGACTCAGATGAGCGGGTCTGGGTCCCAGCTCTCCCACTTACTGCCTGTCAAGGCATTTTACTTTTCTGGGTCTCAGTATCTGCATCTGTAAAGTGGGGATAGTAATAGCTGCCCTGAGTGGCTTTTTTTTTTCACAAGGTACCACACAGAAAAAGCAACACAGTGCTTAAAAAATGGCAGCACAGGCCAGGCACGGTGGCTCACGCCTGTAATCCCAGCACTTTGGGAGGCCAAAACAGGCAGATCACAAGGTCAGAAGTTCGAGGCCAGTCTGGCCAACATGGTGAAACTCCGTCTCTACTAAAAATACAAAAATTAGCCGGGCATGGTGGCACACACCTGTAATCCTAGCTACTCAGGAGGCTGAGGCAGGAGAATTGCTTGAACCCAGGATAGGGAGGTTGCAGTGAATTGAGATTGTGCCACTGCACTCCAGCCTGGGCGACAGAGTGACACTCTGTCTCAGAAAAAAAAAAAAAAAATAGTGGCACAAGTGCTTCCCATCATCTTCCCACTTGGAAGTCTGCTCTCTCACCTCACTGGCCTGGAGCGCTATCACAATATTGGTTTCATTTTCTCCTACTGAAGTTGGCCAATTTCTTTTCACCCTGCTGGACTGAGTTTCATGAGGCCAGGAGGAATCTGAGTTAAGGGGCCTGGGATCTCCATGGTCTCTACCCCTGTGCACTGTGTGGCTTTGAACTGGTCACTTTCCCTCAGTGGGCCTCACTTGCTTCCCCTCTGTAAAGTGAGGGGCTGGACGGAGTGATCTCTGAGGATTCCACAAGTATTGGAAGTGATGGAGACTTCTGAATATTTTAAGAAGTGGAATGTCCACGTTTACTGAGGACATTCTGCCCACCAGGATTCCCACTCGGCATTACCATGTCCTACTGCCACCCTAAGAGACTGGCCTGCCAATACTCACATTGTTAGAGAAAGTGCTGAGTTCAGGGAGACCCAAGCACCTGCCCAAGGTCACACTCCACCTGCCCAAGGTCACACTACTGGAGAGTGGTAAGTGGTGGTGCTACTCCCTACCAGTTCTGCCCCAACCCAGATGGAAATCTCAAGGAAAAAAGCCTTGCTTCTGCCACCCCACCAGCTCAGGAACAGAAGTTGCACATGTGCAGTCATTGTATTAAGCATTACAGCAACAACAAGTCACTATCACCTTTGTCCTTGGCCGGATGGAGAAATTAACTAAGTGTCACGACTGGACCATAAATAGAACTTGCAGAAAAATCATTACCCCCAGAAGCCAGCAGCACCAAAATAACAAACATAATCAAAGGTGAAAGCAACTCTTCTATCATTTCATTAATCACAGGTCATACTGCTGGCCACGGCAGAGTGGCCCAGAGGTCTCAGTCCAGTCCCATCCAACGTCACCCCGATTCCATCACGACACGAACACAAGTTCCTGAGTCACCATCTGGGAAGACAGGGCCACAGTTCTAGTCACTGCTTCCTGCAACTGCTTCATGCTATTGTGGAATTTCTCGCGAGATTAATGGCTCCTATAGAACCTTTGGAGGCTCAGCACTCATTCCTCAGCAAGTGGTCAAAATCTCTGGCTTAAAAAGGACTCAGAAATAACACAATCTAGGCCCTTGCAGGGTAACAACAACACCCAGAATGACAAGAGGGATTACTAAGAGTGGTCTGTATACAACACGTGCTTAATATGTGTCAGGCACTGTGGTGAGTACTTTATGGGCACCTTTTGTTTAATCCTCAGAACAAAATCTGGATGGTAGATGCTTTCATGGCCCCTGATTGTCTGTGGTTGTTTGCCTTTGTTTAGTGATATGGCAAAGCTTTGCATTTGTCTTGGGCTCTGTGTGTTAGTTGGGTGTGGGCAGACCTAGCCATTCACTCAGAGTCCTCCAGGCTGGGGCTGGTAGTGGGGATAAAAAACCAGGGCAGATAAAGCATGATTTCCAGTCCTGTCTCTGTGGCTTTCTGTAGTTGCCCTGTGAGATTCTGAAGGGCATGGGTTGCCCTTCCTGACATTGCTAACAACGGCCATCCAGCCCCCCCACTTGGTTGCTTCCAGCGATGGGGAGCTCATCACTGCCCCAGGAGGTCCCTTCTCACTGCCATGTGCTCTCTGCTCTCCGCCTGGGAGCTGAAATGTGCAAAACCTCCCCCGACACCCCAGTTTAACACAGAGTAAACCAACCTCTTCTTCCACCACCACAGCCTTTCTCTACGAGGATCTGAGGATTCAGAAGGCAGTAACCATGGCCACTCAGTTCCGCCAGCCCTGGCTGACTCCTCAATGTGTGGATTCACAGATGGGCAAGCCTCCTCTGATGCAGGGCAGGGAGAAGCAGGGAGAAGGTAGGATGACCCAACGTGAGATGGGGGTGTTAGAACACAAAGGAAGAAGCAAGTCATTGCCTGGAAGAGGCAGGATAGGTTACAGGGTGCCTGTGGTGCACACGGTGAGAAAATTCAGACAGAGGCAATGCAGATAGTGGAAAGTGAAGGTCCTGTTTCCCTCCTCTGCCTTGCGACCTCCAATTCCTGTGTGCTGGAAGTGAATGCTGTTTGCAATTTCTGGCATATATGCATAAAAATGAAATATGTGCACTGCTGTGTGCATCAATATCCGTATCCATATAATTTTGCACACAAATAGGATCACCTTATAGCTACCGTACTGCACTTACACAATTTTAACCATGCCTTGACGCTTCTCCGTGTCAGCATATATAGATCTACCCTGTTGTTTATAGACTGTATAGAATTCCATAGTATAGATGTACCATGAGTTTCTAAAATCCTTCCCCTACTAACGGACACTTAGGATGTTTTTCTCCTTTTTTCTTCTTTTTTTGATATTGTGAATAATGGTGCAACAAACATCTTTGTGTATATATCAGTACATACTTGAATGAGCAATCATCTCTTTCCAGTGGAACTTATGGGTCAAGTAGTACGTATTATTTTTACTAGTATGTTTTGATAGCTCTTGCCAAATTAACTTGGGGTTGGGATCTTCAAGGATCAGCACTGGGGAGGAAGATCTTTCTGAGGAGAGGAACTAGTAGTACAAAATCTTGGTGCTTTGAAAGGGCTTTTTTAGGGTGTTAGGGAACAGAGCTGGTGCTGTGGGCAGTCTGGCAGGTGGGCCTGGAGGGGGGTGGGGGTGAGGGATGAGGGAGGAAAGGGAGTTTGTCTACAGTCGGTCCTGATTAACGCTCCCAGCTTGTCAGTTTCTTCCCTGCTCCTGAATGCCACCATCTGCCATCAACCAGCCCTGGGATCTTGTGTGGTTGAAAAGCCTGCCTTCCTGTCACTATCCTCTCTCTCTCTGTTCCCTTCTCAGCCAGACTGCCCTTCCCTCCTGGGGTGGCACTGCCTCCACAGCCTCCCTTCCAGCTCAAGAGAGGATGTCCACTCCCTGTCTCTCCTCCCAAAGGGCTCACGCCAAACGCCTGGGTACCTTCCACTCCCATGTCAGCTCTGAGCTCCTCTTGGCTCTCTCCCCACAGCATGTGACCACGTGGAAGCCTCCCTCCTGGAGACACGTCTTCCCACGTCTGTTTCATCTCGCTCTCCTGCTTCTTGCTCTCTCTCTCTTGCTGGCTTCTGTCTGCTTTTCCTTGCTGTGGGCCCCACAGGGCTCTCTCTCTCGCTCTCTCTTCCTGTCATTCATTCCCCAGGTTGAAATACCTTCAATGAATCCATGCCCTCCAAATCATTATCTCCAGGCCAGCCTGCTTTTTTGCCACTGGGATATCGCATTAGCCTGTTAAAAATGAATCTCTTGGTCTTCCCTTCCCAATTCTGTTTTTCCTTGAGTCTCGCCCATTTTAATAAATGGTCTCTCCACCCACCTAGTTGTTCAAGCCAGAAGCCTGAGGTCATTTTTGAGACTTCTCTTACCTCCTCTCAACACCTCCACATCCCTAGGACCATAAACCTCTGCTCTCCTGCCCTCCCCCACCTGAGCAGCTGTCGTCCCTTGAAGCCCCCACAGCCTCCTCGCTGGTCTCCCTGTTTCCACTATTGCCCCTTTCAATACAGCATCCAGAATGACCTTTTAGAAACACAAATCAGGGCTGGGCATAGTGGCTCATGCCTGTAATCCCAGCACTTTGGGAGGCCGAGGTGGGCGGATCACCTGAGGTGAGAAGCTCAAGACCAGCCTGGCCAACATGGTGAAACCCTGTCTCTACCAAAAATACAAAAATTAGCAGGGCGTTGTGGCATGCGCCTGTAGTCCCAGCTACTCAGGAGGCTGAGGCACAAGAATCACTTGAACCCAGGAGGCGGAGGTTGCAGTGAGCTGAGATTGTGCCACTGCACTCCAGACTGGGTCACAGAGTGAGATTCCGTCTGAAAGAAAGAAAGAAAGAAAGAAAGAAAGAAAGAAAGAAAGAAAGAAAGAAAGAAAGAAAGAAAGAAAGAAAGAAAGCAAGCAAGCAAGCAAGCAAGCAAGCAAAGATAGATCAAACCACACACTCCCCCACTTTAAACTCTTCAACAACAACATTTCTTGCCCTGCCCACCTTTCTTGCCCTGCTCTGAGGGATTGAGCCCCGCCTCTCCAGCTGCTGCTGGAACCCACGCCCCCGCTCCCGTCACCCTGCGGGCCTTCATTTCGCAGAACCTGCTCCCCGCATTCCCACCTTGGGGCCGGTCCCTGGCCTCTGCTCAGAACACCCTGAGTCCCACCTGGCGAAGCTTCCATCTCAGCATTACCTTCACTGACACATCTCTTTGATCCACCTCTTAATATAAATGAGGTCCTCTCTGTCCTCCTCATTAAAACTTATTTCACAGAACGCATCACAACATCTAATTACATGCAATTTCTGCGTTTCCATGTTTAATGTCTGCCTCGGCCACCGGATGTCAGCAGTGCTAGGGCTTGGGTGTTCTGTTCGTCCCTGCACGTCCCCATCACTCCCAGTGCCTGGCGTGTGGGGGCGGCTCATTGAACATTAGGTGATCCACTGAGGGTAGAAAAAATCCAGGCTTGATATCAGACATGCCTAAGTTCAAATCCAGGGTTGGCCTCTTACACATTGCGGGGTGATCTTGGCTTACTCACTGCCCAGCTGGGAGCCTCAGTTTCTTTCTACCCTGCCCGGCTCTGGGGGGCTCGGTGATAGAAAACAGACATAAGGGGCTGGGCCTGTGTCTGGCACATGGAAGACACACTGGAAACATGGCCTTCTTTCTTGATTGTCTTTAAGTCATGAGAGGGGCGCCAAGCCTGGCAGAATAAAGAGTATTCCATGGAGGGCTGTGGCTCAGAATTCCCATTCTATCCAAAGATGGGCAAATTGGAAGACGGGCAAATTGGCCCTAACTCAGCCACCAACAGCAACCCTCTTCCCCATCCCCCTGACTGTCCAGCAGTTAACTGGCGGGGCCTTCTGGAATCTCCAGAAGACCTCAGCCTCAGCCTTCTCAGCCTTGGGCAGGGCAGAGCGGTGCCCACTCACCAAGTGGACCGAGCCCTATCCTCAAGGTGAGACCCCTCTGAGGAGCTCTTCAAAGCTGGCCTGCCATTTGGAGCAGTGACAGGAGGCAGATCAGTGTCAAAAATAAGACAGAGCAGTGGGTTTCAACTTGACTCACATTAAGAATGTCACGTTAGAGCACAAATGAGAGAGAAGAGAAATGCTCTTTTATGCGGGAGTTTATTTTTGTCACTTTGTCAGAGAGAAACTGCAGCCTGGAGGGCACTGGAGCTGCACCGAATCACCCAAAACATTAACATGCAAACTGCCTTCTTTACAGAAGATAATTTTATTAGTGCACGAAAATGTTTCTTTCACTGTATTCATGCCTAGGAGCAGTGCTATCTGGGGGCCAGTTAGGGCAACCGCAAGAGAAGAATTAGGGACAGTCCTGAACTCGGTTAGGATCTATTACCTCCCCAACTTGGGACCACTACGTATCCTCGGATGCATGTAACAGTGCGCTGCGATGTGACAGCTGGCTACCGATGGATGCACAGGCTGGAGGGGGCAAGTGACTTGTTCAAGATCATACAGCTTCTTTTTTCTTTTCTGAGACAGGGTCTCGCTTTGTCACTCAGGCTGGAGGGAGTGTAGTGGCGTGATGTTGGCTCACTGCAACCTCTACCTACCAGGTTCAAGCGATTCTCCTGCCTCAGCCTTCCAGGTAGCTGGGATTACATGCAATTGCCACCATGCTTGGCTACTTTTTGTATTTTTAGTAGAGATGGGGTTTCACCATGTTGCCCAGGTTGGTCTTGAACTCCTGACCTTAAGTGATCTGCCTGCCTCAGCCTCCCAAAGTGCTGGGATTACAGGCATGAACCACCGTGCCCAGCTGATCATACAGTTTCAATGAGGAGGCAGAGTTGAGGTCACGTGGCCTGTGTCCAGACACCAGGTGACCAATAGGGAACCATGAGGTCCTGGAAGTTGTCACTGTGAGAGTAAGGAGCCTAGTGAGACCCCATCTACCTATTTGTTCACTCACTTGCTTGATTATTCAATAAGCTTTCCCTATGCTAGGCCCTGGGCCCCAAACATGAATCAGGCACTGGCACGAGGCACTTGGCCTCCACTGGGGGCAGGTGGAAAGGGGATAAGACACCTACAAATACTTCTGATCCAGCGAGCTATGACGGCTGGAGAGGTGTGCCTGGAATCAACAGAGCAAGGAGAGAGCATGGCTGTTTGGCAGGGAGGGCAGGGAGAAGGGTCTGGAAGCTTCACAGACAACCGTCTCACCCATGGGCCTTGTGCAGGCAATCAAGGCAGGGAGGGATGTTATAGGAAGGAGACACCATGAGCAGAGGCCCCACGATGGAAGCACGTTGGCTGGTCCCAAGCAGCACAGGACGTGTGGGCGAAGAGTGTGGCGGGAATGGGGGCGGTGGTTGTGGAGGATGGAGATGAGGCTGGCAAGTCTAATCTCAAAGGCTAAAGAGCTCAGATGTACCTGTATCCTGCAGGTAGCAGGCAAACCCTCCAGGGCCCATTCAGAACAGAACCGTGCTCCCCATGAGATTTTGGAAGGGAGGGGCTTCTCCAGGCCCTGTGTTGCCAAAATGACAGAAGGTTCTCTGAGGCTGCGCTTATGTAAGGCTTCCTCCTCCCTTCGCAGATGTGATCAGTGGGGAAGTGTGGGCAGAGACTCCCACCTGCTACCAAGAAGAACGCACTCAGTCATGTAAGGTCTCGTGGAACAGACGAGGTGAGCTCCCTTTCTCTAGAGGCTGCTTGGGGCCTCCCGGGCTGAGGACACATCTTTGCCCTGAGTCACATGGCAGCTGCATGGTGTGGCTGTGGTGGGGCACGAAGAACTGTTACAGCAGCCCCAGGAAGCTGAAGGGGAAAAGCCCAATGATAATTATCGTTGGGCCAGACCATTCTGTGTTGTGGGGGTCTGTCTTGTGCATTTTAGGTTGTCTAGCAGCAGCCCTGGGCTTGACCTACTAGATGCCAGTATAGCAACTCCCTTCCCCCAGTATGACAACTAAAAATGTCTCAAATCGTGGCCAGATGTACCCCTGGGAGTTAAAATTGTCCCCAGTCGAGAACCACTCGTCTCTCTAGACTTCAGGGAAGACATGGATGCCTGACCACTGGAAGTGTCCCAATTCTTCCAGTGAGATGCAGAGCTCCCCGAGAGCATGTGCCTGCCTTCTTCCACCTCTCAGGGGGCAAAGGACAGGGTATATTTCATCACATATTTGTGGACTATCTCAAAAAGGAATGTGTCTAACTTACTCCTTAAAACATCTGGAAAAAGAGCAGGCTGGGGATGTAGAAAGTCAATGGACAGTCGGTGCTTCTTCCAATACTTTGCTAGGGTCTCAGAGTCCCTCACATGTAAAACAAGGGGGTTGAAAGAGATGATCTTTAGGGCTCCCTCTCCTTTTTTAAAAAAAAAGACACGTGGTCTCTCTTTGTCACCCAGGCTGGAGGACTGGAGTGCAGTGATGTAATCATAGCTCACTGCAGCTTCAAGTTCCTGGGCTCAAGCAATCCTCCTGCCCCAGCATTCTAAGTAACCAGGATTACAGGTGCATGCCACCCTGCCTGGCTAATGTTTTTGTAACTTTGTGTATGTGTGTGTAGAGTCAGGGTCTCGCTATGTTTCCCAGGCTGGTCACAAACTCCTGGGCTCAAGTGATCCTCCTGCCTTGGCCTCCCAAAGTACAGGCATGAGCTACTGTGTGCCTGGCCCCCTTCTAGTTTTGAACACTATGATTCCATGTCAGTAAGATGAATAAGATGAATATGTAGGAAATGTTACCCATGAATTCTGAAGGTGGCTCCTATGGGCCAGATGAGTCTCTGTCTTGGGTAACCTGGGCATTTTTTGATGACAAATAACTGATCAGATGGTTTGTGAGATTCTCTCTGCTCTCTTGGGTTAAATGAGTAAGCCCAGATTTCCCCGGAGAATCTCTGAAAGGTAAACACTTCTGGAATGTTGGTCATTGCTGCAGTTTCTCAAAGACCATTAGAATCTAAAGACAAAGAATTATGGCTCTACCACTCACGAGCTGGGTGACCTTGGACACATTACTTAACCTCTCTGAGCCTTAGCTTTCTTCTCTGTAACCTGGAGTACAGAGCTTAAATCTCAGGATTGTTGGGAGATGTGCGAAATGCTAACAGAGGACTTGTAGTTTCAGCTCTGACGCATAAAGAGCTTAGAAGTCATTGCTCCTGGCTGGGCACAGTGACATATACCTGTAATCCCAGCACTATGGGGGCCGAGGCTGGAGGATCCCTTGAGTGCAGTAGTTCAAGACCAGCCTCAGCAACATAGTGAGACCCCCATCTTTATTTAAAAAAAAAAAAATGAGAGAAGTAGTCACTCCCACCTTCACAACAATAAAAAAAAGTTGAACAAATTGAAAAATCAATGCCTTTTCTAAGATCCATGAGTACTGAGGTCACAGGACAAGCCACCACCCTAAAAACCATTGAGACCTGTGAATATAGAGAATCACAGCTGAGTTCAGCTTACCAGGAGCAGAAGCTGCTGGAGCCAGAACATTTCACTCGTAATTGATGAGTTGCTAGAGACAGTGTGAGGCTCAACCTTTAACTAGGTTGAGTTAAAAACGCCTGGGGGCCAGTCTTAGGGGGTCTCCCACCTTTTTGTGAGTGGGGCTCCAGGAGACCCACCAGGTTCTCAAGAAAAAGATTAGAGAAAATCTTCTCATGCTTCAGAAAGGGGTGGGGGAGGTAACCATTTTGGAATATGCCTAGAGCACTCTCCATAACAAAGGCCTGCTAATGCGGGAAACTATTATTTATTTACTTATTTTTTGTTATTATTATTATTATTAGAGACAGGGTCTTGCCCTGTCACCCAGGTTGGAGTGCAGTGGTGCAACCACAGCTCACTGCAGCCTTGACCTCCTGGGCTCAAGCCATCCTCCTACCTCAGCCTCCCAAGTAGCTGGGACTACAGGCATGTGACATCACACCTGGCTATTTTTAAATTTTTTTGTAGAGACAGGTGTCTCACTGTGCTGCGTAAGCTGGTCTCAAACTCCTAAACTCACATGATCTTCCTGCCTCAGCCTTCCAAAGTGCTGGGATTACTTGGTGTAAGCCATTACACCCAGCCAGAAACTACTTTAGTAGAGGCTGATCTGACCTAGGGGAAGGGCAATTAGGTAACTCTAGCTTTTCTAGCCTTTCTAGTTTTCACAAATAAAGGGAGAAAAAAGGGGCTAAGAAGCACTTCTGAAAGTCACAGCCCATGGACTCAAGCCCACTAGGAACAGATTTAATCTCAAGATTGTAAAATGTTTCTCTACCCAGCACCTTATCACCACATCAGCAGGGTTCACTCCAGTGTAATAACAGTGGATTCCAATTGAGAGAGATCCAAGAAAAAGATTCCATTTAAGGAGTTTTTAAGGAAATACAAAGGCAATAGGAAGAGAAAACAAAAACAAACAAAAAAAAACAATTGGAATAAACCGAAGCTTCTGGCACCTATGACTACAGCAAACATTAAACACAGCCCAGCTCCTAGAAAGATAAATATAAAACCTCACACTGAAAGCCTGATTACCTTGGTTCCTATTATCAGGTACTTCATGGCTGGCTTTCAACAAAACATTACAAGACCTGCTAAAAGGCAGGAAAATACACAGTGCAAAGAGACAAAGCAAGCATGAGAAACAAACTCAAGTATGACACAGATGTTGGAATTATCCAGTGGAGAATACAAAATAATGATTAATATGTTAAAGTCTCTAATGGAAAAAGTAGGCAACATTCAAGAACAGATGGAAAATATAAGGAGAAATGGAAACTCTAAGAATCCAAAAGAAATGCTAGAAATAAAAAACATTATAACAGAAATGAAGAAGGCTCTCAATGGGCCCATCAGCAGATTGGATACAGTCAAAGAAAGAATCGGTGAGCTTGAAGATATGTCAATAGGAATGTCCTAAACTGAAACAATGAATTAAAGAAAAAAAAATACTGAAAAAAAGGAGAATATGCAGGAACAGTGGGACAATGACAAAAAGTACAAAATATATGTTATGAGAATATCAGAAGGAGAAGAATGAAGGGAGCAGAAGATAGATTTGAAGCCGTAATATTTGAGAATTTTCCAAAATTACAGACAGACACCAAAACTCCAGAAAGCTCACAGAAAACTGTGCAGGACAAATAACAAAAATCTACCCCTTGAGAAAATCATATTTAAACTGTAGAAAACCAGAGACAAAGAGAAGATCTTGAAAGAAGCCAGAGAGGAAAAATAATACCTTACCTATACAGGTAAGGTATATATGCCTTAGGTAAGGTATATATAATGCCTTAAGGACAAGAATTACACCAGCCGTCTCACCTAAAACCATGCAAGCAAGAAGAGAGTGGAGTGAAATACTTAAAGTATTAGAAAAAGAAACCCCACCAACCTAGAATTCTGTATGGAGTGAAATTATCCTCCAGAAATGAAGGAGAAATACACTCTCAGACAAACAAAAACTGAAGGGATCTGTTGCCAGTAGACTTGCTTTGTAAGAAATATTTAAAAACAAATTTCAGAGAACAGAAAAAATGATATGGGCCAGAGACTCAGATCTACATAAAGAAGAGTATTAGAGAATAAATAATAGAAGATACAATAAAATGTTTTTTCTTAATTTTAATTGATCTAATAGATAATTGTTCAAAGTGATAATAGCAACACTGCATTGGGTGATTATAGCTCGGGGATAAGTGAAATGAATAACAGCAATGTTATAAGGCATGGAAAAGAGAAATCAGAAGTTCTCTGTTATAAAGTACCTGCACTATCTGTTAAAGGGGTATAGTGTTATTTGAAAATGGACTTATTAGATGGAAACTAATTGCAAACTCTAGGATAATGACTATTTTTAAAAAGGAGTATAATTGCTAAGCTAAAAGAAGAAAGTGGAATTATACAAAATTCTCTATTAAAACCAGAAAAGGCAGAAAAGAGAAGTAAAAACAGAAACAAAGAACAAGTCAATGAATAGCAAGCTGTTACAAACATTGATAGGTATCAATCCAACTATATCAATAAGTACTTTAAATGTGAATGGTTTAAATAAATTAAAGGACAGAGACTGTTGAGAGGATTAAAAAACGAGACCCAACTGAAACACGACTTAAAGATAAAAAGAAACACACTTTAAATGTAAAAACAACAAAAAAAAGATAGATAAAAAAGCAAAGGGTTGGAGGAAGATATATCATGATAACCCTAACTAAAAGAAAGTTACGGTAGCTATATTAATTTCAGACAAAGCAGACTGCAGAACAGGGAAAATTATCAGGGATAAAGGTGAGTAATAATGATAAAGGGACAATTCTCCAAGGAGACATAATAATCCTTAACATGTACGCACCTAACAATGGAGTGTCAAAATATGTGAGACAAAACTGATAGAACTACAAAGAAAAATAGATAAATCTACTATTATAGTTGGAGACTTCAACACCCCTCTATCAGTAATTGACAGATCCAGCAGGCAGAAAATTGGTAAGGGTATAGTTGAACATAGCAGCACCATCAATCAACTATGTCTAATTGACATGTATACAATACTTTATCCAACAGGAGTAGAATATACATTCTTCCCAGTTCAAATGAAATATTCACCAAGACAGACTACATTCTAGACCACAAAACACACCTTTTTAACACATTTAAAAGAATAGAGATCATACAAAAAATTCTCTCAGGCCACAATAGAATTAAACTAAAAATCAATAACAGAAAGACGGTTGAGAAGTCCCCAGATATTTGGAGAATAAGTAGCACATGTCTAAACAACATATAGGTCCAAAAAAATCTCAAGAGATATTTAAAAATATTTTAAACTAGGCGAAGATTAAAATATAACTTATTGAAATTTGTGGGATCCAGTGATATTAGTGCTTAGAAGAACAATTTATAGCAATAGATTAGACAAGAAGAAAGATCTAAAATCAATAAGCTTCCATTTTAGGAAACTAGGAAAAAAGTAAATTTAATCCAAAGCAAACAGAAAGAAAGAAATAATAAAAATCAGAACACAAGGCCGGGCGCGGTGGCTCACGCCTGTAATCCCAGCACTGTGGGAGGCCGAGGCGGGCGGATCACGAGGTCAAGAGATCAAGACCATCCTGGCTAACAAGGTGAAACCCCATCTCTACTAAAAATACAAAAAATTAGCCAGGCGTGGTGGCTGGCGCCTATAGTCCCAGCTACTCGGGAGGCTGAGGCAGGAGAATGGCGTGAACCCGGGAGGCGGAGCTTGCAGTGAGGCGAGATCGCACCACTGCACTCCAGCCTGGGAGACTGCGAGACTCCATCTCAAAAAAAAAAAAAAAATCAGAACACAAATTAATGAATTAAAAATAGGAAGAAAGCAATAGAGAAAATCTATAAAACCAAAAGCTGGTTCTTTGAAAAGCCTTAAGATCAATAAAATTGATAAATCTCTAGCCCAGCTAACCAAAAACAAACAAACAAAAGCAAACAAAAAAAGCAACAACAGAGAAAGAGAAAAGGTTATTAGATTACTAATTAGTAATTACAAATTACTAATATCAGAAATGAAAGAGGGGTCATCACTATCACTACTTATCCCATGGATATTAAAAGGAAAATAAAGAAATATTACAAATAAGTCTATGTCTACAAATTTGATTAGATAAAATAGATCCATTCCTTGAAAGAAATAATTTATGAAAACTCACACAAGAACAGATAATCTGAATAGGCCTTTATCTATTAAAGAAATTAGATGAATAATCAATAACTTTTCAAAAAAGAAAGCACCATGCCAGCTAGCTTCATTTGGTGAGTTCTAACAAACGTTTAAGAAAGAAATGATACAAATTCTCTACAATCTCTTTCAGAATACAGAAGCAGAGAAAACACTTCCTAACTCATTCTGTGAGGCCAGCATTACCCTAATACCTAAACCAGATAATGACATTACCAGAAAGAAAAACTGCATACCAATATTCTTCTTGAGCATAGATGCAAAAACCCTCAATAAAATATCAGCAAATTGAATCACAGGCTGGGCACCAATATAATTCCAACACTTTGAGAGGCCAAAGTAGGAGGATTGCTTGAGTCCAGGAGTTTGAGACCAGCCTGGGCAATCCTGTGAGACCCAGTCTCTACAAAAAATTTTAAAAAATAAATTAGCCAGGTGTGGGGGCACATGCCTGTAGCCCTAACCACTCAGGAGGCTAAGGCAGAAGGATCACTTAAGCCCAGGACTTTGAGTCTGCAATGAGCCAAGATTGTGTCACTGCACTCCAGCCTGGGCAACAGAGCAAGACCCTATCGCTAAGGAAAAAAAAAGAAAAAAAAAAAAAGGAATCATATACCATGACCAATGCGATTACTTCCTCAACTTGATAAAGCAATATCTACAAAAAAATCTTATAGTTTAATGGAAATAAATTAGATGCTTGCCTCTTAACATCAGGAAGAAAAAGTCCCCCTCACCATTCCTGTCCAACATTGGACTAGAAGTCATAGCTAATGCAGTAAGACAAGAAAAGGAAATGAAAGGTATAGAGATTTGGAAGGAAGAAATAAAACTGTCTGTGTTCAGTGGATTGTCAATGTAGAAAATCCCAATGAATTGACAAAGAAACCTCCTGAAGTAACAAATGCCTATAGTATGTTTGAAGGATACAAGGTTATTATAGGAAAGTCAATTTTAAAAAATATATTAGCAATGAACAATTGGAATTTGAAATTAAAAACATATTTGAAATTAAAACCATTTACATTAGCACCAAAATAAAATAAAATGTTTAGGTATAAATCTAAGAGAATATGTGCAAGATCTATATGAGGAAAACTGGAAAACTTAGATGAAAGACATAAAAAGAAGATCTAAATAAATGAAGAGCTACTTCATGTTTATTAATAGGAAGATCACTATTGTTCTTTCTGACTTGATCTATGGATTCGACACAATCCAAATGAAAATCCCAGCAAGTTATTTTGTGGATATTGACACACTAATTCAAAATTTATATGAAAGGACAAAAGACCAGAATAGCAAACATAACACTGAAGAAGAAAAAGAACAAAGTCAGAGGACTGACACTGCCCAACTCCAAAATTTACTATAAAGCTCTAGTAATCAAAACAGTATGGTATTATAAAAGAATAGGTAACTAGACCAATGGAACAGAAGAGAGAGTCCTGGTAGGCCCCTGTGAATATAGTCAACCGATCTTTGACAAAGGAGTAAATGCAATTCAATGTAGAGAGGTTAGTCTTTTCAACAAACTGTGCTGGCACAATTGTGCATCAATAAGCAAAACAAATAAATAAGAGAATCTAAACACAGAACTTACACCTTTCACAAAAATGAAGTCAAAATGGATCACAGACCTAAGTGTAAAATACAAACTATAAAATTTCTAGATGATAATATGGGAGAAAATCTAGATGACCTCGGGTTTGGCTATAAAATTTTAGACACAAGACCAAGAGCAAGACTCATGAAGGAAAAAAATTGTTAAGTTGAACTTTATTAAGATTAAAAACTTCTCCTCTGAAAAGACATTGTTAAGAAAATGAGATAAGCCACAGACTGGGAGAAAAGTATTTGCAAAATACACATCTGATAAAGAAATTGTCTCTAAAATATACAAAGAATTCTTAAAACTCAACAATAAAAAAAAACTCAATTAAAACATGGGCAAAAGAGCTGAACAGACATCTCACCAAAGCAGTTATACAGATGGCAAATAAGCATATGTAAAGATACTCAACATCAAATGTCTTTAGGGAATTGCAAAGTAAAACAATGAGGTGGCACTATATACCTATCAAAATGGCTAAATCCAAAAAGCTGAGTACACTAAGTGTTGACAAGGATGTGGGGCAAAAAGAACTCTCATTCATTACTGTAGGAATGCAAAATGGTACTACTACTTTGGAAGACAGTCTGGCGTCCCTCAGCATCCATAGGAGATCAGTTCCAGGTAACCCCACCGATACCAAATTCTGCAGATGCTCGAGTTCCTTATATAAAATGGTGTAGTATTTGCATATAACCTATGTACATCCTGCTGTATACTTCAAATTATCTCTAGATTACTTATAATACCTAACACAATGTAAATGTTATGTAACTGTTACACTGTATTTTTTATTTGTATTTTTAAAATTGTTATATTATTTTTTATTTTTCTTAAAAAAAAACCTATCAATCCATGGCTGATTTAAATCTCCACATGTGGAATGCATGGATATGGAAGACTCACTGCATATATATATAGACAGAGAGATAAATAGATACAGATATAGATAGATACAGAGATAGATATAGATATAGATATTAATAGATATGGATATGTGAAAGGGGATTTATTAGGGGAATTGGCTCAGGGCTGAGAAGTCCCACATACAACAGACCATCTTTAAAGTGGAGACCCTAGGAAGTCAGTGGTGTGGCTCAGTCCAAGTCTGATGGCCCGAGAACAAGAGATGCCAATGGTGTAACTCTCAGTCCCAGGCCTAAGGCCTAAGTAGTTGGAGCTGGCGGGGTGGGGGTGAGGGGAGGACCTGGTGTAAGTCCTGGATTCCAAAGGCCAGAGAACCTGGAGTTCTGACGTCCAAAGACAGGAGAAGAAGTGTCCCAGCTCCATGAGGGAGCAGTGAAGGGGGAGGAGTGGGGAGGTGGTGGGCGAGAGAGAGAGAAAGAGAAAGAGAGTCATCTTGGCCTTTTTGTTGTTGTTGTTCTATTTGGGCCCCCAGCTGATTGGATGGTGCCCACTCACATTGAGAGTGAATCTTCGCCATCCAGTTCACTAACTCACACACCAATCTCCTATGGAAACACTGTCACAGACACACCCAGAACTAACGCTTTACCAGTTCTCTAGGTATCCCTTACTCCAGTCAAGTAGACACCTGAAATTAACCATTGCACCATACAATCCAACCATCACATCCTTGGTAATTGCCCAATCGCGTTACAAACTTATGTCCACACAAAACCCACGCACGAATGTTTATAGTAGCTTTAATTATGATTGCCAAAAACTAGAAGCAAGCAAGGTGTATCTCAGTAAGTGAATATACGAACAAACTGTGGCATATCCGTTCAATGGACTATTATTCAGAGATAAAAAGAAATGAGCTGGCAAGCCATAAAAGACATGGAGAAACCTTAAATGCATATTGTTAAGTGAAAAGAGCCAGTCTGAAAAGGCTAGATACAATATGATTCCAACAATATGACTTTCTGAAAAAGGCTAAACTATAGAGAGTAAAAAGATCAGGGGCTCACGGAGGGGAGGGCTGAACAGGGGGAGCACAGGGAATTTTTAGGGCAGTGAAACTATTCTGTATTACACTGTAATGGTGGCTACATTTGTCAAGTGTCAAATCCCACAGAACTGTACAACACAAAGAGTGAACCTTAATGCAAACTACAGACTTGAGTCGATCATAATATACCAAGGTTTTTCCATTAATTATAACAGCACAATCATGCAAGATGGTGTTATAAGGAAACTGTGTGCATGGGAATGGGAGAGTGCATGGGAATTCTGTACTATCTGCTCAATTTTTTCTGTAACTATATGTTCTAAAAATATTAAGCCTATTAATTTTTTTAAAAAGGCTTTTACAGCACCTGGCCTGTGTTAGGTGCTTGATAAATGTAGCTGGTGTTGGCGTCAATCACCGGCAGTTGCATTAGGAGAGAGCCTGCTGGAGAAGATAGTCAGGAGACCTGGGTCTCAGCCTGAGCACTGCAGGGGCTATTGGAGGTGGCCCCTAACCCGTCCCATCCTTATTTCCACAGCTCTAAATCTGGAATAAGAGAAATTCCTCCCCTCAGTGCAGTTGGGAGCACTGAGTGCTGTGTTTTGCAACAATAAAGTGTGTGCAAACAATTTACTGCCTGCTCCAGGCCGTGGGAGGAACGGATGGATGAGAGGAGTGGCGGGGGGAAGCCCTCGCAGCCCCGAGAGCTCCCGGACATGCTGTTGTTGTTAATGCCAGGCTTAGCCAAGACCAAGGGCCAGACCATCCTACTAAACACAGCTCTGCCCAATTCTCAGGCCTGGGAGAATTTGAGGGCCGGGACGGGGCTCACATCTTCATGTGCCTGTGACGGTTGTCACTGCGCAAGGCAGACCAGGACTGAGACTCGGGGCCGGCCCCTGTTCTGCCCCTGCCTGCCTGTGGAGCTGTTTCTAGCCCTCTGAGCCTTGGTTTCCTCCTCTGTATATAGGGTCATGGTAGAGCTCACTGGGAGTGTGTGCACTGTGTGGACAAGTGACTTTGGAAACGGTTTGTAATCTGTGACACACACACCCACCAGGAAGGATGGTGGTGGTTAGACACAGAAAAAGCTACTGTTTGGGCCAGGTGCATACTTTATCACTAAATCCTGACAGTGCCCCATGGTAGATGTCATTGCCCCATTTCAAAGGACACTGAGGCTCCCAGAGGTGCAGTGCCCCCTCTCAGGGCTTCCCGATGGCAGGTAGCAGAGTATTGAAAACCCGGCCTGTCTAACTCAGCTGCCGGCTTTCTACACAACACTGGATCCTGCGGCTGCTGTTCATACAAGATCTGGGGATGGTGGGCAACAAGTGTAGGGAGAGGGGAGGCCTACATCAAAAAGAATTCAGCTTTCCCCCCCTTTGTCTGTTTTTGGGGGGTGGGGCCAGACGATGGGCAGATATCCTATTCTCTCCACCCTCAAGGTGACTGAGGATGAGGAAGGACAGGCACTCGCCCGACAAAGGGGCAGCGGGTGTGACCCCACCTCGTCTGGCGGCACTACGGGTGCAGAAGTGGCTTTAGCAGGCCTGGGAGATCAGGGTCTGGGTGAGCGAGGGGGAGGTTGAGCCGGCATCTCTGCTGGCTCACTTGCTTTTATTAAAAATAATTCTGACGCCAACTATTTTGTAAGCGTGTAGGGCACACATCCAGAGAGGCCCATCTGACTGCGAGATAATTTCAAGGCTGAAGAACATCGTTCGTGCCAGACACCTCGCACGAGGCGCTGCGTGAAACTGGCCTACTTATCCGAGGCCTCCTGTATTTCAGGGGGAGGGGGCAAGCCATGTTTATGTATAAAGGAGACTGCGCTCAACATTCCAAATGAAAATACTCTTCAATATTTCAGTGCATCGTTAACCAAATACATTTCAGCTGGGGCTTACTCCAGCCGATGTGAGCAGAGGCGTCAGATGACTCGCAGTCGGTGACTGAGGGATTTTGCTGAGAGATGGTCATGAGGCTCAGACACCCATGGGATTGGTGGGTTGCCGCGGCTGAGCCCTGGTCCATGGGACATGTGTAGCAGGGCACCTGCTAGATGCCAGTCTCAGTGCTTGGCCTCATGCAGGCAGGAACAGCTCTGTTTCCTGGATGTTGGCCTCATGTCGGGGGCAGATGTCCAGGCCCTTTCACAGTACTCGATGTGTGCTATGGTCAAGGGCAGCGCTGGGTGCTGCGGAGCAGGTGAGATGGTACTGGGCCCAGCCTGAGCACTGGGGGAGGCTCTGTGAGGGAGGGGACCTGGGGGGTGGTGGTGAGCAAGGAGAGGGGGTTCCTGCAGAGGTGGGGGCCTGAGGGGGCCGGCCATTCTGGCTGGAGTGAGTGTCAGGCTAGTGATGAGTGGGGATGCAGAGTGGACAGGGGTCCAGCTCTCAAGGCCCTGAAATGTGCCAATGTTCTCCCCTGGGGTTGGAATTGTGAGACCAGTGACTGCAGGCAGCTGGGGGCCGGCACAGGCCTGTAAGTGATGGGAGCAGGCAGGGCTCCTGCTTCACACAGCCATGGATGAGGCTGCCAGCACCACATTTCCTCTGTCTTCCCCAGCCTCACTCTCCCCACTGTCACCAGGGTGGGATGAGGAGGGCCTGGCACTCTGTCAGCCACCAAGGGAGAGTCTGTTGCGGCCACGTCCTGACCCTCTCATCTGGCTGTGAGGCAGGCCCTTCTTCCCATCTCTGTCCCCAGCACCTGCAGAGCAGCTGGCAGGGGTAGGTGCCCCAGAAGCACTTCCCGAGAAAGTAGTGCAGTAGGAGCAATGGGATCACACTAGGGGCAGACCCGCTTCCTGAGCATTTTCCACAGGCAGACATGGCCCTGAGCGCTTTCCGTGTTTTGTTTCATTTCATCCATCCCAATGTTTCCAGGAGGCAGGCACCATTATTATCTCCACTTTACACATGATGAACTTGAGGCTTGGAGGAAGTTGCCTAACTTCCCTGAGGTTAGCTAGCAAGTGACCAAGCACAGATTGAAAGCCCAGTTTGTCTGATTCTGGAGACTGTGGCTTTGGGTATATAGCAAGTCAACCCAAGGCAGCCCCCGGAGCTGGGCACATAGCTCAGGAGGCAGGCATGTAGCTCATCAAGCAGTGGAAGAAATGTTTCTTATTTTGGTCAAAGAGCACTCAGCATATGTCAGATAATAAACAATGCCATTCTTAGATCTCCCTCTCCAAGCAAGGGAAGTGTGGTGTTTGAGCTCTCATGGGAAGGGGACGTGGGGAAGACTCCACAGTCAGTTTTTTCTTCCTTTGCTCTCATGTTCCCTTTGGTTACTGAAAGGGACCTTTAGCTTATATCTTAAAATAGCAAAAACATCTGGCTTTGAAGTAAACAAAGTTCAGAAGCCCCCAGATGTTGGTCTTTTGTTAGGACCAGGACAAGATTCTTGGTTGCCCAGCTCAAATGTTACCTTTGCGAGTAAAATGTTTGTCTCTCACAGCTGACACCATGATTTTGCCTTTAATTGCCTAATCTTGATGCTGTCCTCATCTCTTACCACGGAGATGTGAAATTCCACTCTGGAAAGAGCTGAGGGCAAAGTCTCCATGATAAGAAGGACCTCCTGAGTGCAATTTACATGAAATAAATGCATCTTCACTGACAAATTTGTTTCTTTATTTGATTCTGGGCAATGAGAGGGCTACTCGAGGGCTACGACATCCCAGTTTTGCTGATAACATCCTCATTTAGAGTTCTGTGTCCTGCTGGAAATTCTAGAAGTGAAAATTAAAATTCTTATCTTTTTTTTAAATGACAATTACATTGGCATGCTGGAGAGCATAAGCTACATGTTACTAAATTCCATCCAGCTCTTGAAGAGCCATTGACATTCTGACAGAGGTGAAGGCAAGCCCATTTGGGGAATGATGAACCCAGGGTGCAGACGGGGGGTTCCTTAGGTGGGGAGAGCCACATATTAGATGTAGGTCACTGTCAAATTCTAGCTTTTGTTTTGAGTGGTGAGTTTGCGGATGCTTATTCCATTATTAAAAATAGTTAATTTAAAAAGCTAACTAAATAAAAGTAGGTTACGCGTGGATCATGATGGAAGTGTCTCATGAACCCAGGGTGATGGGTGATGGCTAATCTAATTCTATGCACCTGAGGTCTAATAAAACACAAAACAAACAATCAAAAGCAAACTTATTTAAACGGATTATTTGAGTTTTAGATTTCATCATGTGCATGCTTTTTCTCACTAGTTTTTATTTTTTTCCTAATTATTTTAAGCACCATTTTTTCTTCTCCATTTCAATAGCAAGGTCTCCTTTTGCAGGTTATTTTTGTTCTTAAAGGTCTCAAGCATCAGGGATCTGGTTAACCCCTTCAGTGGGCACCAAAGTCTTATAACGGCAGAAGGAAGGTCTGGCTGGCTGCGGGAGAGGGGAAGATGCTTTAGCACTTTGACACAGCAGGCACTGGGTATGGGTGATGATCCAGTCCAACTGGGCATTCAGAGGAGGGGAGGGAGACCCTGTCAAAGAGACCACCTCTACTCTGAGCCACGGTTCTCACACTCAGGATTCCCTGCTTTGAGGATGCAGGGCATCTTTTATTTTTGTATTTGTCTGCTCATCAAACATTAACTGGGCACTGGGCGAGATGCTTTGCATGTTCTAGGCCATGTGCTAGGCCCTCGAGGATACAGAATGCACAGTGGGTGGCTTTTCTGGGTCACAGCATGCTACGTGCCTTGTATGCGTTCTATCTTAACCCTCACAGCAACCTTCCTCTGTTGCTTCCCCCCATGATAGCTCTGGTCATATACTATTGCAATCGTCAACTGTATGTCATATTCATTTGTGACTGAGAGCACTGGGTATAATGGAAAGGGCAGCAGACACTGAAGTTAGACTGGTTTTTATTCAAATACTAGGGTCCCCACTGTAATATATTTTTTAGAGGCAGGATCTCTCTCCATCACCCAGGCTGGAGTGCAGTGGCACAATTGCAGCTCACTGCAGCCTTGAACTCTTGAGTGCAAGCAATTCTCCTGCCTCAGCTTCCCAAGTCGCTGGGACTATAGGCAACTGCCATCATGCCTGGTGAATTTTTAAGTTTTTTTTATAGAGATGGGGTCTTGCTATGTTGCCCAGGTTGGTCTCGAACTCCTAGCCTCAAGTAGTCCTCCCATCTCAGCCTCCCAAAGTGCTGGGATTATAGGCATGAGCCACTGCTACTGGCCCCCACTGTAATACTTGACGTGTCTGTGTAATTTCACCTCTTTGAGGCTCAGGTTTTCCATCTGTTGAATGGGAATAACAATGCTTATCTCACAGGATGGTGTGAGAAGTAAATGAGGTAATTCTTAGCAAGCATTTTTTATTTTTGTCTCACATAAATGTTCAGTAAATGGTCTCTTTTTTTCCCTTAAGAGGCTAGGATCTGTACCTCATTTATCTTTATATCCCTGCAGGGCACAATACCTGGTAACACATTCACTAGCTGTTAGTTGAATGGATGAATGAATGAATGAGTACGTGTTCTTTGAGCGTGAGAACCCAGGCTCTATCATTCTTCACAGGCTTCTTTCTTTTCAGCCCCCAGCAGCTGTGGGATGGGGAAAACCATCTCCCTCAGCATGGCACCCACACCTCCAGCCAGTACCTAACTGGATCTGAGGGCCTCGAACCCCTTGGATCCACACCATGGAGGGAAGAAAAGAAGACCCTCTGGTCTTTCTGCTGACACTTGGCAAAAGGAAGAACCACCACTTAACCACAGACTTCTCCTTTTGCTACTCAGTAGCTTCCCGAACGGTCCTAAGAAGGTGGCTGTCTCCAGATGCCCCTCTCCTTGAAAATCAGGGGCTTGGACCAGCCTTGAGAAGGAGGCAAGAACTGGGCCCTGGCTGGCACCAGCAGTGGCTCCTGAGACCACAGGCACAGAAGGCTTCCCATGTGTGGCTTTCATGCCCAGACCCACTTCCTAGACCCCCAGGCCCTGCTATTTCCTTCCAGGAGTGAGGAAAACTCAGAGGACGGAGGAAAGGGAGACAGGAGGTTGGACAGGCACCCTCTCTGCTCCAGTTCTGTCCTCCCAGCAGGCCCTGTGAGTTGACTTTTATCCTCCTGCTGCTGCTGTCCCCTCTGACTCCTGCTTCACCAGCCCTGCCCCCTCTGTATCACTTAAGTGAACAAGCACTGCTTGGTGTAGCCCTGGATGGGGGGAGAGCACCCTGGGGGAGGAGGTAGGAGGCCTGAGTTCAAATCTTGCCTTCTTTCGCTGCTCCCTGGCTGTGGGAGTTTAGACAAGTCACTTTTGCTCTTGAAACCTTAGTGTACTCATCTGTAAAAAGGGGTGCTGTTGCCCACCTCGAAGGCCTGGCGTGAG
This sequence comes from Gorilla gorilla gorilla, assembly GCF_029281585.2. NCBI lineage: Eukaryota > Metazoa > Chordata > Mammalia > Primates > Hominidae > Gorilla > Gorilla gorilla. The sequence continues at coordinate 118,217,545 of NC_073237.2, forward strand.
AATTTGCAGCGATATATGCACAAGTGAAGTAATCTCAAAACTGCTGTTACTACTATTCCACCTGGTGATGACTATTCCACCTAGTCAGGGGCTGAGGTCTGGCCAAGGGCCTGGGAGATCCCAGCCCTGAATTTGCTTATCAGTATGTGCTAAAAATAAGTATTTTTCTCATTTCCATAGCTTGGTCAGCAGAATACAGAGACCCTGGCAGACCCCAGAAAACCTCACCGGAGCTTGAATTGCGGACAGCCCCCGTGGATTCCGCTTACCGGGAGCAATTTAAGAGGCAAACAAAACATGAAAAACTACTCAGAATTAACAATGGGCCAGATGGTAATGCTAGTTTGCAGCAATAAAACATGATAAATAGCTTCCTGCTGCTACTCCTGATCAATTTCAATATTTAATAATTCCACTGCCACCCCCACCCCCTCATCTGGCCCCCTCCGTGGGATCCTGGATGACTCCCCACATTCAGCTCACAGAGCAAACACTTCTTTGCTTTCTGAAGGTGTCAGCAGAAAGTGCCGCTGCTCGATTGTCACATGAGCACTCTCAGTCCTCGAAATGATAATTAATCTGCCTACTTCTCCCGAAGACGCTCCATCTCACGCCTCTCCTGGTTGCCAGGGAGGGCTGTAAGGGAGCTGCCAACTGCAGAGATGCGATAGAGGCACTCACCTTGTTGATTCAATGACTGCTGCTATTTCCTGGGTTTTGCTTTTGACTTAAAGAAAGGGGAACTGCAGGGAGCTCGGTGGTCATCTCACTCTAGGACCAGTGAGTAGGAGAAGGCAACCTGGAAGGGGCTCGGGTGGATTGGTGTTTGAACCTTATCCACCAGCCATGCCTCTCTAGGCCTCAGTTTCCTCCTCTGCACAATGGAGATAATCATATCTACCTCTAGGAGAATTCTAGCTGGTGCTGCACATGTAAAGTGCCTGCAGAGTGCTTGGCATATAAGAATTGGCCAAGAACCGGCAGCCAGGAGCATCATTACTAAACACAAAGCCAAACAGCAAATGATGTCTGAGCGCCAGTGCCCTGCAGGAAGGACCAGCTGCATCTCTGCAGTTGGGAAGTTTCTGGCCCACATGGGTGTAGGGCAGGATTGCCTAGGGGTGCAGCAGCTGCCAGGCAGACTGCCCCCAGGATTCTCCCCAAGGGGTGTCCACTAATAAGATAAACTGCCTTGCACCATCAGCGAGGACTCCAAAGACCTCAGAGCCACCCTGGAGAGCAGGGATTGTTGGCGCCATTTTACAGACGAGGAACTGGAGATAAGGAGGTGGAATGACTTTTCAAGCTGACATGGGCAGGAAATGGCATAATCAATTCTAATCTGCATCTCCCAACCTGACTTCGTGTCCTCTCCACAGACTCACAGGAGCAAGCTGCCCCACTCCTCACGACCCGGTGCCTCCCTTCTGTGCGTCCCTTTTGGAGGGAGGCAGCCAGAAGAGGGGGTGGCGTGGGTGCCAGGGTGCTGCGGGCTCACAGTTCCGTGTGATCTGTGTCACCTGAGCTGCAGTTTACTCGTCTGTGAAATGAGACTCATAATGCCTACTGCACTGGTTCACCGGGACATTTAATGAGGAAATATGCATGAAAGGACCTTGAAGTTTTGTGATGAGCTGTACAAATATCAGTTATGGTTATTATAATTTTTTTAGAAAAACACCCTCTGGGCTGGGCACAGTGGCTCACGCCTGTAATCTCAGCACTTTGGGAAGCCAAGACAGGCAGATCACTTGAGCTCAGGAGTTCAAGACCAGCCTGGCCAACATGGTGAAACCCTGTCTCTACTGAAAAAAAAAAAAAAATACAAAATTAGCCGGGCATGGTGGCTTGCACCTGTAATCCCAGATACTTGGGAGGCTGAGGCAGGATAACTGCCGGAACCTGGGAGGCAGAGGTTGCAGTGAGCTGAGATCGTGCCACTGCAACCACTCCAGCCTGGGCAACAGAGTGAGACTCCGTCTCAAAAACAAACAAAAAACAAACAAACAAAAAACAAAAGAGAGAGAGAGAAACACCCTCTGTGAGAAAAAAGATAGGAAACTCATCCACCTAAAGGTGGGTTCTTCTCACAGAACCCTTCACCACAGAACCTAGAGGATCAAGATCAAATTTTCTTGTGTGGCATTCAAGGCTTTGACAGCTCCCATAACCCCATCTCTACCCCTTCTCACATCCCTTTTTGCTCCAGCCCATCTGGGCTACTTGGTATGGTCTAAGCTCAACAGCCTCTCCTGTGTCCAGGCCACCGCCAGGCAATAGCCCTGCCAGAGTGTCTGTCCCAGCCCTGTTCACCAGCTGATCCCGTACACCCTTCTCCTGAAGTCTTCCTTGGCCCTCCCTGGATGAGGAGCTCCTCCGCTGAGTTCCCGGATAGCTTCTCTGAGCTTCTCTCCCTCCCAGCCAGGCATCCTACCACCTAGCGTCATTTTCTCATCTGCCTCCCAATGCTACAGTGAATTCTTTCAGGACGAGAACTAAGCACTATACCCTCCAGCCCACCCAAGGCTGGGCCCAGCATATGCTCAGGAAATGTGTGTGAGGGGTGAACAAATGAATGAATAACTGAGTGTTCCCAGTATGGATGGAATCTGAGCCTTAAGCAAAGGCAAAGAATGCTAACGGTGGTATGAGAATTTGGTAGCAGACAGTGCTCCAGCATTTAAATTCAGCTCAATCCCTGGGATGATGTCTAGATCTGATGGCATCATCTTCTTCCCCCATCTGAGCCCTTGACAAGAAGGAACAGAAAATATACCACCCATGCCTGTCAGGACCCCCACAGGCCATGGCAGAGGCATTTGTCAAGTACCTGAGTCCCGCTGGTCCAGGGTCATGGAGTTCCACCTCCGTGTGATGTCAATGTAGAGGATGTCCACGGCAGCCATGGACAGGCTGCTGCTGCTGAGTTTGCAGCTCCTGCCAACAATGGGAAGTGACATGTCACTGCCAGCCTGAAACCTGTCCTGTCTATCTCTCCTCCACTCCTGTTAGGGACTGAATGTTTGTCCTCCCCAAATCCATAGGTTGAAATCCTATCCCTCCAATGTGATGGTGTTAGGAGGTGGGGCCTCTGACAGGTGATTAGGTCGTGAGGGTGGAGCCCCTGGGAATGGGAATAGTGCTCTTCTAGGAAGAGACACTAGAGAGCCGGCCTCCTCTCTACTCTCCACCATGTGAACATAGAAGAAGGCAGCCGTCTGCAAACCAGGAAGTGGGTCCTCACCAGACACCAGATCTACCAGCACCTTGATCTTGGTCTTCCCAGCCTCCAGAACCATGAGAAATAAATGTTTGTTGTTTAAGCCACTGAGGCTGTGGCATTTTTGTTCTAGCAGCCTGAACCGACTGACATTGTCTTTGTTTGGATTGTGTTCCGGGTCTGGAATGTCCTCCCTTACCACAGCTGGAACTACTGCAGGGTGACTGGCATGGAGCCATGGGAGAGAAGGCAGTGATGTAAGTGAGGTTAGATCCTCGGATTCCTGTAAGTTCAGCCATTTGGTTAGTTATGGGTCTAACAGGCTGGAAAGAGCAAGAACTTTAGAAAAGCAAAGCAAGTCTTTATTATTTTTTTTTTTTTTTGGATACAGAGTCTTGCTCTGTCATCCAGGCTGGAGTGCAGTATTGTAATCTCGGCTCACTGCAACCTCTGCCTCCTGGGTTCAAGCAGTTCTCCCTACGTCTGTCCCCTGAGTAGCTGGGATTACAGATGCCCAGCTAATTTTTATATTTTTAGTAGAGACGGAGTTTCGCCATGTTGGCCAGGCTGGTCTCGAACTCCTGATCTCAGGTGATCCGCCCGCCTCGGCCTCCCCAAGTGCTGGGATTACCGCCTCGGCCTCCCCAAGTGCTGGGATTACAGGCGTGAGCCACTGTGCCTGGCCAGGAGAGCAAGTCTTGAGTTGTAGCCTGGCTCTGCCACTTGGAAGCTGCATGGCCCTGGTTAAAACATTTCACCTTTCTGAGTCTCGGTGTCCTCATCTATAAAACAGGTGGTCTTTATTATAGTCATTGTGTGTCAGCCTGACCTTACACAGCAATGTGGGTCCCTGCTTGCTCCAAAAGAGAACGAACTCCACATGTCAAGAAATACCCCCAGCAACGTGTCCTCATCTTCCTATCTCTTAGTCTCCAGAAGGAGGAGGGGAAGCTAGGCCCTCGGCACTGCCCTCTCCTGGAGTGTCCAGGCAGCTGACGGTGTCATGCTCAGATGACTCAAGGATGACAGCATGTCAACAGTACAGGCTGAAGCCATCACTACTGTCCAGAAGCAATTTCCCACTGGAAATGCTCACCAGATGAGTCCCTGAGGACAAATCTACGGACAAGGGCTCAGGGCTTCTGTACTTTACCCGTCTCAATCTGTCACCTGAAGATTCTACATAAGCCCTGAATCAGCCACACTAAGCCCCAGATTTATAAAGCAGAACAGCACAGGCTGGGTCCTTGCTGCTCTGTGTGGGCTGACACAGCATTGCTGGGGAGGTTCCTTGTTCCTGACTTTAGGAGAGTCACCTGGAATTGACAGGAGGATTGTGGGGGGCGGGCCTCTGAGCTTTGGATGCTCCACTTGTTTAGGTGCAGGGAGGCCACAGTAACCAGGTTTTCAGTCTGATGTCAGCATTGGTGCTCCCTGTCCATGCCACAGCAGGGGTGTTTAGAATCCTCCTACCCCTCCCCAGCTTTTTTTTTTTTTTTTTTTTTTGGTCTGGAAATGTGGAGGGGAAGGCAGTCTGGTATGCCAAAAAGAGCATGATTTAGGCATCAGACAGATTAGGATTTAAATCCTGACTGGAATCTTTTCTAGCTGTGTGACTGTGGGGAATTTACTTAAACCTTCTGTGCTTTTATTTCTTGGGCTCTAAAATGAAGATGATAATACCTGCCCACATGGTTGTTGAGTACATGCCAAGAACCCAGCCTGGTGCCTGTCACCTGGTAGGCCCACAGCAATCGTGAGTTCCCTTCCCCAACTCTCTCCCCCTTTTCCCTTTTCTTCCTCTAGATCTAGAGCCATCTCACCCCAGAGGCTGCCTGGAGCCAACCTTTCAGTGAGTGACCCTGCCCGTTCTGGAGAAATGGAGTACACCAGTTGGAATATCTGTGTACAGGGCTTGGGCTCTCTCTTCAGACTGGAAGCAGCCCTTGGCTTGTCCAGGTGCACCCCTGTCCTGGACAGGATCGTGCTGGGAGGCCTGTCCCAAGGCAGGCTGGATTTGTCCAGGGAATCCTGAAAGCTAGGCCTCTGGGCCAGCTGTCAGGTTGGCTGAACTACATTCAATGCTGCTTTCAACTTTTCAAACGAATCCACATCCACTGCCTCAGCTAATGATGAAGTGGCTCTTTGATTTCCCATTTGTCATTATCCCTTGTGTGAATAGCTCTGTTAGGGACCGGACAGGGGAGGGGTTGATTGGCAAGCAGGGTTTGGGCATCAGAGGCCCCTCTCCAAACCCAAGCACACCCCTAATGACAGTGGCTGGGCGTGTGCCCCGCATGGTGCCCAGACGAGCCTGGTGCTCCTTGTATGTCAGCACACTTTCTTGCCCCCTTCCTCCCTCCTCCCTTTCTTTCTTCCCGCCTGTATTTCCCAGGCCATCAATGCACATCCTGCTTCCTCCTGGGCTCCTGCTCCGTATTTCAATCATGAGTCGCGGTGGCAGACTTCAAAGCACATCAGCACACAGTTATTGAGCCCCAGTAACCACATGTCAATGGACGCAGAGGTTTTCACGTCACTTGTCACCAAGACGGCTATCTACTGGGTTCTGTGGGGGACGATGTTCCAGTCTCTCCCAGGGTATTCGAACAGCCTGCATTGCTAATTTACAAAGCTTCATTAGGAACAGCCATAGTGTCCTCTAATTATCATATCAGTGTCCTCTGGGCTACCTGCTCTTCCACAAGTCAGGAACGCTGCCTAGCTTGCTCTGTGGGTTAATGGAGTATTAAAAGGGAAACCAAACTGACCACTGGTATATAGTCATTTTTTTTCTGACAGGTAGAAAATAGAAGTGTCAAACCTTTAGCAGGAGCTGTAATTTACCAAAGAAATTCTCCGTTTATTCCCTTTCCAAGGTAACTCTTCCTCCCTAGTGATGCCTGCAAATATAGTTGATTGCAACATCTGCTACTGGGACAGAGGAGGGATCCATGCTGGCTGCGGTAGGCAGGAAATGCAAATGCCTTAAAAGAATCTTGATTCTGCAGGCATTTCTTGGGCACTATCTGTATGCTAGGGCTTTTCTTGCTCATCAGCTCTCTGGATTTTAACCATTCCTTGAGGGTGGTATTCCTGATCCCATTTCAGTGAAGCGTATGCTGAGGCTCAAGAGATGGGACGTGACTTGCCCAAGGTCACACAGCCGGAATTCACACCTAGTCCATCCTTGGAAGACAGAGTAGTGGGCTTGGGAGCTGTGGGGAGGTGGCCCAGTCCAGGGCTGCAGGAGGGATTCAGGAATCAAGAAACCAGGTCTCAGTCCAGGGACCAGAAGGGTTGGAGCCTCTAAAGCACTCCTGTGGCAAGCTTTGGGATATGGGGCTGGGGCTAAGCAACCAGGGTGCTTGGATTTGCCCTGTGGTTACCAAACATTCTCAATAAACTCAAACAGGAAATGAATGACTCCAACAGTCAAGATATCAAGACTTTGGAATGAATTTTTCATCCATCTATCCACTGAATGAGAATTTATTTGTGTCCTCTCTGTGTAGGCAGTATTCTGGGCTTGGACAGCAATGAATTGCTGAATGGGCCTTGGATACCGTTCTCTGAGACTGTACGTGATCTTAGAGTCTGGGGTAAAAATGTGGCTCTTAATCATTGAGAACAGTTTTCCCTTATGCCTGGGGATGCAGCTCTTCAAATGACTAATGAGTGGAAGGATAAATTCTTCAGTGGAAGAAAAGTCCAGGAAATAGGGTACCATGAGAAGCCAGAAAAGTTTCTAGGAAAGGATAGGTTAGAAATGTACATGGAAAAGATGAGCTTTGGAGTCAAATGCACATGAGTTTGAACCTTGGCTTTGCTGCGTAACCTTGTGCAGCTCATGGAAGCTCTCTGCGTCTACATTAGGAAATTTTGATTTGTACAGTAAGAAAAAGGCTGCTCACCATACAAGGATCTTTTAAGGACTAGCTCAGTGCCTGGCACACATGTGGAAGTGGCAAATGGCAGTTCCCATCCTTCCTCTCTGATGTAGAACCAGTTTGAAGAAATAGTCTTTTTTTGTTCTTGTTTTCCAGAATCAAAGGAATTTGGGCACATATGATGGGAGAGAATCACAAATCATTTAAGTTCATTAGGAGTCCAAGTATAGAAATATTTGAAATGATCATTCTCATTTCCTCTTAACAACTACTGACATCTCATGGGAAATTTAGGAACCAACTTTTTCCACTCCATAAAATCCTATTTATAGAATTTCTTTTGTGTTCATCCTTCTCTGTGCAGAAAAGAAGCTTTTTTTTTCTTCTGGAGAGGATTCTATAATGTGAAAGCTAACAAATGATCAATATTTATTTTTTAAAAACCACACTACCTAAACATCTAAGGGGGCAAGAAGACAACTCCAGTTTAAAATGTATGACTTCGAAAGGCCATTGACATCCAAGGCATGCAATATTGCTGGAGAGGGATTGTCACAGAAGCAGGGGAGATTATCAAAGTCACTGAGGAGTTAATGACAGAGGGGGAAGCAAGGCCCTTTACGCTCCTATTCTAGAACATTTTAACACACCATGTTGCCTCTCAGAGAATAAAGCCCCCAGCAGCAACCCATTACGAAGCACGTTAATACCTCCTTATGATAAAAGGGAGTGGAAGGGGAAAGGGGAAAGGAAGAAAAACCTTCCCCTCATTCAAAAGGAGGCCCAGGATCAGAAGCCACCCAGTGGGAGAACCTCACATGAAGCAAATGCTCGCGATACAGAGAAGATGCTGCATTTCCTAGAAATAAACCTGGTTTTGGCAAACTGCTTAATTTCTGGGCTGCCATCACGAAAAATGCAGCATACGCAAACTGATGTCCAATTCTGATGTGGGACACATTTGTAAAAATTTTCCTTCATGAATTACATAGATGCCCCCCAAATCAGTAATCCAATGACAAAAATGCATCTCCCTCCAAGAAAGCTGTCAAGCTGAAGAATCAATCAGATAATGTCTATTTCTCAGGGAAAAAGGTGGCTTCACACCCCAGCAATTATTATAAAATAAAATGTTGAAAAAGAAAGAAGAAAAGAGGCACTTAATTCATGGTAATATGCACTACTATTATGTGCCTCCTGAGGAAGTGACATGAAAAGCTGGTTAGAGAGAGTTAAGTCTAGACGAGAGAAGAACAGTTCATTATTTCTCATTTCTTGGTGAAAAAGAAAAATAGAATATGGCCAGACTGGCATTAGCATAATTCACTCCGAAAACTGCTGATCTATGCAGCACATTATGAGAGATGGACACTGGAAATAAATTCAATTGGAGTGTTTATTATTTTCTTCCCTCTAGTTCTCTTCAAGGAGCTTGGAGAGAGAGAGTGGGTAGAACAGATGAAAAGCAAGTTCAACTTCTGCCATTTGCGTGGGAGCGCTGAGAGGAGTGTATATCTCGCCAGTGAATATGTCTTTTTCAAAGTGCTCCTGAGAAGGGCACTTGGTTCGATTTAACATATGGCATAAATATTATTAATTCATAATGAAGCAAAATTTAAACCAAAGTGGAACAGAGAGAGAGAAGGGTTGTTAGCAAGAGAAAATGCGTGCTGTTAAATTTAGCCGGCAAGACTGAACATACTTAGAGAAATCTAAAGGCAGAGAATATCATCTTTTATGATTAGGTTGCTGTTAGGATTTTCTGGCACATTTGAAAAAGAAAAATCCGGCCGGGTGCAGTGGTTCATGCCTGTAATCCCAGCACTTTGGGAGGCTGAGGCGGGTGGATCACCTGAGGTCAGGAGTTCAAGACCAGCCTGACCAATATGGTGAAACCCCATCTCTACTAAAAATACAAAAATTAGCCAGGCATGGTGGTGGGCGCCTGTAGTCCCAGCTACTCAGGAGGCTGAGACAGGAGAATTAGTTGAACCTGGGAGGTGGAGGTTGCAGTGAACAGAGATTGCACCACCGTACTTCAGCCTGGGCAACAGAGCAAGACTCCATCTCAAAAAAAAAAAAAGAAAAGAAAAGAAAAAGAAAAACCTGTTAATGGTTGTGCAATGCTTTCTCCATTTCTTCCTGCATTCTTAATTACTACAGACATTTGTTGGGAAGGGAGGGAGCAGGGAGAGGGGCTCGGTCTGAGTTCCTGTGCACTGGCTGCCTGGTCCCCACTTGAAGAAGTGGTTCTCAGTGTCACGGTCACCATGGCTCCCTAATGAGTTTGGCCACTGATTGGGAATGATGGCTGCAGGATCTAATAGTCCCTAATGTCACAAAACCTGGGTTTTCATGCAAATGCCCTTAATTATAGAGAGCAAAAGGGTGAAAAATCATAAAGCCTATCACATAGAGACAGATTTGTGGCTATATTTTTGACCTCGCCTGGTTCCAATCTGAGAGCATTTTAGGAATCTTCTCGGTTAGAGCCATTCTCAATTCTGCTTTCTTTTCAAGAGTCATAGCAGTCCTCTTAATAGGTACCTCCTTCCTCTCATACCAGAGGTCACCCACCAGTGGTATCTATGGGCAGTCATGCTTTCACTGAATCCACAGTGTTTAAAATTATTTTTCAAATTGCCAACATTTGTAGATGTGTATTGAGATTTTACATAGATATTTAGGATTGAAAAATCAAAAGCTCTGGTGATATGAGCCCAGGAGCAGCCTTCCTTTAGACACGGGATGTGCTCTCCAGCTTGCCACAGCCAGCCTTCCCTCCCCGACCTTGTCTACCCAGCCCTCTGTGATAGCTGATGCTTCCTGCCTAACCTGTAGGCAAGTGAGATGGTGATTCTTACCATAAGCAATTTTTCAAATCTCCCCCTCTCTCGAATCTGCCCCTCTCTCTCCTGTTTGGATATGACTTTATTAGGAGTAAAAAGGAAGCATTTCCATTTCTACCAGCAATTTAGCCTAGATGATAAGCCTTTCTAACTTCTAAATTTCGGCTATGCATGCCATCCATTCTCAGACTCTCCCTGCTGCCTCGAAAAATCCTGCTTTTACCAGTCCAAACCCTGCCTCCTCTCGGGAGCCTGCTTTGATTCCACCAGGCAGAGGAAGCCTCTCCCATTCTGTACTTGGAGCACTCTGAATGCCACCCTGCTGGGGAGTCCATGAGCTACCGCCCTGTGACTCTACCAAAACATTACATTTGATGATGTGTTCACTGCATGCTATCTGTTAGACTGACAGTCCTTTGAGGGCAGGCAGGGTCCCATTATTTGCCTTTGAATGTCCCATGGCTACCAGGTGCTCAGGAACAGTCGTTAGGTTAAACCAGACATAATCCTTTATAGCATAACTTTGAGATAGAACAGATCTCACAGGACCAGGGTTCTCTGCAACTCCCAAGATGTCATCCACATGAAGCCAAGCCATTCCTTCATGTTCTCTGATCTTGAATTGAGTCTTCTGTGTGATGGTGCGAAGGCTGGGGAGGGCCAAGGAAGCTTCTGCCTTTGCTCCAAGGATCTGTGCCCACAGATGTCTTATGCTGAGAGAAGCACCCCAGCTTGCTTAATCTCATAATTCTCCGGGGCCCCAAATACTTCCACAGTGCCCTAAGTGCCCTCATGACCTGGGCCTCTGTCACTAAGCTGCTTTCTTATGTTACAAGGTCCAGGAATCACAAAGGGGCAGAGCCTGCCTACCTATCTGTTCTCTTCCTTCTCTTTTTCACTATAATGGGGTAGCACTATGCACAGTTAGAATAATTCTATTTCCTAGCTTCCTACGCAGACGGTGGTAGCCAGTAAGATGGAAGTGGAAGTCACTAAATGCAGCTTCCAGGAAAGCTTTTGAAAGGGATCTAATTCATCTGTGGAGGCCTTTTTTCTTCCTCCCCTTCTTCCCCTTTCTGCCTGGAACTCAACCATGATGGCTGGATTTTGAGCAGCCCTCTTGTGACCATAAGACAACCCTGAAGTGGAAGTATGCACTTAGGAGGGATGAGCAAAAAGACAGAAAGTGGAACATGGATCATCCTGTGGAGTCATTAATCAGCTCTAGAACCCCCACTGCGAAAGTTCCTGTTATATGAAAGAAAGTTCCTATTTAAGCCATTCGTAGATGGTTCCCTGTTACTGAAAGCCAAATGTAATTCCTAAATGAGTCAGAGAATATCATGTCAGGCAGTCTTTTCAGTGCAAATAATAACATGTGCCTATTGACTTTTTTGAAAATTCCCACTGCCTGATGGAAATAATAACCACAAGACTCCCACTGAACAAGCAGCTCCCATGAACTAGGCATCAGGCCAGCTGCTTTATGATATATTATTCCAACCTCATAACAAATCCTGCAAGGCAGGGATAATTGTTCCCATTTTGCAGATGAGAGAACTGAGTGCAGAGAAGATAAGGAATTTATCCAAAGCCACACAGCTATGAAGTAATGTGCTTGGCTCTGAAGCCAGACCTGTCTGATCCCAAAGCCTGTCCTCTTTCCACTGGGCTTCCCTCCCCCACCCTGCCCTACCTCCTGAAACTAACGCAAAGCCCTTCTCAAAGTCACCATGCAAAAATACTACTTCAGGTGTACTGAAACAGCAAAATTCCTGCCAATACTTCTGTGTACCATCCTGTCAGGAATAGCAGAGGGCTAGAGTTAGAATTTATAAAACTTCTTTGGAGACAAGTCTTTGACAAAAATGGCTTCCCACTCAAGACTTCTAATTATTTTAGTGAATAAAGCTGTGAAAAGCATGACTTTGAGGTGCAAGACAAAAATATTAAAATCACTGATGGGAAAAACAACAGCAATACTGAGTGCTAGCAGACATCCTCCTTGAGGTGTATAGGATACAATTAATTGCTAAGGAATAATTCACTGTTGTCGCCCATTCATATTTGTTAAAGGGATCTAGAGTTATTAGATTAACACATACTTAGTGGGAACCTTCTTTGATCGAGACTCTGTGTAGGACCATATATATATCTGTATGAATTATATATAAACATACATATAATTTCATAGAATTCTTTTAATCTTGTAAGAAGAAACTGACATTTATTGATCACTTACCATATGCTAGATGTTTCTATGCGATCTCAACTAATATTACACACACTATTGTAGGGCATAGGCAGCTTTATCCTCATTTTACAGGATGGATTTATTGAGGTTTAGGGGTGCTCTTTGACTTGCCTTAGGGTTACTTGCCTTAGAAGCCAGTAAATGCTGCTGTATTGCCCCAAAGTGCCCCCACAGGGTAGAGGGAAATTAATGTGTAATCTCAGGAAACCAAGCGGCAACTGCTAACTTTGCAGGCTGCAGCAAAGATATAATTTCTTTATCTCATGCTTTATCTTGAAAATTCATGCAAATTTTGCATTATACTCTATAATATGGCCATGCTATTTTTATATTAGAACAAATTTATTAAAATATTTATCAGCTGAATTATTTAACTTTTCCCTTCTGAAACTGACACTTTGGAAAGATGTGCCTTGCTTCTCTGTTGTGGCTTCACGAACGCCAAACACACAGCCATGCACCACTGGGAGAAGCCCGGTTTAAGAAGCACAAGGTCTGCCTGACTCCAAGGGGTGATTATTAATGTGCATTTTCAGGACTCAGCTCAAGGTAGGCACAGAGTTGTTTTTAAATCATGAACATAAGGTTGCAATGTGGTCACACCCATCATATTCATTAATTCACTCAACAAATGAGAGTCTACCATGTGCCAGCCACTAGGCTAATCCAAGCTCAAATGGGGTACTGACCCAGCACCACAGATTCTCCCGAGCGCAGTCAGGGAGACCCACCAGCCAGATGTGAGACTGGACTCCACCCGGCCCAAAGCCCAAGCCAGAGGGGGCTGTTCTCACTGACCTTATGAAGGTACGAAAGCCTGTTGGCCCCAACTTCATTGTCCCCTTGATGCCCAGGAACCGGATAAACAAATTTGCCATCCTGTCCACCAGGCGCAGGTAGTTGAACTGTTTTGCGTACTTGGGGAACACCTGCTTGAGGCAAATGGAAGGCAGGTGGGCTTCGGGGTTGGCGTTGCAGTCTGGAGCACTGGTCAGCTCGCCGTCCAAAGCATCTTCCTTTCCAGCGAATGGTTTTTCAAGCTGTTGAGACCTGAAGCACACAAAGAATTAATGATATAACACTTTCCCTTTCAGTTTCTCCTTTACTTGAGATTTACAACCTCCTCGGGAGGCAGCATTACCAACATTTTTTATTTTACAGACAGCAAGACTGACCACAGAGAAGTGACCTGCCCAAGCTCACACAGCTAGCACATAGCCAAGCCAGGACATGAAACCAAGGCAGAGCCATGGCTAGAAATGTGTCCTTCCTCCTTCCACCATCCTGGTTTCCCAGTATGAAAACTTTCCTTTACTGTATTCATGATTCAAGGGAATACTCTGTTATGTAGCAGTCTGGATTTGATTTCAAACTCTTACTTATGGGTAGTAATTGAATAATTAAGAAATATAAAAATCTCATTGAGGACTGGCAAGAAGCCAGAACACAGTTCAACGAACAATTTGCAAAGATGCATCAGCTACCGAAGTCTAGGAATAGAAACAATTATATTCCTGGCTTAACTGTTTTTTTTTTCAAATTTGGAATTCATACAAAAAATGATTATAGTGTAGTGATTCCTTAGTCTGGATATTCAGAAATTATTTTGATATTCAAGAAAACTAGCAGCTAATAACTCTTAAATATCCACTCTAGCACAGAATGTTCTTCTCACCTTAGACCTATATATTATTCCCCCTGCCCCAAATCTATGTCTCCCATCTCCTTGAATGTCACAACCATCTGCCAGTTACTCAACAGGAAAGCATAGAATAAACGCCGACTCCTCCTCGGCTAGTTCTGCCTCCTTAGTCCTGAAGCCAACCCCTGCTCTGCCCCTGCCTGGACTGTAGCAAAGGCCCTCCTGCCTCTGGCTTTGCCCATCCACAGATCCATCCTTCAAACTGGCACCTGAGTCACCTCTTTTTAGGCCAACCTGGCTGAGTCACTTACTTGCTAAAACCACTGAGGACTCCCAAGTCTGTACTGCTCATTCTGGCACTTGAGGCCCTTCCCGAGTTCTTCCCGGGCCTCCTCATTTCCAATCATCCCCCTGCTAGGCACACAGTTCCAGCCCAAGCCTTGTGTGCTGCTCCTCCCAACCTGCCACTCACTGGCCTGCCCTGGAACCGGAGACTCCATGCTCCTTGGACACCCAGCTCCCTTCCACACTCAAAGGCCCTCTCTGCAATTGCAGCTCAGTTCCCACTCCTGGGTCCTATCCTGTCGGGATCTGAGGCCAGGTGTAGCCCTCTCTCACCTGTTGTGTTCATTCCTGAGACAGAACCTTGAGCATGTTATACATGGTCAGTAAATGCTGCCTGGTTGACTAACTGATCCAAGAATGTTAGGATGACGTCTCGTGGTACTGAGACGTGGTGCTGTTAATGGTACCAAGGCCTGTTCTCTACTCCTTATTAAATGTCCTCATGCCCAGTGCTTTCATTTCCAAGCAAGCACACCACCAGTGCCCAGGTTGGGCCATCTGGGTGTCTTTGTGCCTGCTTTCCTCTGGCCGTGGCCACCTGGCACACTTCTGTTCCACTTTCAAAACCAGCTGAGATGGCTTCTTGACCACACAGGTCCCTCTCTCTCATGCCTCATCCCTATTCCTTGGACCTGCTTCCTTGTTTGCTTTGTCATGCCTGCACTGCACTGGTTTACATGCCAGTCTCTCTCACCATTTTGTGAGCTCATTGAAGGCCTCCATCTGTTTCATACAGAAATTTCACTCCTATTTCTATAAGGCCTGAAACATACTTGGTGTTTGAGAAAGTTTCATTGAATCCATTGCATTGAAAAAGTTTGCAATGTAAGCCTTAACATATCAAGGTTATAATGCTTTGTAACCTGTAAGTGCTTTTAAATTCAACAGCGAAACAACACGCGTGATAGCCCTGTACGGACGGTCCTCTCTTCATCCCAGTCCAAGGAGCTAGCCTCTGGGAAAAACTCCCCTGTGTGAATAAAAAGTCCTGGAAGGCCTATTCCCGGTTCCTCCTTAGTGGGTCTTGATGCTGGTCTCAAAGCAAGGACAGGCAGAGGGCAGAAGCAGAGAAGCATGAGAGAAAAATCTCTTTTCAACTTCAACAGTGTAGACGGTTTTAAGGAAAGAAATGCTCCCTCCCACAAAGAGGAGAGTCCTGACTCCTTGGGAGAGGCGAATGTGCCCAAAGGGCTGCAATTTTCCTTCTGCTAAAATGATTTTGTCATCATCACCTTGAACTTAAGACAGTAAATATCAGGTGGTTGCTTTTCAGTTGAAATGAAATGTTTTCCCATTAAGGTTATAGGAAGAAAGATGAGAAAAAAGGCGACACTCTTACCGGAAATTAGCCCTTAAATTACTGGGTAAGTGGCAATCAATGACTTTATAAGCACTCAGTAAGTTTTTATTCAAGGAAAGATTTGGAAATGTACAGTTGGAATACACTCAATAACAACGAAAATAGCTCAGAGGACTCCTCAGTTGGCAGATCCATCCACAGTTAGGCGGTCATCTGCTCTTCACTCCACTTTGCACAGTAGACTGTTATGACTATGCCCCTGTTCCAGACGAAGAAACGGAGTCTTGGCAAGGTGTTGCACCTGTATCATCTAGCTGAACTGGAATTATAAGTCAGTTCTTATAATCCACTGATCCACTGCTCTTTCTATTTTACTACTGTAATTCTTCTTCTCCTTTTTTTTTTTTTTTTGGCTTCAAGCCATTCTCCTGCCTCAGCCTCCTGAGTAGCTGCGATTACAGGCACGTGCCACCATGCCCAGCTAATTTTTTTATATTTTTAGTAGAGATGGGGTTTCACCATGTTGGTCAGGCTGGTCTTGAACTCCTGACCTCAAGCAATCCACCTGCCTCAGCCTCGGCCTTCCAAAGTGCTGGGATTACAGGCATGAGCCACCATGCCCAGTCCTTCTTCTTCTTCTTCTTCTTTTTTTTTTAAGAGATAGGGGCTCACTCTGTCACCCACGCTGGAGTGCAGTGGTACAACCACAGCTCACTGTAGCCTAGGCTCAGCCTAGGTACCTGGGCTCAAACAATCTTGCCTCAGCTTCCTGAGTAGCTAGAACTACAGGTGTGCACCACCATTAGCCTGACTTTTTTTTTTTTTTTTGAGAGACAGAGTCTTGCTCTGTCACCCAGGCTGGAGTGTAGTGGCGTGATCTTGGCTCACTGCCACTGCAACCTCTGCCTCCTGGGTTCAAGTGATTCTCTTGTCTCAGCCTCCTGAGTAGTTGGGATTACAGGTGTGTGCCACCACGCCTGGCTAATTTTTGTATTTTTATAGAGATGGGGTTTTGCCATCTCTACTAAATGGTTTGGCCAGGCTGGTCTCTAACTCCTGACCTCAAGTGATCCACCCACCTCAGCCTCCCAAAGTGCTGGGATTACAGGCGTGAGCCACCGTGCCTGACCAGTCTGGTTAATTTTTAAGTTTTTTTTTGTAGAGATAAGGTCTCGCTACATTGATCAGGCTAGTCTTGAACTCCCGGCCTCAAGCGATCCTCCTGCCTTGGCCAGCCTCCCAATATCTTGGGATTATAGGCATGAGCCTCTGCGCCCAACCCACCACCCCATTATTCAAATACACATCATAATTCACATTGTGGGTTACAAATCCTATGTGGAATTATTGATTTTTTATTTTATAGAATTTTTAAAGATTATAATAGTAAGTCATACTCTTTGTAGACATTCTGAGAAATGTATAAAGGAATCAAAATCATTTGTAATTCTACAAGTCTGAGATCTACACTATTAACATTTTGATTTCTTATATTTATAAAGTTAGGATTACATTACATGTATTCCAAATCCTTCTTTTTATACCCTACATTGTAAGTATCTTCCCATGGTATTAAGAGTGTTTTCATCAGTGTAATTTCTCATGACATGACATATTCTGTATTAATTAACCATTCCCCCTCAGTTAGAGATCTAGTGTCACATGGTCTGTCATTTGACTAAATAGAGTCAGTGATCAGTCCCCTGAGTGATGTGCTCCCTCTCAGAGGCATAATTTTTTTTTTTTTTTTTTTTGAGACAGAGACTTGTTCTGTCACCCAGGCTGCAGTGCAGTGGTGTGATCTCGGCTCACTGCAACCTCCGCCTCCCAGGTTCAAGCGAATCTCTTGTCTCAGCCTCCCAAGTAGCTGGAACTACAGGCATGTGCCACTATGTCTGGCTAATTTTTTTTTTCTTTTTTGTATATTTAGTAGAGATGGGGTTTCACCTTGTTAGCCAGGAAGCATAAAATCTTACAGCTATAAGTGGCTTTATCATAAGATGTCATTTATTATTTTATCATAGTATAATAACGAACATAAAGCTCACCGTTTAAACCATTTTCAAGTGGACAGTTCAGTGGTGTTTCAGGCACTCACACTGTTGTGTAACTGTCACCAGTATCTAGTTCCAGAACATTTTTGAAATGATTCTAGAGAAGAAATTTAAATCCAGATAGATAAGGTCATTTGATCAGCACATCATCCAGGGTCGTGGGCTTAGCTGAGGTTGCCCTGGTGATGGGAACCCCACCACCTCTGGGACACCTCAGACTGGAAAGGTGTTCCCAATGGTAACCAGCAAATTGTCTTTCTCCAGGGTCCAACTCCTGCCTCCAGAGCCTTGCAGAATGAGTCTGTTTTTTTCTTCTAGCGACAGCCTTTCAAATTTCTTTCAAGGGTTGCTGTATTTAGTGGATGACTACCATTTCCCATCCTTCCTGAATCCCAATTAATAACCTCATGATGAAAAGAGTCTTCAAAGCCGGAGATATCATTTTCATGGACTCAACGGCAAATGCAGAGGGAGGTGGTTTTACTCAGCTGGAAGAAGGCACTAAAGACACATCTGATATGTAAGAGGAAATGAAACAATGAGAAATGGTATCTTTGCTGGAGATAATTCCAATTATCATGTTGAGATCCAAGCCATCACAAATATGTAAGATCCTGTTTTTACTTAATAGCATTTTAATGGAAATGTCGGGCTTATGAAATAAAAGTGACTGGTAAAGAAAATATAAATCAAGCTGACTAGTCCTTTGGGATAATTTTTTTAAAATTGAATTTGTTATATCCTTGATTCATTAAAATAGGTGAAAGAGTTCTGGAATGTTTTATCTGTTAGCATTTTTCAAATACAATGGAATTATTTTTCATTGAAACTTGTGAAAAACCACCTATCTCTATTTTGCCTGGAAAGTTAACTGTTCATTTATCAAGGGCCTACTACATGTCTAACATTGCTCCAAGCCAGTTACCTATATTACTTCATTTGTTTCTCATAACAATTCTACAGTGTAGGTGGAAATGATTCCCATTTTACAGATTAGGAAACAGGCCCAGAGAGGCTGAATACTTTCCCAAGCTCAC
This sequence comes from Gorilla gorilla gorilla, assembly GCF_029281585.2. Classification (NCBI taxonomy): domain Eukaryota; kingdom Metazoa; phylum Chordata; class Mammalia; order Primates; family Hominidae; genus Gorilla; species Gorilla gorilla. The sequence goes on from NC_073237.2 coordinate 118,236,136, forward strand.
CCAATCAGTAGTGAAATCAGGATTTACACTTGGGACTGTCTTACAACACACCCCATGCTTAGTTCACTATATAGCTTTTGTGATAATTTGATTTAAATCAAATCAGAGACTTTTCTTCTTATGTATAAGTGGTATATAGTTCCAGAAATTAACAGACAAGTAGATCTAGCAAGGTCAAATTCTAGTTGCTGAGAAGTTGCTTGAGTTAATTTCCATCTCTAGTTAAACATTCCTTCAATAATTTATTCATCCATGAAACATGTTCCAAGCACTCACATGCCCCAGGGGCCTCGGATACAAGAGTGAGATGGACACAGTTCCTGTCACCCAGAAGCATGTGACCAAGTGAGGGAAAACAAGACCCATATATAAACAGTGACTTGGCAGTGTGATCATGAGTGAGCCAGCGTGGGTCTAGGTCATACAGGACCCTGAATGTGAGAGAAAGGTGCTTGGACTTAGAAGCGTAGGGAATGAGAGAATGTGGTAGATTTTGAGAAGAGGAATGGCAAGATTAAAACCATGCTGGAGACGAATAAATCTGCCAGCACTATGTATTCCGAACTGAGAGGGGAAGGGTGGATGGTATTAGAAAGCTACTGGAATGGTCTAGGTCAACGATTCTGAAAGTGTGGTTCCCAGCCCAGCAGCATCAGTGCCTCCTGATAACTTCTTAGTAATGTACATTCTTGGATCTCACCCCAGACCTACTGACTCAGAAACTCTGAGTGGGCTGGGCAATCTGTTTTAGCAAGCCCTGCGGGTGATTCTGATACAGGCTAAGGTCTAAGAATCACTGGTCTAGGTGAAAGAAAGTGAGACCTAAACTAGGGCAGTTGTAATGGGCATAGAGACAGGCAGCTTTAGACACACAGATTTAGCAACTACTGCTTGAACATGTGGGACAAAAGGGGAGAGAACACCCTGGATCACGTTCCCAGGCAGCCCCGTGGCTTGGCAGGAGAGCCTTGTGGCAGTGGTGCCGCATGGCAAAGGGACATAAACAGGTCCCCGTCCCTGCTGTTCGGCCAAGGCGAGTCCCCTCAGTCACTAGCGGATTCCAAACGCACATGTATCATGTTGGCATTCCTGCAGAAAATGCTAACCATGCACCAAAGAAGTCCCTTAAATTAGCCCTGCAGCTAATTTAAAGAACTGGAGGATGAAGTCGCTAAAAATAAACTTTACTGTATAGCCCAGCTCTGTTGCTTGATAAATCTCTGCTATCACAGAAGCTCCATTTGCCTGATGGGTGATGCTAGGCAACTTGAAGGGAAGGTGATAGACTCTAAAACAGGTGAGGCGTGGGCTTCCACAGTGACAAGGAAAGGACTTAATGAGAGAGCTCTGTCTGCCATCCAAGTCCCTCTAAGACCTAGACCCATGTTGAGCCTATTCCCACCTATTCCCCTTCACGCAATGACCCTTCCTCCCCACAAACCCTGGTCAGGCCACTTCCACCTGGCTTGATCACTTTCCTCTGTAACATATCATCAACAGCAACAAAACATCAAAACACAACAAAACACAATAGTGATGATATTAATTGCACATACTATGTGCCAGGAACTGCAATTTAAAAAAATTTAAGCTTGATAAAATCCTATGAAGCAGGTGTTATTATTAATATGATCCCCATTTTACAGATGAGGAAACCAAGGCACAAGGATATGAACCAATGTGTTTTGAACCTGGGAAAGAAACCCAGACAGGCGGGCTCCAGCATCCTTGTTTCTAACCACTGCATCATGCAGCCTCCTTACACGGGGAGCTGTCAGTCACTGACTGAGGACCTGGAGAGTCAGGCCGGTTATTTGTAACATCTCCTTTGACCCTAGCAAGAATCCTATGAATTAGGTATTACAAATGGTCCCATTTCACTGATGAGAAAAGTGAGCTTCAGAGAGGTTAACCTACTTTCCTAAGGTGGCTCAGCTTTGACCTCAAAGTCCAGGCGCTTTCCACGCCATCATGCTCACTTGATGTAGTTATACAACTTCACTGAACTCATTTTCCCCTCCCTTGCAATGGAGAGAAGTCTCTGGCTCTATGGGGTGGTGTGAGGCTAAAGCAGGAGGATGGAGCCTACGCCTAGCACAAAACGGCCACATTGTTTAGGACTCAAAACAGGCTTTCCACAAAGCATCAAGATGAATCTGCTTGGGGGCTTGTAACTGTCCTCAATGTGACTTCTCGGGAGGGTACCAGTGCTCATCTGGCTGCTTCGTTTTGTTTGCCAAACAAGTCAATCTGTTACTTTACATTCCGGGCTCCCAAGAATTGCTGACATGTAATGTTTGTAATGTGTGTCGACTATATGAATTAACAAAGGACCCCATGGCGACAACAGCAGACTAGGTCTCTCCCTGCCTGGGGATGGATTCCCAGAGCTGCCAGGCCTGGGGTTGCTGCAGGCGCATTTTCCTGCAGGACCAGGCGACGCATTAACTGAAGGACAAGCATAAGGACTTACTCTAATGCCCTGGCTCCCACGGACCCAGAACTCATGCTATTTCAGAGCTGGAAAGGCCTTTTGGGGTCACTGCACCCAGCCCTCTCATTTTACGGATGAAGGAGCTGACAGCTCATTTTACAAAGACCTCCCAATAAGCTTCTTTTCCAACAGGGCTCTCTGCCCTGCCGGCCCTGAGCATGGAGTGCGTGTCTTCGCCATTGTCCCTCTTGCCCACTGGGCCTGCAGCACGGTCAGAGGCAATGAAACATTTTGTACACATAGGCCAAGGAGGGGTGCTCCAGTCGCCTCCTCCTCCCTGGGCTGTGGGGCTGGTGGTGCAGGGGGTCTGGAGTTTGGGCTTTGTGGGTAGATCAGGGCATGGTTGAAATCCCAGCTCTGCCACTCACAAGCTGTGTGACCTTGGGCAAGTCATACAGTCTCAAAGCTTTAGTCTCCTCTAATATAAAATGGGAATAATAATGGCACCTAACCTATAGGACTGGTGTTAGGATTAGCAGAGAAGATGGACACAGCACCTCAATACCTGTTTGCCACTTGGATTATAACCACTGACATCTTTCTCTCATGAGTGTCATCATCTCAAGGGGCCCACTGTCTAGTCACCAGCCCTCAGTAGGAGAGACTGGTATTCACCCCAAGGACCTCAGGAGAATATGGGGTTTCTGCCTCACTCCCCACCCCATGTAACCAAACACTAGATTGACTTTCTGCTCCTCCACTGCTCCTTCTTGGGAAACTCTCATTCCAGGCTGTCCAGGACCACCTAACAAACCCTCCACGTGTGCCTCATTTTCTCAGGCCTGGCTGGGGAGTTCACTGCACCTGCTCTGACACCCTCCTTCTCTATTGAGGATGAAGTAATGCGTGAGAGAGAACTTTGCTGCTGCCCAGGTACAGAAAAAGTCAGATTTTGAGTTAGAAGGGGCACTAGCAATGACCATGTGTCATTTTCCTTCTGAAATACATACAGAGTGGGGCCAAGTCACTGGCTTGAGGTGAGGCATCACACAGGGGTGGCAAAGGCAGGCTAAGGCCCCTGGACTTCTCATCCAGAGCCTTTGAGATAAAAAAGAGTGAAGAAGAAGGGAGAGTTAAGTGGCTCATGCCTATAATCCTAGCACTTTGGGAGGCTGAGGTGGGAGAACTGCTTGAAGCCCTGAATCTAGACCAGCCTGGGCAACATAGCGAGACCCCACTTCTACAAAAAATTAAAAATTAGTCAGCTCTGGTGGTACGCACCTGCGGTCCTAACTACTTGGGAGGCTGAGGTGGGAGGATTGCTTGAACCCGGGAAACAAGGCTGCAGTGAGCCGTGAGCTGTGCCACTGCACTCCAGCCTGGGAGATGGAGCAAGACCCTGTGTTTAAAAAAAGAAAAAGAAAAGAAAAAAGAAAGAAAAAGAAGAAAAAAAAATGACACAGCTATTGAGCATAAATGCCAGAGTGGCCAAAATTCTGAATGAAAAGCTCAGACTCTTCTAGCCACCTTGGCAGAAAGGGAGGAGAATGCCTTTTGCCTGAAGGACTTCAGAGCCCCCTTTAAAGCTACTGAATAGTTGGCCACTGCCTTTCCGTAGATGAATTGGCTGGTGCTTAGCTTTTCTCTGGAACCCAGAGAAAGATTTTTCGAAGTGTAAGCCCTGCCTGCACCAACTGCCCAAGGCACGGTGAACAAGGTCCCCAGGCCTGAGAGAGCATTCCAGGTCTGCATGGCCCGGTTGCTGCCTCCCTCATCCTCCGCATCCACATCCCTCCCTCCTTTTATAAATGATCCACTAGAAAAACACCCATCTTTCAAATTTAAGATTCTTTCTCACCTTTCCCAAAATGCTTTCCACGGCTTTTGGAGATAGAATCAACCATTCCTTTCTCTATAACCTCCCCGACTTAGTATTTCATCATCATCATCAAGAAATTTATTGAGAACTCAATCTGCATCTTGCACAATGCTAAGCCCACAGTATACATTATTTTTTCTTCAGAGTAGTTATCACACTCCAATGGCTATTTGCATAACTGTCTGCTTAATGCCTATTTCTTTTCTAGACGGAAAGTTCCCAGAAGGGCAGGCACCATTACTGCCTGGTTTATGACTATACCTACAGCCCCAGCACAGCTCCCGGTACACAGTAGGTGCTTAAAAATATCTGACAATGAATACAGTCATTATTTCAGTGAACTCTCACAACAATCCAATTAGTTAGTCACAGTTACTAACGTGAGTTTACACCTGAGGACGCTGAAGCGTGGGAAGGTTAAGTCAATGGCCTAAGCAAGGAGGCTGGGATTGGAACCTGGGTGGTCTGTCTCCACAGCCCACGTGTTAAACCCCTGCACTACCCCTGTATTTCTACACCCCTCTACTTCTGGTTGCCAGCATGAATCTTTTTTTCCTCTTGTTCTCTCACAGTCCCTGGGAAAAGCCTGTCTCTACTCTGGGAGAACAAAAATTTCCTAATGGCAACAGCAAGAGACTGTCTATATGACAATTGTAATCAGTGGTTGTATTAGCCTGTTTTACCACCTCCAAAATTAGCAGAAAAGGCCAACTTGAGCTTTCATTGTACAGCTCTGCTAATGAAGGGATCCTTTTAATTACATACTCAGTGCCTATCTGCAACACAAAGCATTTTAGTGTTTAAACACAGTTCTGCACCAAAGTATAGGGCTATGTGAATACAGACAATACGTTGGGGGAAGCCATGTGTAAAAGTTATTCTTTGCCTAGACTGTAATTTCTTTTTGACATTCAATTTCATCTAAACCCAGTTCATTTTCTATGGTAATCTTAATTCTCTTCTATACACTGAGCACCCGATGAACCCTTATTCAGTAATTCCGTAGGCATATCCCAGGTCAGATACTCCCTCTTCAGATTGCAGATGAAATCTGCACACTTTGTTAATTTCACTCATCACTGACTGATTTGCTTTGAGGGCTCTCGCCACTTACCTGCGCTGGCACATCGGTCAATTCCTGCGGTACAGGTGTTGAACACAAAACCAGCTTCACTCAGCATCACGCCAGGAGTTCATGACATTTGTATCCCACTTTCCAAAGCAATTTTTGAGTGCCATTCTGTATGGGATTTGCACTGATGTGAATGAGGCCTTACGAGGCAGATCCCACAGACCTTTCTCAGACAAGGGTGTCCTGACCTTGCATTTGTATTTGGTCAGGGGAAAAAGGGAATCACTCTTAGTGAGCCCCTCCTTTGGGCCAGAGACTCTAACAGGCATTAATTACCCTGGTTAAACCACACAGAGACCTTAAGATGGAGATATTAAGATGCACCTCCAGAGCCAGAATGCGTGGGTTGGAATCCTGCTCCTGTTCCCAACTAGCTGGTAATCTTCGAAAAGTCTCTTATCCTGCTCATGCCTTGATGTCTTCATCTGTATAATAGGGATAATAATTCTCCCTATGTCCCAGCATTGTTGTGAGAATTAAATGGGCTAATCCATTCAGAGCCATACCTGGAATGTGGCAAGCACTCAGTAAGTGTTAGCTGCTGTGACTGAACAAACAAAGCTAAGCTCAGGTTAAACACAACACTCAAAGTCACGTGCCTCCTAAACAGTATCAACTGGTAACCAGGACCTGTCTGATGCTTAAGACCCTAGGCTTCCAGGGAGGCTAGGTCAAGGGGGCTCACTGCTGGTCCACCCCTAGAAGACTGTAGTCAGCGCCCTGGCCTGGCAGAGCGTGACCTAGAGGAAGTCTTTCCATGTGCATGGTCCCCTCCTGGCCGCAGCACGAGCACACTGGCTTCTGCCTCCACTGCCCACATACTGTTCTCTCAAGGGTGACCACGCACCTCCTAATTGTCACTGATCTTCTTAATCTTTCTCCAATCTTGCTTGTTCACAGCATTCAGTGAAGCTGACCACTGTCTTCCTGAACGTCTCATTTCCTGGCTCCTGCACCCATGTACTCTCCGTGGTGTTTTTCCATCCTCTGTTTTCCCTCCTCTAGGACCCTTAGTAGTAGGTGGTCCTCTAAGCCCCTGTCCTTGACCTGCTCCCTGCCCACAGTCTTCCTGGGCGTTCTTATTCACAAACGCGATGGCCTGTACCTCGTGCCACCTCTCTGTGTCTGGGATGCCTCTGTCCTGCCCACCCCTTCACGACAGCCAAGTCCAAATCCTGCTCATTCTTCCAAGCTCACTCTAGACACCAGCCCACAGCCTTCCTGGATCCTTCCCACTCAGAAATACTCTCTTCCTGATTCCCACAGTACTTCGTAGTGGAATTTATCATTTTCTAAATTTATATCACAGTCATTTAAGTTTGTGGCTTCTTTTTCCTGATAGACTCTGAGTTTGCCAGAAATAGAATCCATTTTTGTTCCTTTGGCAGTACTGTACATCTAATAAGTGATACAAAAAAGACATGCTGATACATGACTGTGTAAGTAAAGTATTCTTTAAGACAGAGAACATGAAGAATTTGGGGTAATTTTGCCTGAAGACAAGAAAATGGGCAGGGTGACCTTTGGGCGTCATTTTTCAGCTTATGGGTCTATAAACCCATCTTTAGGGCAAAAATACCACATTAATAATTTATGGTGATGAGAATAACGGTCATTCTGGTTCCACCCCTTACCAATTGTGTGGCCTTAGGAAATGGAGATCAACACTCAGCCTCTGGTTCTCTTCTGTAAAAGGGAGATGGATGATAGAATCCACTCTCCAGAGGTGTTGAGGGACTTGATGGGGTGGTATAAACAAGGGGCTGGCACCCTGGTTGGAACATCGTAAGTACAAAAGAAATGGTAGCTGTTATATGACTCCTTTGACATATATTTATTGAGTACTAACTCTGCAGCCAGGGATGTTGGGTCAACTCAAGCCCCACCTCCTCCAGGAAGATTTGGCGGCCTCCTTCGACCCATGACATTCTTTCCTCAAAGAACTTTGGTCCTATCAAGATTAGATTTTTTAAAGAATCTGACTAATAAATTAGGCATGCCTATTAGCAGTCAGGTCCAGAGAGAAAGTCTAACTTTTTACTTTATGCAATTTGAATTCCCTGAACATACAGTTGTTGTCAAAATCCATTAAAGTATTTAATTTCTCTTGTCACTGCACAATTCCCCAAGCAGACATCCAGACAGTTTGCAGTGGTGTTTCTCACAGAAGTACTAAATGTTTAGTTATCAAGGTACATTTTTTAGATGATGCCTCCCTGATGGCTCTGGAGACTCTAGAGAGACTGTGTAAGTTCAAGCGCAAGGTTAAGGCAGGCAGCAGAGTGGCGAGAGCTGCAGGGAGGATGAATCATGCAGGCCTGGGCTTCAGCTCTGACACTGCCACTTCCTGGCTGACTGACCTTGGGGAAGGTACTTAACCTCACTGAGCATCAGTTTCCTCATTTGCAAAGTGGTGACAGCACCAAACCCACAGGGCTTTAGTGAGCACGAAGTGGAATACCAAATGTAAAGAACCCGGGAGAATGCCAGACACATCACTGGTCCGCGATACAAGATGGCTTAAAAATCCCAGAGATTTGCAGATGCACAGACTGGGGTCTAGAGGCTGCCGTCCCCATCCCCCTCCCCCTCCCAGAGGGACAGCCCTAAGGAGCAGTGTGTTTATGGCGACACAATGGCCAGACCCACAGGGTCCTGCCTCCTCACAGTAGCCTCTCCCAACACCCATTCAAATCAATTATTACCCCACTTGACCGACTCACCCGGTGGGAGCCACAGGTTTCCATGCCAACAGGAATGCGGTGGGCATCCCAACCCCCAAGAAAGAAAACAAAAGCGACTCTTTTAGTTTCCCTACTAACAAGCGCGGAGCTGAAGTCAGAGCTGTCTCTTTCTCAGTTGTCATGGCAACGTCCACTGACCTACCCCGTCCTGCCAAACACACACGTGGGAGAGGGAGAGGGCAAGGGGGATGTGTGGGAGGTGGTGGTCCAGGGATGAGGGGCAGCAGAAACGCTCCACAATGCTCGGGAGAGAAGTACAAAAACACCCACTTTTACAAAAAAAACCACTGGCAAATGCACCCCCCTTGCCAGGGAATGGAGAAATTCCAGTTTTTATTGTGTCGTTCCTTTGGCAATTATGAACAAATTTAGAGCCTATTCAAAAGGCCAGTTCAAACCAGAAGAGGGAACAATTATTAATTTCTCAGCTATGACACAGAGACAGGGGGCACTTCACTTGTACCTCTCCTGTCCTGCTCAGCATTTGGGAGACTGGGGTTGACGCTACTGTCTGCTGCCTCTCACCACAGCTCAGGGCACAATCTACAGGGCAATTTCCCATTCCTGACCTAATGCAGCCTCAACAACAGCTTGGGAAGAACAAAGCAAGGCACGCACTCTGCAGGCAAGAAAACTGAATGCCGTGACCACAAACCCATGAGTACCCACTTCTGTTTTCTGTTTTCTAGTTTGCTCTCTGCCCCCAGAAGTCTTCACCCAGGAAAACACTTGAATTTGCCCAGATGGGATCAATTATTTCCCACACTCTTAGTCTTCATGTAGCTTTGAAGAATCATTTTCTGGAAGTCCAACACCTGCCAGAAAATCCACCCAGATAGCCCACTTGCATCTCAGTAATCCAATGTTCCAGGATGAAGATAATACATCCCCTTGAACCTGCTTCTTGCTATTTCCATGTTGTTACTGGCAACTTCATCCCCCCAGTGAGTCAAGCTCAAAACCCTGAAGTCAGCTTCGGATTCTCCCTCTTCCTCAGCCTGGTTTCTGGGGACTTGTACAGAAGTCTTCCACTGTCCATTTTCCATTTGGAGGCTCTGATTCAAATATTCTGGGGCATCCTAGCAAGTGGAAAGCAGTGAGCAGTGGTTAACCACAAAGGCTGTGGGGTCAGGATGCTGGAGCTCTCGCTGCTTGGACACCTGTGTGCTAAGCACATCCCCTCATTTGATTCTCACCACGACCCTTTGAGGTTAGGATTCTTCATATGATTCCCAGTTTCCATAAGAGACCGTTTCCCTATGAGACACAGAAAAATGGCATAATTTGCCCAAGGTCATCCAGCTTAGAAGTGGCAAAGCCGGCTTATGATTCTGGATTGGCTGGACTCAGAACTCTGACTCTGAACCAATAGGCATAGCTCCTTCCCACTCAACCACAACTCTTTTTCTTTCTTTCTTTTCTTTCTCTGAGACAGGGTTTCACTCTGTTGCACCAGCTGGAGTGCAATGGTGTGATTATGGCTCATGGCAGCTCCAAACTCCTGGCCTCATGCAATCCTCTTGCCTCAGCCTCTCAAGTAGCTGGGACTAAAGGCACAGTTCACCACTTCTGCCTAGTTTTGGTATCTTTAGTAGAGACAGAGTTTCTCTATGTTGTCCAGGCTGGCCTCTAACTCCTGGGCTCAAGCAAACCTTCTGCCTTGGACTCCCAAAGTGCTGGGATTACAGGCATGAGCCATCGGGCCCAGCCTATAACTTTCTTAGGAACAGGGCCCATCACTTCATGTTTATATCTCAGCACTGACACCAGGGCCTGCCTTGCAGCACCTGATGAGTGCCACCTGATCAAAGCTCCATAGACTGTCTTAGCTCAGAGCTGACCAGCCTGGGTTCCGTGCCCTATGAGACCCCTTCTCCATATGTGACTTTGGGGGAACCATTAGGTAACAGCTGGAAGGCTGCAGTGGGCTGAACACTGTCCCCCAGAAGATATATCCAAGTCCTAACCCCTGAAACCTGTGAATGTGACCTTTTCTGGAAAAAAAGAGTCTTTGCAGATATAATTAAGGATCCCAAGATCATTCTGGATTTAGAGAGAGCCCTAAATCTGGGGACAGATGTTCTTATAGGAGAGAGATAGAGGGAGATTTGATGCAGACATACACAGAGGAGAAGGCCATGGGAATCGAGGGCAGAGGCTGGAGTCATGTTACCTGGCCAAGAGCTACCAAATGCTGGAAAAGGCAAGGAAGGATTCTCCTCTAGAGCTTTGGAGGGGGCATGGCCCTGCGGACACCCTGCTCTCAGACTTCTGGCCTCCAGCATTGTGAAAGAAGACATTTCTGTTGTTCTAAGTCACGCAGTTTGAGGTAACTTTTTAGGCAGCCCTAGGAAACTGGTGTAAGAGTCCAGTGTCCTTATGTCCAACCTAGGTACCCTTGGGGGTTACTGTGAGATCGTGTAACTGGAAGCAACTAGAATAGTGCCTGGTGCACAGTAGGCCCTCAATAGATGCTAGCTGAACAGCACTAAAACATTCTCAGTCGATATCCTGGAAACTTCTTTCCCAAGGCACACCTGGCTGACTGCCTCTGTCTACATTCTCAAGCTTGTAAAATGTTTAACTTCAGAACCCACAAGCCAGAAGGAGGAGCCACAGGGAGTATCTCCCTCTGAGCTCAGCTGCGTGGGATGAACAGGCAGCCGGCAGAGATGTTGGTGTCCTTGCGAGGCTGGTAACTAAGTACTGGCCCATCTCCAGCCCAGGATGATGAGCCTGTCACGGTGGGTTTCACAAAACATCTGTTTCAGGAACAAGCCTATTGTTTCAGGCAAGCTCTAGAGATAATAGTATGTTTTTCCTATATACAGCCATGACATGTTCACTGAAGCGAATATCTCTAAATGTGACCAATTTCTTAAGTGGCAGAAGCCCATCAAACTCTTTGAGAACATATATGGCATGTGGGCAGACCAAGCGGCTTCCTTTGCTGCCACAGAGCTAAAGCAACACTCATTCTGGCTTGCAGGGAGGCGGTGAGAGTGGGTGGAGGTAGTGGTGGCGATTTCTCTGAAATTGGTCCCTCCAAAGGTTATGCTTCATTCTGCAAGGGAGTCAGGTCCCCAGGCTTCATGCATATGGATGGCAATGGTGGTTGAATGATAACCTGCAATTTCTCTTCCCCACGTTAATCGACTTGGGTTGGCTACCAAGAATTTGACTAGGAATCGCGATGCCAGTGCACATACCAATGATCCCAGGATCTCAGCTCAGCTCTGCCGGCTTCAACTCAATTCTGGCCTGAGATAAGAAAGCACTAGCTCGGTGTCCCGCGTGAAATGAGCAGACTATGCCTTGGCATGGGATAGAGAGACGGCCAGAAGGCCGACCACAGCGAGGAGAGCTGGGATACTTTCCCACAGGCGAGGGGAAACTTGGGCCAATGAAGCAAATGCTTCAAGATCCCCCACGAAGAAAGTGCCTCCCCCACAGCAAGCTGTCCCCCGTCCTTCCTCCCAGGGGAGGAGTGGGATGTGAGCTCCTTCCCTCGGCACACAGATCAAGTCTGGAATACATCTGGTGTCTGGTGTGCTGCTTGGGAGTCAGGCCTGAACTGCCTGGGGGCCCCCAGGCAGCCCCAGCACCCAGTGGGGGTCTGGGGTGAGTCAGCTTCCTGGCCCCGGGAGCCCAGTTAGCCTGAAGCTGCCCTGGCTATTGGAGCCTCCACTCTTAAACCCTCTTTGCTCACCCGGGTGGGACACTGGCCTGCAGCCTTGGCCCAGGTCCCCTCTCCAGTTCCTGGCTCTATCCCCCTCCCCTTCCTCACCAGACCGCTGCTGGGATCCCAGGATGCCATAGGGTTAAGCCTATCCTGGCTGACCGAGAAGGTCCCAACGCCAAGTCTTTATAGCTCAGATGGCAGTGGCTCTGGTATAACCTCCCCTAATTATCCTGTGCCCTTACTGCTCCCAGAGAGCACTGGGCAAAGGAGTCAACACATCTGAAGAGGAAATAGCTTCAAGCCATAGAGACCAGCAAGTTCAAGGTCCTCATTCTGCCTGTAGACAAGTTCTGGAGATGGGAGGTGTGGCTTGTTCAAGGTTTCCCAGCACTTAGGTTTTAGGGCTCAGGAAAGAACCCGGGTTTCTGCACTCCTAGTGCAGTTTGCTGTGACAACGTCCTTGGCTCTTCTTTGGGCCAGTTCAGCTCTTTGCAGACAGGGGCTGTGTCTGACTCATTTCTGAGTCTCCAGCAACAGCATGGGGCCAGGCCCGGAGCAGGGAGTCAGTCAATGTTACTTAGACTTGGCTGAATCAGTCCCCTTTGTAAAATGAATAAATTAGACACAGACACATTACTGAAGCCTGCACAAAGATATGGCTTCAGGATCTTCAAATACGTCAACTACGAGCAGGGGGGTGCTATTTCTGCCTATAAAATGGCATGGAAGTAGAAAAAAATGTCAGGTCACTATGTGAATTTTTCCTTGCATAACTGTGATCCTGTGTCCACACAGTAACAGCCGCTATGGACTGGAGGTTGTGGCTGACATGCAGGCACTGGACTGGGGGCCTTGGACACAGGTCCGATTTAGTCCTGCTCTCAGCCCTGCCAGGCAGGAACTATCAGCCCAGATAGCGCTTGATAATAGGTAGAAACTGAGGCTTAAGCCAGTTCAGTGCTTTGCCCAAGGACACATAGCTCCCAAGTGCTAGAGCATGGATTTTACTCCAGGTCTGCGCTGTTTTACCTGGATTGGGTTGTTCTGACATTAGAATAGCAATAGTAACTAATACATCGTGAGTTTACTCTGTGGCAGGCATGTTAGGTGCATGGATTCATTTAATTCTCACAACAACCCTATGAGGTATCTCTACTTTACAGATGGGGAAAAATAGGCCCAGAGAAGTGAAGTAATTTTACCAAGTAATCAAAGCCAGCCTAGAAGACAGGGAGGGAATAGTGAGAGACAGAGAGAGCTCAGAATAAAAGGCTGGAGGTGCACGAGGAGCTCTGGAGTTGGGCTGGATTTGCTCGCTACGTGATTTTGGGCAAATTACTTGGAATACTTTTTTAATTTTTGGAAAAATATATATAACATACAATTTACCATTTTAACTGTTTTACGTGTGTAATTCAGCAGCATGATGTACGTTCATTGCTGTGCAGCCATCATCACCTTCCATCTCCAGAACTTTTCTCATCGTTCTCCACTGAAACTCTGTCCCTATCAAACAATAACTCTCGATTCCCCCAAATCACCCCCAGCAACCACCACTCTACTTTCTGACTCTATGAATTTGACTACTCTAGGTGCCTCACACAAGTGGAATCATGGCTGGGCGCAGTGGCTCACGCCTGTAATCCCAGCACTTTGGGAGGCCGAGATGGGTGGATCACGAGGTCAGGAGTTTGAGACCAGCCTGGCCAACATGGTGAAACCCCATCTGTACTAAAAATACAAAAATCAGCAGGGCGTGCGGGCGTTTGCCTGTAATTCCAGCTACTCTGGCGGCTGAGGTAGGAGAATCACTTGAAATCAGGAGGCGGAGGTTGCAGTGAGCCAAGATCGCACCACTGCACTCCAGCCTGGGCAACAGAGCAAGACTCCATCTTGGGCGGGGTGGGGGGGGGGGTGGGGCTGGGGAGGAAAGTGGAATCATATAGTGTTTGTCCTGTGTATCTGGCTTATTTCACTTAGCATAATGTCCTAAGGGTTCATCCATGCTGTAGCATGTTTCAGAATATCCTTCCTTTTAAAGGCTGAGTCTGTTTATTCATTCATTCATTCATTCATGGACATTGTAAATAATGCTGCTATGAACAAGGTGTACAGGGCAAGTTACTTTTCAGTTAGTCATTTTTCTACCCCAATTCTGAGCCTCCAGCTTTGTTCCTGACTCAGAGGAGGGATTCCCCATCCATCCAGTGTCTGGGCCAGAAACCAGAGAGAAGAGATTCATTCTCCCTCTCCCCTCACAAGCATCAAGCCAGCCAAGTCCTATCCCTCCTGTCACTGCAGTTCACACACATCTCTGCCATCACTTGTCAGCTCATCATGGGTCACCTGAACTTCAACAGCCTCTTCACCTGTTTCCTGGCTCGCAACCTCCGCTTCCAATGTGTCCTTCATGTCATAGCCAAAACCCCCAAGCCTGTCCCTGGCTCACTCCCTCATTTCCTTCAAGTGTGTGTCCAAGTGTGCCCTTCTCAGGCAGGCCTCCCCCGACCACTCTGCTTACAAGTGCAGCCCACACTCTTCCCAGCCCTCCAGAGCTCTCCCTGCTTCATTTTCTCCATAGCGCTCATCACCACTCATCACAGTATAGATTTTACTCATTTATTTTGTTTATTTTCCATCTCCTGTCCTCTCATCCTCCACCTCCCATCAATAATGGCAGTTCACAAAGGCAGATGTTGTTGACAGTTTTGTGCACTGCTGACTCCTCCATCCTGGTGCAGAGTAAGTGCTCAATAAACACTGGCTAGGTGCATGAATGCATGAATGGGTGCATGAATGCATGAATGGGTGCATGAATGCATGAATGACTGGCTCTTCTCTGCCTGCAGAGTGAAGCCTAAACTCTCTGGCCTGGTCAAGCCCTTAACTTTGGGTCCCTCTCTGGCCCCATCTCAGACCACAGTCCTATTTAAGCTCCAGCCACACTGCCCTGCCCCCTAAGCCCTCCTGCTGTCTGATAGACAAAGACCCTAAGCCTTTGCGTGAAACTGGCCTCCGCCTGGAACTTCATTCCTTCCACCTTGCCCCACCCTTCTGCTGGTTTGTGGGGCCCCCTTCACTAGGCTCCCATGACACCCTGTTTTTAACCCCTTTTGAAGCCCTTTTCACGCTATATTACAATAGTCCTAAAACTCATCTCTAGCTGTTCTAAACTGCCAGCTCCACCAGGGCAGGAAGACCTCGCTCACACTGGGATTCTCAGCGCTGTTCACTGAGCACATCATAGCTGCACAGAAAGTATCTACTGAAAAACACGAGCAACCTCGAGAGTCTCCACTGCTTCAACCTGAAACAATGGCAATGCCACTCCTGCAGGGTTGCCCGAGGATCAGAGATCACATATGATATGTACAACATCTGCCACCGTGCCTGGCACAAGGCAGGCATTTAACACCTAGCAGTTCAGTGCTAGCCTTTGATGCAACAGCGGGATCACAACGATTTAGGAAGATCTGCTGCCTTTGTTTAGAAGCCACCAGCTGAAGTCCTTCCATAATTTGTCATCTCTGGGGCCAGCCGGTAAGTGTCGGCCCCAGAAAAAATTCCTGTCCTTTCCTGTCTTATCCATCACATTTTGGCAGCATGCTCACTGAGCACAGAAAACGTCCAAGTTCACTTTCTTCTCAGAACTGACTGTATCTATAATCATCGTGTCACAGAATTGAGAACTTCCAGGGATTTCAAGGACCAACTGTGCTGATCCCTCATTTTACACCTGAGGATACAGGCTCAGAGAGGTTGTCTAACTTGCTCATAGTCACTCAGCCAGATAGGAATTTCACCTTCTCTTTCCTTTATGCACAATTTCAATTCTCTCTGGTTGAACCTGTTGGACCCTAAAGGATTTGAGGGTTTAGTCTAAAATTCTCACCTGGGCTAAATCCTCACCATTATCATCATATATATATGTGTGTGTATATATATGATGATAATATATATACACATATATATGAGATAATATCACTATAATATAAAACCTATTTATAGGTTTTATATATAAATATATATTAAAAATATATAAAAAATATATATAAACTATATATGTAGTGATGATAATATCTATCGATTATGAAAGTTAAAAAGTCTCCTTCTACCTTTATATATATACATATATATACACACATACATATACATATATACACAGACATATATATACACACACATATATATACATATATACATATATACATATATATATATAATCTTCCAATCAGCAGCATCAAGTTCATTTTAGACATTGGAAACTCTTACTGGGAAACTGTATTAGTCCATCTGCATGCTTCTGATAAAGGCATACCTAAGACTGAGAGGAAAAATAGGTTTAATGGATTCACAATTCCACGTGGCTGGGGACGGCTCACTATCATGGCGGAAGGCAAAAGGCACTTCTTAAGTGGTGGCAAGAGAGAATGAGAGTCAAACGAAAGGGGTTTCCCCTTATAAAACCATCAGATTTCGTGAAACTTATTCACTACCACAAGAACTGTATGGGGGAAACCGCCTCCATTATTCAATTATCTCCCACTGGGTCTCTCCCACAACACGTGGGAATTATGGGAGCTACAATTCAAGATGAGATTTGGGTGGAGACACAGAGCCAAACCATATCAAGAACCTTTTCTGCAACCCAAACAGAAGAAATTTTACTCTTACTGTCCCCCTGAATGAATGACCTGCCATCCACAGAGGGATGGCAATGTCCCGCCACATTCTCCATGGAAGAGAAGCTCCTCCCTGGAAAATACCTCTGCTTGCCCAGAAGTGAGGTCCCCTTTGTCGTGGCCACTGGCAGTACTGTTGCTGGACTGCTTTGAGTGGGGAAGGAGGCTGCTGTGGGAGCAGTGTCAGGTCTGGCAGTCAGGGGGTTGCAGAAGGATCAGGAAGGCCGTGAAGGGTGGCCCCAGTTGGAAGTGAACCCAGAACTCCCCTCACTGGGAAGGGAGCTCTGAGTCATCAACCACCACCTACAGACTAATTCACAACCTATGGTCCCAGAGGAAATCATTAGTTCTAATTATTATTATTAGGCATAATAACTAATTAGTAAAAATAGCTACCATTTACCAAGTGCCAATTTATGCCTGATACTTAATGCATATTATTTCTTTTTTCCTATTTTATGCCTTTAAGTTTATTTCCTATTTTCCTAATTATAAAGTCAATATATGTTCATGTAAAAAAAATAGTTAAATATACCAAAAAGCAGACAAAGAGGGAAAAAAATCACAGTTTATTCCATTACGTACCTATGACCATTGTTAACATGTTGGTGTTTTATTTCCAGAATTTCTTCTCTGTCTATCTGTCTGCCTCTCTAGCCTTCTCCATGCATGCATATGTGTGTGTGTGTGTGAGGGGTGCCATGTGAGATTTAACACAGTTGTGACCATGCTTTTACAAAAAATTACCTCTAACTTCTACAACAATCCCGTGAGTTGGGTACTATTATCCCCATTTTACAGATGAGAAACCTGAGGCTCAGAGAAGATGAATAATTTGCCCAGTGTCCCACAGCAGGTCTATGGCAGGAGAGGGACTCATATCAAGTCTTTCTGTTATCAAAACATGTCCTTTCCCCACTCTGCCATGTTCCTTCCCACTTAACAAGGAAGAACTGGGGATAGTTTAATTACCTCTACATCTGCTATCCCATTCCTCTGCCTGTATCTGCTGGACCACACCCCACAGAGAGCTGTAGGTAAGGGAGACAAAGATTATCCCACTTACGTCTACTCAATGGGCAGTACCCAAGGATGGAAAGCTCTGAAAGCTTAAGCTTAGATGGAGACATTCTGTCAGAAACTGCAGGGAATCTGTTTTCTGTGCATACAGATATCTGGAAAGCTGAAATCAGAAAGCACAGTGAACTATTCTTTGCAAGCTGTTTTGCATGAGAAAAATGTAAGTATCATCTGGAGAGCAGCTGCAGGATGGCCTCCAAAGCTCTAAGGGGCTGGGCCACCACGAGCCACACCTGTGGGGAGGAAGTAATGAGCACCTGGATTCCACGTTTCACCAAATGTTTGAGCAAAGCCATGGGTACTAAGTGTCTTCATGTTGGTACCAAGCAGATAAACATGTGACATCTCTCTCCTATATGCCAAGCACTGGGCACAGGGTCTATAAAATAAATAAGACAGTGTCCCTGCCTGCAAGGAGCCTACAGCCTGGTGCAGGAGACCCCTAAAAGAAGAGACTTACACCAGGATGTAGGAAGTGCTGAGATGGAGACACAGAAAATTTCTGGAGAAATAGAAACGCTTTTACACTGTTGGTGGGAGTGTAAATTAGTTCAATCATTGTGGAAGAAAGTGTGGCAATTCCTCAGGGATCTGGAACCAGAAATACCATTTGATCCAGCAATCCCATTACTGGGTATACACCCGAAGGATTATAAATCATTCTACTATAAAGACACATGCACACCACATATGTTTATTGCAGCACTAGTCACAATAGCAAAGACTTGGAACCAACCCAAATTCCCATCAATGATAGACTGGATAAAGAAAATGTGGCACATATACACCATGGAATACTATGCAGCCATAAAAAAGGAAGAGTTCATGTCCTTTGCAGAGACATGGATGAAGCTGGAAACCATCATTCTCAGCAAACTAACACAGGAGCAGAAAACCAAACACCACATGTTCTCACTCATAAGTGGGAGTTGAAACAATGAGAACACATGGACACAGGGAGGGGAACATCACACACCAGGGCCTGTTGGGAGGTGGGGACTAGGGGAGGGATAGCATTAGGAGAAATACCTAATGTAGATGACGGGTTGATGGGTGTAGCAAACCACCATGGCACATTGTATACCTATGTAACAAACCTGCACCTTCTGCACGTGTATCCCAGAACTTAAAGTATAATTTTTTTAAAAAAGGTTAAAAAATTGGACCCTCAAGGTCCAATCCCTAAAAACATTAAGATGAGAGAATTCATGGTTGAGAAGAAAAGTCAGCGGGGGTCAGGGGATGTGGGACCAACGACAGGAATAAACTGATTAAAGCCTTTTTAGCCAAGTCCTATGCTCGTTTAAATGAAAAGATAAAGACAGGGGACTAAATAAAGATATATCTTTATCTTACATGTCTTAAATGTAGTAACAATGAGCTTCCACACTTCACACCCTACAGAGTTTTCAGAATCCTTCTCTCTTTCATCTTGAAAAGATGTCTGGAACGTTTTGCTTTGCTGCAGATAATGTTCACAATGAACCTCATTTGTGTGTGTGTGTCTGTGTGAGCTATGTTTGTGTGTGTGTTTGTGTGGCTGTGTTTGTGTATGTGTGCACAGAGTTATGTTTGTGTGACTGTGTGCGTGTGTGTGTATTGTGTGATGTGTGGTTGTATGATTGTGTGTTTGTGTGACTGTGTGTGCATGAGTGTGTGCTGTGTGTGTGTCTGTGCACGCTTGTGTGGTTGTGTAAATGTGTGGTTGTATGAGTGTTAGTGTGTGTGGTTGTGTGTAGTTTTGTGTGTTTGTATGACTGTGACTGTGTGTTTCGTTGTACATATGTGTGTGTCTGTGTGTTTGTGTGTTTGTGTGACTGTGTGTGGTTGTGTATGTGTGTCTGTGTGAACATGTGGTCATGTGTGCTTATGAGTGTCTGTGTGTGTATGTGTGGTTGTGTGTGTTTATGTGTGTCTGTGTGAATGTGTGATTGGGTTTGTGTGACCGTGTGTGACTGTATCTGTGTGCGTCCGTGTGTGTGGTTGTGTGTTATTGTGTGTGTCCGTAAGTGTGGTTGTGTGGGTTTGTGTCTGATTGTATCTGTGTGTGTCCGTGTGTGGTTGTGTTTGTGAGTGTGTCTGTGTGTATGTGTGGGTGTGTGTGGATGTGTTTGTGTCTGTGTGTGAATGTGTGGGTGTGTGTTTGTGTGTCTGTGGATGTGTGGGTGTGTTTTGTGTGTGGATGTGCGGGTGTGTTTTGTGTGTCTGTGTGTGGATGTGTGGGTATGTTTTGTGTGTTTGTGTATCTGTGTATGTGTGGGTGTGTTTTGTGTGTTTCTGAGTGTGTGTGTGGATGTGTGGGTGTGTTTTATATGTGAGTGTGTGTGTATGTGTGGGTGTGTTTTGTGTGTGGGTGTGTGTGCTTATGTGTGGGTGTGTTTGTGTGTGTGTGGATGTGTGGGTGTGTTTTTTGTGTTTGTGTGTGTAGATGTATGGGTGTATGTATGAATATGTGGGTGTGTTTTGTGTTTGTGTGTATAGATATGTGGACGTGTTTTGTGTGTGTGGATGTTTTGTGTGTATGTGTGGTGTTTGTGTGTGCGAATGCGGTTGTATGGGTTTGTGTGACTGTGTGTGATTTATGTGTGTGTTCATTTGTGTGTTTGTGTGTGTGTGGATGTGTGGGTGTGGGTGTGGATGTGTAGGTGTGTTTTGTGTTTGTGGGTGTGTTTGTATGTGTGGGTGTATTTGTGTGTCTGTGTGTGGATGGGTGGCTGTGGGTGTTTGTGTGTGTCTGTGTGGGTGTGTTTTGTGTGTGTGTCTGTGTGTGGATGTGTGGGTGTGTGTGTTTGTGTCTGTGTGTGTTTGTGTCTTGTGTGGATGTGTGGGTATGGTGTTTGTGAGTGTGAGTGTGTCGGTGGGCTTTGTGTGTTTGTGTGTGGATGTGTGGGTGTGTTTGTGTGTATGTGTTTTTTGTGTGTTAGTGTGTGGGGGTGTGTGTGTGTGTGTCTGTGTGGATGTGCGGGTGTTTTTTGTGTTTGTGTATGTGTGTATGTGTGGTTGTGTGTATGAATGTGTTGTGTGGGTTTGTGTGACTGTGTCATTGTATCTGTGTGTGTCCATTTGTGTGGATGTGTGGGTGTGTCTGTGTATGTGTGGGTGTGTTTGTGTGTGGGTGTGTGGGTGTGGGTGTGTGTGTCTGTGGTGGGTGTTTTGTGTGTGTGTGTATGTGTGGTTGTGTATGAATGTGTGGTTGTGTACGTTTGTGTGGCTGTGTGTCATTGTATGTGTGTGTGTCCGTTTGTTTGGTTGTGTGTGTTTTTGAGTGTGTGTGCTCCGCCATCTACAGGTTCTGTTATCTCTAACTGAATAAGCAGGAGTCGTTAAATTCTGCCTCTGGCTCCCACCCAAGACACGGAATGCTGGGAATGGTTCCACCTTGGTCCAGCGCAGCAGATTAATCTGGAAAGAATAGACACATTTCTTACGGCGCCCACCACGGGCTCCCCTTTCCGGGGCTAGGTGGCTTTAGCCTAGAGTTCCCAATTGTGGGCCAGGAACCCACCCCTCAGCCCTTCACTTTTAGTCATCTTCCTCTTAACACTCCTGGAGGTCAGTTCCACAGCCCCAGCTGCTGCCCTCAGCTCTCCCATCTCACACACAGTCTTGGGGCCCAACCTCTTCGGTGTCACTTTCTCTCCTACCTCTTCCCTCTCATGTCTCGACTCCAAGGCCCTCTTTCTCCTGGAAATCGGGACATGATTCGGAACTCACACTTCTCCCAGGTCGGGACATAAGTCAGGACTCACACTTCTGGGTCCGAGGTTGCATAGATGGGCGTGCAGGAGGCCATCTGCAGGTGCCTGAACTTCAGTGCGGGGTCCTGGCGGCGGGGTGGCAGGGATGACGATGCAGACCCTGGCCCTGAGGCAGGAGGAAGCACCTCCTTCACCCGCCGCAAGAGGAACAGGTTGTTCCAGCCGAGATCATTTCGGAAACGATGCTGCGGCTAGCCTGGGAATGGGGCTCTGTTTGTGGGTGTCATGGCCATCCCACGCCAAAAGAAAAACGCGTACAGGGATCCGAGGCACGAACCAGCCGCGCACTACAGACCACGCCTCGAGTCAGCTGTAGGTCTTTTCCTTATGACCGCTTCCCAAACTGGCTCTGCAAAGTCAGTGTCAACCAATCACCTATTCCACAAATTTGATTCAGGCCACATTAATTTGCGTTTGACCTAACAGTCTAGCAGTCAATAGACTTATTAAGGAAACCTGAATGACTGTCAGCCAGCCAGCCATGCACACACAGGAAAAGATCAAAAGGGGGACCTTTGTGAGAGAAGGCATGGCTCGCCCCCACACAGAGGCTATGTGCTTGCAGTAGTTTTTTCCAGTTATGAAAAAATAAAACCATACTGGTTTTCCACAGCGGATATCCACTGGGTGCTTTTAGACCTCATAACAAGCCTGCCAGGCAGGACACAGGCCCAGAGAGGTTAAGCACCTCACTCGAGATCACACAGCTAGCACGCGGTAGAACTGAGGCTCAAACCTGAGCAGCCTGAGCTGCTCTTCGCTGTTGCCTCTTCTGGGGGCTGCGGTCATTCTTCAGGCCCTGGCTTCGGCTCATTTTTCTCTCTGTTCTCTCCAGATACTCAACCTCATCAGTGCTCCGGCCATCATCTCTGCGATGACTCCAGATTGATCTAATTTTCCCTTCTCACCAGGCTTCCAGCCCACTCTGCAAGTCCCTGCTGAATGTTGACTCTTGGCTACCCCGCATCCCACAAGCCCACCTTCCCAGGCATTTCCCTCCAGACACACACACACACACACACACACACGCTCGCACGCGCGAAGTCTCCAACTGCCCCGGGAGGGTGTTCTCAATTGCAGGAGAGCCCTTAAAGGCCACCTCCTCAGGGAAGCTTTCTCTGCCCATGTCTCCATTCTGATGCATCCCTGGGTACTCAGTTTCCCCTTGGTCCTGACTGTACCGGGCACAGCCTCTGCTGCTGTGTTTTCCCTCATTTCACTGCATTTCTCCCCATCAAATGGATGTTTTTCCTTCTTCTCCCTTTCTCCCTTCTCTTTTCTCCTCTCCCTCCCTTCCCTCTCTTTCTTCTATTCTTTTTTTTTTTTTTTTTTTTTTTTGAAATGGAGCCTAGCTCTGTCACCCAGGCTGGAGTACAGTGATGCAATCTCAGCTCACTGCAATCTCTGCCTCCCTGGTTCAAGCAACTCTCATGCCTCAGCCTCCCAAGTAGCTGGGACTACAGGCACCTGCCACCACACCTGGCTTGTTTGTTTGTTTAAGTAGAGACGGGGTTTCACCATGTTGGCCAGGCTGGTCTTGAGCTCCTGACCTCAAGTGACCTGCCTCAGCCTGCCAAAGTGCTGGGATTACAGGCATGAGCCACCATGCCCGGCTCCATTCTTCCATTCTTAAAACCTGCTGTCACCACCCCCACCCCCACAGAGAGAAAAGCTGGGAAGCTAGAAAGGGAGAGACGGTGCTTGAGAAAAAAGGAGGCTGGGGAGCCCTGTTCTCAAGTGAGGGGCCAGGAGGCACTGCTGCTGCCTCTTTGGCCCTGAAAAGGGGATGTGGGGGCTTCAGGCAGATGGGGTAACCCCACTGGCTGCAATAGGGATAGCAGAGGTGGCTGAAGTGGAACAGGGAGCCAGGACAGGAAACCATAGGCCCAAGGGAATGACAGGCCTGAGAGAGTGGGGCAGGGCCAGGCCTGGAAGGCAAAATGGCTGCCAGTGTGGGGGCTCTGGCAATGCAGGGTCCTAACGCTCCCACCACGGAGCAACCCAAGGTCAAGTGCTTGATGGCCGTGTGTCCACTGATGGGCCAGGCACGGTGGGCTCCCTGGGCATGGCACTTAATGGGAGCAGGTCATTCTGGCCATCTCCAGCAGTGCAGCAGCATGACCACCACTCACTGCAGCCTCAAACTTCTGGGATCAAGCGATCCTCTTGCCTCAGCCTCCTGAGTGGCTAAGACTACAGCCACATACATGGTTTAGACTTCATGCAACACATCCACGTGTGCAGCTGAGGAATGTGGTGAGATGCATGTCTGGCCAGCTGCTGGGCAGGGAAGGAGCCATAAGCACCCTCTCCTTGTCCTCATGCCTGCTCCTGTTGCTGGGTGCCCTTCTTCTTTGCCTGGCTCCTGATAACTCGGGAAATCTTGGCATTGCAGAGGGGCCCTCTCCTGCTCCATCAGCCCCTGTGCTCATCAGACTTGAGCCCCTGTCAGGGGCCATGCTGTGTCAATGAGCTGCTGACATCACCTCCTCCCTGGGCCCCTCTGCTCCAGCTCTGCTGGCCGCCTTGCAGCTCCTTGAACTTGCCAGGCACAACTCCGTCTCAAGGCCTCTGCACTTGATGGCTGCCCTGCCTGGAGAGCTCTTCCTCCCTCAGCTTGCTCCCTCTACCCTCTGTGTGTTTACTCAACACCGCCTTCTCAATAAGCCCTGCCCTAAACACTCTTTATGCACTTCTCTGCTTTATTTTTTCTGTCTTAATACTTATCACCTCTTAATTCACTCTGTGTGTGTGTGTATATATATATACACATATGTGTGTATATATATATATACACATATGTGTGTATATATATATATACACATATGTGTGTATATATATATACACACATATATGTGTGTGTATATGTATACACACACACACACACACACACATTTAGAGACAGAGTCTCAGTCTTTCACCCAAGCTGGAGTGCAGTGGCACAATTAAAACTCACTGCGGCCTTGAATGCCTGGGCTCAAAAGATCCTCCTGCCTCAGCCTCCCAAGTGGTTGGGACTACAGGTGCACCACCATGCCCAGCTAATTTATTTTTATTTTTTGTAGAGACAGGGTCTTGCTATGTTGCCCAGGCTGGTCTTGAACTCCTGGCCTCAAGCAATCCTCCTGCCTCAGTCTCCCAAAGTGCTGAGATTACAAGCATGAGACACCTTGCCAGGCCTACCCTATATTTTAATTAATTTTTTCCTCCATTTTCTCCCCTCTTCTATCCCACCACCACTAGAATGTAAGCTCCATGACATTTGGGTTTTTGTCTGTTTCATTCTCTGCTACATTCCCAGTGACTAAAGACAGTGCCACGTGCATATCACATGCTTGGTAAACACATGTTGAATGACTACATTTAAAAATTACCCTTCTAAATGTCTCTTAGGAGTTTTACATGGTATCTTATTTAACTCTGTCAATAACCCTATGCAGTAGACACTATTTCCCCCGCTTTATGGAGGAAGAAACAGTAGCCAATGAGTGACAAGAATGGCTCAAAAAGTACTTATGCCTAGTAAGTGAGATTTGAAACCAGGACAGCCTCTCTAATGCCTGTGTTTATTACACTCTCCACATCACACAAGGGTGTCTCCTAATAGTCCCAATGGCCTCTGGACCTAAATTTAGCATTTAACTAGAGCATCTTGCCTTTAGTGAGGGTCTGTTGCTCCTAGTTCTCAAGCGTCTTTATTTTGCCTCTTCTCTTGAAAGACAGGTTCATAGAGTACATAATTCTAAGTTTTCAGTTATTTTCTCTGAGCACTCAAACAGATTTCACTGACTTGTGAATTGCATTGTTACTGTTGCGAAGTCAGCTGTCAGTCTAATTACCACTGTGTGTTAGCACATAATCTGCCTTGTATCTCTGGTAGCTTTTATGATCTTTTCTTTGTCTTTGTTATTTAGCAGTTTCACAGTATATCTACCCATGGATTTCTTTTTATTTTGCTTGAAATTCAGTGGGCTTCCTGTCAAAGATCATTGATGTCTTTCGTTTCTATTCTCATTGGAAAATTCTCAGCCTTAACGTCTTTGAATATCAACTCTCTGCCTTCTTTCTATTATCTCCTTCTGGAACTCCCATTGGATGTATGACCTTCTTATTCTATCCTCCATTCTTAAAATTCTTCCATTGTGTTTTCCGTCTCATTATTTGTTTGTGCTAAATTCTGACTAATTTCTTCAAATGTATCTTTCAGTTGTCTATCAGGTCTCTAATTTATTTTTAAGTGAGTCTAATCTGCCATTAAACCCACTGAGTTCCTATTTTATTTTTATTTGTTTATTTGTTTTTGAGATAGGGTCTCACTCTGTTGCCGAGACTGGAGTGCAGTGGTACTATCACGGCTCACTGCAGCCTCAACCTCCTGGACTCAAGTGGTCCTCCCGCCTCAGCCTCCTGAGTAGCTGAGACTACAGGTGTATAGAGATGGGGTCTCACCATGTTGCCCAGGCTGGTCTTGAACTCCTGGACTCAAGAGATCCTCCCACCTTAGCCTCCCAAAGTGCTGGGATTACAGGAGTGAGCCACCACACCCTGCCTGGTATTTCAACTTCTTTGTGCCTACTGTAAATGGAATTGTGCTCTTGATTCGACTCTCAGCCAGGATATTATTGGTGTATAGAAAATACTACTGATTTTTGTACACTGATTTAGTATCCTGAAACTTTACTAAAATTGTTTATCAGTTCTTAGTAGCCTTTTAGCAGAGTCTTTAGGGTTTTCTAGGTATAGAATCACATCATCAGTGGAGAGAAATAGTTTGACTTCTTCTTTGCCTATTTGGATGCCTTTTACTTTTTTTTCTTGCCTGATTGCTCTGGCTAAGACTACCCTTCGGATCTTCATTGGTAGGAATTCTTAGTGTCCCAGGCTTAAAGTTCATTTTATCAGAGAAGAACTGTGTTTGCTTCTGTCATGTGTCTGGGAACACCAACAACTTAGAACAGCTTTGAACTAAATTATAAGTATTCTGTTTTTCAAGTCACACAGATAATGTGAATTCCAACTCCAAACTCTTGTGAGATTGGGCTTATGGCTCTTAAAGAAGACACTGTCTTTCCCTCCCCCGAGAACCAAGGCCAACACTGGTAAGTATCCCTATATTGCCCTGCGGGATGGGTTTTTCCTGGTTCACTCGCTGAGAATGTGATCTTTCAGTGGTCCTGGTTTTATGTGGGAGTTTCCAATCTAATTTCCCTCATTGTTGGCTCTCTAGACTTTGTTTCTTGTCTCCATGTGGGCCCAAGGTCTAGGCCACAAGGGATTGTCAGATGCTTGCACGGAAACCCCAGTTTCAACACCTGTTCACTCCCTCTGAAGCTGTGTTTCCTCATTACTTTGTGTTTTCTCATTGCTTCTGACTTCTGATAATTTTTTTGTACTTTCACTGCCAGCACATTCCTACATTAAATTTTTTATTTTTTATTTATTTATTTTTTAGCCAGCATGTACTGGGGAGTTTCTTCAGATATCTAATCTGTAAGATTGTTAGACACAGAAGATCTATTGTGTGATTACACAAAAATTACTTTCATTGCTTTTCTCTCTTTATAAAAATAATATATATCCTCTATAAAGAAAAAATAAAACCATGGGCAATCAAGATGAAAATAAAAACCATTTCTCATCCTACAGCCCAGAAGCAACCAGCGAATACTTTGGTGCCTATCCTTCCTTATCGATATAAAATAGATCCTCCGTATTTGTTATTTTGAAAGCTTTTTCCTCCACCCAAACTATGATGAACATATTTTCCTGGACTTCACTATTCTTTAAGAACATCCTTTTAAGTCACCAGAGTGCACAGGTGTGCCATGATGGAGGTGGTTTTGAATAAAAGTCTGCCTGACTCCTGAGTTCTTACTTTTTCCATTGTTCTGTGCGAGGCATTTCCCTCTAAGCATTAGCTAAACCAGAGTAGTTAGGAACCTTGGAGAAAAAGATGTTTCTCACAGACTGTTTCAATTCCCTGTGTCCCACTTAGGCTTAGTGTGTCTTTAATTGTGTGCAGCTGGGTTTATGCTTGATCTGTTTAGCCTGGAGTTTCTACCGAGTTGTTTTTTTTTTAAAGGTCCTTAATGGGATGTTGACGGGTTTATCTCACTCTCCTTTTTCGTGCCTGTACTGAGTTTGAGTAAGTCATCAGCAAGCCCTCCATTTATGTGTTTTTAGTGGAGTCCAGATGCTTCTTTTCTGACGCAGATGGGAGTTAAACAGCAGACCCAGGGCCACAGGAATGGTCAGTGGCCACAGGAATGGTCAGCCATGCCATTCTCTGTGGACTTCTAGTTCGTCATTGTAACACGTGTTGGGAAACTCTAGAGCCTTTTCTGCTCTGACATTCAGCAAGCATTTTCTCTCTCTCACAGAGTCACAGGTTATCAGATGGGGGATATCTGCAGGTTCTACACTATAGACTATATCATCTACCCCTGGGACTCTTATCTCAAATGAGCCCAGCTGCTTGGGGGCTTTCCTATGACTACTGTAACCACATTTCCTTATCCAGAAGTTCAGACACATTCTCTGATGGCCTCGGTCCAAAGGTAATAGTCACAATGGGCCAACTCTCAGAGGCCTGCAATGTACCTGAAACTGCACTGTATTTCACATAGATCCTCTAATCCTCATACCACCCCTGCAATGCAACAGGCTCCCTATTTTACAGACAGAAAAACTAAAGATTAAAGAGAGGAGCTTGCCCAGCGTCACAACAAATAGGAGAGTCAGGATTGGAGCCCGAGTCCCACTCTTTTCATCCTGCCGTACTGCTTTTTGCTCTTGGGTTTTTTAGAACACAGAAATTCTGAGGGCATGGGAAGAACACTTAGCTAAATCTTTGGCAGTCCCCAAGGCTTTGCTGAAAAGTACCTATCATATGTATGGCAAAGCTGGATGCTACTGGTAAAAGCAGCACCTGTTTTAAACTCAAAACTGGGTTCACATCCCAACTCTGTCACTGAGACGCTATGGGACTTGGGCAAGTCACTTAACTCTTCAGATCTTCTGATTTCTTATCCTTAAAATGAAGGTAATACCTCCCTTGTAAGGTTGTTGTGAAGATTAGGTGAGATTTTATATAAATATATACATGTAACGTATGAATATGAGATTACATGTATTTATTTTTATGCACATTATTTTTTATAAAATGTTTTAAACACTCATTTTACACACACAGATATCCCATAGGCGCCCAGTGGCTGGTATAAGGCAGTCACCAACCTCTCTGGTTCTGCCACGTCTATACTTCATGAACCTGTCAGTAAAAGCAAATCGGATGGTACAATTAAAAGGATTAGGTAAATGTAAAGTATTGAAAGAGAATATTGAGGTGTATCTTTTCTTCTGTGCTTTGAATGGAGTGACATTTATCTTGTTATTTTATAGCTGGGAGTTTGCAGGGTTTTCCAGCTGAGCTCAGGGATACCAAATACAACATGGGTTAAATATACAGGCCAACTCAGCTTCATGCCCGGGCTAAGCCTGTCCATGAAACATAAACCACGTTAATTCCCATATTCATGACAGAGTTCTCTTGGGGGAACAGCATTTGGAGAAAATACTAACAACTAAAACTATTTCCACATTTCATAATGATCATCCAAGGGACATCTGCAACTGTGTGGCTTTGATACATTCTTTTTTTGTTTTTGAGACGGAGTCTCGCTCTATCGCCAGGCTGGAGTGCAGTGGCACGATCTTGGCTCACTGCAAGCTCCGCCTCCCGGGTTCAAGCCATTCTCCTGCCTCAGCCTCCTGAGTAGCTAGGACTATAGGCACGCACCACCATGCCCAGCTAATTTTTGTATTTTTAGTAGACACAGGGTTTCACCATATTAGCCAGTATGGTCTCAATCTCTTGACCTTGTGATCTGCCCGCCTCGGCCTCCAAAAGTGCTGGGATTACAGGCGTGAGCCACCACGCCCAGCCCGATACATTCCTACATGTTTAATGTGTGGCCCATCTGGAGCCACACCAGCAGATTCAGCCCTGTTGGAGCCTTGAGCCAGTCCAGGCCCAACAATCGCCTTTGCACTGGTGGTGTTCTTTCTGACTTAAGTCTGGAATCCTCACACATAAGAGAAACCTCAGGCTCTAGTAGCTACCAACCCCATCCTCATGGAGCCAGGTCAATTTCTTCCAACTGGGCTTCTGCCCTTGTTCCTGGTCGGTACCTTGTTTTCCACTAGGGAGACAACCTGACCAGGATCCCTGCCCATTTGACTGGCCCCTGCCATGCCCTTGTTTCCTTTTTCTACCAGGGCAACAGGTGTTAGTCCCCACAGATAACCTTCGTGCTATCTGGGTCCAGCCGTGAATAACCTGAGCTCATGAAACCATGAGGCCACCAGCGTCTAGTTGCCAGTATTGACTCATGTATGGACGTCGATGCTCCTTCTGCCATTTTGGACCCACAGATATGGACACAAACAAATCCAAGTTTGTTTTGTCATGTTCTTTCACTTTGAAAAGCTCAGCTAACTTTCTGGATTGTTCCCCAGGCCCTCAGAACGTGCTGGCCTATGCTGTACATTGCTCACTAGTGGTGATCCAAGTTGCCGGGGTTCTCTGTAATATCACTGGTTCTAATATTGTAATATTGTATCTCTCTGTAGAAGACATGAAAATGAAAAATATAGAAATATATAGGCAAGAGAACAAAACTCTCATATGTAATCTCACTATCCAGAAATTATCACTTTTAGTATTTTGATAAATCCCTTTCCACTCCTCTTGGATGCACATAATATTTTCACATAGCTGAAGTCACACTATACATACAATTTTAAAACCTGATTTTACATTTAACTTTTTTTTTTTTTTTTTTGAGACAGAGTCTTGCTTCATCACCCAGGCTGGAGTGCGATGGCACGAACTCGGCTCACTGCAACTTCCATCTCCAGGGTTCAAGCTATTCTCATGCCTCAGCCTCCTGAGTAGCTGGGAT
Organism: Gorilla gorilla gorilla; assembly: GCF_029281585.2. Classification (NCBI taxonomy): domain Eukaryota; kingdom Metazoa; phylum Chordata; class Mammalia; order Primates; family Hominidae; genus Gorilla; species Gorilla gorilla. The sequence goes on from NC_073237.2 coordinate 118,266,490, forward strand.
TACAGGCACACACCATCAAGCCTGGCTAATTTTTTGTATTTTTAGTAGAGACGAGGTTTCACCATGTTGCCCAGGCTGGCCTTGAACTCCTGAGCTCAGACAATCTGCCTGTCTCGGCCTCCCAAAGTGCTAGGATTACAGGCATGAGCCAATGAGCCACTGCACCCAGCCATTTAACATTTTATTATAAGCATTTTTGCCATATCACCAAGTTTACCTATAGACATCATCTTTAATGACAGAATGACAATCCCTCAAGCTAACCCATATTTACATTGTTTCTAATTTGTCACTGCTTGGATGAACTTATTTGTGCAAAAAAATCTTTCTCATAATTTTGGATTATGTCTTTGGTGCAAATTCCTAGAAGTGAAATTTCTAAGTCAACAAGTGTGAACATTTTAAGGCCCTTGATATACAATCTGGCTTTAGTCTATGACTTTGTGAGTTGTTAAAGAATAAATTCATAGTCACCAATTCAAAGATTTTTCATCTATAATCTTTTGTTTGCCATGAAGTTAACTACTGAGATCACAATAAAATAGGGTGATACTTTTTCTATTAATTTCAACACAAATATGGGCTTAAAAATATTTCACACAGGAGTATGGGAAACTGGAAGTAATGAGATTAGGCAATATTTTCAAATGACCTGCAATCACTTTCCTAATAACAGGAAATTGTCATGGAGATTTGTATCTCTAATTATTTTTTAGACTCTTCTCCTCAAAGCTATGAATCTGAATCTGAGTCATCAGCCTAAACAGCCAGAATTGGAAACAGTGAACTCTATTTCTGAGTTTCTTGAGTAGCATGGGAACTTGGGATGTCAGCTGCTCAGATCCATTTATGTAATAATTTTTTTTTTTTTTAAATCTGTCTTCTCCATGAACCCTCCCCTGATCCCTCCAGGCAGAATTAATCACTCTTCCTTCTCTGCCCTGCTCATCACCAGTGCCTCATTTAACACTTGTCTTTGTCTTTATCCTATCACAGTTATTTGTTCAAGTCTCCCATTAGGATGGGTGCTCCTGGAAGGCGAAACCTAGTGTGTTTCCCTAGACTTAGCACAGAAACCAGTGCAAAACAGGCACACACAAACAGGAGGAGGATTTTTTTTTTTTAATCTGCTAGTAAGCATGTGGGTTGTGGCTTGCTGGGAATCCTATGTGTAGGGCAGGTTGGAAAGGGAAAGGGGAAAGGGGAAGGAGGTTCAATGCCAGCCCAGAGGGTGTATATGAGCAATAATCAGAAGAGAGTATTATTTCTAAAATTTCAGTGGTTCCAAAATGAAAAGTACATTGACTGTTTCATAGATATTTGTGGTATACCTTCCAGGGAGCAGGTATTGTGCCAGGTGGTGGGGTCCAGAGAGGAGTAAAAAGCTCTATCTGCCTTCCTAAAGCTCCTGGAGACCACCACCACAGTAAAATATAGAGTTTTCGGCCAGGCACGGTGGCTCATGTCTGTATTTCCAGATTTCAAACAGCTGACCGACAACCACCCCCTACTCCCTATTTCCTTTACTCAATAAATAAGAACGGTTCTAGAAGCTCAGGGCCCTTGTTCACTAGAAGCAAGGAGCCTCCTGACCCCTTTTTCCAAATATACTCTTTTGTCTTTGTCTTTATGCCCATGTTCGTCCTCCTTTGTTCAGTCCACCAGGGTCTGTGGCAATTGAGTACCTACATTCCAGGCATTGTGCTGGGAACTAGAGACACAAATTGGGAGGCTGGGGTGGGAGGATCACCTGAGGTCAGGGGTTCGAGACCAGCCTGGCCAACATGGTGAAACCCCTTCTCTACTAAAAATACAAAAATTAGCCGGGTGTGATGGTGCATGCCTGTAATCTCAGCTACTTGGGAGGCTGAGGCAGGAGAATAGCTTGAACCCTGGAGGCGGAGGTTGCAGTGAGCTGAAATCATGTCACTGCACTCCAGCCTGGGAAACAAGAGCAAAACTCTGTCTCAAAAAAAAAAAAAAAAAAAATAGAGATTTCAATGATCCTATTAAAAAGGTTGTCCATGGATGAAGGAAAATAAGCAATGCAAATCCAGATAGGATAAGAGATAGAGTCTGGATTTCCACTAATCAGAGAGCACCACCTTTAAGTCCATTATCTAAAAATCATTTAAGATTCTTTCAGGCAATCACTGTGTGTCAACCCTGCTATCTGCCATGTCTAGATTATCTGCTCACTCATTTCCATTTGGTAGCAACCTTCCAAGGGCAAGTAAGGCCTCTGAAATCCATTAAATCTTACTACAAATTTCTTGGGGGACTGTCATCTGTGGTGGCTCGCCATGAAAAATGTATTATATCCAACCAAGGGGATATTTAAAACTATGTTATACATAATTGGGAAAAAATAGCTAAGGCTTAAGGATAAAGATTCATTAAGAAAAAGTGTTTCATGCTAAAAAGTTTTGGTGTGACATGGCCAAGATAAAATCCTCATTCTGCTGGACATTCATCTTATAGCCTTGCTAAGTTACTTAGCCTTTCTGGGGCTCAGTATTCTCATCTGTAAAATGGGGGTGATTATAGCTATTTCCTAAAGAAGAAGAGAAGGAGTAGGTGAACAAAGAAGGCTATGTGGGTTCGACACTGATGTCTAGCACTCAAACATAAAGAATGTGGAATGCATAAGAAAAAGGAGAAGACACCTTCTTCTGGTGGGTAGAAGACTGAGCAAGAAGCATCGGGTGACTCAGATTCCAGTCCCAGATCCATTCCAAACTTGCTGGAAGGCTGAGGGAATCCCATTCCCCTGGAACAATCTCAGTTTTCCCATCTGTAAAATGAGCAGGCTGGAATACATGACCCCAGTTTCCTCCCAGTTCTGACATTTCATCAGATCCTTTTGTTCTCTCTTCTTCTAAAGCATGTAAGTCAGTTAGGACCGGGGCCAAGGCAACATCATAACATGGCTCATTCAGGCTTTCATGTCTCCAGGTTAGAAGGCTGCCAGCCTGGTCACCAAGCAGAATACTTTTGTGAAAGATCCTGCCACGAGCTGGTGTTTCATGAGCAATGAACAGAAATCCATCTCCCATTTTGACAGCGCTGCGCTGGGAATTCATAAAATATTCAAGTAACTAATAAAGTCATTTTTTGATTCAGCAGTGGTTTTCTCTACTCATCTCTTCATTTGTTTGTCCATCCAGTTGTTGATTCAAGTCACTGGAGCATCTATTATGAGAACAGACATGCAGATGTGCTGCTTGTCTTCCAGGAGCTATGGTTTCAGGCCTCTCTTCCTGGCTTGTAGATGGCTGTCTTCTCCCTGAGTCTTCACATTGTCTTCTCTCTCTGTGTGTCTGTGTCCAAATTTCCTCTCCTTGTAAGGACCTTCTAAGGTAATTAGGGCCTACTCTGTTGGCTTCATTTTAACTTGATTACCTCTGTAAATACCCTATCTCCAAATAAGGTCATATTCTGAGTTACTGGGGGTTAGGATTTCAACATATGACTTTGTCAGGGGACACAATTCAACCCATAACAGTTAGTAAACTTAGTCAACCATTCCTTCATTTGCTCATACATTCATTCATTCTTCCATTCAACCCATAACAGTTAGTCAACTTATTTATCCGTCCCTTCATGTGTTCATATGTTCATTCATTATGCCATCCAATCCATAACAGTCAACTTATTGATCCATTCCTTCATTTGTTCATTCATTCTTCCAACCATATCTGAGTGTTGGGAGCCAAAAGCTTGAGGGTTGTGACCAACTCAGCATTCCACTGGAGGCTAAACGATCAAACAGCAAACTGCTGATCATGAGTGCAGGATGTGGGCAAACTCACATCTGCACCTGCCGCCAGAAGGTATGCTGAGGGCAATCACTCCCTGCCGCCGCGCTCCTTGAGATTATCTACTGGAACATCTGGAGTCTACTGTTCTAAGAAAGCAGTCATGCAGGCCTGCACTAAATCAAGCAGCTGACCAACAACCACCCCCTACTCCCTATCTCCTTTACTCAATAAATAAGAAGGGCTCTAGAAACTCAGGGCCCTTGTTCACTAGAAGCAAGGAGCCACCTGACCCCTTTTTCCAAGTATATGCTTTTGTCTTTATTCCCACATTCGTCCTCCTTTGTTCAGTCCACCAGGGTCCATGGCAAATGAGTACCTACATTCCAGGCATTGTGTTGGGAACTAGAGACACAAAGCAGAACAAGCAGATGTATCCACGGAAGATGTTACATCTGGTGGAGGCATCATGAACACAGACAGCTCACTCAGTGCAAGGCAAGCTTAAAGTGAGGGCTGGGCACTCAGCTCCCACAGAGCATTCTGGGCAGGTTTCTAAGTCTTCCATGAGGCAATGGTGTTGGGGCCAAGAGGTGAAAGACTTGGGTAGAGCTGAGTGGGTGGCAGGTAAGAAGAGAGGAATGCCTGGGAAAGGAGGAATGCCTGCAAAGGAAACTGCAAGGGAAGATAGAAGGGAGTGTGGAAGGAAAGGGCACCATTTTGGAACTTAAACAATGTGGATGGCGTCTAAGATGCGGTTTTCCCCCATAACCTCACTGGATCCTCAAGGCAATAATGTAAGGTATGTAGGGCAGAAATTATAATTTCAAAATAAAGATAAGAAAACTGAGGCCCAGAAGGGGATAACTAATTTGCTCACATGATACAGCATTCAAGTGCAAAACCAGAGCTAGAGCTGTGGTCTCCCTCGCTTTGCAGACACAAGGGAGAAGAGCAGCAATAGGTGTCCTGGGGAAAATTAATCTATTTGGGTTTTGCAAATGACCTTGACCCATCTATTTGGATTTTGCGAATGACCTTGGTAAGTCTCTTACACTCTTTCTCTCATGAGGTACTTCTGATATCATTTTGTTATCACTTGGGCCAAAGTATGCTACTTTTCTGCAGGGAGCAGCATGGCTTCATTTCAAACACTGTTCTTCGTAACAGCTCTTTAACATTTGGCTACTAGAGAAAATGTCCCCGTATTTTGTGAATGCTTTAGAAACTTTCCAGTTCCTTCACAGTTTCCTCCGTCAGCTGAGTGTAACAGTTTGGAAAACAGTGATGCATCATTACAGCGAAATCAAACACCAATTTTAGCCCTTTCCAGCAGTGGTTTTCTTTAGAACACATTCATCATTAAAACAAAGGGATGTGGGTTTGTAGGGAAAGTGACATTCGAGCTGTCAAGACAATCGAAAATGTTTAGGAAAACATGTCTCTTTTTTAGGTAATACTTGCTTTTTGGGCAAGTGCAATTTCAAAAAAAATTCTTTCCTGTAAATGAACATTGTTAAGATAACATAGGAAAGAGCCTGGAAATCTTTGATTGTCTCAAGTATAATCATTGTTTTGACTAATAAGTCAACTTTGCAATAACAAAAAGGCAAGTAACCAAATTTAACTATGTGGTTTGCATTTGTTTGTATTTTTAAAGTGTAAATCCTGAGTTTTGTTAAATAAGAGAGCCAGGAATAGTCATAGAGATTTTTTTAATGTGGGGGAAACTGGTTTTTCAACATTGGTAAAGGTTCTAATTGGTATATGACTCTTTTTAACAATAACAATGGTGGTCACATACTATATTTGAATAAACTCTGAGACTTTATAAAGTTCTTCCATCCTTGTTATGCCCCTGGTTCTCCGAATAGCCCTACAAGTGGCCAGGTGCAGTGGCTCATGCCAGCACTTTGGGAGGCTGAGGTGGGCAGATCACTTGAGGTCAGGAGTTCGAGACCAGCCTGGCCAACACAGCAAAATTCTGTCTCTACTGAAAATGCAAAAAATTAGCCAGGCATGGTGGCGGGCGTCTGTAATCCCAACTACTCTGGAGGCTGAGGCTGGAGAATCACTTGAACCCAGGACGTGGAGGTTGCAGTAAGCCGAGATTGTGCCACTGCACTCCAGCCTGGGAAAGAGAGTGAGACTCCATCTCAGGAGAAAAAAAAAATTGACCCAGCAATCCCATTACTGGGTATATACCCTAAGGATTATAAGTAATTCTCCTATAAAGACACATACACATGTATGTTTATTGCAACACTATTCACAATAGCAAAGATTTGAAACCAACCCAAATGCCCATCAATGATAGACTGGATAAAGAAAATGTGGCACATATATACCATGGAATACTATGAAGCCATAAAAAAGAATTAGTTCATGTCCTTTGCAGGGACATGGATGAAGCTGGAAACCATCATTCTCAGCAAACTAACACAGGAACAGAAAACCAAACACCACGTGTTCTCACTCATAAGTGGGAGTTGAACAATGAGAACACATGGACACAGGGAGGGGAACATCACACACCAGGGCCTGTCGGGGGTGGGGTGCTAGGGGAGGGATAGCATTAGGAGAAATACCTAATGTAGATGATGGGTTGATGGGTGCAGCAAATCACCATGGCACATGTATACCTATGTAACAAACCTGCACCTTCTACACATGTATCCCAGAACTTAAAGTATAATAAAAAAATAATTTTTAAAAAAAGAATAGCCCTTTGAGGGAAGCAGCATACAGGCGATCACCCCACTGTACGGATAGGGCATTGGAGCATTAACAAATATTTGCAAGCTTCTACTATGTAAGAAGCCCTGGCCTGGGCATTCCAAGCTGAATTAGACACAGTGCTCCTGCTCCCAGGGAACTTACATGAGTTTTTAGGCAGGTAGACAGAGCAGGGCCTATGACCCAGGGGCCTGGGCCGCTCATCTACTGTACTGCTAGATCCAACTCAAATCTGCAGCTCTGTTAAGGGTAACGGTGGAATTTCCTTTTAGAAGAGACGCCTTCTGGTCTGGAGGCCATGTGGTGCCTGCCAGGCCTCTGTGGTCAACCTGAGGAAACATCCAGAACACTTCAAACCCGGGTCCCCAAGGATGCACAAGCACATCAGGAGATCTTCCACCCTTACCTTTCCCCCCGGCCCCCGTCCAGCAATACCACGCTGCTTATGATCCCCCAGATATGAAATGCTCTCTTTGTCTCTGCCTTCACATAAGCTCCCCCTTCTGCTCGGAATGCCCCTCTCTGCCCCACAGTCCATGCAGGCGTCGTGTGTCACCAAAACCTAGCACAGAGGACACCACTCCCTTGCCTGAGTCCCTTCTATACCTTATATACACATCCACTGTTGAACTTGTCACCCCCTAAATTGTGTCTGTCTCAATACCCTTTGGATCTGGGAGCATCTTGAGAGTGGAGGCTGTCTTTTGTGACATTCTAGATCCTCAGTGGCTAGTCCAGAATCTGGCACAGGGCAGATATTCAGCACATACATGATATCAAGAATTTAGTAAGCACTTAGAATGTGATGAGTTTGAGGCACCCTCTAAGTGTGTGATCTCTAAGCCCCATAAAGATCCTTGGGAAAGGCATTCTTTTCCTCATTTTACGTATAAGGAACATGAGATTTAGAGAAATTAAGAGACTTGGCCAATATCAGAGTCAAGAAAAAAAAAAAGCACTAGGATTCAAAGCCAGGCTTATCTGATTTCAACGATCTTTCCACAAACCCACAGTGACTCTGCTGAATTGCCTTCAAGGTATTTCCTCCTGCAAAGTTTGGTAAAGACTGCAGTGAACTCTGGCTGCTGTACTCTTTCTCCACTCACCCTGCTCCACCCTAGACAAGGGGAAGCAAGAAGGTTTGGGTTTAGAAGTCTGATGATTTCTTATCCATGACTCCTTTTTTGTTTGTTTTATCATAAGAGCATTTTCCATAGCATTAATCTGGATGACAAGACTTTAAGCACCTTGCCCTTAGTAATCTTGACTTAAAGTATTTTTTAATCATCTGACTACTTCTGAAAATGGTCAAAGTCCAAATCTTACTGACGCTAATTATTTCTTTAAAATGTGCGGATCTGTCCATTGGCAAAAAGAAGACCAGGAGGCAAAGTTAAATTACATAGTACATCACTGTCCCCAGCACAGTCTTCTCTGCCACTCTGTCAGTGTGAAAATTTACAGCCGATATTATCTCTTTGAAGGGGTTCAAGTCTTAGAAAATACAAGCTAAATTTTAAGTAGAATTTTAATTTTAATGAAAGCTTCAGGGAATGCTGTTTATGTTGCTTATCTTTCATACCTGGTGATTAAGTTAATTTATGCTTAATGGAAAAGGATATTTCTAATCCCCAGACAGGCTCAACATCTGTCTAGGACTGTGTTTTTGGAAGCTTTAAGCTGCTTGTGATGGATGTAATAAAACCAGGACACTACTGAACTGACACCTGAAGGCTATGTGTAAGGAAGACCAGGGACATTATGTCTCTGCCCAGTGCTTGTATTGAAATCAAATCAACATCTCATGCATTTCATTCTGTCAGCCTTTAAAATCCTGCCTCATGCTCTTTCACGGTATTCCCCGGACAGGGCTGCGGAAATGAAGGTGGGTTGTGAGATGGGATCCGGCTTTCACACTCAGTGAAAACTAGCAGTTCTTCAGCCCCTGTGACATCTACAGGCCAGGGTTCTGCTAGATGCCCTTTATTCACTATCTCGTTTAACTCTTACAATAATTCTGAAGGCAGCAATTACCATCCCCACTTTCCACTGGGAGAAACTAAGGCTCAAAGAGGTGAACTTGCTTATCAGGTGACACAGCTCGGAAGCTAGGATTTGATCCTAAGACAGCCTGCTCTTGTTCTATCCCCCATAGTATAAGAAGGAGTTGACAAGCCATGGCCCTTGGGTCAAACCAATTTGCAATCTGTTTGTGTAAATAAAGTTTTATTGGAACACAGGCACAGCTATTTGTTAATATATCGTCTACAGCCAATGTCACGCAGCAACAATAGAACTGAATAGATGCGGCAGAGATAGCCTGGCAGGCAGAGCCTAAGCTAGTTCCTATCAACCTTTTACAGGGAAGTTTGCCCTCTCCAGGCATAGGGCCTATACCATAACAAGGAAATGACCTGAGCACCTATTACCTGGGAGGCCTGGGTTGGGCCAGGGCATGGAATGACGGTTGATGAAGATACAGTCCACAGTTTCAAGGAGCTTAAAATCTGTAGGCAGGGCCTTCTAATGAAATGGTAAGCCCAGATGTTATCTATCTCAGCAGCCCCCAAGCTGCCCAGTAAAAGAGACAGTGCTGCCCTGCTCTCACCCTCCATATAGATCACTCAGGCCTTCCTGGGCGTCTCCATGAAGAGCCTCAAGAGCACCCAGCACATCCTCACGCAGCCCACTCCTATGTCATGCGGCCCTCTCCATCCTCATTGGACCACTCCTGCCTGCGCTCCTGCAGAGTCGCAGATGCCCCATTTCCCCTGCACGCCACGCTGCTGGGGAGTGCTGCTTGGGAGCACCATGCCACAGCAAGAGGGCTGGCTCTTCCTGCTCCCTAGGCTATCTGGGAATGGAACCAGATCCCATAGAGAAGGAGAGAGGACTAGAGCCAGGAACCTGTGTCACTGTGCTCCTGGGGTCCTGCTTGTGCCAAGTGTGGCCCAGGTCCTCTCACCCAGACCTATCAGCTCTGCCTCTAACCCGCTCTCCATAGGGGCTCAAAACCAGTGCTAGGGACCCAGGCCAGGAACATATGCCATTTCATCTCGATTTCCTCCGCCTCCTGTTGCTCTTTCTGTGACGGAAACCTCCCTCCTCACAGAACAGACAGTCACTGGCAGTGGTGGTGGGAGGGGGAGCTGGCCAAGGATTCCACACTAGTGACCACTGGATATAAAACTGGGTATTTACCCATCATAGTAACATGAAAAAAGTAAACAAAGGTGTGTGTGTGTGCATGTGCATGCATGTGTAATTGTGTGAATGTATCACTCTTCCATGAAATCATGCTCACAGGACTACATTAAACCATACGAAATAGCAGATATTGGGCTATTTTGACATACAAAAGTGCCATTTTGGAGTGCATATACTAGTGCTGTGCTTGTATACAGCTGTTACAAGAACATGTGCACATCTACCAGCAGACAGGACACCTCCCAAAGTTAGTTCCGCGATACATCTCCTGTTTGCTTATTCTGACACCCATCACATCGTATTCTAATTGCTTAGATAGATGCCTGTCCTTCCTAAAATACTAGAAGTTTCTTTCTTGAATCAGAAACTTTTGTGCTATTTTTAAATATCTTTGCCTACCTGGTATTTCCCAGCTCAATATATCTTTGTTGAATAAATGTACTGTTTGTGTGTGTGAAAGAACAAAAAAGTTGCTATTTTCACATGCTTCAAGCCTAATAATTAGTACTTGATTTTTTTAAAAGTATCCTTACAGAGAAAAATAAAATGTTGGCTACTTGATGTTATCTTCACAATTTGGGTTTCTTTTTCTTTTACATTTTATTGGCTTATAAAGTCTGGACATCTGGAAATTACTTATCTTATACAAGCAGCAGTTGGTCCCCAAACATTCTCATAAAATTTGGCAGTAGCTATCAACATTTAAAATCACCTATTTCTTGACCCAGCTATTTTATTTCTAAGGGTCCATCCTGAAGAAATATTGGCGTGTATAGACAAAGACACACATACACACACACAAACACACACACACACACTGAGGGGGTTCCTGGCAATGTTGTTTGAAATGTGAAAAAGTAGAAATAACTTAAGTCCTCATCATCAGAGGATTAATTATAACAAGAATGAAAATGCCCCAAACTGGTATAGCACACAGGCCATAGAAACAATGATGTCCGGATCCGTATCTACTGACATGGAAAGATGTCCTTACTGTACTGATAAGTAAAAATAGCAAGTCATAGCATGTCATATGCATGAATCATACATAGTGTGATCCTGTTTTTATAAAAATTACTACAACATAATAAATTTGTCTCTCTTTACAGGTTTCAATATCACTAAGAAGGGTTAGAAGGATTGAAAGCAAATTGTTTACAGTGGTTGTCGCTGGGAAGTGAGGCTGGGCTTGAGGGATAAGCTGAGGGAAGATTTGCCTTTCAATCTATAGACTTTAGAAGTTGTTTGAATTATTTACAAGGAAGATGTATTACTATTTTTATAATTTTAAAAACAAAGTAATAAAGAAAAAAAAGCCTTGATACACAGTGGCGATTTGTGCAAACCAGAATAAAACAGAATACAGAAAAAGGAAAAATTCATTTTGATTCTGGGGTTCTGGGAAGGCTTTCAGAGGAAGCACTTTCTGAGTTGGCCTTTAAAAGATGATCAGAAATAACGGAACGATGGTATCCAGCTTGAAGGAATCATGAGCACATGTCAGGCTCGAGGACAGCTACCCACATTAGAGTGTGATTTGTAGTTGATGACAGTCAAGAGGGTTGAAAATTTTGTTATGAAACTTGATCTCCAGTTAAGACTCTTATTACTTTATTCAGACAAACCTAATTTCTCTCCAGGTAGATGTCTCTTACTTGGAACTCAGCTGCCTAGGTATTTGAGGGCTGGGGAGGTGTTGCAGACACAATTAAAGGCCCACCCAAGACCCCGTCCCATTTCCTAACATATTTACATTCTGTTTAGGTAGCCATGCTCTTCCTAAAAGCCACATGCTTCAGAAGAGGCTGACCCCAGTCCAAGGCCCTGCCGGGGATATATTCTGACTGGTTTAAGCCAGTTGTGGTGGGCCCATCCCCCTTGACAATATTGGTTTATGTTTAGGGCTTTGACCCAATTCTAGCTAATGCAACGTGATGTTATGTATATTTTACCATAATAAAAGTAGAGGGTGGCTGCACATAGTGGCTCATGTCTATAATCCCAGTGCTTTTGAGAGGCCGAGGCAAGAGGATTGCTTGAGGCCAGGAGTTCGAGACTGCCTAGGCAATATAGCAAGACCCTATCTCTATTAAAAAAAAAAATGAAAAAAATTAGCCAGGCAGTGCATACCTGTATTCCTAATTACTTAGAAGGCTGAGGCCTGAGGATCACTTGAGCCCCAGAATTCAAGGTTGTAGTGAGCTATGATTGCGCCACTGCACTTTAGCCCGCCTGGGTGACAGAGCAAGACGCTGTTGAAAGAAAGAAAAGAAAAGAAAAGAAGGAGAGAGAGAGAAAGATAGAATGAAAGAAAGAAAGAAAGAAGAAAGAAAGAAAGAAAAAAGAAAAGAGAGAAAGGGAAGGAAGGAAAGAAGGAAGGGAGGGAGGGAAGGGGAGGGAAGGGAGGGAAGGGAGGGAAGGAAGGGAAGGAAAGAAAGGAAGAAAGGAAGTGAAGAAAGGAAGGAAAGAAGAAAGAAAGAAAGAAAGAAAGAAAGAAAGAGAAAAGCGACCGACAGCACCCAGTGATGCAAGCATAAATTGTGAGTATAATCTCTAAATCTTACATTTAAATCTCTCATTGCTCCATAGGAAATAAATTGCACTTAAAAATCCACTAGAATTAAGTTAAGCCCATATAATGAAATAAAATGGGGTCATTGAAAATAAAAGCATATGATTCCACTTTAGGCCATGAGAGAGTGACAGCAAACTTATACTCTTGCCCTAAATAACTATAAAAACTAGACATTTTTTTTTGAGGACAGTGTTTTTAAGCACTGGACAACTGGCAGTGCAGCCCTGTGAGCCTTGCAAAAAGGGAAACATGAGGTGGGCCTCGGTTTACCCAGGCTTCAGCCTGTGGGCACTTTACAGACCACGGACCAGGGATGTGGGGTGTATCAGACTTGCTGAGCTGCTGGAGCAGGTTACTGGAGAGGAATAAGTCTGTGGATGGGTTGGGGAGACTCTCCACATCTTTGGCTGAGGGCTGGGCCATGAATGTGCAGAGTGAGACTCTGTGAGGCCTAATGGAGAGGCTGCTACAGGGCAGAGCACTGACCAGAGAAACCAGAAGTCACAGAGTGATGGGAAATGTCAGAGTGAAGGTGGGGAGATTTCGATGCCACTGGAACATGTGTCCCAAGAGGGTAGCAACTGCCATCTGTTGTCATGCCTGATGTACCCCCAGACTCCAAAATGATGCCATTCCCATAGGAGATGTGTAATGCTTATTTAAATGGTGTCACCTAAGCTGGGTCTAGGGCAGACGGCATTAAGGACAAGGTAGGGGCTGTCCAAGGAGTTCAGATTGGGGAGGGATCTGGCTCCAGGGACTGCAGGGCCAAGGCTCTTAGGAGTGAGGAGGCATCATTAGAGATAAATTTTAAAATGCATTCATTCATCCATTTCACTTCATTTCTTCTCTGACCCATCTTGCTACCACAAAGAACATGAAATAATAACCAAACACTGGAAATAACCCACGTCATCAATCACAGAATGTAGAAATAAACTGTGGGAATATTCACAAGATGTAATTCCACACAGCAATGAAAATGAATGAACTTCTGCTAATCCCAACAACACAGATGAATGTCACTAACAAGTGTTGAGTGAGGGAAGCCAGATACAAAAGAGTACATACTGTATGGCAGCATTAATATGTAAAGTTCAAAAACACGCCAAGTAACAGATGAGGTTAGAAACCAGGATGATGGTTACCCATGGGGCTAGTGGAGAGGGTATGTGCAAGGCTTCTGGGGTCCTGGTAATGTTCTATTTCTTGCCCTTGATTGGGTTACCCCAGTATGTTCATTCTATGACAACACACTGAGCAGTGCTCTTATGAATTATGCACTATGAATAGAACGTGTCAACAAAAAGGTAAATGTCCACCTGACATATTTTACAAGATCAGAAGCTAGGCTAAATGATGGGGATAATGGGGGTCATTTAATTAATTATACATTTCAGAAAGTCCATTTTTGTATATTTCAATAAAATCATTATTAAATAACTTTAAAGATGGCAATATAACTTCAGGAGGTTCATCCCTTTCAAATACTTGAGAATATGGATTTTAAAAAGAAACACATACATGCTGTTTAAAAAAAGGATGTGAAGTGGCTTACAGAGATAGGTAGACATAGATAAAATGCCTTAAAATGAACATGGAAATAGGAGGAAAGGAAGAGCAAGGGTAGAATAAAAACAGAAGGTTAAAGACAAACACAAAGAGGCATAACGCTTCAATGGCCTGCACAGTTGTTGCGGAGGTCCTGAGAGTGAGGGCACAAATATGGCTGCAGGCTTCCTGGTAGCCAAAGGAAAGAAGGAAAGAGAACAGTTCAAAGATTCGCTTTGTCCACAGATGTTGTAATATGGAAGACAGTTGCTCAGAAGTCCAGCTTGTCCTGCAAGTGAGGCCCAAGAGAAATTTCCCCTGTGGGGAGACAGTGAGTAATACAGAGCATGAGGTCCACAAGAATATCCTAAGCCAGGTACAGCGGCTCATGCTTGTAATCCCAGCATCTTGGGAGTCTGAGAGGGAAGGATCACTTGAGGCCAGGAGTTCAAAACCAGCCTGGGCAACACAGTGAGACCCTCATCTCTTAAAAAAAAAAAATGGAAAATCCTAATATTAACACTAACAGTGATGACAATGTTAACAATAATAGCTAACACTTTAATACTGTTTAACTTTGTGCCAAGCACGGTTTGAAGTTCTTTGCATGCATTATAGTAAATTTAAAATCAATGATTTTAGGCTGAGTGTGGTGGCTCATGCCTGTAATCCTAGCACTCAAGCACTTTGGGAGACTGAGGTGGGCAGATTGTTTGAGCTCAGGTATTCAAGACCAGCCTGGGCAACATGGCAAAACACCATCTCCAAAAAAAATACAAAACATTTGCCAGGTGTGGTGGCGCATGCCTATAGTCCCAGCTACTCAGGAGGCTAAGGTGGGAGAATCACCTGAGACTGGGAGGTCGAGGCTGCAGTGAGCCAAGATTGCACGACTGCACTCCAGCCTGGTGACAAAGTGAGACCCTGTTTAAAAAAAATTTTTTTTATAAATTCAATGTTTCTGGTAATGTCTCCCATTGCAGTGTAGCACAAAAGCAGAGCCAGGAAAGGCAGCTGGAACAATGGTATCAAGGAGCAAAGCTCTCTGATGGTTTGGCTTGATCCAATGATCTAAACCAGATGAGCTCCATATCTCTCTGGTAAACAATGAAGGACGTCACTAGGCAGCAAATCATCGGGAAGCAAATAGCCCATCTTGCACATTTAGACCTAGTCTATTTTCTTTGACAGATAATCAAACCAAAGGTAAGGTTGACATCCTTTTCTAAAGTTGAGGTACCTAATAAGCTTCGTACCTGAAGAGATGGCCATCCCATCTCTACAGGAGTGGGCCAAGGTAGGATCTGTGGGCAAGGCCAAGATTCACCTCTGGAAACTGTTCTATGTCTGCTCTAACACAAGGACAATTGGATAAGACTCTATCCCCTGAGTTTATACCACCAAATATGGCCATGATCATTTCAGTCTTGTGAAGACCATGAAGACGAGCAGCCTCCCTTGCAGGGAAGGAATTGTTCACAAAGAGGGAGGAGCATCCTTACCCACTACAGAGGGCCTAGGACTGCTTTGCCTGGGGAAGGTAAGAAGAGAGAGCGTCTAGCTAATGCACAACAACCTGGAATAATACATCCTCATGCTTTTGAGTTATTTTGACTTCTGCCAACAAGTTTCTAACAATCTTAAAGTTAATTCATAAACTTAATCTTTGTTAACAGATGGATTTATCCAAAGATAAATTAAGAGAGGTGAATTTGTTTTTAGTCATTCATTCATTCAAATATTTACTGACCAATCAAAGAGGAAGACGCCAGTGGAAAACCCTCACTGGTGGTATGCAAAAGACATCCATCAGATCACACATCTGTCCTTCAGGGAATTGAGTCTAATTCACTGGTTTTACTAGCCAGTTCCTTCTTTCCTTGACTCGACAAACATGAGTTTCACGCCTGTTTTGTGCCAAGAAGTATTCATATCACAAGGCCAGTAGGCAGAGATACAAGTAATGTCCTGAAGGTGCTTAGATTAAGGAGCAATTAACCCAGTGGAGGCAGGGGGGTGAACAGAGCTTCAAGGAAGAGGGGACAGCAGAGCCCAACTCCCAAGAATCATGAGATTTGTTTTATAAAAAAACTCACCACAGGATTCCTCTAAGTAACAATTTTTTTTCCTAGTGCCTTTCAATTACGCCTGGACTGATTTACACACCCTTTCAGAAGCACAGCTGTTGTGTAAATTAAACCTCAGTAATCCCTCCCCAGTGCTGAGTCCCCCTTAGGAGAAATTCTGGCACCTGCTGATTTATTTCTGTGTACTTTCTCAGCACCTTGAGGATTTCAGCCTTAGTAATCACAAGTTATGAGTCACTCCAATTGGGGATAGTTAGACAAAGAGGGAGCAGGGGATGGAAAATAGAGAATGGAAGCAAAGCAGATGGTGGAGAAGGGTAGAGAGGCCTGCAAGGAAGCCTTGGGCTAGATAGAGGGAATTAATCCTAAGCTTTAGATGTTCACAGCCGCCTCCTCAGGTAGAAGGAAGAAGAGCTGGGAAATGGAAAAGAGAGGCTGATGGTCTGCCCTGAAGAACCCTTCTCCGAGCCCACGGAGGAACCCGGGAAGCCTGACACAGTCACAGACTGAAAACTTTTCATCTGTGCTTCAAGGATCATGAAATAACATCTTCAAGGAGCTTAGCACACAACCTGGCGACTGGTCAGCACTTTCTAACTGCCAGCTGCTGCTGCTGCTGCTGCTGTTGTTCTTCAACTTCAACTCCTCAGTCCAGGGGAAATTTCAGGACAAACCCGTTAGGTTGAACCAGCCAAGGAGGGACAACTCTATCTCTACCCAGAACCATTTACTGATAATCCCTAGGAAACTTCTTTAGACCATAAGAATGTCGCCCTTGTCTGTTTACATTTTATTGATACTCTTTTTAAAAGATTTAATATAAGTATGTTGTTGTCCCATGATTTCCCTTTCTGTGTGTGCATCTATACTTACCATCTGTGGCCCTGGTGCCAAGTCATCACCTCAGGTGTCAATGTTGAATTTTTAATGTTGCATTTCTCATTAGAGTCTCTGAAGGAATTCTTGGGGTCCGGGAATGCTCAAGTTTGTGAAATGCTACATTAGACTGATAACTACCTTGAGAGCAAGCTGACCTCGGGCCAGAGGAGACATAAAACACCCAGTGACACTCTAGTGCCCCTGGAATTAGTAGAAAGATCGCATTTGCTAACCACAAGTGTGAGACTCACAAAGGGTAAAATGGATTTTTTTCTCACTTGGAAGAAATGACTCCAATTCTGGAAATCCTATAGCAGCCCCTGCTGTCACCATGATAATGAGAGAGTATGTTAGAGCCCCAAGCAGGCCCCGTAACCTAGTCATGTCCAAAAAGCTTTTTTTTTAGCGCGAAGGGTCAATATCTATTCAGTGTGTGTGTGTGTGTGTGTGTGCGCGCACATGTGTATATCAAACCTCAAAATCCCAAAGGTTAAGTGGACAAGGGATATAAACAGATAATTTCCCGGTACTATAAAATGAAACATAAATAGTAAATACAAACAGTTATATGGAAACACGGCCACCCTCATTAACAACCAAAGACATGCACATTTCAAAACCACCTTACACATGCTAAGTTAGCACTTACTTTTAGAAAGTCAACACCTAATGCTTTGCAGGTGAAGGGGCACGCATGGGCATTAAAGGTGGCAAAGGCAACAATTATAACTCACCCTTTGGGTTAAAGCAAAATGGGACTTTGCATCAAGATCTTCAGAGATATTCATTCCCTTTAGCCCTGTGATTCTAGAGCTGGGTTTTATTTAAAGAAGAACAAAATTGAGTACCACATAAATGTCTGATTACGGGGATAAATTATGGTACAACTGCACCCTAGGATGTTCTCTATTCACTAAGATGATTATGAGGATTGCATAGCAATGTGGGGAAAAGTTTATGCCATAATATCATCCAAAAGCCGGTAGAACTCGAATAGCTTGTACGTTACAAGAAAACATTAAAGCTACATCTGCAGGTGGACAGGGTCTAGAAGAGCTTAAAATTGCTGGTAGAAGTTAGGGTTGGAGTATTTTTTTCCATTTTTTTCAATTTTGTTTTTAACATAACCATTGTAATTTTTGAAAATACCTTACTGTTGTTTGTTCCAAAACTGCAAAAAGACCCCTTTAAAATCAAGTGAAATCAGTGCTTATGAAGACAACCTCTGAGCCAGGCATTGTTCCAGGTGCTTTAAAAACCATATTAATCTTTTAATGTACCTCATTTTACAGGTAAAGAAGCCAGGGTTTAGTGAGAGTAAGCGCTTGCTCTGCTCATAGAGGCTGACAGAAGTTATGAAGTTTCCAGCCTTGGTCTGTCTGGCTCAAGCCTGAGCTTTCCTTCCAACATCACACTGACTCTCTTTTGCTCCCAGGAAAGTGATACTCTGGTTTTCATCCTCAACTGAAAGAATTCCTTTTTTTTAACCGCATTTGCTTTTGTGCTAGAGAAGTGATATGGTTTGGCTGTGTCCCCACCCAAATTTCATCTTGAGTTGTAGCTCCCATAATTCCCGTATGTTATGGGAGGGACCCAGTGGGAGATAATTGAATCATGGCGGCCATATCTTATGAGACTTATTAAGGGGAAAACCCTTTTGCTTGGCTCTCATTCTCTCTTGCCTGCTGACATGTAAGACGTGCCTTCCACCATGATTGTGAGGCTTCCCCAGCCATGTGGAACTGTGATTCCATGAAACCTCTTTTTCTTTATAAATTACCCAGTCTCAGGTATGTCTTTATCAGCAGCATGAAAACGGACTAATATAAGAAGTAATTGGCTTTCTGGAAAGCCTTCCCAGACACCCTCAAGTGGAGTTAACCACTGCCTCTTTCATGCTTTCAGTACTCAGTACAGTGCATGGCCCATTGTAGGTGCTCGGCGTGTAGTGACGCCGTTGAATGTGAGGCTAGGATGTTTCCTTCCCATCTGAGTGCCACATCCCCAGCACTATGGCAGTGATCCCTTAACAGCAGGGGAGGGCAGAGAAAAGAGGCAAGGGTCACAGCCCTGGCTGACTCCCATTTCCTGAGTTCTGTATGCTGCCTAATGTTATTTGTTAGTTGGTTTGTTCTCATCACAACGTAGCTGAAGAGGGTTAGGAGATATTGAGAACAATCCTTTCAGAGGAAAATGAAAAAGACTTGGCCAAGCAAGATGGGGGAAGGAGCAGATGAGAGTTCTGGAGAAAAAGAAAAGAAGCTGGAGGACAGAGGAGAAGACGACAGGTGGAGAGACAAGCTTTGGGAGTGCCCTGATGAAAAGGCAGGGGTCACAGTGAAAATGGGCACTTCCAGAAAGAGGAAAGAAAAAAAAAAACAGGTCCAAGCAATTTCCTGCAGAAATACCTGTGGGGATAACAAGCACTTTTTTTTTTTTTTTTAACCTGAGCAAAAATCGTCAAGCCCAGCTACTTTTATCATCTAAAATTCGTTCCGGAGATTTCCTCCAGCTTGTGAGAGACATCTTAACTCTCCCTGAAATAGTCATTTGTCACAAGGGGCTGGAAGTGAGCCAAAATGTCTGTAAGCAAAGTCCAGGGGCTCTGTATAATAAAACAAATTGCAAAATATTGATTTTGTTTCTTTTCGACCTGTTTTAATCCAACAATATCATCTTATTATGAGAATTTCCTCTCCTGATGGCGAGGAGAACAGGCTCAGCTGTGGGAGAGGAAGAAGCAGACACAGGCTTCACTTCTCCTCTGAAAGGCTCTGTTTAGGGATCTCTAATGTCACCGGCAGAATTGCAGTTCCAATCTTCTACCATGACATTTCTGAAGGAAAGACCAAAGTGCTGGAGAACCTAACAAACAGGATGTGTGCTTTTCTCCTAAACTTAGAAAAAAGTAGAAATAAGAACCCAGAGAAAGTGACCAAATGTCACTCAGATGCTACTAACACCTCTTGTGGGCCCCTCAGAGCCCAGGAGATGAGTCCCAGGCTCCCAGGCTAGGTGGGCTCCCAGATAGGGTGGGCGAGGCCTCCCGCTGCCTGGCCTCCATCCATCTCGCCAGCCTTCCAGCTGCACCCGCCCACCCCACCCCGGGACCATCCTCCCCTCCGTTTTCTGGACACATCAGGCCTGTTCATGGCTCCAGGCCTTTGCTCATGTCCCTTCTGCCTGGGAGGCCCTCTCTCCTCTTCTTCAAATGAGCATTTATTTACTCATTCTTCAAATTCATGGGTTTCCTCCTCAGCAAAGCCCTCCAGACCCTCCCAGGAAGGGTGAGAGACCTCCTTCTTAGGTTTCCCTTAGGTTCCCATGCCAAGGCTCTCCACAGGCTCCCGCAGCTGTCTCCTGGCTGGACTGCAAGTCAGCAGCAGGGGCTGGTCTCTGAATCTCTCTGTGTCCAGAGCCTAGTCCAGAGCCTGGAACGGCACTTAGGATGGGTTTGTGGAGTGAATGAATGAATGGCAGCGCCCTGCTCCCCTCCTCCACCCTCACCCTTTGTTTAAGAACATCACCCATTCAGGGGTGAGAGCCTGGCATCCAGGCCTCTAATCTCAGGATGAAAGGCACAGGCCTGCTCTTTAGAACATAAAGCATTCATCTTTCCTTCCCACTTTTCTTGTGCCACGGGAGCTCTGAAAATCCTGCCATATCAATGTCTTCCAGGTTCTGTGTTCCTCTCAAAAAGATACCAGTTTACCCGTGTGAAGGCTCGCAGGTTATTGAGTCTCTCGAGGGGTTTTTTAATCTTTGGAGGCAGAAGAGGATCCTGACACACATTTTGAAGTCTGCCTTCACACGCTTCTGCCAGGAAGGAGCCGTGGTGTTTCAGATGTGAGCAGTCTCTGCTTCAGAGGGGCCCGGAGCTGGGGTGCACAGCCAGAACTGGCCATGGGGGGCCCTGCACTGCCCACAGACCATTTCCAGCATGCCAGGGGTCAGGGCAAAGGATTGCCACGCGCTCTAAAACTCTTGCTGTTATCCACACGCTCTCCCTCCAGGTCCCCGGGTCCCTGCTGACCCAGGCTTTGTTTAGAATCCAAAAATAACTCCCCCCTTCTTGTGTTCACTGCCACAAGGCTTGCTAAGGAGTCATTCACATTCATTAATCCCTTTCATTCTCAGAACAATCCGATGATGGGCACAGTGGCTGGGTGCCAGGCGCTGGGCTGAGGACGGTGCAGCCCTGGAGGTGGTGCTCTTCCTGACCCTGTGGCATAGACAAGGATCCTGAGGCTGGGGAGGACAGCAGCTTGTGCCCAGTCTCGGAGCTGCTTAGGGGCAGAGTGGGGCTTCGGGGCCAAGGCTCCATCAACAAGGCCATCTCCTCTCTCCCCTGTCACTTTGAGTGGTTCTTCCTCCTCGAGGCTGGAGCAGGAACTTTGGCACGAGCCAGGCCTGGCTTTGGATCCAAGCAATTCAGCTGTATTTTGGCACACTGCTTGTCTTCACCCATTCTGGCTGTTAAAACAGAAAATCATAGCTGGGGTGGCACAGAAACAATAGAAATGTATTTCCCATGGTTTGGAGGCTGGAAGTCCGAGCTCACAGGGCCAGCATGGTTGGTTCTGACAAGAGTCCTCTTGCAAATGCAGACAGCCGACTTCTCATGAGAGTCTCGCATGGTGGAAAGAGGGTGAGGGGGCTCTCAGGCCCCTTTTATAAAGGCATGAATCCCATTCATGAGGTTCCACCCTCATGACCTAATCACCTCCCAAAGGCCCTAACTCCTAAGACCATCACATGGTGGGGCTGGCCGGTGGAGTTAGGATTTCAACATATGTATTTGGAGGAACACAAACATTTGGTTTATAGCATAGCATTGCTTCATGTCTCTATGCTTCTCTCCTCACCTGCCAAATGGACAAAATAATAGTAGCACTGTTGTAAAAATGAATTGAAGTAGAGCTTACAATGCTCTCAGCACAGCGTCTGACACATAGCACATGCGCTGTCTGTACCTATGTAGATAGATAGATGGATAGAGAAGTATTTTTATAACCATTACCCTCTCTCTAAGCTTTTCAGTTTCTCCGGGAATTTGATCTTCATGGTTATTATTTTTTTGTTCAACAAAATCAGCACCATGATCCTCTATAAACACCCTCTCCCTGAACTATGATCCAGCTTTTTGGATCAGTCAATCCTGCTAAGTGTCAAGCACTCTCAGGTAAAGGAATCTAGAGATACATGATAACCTATTTTCCTGGCCCCCAGGGAGGTGAAAAGAAATATGTAAACTGCTCATTTTGAAATAAAATAGTAAATATCACAAGAGCACAGAAGGTGGCTTTTTTTTTTTTTTTTTGAAGGTGGGAGAAGGCAGAGAAGACTTCTGGGGGGATATCATTCTGGCCAGGACGGTGACAGAGGACTAGGAGTTAGCGAGGCAAAGAAGGGCCTAAGGAGTGCTCTGAATAGAGTGAAGAGCTGCTGGAGTGCTGGGTTATTAATTTCCATTTATTCAGTATCATAGCACAGATCACTGGCAGGCAGGAGACAGTGGCAGATGGTTTTAGTAAGGTGGAAAAACCTAGTCATGAAGGATCTTGTACATCACATGTTATTGGGTTTGGATCTTACCTTAGAGGCCAATAAATCTCAAATGTTGGTGTGCTTCAGAAGTCAGCATAGGAGCTTGTTAAGATGCTATTCCCAACCCTGAGACTTGGATATTATGGAACATGCAGCCAGGTGGTTTCAATGGAGGTGCTCCAGGAGCCACAATCATAAAGTATCTCAGTAGATGATAGAGAAGCATGGGAGGGGCAGTACCAGAGAGGGCTATGGGACGCATGGCCATGCCTGTGATTCAGTAAAATCAAGAATTCTGTTTCAGAACCACCTGTCAATCAACTCCTCCTTGGTAAGAGGTACTACTTCTAGAAAATGTGATGTCACTTCTATTTGTTCATTTATTTCAACAGCTTTATTGGGATGTAATTGTTATATTAAAAACTGCACCTATTTAGTGTATACAAGCTGATGGGTCTGTACATGTACCCATAACCATGAAACCATCACTACAATCAAGGTAAAACACATATCCATCACCTCTAAAAGTTTCCTCCTACCCCTTTGAGTTATTTTGTTTGTTTGTTTTGGATTTTTTTTTTTTTTTTTTTTTTTTGAGATAGAATCTCACTCTTTTGCTAGGCTGCAGTGCAGTGGCGTGATCTCGGTTCACTGCAATCTCCACCTCCTGGGTTCAAGCGATTCCCCTGCCTCAGCCTCCCAAGTAGCTAGCACTACAGGTGCGCACGACCACACCCAGCTAATTTTTTGTATTTTAGTAGAGACAGGGTTTCACCATGTTGGCCAGGATGTTCTTGATTTCCGGACCTCATGGTCTGCCCACCTCAGCCTCCCAAAGTGCTGGGATTATAGGCTTGAGCCACCGCACCCGGCCTGTTTCGTTTTTTCAATGAAATGGGGTCTTGTTATGTTTCCCAGGCTGGTCTCGAACTCCTGGGCTCAAGTGATCCTCCCACCTTGGCCTCCCGAGTAGCTGAGACTACAAGTGTAAGCTACCACACCCCCTTTGAGTTTGTATAAATGCTATTCATTTACAGTCATGATAGATTATTTTAAAAACTTTTATAAAATTTTATGTACACACACAACATACATTTGCCACACTAGTATAAAATGAATCCTCTCTTCTCATTTGAATAAAAAATAATCTTTAGCCTATCAGAGACAACCTTTGTGATTTTACGTAGATCATGTAGTTTCAGACAACATCAACCATCAAAACATGGTCTTCAAATATGAAGAGAGCCCCAAAGGCCCCCAAACCACACAAACTTTCCATAAAAGTTACACATTTTGGCCGGGCGTGGTGGCTCATGCCTGTAATCCCAGCACTTTGGGAGGCCAAGACAGGCAGATCACAAGGTCAGGAGTTCAAGACCAGCCTGACCAACATGGTGAAACCCTGTTTCTACTAAAAATACAAAAATTAGCTGGGTGTGGTGGCGCACACCTGTAATCCCAGCTACTCAGGAGGCTGAGGCAGGAAAATCACTTGAACCCAGGAGGCAGAGGTTGCAGTGAGCCGAGATCACACCATAGCACTCCAGCCTGGGCAACAGAGCGAGACCCTGTCTCAAAAAAAAAAAAATGTTACATATTTTATTTTAGGAGAGCCAGAGACATTTGCGGCTTCTCTCTCAGTCAAGGAATATGTATGGAAAACGGGATGGGGAAGGGTGGCCATGACATTAAAATTAGACACAAACGGAGCACGCTGAGGCCATTTGCAGGGGACACAAGCTCATTCATTTGTTCCTTATAGTTTTTTGTGCTCACTCTGTGCGGGGGTCTTGTGCTGAGTGCAGAGATGACACAAGGCAAGGCCTTAAGGACAAAAAGTTGTTATAACACAATAAACAAGAAGAAAGCACACTTGACAGGGAGGCATGAGGCAGGTTCCGAGGACCGGCCCTCTGCCCCTCTCCAGCTGTGTGACCCCAGACAGGCCACTTTGCTTCTTTGGGTGTTTGTAGAATAAGAGGTGAGTGACAGTTCCTCTCAGCAATAAGGTCCTATGCCTTGATGTTCGGAAGGAAGAACTGAACTCACCAATAATTAATATTAACTGCTGCTAAGAAGACAAATATGTGTAAGCATTTTAAAAGAGTTCAAATTTTAAGTGGCTACAATTACATTTTGGTGATTAATGGAACAAATGCCTGTCACTTGAAAAGAATTCACTTAAAGGAAATATTGCATTCCCCAAAGACTCTCCCGAAATTTGAGAGCTAGAAGAGTTCCTTAAAGATGACCCAATCAACTTCCACCATCTGAGGAAACTGATGTCCAGGAAAACCAAGTCTGACCAGACAATAGGTAAGTGGCAAAAGAGAACCGGGCCAGGTTCCTGGCTGCATCGGAAAAAGACTCCCTGTCATACCATGTTACTGTGATTTGTAAATTATGGGGTAAAACATGCAGTGTCAGTAACTGGGCTCAAGAGGAGAGAAAAAGGCCTTCAATTCTTCAAAGCACTTGGCCTTTATTTGAGCTCTTTTACTCAAATAGTTTGAAGCCTTAAGGTAGTAGCCCCAAATCATTTGCCTGGGGAAAGTATAGATACAAATTGGTTCATTTTCTCAGTTACACAAATAGTGAAACCGTGACCCACATCTTAAGACATGCCATCACATGACCAAGTCTAATGGCTGGTAAAGAATTAAACTCAATCCCACAGCAATCAGCACCTGAGAATGCTTGTCCTCCCAGATTACCTGCTGCAGACAGAAGAAATGGCTCACCCGGGGCCAGCCAGCCAGCCAGCCGGCAGTGGCAGCGTCCTGGGCCAAGGATGAGAAGGACCAGAGCTCCTGACGACTCCCTAGGTGGCTGCTGTCCCAGGTCTGCCACGCCATCAGGTGGTCCTGGTGGTCACTGCGCCACTCTATGTGTGGACCTTTGCATCTCTAAGGTGGAGCTGATACACTGTCCACGCCTCACAGGGCAGTTGTGAGGATGTGTGTTTTAATGCAAATTTCCTCGCGCTGAGTTTGGCACTTAATAGGTGCCTACTTATTAATGTTTTTAGTCAACAGTAGTTATTAAGGTTGTAGGTATCACAATTTCACACTGCCCTCCTTCCTGGTAACTGAATTTGTACTCAGCTGGCTGTACACAGTGAGGAGATGGGATGTGCTCAAGCAGGAAGCGCAGCCAGTGGCTTGGAATCCATTTAATTACTCGTTTCACTTTATTCTACCATTAACTGGTAACATGGCAAGTTTCAAAGACCTAATGATTAGTATGAGCTCTCCCTGCTCAGTCAGGCCAGTTATCTCCCTGCTCCACCTGGCTCAGCCATTCACTGGGAAATTGCCCGAGTGGCACCTGTCCCATTTGTCAAACACCGAAGCGCTGGGTAATGATCTAACGTGCTTGGGGCAGAGAGCACATGCTAATGGCACCAGGCCACCCTACGTCCTCAGAGCCCCTTGCGGGCATGCAGACCTTTCTCAGTTAGAAGATGGAGGAAGCTAAGTGGCTGCAAGGTTAAAATTAGCTGCGCCGTGACTAGACTTCTTGTTGGAGCAGAAGTAATACGTTCTCCAGTTTCTTTCTCCCACACCGTCTCACCCCTGCCTTTCTGAGCTATAAGAAATATTCAAACGGCCAGGCGTGGTGGCTCACACCTATAATCCCAGCACTTTGGGAAGCCAAGGCAGGTGGATCACTTCAGGTCAGAAGTTCGAGACCAGCCTGATCAACATGGTGAAACCCTGTTTCTACCAAAAAAAAAAAAAAAGAAAAGAAAAGAAAAGAAAAGAAAGAAATATTCAAGCCCCATTTCAGATGGAACTAAAATGCCCATGAACTATTTAAATGCCTTAATGCCTCAGAGCATGCTGAGAACAGGGCTTGTGGAACAATAGAGGGCTCTCTGAGGGCCCTGTCCCAGCAGACTAGCCTCCTGACACCCTGGGTCGCCTGCCTGCTTTCCAGAGGAAGCCACTGGTCCCTCTGCACGCTCAGCAGAGAAATATTGATGCCAACTGTGGCTCCTCTCACCCCATCTTCCTTCATGCCTTTCTCAATGATGTCAGCACACTGATTTCTCTCCTCTCTCTGAATTCTTGCAGTGCTTAGCGTTGGACCTCATAATTCAGACTTGATAATAGAGAATCTCTTTCAGGAAGGCCTCCCCAGGTTCTTCAATCAGATATTGTCACCATTCCCAGCCTGACCCACTTCTGCCCCATAGCCTCAGGGCACCTTGTTCTATCCTTACCTGCATCCAATGTCCTACATAGCAAGCTTTGGGCTGCATATTCTATTTATCTCCATTATGAGCCTATGAGTTCTTGAGAGTTGACCTTTAACACTCCTCTCCTTTGTCTCTGCCACATCCCAGGATGCAGCAAGAAGCCTGACCTAGGTTGGACATTTACACACACATACATGTATACTATATATAAAAAATGAATATTCTGTATTGTACCTAAGGTTTCGGTAGATTTAAATATTTTGTTTCTAAGAACACTGTATTCTTTGTTGGAGACACAGGCTGTGTTTTCTCCTGCATCTGCATCCTTCCTTGGTACCAGGCACCACCTGAGTACAAAACAGGTTCTCAGGATGTGTTTGGATTACAGAGTCTTAGAGTAGGATGAGCTCTCACAAACATCCAGCCCATTCACTTCATAAATGGGAAAACTAGATCCAGGGAGGAAAAGAGACTCATCCACAATCATTAGCAGCCAGTGGAAGCGCCATTCCCCACCTCCTCAGCTGACAGCATGGAGAGCCCATGCTATTACAAAGGCTTTCTTAACAGTTCAAAAAGAAAATCTTGTCAAACCTTTCATAGTAGTACGGCAGGCTGATAGATCTAGATAACCCACTTTTTTTTTCAAAGGAAAATCAAATAATAAGGCTAATTCCCAGTGATCCTGAGGATCGGTAAGGTCTGAGTTTATACTTCAAGAGGATGGAGCTCCGAGAAAAGATGATGTACCATTAAAATGGCAAGTATGGCAGATGCAAAAAATAAGCACACATCTCAGCGATTTCCAACTACAAGAGACAGGAAAATCGGTCTCATTAATGACAAAATGCAGATGCTTTTCTTCCTGAGCAGGAAAAAAACCACAGACTAAATTACATCTGAGGCTGTAAAGAGGTATGTGAGAACCCACTTAAAAATGTATGATGTCTTACGGAAAAGACTGATCAACTGGCTCCCTGAGCATCGAAAATGTCGGTTAGTTTTTCCTCTCTCTTGTATCAGACAAGTGGTGATTAATATAACACAGCGGACAGTAGAGGAGGTGAAGCTTGTAAAATAGGTACAAAGGGGAAATGATCAAGGAGGGAGATAATGAGAATTTAAATCTGAAGGTAGAGAACATGTATGAAATATATTAATATGGAGCCTACGGAAGGGAGAAAATGCGAGTGGGTACCATAGATGCCGGGAAAGAGAACTCTCTCCCAGGCTGTGACGGTAAGAGCGAGGAGAGGTGAATTACAGAGTAGTGGAGAATGGGGAGCAAACGGGTTTTCAGCACAAGAAACTACATGTGCCAAGGCCTTGGGGCAGAAGAGAGTCAGGCTGGAGTAACTGATGGAGTAATGGAAAGACAGTAGTTTGAGGGAGTTTTGGGAACATTAGGAGTGATGTGAGATGGGTTAGAAATCCGGACCTCTGTCTAGTGTGGAGATCAGTGGTGTTCAAAGGTTTTGGTCTTAAGAGTCCTTTATACTCTCACTATCCATCGATTTCCAAAATAGAAATGAAGGCAGGAAAAATATTCACTCATTTAAAAACAACAATAATAAATCCATTATGTGTTAATGCAAATAATGTATTTCTGTGGGAAATTATTTTTTCCAAAACAACAAAAAAAGTTAAAAAAAAGAACATTGCTTTACATTTTTTGCAAATGTCTTTAATGTCTGGCTTAATAAGACATAGTTGGATTTTCATGTTGGTTTCTACATTTGGTCTGCTGTGATATGTTGGGGAGTGAAGTATATGAAGAAAATCAGGCATGATCAAATCTGGTCAAGCAATGCTTTCTTAAAGGTTAGTTAGTTGCAATATGGAAGCTGAAACCATGTCAATAAACTTTTCATACTCTGTTACATTTAAATCCATTGGTCCAGCCGACGCTGTGGCTCACGCCTGTAATCCCAGCACTTTGGGAGGCCGAGACTGGCGGATCACCTGAGATCAGGAGTTCGAGACCAGCCTAACCAACATAGAGCAACCCTGTCTCTACTAAAAATACAAAATTAGCTGTGCGTGGTGTCACATGCCTACATGTAATCCCAGCTACTTGGGAGGCTGAGGCAGGAGAACTGCTTGAACCCGGGAGGTGGAGGTTATGGTGAGCCGAGATTGCACCATTGAACCCCAGCCTGGGCAACAAGAGCAAAACTCCATCTCAAAAATAAATAAATAAATAAATAAATCCATTCGTCCATCTTGTGCTTTGGATCTTTTACCCATGCCAAACGTCATACCTGCAACACTTGGAAAATACTGATTTATATAGCTCTTCCGAATGTTGTGCATTTCATTATATGACATCAGAAAATCACATTCATTAATATCACCAACTGATCTCAACAGAAAAGTCTTTAAATATCGTGAAGCTGTCAAGCTCATGGCGGCAGATATGAGTTTTCAGAGATTCCAGTTTTTGCTTAAACGTTCAAATTTTATAATTGGTGCAAATGTTGTTGGCTGTTTTCCTCGAAGTGAAAAGCTCACTTAGTTTCAGGAACATGTCTACAAATGTCCAAACCTGAACAACTTATAGTTTGTCTGCCTGAACAACTTATAGTTTGTCTGCCAATTGTTCTTTCCATGAAAAACATTCTGATTGTTTCAAGACAAAAGGGGCTCACTCAGCTTGCAACCCAAACAGTCCCTACAGCCTTACTGCGCTTCGGTGGGCAGCAGAAGTGCTTTAGCCTACTTGCCATTTTATCATCCAGAATATTAAAAAGAAGCGTGTTCAAGGGCTGGGATTTAATTTAAAAAAAGGTTTTTTACTGTTTCATCAAGGACCTTCTTAAGTGAATCTGGCATTTTGTTTGTTTGTTTTAAACTTTGAAGTATGTGGCAGTGATGAATAATGACTGCTAGTCCACCTCAGTGCCCCTGTCTTTTTTTGTTTGCTTGTTTTTTGAGACTAAGTCTAGCTCTGTCACCCAGGCTGTAGTGCAATGGCGCAATCTCGGCTCACTGCAACCTCCACCTCCTGGGTTCAAGTGATTCTTCTGCCTCGGCCTCCTGAGTAGCTGGGATTACAGGCATGCACCACTATGCCCGGCTATTTTTTTTGTATTTTTAGTAGAGACAGGATTTCACCATGTTGCCCAGGCTGGTCTCGAACTCCTGACCTCTTGATCCGCCCGCCTCGGCCTCCCAAAATGCTGGGATTACAAGCATGAGCCACCACACCCGGTCTCCTGTCTTAAGTAGTAATAAGCAGCCAGCAGTTTTACTCAACACTGCTTTTACAGCATCACTGCAAAAGTCAATACAAGAACAAGGCAAAAGATGCCTTATCATTACTATGATGACAATACTTTTGACTCCATAGATATCCTGACAAGATATCGGGGAACCTTGAATGTTCAAGGACCCCACTTATAGAACTGCTGGTCTAGTCTAGATCAGACAAGGCCTTGTCAGGCATTTAAAATTTTTTAAAAATTTTATCTTTCTCCTATGGGGAAATGAAAAGCCACTGAAGTGTTTTTAGCAGGAACTTAATCCAATTAGATTTTAGTTTTGAAAAGATCACTCTGGCTGCTGTAAGGAGAATGAAACAGATGGAAGTTAAGAGTGGATGAGGAGAAAATAAGTTAGGAGATTCTTAGAGCTCTCCAAACTTGAGACGGTGACTGGACAAAAGTGGTAAAGATGGAGAGAATTACAAAATTGAGAGATCTTTAGGAGTTGAACTCAAGAGGGCTCATTGAGAATTCATGGAAACCTCCGGGGGTTCTGGCTCAGGTACCTGGATAAACTGGGAGAAGAGCTCAGGGAAATGATGCATGTCATGTACAGAGCACAGAGCCTCGCTCGGTGAACGCCAGCTGCCCAGGCCTGGACAGAGCACAGCCCCGACAGGTCTCCAGGTACCCTGACCCTCTCCTGGCCGCTTCTGGGAAAAGCAGCCTTAGGTAGTAACCTACATAACCCAGTCTCTTAGTGACTGGCTGAAACCGAGCTATTAATGACTGCCAAAAGGAAATACTCTACACGAAGGGTGGTTTGGCCAACTCAGTTAGATCTCCCTGCTTGGAGAATGGTAGATGAGAGGAAGGAGAGAGGAAGACTCACAATGGTGGAGTGTGAGAAGAGAATGTCGGCCAGTTCTTAGGACAAGCTGAAATAATCAAACAAATTCAATGATTAAAGGCTGACAAGAGTCCATATAATTAAGACCTCTTTCTTCTTTCTTTCTTTCTTTTTTTTTTTATTGGAGACAGGGTCTCACTCTGTTTCCCAGGCCAGAGTGCAGTGGCTCGATCACTGCTCACTGCAGCCTTGATATCCCAGGTTCAAGTGATCCTCCTCACCTTGGTCTCCCAAAGTGTTGGGATTATAGGCATGAGCCACTGTATCAAGCCAGTTAAGAGCATTTATATCAAGCTGGATTGCAGAAAGAGAAGAGACAAGACTTCACTCCTTTTCTGCCCTCAAGGACCCAGAAATCCTGTTTCTAAAGCCCCCCACCAGCTCCAGTGTGTGCCTGTAAGTAGGGGTCCTACTGGCACTGAATCTTCTGGGACATGATGTCAACCTGTCCTCACACAGGTATAACTGGAAGGTCCTTTCCTTGCCAGAGCAGGCTCGTGCTAGAAACTTGGAATACAAAGAAAAGCTTAATGAAAAAAGCTAAAATTATAATCTTACAGGTCAGAGATCATCATGATTAACATTTAGTGTGTTTCCTTCCAATATATTATATGCACATAAACCATACATTTTAAAATAAAATTGGGGCTATATGCAAATAGTTATGAAACATTTGACTACATCATCATGTGGGCTTTTAAAACATAACAATAACACCTAAACACTATCGTTAAATGACATTTGCAATCCTTTCTCTGCTCCCTCCGTATGAGACATGCTAGGCTGTTTCTCCAGGTCTTTGACATCATTTCAATTTTCTGTAATGACACCACAAAATGCAGACAAGGATTTTGGTTTAAACCATCCCAGAAAATGACATTTCTTTCCCATTGCATGATGTTTTACATTTATCAAAGCCTTTTTACATATATTAATAAAACCCAACATTTTTACAACATTTTACTAAATTTTCCCACATGCTCATATGACAACATCTGTCAAGTGGTAACAATAATCTATCTCATAAAGCAATTGTGAGGATTAAGTGGAAAAACGGACGTGAATAATGCCAGCTATTTTTGGTTGACTTTCACTTTGTGCCAGATACTGTGCTGAACATTTTATATCACATACAATCAAACGTAGTCTATGAGGTAGATCCTGTTACTGTCCTGCTTTAAGAGAAGAGGTTAACTGGGGCGTACAAAAATGAAATAACTTACTAACTTGCTTACAGTGACATAGTTAATAATTGATGGGGCCAGAATTTGCATGCAAATTCATCTGACTCCAAAACCAGGGCACCTGGCAACTCCCCCGATTGCTTTGCTGTGCAAGGCTTTTGCAGACAGCAAGCACTAATCGTATTCACCAAACCATGAGTTCTTGGAGTCTAGAGATTCCCCTATTCCCCCCCCCCCACCCTTCTCTATTGGCATATAGTAGCTGCTTAATAAATGGTGATTCGATGGCTATGGAAATCAATGGAAGCAAAATAAAGAGACTCTGTGAAAAGTATTAAGAGATGTCCCTCCCTAGAAAAAGACCAGGCAAACCAAAAAAATCCTGAAATAAGAATATTCAAAGTAATTTAAATTTAAAAGAAAGAACACCAAACCCTCAGGGAAGAAAAATTTAAGAAAGAAAAAAATAAATCTAAGAAAAGAACCAAAGAGAATATCTAGAAATAAACCCAGTAAAGCATGAAAAATAATATATAATTACCAAGGTTTATCCTAGGATTGCAAGGATGGTATAAAATAACCTGATAAAAGATGCCTACCAAAACCCACAGCTGACATCACACTCAACAGTAAAATGTAAGAAAGATTTTCTTTAAAATCAGGAATGGTCAGGCGCGGTGGCTCACACCTGTAATCCCAGCACTTTGGGAGACCAAGGCGGGTGGATCATGAGGTCAAGAGATCAAGACCATCCTGGCCAACATGGTGAAATCCGGTCTCTACTAAAAATACAAAACATTAGCTGGGCATGGTGGCGGGCACCTGTAGTCCCAGCTACTCAGGAGGCTGAGGCAGGAGAATCACTTGAACCCAGGATGCAGAGGTTGCAGTGAGCCGAGATTGCACCACCACACTCCAGCCTGGGCAACAGAGTGAGACACTTTCTCAAAAAAAAAAAAAAAAAAAAATCAGGAACATGACAAGCATGTCCACACTCCTAATTCCCACAATTAGGGAAATGAGACATAAAAAAAGAAATAAAAGGTATAAGGATTAAAAAGGGAATAAAACCATCATTCTTTGCAAACAAAAAATAAGACCATATAAGATTGAAAACTTCTATTTAGCAAAAGGCAAATTAAAACAAGGTAAAAGGCAAATTATAGCCTAAGAGACCATATGTATAACTCATAAAACCATCAAAGCGTTTTTATCCAAGGTAAATAGAGCATTTCTACAAATAAGAAATTTCTACAAATTTTCTTAGAGCATTTCTGCTCTAAGAAAACAGAAATGGCAAAGAATATGAACAGATAATTCATAAAGAAAGAAATCCAAATGGCCAATAAATCTATGAAAAGGCCATAAACCTCATTAATGATCACAAGAATGCAAATTAAAGCAATATGACACCATTTGATATGCCTCAGATTGGCAAACATTGATAAGTTTCATAACCAGGTGTTGGCAAGAAAGTTGGCAATGGAAATGCTCATATAAACTGGTGGGAGTGTAGGTTAGTACAATCGCTCTGGGGAGTAATTTGTCAGTATCCATTCTTTTAACAGCTATTTATTGAGTATTTACAAGGCACTGTTCTAGGTGCAAGGGATAAGGCAGCAAACCGAAGAGATAAAGTCCGATGTGAGAAAAATAACCAGTAAAATAGAAGATGCCTATTTCCACTCCAGGTGTTGACTGCAGAGGAACTCACACATGTGAATGAGAGACACGTATAAGGACATTGACCACAGCTGTGCTTGTAATAGCAGGGATGAAGAACAACTTGGCTTTTCCTTAATAACAGTAACCTAATGAAGAGGGACTGCTGTATAATATTTCCTTTAACAAACCCTAGTATTTGCTTATAATAAAACTGGGGTTTATTGAGGGAAATATTAAATATTATAATCCCAGTTTATTTATAATGTAACTAGGGTTTATAAAGGAAATATTATACAGCAGTTAAAGTAAATGTGGATCCAACACAGATCCAAACATCTTATTGGATAAATATCAGAAAGATAATGTTAAGCAAAAAGGCTGGTTGCCAAAGGAGATATGGCTTGTATCATTTATATAAAATGATGTTGTATCATTTATACAAAAAGGGACACATTAAATAATCACTTTGTTGACAAACATACCTATGTAGTAAAACTAAAAGAACATAGTGATTCTCTGGGGGTAGGGGGAGAAGGATGTCATAGCAGTAGATGATTTATTTTTTTAAAAAGCACAAGAGTGAGAGATCCAAAGTAGATATGGCAAAACTGTTCATATCTGCAGAATCTTGGTGGGGAGTGCATACATATTCATAATATTGTTTTCTGAAAGTTTAAAATGTTTCATAATAATTTTTTTGTAATTTTATAAAAGCAAGAACAAAACAAAACTTCAGACCCCAGCGCTGAGATAATCGCTGGTGCTCATCGTACCCCATTTCCTGCACCCAGCCCAGCCTGCAGACAGCAGGTCAGGCACCTCCGCGATGCAGTGACAGCTCTGAAGAGCCATCCAGGCTTCAGCTGCTTGTATGCACTCGCTCAGGAAGGAGAGGATGAAGGCAGCAGAAGGCAGAGGGGAGCACGGAAAGAGGCTGGGGGAGGGCTGGTGAGGACGAGAGGTGAGTGAGTCTCTTGTACTACCTGAAAAGGTGACTGCCGAGAAAGGACAAATGTCTTCCCTCCTCCAGCGTTCTGAGAGGACTGACTCGCCTTCCTTCGTTACTGGAACATGACTACCCAGCTCATTCTCAGATATTCCAACAATGGCACAGGTCAAACATTTATCCAGTCTCTCAAGGCTCAGCTTACAAGCAAAGGGCTTGTAATAGCTGTGTTATATTTTTTGAATCTTGTTTGATTCATAGTCATAAATCCTCTTTTCTAAATTAGGTGAAATTATGGGAAGCCTACAGGCTCTTCCCTCACCCTCCGTCTCTAAAACTCTCTCTCTCCCTCCCTTGGATTTCTAACCATCTGTGATCTATAACTTTCTCTCTTTTTTTTTTTTTTTTTTTTTGAGACGGAATCTTGCTCTGTTGCCCAGGCTGGAGTGCAGTGGTATGATCTCGGCTCACCACAACCTCTGCCTCCCGGGTTCAAGCGATTCTCCTGCCTCAGCCTCCTGAGTAGCTGGGACTACAGGGGCACGCTACCATGACCAGCTAATTTTTGTGTTTTTAGTGGAGGTGGAGTTTCACTATGTTGGGTTTCACTATGTCTCGAACTCCTGACCTCGTGATCTGCCCACCTCGGCCTCCCAAAGTGCTGGGATTACAGGCGTGAGCCACCATGCCCGGCCGACTTTCTCTCTCTTTATTTATCCTCCTCCTTCACTCACCCACACCCAATCATCCACCACAGGAGAGGTAAAACACCATTTCTTACTCTACTCCGAAACTCTGTCTCTAGCTCACTGCACAGTAGAAAGCAGGCTCCATAGGACATTTGCTGATCTCCTCTTTTTCTATTTCATATAAACTGGAAATATAATTTTAATTAGATTACTAACTTCTTAAAGCATGCTTCAACTCTAATTAAACAAAGAGGTCTTTATTCACCATCAAACCCAGAAACATTGGCTAAAGGTAGCAAGAAAGCTGGAGGCTCCTGAGAACTCCAATTAAGGCAGAAGCTGGCTATATTTGGGAGCCAATTAATTTCACAATGTCGAAAACTAACGCATTTAAGATTCTACCGTTCACATCCATTTTTCTCCATGAAAACGTTTTAACTGTGTTGTGCCTGTCATCATCTTACCCAGAGTGTCTGTAAAAACTTTCATGTAAGGAAGACCTCAGGATTGCTAGATATAACCAAAGGCTTACTCTTTACCTTCTAAAATTGCAGTCAATTTTAAGACACTTTCAAGTCAATCTGCGTTCATCACCAAAGTGAGCCCTGAGTACTGCAAAATGCCTTTTGCACTGGCTTCTAAATGAAGTGGAGGTGGGAGCTGCTTTCCTCCTTTACCCTCCTCTCTTGGGCTTTCCACTGGTGGACTCACCTTCTGCTATGACCTCAACTACTATTGACAGGCTGATGGCTATGAAATCAGTGATGATGGTGACAACAGTGATGACAACAGCCGACATTTGCTGAGCATTGACATGTGTCTTAAAGTCAACCTGTCTAAAACTGGACTTCTTTTCTTCTCCTGGAATCTATTCTTCCTGTTGCATTTCTCATGTTAATTCATTGTTTCATTGTCAACCGCATCATTCTTGAGTTTCTCAACTCCTTAGCTCATCAGATCCCACTGATTTCTCCCGCCTGCTGAGTAGAACCAGGAATGATGGTCTCTCTGATCAGTTCTTTCCCAGCTCCCCTGCCCAGTGCTTTTGTTCAGAGGGCACACTTCTCATCTGCCAACTGGCCCTGCAGCCTTCTAGTTCTCCCTGACCCTGCTCATCTTCGGGACTGTCCCCCAAGGATATTTGTGTGGCACAGATCAGTACTCCTCTGTGCTCCCTGCCTCTGCCCAGTCGCTCAGGCCAAAATCCCAAGAGTATCCTTGATTCCTCTCTCCCTCTTCTCCCTCATTGTACCCAGCAGGAATCCCGCCACCCCCGCCTCCAAACACTCTGACCCTTCCCTCGTTCTCTTTCCCCACTGCTGCAGAGATTGTTCAAGCCATCACCATGCCTCCTGCAGGCCTCAAAATAACCAGGAAGGGCAAGAATAACCTGCCCTTCTCCCATGCAGTCCACAGAGTAGCCAAAAAGCAGCTCATGTCAACTTGACCCTAGAATCAAATCTATACTCCTACTCCAGCCTCTGCCATTCAGCCCCCAGCATCATCTACCATTCCTGCTCTTGCCCACCACCTCAGCCATGTTACCTTTGTGTCTGGTGAACTTCAAATGCACCGGACTCACCCTGCCTTAGGGCCTCTGTGCCAGCTGTTCCTGCTGCCTGACAGATTTTCCCTCAGCTCCTTGCATGTCCTCTCTTGACACTCAGGTCTCAACTCCAATGTCACCTTCACAGTCATGCCGCTTCTCTGATCATCCATTCTCAAATAGTTTCCCAGGCACTAACACATCGTCTTAGCCCTTCATTGTTGACTTATTTGCTCACTTGTGTATTGTCTGTCTCCCTCTGTTGAAATGTAAGCTGTTTGAAAGCGGGGACCTCGCGATGAGCGTCTTTCTTCTACTGTAACCCTGTAACCCCAGCTCCTAGAAGAGTGCCCGGTACACAGTGATTGCTCAATACATGTTTGTAGAGTGTTGAATGAATAAACAGGGATGTCACTCTCTAGTTAAAAACACCCTATTTTTCCCACTGCCATGGAATCTAGTCTGATCTCTGAGCCTGACGTTCAGGCTCTCGCAGTCTAGTTCTGACCTGCCAAAATTAACCTCCTGCTACTCCCTCCCTCCTCACGTTTCTAATCTGTATTTTTTTTTTTTTTTTTTTTGCCTGAATATAGCGAGTGCTTTCACACTTTCCCGCCTTTGCAAATTTGGTTCTCACTACCTGATGATTTACCCTTTCTCTGTCTGATGAGCTTCTCTCATTCTACAACAACCAAGCTCCAACATCCCCTCATTCAAGAAGGTGCAACCAAGTGCCCCCAAGCAAGGGAGCTGTTCGCTGTTCCCACGTCCTTTCATGCCGGCGTATCAGACTTGGGATGGCGTACAGTAGACCCTTGGCGCTGGCCGTCCTGAAGGTCACGTGGCATGTGAGGTGTGAATGAAGATAATAATCCTAATCACACGATCGTGAAATGAGATGACGAGTGCAAAACGCCTTGGGTGACCCTGACTCACCCCCACCCGGAGGCAGGTTTGAATTAACAAGTTACTTAACTAGTGAGTGAGCACCGCTGACCAATGAATATGTGCATAACAGCAGTCAATTTAAGGATTCCCAAAGGTTTCTGGACATGAGCCTGGTGACAGTCAAGGGCCAACTGTATTATAATTACTTATGTATCTTTTTATCCCTTCTCAGAAACAGGCATGAGTAGCCTGGCTCTTCTTAGGCGTACGGACCGTAACAGACACTAAGATAAAGGTTTGTTGCATCAATAACTGAAATAAGATCTATGTGGATGTGTGAGTCTGTGAATGCAGGAAAGACTCGCCACTTCCCCCAAACACTTACCTTTCCTACTTGTTAATGCCCAAATTATTTTACCGAGGGACAAAACCTTTTATTTTACAATGGAAGATCATTTAGGCCTCAGCAAAATGACAAACTGCTACATTTCTCAGATCTTCATGGTTGCTCAAGAATGATCAAAATAGTAAATGTTACACCTGCAGGTGTCTAGAAGCCAGAGCTTGTATCTATTTTGTTTAAGCATCTGTCTCTCCACTCTCCAGTGAGCACCTCAAGAAAAACATGATGTCTCACTGTTCCCATCACTGTCCCCATCATCATACTTACTGGCCTCATTGCACTTGTTTTCTTTCTTTGTATACTCACGTGATGCCTACCTACCTCCTTTGAAATCCAGGCTTCGTGGGAATAGACCATGTAGGTTAGCCTTACAGCTCTATCCCCCTGTGCACCCCACACAGGAGATGCTCAGAAAATGTTTGTTGAATAAGTGAATGAATGATTCTATAAGACTGCCCATTTCTTTCTTCATGTCTGATCAAAGAAAACTCAATCCTTGTATTATGAATAGCTAACAGTGAGAGAGTCAAAACACAGATTAATGGACATTTACAAATTCCTGATCAAAAGTGATTTTATACAATTGCATTTTCCTGGAAGGAAGAACAGACTATGACCAAATTAACAAAATGATAAAAATAGCATAGGAAGGCTGGTCGCACCATGAATAATCATTGAAGGACTAAACTTTTGCCCTTGGGGTAATTTTAGAATTTGGGACTTCACTAATATAGCAAGAAAATATTGAGTTCCAGGCCTGGTGTGGTGGCTCACGCCTGTAATCTCAGCACTTTGGGAGGCCAAGGCGGGCAGACCATTTGAGATCAGAAGTTTGAGACCAGCCCGGCCAACATGACGAATCCCCGCCTCCACTAAAAACACAAAAATTAGCCAGGCATGGTGGCAGGCACCTGTAGTCTCAGATACTTGGGAAGCTGAGGCAGGAGAATCACTTGAATCCAGGGGGCGGAGGTTGCAGTGAGCCGAGATCGCGCCACTGCACCCAGCCTGGGTGACAGAGTGAGACTCCATCTCAAAAAAAAAGAAAAGAAAATATTGAGTTCCTTTAAGTGAATTGACAGTAATGGTGTTTTGTTTAATACATAATATACTTAAGCTATATTTTCAAATTATTTTTATTATTTTCCAGATGCTTTTAAACAAAAATACAAATTCCTGTGTCATAAAGCATGGTCCATTGGCAAATGGAAAGCAATAAGCAAGTGACAGTGAAGAAGCTATTGAAAAGAACAAGGACATAGGCCAGCCCCAGGTTGAATCCCAGCCTGGCCCACACTGGCTATGTGACCTTAGGCAGTGACTCAGTTCTCTGAGACCAGGCTTCCTCTTCTGGAAAAGCAGTATTTGCAAAATCCCGTGAGAAATCGACAAGATAATAACATTTGCAAAGAACCCACACTGCTCTGGGCACCATAAATAGTAACAGTAATGTGTAACAATAACATTCATCTCAGAAAAATGTGGCATCAGCAAAGAACTGGAAATGCTTGTTTTCAGGGTTAAAAAAATACTGTTAGTGTTTCTTCACTAAATAAACTAGTAATTTTAGTAGCCCAATCTGGAGGCCTGTGGTTTAACAAGCAACTAATTAGAAACTGGTGCTCCCTAAGCTCTGAGTGACACCTGCTTTTAAAACTGTACCCACAGAGAGGAGTCAGGTGCAAGGCACAGTTGCTGGCTGTGCTGTCTCCGGAAAATACAGCTTAGGAGCAAACCCCAGATGATCTCTTTTAATAAAATCTTCTCTGAAAAATACATGGGTTAATAATATGAACAAAGGAGGTTTGCTGAGGTCCCATCAGTTTAATTCCACCCAGTATCAGATTATTCCTGCCAGGATGGGCTGTGAAAATAATGAAAGCAATAATTAAAAGTAAATTATGCAAATGGCAAGGGCAGGAATGGTAGATTGGGAGATTGCTCGGAAGGAAGAGTGATTTGATCTGATCTGTCCAAGGAGCCGACCACAATGATGCTCTTACCCACCCACTGGGCATGCCTCTGCCATTCCTCCTCTAAAGTGTCCACAAGGTCCTCCTCTCTGCCCACAGAGCAGATCTAAAGCTCCTTAGCCTGGCATTCAAGGTCCTTTATAGTCCAAATCCCTGCCAATCCTTCCAAATTCATTCCCTCTGCTTCCTACACCACCCCTTCCATCTATACCAAACTACTTACAATTTTCCAAACTCACTCTACATTTAATGTTTCCATTCAGGACAGTATTGGAGAGAAAATTTATTTTAAAAGTCAATGTCTATGTCCCTTAAAGAAAGTGATCCACAATTTAACAACCATGGATAAATCCTGCCATGGGAACTGAATCTCCCTGTGAAATTTCTGGAAATTACAAACACACTCCACTTACCTGGAAAGTCACCCTTTCAAAAACTTATCCCTCTAAGTCACAGTCCTGAACATGGAGGTAAGATAGAATCGCCTCCCATCCACCCATCCTTCCTTCCATCTTTCAAAAATATAAAAAAAACTCTATGTGCCAGGCCCCGTGCCAAATGCCAAGGGCATGAATGCATCCGATGTGGTTCTGAGCCTTGAAGAGCTCACAGGATGTTTAAACCATAAATCCAGCATTCCTTCTGCTGGGTTCATAACGGGCACTAAATAAGTATTTGTTGAATTAAGACAAACAGGTAAACTAATAATGACAATATAATACAGGAACTACTGTGCCAGAGTGGACACAGAGGGTGCCCTGGGCCAGGGGGTGAGATGTGCAAAGGCATAGAGGCATCAAAAAGCGTGGCATGCTTGGGGGGTCTCAACAAGCCGACAGGAGCTGGGGAATGAGATAGGAAGAGAATGGTGGGTAGAATCCCAGAATCCTTTGCTCCTGGGCCCCCTTCCCCTGGCATGACCTCATCATTTTCCACTTAAGATCCACACAGGCACAAAACACGCACACAGACACAAAACACGCACACAGACACAAAACACGCACACAGCCCTCTGGTTTTGCCACAGCTCATGGCCGACTAGGCAAAGCAGGTGGGGTTTACAGAGGCAGGGGCTTTGACCACGGGAATCATACCTGGGGCCAGCCTTCAAGATTTAGGAAG
Organism: Gorilla gorilla gorilla; assembly: GCF_029281585.2. NCBI lineage: Eukaryota > Metazoa > Chordata > Mammalia > Primates > Hominidae > Gorilla > Gorilla gorilla. The sequence goes on from NC_073237.2 coordinate 118,307,560, forward strand.
ACGAAAAAGTTCTTGTGCAAAAAAAAGTTACCAGGTTACCACACAGTACAACAGGCTGGGAAGGCTATCCTGTAACCCCTGCTGTGTGCCAAGCCCGCTGACTTATTTTGGAGGTGACAGGCATGCTCGCTACCCACAAGTGTCCGTCAGGACCAGTGGTCCTCAAACGCGATTTGCACATTTGAATCACTGGGGGAAAGAGTGTTCTTTTAATTTTTTTAAAACCATGCTCAGGCTCCACCCCCAGAAATTCTGGTTTAATTGGTCTGAGGTGGAGCCCAGGCAGAGAAGTTCCCTATTGGTTCCAACACGCAGCTGAGCTTGAGAACCACTGTTTCTGGGATTTTCCAGGGTCCCCACTCAGCCTACCCCCATTCATTAGATCACCTGCTTGGCCCTGACAGCACTTGGGACCCCTGACCTCTGCCGCCTTCTCTGGTCCTCACTGTCACTCATGGTGTGGTCATGTTTAGCTCAGTTTATACAAAGAAACTCAGATTAAAGATCCTGTTCCAGGTAGCCCAGCTCTCAAGCAGAAAAATGGGGACTAAAACCAGGTGTGTCCAGGTCTAACAACCACGTCCTTTCCACAGTGCTACGCTGCTTCCTTGCAGAGCTCAGCTCAAGCTGTCCATAAATATTCAGGAGTCTTTTCAGCTGGTTGTTAAAAACCACTGATAGCCTGAAATTAGCTGTGGTGGGAATATTTACACCATGGAAATAGACAAACACTACCCATCAGGAAGTGTTTTGTTTTGTTTTTTGAAACCAGTTTGCCAGCACACCTCTTAATTCCAAGGCACCAAGAAAAAAGAAAAAATATCAAATTATGTTCCTTCAATTTCAGGAAGCAGCTGTATCATGCATTTTAGGAAGATTTCAACTCCAAATAGTTAAAATTGAAAGAGCTTTTTGAGTTTAGAGAGATAAACCTCAAGTGTGCAAAAAATATACACCTGTAATTTTTATCAAGATGCCACATGGGTACAGATGTATTCTGCATGCTGCTATGGGTTGGGTGCATTTGACTTAAAGTCACTTAGTGTCAGTGAAAAAGGAAAATACAAGTGTAGAACAAGGTCCCTGGAAGTGCTCCCTATCTCAGCCACAGAGAGCATAATAGAAAATGTTCTCTGAAACAAGCCACCTGGCAGCCCACCTCTGCCTCAGATACCTTGATATGTGGAGTTTCAATATTGGAATGCTGGATGGGAGCCTCCTATTACAGAATAACAAGAGAGACTAACAGAAGTTACTTACCCCCCAGGATCTCCAGTACCCCCGCGGAGCTCAGCTTTAAGTGGTCCCCACTGAACAAAGAACTGTGACATTTCTCTCCCCAGCATGGTTCCTCTAACAGCAGGGCTCGATAGCTACAAAGCCTGGTTATGCTGGTGCCATGCTTTTGGAGGATGGAAGGAGATTGTAAATTGAAAAGGAATAAAGAAAACTACCATTTACTGACTGTCTACTCTGCAACTAGGCACTGAGCTAGACACTCTCAGACCTGGCACTAGAATGGACACTTACTGAATAACTATTACATGTCAAGCCCTATTCCAGGCCCTTAGCTACATTAGCTCATTGCATCCTCTTAATAACCCTGTGAAGTGGCTCCAGTCATCCCTGTTTTACAGAGAAGAACACAGAGATGTAGATAGCTGAAAGCATTTCCTAAGTTAACACAACCGGAACATGAGGTAGGACCAGAACCAAAGCAATGATCCTGGGGTTGCTCTTCTGAGAAATGGAAATGCTTCTGGCAGACAGGGAATTGTCACTGACTTGAACTCTAGTCTTCGGGTATTCAGTAGTTACCAGAAAACTAACCATGAACCTCAATATCACAGTGACAGAAAAAATGTTTCTTACATATGTTTCTGTAATTAGCAAATTATAGAAATGATTTGTAGGTAGCTACTGTTCATCAAGTAATATCTACCACCTCTGGGAACTCTGCCAGTCACTTGATGATGGTGATTACATGCCGCTCTCTGAGCCCTTCCATACGCCCGGCACAGGACTAAACAAGCATTTAACATCGATCCTTGTAATGACTGGATGAGGTAGGTATGGTCCCAGTTTACAGATGCAGAAACTGAGGTTTGAAGAGCAACTTGCTCAAGGTCACAGAGCCAGGAAGTGGCAGAACCAGGCTGGAGTTCAGGATCTGGGGCCTCAAAAGCTGTGGTCCTAACTCTAGCTGCCAAGCATGTGCGCTGCAGAGTGGGTTAGACCATTCCTGAATGGGTGACATTGCATGGCTACTCAGGGGTCAGTAAACTGCTGTTTTCTGAGTTCCCACTGCAGGAAGCCAGTGCAGACACAACACGGTATAAGAGCAAGAACATGACCTGATGCAAGCTTTGGGCACAAAGGGACCAAAATGGGAATGTGTCCTCCCTAGTCATAGGGCTCGGCATTTCTTACCAAGGCATGGCTGCCCTAGAAATGTGGAATCTTGGAGGTGAGAATGACCTTCAGGCAGGCTGGGCCAGCCTCTCACACAATGTTTGTGTCACCATTGCAATCCTGAGTCAGACACTCTGCCACTCACTCTTGTGAGATGGGGCCATCTCACAAGATTGTGTCTATGATTAAATGAGATATTAGTAAAAGTGCTAAACCCAACGACTATCACATTAGTTAATAACAATTAACATAGTTAATCCCTCCCTCATCCAACCACTCAATACATTTTAAATTAGAGTCTATTATGTACCAGGCTTGGGATAAGACCCATGCTCAAGCTTCAGGGCTGATCTGGGGAGGAAAATCATTGATTCATTAATTAATTTATTCAACAAACATTTACTATTCTATGATGGCACTAAGTTAAAACCTCTAAGAGAAACTCGTTGTCTTAGAAGGAATCCAACACAAATTCATTGGATGACTAAGACACATTCACCAGTAACTACTGTGAAATGACAATGAGCATAATAACTAACATTTTGTGTGATGTCTCATAATTTAAAAAGCACTTTCACACTTGTAATTGGGTCTTGCAAGAAATGCAGATTCAGATGAGTCAAGTGACCTGCCTGGGGCCACACAGCCAGTGCAAAAGTTTGATTCAAATCTAGGTGTCTGACGCCAAAGCTCGGCTGTCTCTCCTCTACCATCTGCGTCACCCGGCTCTGCTTGGGTCCATCAGTCTGCCCAGTGGCAGCCCTGTTCCACTTTTAGAAAACCTTGATTATGAGAAAGTTTTTGCAAATATTCATTAAACAGTCTGCCTTCTGCTAAATTCTTTCTCGTTTCTCTTAGCTCTTCTTTCCCTCCAGAACCATACTGAATAAATGTTCCTCTCCCTGTCCTCAGAGAAACTTTAAGATAGTCTTCCTCAAGTCTTCTCTGCCCCAGGCAACATGTCTGGGTCTTCAGTCCTTCCTGTTCTGACACAACTACTAATCCCTCCCCAGCTTGCTCTGTCCGCATCCATCCAGCCTCTACTCACACTCCCTGGCTTGGTGGGGGTTATCTTTCACCTTTTCCCTATGACTAGGAAGGACACATTCCCATTTCAGTCCCTTTTTGCCCAAAGCTTCCATCAGGTCATGTTCTTGCTCCTGTACCATGTTGCGTCTGCACTAGCTTCATGCATTGGAAGAGTATTCCAATGACTCTTCACCCAAGATTCAGTTATGACCCTCCTAGGCGCTCTGCACCCCATATCACCGCACTCCTCAAATGATATTGGGATCTTCCATCTGTGTGTCACTCTTTGCAGGCAGTGAGCTCCCTGAGGCCGTGGGCTGGTCTGTAACCATGATCACAGCACAGCCCCTCTCCCTAAGTGCCCACCACATCCCAGGCACTGTTTAGGCACCTTCCACTGAGTACCCCAACCATACCAGATAGGTGCTATTATTAAATTAACCCCTGTCCCAAAGCCTGACAAAGGGCAAGGATTCATAGATTTTTTCAGAACTGAATGAAACTCCAATTTATTCATATCCCAAAGACTGGTGTCAAGGTTGGTTTCTCTGACCAGAACAAGGTAGAGTCTGACCTGAGGCCAGCAGGTGCCACAGGGGTCCTTCAGAGAGCCTGGCTTCTCCCGGGGACACTTGAGAGCTCACCGGGCAAGGGAGAGAAAAGAACCATATGAAAAATGTGGTCTGGGGTGAGACATCAGCAATAATCACTGCCAGGAAAAGGAGGGCTGCTGGTTAGTGCCGAATGCCAATGACAGGAAAGCTGCAAGGGACTGACCAAGCCTCCCTCCAGGCTTTGAGGAGCTTGTCGCCTGGGATCCTAATGACACGAGCTCTGAGATGAACCGAACCTGGCTCAAATCATGACTCCGTCCGTGACCTGGAGTAAAATGAGGACAATAATACCTTATAGGGTTATGGTAAAAATTAAACCCGAAAGCGCTTGGCCACAGTAACCCTCGATAAATGTGATGTTGATGATGATGACAAGGGGACAAGGAGGCTGCAGAGTGAAGCCACAGCCCCCTGCTCCATCTTCTTTCTGGGCACACTCACTGCCAGGGCTGCCTCTGGCACACAAAGCTGTCCCGTAAAGCCTGATGGCAGAACATCAGCTCGTGAACACTCTGGGTCTGTGTCAAATTCCCACTAATGATTTCTCAGCATAAATTAAATGGAGTGAAGATTTTCTAATGGCCACTACAGAATTACATGACTGCTTCCAGGAGAAGCTACAAAAATAGCTGGAATCAGAAGGATGGTCATTCGGATGCCTGCAAGTTTCTCATTAATTTAATTTCTTCTTTCCTCCTGGCTTGCGGATCTTTTTTGTAAGAGCTGACAGAAAAGACATGCGTAACAAGCCACAGGTATTCCCAGCCTATTTAAATAAGCCTAAAGAGAGAGCAGTGACCATACTGTATACCAAGTGGAATTCAGCACTGCATTAAAACCACCACCATAAATAATAAAATTTATTTATATTTACATAAACTTGCATAATTTACAAGGGACGTTTATATATTTGTCTTTATCTCATTTGACCTTCTATAATTTATGGAGCACTTATCATGGGCCTGGCATTTTTAATATATTATCTCACTTAATTTTCACAGTGACTGATTATTATCTCTATTTTATAGGCGAGGTTTAACAAAGTAGAAGAATTCCTCTGGAATCACACTGTTACAGGAAAGAGGTCCTGATCCAGACTCCAAGAGAGGATTCTTGGACGTCCCGCAGGAAAGAATTCAGGGCGAGTCCGAGTAAAGTGAAAGTGAGTTTATTAAGAAAGCAGAGGAATAAAAGAACGGCTACTCCATAGAACAGCCCCGAGGGCTGCTGGTTGCCCATTTTTATGGTTATTTCTTGATGACATGCTAAACAAAGGGTAGATTATTCATGTCTCCCCTTTTTAGACCATATAGGGTTACTTCCTGCCGTTGCCATGGCATTTGTAAACTGTCATGGTGCTGGTAGGAGTGTAGCAGTGAGGACGACCAGAGGTCACTCTTGTCGCCATCTTGGTTTTGGTGGGTTTTAGCTGGCTTCTTTAATGCAACCTGTTTTATCAGCAAGGTGGTTATGACCTGTATTTTGTGCCCATCTCCTGTCTCATCCTGTGACTTAGAATGCCTTAGCTGCCTGGGAATGCAGCCCAACAACACAGCCCAAAAGTGGAGGACTAGGGCCGGGCGCAGTGGCTCCTGCCTGTAATCCCAGCACTTTGGGAGGCCAAGCTGGGCAGATCACAAGGTCAAGAGATCGAGACCATCCTGGCTAACATAGTGAAACCCAGTCTCTACTAAAAAATACAAAAATTAGCCACGTGTGGTGGCACACACCTGTAGTCCCAGCTACTTGGGAGGCTGAGGCAGGAGAATCGCTTGAACCTGGGAGACAGAGGTTGCAGTGAGCCGAGATCACGCCACTGCACTCCAGCCTGGTGACAGAGTGAGACTCCGTCTCAAAAAAAAAAAAAAAAAAAATTGGAGGACTAGGATTTGAACCTGGGTCTGTCAGGGTCCAAAGCTTGTTCTTTCAGCTAGTTACCCAGCTTCTGTTTGGGGAGGAGGCACTTTTTCCATACACTTGATAGTTCTTTCAGCATGAGAGGAACACCTTTGGCATAATGTTTCTGGCCTCTCCTGCCCCCCACACACTCTGTTCCCCTGGGGAAATAAAATGCCTTGTTTGATTGGTGAGTTTGGAGACACTGGCAAACGTGCTCAGCCCGTTCCTCTCCTTCCTCATGGAGCTCATTCCTGCTGCCCTCCAGAGCCTGGTTCTGGTTCCCACAAACCTGCCTCGGGTTGCAGGGGGAGCTGCTGCCTGCCTGAGTCAAGCTCCGGATTCAGCCTCAGGAAGCTCATTTGCCCACAGACCTGACGCATTCCCCAGCAGGACCTTTTTCATAATGAAGGTGATATTTTGGCCCTTATCCTCTTTATTTCTTTATCTTATTCTCCAGTAATTCAGAACCCAAGTGGAAGAGAGGAATATTTATTGGCCCTCCTTCAAAGATTCTAATGATTATGATCCTCATTTTACAGATAAAGCTCTTTCCTAAGAAAAGAGTTGAAATGTTGGCAGATGTGTGATAAATAGCCCTATACATTATTATGCTATATGAATGTAATTCCTTTAATTCAGATTAGTACATGTAGTTTAAGGAGGAGGAAAATGGAGGACTGGAGTGATACCACCAAAAATGACTCATATGTAAAACAAACTAAGGGAGAAAACACAACTTCAAATGAGCACGTCATAATTGAAGAAGAAGCCATGCTCCACCAATTTAGAGATCTTTGTCTGGGGTACTATAGAAGGTGGGTCAAATGCCAATAAGAGCCCAGAGTAGAAAATTCACCAAAGCAGCCAGGCACTGTGGCTCACGTGTGTAATCCCAGCACATTGGGTGGCTGAGGCGGGCGGATCACTTGAGGCCAGGAGTTCGAGACCCGCCTGGCAACATGGTGAAACCCCATCTCTACTAAAAAATACAAAATTAGCCAGGCATGGTGGCGTGTGCCTGTAGTCCCAGCTACTCAGGAGGCTGAGGCAAAAGAGTTGCTTGAACCCAGGAGGCGGAGGTTTGCAGTGAGCCGAGATCGCACTAATGCACTCCAGCCTGGGTGACAGAGCAAGATGCCGCCTCAAAAAAAAAAAAAAAAGAAGAAGATTAACCAAAGCATTTCCCAACTACCAAGAAAGAACCAAGAACCAGTTTACAGAGACCAACCCCTCCCCCAAAAAATGCACAAAAAAATAAGCAAAGCAACCAAAAAACCCGACGAACCTTGCATGGGGTACAAAAAGCTCACAATCGAAGCATGCTTTTTGGAGCCATCTATAATTTGGAACCCACCCAGAGATTTACCTGTTGCTGGAGTTCTATCAGAACAGCCACCTATACAACTTGCCTGAGGCTTACTACTCTTATTATTAATAATTGAGTTAACAGAATGTTAGGGCCAAAAATGTCCTCAGTAGTCAAGCCCAAGCCCTTGCTGAAGAGAGAAAGCCCAGATGATAGAGCTGGCCGAGGGAGCTTCTCTGAACTACTTTTGCATCCACAGGACCTAACACAGCCCCAGCCCCACTGTATGTGAGAAAGAACCATGTTAGTGGCAGGGCCGGGGCTAGAACCCGGGTCTCCCAACACTAGTATTGCTTCCTTTTCTTACAGTGCATCAGCTGCAGTGACACTTGTCTGTTCACTTCATGGATATCATGTATTCACTGTTGTGTTATCATAGGCCAAGTCAACAGGCCTGTGAACCAGAGGAATGATCTCTCATAAACAAACAAGTGGTGGAAGGGTGCTAAGATTCAAACTACGGGAGACACTGAACAATAGCTGAACATGGAGACAAGCCCCACTCTGTCCCCCATTTACAAGCACCAAAGATGTTAGCAATGAACCCAGGCTGAGGATAAATGTGAAACCTTGTAATATCACTCTTGTGAAGCACACAGATTCTAAGAGAATCAAAAAATGGCCTTCTGTATCCAGAACTATTTTTAGAAACACAATCCTATTTTTCTTCTTCAAAGTAATTAGCGTTCATAACCAGAACTAGAGCATTTCTTCTGAATGCAGGGGAGAAGCAAACCTTTCTCTTTAGAAGCAAGAAGCTAGATGGTGAGAGACTGTCAAGAACACATTCAGTGCAAGCACACACACACACACAGACGCACACACACACACACAGACACACACACACACACACACACTCCAGATGATAAACACAGCTTCCAATTAAGCTGCCCTCAAGTAGCTGGCACCTAATACCTGCTGGTTTAAAAACAACTGGCAAAATTTGCAGAGTCTAAGGGTTTTTAAAGGATGAAATCTTTCTTTTAATTTTTTTGTATCTCTCTTTTTAAAGATAATAAATCACATGCATTTACAGAATTGTAGCATTGTTGCACAATAGCAGTCTCTAGAGATAAACAGACCACAGGCAAGGGAAGCATGGGGACTGGCTCTCAGTCAAGTTCACAGAGCAGCCACAAGGCAGACACTCAGCCCAAGACCTCGACTCCCAGCCAGTTCCCCTACGTGGTCAGAGCCGCCTTTCCACATCAAAGAGAAGTTCATGAAAATCTATGGAGCCCATTTGCAATAGGAGGTGCAAATTGAACAAATGTTTTGCATCAGGGATTATCTTAATTAAACTATTTAATACGAGCACCGTTGGTTTACTTCAATCTTCCTGAACTTCATTAAGCTGTCCATTTACTTACATAAATTCCCATCTTAAAAAATAAAATGCATATAGTTTGTGTGGTAGAAAACTGTGTATTTTAATATACATCCATGTGTAAAAATTGTGATGTTGTTAACAATAGTAATAATAAAACTCATTTGTTAAATGGCAATAGGCTCAACATTGTGATAGGGACTTTATATGAGGGGAACAATAAGGAAAATTATAATATAAATTTAGTATCACTCATTAAATGCTTCCCATGCTCAGGTAGTATGCGGTGCAGTTAAGAACTATCATTCATGTTAATGATCACAATAATCTTGTTAGGTGGCTATTACTGTGATTCACATTTTACAGATGAAGAAACTGATGCTTTGAGAAGTTAAATAACTGCCCCAGATTTCACAGGGAGCAAAAGAAAAAGTCTAGAGTCAAACCCAGGCCCACTGGACCCTAGAGTCCTTTGCCTTTTCCACTGCACAAGGCTACATCCTCATTTATAAAAGTGTTGCTTTGACCTCCATTTCCAGCAAGGACATTTATAGATCCAAGGACAAACTAAATGGTGCAAAGATGACCTGTTCTTGATAAAGGCCTTCGACTTCTCTATGGTCTAGAACAAAGTAACTCTGCTACCAAATTTTCTGAGGGAAAATAGAGCTCACAGCCTCAGGGTAATCAGATAATGCTTAAATATGAAGTGGTTCAGAACCACAATGAAATTTGGGAGTGGAACATAATTTATCTATTGTTCCATTTTAAAATATTCATGAAGCAAGGAAGCATTTCCACATTCAACAATTAAGTGGTTAAAATCTGCATCCTGATATGTTTACTGATCATGAATAGTGCATTCCTAGAAGGACCTAAGTTCAAATTAGCAGCCCCACAGGCTGCCATGTTACACTGCAAAACCAGACAAATGAGACAGAAATGTTGCTGCTGCCTAGAGAAAACATTTTCCCACCACTTATTCTGCTGCAGAGAAAAGCTGAGACCAAATTGAAAATGCACCTAGGACTTTGCCTGAAAACCAGCTGGAAGAGCATGAAAGGGGGAGAAAAAACCTGCAACTTTCTCCTTCGTTAGAAGAATTGTTGTAAGATGGTGTGATTGTTCCCTAAAGGTTAGATTTTACAATCATTTAATATTTCACTTGTCTTAAGACACCCGCATAGAAAGGCAGGGAAAGCAAACATTCCTAAAAATGTGAATTTAAAAAGTGGCTCTGTTTTGCTTCTTCAGTTCTGTGGTCACAATATATGTGACACCTACGAGTAGAGTTGTATTAAACTGGGTGTCTTGTTCCCTGTATCACTGGCAAGCTCCCTCGCCAGGGGCATCCTCCATCACTGTGCATGAGGATGGGGCCTACTGGCTGCCCTGCTGAGAGCCCTGTGCCAAACCCTAGTAGGGATGAAGGGCTGCTTCCCAGGGTCTTCCGGTGGCCCGGGACAGACACAAGGCCGGGGGCTGGCAGGCAAGTAGTTCTCAAAGTGTTGTACCTGGACCAGCAGCATCTGTTTTACCTGGAAACATGTCAGAAATGCAAATTAATCAGAAACTCTGGGAGTAGAGTTCAGCAGTTTGGGCTTTAACAAACCCACCAGGTGATTCTGGTGCCCACTAACGTTTGGGAACCACCCAGCTCCTCTTCTGTCCTTACTCAGCTGCAGGCTCCAAGGTTCTGCATCCAGTGGATCTGCCCCATCCAGTCCTACGCCTTGCTGACCTCAGCAGGGAGTAGTTAGCTGACTCCAAGCCCCAGAAGAAGGGGGGTCTGGGAGTGGCCTTGCTGACTCAAACCAGAATCTGATGCCCCGCTGTGCCCTCCCTGCTGCATGTTGGCCCAGCTGGCTGTTCTAATAGGGCTGTGGTTCTATCCTCGACTCCATGGCTAAGGCCTGGTCCTTGCCACTCTCTCCCACCCCAACCCCTCCCCCAGGGCAGGAGCTTATAGTCTCAGGTCTTCCTCAAACCGGCTAGCCAGTCAGAATCAGGGGGCGCCTTCTACCACTGCCCAGGGACTCTTCCAGAAACAGCCTGCCCATAGAGGCCCTCCACCACCATGGGAGGAAGAACTCTGATCCAAAAGGAAACTTGGTCAATCTGTCCTACAGACTTGATCATTTGAGCTGCTGGCCCTGTCCTGATAGCCCACATCTCCCCGCCCCCTCTTTCCTCCTCTGCCTCCCTGGCTTTGTATCCCCCTCTGAGCCTGTCACTGAGACTCCAGAATGGCTCTGGGCTGAGCACACCCAGAGTAACTGTAACTAAGCACCACCAATTACTGAGTTAGCAGAAAATACTGCGCTTATACCCTGGCAAGTGGGCCCCTGCCTTGTGCCCTGCGTTTGAGAGGGTCCTTCTCCAGCCCAACTCTGGTAGCCCCCTTCCCAAGGGGCAAGGAGTCCTTGAGGCCAAGGAGGCATGCTCACATGGAGCCCATGCCCTCCCTCCTCCGGGAACCCCTTCTAGGTATCCAGGACCCCGAAATTCCCCTCCTAGATGGCTGGAGTCCATCCTCTCAAGAGCAAATGGTGCTTCTGGGGCCTTCTCCCTAGACCTGAAGAATGGCCAGGAACAGCCAGTTGGGGGTGGGGGTCGTTGTGGACAGAGCTGAGATGCGTGAACTGTAGGGTCTACCCAACTCCTTGCAGTGGTGGATGGAGTCAGGATTGGGAAGAGAAGGAGGGGCTGGAAGGAGGCTAAGGCTTCAGTTTGTTTTCTTTCTTGGGCCTCAAAAAAAGTGAGGGGCCAGCCTGCCATGAAAATTAAGTCAGATAGCATATGTCATGTACCTAGTAGGAACTCAATAGCTACTTGTGGAACGAGTGTCCCCAGAGATCTGCTTCAGTGCCTTATTTGGTCCTCACAACCAACCTGCAATGTAGGAACAGTATATTCATTGTCTAGATAAGGAGACCTGGACTTCAAGAGGTTAAGTGACTTGCCCAAGAGGGCACAACTAAGACCTGAATGGCTATTTAGCCTTGGTTTGATTACTTCTAACTACACGGAACTTGCTACTCTTTTCAGTCAACCCTTATCATTTCAGGCGAAGTAAGTCATTGCTGTTGCTGTTTTCTTTCTTTCTTTGAGCTTAAATCCCTCTGCAAATTTCAGTCATGGGTCTTTGCTCTGCCTTATTGGTGCCCGAAGAGACTTCACCCCCTTTCCCACATAACCACCTTCAAGTAAAAATGGAAATGCTATCCCCTGGGGTCTTTTTTCTCGAAGCCAAACACCCTTAGCACCTCCACCATTTCCTCCTGGCAGAGGACTTCCAGTACCCACTCCTAATCAGGCTTCTGAGGACAGATTCCAGTTTTTCTCTCCTCCAGCACCTCACAGAGGTCATGGTGTATAGAAACAGAGCCTAGCTGAAGCTTCAGCTAGTAGATTTGGACACAGGTAACCGTTTCCATGACCAGCAACCTACCCTCGAACACATAGAGTCCTAAAGCCTAAAGCTTGTGAAATGCCATGTGGTTTGAGTCTTGGTTTCCTTGCCTGTGAAATGGGAAGAATGACTCATTTCCTGACTACCTTGCGTGGTTGGGCAAATATCATTTAGGATAATTGGTCTGAAATGACTCTATGGACTTCCAAGCCCTGCAAAGGTGTATGGGGAGATGGTGGCTGTAATGACAATGAGCAGAGGAGGCTCGCTGGGGAAGCCCGGAGAAGCAGGTGCTCTAGGGAAACCCTCACTGCCTGCTCCACTCAATAGTCCTCAATCACTCCTCCTGCGAGGCATGGGCACCGCTTTACAAGGGGGGGTCCAGTGCTTCTTAAGGCCCCCAAGGCACTTGCACAACTCCAAAAGCCTAAAAGTGAATTAAGACAACAGAGGTAATATGCAAAGGGCACCTTGAAGACAGTATGTTTCTGTGCCCAGCAACTGAGCCAGCAGGCAGGGCCGAGCTCTGTGAGCATGCTGAGGTGGAACAGAGTTAAGAATGCGCCAAAAAGAGGAGTGAGAGTCAGGATCTGAACCCAGACCTCCTGTTCTGGGTTCACCCCACTTCACCACATTTGCCACCGAAATCACTTGGTGTAGACAGTGTCTAGTCCGCACATGGGGACCAAACCGTCCCTGTCTAGTCTGTGGAGCAATTATTGTTGTAATGGGCCACACCCCCTCATGAGCCCCCGGCCCATGTACCCAACTACCTATTAGATAATATCCCCGGAAGTCTCACGACCCTTCATCAGGCCCTCACAAAGCTGTTCTTCTCCCAGCTTCTGGGACCTCCATGACTGGCACCAACAGCCACCCAGTTGCTGAACCTGGGCCCCTTTCTTGGTTCTTCCTTCACAGTCACATCTCAGATCCAATCCATCACCAAGCCCTGTCCATTCATCCTCCTAAAAACGTCTTGATACAAACATTTCTCTCCATCCCTACTCCTGCCACCTAACCCACATGACCGACATCCCCCAAAACTCATAACTGTCCCACAGCCACCCTTGCCTCACCCCAACTTGGCTTTCATGCTGCAGCCAAAGTGATGGTTTTAAAACATAAACCTCATCGTGTCAGCCTGCTTTGAAAATCTGTCTGTTGCTTTTAGGAGGAAAAGCCAAATGCTTGACTTGACTCATTAATTAGGCCCTGCAGCTCTGGCCCCATCTCTTGACACCGTCCCTGCTTGCTCACTGTGATCCGTATTATACATTGGACTTCTTTATTTTTTTCTGTAAAATTTTCAAATATCACACATATACAAGCATGTATAACATAGATACATACATTTAAAGAATAATTCTAAAACCTATACAGCCACCACCTGGGTTAAGAAATAGAACATAGCCACATCTCAGCCTCCACCTATAACCCTCTCAGATCACACCTCCCGCTGCCCATCCCTGCCCAGAAGTAACCACCTTAAACCTCTGATCTTTTTTTCTCACTTTTCTTCATATTTGACTACTTAGGCTTACACTTCTATAAAACAAAGTTTAGTTTTGCCTGTTCTGAATTTTATTTCGTTGAACTGTACTGTAGATGTTCTTGTATGACTTGCTTCTTTTGCTGTACGTCAATATCCATGCACAAAGCTATAATTCATGCATTTTCATTGACGTATAGTATTCCAGTGAGTGAATATCCATAATGAGTGCATTCTTCTGTTGGTGGACATTAGGTTGATTCCAGCTTAGAGCTTTTATAAATTTGTGAATATAGCTATGAATGTTCTGGAGCTGTCCATGCTCTGAGAGCCCCATGTCCTGTCCTGCCTTGCAGCCCTCACCAAGATTTGCTTCCTTGGCTTAGGTCTCCCTCACTGCCTCCTTCCTGACCCACATCTCCTCATGCCCAGGCCTGGCTCACCTGGCTGTTGGTGCTTCTGCTGCCTCCTGCACCTCACAGAGGCTACGGGCATCACCGATCCAGCCTCTAGCACAGAACCTACATGTAGCAAGCCCTCAGCACTCATTCATGCACGTATGCATACTTGCATTCGTTCACACCTTAGCAGTTTCTCAGGACTGGTCTACGGTGCTGCAGAGGCATGGCGCAGTCCGGAGGAAGAAAATGATCCTCTCTAAGTAAATAAAGGCATCCCCCAAGACAGGAATTGCACATCCAGGAAAGCCAGCCCCACAGCTAGACACAGAAGGCTGCTGACTCTCACTGATGAGATGCACGCCCAGAGAGGATGAGCCTGGGGGTGGATCCTCCTGCTCTGAACCGCTCAAATTCCTCCCTCTCCCACCTCTCTCATTAGCCTCTGTGATGAGGGTTGCAAAGGGCTCTTCGGCTGCTTAAAGTGAAGGAAGAAATGGAAATTGCTTCAAAAGAAAAGGAAGGAAAGCAGCTAGAGAACACTGCCAAACACTTGGTGTGATAACCAAGGGTTTTCAAATGATGACTGAAACTGGCTTTCATTTTGATCTTCCATTTCTGATAATCTAACAGATCATTAGAAGAAAATCAAGTCCATCCTCACGGTCGAAGATGAACCTGGCACTGCTGTAGCACTCTTCCCACTTTACCACCTCTTCCTCCACACTTTTTTCCTCAAGAAAAAAAAAGAAACCCTTTCAGGTTACACATATTGTTCAGTTTATTTAACTACATTCAGATTGGATATTTTCCATGTCAAATACTTTCTTAGGAATAAGCAACATATTCCTTCTCTCCAAATTAAGAACTTCTCATTGCTTTGTAGGTTTAAAAACATCCAACTGAAAACTCCCTTTTATGGATGAAAAAAAAAAAGTACAGAGAGTGGGAATCTCTGCCCTATTTATGGTGATAAATGCCAGAGCCAAATTTACCCCCAAGAGTCTCGCTCCAGGGTCCCAACCCTCACCCACTCCACTCTTCTACTGTACATTGAAAACCAGAATACATCTCTACTCCTACTTCCCCAGGGACTCTCTCTGCCCTACGACACCATTCTCATTGCACACAGAGCTTTAAGCATAGATGCTAGAAATAAACTGAACATTCCCCAATAGGGAGGCAAACTCTGGTCCAGTCATTGATGAAAATGATGTTCAAGAAGAGTTATAAATGAGAAAGGGGCAACAACTGCCTTATAAAAGGGAGAAAAATAGGCCAGGTGCCATGGCTCACAGCTGTAATCCCAGAACTTTGGGAGGCTGAGGCGGGTGAATCGCCTGAGGTCAGGAGTTCGAGACCAGCCTGGCCAACATGGTGAAACCCCGTCTCTACTAAAAATACAAAAATTAGCCAGGCGTGGCGGTGGATGCCTGTGATCCCAGCTACTCGGGAGGCTGAGGCAGGAGAACCACTTGAACCTGGGAGGCAGAGGTTGCAGTGAGCTGAGATTGCGCCACTGCACTCCAGCTTGGGCAACAGAGTGAGACTCCATCCCATAAAAAAGGAGAAAAATAAAAACAGCATACCAAAATTGCACAGACAGTATGGCTTCAACTATAAATGACAGGAGAATATTATACTATTTTTATTAAGTAAAAAGTTAATCAGGTTAGCTCTGGGTGGCTGACTTTGAGGGAGATGTCATGCTACGCACTTTTCAGTACTTCCCAATTTTTCCACAATAAGCACACATTACTTTCATAATGAGGAAAACATTTTAATACGAAATGGGCAGCAGGGAAGCAGCATCTGTCTTCTCCACCCCAAAACGCCCCTTTGGAACTATGATGGGTGGTCCTGACCCACCACTGGTGCCTCCCCAGCTCCACCCAACCCTGTCACCTGCTTCCTGCCTCCATACTTCCTCTCCCAAGCCTACTTATATATTCTTACTTATCCAAGCCTAAGCTAGTGCAAGCCCCACCTTCTTTACCTTCTTCAAGAAGCTTGTCTTGACCATTCCCAGCCAACTATTAGGTTGAACCATATGACATTGCCATTCTTGTATTCCAGAAATTGTCTACTATCAGTGATTTCATATGACTCAATCTAGTTCTTGGCTCACCAGGTCTTCTTATGAAACTTCAGCCTGTTCTCCGGTCTGGGACACATAACTGCAAATGGGGAATTTTCTGTCTTGGACTCTCTCTTGTCTCATGTGAGATCCTGCTTTAAGTCACTCTTCTTTGTACATTGGCTTACTTTATATTCATTCTGGTTGTGAACATTATTGAAAATTAAGTCACCGCCTCACTGACCATAGACCTTCCTTACCCATAAGCACCTGCTTGGGTTCTGAGCTTGGCCCTGGAGATAGAGACATGAGACCCTGCCCCAAAGTTTACAGACAGAGAACAGGCCTTGGATAGGCATGAACCCAACCAGGGAATGCTAACGCCTTGCAGGCACCCATCTCTTTCATGTGCTAAATATCTGCACGTCTGTTCTCTTGCAGGGCAAGAGCTGGACAGACCTGGCTTTAAATCTCAGTCTGTCTCTCATAAGCAGGTGGACTTGGCCATGCCACTCAACCTCTCCAAGCCTCAATGTCCTCATCTATAAAATAGAAGTAGTCATAGCCCCTACTGCAGATCTTACGTGAGGACTAGCTGGGACTATATGTGAACATTTTCCACCATGCTATACACGGTCAGCACTCAAGAAACACTCCCCTGTGAACCAGGCAGAGCAGAAACTATTATTCCCCTTTTTTTCTAATGAAGAAACTGAACTCCAGAAAGTCTAAGTGACTTTTCTGAGACCAAGGTGGAGCTGATACTAAAACCTTGGTCTCCTAAGCCCAGCATGCGCTGTGTTCTGGGCTAACAATTGCTGATTCTAAAAGCACACGAACATTTAAGGTTCACTGGTGCAACTCCTAAGGAAATTTCCAAACACATTTGCTACCTCATCACTACCTGGAATAACTTTGGAAGGGCCCACAAAGAATTCAGCACTGCCATTTCCCCGTAATGGTGACTGACTGGCCATATGCTCATCTAGTTTCCCATCTGCTCCACCCACAGCAAGAGGGAGAGCATGCCTACCTGCCGGCAGAGGGGCTCGGCTCCTGTCTAATGGCCCTCTGGAATGACACTCTCACATCAGCTCAGGAAATTCTTCCCCATACATCTTGGAAATGGTTCCCTCTCAACAGACTTCCCACAAATAAGGCTTTTGCTGATTACTTCTGACTTAATGCTTAAACGTTTTCAAATGGAAGAGAGTTGTCTGGTTTTACTTCTTGCACATAAAATAATGCACTTATCATTAGTCATCTCCTTCCTGCTCACACTTGAAAATGTATGCACATTTTTCTCATTTGCTATCATCTGAAACCTGAGACCTTTCAAGGTATGGGGAACGCAATGTATCTTGAAGTCAGGAACCTCAGACAAGTTGTGGCTTTTTATAGCCTCCAATGATAATAGGATGACAGTTCGGTTCTTCACTTTTTGAAAATATGATGAAACTTCTGGCTTCTGCTCCAGAAAAAAAATACACATATACACAAAATCACAGATACCCTTCAAGACTTCATGCATTCCAGATAGAAAAACAGCTCCATAACTAACCTGCTCATGGATCCCCAACCCTGAAATAAAAGTTGGAAAAAAAAAAAGGTTTTGAATACTGTGCCAGGGACTAAGAATAAAAACTGTGACACATTCATTAGAGGAGAGAAAAAAAAATCACATTAAAAAAAAGCTCAAATTTCTTTTCCTTTTTTTTTTTTTTGTTTTTTGTTTTTTGTTTTTTGGAGACTGAGTCTCCCTCTGTTGCCTAGGCTGGAACGCAATGGTGTGATCTCAGCTCACTGCAACCTCTGACTCCTGGGTTCAAGCGATTCTCCTGCCTTAGCCTCCTGAGTAGCTGGGATTACAGGGACGTGCCACCATGCTTGGCTAATTTTTATATTTTTAGTAGAGATGGGGTTTTACCAAGTTGGCCAGGCTGGTCTTGAACTTCTGACTGCACGTGATCCACCGCCTAGGCATCCCAAAGTGCTGGGATTACAGGTGTAAGCCACCATGCCTGGCCTCAAATTTCTTGACATTCAAGGCCATAAACCTCCGGCTTTGGGTTTCCATCTAGCTCCCACCTTCCTCTCTCCTAATCCACTCCATGCACCCATCCCTCCTGCCTACCTGAACTCCTCAAGGCTCCCCCAACAGAGCCTTGTGCCTTTGTTTTCTTCACCAGGGACCTCCTTCCCCTCATTTTCATATTTCAAATCCAACTCACGCTTTAAACCTCAGCTCAAGTGCCACCTCCTTGTCAGTTTTTAAAAGTTCTTCCCATCAGGAAATAACCTCTCCCCACACTTGCCTCTCTTGGCAATTTGTCTTTATGCTTGCAGTACTTAGCACATTCCACCTTACAGATATTGATGTGTGGGTCTTGCCACTCCTACTGGCTGGCGATCTAATTCACTTCTGCAGTCTTCCCCTGACACACAGTAAGTGCTCAATAAACACTCAAAATAAATAAATATCTGTTTCTGTAATCCACACATGGTGCAAATGAAATTCAAATAAGTATGCAAATATTCATTTCTCTGTGACCCAGACTTTTTTATTTATGTAAAATCTTCAAAGGTGCTTGGGGTCAATGTGTGCTGGTCTGCAGGGTCAGGGTTCCTGATTGAACTCTCATGTATTAGTCTGTTTTCACACTGCTATAAAGAACTACCTGAGACTGGGTCATTTATGACGAAGAGGTTTAACTGACTTAGAGTTCTGCAGGCTTAACAGCAAGCATGACTGGGAGGCCTCAGGAAACTTACAATCATGGCGGAAGGCAAAGGGGAAGCAAGTACCTTCTTCACAAGGTGGCAGGAAAGAGAGAGAGAAGGGGGAGCTGCCACACAGTTTTAAACCATCAGATCTCATGAGAATTCACTTGTTATCACGAGAACAGCATGGGGGAAACTGCCCCCATGATCCAATCCCCTCCCACCAGGTCTTGTGGGGATTACAATCCGAGATGAGATTTGGGTAGGGACACAGAGCCAAACCATATCACCTCAGGAATCAATTGAGCCCAGAATTTCAACCGAAGGTCAGCAGTGCACACATGAACGGGCCATTCAGCAGGATAGCGGATGATTCTTCAGGAAGAATCTATTCTCCAGTCAGAAAGATCATGTTCTGTCCTTACGACAGCATGCTTAGTTTAGATAGTTAAGACCTCCTCTTCGTTATTTTTGAGGGGACTTCAATAAGAGGTGCCACCAATTTAAGGGGCAGGGTTCTGGGTCTGGAGAATTTCTGATTAATGTTTCTCTAATCTTCTCCAGGACTGGACAAAGCTACATTCCTTGGTTGTACGACAAGGCCCAGCCACAAAACAGAGTCCACTGGGAGATTCCTTGTTTTCTGTTCTCTGAGAATGTTTCAACTTTATTCTAGATTCTACATAGAATCTACTGGATTTGGGGATTCATCTATTGGCACCAAACATGGCACAGGGCCCAAGAGATGTGCTTGGAGACAAGGTAAGAAGTAAAGCCTGAGTGCCCAATAAAACCTTTAGTGGACAAACACTTCCGAATTAGGACCACAGCTGCTTGGCAGGCTGACTCCTCTCTTTACAGCAAACCTGGTTGTTAGGGTGATAGGAAGTAATGAAATGGGGAGAGGATCGTGAAATGTTACGTGGAAAAAGGGGCTTCTGGGCCGTATATAAGTCATGTTCCAAATATATATCTCTGAATAAGAGGAAAGCAGTCCATAACCCAGCTCCCAGGCATTGCGTGGCATCGTGATATCAATAAAACCCCCTCCGATTTCTCCAAGCCTGTCTCTGTCTTCATTTATATTACACTGGGGTCCTGAATGGCTATGATTCTTGAGAAAGGAGTCCAGTTCCCTGAAATATCTATGTTCAGGAGAAGGAGCCCAATACTAGTAAAATGGGTCCCCTCGAGCCCAAAATTAATCAATTGATGGAACAAGCACCTTGCTTTAAAAATAATTGAGATTGCAATTTATTTACTTCTGCCTCTGACAGAAGTTTTAAAAAGAAAGACTTAGGCTGCCCTAATACCTTGAGTGAAAGGGGAAATTTTCCGTTGATTATTCTTATTTTTTTCCCATACCTTCAAAATTAAGCTTTGAATGTGAAATGGAAACTGGAGACCAATACAGCCTCATGACCAGGCAAACACTGGTGTAGGAGTCAGGCCCAGGACCCAGTTTCCAGTCTATCTCTTACTAGCTTTGGGACTTGGGGCAAGTTTCTTACCTCCCTCCAGCATAGCTTCCCCATGTATGATTCAGTGGGGCAGAACCATTATGTCCACAACTCAAACAGCTTGCCTCAACAGCTGGTGACTTATTTGTCACCATCAGCATGATTTTAAAGGAAAGCCTGATTGACCACTTGGTGACCCTAAGAACTAGCTGTTGTCTAATGCTCTCAGATTCCATGGGCCTTTCTCACACGTGTAATTTCTTATCATGACCATGACAATCCAGCCAAGGAGGTACCTGGATTTCCATTTTACAGACATGATTAGGCCAAAGTGACTTTACCACCAAGCCCAGGGTGCAATGATCAGAGATTAAGAACATTATCCCAGGCTTGGCTGATACCAAGTCTATTGTCTTGCCAGGACACAGGCCGCTCCTCTGTCAGTGATGCTTCAGCGGGAGATTTTTTTTTTTTTTTTTTTTTTTTTTTTTTTTTGAGAGGAGTCTTGCTCTGTCACCCAGGCTGGAGTGCAGTGGCTCCATCTTGGCTCATTGCAACCTCCGCCTCCCGGGCTCAAGCGATTCTCTTGCCTCAGCCTCCCGAGTAGCTGGGATTACAGGTGCCCACCACCAGGCCCAGCTAATTTTTGTATTTTTAGTAAAGATGGGGTTTCACCATGTTGGCCAGGCTGGTCTCGAACTACTGACCTCGTGATCCACCCGCTTCGGCCTCCCAAAGTTCTGGGATTACAGGCGTGAGCCACCGTGCCCAGCCTCAGAGGGAGGTTCTTGAACCAGGGAACTGACCAGCATGATGAGTTCTAAGGTCTGGGCTTTTAGCAATAAATGAGGAGGCTGGATAAAAACAGGAGTTCTAAAAACTTCTCGTAGCAAAAAAGATCCCCTCTCTTCAAAGGAAATCTAATGTAGAATGCCAACATATGAAATAGATCATTGTAGCATCCCTCTGGTTGAAAAAGAGATGGCATCCACCCAAATGTCCATCAACTGACAAATGAATACTAAATGTGGTCTATCCATCTCTTGGAATATTATTCAGCTGTAAAAAGGAATGAAGTACTGACACAAGCCACAAGGGTGAACTTCGAAAATATTATACTAAGTGAAAGAAGCCAATCACAAAAGACTGCATAGGGTATGATTCTATTCAGATGAAATATCCAGAATAGCTAAATCTGCAGAGACAGAAAGCAGACTGTTGGTTGCCGGCAAGTGGGGGGAGGGGGAATGGAGAGTGATTGCTTGATGGTTTCCTTTTGGAGTGGTAAAACGCTGTAGAGCTAGTGGTGACGGTTGCACAACTTTGTGAATGTACTAAATGCCACTGAATTGTGCGCTTTTAAATGGTTCATTGTATCACATGTGAATTTTACCTCCATTTATATAACGTTTCCAGAATCCTACCCCATAAGCTTCCTGCTTCGCATGTCCCTACAGAGCCTCCACGGAACCTTGGTAAGAAAATCAATTGAGTCACTAGATATTACAAAATGCTACCTTAGCCAAAATAGTTCACATATGACAGATGTTTTCCTCCTTCAGGAGCCAAAGGTAATTTCTCCTAACACATGAAATAAATATCAGCCAGTGACATCTTGCTACCTGGAAACAGAACCTTCCATTGGTAACCAGCTCCAATGTCGATTCTAGTCCACAGTCATCAAGCAGCTTCATTTTTAGGATACATCATTGATTTTAAACTAAAAAATATACTTTAAGTATGCCAGGAAAGAGAATAATAACTAAGCATTGTTTTTTCTTTCATGTCCAGTAGATACCTTCTTTCTTTTTTATTTTCTTTTTTGAGACAGAGTCTTGCTCTGTTGCCAGGCTGGAGTGCAGTAGTGTGATCTTGGCTCACTGCAACCTCTGCCTCCCAGGTTCAAGCGATTCTTCTGCCTCAGCCTCCCGAGTAGCTGGGATTACAGGCATGCACCACCATGCCTGGCTAATTTTTTTTTGTATTTTTAGTAGAGACAGGGTTTCACCATATTGGCCAGGCTGGTCTCAAACTCCTGACCTTGTGATCTGCTGTTGAGTGGTAAACTCAGCATTATCAAGCACTTACCATACATTAAAAGTTTTTCTCACTTATTTTTATTTTTATTTATTTTTTGAGACACAGTCTCACTCTGTCACTCAGGCTGGAGGGTAGTGGCACGATCTCGGCTCACTGCAACCTCCACCTCCCAGGTTCAAGCGATTCTCCTGCCTCAGCCTCTCAAGTAGCTGGGATTATAGGCATGCACCACCATGCCCAGCTAATTTTTGTATTTTTAGTAGAGATGGGGTTTCACCATGTTGGCCAGGCTGGTCTTGAACTCCTGACCTCAAGTAATCCGCCCGCCTTGGCCTCCCAAAGTGCTGGGATTACAGGTGTGAGCCACCGTGCCTGGCCTCTCATTGTTTATTTGAACATCATTATCCCCATTTTATAGAAAAGGTTATGAGGCTCAAAACAGCTATGCAACATCTCCAAGGACTCACCACCAGTTGGTGACAGAGTCAGGATTGGAATCTCAGGTTTTTCAGCTCCAGAGAAGGCACCCTCGAATATGCCAAGGTGGGTGTCAGCAGAGTCAAGTTCTTCCCCCGGTAGACTGCCTGAGGACTGCTTTCAGTCCTACCAAGAAACTGACCCTAGGCTATAAGACCCAGAGTTCAGGGAGATGCGTGATGCATGCACACGGGTCTGGGGCTCCTTCTGAGGACTCCTCTGCACCTGGCCAGGGCAGTTTGGGGAGATGAGGAGTTTGGGGGATCTACTTTTTATCTTTAGTCTGTGTGAGGAAGTGAAGACCCGCCTCAGCAGTCTTGCTGACAAACTGTTCTCAAGAAATAACTAATGATGGACAGAAACTTCAGATCCTCTTTTGCTAAAGAGTTGAAGGGAAAGGCTGGGATTCCATTTGTTTTTTTCAAAAAATAGGTCAGATTCTGTGCAAACGCTAGAAACCCTGGCTTCTAAAGGTAACTTCTAGCCTGGAAGTCTACATAACATCATTTTATGCAGTTGGAGTGACATAGTCTCAGATTTGGACACAGGATTCAGCACTACAACACTGTGCAGCATAAATCAGGTAATTTTTCAACTTATTCTGAAACATTTCTACGCAAAGGAGTTGAGAATAATTTCAGCCTTTTCCTCTGCATGGTAAATTTATCAAAATGATCATAATCCCTTACATATAAACACACTTTATGGATTACAAAGTACTTTCATGGATAATCCTTGCTGAGTTAAAAACAAAAGGTGAAATTAAGAAAAAATATCAGTAAATGGCGTTAGCTATTATCATATATCTTTACATTGTAGGTAAGAAGAGGATGAGATGAAAGGGTTTTATATTAGAATAAAAGTCAAGTTCCAACTTCTAACTGTTCCTGGTTATCAATAAAAAAGTCAATGCTTTTTAAATTAAAAATGAGGTGCTGCTATTTATGACTTGATAAGTTGTAAAATGCCTTTCCTATCCTTCCCAATGGTCCTATGCCCCATTATTAAATTTTAGGCCTGCAGCTCATATAGATCACATAGAATGCAGCTCCTATGGATTAACTGGTGTAGGTAAAGAAAAGCAACTAGAACAAGAAAAATAAAACTAAATGTGTTTCAATGTCATTTAATGAAAATACAGTAGAACGCTTCTACCCCTTCATGTTAGGTGGCACAGCTTAAAAAGACTCAGGCCATACAAGGGCTCTTGAACTTCTTGCTCCCAATAAAGGAATAAGAATGCTGATGTGTCTCAAAAAGTGGGTGAATGATATGAACAGACACTTCTCAAAAGAAGACATTTACGCATCCAACAAAGATATGAAAAAAAGCTCATCATCACTGGTCATTAGAGAAATGCAAATCAAAATCACAATGAGATACCATCTCATGCCAGTTAGAATGGCGATCATTAAAAAGTCAGGAAACAACAGATGCTGGAGAGAATGTGGAGAAATAGGAACACTTTTACACTGTTGGTGGGAGTGTAAATTAGTTCAACTATTGTGGAAGACAGTGTGGCGATTCCTCAAGGATCTAGAACCAGAAATACCATTTGGCCCAGCAATCCCATTACTGGGTATATACCCAAAGGATTGTAAATCTTTCTACTATAAAGACACATGCACACATATGTTTATTGCAGCACTAGTCACAATAGCAAAGACTTGGAACCAAACCAAATGCCCATCAATGATAGACTGGATAAAGAAAATGTGGCATATATACACCATGGAATACTATGCGGCCATAAAAAAGGATGAGTTCATGTCCTTTGCAGGGACCTGAATGAAGCTGGAAACTGTCATTCTTAGCAAACTAACACAAAAACAGAAAACCAAACACTGCACGTTCCTACTCATAAGTGAGAGTTGAACAATGAGAACACATGAGCACAGGGAGGGGAACATCACACACTGGGGCCTGTCGGTGGGTGGTGACTAGGGGAGGGATAGCATTAGGAGAAATACCTAATGTAGATGACAGGTTGATGGGTGCAGCAAATCACCATGGCACGTGTATACCTATGTAACAAACCTATATGTTCTGCACATGTATCCCAGAACTTAAAGCATGAAAAAGAAAAAAAAAAAAAAAGAATGCTGATGTGTCAAAGTCATCCTAAGAAAACTGTACTGCCATGCCATACTGGCATAAAAGGCTACCCAAATCTCCTTACAGTACCATACGATTTCTCAGAACCTAATATCTGCTGCTGAGACCAATAACTATTAGAGAATAGATTTTTGAGGAATGAGTTTTATTGCAGTAATTCTGACCAAATAGCAATTAATCCATTGCTTTTCCCTTGGGATGGCTAAAGAAGGCAGCTGCAGACACATACGTACTGGTGAACACATTATTTGGCTGCCATCGGGTCTGAGCTGCTCAGAGGACAGCTTTGAAGCACTGATCAGTGGAAGAAGCCACACCTGGTGGGATTGGCCCATGCAAACTACAGGTAAACATTCTCAGCTGAGTCTTGCCAACAATGGCAATCTGTGCCTCACACAGTCAAGAACACTCTTGACAAGAACTCAGCCAGGCCGGCGCCATCCAGCCTGACTCAGACTATGACCAATACTTCTTCAGGGTAATATTTCCTGCAGGGCAGTGGCACTCAGCCTTGGCTGCACAGCAGAATCACCTAGGGAACCTAGAAACTTTCTGTGGCCAGGCCTTCCACCCAGGCCAATTAAAATCAGCACCTCTAGAAGTGGAAACTCTAGTATTGGTTTTCTGAAAGCTGCCCAGAGGATTCTAATGTGCAGCCAAGCGTAAGAAGCACTACCATAGGGTGATATTTGGGCTTGAGCCCAGGTGGTGAGAAGCCTTGGTAGAGGAACCTGCAAACCACCACTTGCTTGGGGAAATCTGCATTCCTCCCAGTCTTGAACAATTACTGACAAGTGCTTTATTTGTCTGCGCTCATTAGGGTCAATCTGATTCGTCTAGGGATATGAGAAGTGCTATTTGAGATGCCTTTGATTTTTCTTCCTGAAACATTGACACAATGATATGTACTCAACACCTACTTTGTGAGAGCCTGGAATTTGGTAAAAACAAAACAACATACTCAAGTGAAATATCACTCATTTCTGGGGTGATTTCATGGAGGGAGGGCGGAGCACATATATCCACCAACAACGCAATGTAATGTACCACTGACTGGGTGGGGACGAAGCAGAATTACAAGTGTTGTAAATATCATAGAACTGTCATTAAATTGGCCCTGCCAATTTTGAAACTAAAAGTTTATACTGCAAGAGTGTAAACATGAAGAAAATAAAAAGGAAGCAACTCTTACCATGTCCTAGTTACCTATGGCCCTCTTCTCCTGCATTTTATTGTACTTTTCTTGTGCTTGAGGATTTCAAAGAGAAGCACTATGTGTGCAATGGCGGGCAAGTGGGAGGCCTGGCCTTGAGGGAGACAGCTTCTTAGAAGAGATATTCCGTATGAAATTCTGGGTTGAAAATTCTTTTCTTTAAGAATGTTGAATATGGACACAGGAAGGGGAACATCACACACTGGGGCCTGTTGTGGGGTCAGGGGAGGCGGGAGGGATAGCATTAGGAGATATACCTAATGTTAAATGACGAGTTAATGGGTGCAGCACACCAACATGGCACATGTATACATAGGTAACAAACCTGCACGTTGTGCACATGTACCCTAAAACTTAAAGTATAATAATAATAAAAAAAAAGGAAGAGACATTCCAGATTTGGGTAACTCTCCGAAATTCATCAACGGAAGCCTATTTGTCAGATTACTCTGGATTTGAGTCACTGATTGCTTGGGGGCTGATATTTATAAAACAAAGATATTTTATTAGAATTGTTTAAGATGTAAATCTCACTCACAATGGTAACAGGTTCCAAGAACTTACCTGCTTAGGATACGAAGCCGAGTTAGGAGGCGGAGTTGATAGAAATGAATGACATAAAAAAGTACTTACTGGTTCTCTCTTTTCTTCTTAAGTGGGTCCATGAGGCGCAGAGTGTCTCTGATCACAGCCACTTTCACTTCTTCATCAACGAGGCTGGGGACATTTTCAAACACCCCTGGAGAAAGCTTGAACGGGTAAGGATTGTGTGTCACAGTGGAGACCGTGATTCCGTGCCAAGTGGCTATCCAGCTAGCTCCAGGGGTTATACTAGTAAATTTTGCTTATGCTAATCTATAGAAGAAAATTTTTAAAGACTTCCTTTATACTACCTTAAGAATGTCGATTTCCTTTTATAAATTAACCAAATACATGAAGAGGAAAAATAGCACTATGTTTTTCTAATTATCAAAATGATACATGCTCACTGCAGAAAATTAAGAAATATAGAAAGGGGTTAAGAAAACTAAAATAATCCATATAATCCTCTCTAAACCCAATATTGATATCTGATGTATTTCCTTCCAGTTTTTTAAAATGCATTTTTTGGGGGAGGGGGAGAAAAATATAACCACTGCTAAATGTATTATTTATCTTCGTGATTCAAGTATGTCAACACGACTAAATCATATTCATAGAATTTCAATTAGTTCATCTCCTGAGGCTAATTAGTTCATGTCAAAACTGATGGGAAGGCTCAGCTGCTTCTAAGTTTCCAAACCTTCAACATTGGAAAAACGGCATGCTGGGAAGTGACCACAGGTCAGATAGGCCTTGTATTAATAGCCTATGTTGAGAACTCAACAAAACTGAAATTATTTGACTTGAACAGAATTTGGCTATGAAAATCTGAGAATGTCCAATCTTGTTTTGTTAAGTGAGCAACATGAGGGTAGGAATATTCAGCTGTATGGCAACATAGTCAATGAGATGCTCAAAATACTTACTTCGTGCTCATGTTCGATTCTCATACTGGGATTTGCATTTACTTCAAGTAGTATAGGCTTCAGATTTTTCATTAGAAGAATGTCAAAGCCTAAAATCTGGGCAGGATAAACACAATTCAGAATTACTGTCTCTATTGAGTATGGTATTAGGGTCATTAAGTTGAAAATAAATTCAAACTCAGTCCCCAACCTTGGCCTTGACCCTGGCTTCTCTTGTCCACAGCCCCTCTTCCTCTGGGGGTACTTGTCAGACCAAATGGACAGCAGAAAATTTTACAGGAACCTTGATAATGGGATGAGTTCCCACAGTGCATTTCAGCACTGTCTTTTTCGTCTGAAGGGCTGTTAAGTTGATGACCTCTTTCTTGTTTAACAGGTTTTTTATTATGTTGAGGATGAGTAGTAGTCCATCGATTGCTCCCTCTGCCTTTTCTTCTGCTCTCCTTTACTAAGTGGCTTCTTAGCTAGCTCTCTGAGAACCTAAGGCTGCTTTTGCAAACCTGAGGTATACATCAGTGTCATATAAGGACCCCGTTCAAAACCACCACATCAGCTGGGCTTGGTGGCTCATTCCTGTAATCCCAGCACTTTGGGAGGCCGAGGCAGGCAGATCACCTGAGGTCAGGAGTTTGAGACCAGCCTGGCCAACATGGCAAAACATCGTTTCTACTAAAAATACAAAAATTAGCTGGGTGTCGTGGCGCGAACCTGTAATCCCAGCTACATGGAAGGCTGAAGCAGGATAATTGCTTGAACCCAGGAGGTGGAGGTTGCAGTGAGCCAAGATGGTGCCACTGCACTCCAGCCTAGGTGACAGAATGAGACTCTGTCTCAAAAAACAAATAAACAAAAAAAAAACCCACCACATCCCTACAGAGTCAGAAGTGCTTAGAGCGGAACCCAGGTGAATGTATTTTGAATAAAGCAAATTCCCCAGGTGATTCAGATACACCCTCTTAGTTAAGAAGACAGGAATATTGATTAGGCACCTACTAGGCACCCATTGCTATACAATGCACTGATTATTCATAGTCTCACTGAATCCTCATGACAGCATATTTGAAGAAGGGATTACGTGCTCCACTTTACAGAAGCAGAAACTGAAACTCAGGAAGGCCAATGGATTTCCCAGAGACCGCCTAGCTAGTTAATCAATGACAGAGCTGGCTTTCACACCCAAGCAGGACTGACTACACAATTTGTGTGGTCTAGTGCAACATGAAAATGCAGGGCCCTTTGTTCAAAAAGGATGAACAGTTTCACATAGTTAAACCAAGCTCAGAGCCCTTCTAAGCGCAGGGCCCTGTGTGACCCCCCTGCACAGATGGAGTTCTCCAACACCATTTGCTTCACGCCTGCTCTTAAATCCAGCACTCTGCCTTGGGTGAAGCGTTGTCTTCCAGTCACTCGGGTTTCTTTCTATTCCTTACAGCTCCTACAATTGGGGCCAGCCACTCATGAGCATCTCGTTCTCTCTGCCTAGAACAACTCTTCATCTGGATAACTTTTGCTCATCCTTGAGATCGCTGCCCCTAATGAGATTCTGATTCAGATGACAAGGACTTTCGATTCTCCAGAGGACTCTCATTATGGCTACAGAAGTGATAATGCAGAAAATTTCTAACATAATTAATAGAACCCCAAAGTCTCAAAAAATAATGTGGAGAATAAAGAGAAAAAAGAAAAAGATAGGGTTGTAGACTCCCCTTCTCTGTGGATTCAAGGAGGAAAGATGAGGGAAATCCATTTACTAGTCTATATAGAATATGCATTAGTTAAATGATAATTATTAAACTGTAGCTCCATCCTTATTAACGAAATTAGAGTCTGAATGACCATTTTTGGGGGCTGATTCAAGATGAAGTTATTTTTCAATGAAGGGCAATAAGGATAAAAAGTTGGGAAAAGTCATCCTCACTCTATTTTTCTTTCCTTGGTCATGAAAAGAAAGAAATGGAAATTCAGTAGAAAATGTTACATGTATTATAGATCTGCTTAATAATACATGACAAGTGGATGTGAGTGATGAGGCCTTTTAGAGACTCTGGTGACATCATCAGTCTAACTCCAGACCTGGTCTGAGACATGTGATGTTGATGAGGCTACAGAGAGCAGCAGGCTGTGGTGATGACGTTTATCATCCTTAGTCATCAACTCTTACTTTTCGGTATATTTTGTACTTTCTCAGCCTGGTGGACTCTTCCCAGTTCAATGCCCAGTGGTTTCATGAATGTGAAGGTGGGAATACTGGGAGCTGGAGTAGGGGTGTTAAAGCCTCATCAGCCCTGTTGGTCTACACCCACCAGTGGCATGAAATTTTCCAGAACCTAAACTTGAGTGCATGTTTTTGAATATGCTGGGTCTTGTATAGGAATGCTTTGGAGTTAGAAAGACCTGGGCTCCAATCCCAGCTCAGTCCCTTACACTAGCTACATGACTCTAGGTAAGGTACTTAGCCACTCTGAGCCTCAATGATCTCATCTGAGAAATGAGGATAACAATAGCTATCTGTCAGGGTTGTTGATAATGGCAGTGAAAAGCAATACCTAGGCCTATGCTCATCATATAGAAGGTACTCAATATATGCTATCTCTTTCCAGTTTCCTGCCAATTCCACCAAAAAGAAATGGCATTAGTGTGCTTTGTAGTCAAGAGGGGCTCATTTCATATCTTAGTTCTGCCTTTAACTTGTGTGACTACAGGCAAGTTACTTAGCAGCTCTAAGCCCAAATTTCCTCATCCATAAAATGGAACTATGAATGTTACTTACTTACCTTAGTTCATCCATTCAGAAAATATTTATTTTTAATTTAATTTAATTTTTTTTTTTTTTGAGACGGAGTTTCTCTCTTGTTGCCCAGGCTGGAGTGCAGTGGCACCATCTCGGCTCACTGCAACCTCCGCCTCCCAGGCTCAAGTGATTCTGCTGCCTCAGCCTCCCGAGCAGCTGGGATTACAGGCACGTGCCCCCATGCCCAGCTAATGTTTGTATTTTTAGTAGAGACGGGGTTACACCATCTTGGCTAGGCTAGTCTCCAACTCCTGACCTCAGGTGATCCGCCTGCCTTGTCCTCCCAAAGTTCTGGGATTACAGACGTGAGCCACCGCGTCCGGCCCAGAAAATATTTATTTAATGCTTTCTATGTCCCAAGAACTATTCTAGCTGCTGGAAATACAACAGTGAACTAAACAAAGTCTTAGACTCCAGTAGGGGAGAAAAGATCAAATAAAGATAATGCAATATAACATTTTTTGCACAGTGCTTGATACATAGAAAGTGCTTAATGAGAGCCAGCTTTATGACATTTTTTCACAAGTTCAAGGAAATATGCATGATTTTCTTTTCAAAAGTCCAATAAAATATGTAGCATCAATGGATCTTAATAAACAGAATCACAGAACTGGGAGATATGTAGAGTTATCTTGTCATAAAATCACAGAATGTCCCAGCTGGCAGAAAATCAGGTATTTACTTGGTCCAGTGGTTTTCAAACCGGGGTTCTTTTCTGCGGTCCCAAGGGGGAGGCCAACCAGATCAGATCAAATTTTACCTTTTACCTATGTGATAAACTGGGGTTCCCAAGGAAAAAGCTTTATTTATTTATTTATTTATTTATTTATTGAAAATTCACTTTGTGCAGACAAGGAATGTGCAGCTTAGAATGGGGAAAGCCTCTTTCCAAGTCCCCTCTAACGGAGCAGGAATTGTAAATGGAGAGAGAGCTTTTCAACCATGTGATATTCTTCCTCCCCAAGTAATTAAATCAGCAATTATGTGTTGATCACCTTCTACTTAAGGGGCTCCCTGAGGGGTTTAAAGATATCTGTCCTTCATTCCCGACCTCTAGAAGCTTCAAATCAAGTTGGGGAGATTCCTGAGCCATTAATTATAAATTTATGCAAAGGTTCCAAACTACATCCCAACAGCAGTGGTTTGTTCCTGAGCCCCACACCTACCCTTCCATCTGCATCCACAGTATCCCCAACTGGGAGGTCCTAGAGTCCACAAATTCAGCGTATCCAAACTCACTCTGTGGTCAACTGTTTCTAAGATGGTCCCAGTGATCCCTAACTCCTGGTATTCATTCCTTTTGTGTAATGCCCCCTAGCGCACACTGGGGTGTGACCTCACCTAGTGACTTGTTTCTAACTGATAGAATAGGGCAGAAATGATGAAATGTCACCTCTAATATTGGGTTATAAAAAGATCGTGGCTTCTATCTTGGGGTGCTTTCTCTCACTCTCTTGCTCACTCACTCGGAGGTAGGCCACCTGCCATATTGTCATGAGCTGTCCCATGGAGAGGCCCAGGTGGCAAGGAACTGATTTCTCCAGCCAACAGTTAGAGGGTACCTGAGACCTGCCAACAGCCATGGGAGTGGGCTTGGAGGAGGAGCTTTCCGCAGTTAAGTTCTGAGATGACTGCAGTCCTGGCCAACATGTGGGCTGCAGCCTTGAGAGAGACTTTGAGCCAGAAGCAGTCAGTTAAGCCTAAATTCCTGATCCACGTATACTGCGAGATAGTGGGTATTTGTTGTTTTAAGCTGTTAAGGTTTGGGGTAATTTGCTACACAGCAATAGATAACGAATACACCATATTTTTCTAAAATCTCCTTTGTTTTCTGTATTCCTTATCCACCCAATCACACAAGTCAAAACTTTCCCTTCATCCCTTACAACCAGGTGGCCACTAACACCTGCACACTCTACTGCCTAAAAAGCTTTCTAGACCTGGCCCATCCCCTCTGCTTCTACTCTCCACAAGTCTGTGCCACCTCTCACTTTTCCTCTGCTCTCAGACTTGCTCCTCTAATTCATCTGACACAAGGGGCTGCCAGAGCCATTTTTCTGAAGTGCAAATAGACTAT
Source organism: Gorilla gorilla gorilla (assembly GCF_029281585.2). Classification (NCBI taxonomy): domain Eukaryota; kingdom Metazoa; phylum Chordata; class Mammalia; order Primates; family Hominidae; genus Gorilla; species Gorilla gorilla. The sequence continues at coordinate 118,339,988 of NC_073237.2, forward strand.
TAACACTCCTTTGCCCAAAATCCGTGTCTACAAAATGAAGCCCAAGTCCCACAGCATGTCCTACAAATTGCTCTATGGCCTGACATCTGTCAACACTCCAGCTTTATCTCCTCCCATTTACTACTACTACACATCTTGGGCTCTCATTGTGCTGAAACATTAGTAGTTCACGGATGCTTTACTGCTCTCTGCCTTCATACTTTTCTGCCTGAAGGCATTACTTACTTTGTCAATTATTTACTGGGCACTACTAGATACCAGGCACTGTTCTTGGCACTGAGCATAAAGCAGTGATAAAACAAAACTCCTACCCCCTTGTAGCTTATGTTTTAGACGGGAGAGATACCACAAGCAAGTCAATAATGAAAGCAAGGTAAGAACACAGAGTGTGATACAGTGGGTGGAGGAGAGCATTTGGTGATCTACCTAGGAGGGCCGGGGGGGCCTTTCTTTTTTTATTTTTTTTCACAGCAAAATAAGTTTTTTATTGAAAAAGATAAATTCAGAGAATGAGATTTGGATTCCAGTTCTAATACAAACCCTGGACTGGTATACTTGAGTGAAACACCTTACCATTGCAGTAACCCATCTCCAGACTATAAAATAAGGAAATATCCTGGTGCCTTACCTCTTTCATAGTAAGGACTGAAACAAGTAAATCAAGGGAAAGCACTTTGTGAACTGTAGGAAAAGCACCAAAAGCTCTGATTATAGTAATGTCAGTTCCTATTAGCTCTCCACTAACCTAGATCCAGCAGCTCTGCAGTTGAACCAGCTACCTTCCCACCCACCTCACATGCAGCCCTCCAGATAGATTCTGTGGTTTTCTAGTTGAACATACTTGTAAGAACCTCAGATTCCTCCTGTCCACCAGTATGAGTCTTGTCTAGTTCTACCATTTGACCCAACCATCCCATTACTGGGTATATACCCAAAGGATGATAAATCATGCTGCTATAAAGACACATGCACATGTATGTTTATTGTGGCACTATTCACAATAGCAAAGACTTGGAACCAACACAAATGTCCATCAATGATAGACTGGATTAAGAAAATGTGGCACATATATGCCATGGAATAATATGCAGCCATAAAAACGGAGGCCTTTCTAAAGAGGAGACACTTGTCATTCTATTGTCTCTGGCCAGAACAGTTTCTGATGAGAACATTGTGGTTATTCTTTGTTCTTCTGAACATAGTGTATCTTTTCTTTCTGACTGCTTTTAAGATTTTCTGATCATCACTGGTTTTCCAGTAGTGTGATTATAATCTGGGGGGAGTGTGTGTGTCTGTGCATGTGTGTGTATTTTACTTGGAATGTCTTGAGCTTCTTAGATTGTGGGTTTATAGTTTTTTTTCAAATTTGGAAAATTTTGGCCATTATTTCTTCAAAAGCTTTTTTTTTTAATATTCCCTCTCTCTTCTGCCCTGGGACTTCAATTACACATATGTTAGACCACCTGATATTGGACCATAGTCCACCGAGGGTCTGTTCTCTTTTTTCCTTGTCATTTTTCTCTACTTAATTTTGGACACATTCTATTGCTACGTCTTCAAGTTCACTGATGATTTCTTCTTCAGTATCTAATTTGCTGTTAATCACATCCAGTGATATTTTCATCTCAGAGATTATATTTTCTGTTATAGAAGTTTCATTTGGCTCTTTTCACTAGTTTCCATTTCTCTCTTCACTAAGCTCATATGTTCCTTAAAATTTGTGTATATAGTTATAATATCTGTTTTAGTATCCTTTTCCTGCTAGTTTCATCATTTCTGATATTTTTGGATCTGTTTCTCTTAAATGATTTCCCCATCGGTAAAGGTTACCTTTTCCTATTTTGTGGAATGTTTAGAGATTTTTTATAATTGAATGCTGGACGTTACGATATTTCAATGCTGAGTGTCTGGACTTTGTCTTTCTTTTAAAGTGCTGGGCTTTGTTTTGGCAGTCAGTTATTTGCAAATCAGCCTGATGCCTTCAAAGCCTTTTGCTTAAGGTGAATAGCATGGGTCTAGAGTAACCTTCATCCCAGGGAGAATTTAACCCTCCCTGTTAAGGCAGAACTTCTTTGGAGACTCCATTGCACGCTCCCAGCCATCACCAAAGACTCTTCACTCTGTTTGGGGCCCAAATGCCTCCGTGCCCTGTGTGAGCCCTGGAAATGGTTTAGCTTATCAGTCCCCCAGTTAGTCTTTGTCCAGCTTTGTGGATTAACCCTCCATATATGCATGGCCTAGGACTCAGCAGAGACCCACTGAGATCTCACTCAGCTTTCTGGAGCTCTTTTCCTGCTTAGCTCCTTCCTTTCTGTAATTCTGCCCCACAAATTCCAGCCACCTTAGCCTTCCCAAACTTCAATCTTCAACTCCTCAACTCAATGAGGTCACTGGGCGCTGTTTAGGTTTACCTCCTCTGTGTCCATATTCCAAAAATTGCCGCCAGATGAAAAGCTGAGGCAACCATAAGACTCACCTTGTTTTTTCCCCTTTTTCTCAGAGATCACAGTGCTGAGCTATCTGTGGTCCAAAGTCTGAAAATGTTTCTTTCATGTACACACTCATATATATTTCTGGTAGTCTAGTTGTTTGCAGAAGGAGGTTATTGTTACTCCCTCATCACCAGAAGCAAAAGTCTCAGGGAGGTGACATATGGACAGGGTCTAAATAAAGTGAAAGAATAAGTCATTTTTGGGCTGGGCATGGTGGCTTACACCTGTAATCCCAGCACTTTGGGAGGCCGAGGCGGGTGGATCACCTGAGGTCAGGAGTTCAAGACCAGCCTCACCAACATGGTGAAACCCTGTCTCTACTAAAAATATTTTTAAAAAATTATCTGGGCGTGGCGGCGGGTAGCTGTAATCCCAGCTACTTGGGAGGCTGGGGCAGGAGAATCGCTTGAACCCAGGAGGTGGAGGTTGCAGTGAGTGAGTGCCATTGCACTCCAGCCTGGGTCAACAAGAGTGAAATTCCAACTCAAGAAAAAAAAAAAAAGAATAAGTCATGTTTGAATAGCTGGGGAAGAGCATTCCAGGGAGAGGGAACAGCAAGAACAAAGGCCACTTCTGAAGAACAGCAAAGAGTGAGCAAAACGGAGAGTGGCAGAAGATGAGGTCAGATAGACAAGGGGCAGATGGTGCTGCATCTTGTAGACCATGAGAAGGAGCCAGGATTGTAAGTGCAATGAAAAAGCCATTGGAGGGTTTCAGTGAGGAAAGTGACTGGATCCAAATTGTGTTTTAAAGCATCTCCTTGGCTACAGTGAGAAAAATAGGCTATAGGCAGTAAGGGTGGTTATGGCAGCCATTCAAGTGCGAGGTGATGGCTGCCTAGACTGGGATGGCAACAGTGGAGTTGGTTAGAAGTGGTTACATTTGGGAATATTTTAAAGGATATTTGCAAGAGTTGCTTATGGATTGGATGTATGAAGGAGGGAAACAGAAAAAAAAAGGATGTCTCAGGCTTTTGGTCTGAGTGACTGACTGAATGCCATTTGTTTACTGAAACAGTAAAGATGATAGAGAGTAGGTTTGGGAGGGAAGTCAGGAGCTTGACTTTGGACGTGTTCAGTGTTTGATGGCTATTAACTATCCAAGTAGAAAATTAAACTGGGCACTGGGATATACCAATCTGGAGCTCAACGAAAGGTCAGGACTGGAAATACAGCTATAGGCGCAGTAGTGTAGAGCTGGTGCTTAAGGCCATGGGGGCTACGCGGGATCATTTAGGAGTGATTGTGAATAGGGGGACACCTTTCCAAGGATGGAGGCCTGAGACTCTCCAACACTGACAGGTCCAGAAGAAGAGGCTGAGAAGCAGCAGCCAGGGAGGTAGGAGGAAAACTGGAGTGTATCCTTCTATCATATTCTGCTTGGCAAACCCTTCTTCATGCTTTACGCTCCAGCTTAAGCATCTCCTCCTCTGGGAAGCCTTCCCTGACAGGGTTAGGCAAAGTTAGTGACTCCCTTTTCTGGGCTCTCCCAGCATCCCACATGGACCCTCTCATAGCATTTCTCACAAGGGACTGGAGTTCTCATGAGTCAGCTCTCCCCATTACACTGTGCGTCCCCTCAGAGCAGGGACCTTGTCTTATCCGTAACCACACGCCCATACTAGCTCAGGGCTTGTCTCAGTGGGTGCCCAGGGAATGTGTTAGAGTCCAAAGGAAGAAAAAGCTGAAATATCAGAAGTTGTTTCTGGAGAAAGGGTTTATCTAGGAGGTGGGGCTTGAATAGCACCTTAGAAGGCGTTGAAGTTCAAGAAACAGCAAGAATGAGAGAGAGCATGCCAGGTCAGCCGAGACAGAAGAGAATCAAAGGGCAGCAATGGGAAAGCACAAATTATGTCCAAGACAGCAATTGGATCTGTTTTTCAAGACTGCAGGGCTCAGGGAGGGTACAGGGAAGCTAGACTGGGGTTGGGGTCAGGGGTGACAAATGCCAGGCTAAGGAAATGGTTTTCAAACTATGCTCCTTGGAACACTTGTGTTCCTGTTATGTTTAAAATGTGAATATTTCATGGTTTCTTACAACTTTAAGGCACTTCATCATAGACAAATTTGAGAGCTGTTGTGGTTACAGATAACAAACAATGGAATAAACATAAAAACTGTCATTTATTAAGTGATTCCTATGTGTTAGGTGCTGTGCTAAATATTCTTCCTAGTTTGCTCTTATTTGTGCCTACAATAATTCTGAGAGGGAGGTACAAATATGGTCTCTAACTGCAGATAAGGAAGCTGAGGCTAAGAATTGTTAACTTGCCAAGCAGACCAGCTAGAGGTGCCAGGGTTAGCCCAAACCCAGGCCGTCTAAGAACCAAATCCAAGCCCTTGACCACTCGCTGCATTGCTCCTTGGCCTTCTTCCCTTGGGGTGACTGGCTGAAGGGTAAGGAGGAGGTCAAAAAAACAAAGAATAAAGAGGAGAAACATCTTAGGATTTAGGAACAGCATCTCCTTCAGGCATCTAAGCAAAAGGATCACGGCCAAGGAGATAATTAGATACAGGGAGCTAGAAGAAGATACAGACCAAGCAATGGAACTGGGAAAGAACGTTCTTGAAAGCTGAGCTGGAAGCCTTTCCTCTGCATGTGTTATTTCTGCCATATGATTCATCTACACTGAGACAGGCCTTGCTGTATAAGTCAGAGTCACAATGGTACCCTCAAGAAGGCTGACATGAGGATATGTTGCTGGGAGCTACCTAGGCAATGACAGGGGACAGGCTGGAATGACAGGGAAGCCACATTCCTCAGCAGCATATTACAGGAAACCTGCCCACAGCCTGAGCAGTGCCCGCAACTGCTCTGTGCCATCACAATTTCCCAAGTAGTTATTGTGGCTATGATTGGAAAGGGGTCACCGTCACATGTTTAAGATAAATGTAATTTCTTTGGTTAGAGTTTATGTTCTGGAATGCTGCAATCTGAGTCAAGCCCAGGCAACAAGCGAGAGGGGCTGTATGGCAAAGAAGTCATGTGTTCTATCTGCAAGGAACATTACAGCTTGAAAAGCTATTCACAATCTTTATCTCATTGGAATTTGACAACAACCCTGTGAGGTAGGCAAGGAAGATGAGGCACAGAGAAGTTAAGTGACTTATACAAGAATACACAGCAAGTCAATGGCAGAACCTAACCGGGTCCCTTAATCTCTAGGTTCCAAGTCAGCTCAGGTATGTGAGACCCAAACTCAAAAGTGTTCTTACAAGTGATAAGAATAAAGTAAGAGAGGGCTCCAAGGAGAAAAGGACACCATTTTCTTTTCTTTTTTTTTTTTTTTTTTTTTTTTTTTTTTTTGAGACTGAGTCTCGCTCTGTCACCCAGGCTGGAGTGCAGTGGCGCGATCTCGGCTCACTGCAAGCTCCGCCTCCCGGGTTCACGCCATTCTCCTGCCTCAGCCTCCCAAGTAGCTGGAACTACAGGTGCCTGCCACAACACCTGGCTAATTTTTTGTAATATTTTTTAGTAAAGATGGGGTTTCACCATGTTAGCCAGGATGGACTCGATCTCCTGACCTCGTGATCCACCCGCCTCGGCCTCCCAAAGTGCTGGGATTACAGGCGTGAGCCACCGCGCCCGGCCCAAGGATACCATTTTCTCCCTTAATGACTGGGAATCTGAAATGTATGGTAAGACAAATTCCAAATATCTAACACCTTATACCCTGTCAAAGTGTTGTCACCCACATTACTTCACAATAAAAGGCAGGCAGGGAAGTGAGCGTAGGTGATTTACAGAGAAAGAAGCAGAGGCTCAGAGTGGTGAAGAAACATGCCCAAGTTCGCACAGCTGGGAAGAGGAAAAGCGCTTCCTTGATCCTGGCATCTCCCCCCGTGCTCCTCCTCTCGCCCAGGCCTGGAAGCATTTAGTGTGGTCAAGCAGTGGGAAACAGTCCCAAGACTGTGGTTCCATTTGCAGACATGATCTGTCCAAACCAGTGGCTCCCTCCCTGTCTGCCCCCTCCACCAGCTCCCCACAGCTTGGGCCCCACTGATGGCTGCCCCATGTGGCCTGTCCATAGCAAGACATGCAGCAAAACAACCAGCCTGGCCCTCCACCCTGCCACTCGGTCCAAGCCAGGGCTCTGTGGCTTGGCTCTGCATGCCGGGCCCACATGATAGTCCTGGAATAGCTGTCATTGTCAAACAGATCTGACCACATGGTCCCCCGGGATGACCCCTGGACGTGTCCACGTTGCAACTTATCTCCTTGACCCTAGCTTTTTGATGGCTTATGTCAGGACTTGTTTTCTCTGGCCCTACCTCTAAGTTCTGCCCTTTTCTCCTTTCTAATGTTTTAAGCCACCTACCTGATGGCTGAGCTGTGCATCCTCCCTGGGAACCAAAGGCCAGGGGTCCAGTTTCTCAGGACAGATTTCTGGATGGCAATTACCCCTTCCTGGTACTGATCATGGCCTGAATAGCCCTCCAAAAGGTGCCGCCAGCCTGCCTGGAAATCCTGCTGGCTGGCGCCTAGCCCCTGGGGTGTCCTCTCTGGGTTTGAGGCTGCACTTTGGGACCAGCCTCCTCTTCTGCTGTTGAATGAATGCCCCGTCCACTAGAGACACTGCCCCACTCCCTCTGTTCTCACTTCTTGTCCCAAGAGACCTGTCACCTGCTTGCCATAGACTGGAAATAACCCAAATGTTCCTTGACAGAAGAACTGATAATAAATTGTGCATATTCACAATGGAATCTATAACAGTGCAAATGAGGCAGTACCCACGACCCTCACCAGAATGCGTGGACCTTGGAAACCTTATGTGTAGTGGAAAAGAATGTTCCAGAAGACGCCATACTTTATAATAGCATTTTTATAAAACTGAAAAACAAGCAAAACAAAACAATATATTGTTTAGGGATACATTCATGCCTAATAAAAGTATTTTCAAAAGCATGGAAATAATCAACATAAAATGCAGGGTAATGTCTACCCCAGGGCTGGGCAGGGACATGGTTTGGGGCAGAAACACACTAGTTGGAGATCTTGGGTTGGGAGGAGGGTTTGAGATAATCATTTTGTTGTTTGGCTTCATGGCTTACAAGTATGTTCCATGTATTCTTTTTTCATATATATCAAATGCTACAAAATGACTTTAAGGATTAGATGGAGAGGGTCCCAGAGGTACCCCTTCTTCTCTCCTCCTACCCACACTGATTGATCTGGGGGCAGGAAAGTGTGTACCTATGGAGTGTCTGGATACCACGTCTCCCCACCCCGCACTGTCACAGCTGAATGGCCTGTAAGAATGATCCAGCCTCATTCCCTTCCCTCCCATAATCTGGCTGAGTCCACCAGACTCTGGCCCTGGCTCCATCGCTCTGCTGAAGACAATTCTCACTGAAGTCTCCAGTCAACTCCTTACGAGTGGAGAGGACAGTTTCAGTGCTGGTCTTGCCCGGCATCTCAGCAGCATTTGAAGCGCTGACCCTGTCTGCTTCCCCAGGCACCTCGTCCTTGCCATTCAGGCTCCTTCTCTCCTGATATTTATTCTATCTCAAGACACTGCTTCTTGGTCTCCTTTCCTGGCTCCCTCCCCCTCCCCTGCCTTTCCCTTAGTGAAATGGTGATTCCCACAGGTGTCTTCTCAGTCTTCTCGTCACCCTCTTTGGTCACCATTTGCTGATGAGTTCTCATCTCTGTCCCCAACCCAGGCCTCTGTCTCCTGAACTCCAAGCTCCAAATAGCCAATTGTCCCCTCAATCTCTCCACTTGGATGTCACATAGGCACTTTAAGTCCAACTCCCAACCTTCCCCCAACAGCCTGGTCCTCTTCCGGGGCCTCCATCCATGCAAGTACCCAAGCCACCTGCACATCAGCCTCAGGTCCTCCCTGCCCTCACTGCCACCATCTCTCCTCTCTCTCCAGCCTCATCCAGTCACCAAGCTGAGCCCTTCTTGCTCCTTCCCTGGCACCCAGATCTGTCTATCCCCCCTACCTGCACCACAACCTTCCCAGTCCATACCAGCATCCTCTCCAGCTTATGTGAAAGCAACTGTCTCCTAGGGACCTCCCCACTTCCAGCCTTGTCTCAGTGTGTTCTCTACCCTGTAGACACTGTTCTTTGTAACATGCAAATTGGAATGCATCTTTCCCCTGCTTAAAATTCTCCAGGGACCACCCCCCCGAACCAATACCCAGGCTCTCGACACAGCCCCTACCTTTCTCTCCCACCTCACCTTCCCTCATCTCCCCCACATCTCTGCCTTAAACCCCACCCGACAACCATACTCAACCTCTTCCAGTGCCTCCTGCTTCCCACTCACCCCTCTGGCTTCAGCACATTTCCACCTGGAACCCTTTGCCTCCCCCACCCCTACCCAGTTTCTCCTGCTTCATCTAACTCTCGCTCCAGGTTTCAGTTCAACTGCTATTTCTTCTGGGAAGCCTTCCCTGACCACGCCACTCCTGCCCAGAGAATGTTACGTGGCCCCACGATCTCAGCACCTCAGACGTTTCCTATTCTACTCTAGCACTTAAAACTCTCCATAATCATCGCTTTTTAAATTATATGTCTCTCACAACAGACTCTATGCATCAGCAAGCAGGGCCCTGACTTGCTGTCTCAATAGAACCCAGGACAATGTCTGACCGCTACTAAGCATGTGGCAAAGGTTGTTGAATGAGTAAGTGAATGAATGAATGAGTAAACGAATGAATGTAAAACTCTGCTTTACATGTGTTATCTCATTTAATTCTTACAAGAACCTTTTAAGATAGGTATTCTTCATTTCATTTTACAGGTAACAGAAGGGAAGTAGCTTGCCCCAAATCACACAGGGAGCAAACAGAAAGCTTGGAAGTTGGGCCCAGGTTTAACACCCAAGCCCACAGCACCACCAACCCTGTCCCCTCCTCTGGCCATCCCACCCCGATCACTCATCCTACACGAAGCCAGAGAGCCCTCTTGAGGCTGGTCAAGGCTGGAAACGCAGGCTGGGAACTGGCAATGGTTACCTGGAAGCACGTGGGGCCCGGCCTCCCCGTGGGGATGTCTGACTGGTAGAAGACTTTGAGCTCTGGAGTCAGCGCGATGACCGTCTTAATCACCACGGAGATGATGTCAGACCAGACCTTCTTGATGTCAATGCCTTTGGAAGACAGTCTACAAAGGATGCTGGAAAAAGTCCTTTTGCTGCCAGTGCTAGCACTGTCCGAGTGGATGAAGTTGCCGCTGTGGATGTTCAGTGAATAGTTGGTTAAGTGCATAAAGATGCGGTGCAGGTTTTTGGGGGTGGGCTCCTGATATGGCTCGGTACAAAACCTAGAGAGTCCGTCTTTGGCTACATAAATCTCTAAGGGGTCTAAGGACTTGAGTAAGACATACAGACGAATATCAAACTTGAGCTTGTCGATAAGGAGAGGTTTGCAGATGTACTCCTGGACCACCGCCGGCCTGCTCTGGAGGGTCCCTGCCAGGCGGATGTCACTGGGGTCTTTAATGAGGTAGATTCCGTCACCCTGACAACCACCATCAGGTTTCACGATAAAAGTGGGCTTCCAGGAGGGGTCATCGTCTTTCACCATTTGAACCTGGAGGGGGAAAAAAGGATGGCCGACATTATATTGTTTTCCCTCTGGATCCCTAACACAGAGCAGGGCCTTAGCAAATGTGTGGTGAATGAGTGACAAGATGACCCCTGCCGATCTGAGCAGGGGCTGAGCATCTTCCATGGAGATGACACTGCACAAGGTACTGAGATGGTGACATCAGGACTGTCCCCAGTCTTGTGCTCCAGAGCGAAGTGGAGAGTGTAGTGGACTGGCAGTCACGAGACCTGGGTTCAAATCCTGTTTCGCCAGTTATTAGCTACCACTTTGAACAGGTCATATAACTAATAATAGTGCTGAGAATGATAATGATGGTGAGCTAATATCATTTATGAGTGCCTGTGAAATGCCAGGCACTATATCAGGCACTTACCTAATTAGCTCATCTAACCCTCACAGAAAATATGGTTGTGTCTTTTTATGTCAGGAACAGAGAGGGTACAGCAGTTGCTGAGGGCATGGGTGTTGGAGTCAGATGGCCTGGGCTCAGACACTGGCCCTGTTCCTTACCCTGCAGCCTTGGACAATGACTTAAGTTATCTACACCCTTTCCATCTGTGAAATAGGAGAAAGGTTGTTTTGAGGATTAAATGCAATCATAAATGCAAGAGGCTAAGGACCTAGAACCTGAGAAATAAAAGACAGTCCAAAGCCTGGCTGTCACTCTTTTTAGAAGATGAAGTGACTTGCCAGCTAATGCGGGGGCAGAATTGGGATCGGAATCTAGATTGATGACTGAAGCCCTTGGACCTTCCCTATCCTACCATGTCTTGGTTTCCTCACTTTAAAAATGGGGATATAGACACCTACCCTCACTGGGTCGTTGTAAGGATGAAATAAACTAAAACGTACAAAGGGCCAAGCGCAACACCAAACACAGAGCTGAGCTAGTGCACAGGAAATGTTTGTTTTATGTTTACATCCCTTCTAAAGTTCATCTGGTAGACCTGACCAATCCTTCCGTCTGTTGAGATCTTTTTGAAACAAGTTCCCGTCGTCCACAGTATTTGCTCTCCTCCCAGCTCCAGGTCAGCAGAACACTCACATAATTAACTATCCAGGCACTTGACCAGTCCAGATAGTCGATCTGGACCTGTGAGTCTGCATAATTCATCCTCGCCCCATTGCCCCTGATGCTGGTGAGGTGCTTCCTGCAGCTGTGGAGAGCGGATGGACTGAAATGGCAGGAGAGGAGGTTTACACGAGCAGAGAGAAGATGGAGGAAATGTAAGGGTGGATTTGAAAGACGGATCCACGCTCTCTGCAGCTTCTGGTATGAAAGTTCCCCTCTGAAATCTGACGGCAGTGCCTGGCAGGCTGAGTTGGTGGGTGCCCCAGTGACGGATTCCTCTCAGCTCTCCACCTTTGCTGTGTAAGCCCAAGCCAGGACATCTGCACTCTGGCTTGTGCCTTGCGCTTATCTCTTTGACCAGCCTATATTTCTAAATGAAGCTTTTGCCAATTCCTTGGGCACTATCACTTATTCCGGGCTTGTAAAAGATCTTTAACAATGGAGAAACACTTAAAGCCTTAATAATGGTCCACATCAATTGTTTCCCCTTGTCAGCAGGATCCGAGAATGGAACTTCACAAGAGATCAATGCAAGCCTCCCAGATCCTTCCACTGAGGCTTTCTTGCAACTGTGACCTTGACGTTTATGTAGTTATTTAATATTCAACCAAAGCATTCATACACTTGGCCCTTTACAGTAAATATAAGTGTGCTGGACAAATGGCAGTTATGGATCAGGAAATGAAAAATGTCAAGTTTGCACTGATGGGAAATTTTTCCCTCTGGAAAGCTTTTGCTATGCCGAAGACACTAACAGTTCAATATATTATCCAGAGCAATATTTTCTCCTTTGAATTCCATGTATATGCCTTAAATAAATTAAACTACCTGGTCAATAGTCTCCGTCACTCATTGGATTCCTGAATACTTCTGCTCTTTGCCAGAATAGTGCCATCCAAATCAAGATTATTAATACTCATAGAATCATTGAATTTTTAGAACTAGAAGAATCCTCAGGGATCAACATCACCCAGTACTCTCAAAAGTCAAGGGGGAAACGGAGGCTCAGAGAGGTGACGTGACTTCCCTTGGGTCCCACAACTGGCTGGCAGTATGGTCAGGATGAGAACTGAGGTCTCCTGACCCCACCTCAAGTTTGCGGTGCCATTTTTGCCTCTAAGATAAAACTGAAGATCTCTTGTTCCTCCTCTTACTGTAGGAAAGATCCTCCTAACGTATCAGACAGCACTGAGGTCTGTACTCTGGCCTCACCCTAAAGATTTTGGCCCTGAGTATGGCCATCCAGGAACTATATCTGTAGATCCTGAGTTGGCCAGACTGCCCCAGTTTCGAATCTTCTGTCTGGGTTCCTTGCTTGTTAAAGCGCAGGTGTGATTTATAGGAAACCCTCACAATTGTTCAGAACGTGGTTCCCATAGCCACCAGACCCTTCCGCCACTACTACCCTAAAAAGAGAAACATTTTTCAGAATTCATATTCACTCTCCTCTGAGGTTTATTCAAGAATGACCCTTTCCCAGCAGTTATTAAAGTTAAAAAGTAACACGTTGGCTCTTAAAAAGAAGTCATGGACCAGAATGAAAATATCATCGATATACCTGGGCCCCAGCCTCAGCAATTCTGATTTAATCGACCTGAGATGAGACCTGGGCATGTGTATTTTGGAAAAATCACCGCAGGTAATTCTGATGAGCACTCTGTCTGAGAATCACTGGACTAAGTGAATTAAATAAAAATACCATCTGAAACCAACATATTGAATGAAGTATTCTGCACTGGTGTTAGCTGGAGTGTGAGGAAGACTCGCGCTTATGCTACAACTGATGGTATCTCTAGTTTTATCCAAACCTGCTGTTGGACCTGAAATCCATTACCTTGTAACGGTATACACGGATGGCTGAAAGAGATACACAGAGGAGGTAGTGGCCTAATTGCCTGGCACTCCGCGGGCCTACTGAAAACTTTATGTGGCTTTTACTGCCCCCTAGTGGACATTTAGAAAACGCTACTGGGAAAGTCACCCCGTTCAAAATTCCAACACTACTGAGCAGTAAGATACTCTACTAAGACATTAAAATGGTCTTAAAGAAACACCACTACAAATGAAATATTATTCAGCCTTAAGAAGGAAGGAAATTCTCACACACGGCACAAAATGGATGTATCCTGAGGATACTATGCTAAGTGAAATAAACTAGACCCAAAAAGACAAATACTGTAAGTAAGAATGCACTTATATGAGGTACCTAGAGCAGTCAAATTCATAGAGACAGAAATTACAATGGTGTTTTCCAGGGCTGGGGTGGGAGGGAATGGAGAATTAATGATTATTGGGTACAGAGTTTCAGTTTTGCAAGATGAAATAAGTTCTGGACATGGATGATAGTTGTACAAAAATGTGAATGTACTTAATACCGCTGTACACTTAACGTGCATATAATGTACATTTAAAAATGGTTAATCTGGTAAATCTTGTCATGTATATTTTACCAAAATTTTAAGATTAATTTTTAATTTTTTTAAGTCATAGCTTTTGGTAAGTTAGAGATAGTACTATAGTGAAAAACAGAAAATCTGGATTTTAGTCCCAATTGTTTCTGACTGTGTGACCTCGAGAAAGTCACCTAACTTTCTGGGCTTTGTTGTAGTCACCTATAAAATAAAGGGGTCAGACTAAGGTCCCTGGCTTCCGCCAGTGAGCAAATGCTGAACCATGATTTATCTTGATATCACCACAGTCGAAGGCTGCGTTACAAACACACAAGCAGCATTCATCACGTTGGAGAGTTCCTGCTGTGCTGTTGGGATCAGCACATTGGGATGATCTATAAGAGGAGGAGATTTGGGTCTGAGATTTATGATGCATTTGAGGAAATCAGCAGGGCATTTGGAGGAAGTAAGCTAAAATGTTTGGAGGGAGAAATTCAGCAACTAGAATATCAAGCCACAAAACATTATTAGCAATGAGGGGCAGGTAAGAGGCCAATTTCTGAAGAAATACTGTGTCTGCAATACTGGGGAAGTCAAAACCAGTTAGGGCAGTCCTTTGTCACTCAGGTGGATTTGCATCCAATCTTAGCAACTCAGACCTTTGATGTCACAGGTGCACGCTACAGATCTCAGGCAAAAACAAGCCTCTGGTAGACAAAATCAGTGTCACACAGTGCATGCCAGACAGGAGGCAGCGCCAGCCCCTGCCAGCCTCAGGGATATGAGCCTGGTACCCAGGGCAAATTCCTACCTCAATGTTCAGGGCAATTTCTAAGTCCACTTAAGATGGAAGGCAGTCTGCAGTGAGGTCACCTAGGGCCAGATGGAAAGGGCAAGAATGGCCTATTGGGGCAGAGTGGGAGACAGAGCAGTGAGGCAGAAAGGAAGGACCTGGGCAGATGATGTGCTGCTTCGGTGGGGGGTTATGAAGGCAGGAGCGGGCAGGACACTTCTGGGAAACTGTAGATAGTTCTGATGGCTGGAGAACATAAGAGGTGGAGGGGGTGTGCACATGGAAATCCCACTAGTGAGATTGGCAGGGGCCAGATAATACCACCACCATGAATAATAATAATAACATTAGCACACGCTTACTGAGCACTTATTATGGGTCAGGCACTGTTCTCAGCACTTTGGAGGTATTATCTCACTTAATCCTCACAACAATCCTATTTTACAGATAGGGAGAGGGAGGCTCAGAGATGTCAAGTAATTTGTCAAAGATTACACAGCCAATAGGTCACAAAGGCAGGATTTGAACCCAGGCAGGCAGATTCCAGAGCCCATGCCAGAATGAATGAGAGATGTATGAGAAGGGGATGGAGAAAGATCAGGCCTAGCTAGGAAGTAAGGGTCTCATAGGGAAGGCCCTTGAATGTTGGTTTAGAGTTTGAGCAATGTCCTAAAATGATGGGGACTCCCTGAAAGGTTTTGAGAAGAAAGCAACTTAATTAGACGTGTATTATGGGATGATGCCTCAGGCTGTCACATAGAAAATTTACCCAAGTGGTTGGATGGTCTGGGGCAGACAGGAAAAGTCCAAACTGAGGCTGCAGTGGAGTCAGAGGGAAGGACAGAGGTTTGGGAAATATTTTGGAGCTAAAATCAACAAGACTGAATGACTGGGAGAGAGAGACAGGAACATAAAGGATAATCCCCCTATGTCTAGGTAGTCACAGGGAATATAAGGGAATGAGGAAAGGCAGAGGGGAGGCAGTGGGAAGATGATGAGCTGTGCAGAGGACCCTGGAGGGCACGCACCTAGAGAGGTTTGTGGTCCCTGGGAAATGTGTCTGGAGCTTGGGAGAGAGATCTAGGGTCGTCAGGCCCCCAAGGATGGCCAAGGCCCTCGCAATGGGCCAGATTATCCAGAGACAGGATAGAGAGGAAGAAGAGGGCACCTGGGAGCCAGAGGCTGGAACGGGCAGAACAGACCCCAGAACACCTTGTATTTATACTCAATCTGCAGGCAAAGGATGGAGTTTCAACTGGCGAGGGACATGCATCCACGCATCACCAGGGCACCCAGGAGGAAGATAGTTTGGAAGGAATGAAACCAGGTGTAGGAAGGTCCCGAGGCTATCAAAGGTCCAAAGGCCTGAGCTGGGGCAGGGACAATGGGGTTGAAATAGGGAGCTGAGAGAAGAGGTAGAATCAGGGCACCTGGTGACTGGACAGATGTGAAAGGCGAGAGAGGAAAGGGTCACGGGTGAGCTCACGGTTTGGGACTTCAGCAATTTTGGGAGGGGTGATGTTACCATTAACAGATTTAGGGACTACAGGGAGAGGAGCAGGTCTCATTGAAGGAAAGTGGGGACAAGGAGAGGAGGAATTCACTTCATCTAATGAGTATTATTTGCACGACTCCAGACAGAGCTAATTTAGGACTTTATAATATCCCGCAAGCCCTCTACTGTTCATCGGAACCAGGCCAGGTTGTCCGATATCTCCTACAGATGATTAATTCTGATACAACAACTCTCCCAAGCTTAGAAAGAATAAGAGCTGCTGTCCGACAGGGATGAGACTCAGACTCTAAACTCAGATGGCGCATACCTCGAACTGGAGCACAGGTATCCAAACAGACCTCTCAAGCTCCGTGGTGAGTGCGGGAACCACGGGCCCGTGAGAAGTAGTGCCTGCCACTGTGCAGGCAAACATTTTCAGCACTCCCTGGCTTTTGAAGAGTTCCAGTTAAGAAAATCTAAGCAGCAAAGAAAGCACCCTGTTTGGCTTATCACTGATGAGTATCCTGAGTTTACTGGGGCAGTGGCATCAATTACCCCTGAGGAGTTGGGGCTGACCCCTTGCATGCACTCCTCGCGTGGCCTGGATGGTCCTCCCTTCCTTGGCAGCCAGCACCAATGCACCCTGGCAGTCTCGCTTCCTGCCCTTCCCTCCTGTCCTCTCTCGCCTCTATGCCTTTACACCGGCTTTCCCTGGACCTCCACCGACCTCCTGCCCTTTCTTTGCCTGTGAAGCTCCTGCCCATCATCTATGGTCCCTTGGGAAGTTCCCTCTGAGAATCCTTTCCTGGCCTGCAACCCTCTATACAGACATCTTTTCCTTCCCAAAGTCCTTCTCCATATTGAGCTTCCCCATATCTTCATGACCAGCCCTTTGAGGCCCAGGAAGGAATCATCACTACACACACACACACACAGAGACACACACACACATGCACACACGTGTATAGAGTACACACATGCGAGCACATGCACACACATGCACACGTACACATTTTATAAACAAAGAAACTGAGGCCAAGGGGAAAGGAGACTTGCCCAAGACCACACAGCTAGTAGCAGAACCAGAACTATTAGGGAAAGTATGTGAAAACCACAATTACTTTTGCACCAACCTAAATAATACATTAAATCTTCTGATATCCAACCCTAAGCTCTTTCTACCATAATTAATTCAGGGATCTGAAGAAATCTTTCAGAAGAAACCTTCGAATAAGTACTCTTATTCTCGTTCTGAACACATTTGTTTGCTGCTATTATAAATTTTGATGCTCTGCAAAGATATTACTTTACGTAATTGCCAACTCTCCACTCTATGGAGAATGAGGAAATTGAGGCCCAGAGAGTCCAGTGAGAAATCTACAGTCATCTAGCTGGAAGGCGGAAGTAAAGCGTCAGTTCTGGGCCACGCTGCCCTTTCTTTGAAGATGTTCTCAAGTTCACTGTGGAGGTGGACACAGCATCACACGGCTGCTCAAGGCAGCTGGTGCTTCTGCTCAGAAAACTCGAGGGACAAGGAACAGCCTCTCCACATGCTTTACCCCAATGCCAGCCTGCTGCCAATGCAACTTAATGGACCCTGCTTTTGGAGAACAGCAGCCTTCTGTGAGCCATAATCTACCCATCATTAGTGAGCAACCAAAAAGCCTCTCTAGAACACGCCCGGGACACTGAAACCTGTTTGATAGGAAGGGCCCAGTCGTACCGTAAGACTGTCCATTTTCCTCTCAGGTCCCTTCTCACACCCTGCCCCTAACTGCTGGAGCTGAGGGGAGTGAGAACACAGCCTGGCGAGTCAGCCCTGCCTGGCCTCCCCACTCCTTCCCCACAATGCAGTCCCAGCCAGCCTCTGTCCAGCCCCACCTAATTCCCCTACCATGTGGGTTCTAAGCCCAGCTTGTTTGGCCTAAAGCCTAGCTTCCTAAGGACCCTGGGTGACACTGGCGCACGTGGGGGCCCTCAGACTGCAGCTTCCCTTTACCTCCTCCGAGTCCACATACTGGATGTCTGCAAGCAGCAGCTGCAGAGAGGGTGTGGGCTTCGGAGTCAGGCAGACCTGGGTTCAGATCTCAGCTCAGCCACTTCCTAGCTGTAGGACCTTGGCCAAGCTACTTACTCCCTCTTATGGTACTATTTTTAGCATTTCATTTAATTTGTATTAGGCTGCCTTGGTTTCCTGATCATCCTCCTAAGTGATCAGATTCCCAGGTGAGGCTCATTCCAACCTACTTGGAGGGAGTCTCAGCTCCTGCCTATTCTATCCTCCAGTGCTCGCCCTTGGGTGACTGGGACCCGTCTCCTGAGACTCGGCTGTTTCCTGGGTCTGCCTGGGTGTCAGCCCCTCATTTCCCAACTCCTGGGGGCCACCCCCTCAGAGTCCAGCCCACAGCCTGCCTCGTCTCCCTGGCCCACAGCCTCATTCTCCTCCCCCAGGTCTCCTACTGAGAGCCCAGAAAACATCACAGCTGAGCCTGCCTGGAACATAACACTCCGCTGCTGAGTAAGCTCCCCTTGCAGCTAAAATCATTTTTCCAATAGTGAGGATTTCCTGCTAATGAACTGGCTACATAATCTTCAGCTCACTTCCGAATGTATACGACTGGTTATAGTCACAGGCGCTTCAGATCACTGGGCCCAGCCAGCTTTTCCTCCTTCCCCACACCACAGTCCTATGTCCCTTGCAGTCCTGCCATAATTTACACATTAAGCCGCTTAGGGTTTTTTTTGTTTTGTTTTGTTTGTTTGTTTTGTTTTTTTGAGACAAAGTCTTGCTCTGTCACCCAGGCTGGAGTGCAATGGCGTGATCTCGGCTCACTGCAACCTCTGCCTCCTGGGTTCAAGCGATTCTCGTGCCTCAGCCTCCCGAGTAGCTGGGATTACAGGCACCCGCCACCACACTCGGCTAATTTTTGTATTTCAGTAGAGACGGAGTTTCACTACGTTGGTCAGGCTGGTCTCAAACTCCTGACCTCAAGTGAGCCACCCGCCTCGACCTCCCAAAGTGCTGGGATTACAGGTGTGAGGCACTGCGCCCAGCCTAAACTTTTTTTTTAATGCAAGAATATCAATGTCTTATTTTGCAACACTCAAACAAGGTGTCCTCCCTCCCAGTGCTCTTTTCGCTAAACTAGCAGTATTGCTCAATTGCAGTATTGAGCAATTGAAGTTATTGATCAGTGCCAGGCAGTGCACTAGGCACGACAATATGTATACATGAGATCTAATCCTACAAGACAGGCAATAGCATTTTCATCGACTTATTTATTTGTTTGTTTGTTTATTGTATTGCTATGTTGCCCAGGCTAGTCTCGAACTCCTGAGCTCAAGCAGTCCTCCTGCCCCAGCCTCCCAAAGTGCTGAGATTATGGGCATAAGCCACTGTACCTGACCCAGAATTTTCATTTTTAGGCTTTGTAACTAGAGGTTTCTCCCCATATTCCAAGATCCTACAAAAAAGTGGCACAGTTAACTACACTGCTAACTCCTTGAAGACAGGGGCAGTATTTCCCTCATCCCTCGATTCTCTTGCCCACTACATCCCCAGCTAGCACTGGAAGAGCCTTAATGGAGGTGGACTCAGTAAATGCTTATGGGAACCCACCTCTGTCTCATTTGGTTCAATGCTGTCATGTTCTATCCAGGATCACAGGTGACATTTCTTCAAACGCTAATCCTGGGTGATGCCAACCACTTCCTGGACTTCAGTTAAAGTATGCCCCAAAAGCAGATAACTCCCCACTCTCTATCTCTGGAGCGTACCTCTCTTGGGCTCCAGACTCATACAATGAGATACGTCAAATTTGACACGTCCAAAACTAAGCTCATTGTCTTTTCTCTCAAATCTACCCCTCCTGTGTTCCCTCTAACAGTAAACATTACCACCATCCATCCATGTCCCCAAGCCAGAGATCTGAGATCACCTTCTCCCATATCACTCACCCCCACCCAGTCACCAAATTGACATTTCTCCATCTGAACACACCTTACAGTCCCTGAATCGTCTCAGCATTTCTCACCTGAATTGCTGCAATAGCTTCCTAGGTGACCTGACTGCAGTACAAGCTCTGTGCTGGGCACTTCCCATACATTATTTTCCATTCTAATAAGCAACCCTGTGAGATAGGCATTAAAGGGTGAGCCACATCAAACTGTCATTTTTATAAGTCAAACCCAGCTACCCACACACCCACACGCGTGCACGTGCACACACTTGCATGTGATTCAACCTAATACTATTATTATTACCCACCAGCCCCCATCACAGGCAAGGAAACTGAGATTTACAGGGTAATTTATTTTCCCAATCACACATTTTATACCCTGGGGAGCCAGGATCTGAACATGGGTGTGTGTTCAAATTTCCAAAGGCCACACTTTTTCTGCTAAATCATATCATTTTCAGGTCCACATTATCAGTTCCTAGAAGAATGCTCACAGCCCTAAATACATTACTTAGAGTATTAATACATCTTAATACTTTTATTAGAGGTGTTTGAACCAGAGCCACTCCATCTTAAATAGGATCTGGGTAGAATGAGGCTAAAACCTACTGTGCTGCATTCGCAGAAGGTGAAGGCATTCTAAGTCACAGGATGAGACAGGAGGTCAGCACAATATACAGGTCATAAAGACCTTGGTGATGGCTAGGTGCAGTGGCTCATGCCTGTAATCCCAGGACTTTGGGAGGCCGAGGCAGGCGGATCACGAGGTCAGGAGATGAAGACCATCCTGGCTAACATGGTGAAACCCCATCTCTACTAAAAATACAAAAATATTAGCCAGATGTGGTGGCGGGCACCTGTAGTCCCAGCTACTCTGGAGGCTGAGGCAGGAGAATGGTGTGAACCCGGTAGGCGGAGCTTGCAGTGAGCCGAGATCTCACCACTGCACTCCAGCCTGGGCGACAGAGTGAGACTCTGTCGCAAAAAAAAAAAAAAAAAAAAAAAAAAAGACCTTGCTGATAAAACAGCTTGCTGTCAAGAAGCCAGCTGAAACCCACCAAAACCAAGATGGCAACAAGAGTGACCTCTGGTCATCCTCACTGCTACACTCCCACCAGCGCCATGACAGCTTACAAATGGCATGGCAACGTCAGGAAGTTACACTATATGGTCTAAAAAGGGAGGCATGAATAATCCACCCTTTGTTTAGCATGTCATCAAGAACCATAAAATGGGCAACCAGCTGCCCTCGGGGCTGTTGTATGGAGAAGCCATTCTTTTATTTGTCTACTTTCTTAATAAACTTGCATCCACTTTACTTTACGGACTTGCCCTGAATTCTTTCTTGCACGAGATACAAGAACCCTCTCCTGGGGTCTGGATCAGGACCCATTTCTGGTTACACTTTAAAATGTTATTAACAGTAATACATAACAGTAACAACTACCATTTATGAGCACCTATAAGGTGCCTTACAATAGTTATTTCACTTAATCTCCACAGCTAAGTTATGAGAAATCTACTGATATTGGTTTTTTTTCTTTTTCAGGTTTTATTTTGTTTTGTTCTTCAGTACCTTGTTTGTGTGTATGTGTGTGCAACGCTGTTTTTTGGTTTTTGTTTTCTTGACATGGAGTCTCACTCGTCGCCCAGGCTGGAGTGCAATGGCGCGATCTCGGCTCATTGCAACTGCGGCCTCCGAGGTTCAAGTGACTCTCCTGCCTCAGCCTCCCGAGTAGCTGGGATTACAGGCGTGCACCAACACACCTGGCCAATTTTTGTATTTTTAGTAGAGAAGGGGTTTCCCCACGTTGGACAGGCTGGTCTCCAACTCCTGACCTCAGGTGATCCACCCACCTTGGCCTTCCAAAGTGTTGGGATTACAGGCTTCCAGGCGTGAGCCACCGCACCCAGCTGCAACACTGTTCTTAATAATGTTACAAATAAGGATCTGAGACTGAGCAAAGCCAGGTGACCTGCAGATCACACAGGAGGTGGTGAGCCAAGAGGCAGGGGGTGGGAATCATGAAGGGGAAAGGGGGGTGGGACAGGGAAGCTAAGCCTACTTCAGGGGTCAAGGTCGCCAAGATGGACACTCGCCCTGAGTCCCAGCAGCACAGCCTGTGCTTGGATCAGGTTCACAAGCCCAGGGTGGGCAGAGACAGCAGTGCAGAGCTGGTGCTTCTGGGCAACAGCTCTGACCTCTAAAGAGAACTGGCTGGAAACCGACACACCAAGAGGATAGTTTTAAACACCCACCCAGCCACTCAGAGAGCCTGGTCAGGGCAGCCAAATGCCTGCCCAGGAACGGGACACTCAGCCTGATCATTTACACCATGAGAGTGAGAACAAGATCTGCTGCAAGCCTCTGGATTTCAACTGCTGGTTTAAATTTCAAGGAGAAGCATGAAGGTGTTGACATGTAAGGAATTACTTGTACGTGCCTTTGATCACCCTGAAACTCCAGGGTGTTCTAAATGAGCGTGCTGGTTGGAAGCCAAGCTGAGCTGAGTTTTACAAAGAAACTCCTACTGTGCCACTGGAGGCTGCTACAGAAGCCACGTTTCCTTAAATCAACACTGCCTGTTTCCCCCACTTTCATTTCAATGGCATCAGGTAGCCACAGGAAAACAGGACCTTGGGCTAAGCTCCCTCTCATGGGCTCCCAGGAAATGTTAGCCCGGCACCTGCTTCCTGACCTCTGGCCAGTCACTTCACCTGGGTGTTCATTTGCAAGGAAACCTCTCTGCTTCCTTAATAAATCAGAGAGGGACACTGAAGGCAGCCTCTCTTTGGGGAAACAGATGCCCCGACTGCTCTTCCAAATTTACTTTCCCTTTGGGGATATCTCGCTAGCCGCTACCACGACCACAACGGTCTCAGGACAGGGAGGGAAGTTTTGATACCCTTTAATGCTCTGGACAACACCTGGGCTCCAACTCTTTCCTTAGGCCCCTGTAGCCATAGACATAGCTTCTGAGACTTTATTAATGACTCAAGGAGAGGAGAAGGGAAATAAATACAGAGAAGAGCACTGATAATTGTGTTTACAGGATACTCTCATCTCAGCATGACAAAGCTCTTTAGTTTGCTCTTAGATGGCAGAGGCAATGTTTTCCCATCCCCTGGGAAAACATCCAGATTCCCTGGAGGCTCAGCTTTAAGAGATCTCCAGTGGCTGGGTGCGGTGGCTCATGCCTGTAATCCCAGCACTTTGGGAGGCCGAGGCAGGCGGATCACGAGGTCAAGAGATCGAGACCATCCTGGCCAACATGGTGAAACCCCTGTCTCTACTAAAACTACAAAAATTAGCTGGGCGTGGTGGCGCATGCCTATAGTCCCAGCTACTTGGGAGGCTGAGGCAGAAGAATCTCTTGAACCCGGGAGGTGGAGGTTGCAGTGAGCTGAGGGCACACCACTGCACTCCAGCCTGGCAACAGAGTGAGACTCTGTCTCAAAAAAAAAAAAAAAAAAAAGAGATCCCCAGCCTGTCAACCCTCCCTGCCAACCCACCGGACATTGGAAAGTCCACCCAGCTTAGGGAAACCTCACCTATGACCCACAAAGACAGAACAGCTATGCTACAGTCTCAACAGGACAGCTATTTCAGGATGTCAAGATAGAATACCATGAGCTAAACAGCCACAGAAGAAATATGTATAAGAAATAGCAAGGTCTGTGTTACTCGATAGCATCAATATCTTCATCTGTCAAAGAGAGATGATCATAAAACCTCTCCGGTCCAGCACTTCCCAGACTTGCATGGTCAGGGAATGCTTTTAAAATTATAATGTACTTGGGGAACATCAATAGGCACTCATACATATTCAGATTAACAATGTGGACTGATTATAATGTCATATATAAGATATGGTGATATGGTGATGTTAGTCAACGGTGACGTTAGTCAATATATATTATAACATTTTAGCAATTAATCTGTGAGACCATTTACTTTTTTGCCTTCAACTTTAATCGAAATATGCATACGTTCCTTTTTTTTTTTTTTTTGAGATGGAGTCTCGCACTGTCGCCTAGGCTGTAGTGCAGTGGTGCAATCTCGGCTCACTGCAACCTCTGCCTCCCAGGTTCAAGTGATTCTCCTTCCTCAGCCTCCTGAGTAACTGAGATTAGACACCTGCCACCACACCCAGCTAATTTTTTTTGTATTTTTAGTAGAGACAGGGTTTCGCTATGTTGGTCAGGCTGGTCTCGAACTCCTGACCTCGTGATCCACTCGCCTCAGCCTCCCAAAGTGCTGGGATTACAGGCATGAGCCACCGCGCCCAGCTGCATACATTCCTTGTTTATGTTTTGCCTGTATGATGTTTAAAGTGTCTCGGCCAGGCATGGTGGCTCACGCCTGTAAAATCCCAGCACTTTGGGAGGCCGAGGCGGGTGGATCATGAGGTCAGGAGTTTGAGACTCCTGACCAACATAGTGAAAACCCGTCTCTACTAAAAATACAAAAATACAAAAAGTGGCCGGGTGTGGTGGCACACACCTGTAGTCCCAGCTACTCGGGAGGCTGAGGTGGGAGAACTGCTTGAACCCAGGAGGCGGAGGTCGCAGTGAGCCGAGACCACGCCATTACACTCCAGCCTGGATGACAGAGTGAGACTCCGTCTCAAAAAAAAATAATAAAAATAAAAAGTACCTCATGGTTATCTAACCAAAGGGTGAAATTCAAGAGCAGCAGAGATAAATCTGGCTGATTTTCCTCTGATAAATCATTTTGTCCTGAGCTTTAAGCCCTTTCTGGAAGATGCTCCAAACATGTCAGACTAGGGGAAGGAAAGAGAAAGAGAAAGAAACTAATATGCATTGAGCATCAGGATGCTGAATGCTTTACAGATTTTTTTTTTTTTTTTTGAGACTGGGTTTCACTCTTATTGCCCAGGCTGGAGTGCAATGGTGCAATCTCAGCTCACTGCAACCTACACCTCCCAGGTTCAAGCACTTCTCCTGCCTCAGCCTCCCAAGTAGCTGGAATTACAGGCATGCACCACCATGCCCAGCTAATTCTGTATTTTTTTTAGCGAGACAGTGTTTCACCATGTTGGTCAGGCTGGTCTCAAACTCCTGACCTCAGGTGATCCACCCACCTCGGCCTCCCAATACAGCATTCTTATTAATACTCTCTCTTCTTCATCTTTCCAACGCCCTTATGAGATAGCGATTATTTGAGTTTGATAGACTGAAAGCAGTACTGCAAGGCCACATATGTCACCGTGGATGGAATCAAATGCAGTCTGGCCAGCCCCAGGGCCCAAGTCTTTCCATGACACCACGTTGGCGGAGGCCATGGGGCAGTGAGCCTCAGTGTACCTGCTCACACTTGTGTAGTCTTTGCCTTCCTACTGTAATAAAAGCTCCACAAAGACAAGAACCACATCAGCTTGGTTCATCACAATACTCCCAGTGCCAAGTACAATGCCAGAGACTGAAGAAAGCCCAGGAGACATGGATACAATTTTGGCATTTCTAAAGGGTTCTCATAGGGGCTATAGGTAACACACATGTCCCTGGGATCAAGAGGGCCTAACTGCACCCAGAGAGGACAGAAAGGAGGATGAGACACAGGGAGAAATGTGTCAACTCAGGAATATTTTAAAAGTTAGAGCAGTCCTGTCATGTGACAAAGTACCTTGAGAAATAGTAAATTGCCCGTTTCTGAAGATGATCAAGTACAGGCTGGAGCCTGATCATCTGTCTGGGTGCGGAGGGGATCCACTCGGCGGGGGAGTGGCCTGGATGGTCTCTCAGGTCCTTTCCAACCCCTAAGATTAGGTTATTTGTTGGTACTGACTTCAAATCAAGGCCCAATTAGTGTCTGACTTGCTATGTGACTCAGCCAAGTCTCTTTCCCTCTCTGGGTCTCAGTTTCCTTATCTGTACAATGGAGGCATCTGTATGAATAACCCCATTGATAATTCTGCTCAGGGCTTCCAAGATCCTACACACTCTCTAAAGAACAAGGGTTATGATAAGGTTGCCTGCAGGGTGGCATTGGGCTGAGAGGTCACAAACCTTCCTGCTGGTGCCCTCTCTGCACGCAAGTTCTGGCTACCCTGGCGATGAACTCAGGCCGCTTCCCCAGCCAGGCAGGGAGACAGACCAGGTCCATTCTGATTCAGAAATTAAGTGGGAATCAGGCAAACCCGTAGTATTAAACATAATTCTGGAATGTGTCAAAAATCAAATGCCCTCCAGCAACATAACAACATGTTCTTCAAGGAAGAGATGAAAATCCTTCTGCTCCAGAAGGATCCATCCGTGTAACTCAGTGGGGCTGGTACTGCCACCTAGGGAGGGTTTTGGAAATTTCCAGGGGTGTTTTTCACTGTCACAATGTATGGAAGGTATTACTGGGCAGAGGCCTGGAGTGCCACACAGACAGCCATGAGGTGGGCAGTCCTGCCACACCTTAATAAAGGTGAATAATCTATCTGTATATAACATGAAGACAGCCTAGACTCTAACTCCATGTTACATATAAAGCATTTTTACAGGGTTCAAACTGAGTATCACAATATTCCAAGAATATAAGAATCATGTAAATAAGGGCCAGGCACGGCGGCTCACGCCTGTAATCCCAGCACTTTAGGAGGCCAAGGCGGGTGGATCACTTGAGGTCAGGAGTTGGAGACCAGCCTGGCCAACATGGTGAAACCCCTGTCTCTACTAAAAATACAAAAATTAGCCAGGCATGGTGGCAGGTGCCTGAAATCCCAACTACTCAGGAGGCTGAAGCAGAAGAATTGCTTGATCCCAGGAGGCAGAGGCTGCAGTGAGCTGAGATGGCACCACTGCACTCTCCAGCCTGGGTAACAGAGTGAGACTCTATCTAAAGAAAAAAAAAAAAAGAATCATGTAAAGAGAGAAATTACATTTTGCTTTTTTTTTCTGGATTTGTTTTTAGTCTATTTGATATTTCAGAAACATCACATCACTAATGATATTGCGGACCATGGTATTTGAGTCACTCATACAACACCCAGTGATTATATAGGAAAATAGTTCAAAATGTTACATATGAAGAAATATTAAAGAGAGAGACTATAATAACTAATCAAATATTGTCTCACTTTTCTTATATCTAAACTTATTCATTATAGGTAATGGTAGCATCTGACCACTCTGTTATGTCATAGAGTATAACGGTGCCAAAGTATTTACTTATTGAATTGTATAGCATTTCATTATAAAGAGCTTTTCTGGCCACATGTGGTGGCTCACACCTGTAATCCCAGCACTTTGGAAGGCCAAGGCGGGAAGATTACTTGAGGCCAGGAGGTTCAAGACCAGCCTGGCCATCATGATGAAACCTCATCTTTACTAAAAATACAAAAATTAGCCAGGTGTGGTGGCACACGCCTGTAATTCCAGCTACTCTGGAGGCTGAGGCATGACAGTGTCTTGAAACTGGGAGGCGGAGGCTGCAGTGAGCCAAGATCAAGCCACTGCACTCCTCGGTGGCAGAGCGAGATGCTCTGTCAAAAAAAAAACAAAAAACTTTTCCTTATTTTTCTGCTTTAGCAAGCATTTAGGGTGGGGTTGTTTTTATTTTAACTACATGTATAGGTTGCTTATATTTCATTTCAGGATACTAAACAGAACATCACAAATAATTTGGATTAAAAGTAGGAGAGAGGGCACTGGAATGACACCCCTGTAGCAATAAGCACAGCTGGCACTCATGAAAAGAAACCAGGCTTTCTTGGAGAATTGGCTGAGTCCAGGGCAGGGCAGGAAAAATATAAGAAAAGCCTGGAATGTCTTGTTGTGGCAGAAGTAAAAGGGTGCTCAGAAAATGACCCTGTCTCTACTAAACATACAAAAAAATTAGCTGGGCGTGGTGGCTGACGCCTGTAGGAGGCTGAGGCAGGAGAATCACTTGAACCTGGGAGGCAGAGGTTGCAGTGAGCCAAGATCACGCCGCTGCACTCCAGCCTGGGCAACGAGAGTGAAATTCCATCTCAAAAAAAAAAAAAAAGAAAAGAAAAGAAAAGAAAAAAAAAAAAGGATTCAGGCCCCCATGGCCAAATCTCAAATAAATTTGAGCATCAAAATAGGTATTGATGGTAAAATATTATAACCCACAGAATAAAGTAAGAATCCATGAGTGCACACTAACAGGCATGCACACATACATAGATAGTTAAATCAGAAGGCAAAGCTCTCCCTTTCAGTAGAAACTCAGCTAACAAATGCAGAAGGGAGGATAGAGGTAGATATTCACTATTTGGCAACATCACAATAATAACCGATTCGGGCAAGAATCCTTAACAGAGGTGAAGACTTGGAGGCGGGGGAAAGTCTGAGGAGTAACAGGACATTACGTAGTCTTAAAGTATCTTCCCACAAGATACTTACTAATTAGAAAGGGGAAAATAGCAACGTTTCCATGAAAATCTGACAGACACCACCTTAGCCAAATGATTAAAGTTGACATTACCAGTAATAAGACACAAGGACATCATGTGCCTCCAGATATGATACCCACAAGAAAAACACAATGTTGCTTCTGTGGTACTCCTGCCAAAAATGTGTATCCTGGATCTAATAATGAGGAAACCCCAGACAAACCCAAATTGAGGGGCAGTGTATTAAATAGCCTGTGCTCATCAAAAATGCCAATGTCATGAAACACAAAGAAAGACTGAGAAATTCTTCCAGATTGAAGGAGACTAAAAAGACACAACAACCAAATGTGATGCGCAATCCAGGACCTTCTTTTGCTATACATTATTCGGATAATTGTCAAAATCTGAATGGGAAACAGTCGACCAAATAAAGAGACAACCTATGGAATGGGAGAAAATATCTGCAAACCAGACATCTGATAAAGGGTTAATATCCAAAATATATAAGGTACTCAGCTCAGTAGTAAGAAAACAAATAACCCTATTAAAGAATGGGCAAAGAATCTGAATAGATATTTGTCTAAAGAAAACATACAAATGGCCAATGGGATATGAAAAAATGCTCAGAATCACTAATCATCAGAGAACTGCAAATTAATAACCCAATGAGCTGTCACTTCACACCTGTTAGAACAGCTATTATCAAAAAGACATGATCTTGGAGATGATGTGCAGAAAAGGGAACCTTTGCACACTGTTGGTGGGAATGTAAATTAGGACAGCCATTATGGAAAACAAAAAAACTAAAAATAGAACTACCCGTCATGATCCAGAAATCCTACTGGGTTTTTATCCAAAGGAAGTGAAACCAATATGTTGAAGAGAGATCCGCACTCCCATGCTTATTGCAGCATGATTTGCGATAGCCAAGATACGGAATCAACCTGTGTCCATCGCGGGTGAATGAATCAAGAAAATGTGGCATGTCTACACAATGGAATATAGTTCAGCCTTAAGAAAGAAGGAAATCCTGTCATTTGCAACAACTTGGATGAACCTGAAGGATGTTAAGCGAAATAAGCCAGGCACAGAAAGACAAATACTGCATGATCTCACTTATCTGTGGAATCTAAACAAGTTGAACACACAGTAGAGAATAGAATGAGGGTTACCAGGGGCTAGGGGCATTGGGGAGCTATTTGTCAAAGGATACAAAATTTCAGTTAGATTAGAGGAATAAGTTCAAGAGATCTATTGTACAACATGGTGAGTATAGTTAATAACAATGTATTGTATTCTTGAAAATTGCTACTAAGAGAGTAGATATTAAGTGTCCTCACCACAAACAGAAATGATATATATGTGAGGTAATCTGCATGTTAATTAGCTCAATTTAGCCATTCCATAATGTATGCATATTTCAAAACAACATGTTGTACATGATAAATACATACATTTTTTATTTGCCAATTAAACATTTATTTTAACATAACAAAATGATAAGTTTATTAAGTAAACAAAAATACAAATTTATTAAAATTTAAAAAATTTTTAATAACTACTCACTGTTAACTTCACCAGCTTTTTTGATGTGAAAATCTAATAAAATGAATGATGCATAAATATTTATCTGTACATTACTTATTGTTCTCTATTCTCTGTATAGCATATATGTAGACATATATGTATGTACTCTATATACCATAATGTGTACATAAACACATTTACTATATAAACACTATATATAAGTAGATATACATAAAGAACATATATATGCACATATGTAATACTATATACTGTCCAGAGAATAATGAATGTTGTATATATATATGACTTTAAATAAAAGTTTAAAATATATATATGACTTTGTATACACACACAGCCATTTTAGTGTCTGCTTCATAAAACTACAGAATAATAGAGATGTACTAATTTCAAGGGGTTATATGAATCCATTCCATGATTTCAGATAGTTAGAAGTCTAAATCCAGTCCACGAAGGCTGATCTATTTTCTTCTTTGCTATCTCTAGAGATGGCTACTATATATAATTTTAATAAATAATCATATAATTTCCCATAAACTAAATTTAATTCTCTAATATTTGTTTCTCTTTTTCCACCTTCCTCTTTGTCTTTGTATTTCTCCAAGAGAAACTGTATCCTACGTGGTCATTAAACCTGTATAAATAGACTAGTATTGAGCTTTACTATGTTTTTCTTAACATTATTTCATGTATTAATATTGCCTCTGAAGTGCCTTCTAACGTTTAGTTAATCTGGCAGTTCATTCTTCCTTATAAATTACCTTTATCATTTAACACAAGTCTCTTTCCTCTTAATCATCATTGAATACAACTGACACACAATGAAAGTTGTATTAAGTGAAAATGAAAACCATGTCGACTCCCTCCCTTTATAAAAATGAGATTCAGGAATTCAGGTATTGCTTAAAATGAAAATACATCTATTTTTTCTTACTGCAATTGTAGCACCCTTTTAGAGCCTCCACAATGAAGTGAGATGATTTCAGCCCTCTGTCTCAGGGGCTGGCAAACTTTGGAGCGAGGTTCAAGTATACCAGTGCCTGTTTTGTAAAGAAAGTTTTCTCATTTACGTATGGATGGTCTATGTCTGCTTTCACACTCCAACAGCAGAGCTGAGTATTTATGACAAAGACTCTGTGACCCACAAAGCTGAAAAGAGTTACTATCTGGCTTTTACAGGAAGTTTGCCATCCTCTGCAATGGAGGGACATCTAACCATTAGTTATGCTGCTACAAAAACAAGCATTCAAACATAGTATTGTTAGCTGTATTGACAAATGTATCCAATCGAAGGACAGCTTTCCATGGGCATTTGAATATTCCATATCACATCTGTTTACATTTAATAGGTTATTTCCAAGGTAATTCTCTCTAGAACTGAAATCTGCCAAAATGTCCTCAAAATCAGAGTTGTAGTTTACATGATAGTTAAAAATACGGCTTTCAGTGTCTGATAGGTCATGATTCAAAGCAAGATCTGCCACCTAATGGTTGTTAGTACCTGCTAAGTACCTAGAGAGGAATGGGTAAGCTTGGGCATGGCACTTGAACTCTCTAAGCCTTTGATATGGTTTTGCTGTGTCCCTACCCAAATCTCATCTTGAACTGTAGCTCCCATAATTCTCACATGTCACAGGAGGGACCTGGTAGGAGATAATTGAATCATGGGGTCAGTTTTCCCCATACTGTTCTTGTGGTAGTGAATAAGTCTTATCAGAGCTGATGGTTTTACAAGGGGTTTCCCCTTTCTCATGGCTCTCATTCTCTCTTGCCTGCCACCATGTAAGATGTACCTTTTGCCTTCCGCCATGATTGTGAGGCCTCCCCAGACACATGGAACTATGAGTCCATTAAAACTCTTTTTCTTAATAAATTACTCAGTCTCAGGTATGTCTTTATCAGTAGCATGAAAACAGACTAATATAGCCTTATTTTATTCTCCTTATTTATAAAATGGAGGTAATAAGAGTATCCATCTTATAGGCATAATGTGAGAATTAAATAAGAAAAAAAGTATATAATGTATTCACGATTATAGCCAGAGCATGTGATGTATGCCCCATAACTAGTGTGTGTTTTTAAATAACCCTAGTCAATATATAAAAAATTATAATTTTAAAATCTGAATAAATTCTGAAAATGATAATACTAGATAGCTGTTGATTTCATGATTTTGATAATGACACTGGTTATGAAAGAAAGTGCTCTTATTTTTCAGAAATACACACAGAAGTGGTTAGGGGTACATATAGGAATATCATGTATGCAACATACTCTCAAAAAGGAGAGAGACGGCAGACGTCAATGTTAACATCTGGGGTTGCATGGAGGATATGTAGAAATTATTTGTATTATTCTTACAATTTATCAGTAAGTCCAAAATTATGTCAAAATAAAAAGCTAAAAGAAAAAGAAGGGATCCTTAGGTCCAAACACACAGAGAAGAACTGTTATCGATATATTCTAGCCAAACATATCCTTTTATCTTATTCTTCTAATCCTTCTAGCAAATGTACAGGGTTAATTTCAGAAGGAAGGTGGGAGAAGAGGGTGCATGTTTGCGTGAGGGGAAAGGACAAGAGAATCCTTTCATTAGCAAGGCCAGAAAATTTGATTACATCACCTTTCTAAATTCAAATCTCTACTTTGCTTTGCCTTGCCTTTCATTAGAACCCCTCCAAGATGCAATTACACAGAAAAGAAGTTGAACAAGAAACAGAATAGGAGAGATTTATCTTTCTTTGGAGATGAGGAAAAAGGGTAGAGCAGAGCAATTTTTATAATTTCCTTTTGAAATAGGCATTGAAGTCAAGATTGGCTCTACTCTTTTCTCATAGAAAATTAGACATCTCTAGTCAAGTGACTCAGGCGACATCACTAAGAACTTTTGCAAAATGAAATGAAAGGACAAAAATTGAAGGGTGAAAGATGACCTTTAACTTCCTTTGGGGAAGCAAGGTTTTCTTGACCTTTAAAATAGGCTCTCCCAGAAAAATGTTTACTTCTCCTACTTTTTCTTTTTAAAAGCTTGCCATTAGAGAGAGAGAAAAAAAAGTATATTAAAGCAGTGGCCCTCTAATGATCATATTCATCTCAAAATTCCACATAATAAATCAGTACGGCAAGGTAGCAAGATTGTAATAGTTGTGATTTAAAACATTAAATGTATTTGGGGGCAAATTGAAGTTTAGAAAATTAAACAATAAGCTCCTAGTATGAGAAGTGTTATTGCACAGGACTGTCTCTGGCAGGGGGAAAAAATACACACACACACACACACACACACACACCAAGTTAAGCCAAACAGGGATACAATTCAGTCAAAAAGAAGTCTTAGCTCTTTTCTTCTCCTAAGTGATCTATCATCATATAATGAGATAATTCATCTCAAGATCAGATTTTTATTAAAAATTAAAATATATTCATTTCCACATTTTCAAAAAGCCACGAAGACCCAGAATGCTTTGTCTAAGCATTCTTAGCTCCAGCTTAGATTTCCATTTGAAACTGCAAATCCTTTCTTAATATTCATTCATTTCACACATACACCTGAGGGTCCCCTTTGTGTTGGGCACTGGGGAGCAGAAATAAATCTGACCAGATTCCAGTTCCTCAAGGGACCCCCAGTTTAACAGGGAGAGCAGATAAGTAAATGTCCACTTAGTGAGGGGATAGAGTGTGATTCTCCTAGCAAACCTCTGATGCTACAGATGAGGAAACTGAGGCTCAGAGTAATTAACTTACCCGAGGGATACACTTAGGAAGTAATGAAGAAAGGATTTCAACCCAGGTCTATTCTGACCCCAAACCCTTGCCTCACTGTCTCTCAGCCTGGAACACTGCAAATAGCATATTTTAGGGTCCTATAATTGAGAGAGTACAGGATTGGGATCAGAGGACAGAGTGGTCAACTGTCCCACAATCAAGGCAGCAGGGGTATAGGAGGTGGAGTAGGGGAGGAAGTATCAGAAAGGGCCTTCACAGATTTGGAGACATTGGCTCTGAACAAGGATATGTAGCAAAGGTTTGTGCAGTGAAGAAGAGCAGGAAGGGTCTCCCAACAGAGGAAATGGGGGCAAGGGCAACAGTCAAGAAGTGTGAGAACCTTGATAGATATGAATCTTTCTGAATGGCCTTCAGAAGGAGCCAACAGGAAGGATGCCTTGGCTTAGCCAATATCTGCTAGTCTCAGCGAATCACACCACAGGGATTGTGCAGGAATGTGCAGATACAGCTTCAGTTCCTCACCTGGGAGGGGGTGGAGCTGAGATAAAGGAATTGCGATTGCCTGGGGGTTGCCACAGCCAGCCCCACAGAGGCAGCTGTACTGTAGCCTTCATTATTGGCTGTGATGCTGAGCCCCAGGCTACACTGACCCCAGCATTAGCAAGATGATGATGGATTACATAAAGCCCTTTGTGCTCCAACTGAAACCCTGGCAGCAGAAACTTGTGCAGAATTTTAACTCCAATGAAGAGTTTTATGAAAGTCCAGGAAAGCCAAACCCATAGAATCACAAAAAATTAGAAGAAAGGGATCTTAGCGAAAATCTACAATCTCCTTTTGCAGAAGAGGCACTGAAGAAGCCTTGGCAGGTGGGGGAAGGCTAGATGACTTGGCCAGGGTCTCACAGTCAGTGAAAAGGTAGAGTCCTGACTTGAACCTATGGTCAGGCACGTGGCTCATGCCTGTAATCCCAGTACTTTGGGAGGCAGAGGTGGGCAGATCACTTAAGGCCAGGAGTTCAAGACCAGCCTGGCCAACATAGCAAAACCCTGTCTCTACTAAAAATACAAAAATTAGCTGGGCATGGTGGCGCAGGCCTGTAATCTCAGCTACTCAGGAGGCTGAGGCAGGAAAATTGCTCGAACCCAGGAGGCAGAGGTTGCAGTGAGCCGAGATCATACCACTGCACTGCAGCCTGGGAGACACAGCAAGACTGTCTCAAAAAAATAAAAATGAAATAAAATAAAAAGACTTGAACCTCGGTCTCCTAACTCCAGTTCAGTGTTTCATTTCACTTGAAATGACTGCATAGGAACTTTTCCTGACTTCTCCACCTTCCCACCTTCCCCACTCCATGTTATGCTGGTTTCCATAGTGCCTGTGTTTAATTCCATCCCAGCTTCGACCATCCGTCTCCTCTGCTAAGCAGGACCCTTCATTGGAAGCCAAGACTATATGTTTTGTCTGACTCCTCAGTCTGCCAGGGCTGGACATATAAAGGGCACTTAGTAAATATTTGTTCACACTAAAGGAAACTGTGACAGAGTCAGAAGATGTGGGTCTTAGTCCCAGCTACATGAACCTATAGGCCATGGGACTGTGGGCAAGTTACTCAACCCTCTGAATCTCAGCTTCCTCATCTATAAGATGATGAATAAGAACATGATGTTGTGGAAAGATGATGGGATGCAGACCCTATAAATGTCCAACTGAATGAACGAATGGTCACCTTCCTCTACCAGAAATCCTGAGGGCAAGGGGATTTCTAACTTGTTTTATATCCATAGCACTTGGCACTTAGCAGGCCTCGGGAAATGATTGCACTAAACCACGTAAGAATATCTGAGTACACCAGCAGTTGTATAACTGGGAGCAAGTACCTGTGATTCTGATCCTTTATTTCCTCATTTGTAAATCAGAGATCATGATACCTTCCCAAACTGAGTGAAGATAAAAGAGGTCATGTATATAAAAATCATTTGGTAAACTGCAAGCACAACACAGATGCCAGTCGTCATTTGGGCTGTTTAAAAGGACTTCCTGATGAACAGGACCTAAGTATGTTTTCCAGAGAGGAAAATCTACTTTCCAGAGAGGAGCAGCATCTTGAGTTTCAGATGATATCGTTTTCCCAGTTAACACATTGAACTGTTAAGCAAGGGGCACAAGAACAGTATAATACATCCAAGCAGGAGGTGAAGTTCTATTTTTGGCAACAAAGGAAATAACACTGGAAGCAGATGGGGAGGTGAAACCATGGCTCCTATGGAGTCCTTGCCAGCCGCTTTGAACCATCTGCCTTCTTCTGACAGCTGGAGTCCCCTCACTTCTGTCTTTACTCCTTTACTAGTTATGCGCCAGAACCCAGGGCCACTGCATCAGCCTCCAGGGATGCCGTGCTTCAGAAGCAGGAGACACTGCATTCTCCATGTTACTTCCCAGGCTTACTGCAGACGTGTGAGGGCGACGTGTGTGGCTGAAGATTGGGTCATCACCAGGGAAAGGCTGGCTGGTGGCCACCTGGCGCTCCCACCGGACGGCATCACTTTGGTAAGTTTCTCATGCTCCGAGCCTGGCCCACCCTCTTGTGAAGTGACAGGCTGGGTCCTGCAGATACCCCTGGCCTCAAAGAGGCTAACTTTTGATGACTAAACTCAAAAGAGACAAAAAAAAAAAAAAAAGAAAGAAAGTAAACCACAGCATATGTATATTAATTTGTAACTCAATTTGCCAAATATATTTGAGTTCCTACTGTGTGCCAGGCACGGTGATAGGCACTGGGGGGATAATGATGAATGAAACCCATCTGGTCACTGCCTTGTGGAACTTACAGTAGGAGGGAGAGGTAATTAAACAGGTAGTCACTAGACAGTGTAATTAGCATAAGCACCATGAAAAGAAAAACAACAAGGTGTTGTTGAGAACTTGCTCCAGACGTCGGGGGC
The DNA here is from genome assembly GCF_029281585.2 of Gorilla gorilla gorilla. NCBI lineage: Eukaryota > Metazoa > Chordata > Mammalia > Primates > Hominidae > Gorilla > Gorilla gorilla. The sequence goes on from NC_073237.2 coordinate 118,376,332, forward strand.
AGAGTAGGCTTTATAGAGAAAGTTAAAGCTAAGCAGGGGGTCTGAAAAACTAACAAAATTGTCAGGTGAAAAGCAGCAGCTTGGAAGTGGCAGTGGGGTGCAAAGAAAGAAGATGGGTGCTCCAGGCAAAAAGAAAGACAGTCAGAGGTAAGAGAGGTCTTGATGCCATTGAGTATCTAATAAAAGGTTAAATATGGAAGGACCCAGGAGGAAGAGTTCAGAAATGGGGACAAGCGTAGCTGCCGAGGTTGGCAAGGGCTCTATAAGGCGTGTGCAGGAGTTTAACCTGCATCTTTTTGATAAGCCATTGGGTTACCCAAAGTCAGTCAAATCAGCACATTGTCTACAGGAAGGAAAATGATGTGACTAATAGATTTACCGGAAGGTTATTCGATAAATGTGGAATCAGGACAAAGAATATACACTTCACACTGCAAGTTTTCTTTCTGCCTTGACTCTGACCCACTTATAATGCCACATTTTCCTGGTTCCTAAACCCAGCGGAGGACGTTGTTCTCTGGGGGTTTTTGCAAATAATGCACTTCATTCAGCCTTGAGGAACTGAATCAATAAACGCTAACTTGGGGTGGTAACTGGAGAGAAAATGGAAGAATCTCATGCTTGCTGCTTCCCTCCAAGAAACTGCAAAACATTATTGAACAGGTTTTTGGCTATATTCAGTGAAAAATTCTTCTGCTGAGAAATACAAACTCTTTCACCATAATAAATACTGTTTTGATAACAAAACTGTACTTTTCTCAAATACCCAGATGGAAGACCATATGCAAAATAAACTCTAAGGAATTTTTTTATTGGCCATCTGCTAAAATTGGAAAGGCTGCATCCGCCTCGACTCTTCACAAAAATTTTCACTGAGAATCCCACTTGCTTCCGCCTGGTGCCACCTGCTGATCACATTTGAGTACCGGTTTTGCAAATGAAGAGCAGGGTAATGTGGGTCTCCCTCTTTCTTTAATGAAATAAACTTAATCCTAATTAATGTAAGAAATAACCTACAAAGTATCAGGTTTTCAGTTGTTTTACAGAAACTCACACTTCTTCCTGTTGTTGCCAGGAACCACAAAGCAAAGCCCCTGCATGCACACACCTCTGAGACCTCACTTCTGAGGCAGTGTCAGGACATTGTTTCACCCTCAGGATTAAGTGCACTACCTCTAATAAAGCCCCGTGTTTGGCTTTCACCCATCAAAAACGTCAATGCATTATATGCTTTAGTACGTCAATTCCACTTTGAGATATCTATCCAAAGGAGATGCTGGCACAGGTGTATAAAGATACCTGTGCGAGGATATTCCCTTCAGCATCATTTGTTGAACCAAAAAATATGAGAATATCTCAATGTTCATCAACAACAGGGTGAGGCTTTCTTTTTTTTTTTTTTTGAGACCCACATTACCCAGACTGGAGTGCAGAGGCGCGATCTTGGCTCACTGTAACCTCCGCCTTCCTGTTTCAAACAATTCTCCTGCCTCAGCCTCCTGAGTAGCTGGGATTACAGGCACCCACCACCATGCCCAGCTAATTTTTGTATTTTTAGTAGAGAAGGGGTTTCACCATGTTGGCTAGGCTGGTCTCGAACTCCTGACCTTGTGATCTGCCTGTCTTGGCCTTCCAAAGTGCTGGGATTACAGGCGTAAGCCACCGTGCCCAGCCAACAGGGTGAGGATTTTTAAAGTCATAATGCATCTATGCAGCACTGGCATGGCGAGATGTCCTACGCACATTCAATGGGAGAAAATGAAGGCTAAAGAAAAGAATGGATAGTATAATCCCATGTTTTTAAAGAAAAAAGAAGCATTTTTAAAGAAAAAACAGCTCTGTGTGTTATAGCTATATTTGTTTATACACAGGAAAAGGTTGAAAGGATACACACTAAACAAAAGCAATTTCTGAAGAGTGGGGACTTTTTTCTACTTTTTACTTTCACATGCCTATGCTAATTGAATTTTTACTATCAATGCATTGTATTAAAACAAAGGAGCTACTAAAATAATAATGCCACTTTTTTTTTTTTTTTTTGAGACAGAGTCTTGCACTGTTGCCCAGGCTAGAGTGCAGTGGTGCAATCTCCACTTACTGCAAGCTCTACCTCCTGGGTTCACGTTATTCTCCTGCCTCAGCCTCCCGAGTAGCTGGGACTACAGGCGCCCGCCACCACGCCTGGCTAATTTTTTGTACTTTTAGTAGAGACGAGGTTTCACCGTGTTAGCCAGGGTGGTCTCAATCTCCTGACTTCATGATCTGCCCGCCTCGGCCTCCCATAGTGCTGGGATTACAGGCATGAGCCACCGCGCCTGGCCAGTAATAATGCCATATTCTTAAAAAATCAGGTTTGCAGCTAATAAAGTGTTTCATCATCACATGCGATGAAATGTGATGCTTTGCTTCAGAAGCAGGAGACATGGCATTCATTGCATTTCATCATCACAGACTCACTGGATGCTCACTTGCTCTAAGGCTAGGATCGCTTTCACATTCAAGAGATGAAGAAATGGGACTGAGTCGAGGAGAGGGAACCAAGATCCTGTAAGGAAGAGATGATGGTGCCAGGGCGCTCCAGCAAATGACTACTGTGGGGTTTTCAGAGTCTTATTCTGTATGTGCCAGGCCCTAAACTAGCAGTTTTTAAATTGACTCCACTATGTGGACAAAGAAATCCTCCTTTATATTAGAGAACTATCCAGTCCTGAGGACTTTCAGCATCAATCAAATGGGCTTTGAAACTTCAGGGCTTAGAACGCTAAAGCGGGAAGACCAGAGCAGTCACCTAACTCGGTCTCCCTGTTTTACTGCTGAGAAAAGAGACTCCCCGAACAGCTAAAATCAGGCAGTCAATACTTGAGCAACAAACACTTGCCATCTCCAAGGAGTTAACTTTCCTTCTTCTCCACTAAACCCGCTCCTCCTCTTGGGTTTCCCATCTTGGCAAATGGTGACCCAGCAGACTCCTGAAAGCACCAAGTCTGCCTTCTTCTTCACCCTCAATTCTATCAGTCTCCAAATCCCATTGATGCCAACTTCCAAATATTCCTCACCTCTGATCTTTCTCTGCCTAAGATTCCTGCCTGAGTGTCTCCATACAACCTTCAGCATCTCTTCTGCCTAGATGAATAGAACAGCCTTTCTAATAGGTCTCATTTCTCTTCCCTCCCAATCTACGCTATCCTCTCCAACAGATCACCTTTCTAATACTAAAACTTGATAATATACCTCTCCCCTCTGCACTTAAAACCCTTGCATGGCTTCCCCTTGATAAGCGCTTTACCTTGGCATTCAAGACCCTCTGTGATCTACCCTCTCCTTCTCAAATCTCATCTAGGGTCAGATCCTTTTCATTTATTTTTATTATTTTTTTGAGACAAGGTTTCACTCTGTTTGCCCAGACTGGAATGCAGTGGCATGATCTTGGCCCACTGCAGCCTCGACCTCCTGGGCTCAGGTGATTCTCCCACATCAGCCTCCCGAGTAGGTGGGACTACAGACACACACCACCACACCCGGTAAATCGTTCATATTTTTAGTAGAGACAGGGTTTCGTCATGTTGCCCAGGCTGGTCTCAAACTCCTGGACTCAAGCAATCTGCCCGCCTCAGCCTCCCAGAGTGCTGGGATTATAGGCATGATATGGTTTGGCTGTGTCCCCACCCAAATCTTATCTTGAATTGTAGCTCCCATAATTCTCATGTGTTGTAGGAGGGACCCAGTGGGAGATAACTGAATCATGGGGGCAGTTTCCCCCATACTGTTCTCATGGTAGTGAATAAGTCTCACAAGATCTGTCTGTTTTATAAGGGGTTTCCCTTTTCACTTGGTTCTCATAGTCTCTCTTGCCTGTCACCATATAAGATGTGCTTTTCGCCTTCTGCCATGATTGTGAGGCGTCCCAGCCATGTGGAACTGTGAGTCCATTAAACCTCTTTTTCTTCATAAATTACCCAGTCCCAGGTATGTCTTTATCAGCAGCATGAAAACAAATTAATACAAGCTGTGAGCTGCCATGCCTGCCCTAAATCCTTTTCTCTTAAACTTTAGTGACTCCACACTGCTCATCATTCCAAAATGCCATACTATTTCATGACTTCATACCTTTGCACAAGCTATTGTTTTTAGGTAGAATGCTCTTCTGTGGCTGGTCTGCCAGGTAAACTCATTATACAAAATCAGGTCAGGTGTCACCTCTACTCAGGAAGCTTTCTCTCTCCCTCTATTCCATTTACCCTCAGCCCTGTCCATCCCTGCTCCCCATCACCAGCAAAGTTTTACTCCTTTTCTCTGGAACATTTCTGTACCTTATACACACTTCTATTTAAATATCCTCCCACATTATTACACAGAAGGGAAAAGTACTGGCACTGAAGCCAGTCTTCCAAACTGTGTTAACCCTGCCAAATGACTTAACCTCTCTGTACTTCAGTTTCCTCTCCTATGAATAATAGAAGAATCCTGCGAGGGTTGCTAAAGAATTTTAAATTAGGTAATTGTTATGGACTATATGCTTGTGTTCCCACCCCACCTCTGCATTCAGATATTGAAACCCTAACCCCCAAGGGGATGGTTTTAAGAGGTAGGCTCTTTGGAGGGCAATCAGAGCATGGAGGTGGACCCCACACGATGGGACTAGTGTCCTTATAAGAGGAGGAAGGCAGCTAGTCCTTTCTCTCTACCAAGTAGGCAAACAATGAGAAGGTGACCAGCTATAAACCAGGAAGAGGGCCCTCACCAGAACCCAACCACGCTGGCATGCTGATCTTGGATTTCCAGCCTTCGAAACTGTGAGAAAGAAATGTTTGTTATTCGTCACCCAGTTTATGATATTCAATTGTAGCAGCCCAAACTTCCTAAAACAGTAATCTAGATAAAAACACTCAGCAAATGTTGCTATTGTTATTGTTATTTAGTCATTCTTTTAGAGAACTTCCACTTTCAGCCAAAGTGTAATAACAGAAACTAGATTGACTCTTGCCCTGCATCACTCGAGCAACCAAAAAGTAGACAAAATATGTTAAACAACAGTTTTGAAGACCTGGATATGAAGCAACAAAGGACAGTGATTCCTGAGAGATAGGAATTGAATGACGTGAACCCCAGGATTGCCTCAGATTACTGCCTTGAGAAAGATTCCAGGCTGCAGTGCAGAGTGCGGGGGCAGTAGGACCTTGGTGAAGCCCAGTGGACGCCCTGAGTTGAGAAAATGGAACTGTGAGTCAGGGAAGACTGAGATAGCCAGGGTTCTCAGGACAGAGTACTGGGAAGGACACTTTTGTACAGAGAACTCTGGAGTGTCTTCCTTAAATGTTTTGCTAGGTACAGATCAGCATGCACGTGAGGAAACTACCCAAGGCCAAACTACCTGAAAAACACCCCCAAAAAAGCAGAGGTAGCAGTGCCTGGTGTTCACACAGAGCCAGGAGTAGTGTCTTTCTCACCAGCCAGACTAGAAAACATGATTCATGGAGCACTGGGTAGAGCACACATAAGACTGTTGCTTGAGTAGTGAGGAATAGTAAGCCTTAGACTGAACACCACTCCAGTCCTGCCTAACAAATCTTGAAAATCTTGAAATAGACCTGAAATCTATTTCCAAGTAACTGAACTGGATCTTACAACAAAGTTCAAGAATATGTGCAGGAATATGGAAATATCCAACATCCAAATAAGGTAAGATTCACTATATCTGTCACCCAGCTAGAAACTCCCAGACATGAAAAAAACATCGTGATATGGGCCACAATGAAGAGAAAAATCAAAACCAACTCAGAATGGACAGAGTTAGAATTAGGAGACAGTGACATTACGAGAGTGATTATAATGCATTCCATATGTTCAAAAAGTTAAGTAGAAATATGGAAGATATTTAAAAAGACTCAACTCTCATGTTTAGAAATAAAAACTACAATATGTGAGATAAGAGATTGAATGGGATTATTCGACAATGATGAAAAAAATGAGTGAATGTGAAGACAAAACAACAGAAACTCTCCAAAATGAAACAGAATGATTTTTTTAAATGAACAGAACATCAGTGAACTGTGGGACAACTTCAGATGGACTAATATGTATGTAATTAGAGTGAAGTAGAAGTGAAGAGGCATAGAAAAAAAATCTGAAGAAATAATGGGCAAATATTTTCCAAATTTTATTAAAATTATAAACCCACAGGTCCAAAAGCTCAATGAGAAACATGAGCTTTAACATGAGAAATATGAAAGAAAATTACATCAAGACACATCATAATCAAATTGTTCAAAACCAATGATAAAGAAAAAATATTAAAAGCAGCAAGACAAAAAGAATATGTTATATAAAGAAGATCAAAAATAAGGAAGAAAACAGACTTCTTTTCAGAAACAATATAAGCAAGAAGACAGAAGAGCAATATATCAAAAGTGCTGAAAGAAAAAATGTCAACCTAGAATTCTATACCTAGAGAAAATATCATCCAAAACCAAAGGCAAAATAAATTTCAAGAAATATAAAAGTTGAGAGAATTCATCACCAAAAGACCCTCACTGCATGAAATGCTACAGAAAGTTATTTACACCAAAGAAAAATGATACCTGACAGAAATGTGAATCTACACAAAAAAATACAGAACACTGGAAATGGTAAATATATGAGTAAATATTTAAAATTATTTCCTCTTGTTATTTAAATCTCTTTAAAATAGAGTTGATTGTTAAAACAAAAATGATAACAATGTAGTCTGGAGTTTATAATAAGTATAAAAGTAAAATGTATAAAAACAACAGCATAAAAGCCAGGTGTGGGAAAATGGAAGTACTATGAGTGTTATAAGGTTCTCATACTATAAATAAAATAGTACTATATAACTTAAAGGTAGATTGTGATAACTCAAAAATGTATACCATAAATTTTAAAGGAACCACTAAAAACAAAACAACTATAGCTATTATGCCAACAAAGGAAATCAATAAAACTGAAAACTTCTAAACAGACTGATCAGAGGGAAAAAAAGAAAAATAAAAAACACAGATTACAAATGTTAGGACTAAGAGGTATCATTAGTAAAGGTAAAGGCAGATTATTAAAGGTAACATTATGAATCATTTTACACCAATAAAAGTGAAAACTTAGAAAAAGTAGACAAATTTCTTGAAAACAAACTATTAAAGCTCATTCAAGAAGAAACAGATAATACGAACAGCCTATATCTATCAAAGAAATTGAATTTGTAGTTAAAAGTTTCCCATAAAGAAAATACCAAGCTCACATGACTTCCCTAGTGAATTTTACCAAACATCTAAAGAAATAATACCAACTCTGAAAAAACTCTTCTAGAAAATTTAAAAGTAGAAAATATTTTACAATTCATTCTGTGTGGCCAGCATTATCCTGATAACGAACCAAAGACATTACAAAAAAAATAAAAAGAAAAAGGCAAACCAATATCCCTCATGAATATAGATGCAAATAAAGAACATTTTAGTAAATCAAAATTCCACAATATATAAAAAGGATAATATGCTATGACTAAGTGGAGTTTGTCTTAGGGATGCAGGGTTTGTTTAATATTTAAAAATCAATCAATGTAACTCAACCACATTAACAAGCTAAAAAAGAAGATCCATATGATCATCTCAGTAGACACAGGGAAAAAAAAAAAAAGAGTGACAAAATCCTACATCCATTCCTAATTAAAAACAAACAAAATCCATGGAAACAAGAAATAAAAGGAAACTTCATCAATCTAATAAAGAACATCTACAAGAAACCTACAACTAACAACAATACTTAATGATGAAAGACGAAATCCATAACCCCTAAGATCAGGAAAAAGTCCCGGACATCTGTTCACACCACTTCTACTTAACATTATTTGGAGGTTCTAGCCAGTGCCATAAGGCAAGAAAAAGAAATAAAGGGCTAATTATAAAGTAAGACAAAACCATTCAATTCTCAGAGGATGTAATAGTCCATATAGAAAATCCAATGGAAGTACAAAATAAGCTACTAGAACTGTTAAATAAGTTTAACAAGGTTGCAGGATACAAGATCAATACACAAAAATCAATTTTATTTTTACATACAATGAACAATTAGAAATAGAAGTTTAAAAATAAAACACTGCCAATATATCAAAAATTGGAAATCATAAGGGAAAACTGTGACAAAAGATGTGAAATATTTGTACGCTAAAAACTAAAAAACACTGTTGAAAGAAATTAAAGACCTAAATAAAAGGAAAGATACACCATGTCGATGGGTCAGAAGACTCATTGTTAAGATGTTGATTCTACTCAAAGTGATATATAGATTCAACACAATTCCATTCAAAATCCCAGTGGGCTTTTTTGTAGACATTGACAAGCTGATTCTATATTTCATATGGCTGATCAAAGACTACAATAGCCAAAACAACTTTGAAAAAGATGAACAAAGTTGGAGAGCTTACACTACTTGATTTCAAGGCTTATAAAGCTATATCAAAACAGTGAGGTTTTGGCAGAAAGAGAGACAAATAGATCAAAGACACAGAATACAGAATTCAGAAATATACCTACACATATTTGGATAACTGTTTTTGACACTGGTGCAAAGGCAACTTGGAAGAGAAAGAGTAGTGTTCTGATCAAATGTTTCTGGAACAACTGGATATTCGTATGCAAAAAAGTGAACTTCAATCCATACCTTACACCATATACAAAAATTAACTCAAAATGAATCACAGACCTAAATTCGAAAGCTAAAACTATAGAACTTTTAGGCAAAAACATAGGAGAATATCTTTGTGAGCTTGGGTTAGATATAAATTCCTATATGTGACACAAAAAGCGTGATCTATTAAAAAAATTGATAAATTGGACTTTGTCAAAATTAAAAACTTGCTTTTCAAAGGATAATAAGAGAATGAGAAGACATCTCACGTACCCCATAAGTATATGTACCTACTATGTAGACACAAATATTAAAAATTAAAAAATAAAAAAAGGCACAGACTGGAAGAAAATATTTACAATTGGTATATCTCATAAACACCTGTATTCAAAATATATAAAAACTCTCAAAGCTCAATAATAAAAATAAACAACCCAATTAAAAAAAAATAGGCAAAACATGTGAACAGACATTTCATCAAAAAATATATCTGGATGGCAAACAAGCACATGAAAAGAAAGCTCCACATCATTAGTCTTTAGGAAGTGCAAAATACAACTGATGACAGGTCACTACATACCTATTAGAATGGCTAAAATTAAAAAGACTGACCACTGGCCCTGTAAGGTGACAGACACGAGCAGTGGCTCACGCCTGTAATCCCAGCACTTTTGGAGGCCGAGGCAGGTGGATCGCTTGAGCTCAGGAGTTCAAGACCAGCCTGGGCAACATGGTGAAACCCTGTCTTTACAAAAAATACAAAAATTAGCCAGGTGTGGTGGCCTGTGCCTGTAGTTCCAGCTACTTGGGAGGATCACTTGAGCCTGGGAGATGGAGGCTGCAGTGAGCTGTGATCGGGCCACTGCACTCCATCCTGGGGGACAGAGCAAGACCCACTCTTAAGTAAATAAATAAATAGACTGACCATTACCAAATTCTGGCAAAGATATGGAGGAAGTGGAATGTTCATACATTGTTGATGGGACTATGAAATGATAAAATGACACAACTACTTTGGAAGACAATACTTTCTTTAAAATTAAATATGCACCTACTATATGATCCAGCAATTCAATTTTTAAGCATTCACCCAGGAAGAATGAAAATATGTCCATGCAAAGACTTACACACAGGTGTTCATAGTGTATTTTTAACAGCCAGAAAACTGGAATCAACCCAAATGTCCAGCAGCAGGTGAAGGTCTAAGCGAACTGTGGTATAAACATTCAATAGAATACTCCTTGGCAATGAAGTATTGATACATACTACAAATATGGATGAATCTCAAAATAACTGAAAGAAGCCAGACCTCCCCCGAAAAAGGAGTGCCTGTTACATAATGCCATTTACATAAAATTCTACAAAGTGCAAAGTTATCTTGACAGAAAGTGGATCCACTGTTGCCTGATGATAGGAGAGGAGGAAAAGAGGGAAGAAGTGAAGGAGGGGCTGGGCGCGGTGGCTCACGACTATAATCCCAACAATTTGGGAGGCTGAGGCAGGCGGATCACTTGAGGTCAGGAGTTGGAGACCAGCCTGGCCAACATGGTGAAACCCATCTCTAATAAAAATACAAAAATTAGCTGGACATGGTGGCACATACTTGTAATCTCAGCTACTCAGGAGGCTGAGGCAGGAGAATTGCTTGAACCTGGGAGGTGGAGGTTGTAGTGAGCCAAGATCACGCCACTGCACTCCAGCCTGGGTGACAGAGCAAGACTCCGTCTCAAAAACCAAAGAAGAAGGGAAGGACAGAAGGATTACCAAGGGACACGAGGAAAAATTTCAGCATGATGCATATGTTCATTATCTTGATTGTGGCGATGATTTCATGGATTTTTACATATATGAAATGTATAAAACTGTACATTCTAAATATCTGTAGTTTATTCTATGTCGATTATATCTCAATAAAGCTGTCTGTTAAAAAGTATAAGACAACTAGGCTCTCTGCAGAGTCTCAAAATATCTCCTTACTAGACACTTAGTAATTAAAAAGGAAAAAAATAGTAACTTTATAGTGGAGAAATCTAGCAGACACTACTCTAACTAAGTGATCAAAGTTAACATCACCAGGGATAAGACATCTTGACATCATGTACTTAGCAACATCACTTTCATGGTGTTCTTGCCAAAAATGTCTAATCTGAATCTAACATGAGAAAAATCAGACAAATCCAAATGTAAGTTCATTCTAAAAAAAAAAAAAAGATAACTAGCCAGTTGTATTAGACTGTTCTCACACTGCTATAAAGAAATACCTGAGACTGGGTAATTTATAAAGAAAAGAGGTTTAATTGGATCACAGTTCCACAGGCTGTACAGGAAGCATGATGCTGGCACCTGCTTGGCTTCTGGGGAGGCTTCAGGAAACTCTCAATCGTGGCAGAAGGCAAAAGGAAAGCAGGCACATCTTAGGTTGCTGGAGCAGGAGCAAGAGAGAAAGGAGGGAGGTGCTACACACTTTTAAACAACCAGATCTCATGAGAACTCTATCACTATGCAACACCAAGGGGGGAAATCTGTCCCCATGATCCAATCACCTCCCACCAGGCCTCACCTCCAACACTGGGGAATTACAATTCAATATGAGATTTGGTGGGGACACAGATCCAAACTGTATCACCAGTACTCTTCAAAAGAGTCAAGGTCACAAAAGACAAAGACCAGGGAACCATTATAACCTAGAGAAGACTGGGGAGGAATGACAACTAAATGCAATTAGGGATCATGGAGTGAATCCTATACCAGAAGAAGGACATTAGTAGGACAACAGGCAAAATGCAAATAAAGAGCATAGGTTATTTCATATTATATCAATGTTAATTTCCTAGTTTCAGTCACCGTGTAAGATGTTAACATTAGAGGAAGTTAGATGAAGAATTTGGGGTGCTCTCTCTGTCCTATTTTTGCAACTTTTTTGTTAAGTTTTAAATTATTTCAAAGCAGTTTAAAAACGGAAGGCAAAATAAAGACATTTTCAGACAAATGAAAGCCGAGGGAATTTGTCACCAGCAGACCTGCACTGTGAGAAATGTGTTGAAGCAAATTCTTGAGGCCAGAGGAAAACAATACCAAATGGAATCCCAGAACCATTCAAAGGAATGAAGAATGCTGGAAATAGTAAATACATGAGTGAGTATAAAAGACAAATGTACTAATCTTTTAGTTTCTTTACAGGATAATTGACTTTTCAGAGCAAAAATAATAACAATGTATTGTGTGGTTTATAACATTGTTAGAAGCAAAACAGATGACGATAGCACAAAGGATGAGGGCGGGAATGGAACTATACTGCTGTAAGGCGCTAATATGTTACTTGAAGTATGTAATACTTAAAGGCCAATGTGGTAAGTTAAAGATGCATTGTAAACCCTAGATACTAGGGCTAGGGTGAAAACTAAAAAGATTTTTAAAAGAAGTATAGCTAATAAGCCTAAAGAAGAGATAAAATAAAACACTAAAAATATTCAATTAATCCAACAGAATAAATAGAAAAGAAATAGTAAGATGGTAGACTTGAATCCAACAGTTAGTATTACATATTAAGATTAACTGGACTAAACACACAAATCAAAAGGCAGAGACTGTCAAATTGAATAAAAGACCACACTCAATTTCATGCTGTCAACAAGAAGCACTCTTTAAAAATGCAGATAGGTTAAAAGTAAAATAATGGTAAAAAGATATGCCATGCAAATACTAAGCCAAAGAAAACTGGAGGTGCTAAATTAATATCAGACAAAATAGACTTCAGGACAAGTTACTGACAAAGGAGTCAAATCATCAAGCTAATAACGGAGCTTCAAAATGCATGAAGAAAACACTGACAGAACTAAAAAGAGAAGCAGACAATCCAAAATTAAAGCTGGAAATTTCAACACTAACTTAGTAACTGATAGAACTAGTAAGTAGTAAAGTAGTAAAAAAAGATGTGAATACCACCAATAGCAACTTGGCCCAACTGACACTTATAAGATGCTACATCAACAACTCCAGAATACTTATTATTTCCCAGGGCCATGAAACACTCATCAAGATGGACAATGTGTAAGCCATTAGAAAACTCTCAACAAATTTAAAGAGACTGAGATAATACAGAATATACTCTCTGATGTCAACAAAATTAAATTAGAAATCAATACAAAAAATACCTGGAAAGTCCGCAAATGACTTAAAAAGTAAACAACACATTTCTACATAACCCATGGGCAGAGGAGAAATCCCAAGGGAAATTAGATAACATTTTCAACTGAATTATAATGGAAATGTAATATACAAAAATTCCTGAGATGTATACATAGCAGTGCCTAGAAGGAAATTTGTTTTAAGATTTAAAAATCAGTGATAGTTTTGTAGCACAGTGCATTACTCATGTTTGTGGTGTTGCAGGTGTCAACAAACCTACTGCACTGCCAGTTGTATAAAAGTGCAGTATAATACAATTATGCACTGTACATACTTGATAATGATAATAAATTACTACGTTACTAGCTTCTGTATTTACTATAGTATACTTTTTATTGTTATTTTAGAGTGTACTCCTACTTCTAAAAAAAAAAAGTTGACTGTAGGATAGCCTCAGGCAGGTCCTTCAGGAGGTATTCCAGAAGAAAGCACTGTTATCATAGGAGATGACAGCCCTACGCATGTTACTGCTCCTTGAAGACCTTCCAGTGGGATAAGATGTGGAGGTGGAAGACAGTGATATTGATGATCCTGACCCCGTGTAGGCCTAGGCGAATGTATGTGTTTGTGTCTTGGTTTTTTAACAAAAAATTCTAAAAGTAAAAATAATTTTAACATTTAAACATAGAAAAAGGCTTAGGGAATAAGAACATAAGGAAATTTTTTTGTACAGCTGTACAGTGTGTGTTTTAAGCTAAGTGTTATTACAAAAGAGTCTAAAAGGTTTTTAAAAAATAAAAAGTTTAGAAAGTAAAAAGTTACAGTAAGCTAAGGCTAATTGATCGAAGAAAATTTTTAAAAATAGATTTAGTGTAGCCTAAGTGTATAGTGTTTCTGAAGTCTGCAGTAGTATAATGTCCTAGGCCTTCACATTCCCTTACCATTCACTCACAGACTCACCCAGAGCAACTTCTAGTCCTGCAAGCTCCATTCATGGGAAGTATCCTACATAGGTGTATCATTTTTCATCTTTTATACAGTATTTTCCCCTTTCTATGTTTAGATACAAAAAAGACTTACCAATATTAAGTCCAGTACCATGCTATACAGGTTTGTATCCTAGGAGCGATAGGCTATACCGTATAGCCTGGATGTGTAGGAGCCTATACCATCTAGGTTTGTGTAAGCACACTCTATGGTGTTGGCACAATGATGAAATCACCCAATGACACTTTTCTCAGAATGCGTGCCCGTCAAGTGACTCATGACTGTAGTTGGATGCAAAGGTGGGAAGGAAAAGTATTCCACATAGCAACAACAGCATGAGCAGAGCCACAGAAGAGAGACATTGTGGTGGGGGGGGGGGGGGGGGGTAATTATGAGGAACAGCTGAGAGTTATCTTTTAAAATTAACTTTATTGAAGCATAGTTTGCATACAATTAAATGCACCCATTTTAAGTTAATAGTTCGATGAATTTTAAGCAATGTATATAAACCCATGTGACCACCATCTCAGAGAAAACTTCCTTTAAAAATTATCACTTCAAGCTGTTTTTGTGTTTAGTAAATGATAATTTTATTACAAGTTTTATAATTCAATATTAAAACCAAAACAATACAGAGGCAATAAAATAGACTACAGAAAGCATATGCCTTGGAAATAGCTCTAGGTTTTAAACCTTACTTCTCAAGCAAGTTGCTAAATTTTTCAAAGCCTCAGTTTCCTCATCCATAAAATGGGAATAATAATAAAACCAGCCTCAAAAGATTGCTGTGAAGATTAAAAGAAATAATGTGGGCTGGGCGTGGTGGCTCAAAGCTATAATCCCAGCACTTTGGGAGGCTGAGGCGGGCAGATCGCTTGAGGTCAGGAGTTCAAGACCAGCCTGGCCAACATGGTGAAACACCATCTCTACCAAAAATACAAAAAATACAAAAAAAAAAAAAAAAAAGCCGGTGTGGTGGCACCTGCCTGTAGTCCCAGCTACTCAGAAGGCTGAGGCAGGAGAATGGCTTGAACCCAGGAGGCGGAGGCTGCAGTAAGCCAAGATCGCACCACTGCACTCTGGCCTAGGCAACAGAGCAACACTCCGTCTCAAAAACACAAAAATAAAAATAAATAAAATATGTTAAACTTCTAGCACAAAGCCTGGAACATAGCAGGACCAGTAAATGGTGTTAGCCTTATCACAATTAGACAGGCATTGGTTGTATAGTTACCCCAGAGTTATGGGACAGACTGTGAAACTTGTACACAAAGGCTTTGAAGGGATCCTAAATGAAACTGTTAAAAGGCTAACAAAAATGGCAATTCTGAGTTCCACTTCACAATCAGTGGTGAGGGCTCCAGTGTATTACATGCTCAAACCTGGTGCTTCGAGATGGAATGGGTCACTTGACAATTGATTCTGGAACAAGTTTAAAGCAAAACACTGAAAAGGTTCCCCATGAGTTTGTCAGACCTGCTCCCTGGCCTTTAAACAGAGCCTGACCTCCCACATCTCAGGCCACAGGAAGCCGGCGAGGCCACGGCTCTAGGATTCCCCCAGCGGCCCCATCCTACCTGGGGGCCCAACCACCTGCTCCGGCTCCAGCTCCCTGGCTCCCCAGCGTCCTGACTCCATGATCCAGCTCTGATATCCGCCTCAGGGCTGTCTCCTCGTGTCAAGACCCGTTTCTTCAGTTTACCTACCTGTCACCCTACTCGTTCAACTCTGCAAGCTGTTTTGATAGCTGCCAACACCTACTGTGTACTGTTAAGATGCTCCCTTAGTCGCAGCTCCCTGGGACCCCCTGTCCCAGCTCCCAGCACACAGGACCCAGGACACAGTTGCAACCATAATATAATTCAGGGGTCATGGGGACGGAGTGCCATCTACCTGAGCAACAAAGAGCTGGAACTCGTCAGGCAGAATCCATGAGCGAGGGTAGAAGTTGTACTCCTCAGGAAAGAGATTCTGCATGGTTCTCACTGCTCTGCTCAGAGTAATTTTACGCACCATCTCCGTCATGCCTGGGGAGAAGAGACGCTGTGAGGTTTTAACAACAGTGGGCTACTAGCTATAAAACAGCCATTATTTGGGACTTTTAAAACCACCCACCCGACATATTCTTTTTCAGGCAGGATTTTTAAAAAAGGTCTGAGTTGTTCCCCACAGCGGTGACTCATGGTTTGGAAAGAACTACTGAGTTAATGAAAAACTTGAGGTAACGGACGGGTGTTCTTTTCTCTTTATAAAAATGAAGCATCAGTTTGAAGGAATGAGTTTTCACCTAGTTTATTCTTTTATTCTTTGTCACCCCCTTAGGTAATGAATAGGGAAGCATTTATATCTTGCACTTAAAATTTAATACCTTCTTTAATTTGGGGCCACCTTACGTGCTTCTGGGATTCCTTCCGTCTTGTACCCTAGAGAATATCATCTAGTGGACTCTGGTTACATTATGAGAGACTTAATTAAGTTTATTTCTTTTACTGTTTCATGAGTATTAAAGGCATAGAATAGGAAAATACACATCTTTCAGCATAAAATCTGTCTCCTTGAATGAAGGACAGGAAATAAAAAGAATACCATAATTTATACTTCAAGGGAAAAAATGCAATCTGTAGGAGTTCCTCAGTTATAAGGACTGACACTGACATTGATCCTATCTCATTAATTTGCCCAGAGGGAATTGAAATGTCTCACTGTTATAAAACATTAAAAGAATGGTGGGGGCGTGAACCTGGGAGGCGGAGCTTGCAATGAGCCAAGATGAGCCACTGCATTCCAGCCTGGGCAACAGAGCAGGACTCTGTCTCAAAAAAAAAAAAGGTTGGCGGATTTTTTTTTCTTGTAACATCATTAGTAACTCTGACAAGAGAAGAAACTGAGTACTATATATTGTAGCAAATTTTAAGCAAATAGGTAAAACTTATTATCAATTTTAGCATGTTTATTTCATTTTTTCTTTTTCTTTTTTTTTGAAACACAGCCTTGCTTTAATGCCCAGGCTGGAGTGCAGTGGCATGATCTCAGCTCATTGCAACCTCCACCTCCCAGGCTCAAGGGATCCTCCCACCTCAGCCTCTCAAGTAGCTGAGACTACAGGTGTGTGCCACCATGCCTGGCTAATTTTTGTATTGTTTTTGTTTTTGTAGAAACAGGGTCTCACTATTGCCCAGGCTAGTCTCGAACTTCTAGGCTCAAGCCATCCACCTGCCTTGGCCTCCCAAAGCCCTGGAATTACAGGTGTAAGCCGCCATGCCTGGCATCATCCTTATTTCTTTTTCTTTTTCTTTTTAGGCAGAGTTTCGCTCTTGTTGCCTAGACTGGAGTGCAATGGCACGATCTTGGCTTACTGCAACCGCCACCTCCTAGGTTCAAGCAATTCTCCTGCCTCAGCCTCCTGAGTAGCTGGGATTACAGGTGTGCACCACCATGCCCAGCAAATTTTTGTATTTTTAGTAGAGAAAGGGTTTCACCACGTTGGCCAGGCTGGTCTCGAACTCCTGACCTCAGGTGATCCACCCACCTCAGCCTCCCAAAGTGCTGGGATTACAGACGTGGCCACCGCACCCGGCTATCATGCTTGTTTCTTAAGACAAATATCATTGCCAAAAATGGTGGCTACAAATGGCCTTTACCCTGAAAGAGACCAAACAGTTCCATTACTGATACTAGAAATGTGCTTGGCAAAGCTATTTTTAATAGAAAATACAAAGTTCCATGTCAGCTTGGCATGCCCAAATTATCACACATTCCAAATGGGCAGTCAGAATGAATGAGTTTCCTCTAAATTCCCATGTTCAGAAAGAAAAGGGTAAACATCTGGGAAGGAAAGTTTTAAGAACCAACTTCTTGCTTCCATCAGCATATTAAAAAGTGCAATAAATCTAAAGATCCCAGCTTCAAGACGTCAGTGCCCAGGTCTTAGTTGTTGTTTAGAAGGATGTAGGGAAGGATTAAGTAAGAAATAAAGGAGCTTAAAAAGCACTAATAAACTGTGCTCTAACATGGACTGTTCAATAGTCAAGAAAACTCACTGAGGACACTGTTCTGAGCTTCCCAAGAAGGCAGTAGGGAAAATCACAGCTATTTCCTTTTATTCTCCCTTGAAATTAGACTTGTTGCATTATAAACACTAGAGCTGACCACAAAGTAAACAAAGCAAAACTTCAACTTTTTTGGAATCCTTTTGCTTGAGGTTTACTAACATTTTAGTTACTGTATTGAACTGAAAGCTTTCATAACTAACTGTAATACAGCACCTTACTCCACGTAGAGGATGCCTCCTGACCAAATAGTGTTGTGGTATTTTCTGCACTTTAAAGTCGTTGTGCCAGGGGAATGTTCTCTTCCGAAATCCCTCAGCAGGTCAGAAGGACTCACACAACACAGAGAGCTGTGGGTACTTGAGGGCAGTCTGGGTGCTCCAGAAAAGTTTTGTGAAAATCTATGTCCAGCAAATTCAGTCAATATTCATTTAATATCGGCAATGGCTCCTTCTGTAATGTGCATCATCAGGCCCCACACCAGCTAATAGGTGTTTCCAAGTTTACCTTCATGTCTCCAGGCAGTTTTCTACTGAAAATGGCCAACTTAAGAAGCACCCCTGGAAGCCAGGCACTTCCTGCCTGCAGGCCGGAGGCAGCTCACTCCAAACCTGCCTGAATGACTTCTCTCAATCCACTTAGCACCAAACCTTTGCTCCTCCATATCTAAGCTGTGCTCCTATCCAGTGCCACCAGGGAAAGAGTTTCTGGCCCCTCACTAGAACCCACATGGAAGCTTCTGGCATCTCCACCTCTGGAGGTGGCTCAGAGACAGGTGTGGGAGTGGCATCTTCTCCATTATGACCCTGACAAGCGTAGCAGGGTTTCTAGCTGATCCAGGGCACGCGTTCCCAGAGTAAATCTGTGAGAAGGAAGGTCATGGCCAGCTCTGCTGACTTCAGGCCCTACTGGCTCCAGGCCCTGTCCCCTTTCCCTAAGCAGCTGCAGCACCTGACCGCTCATCACCTGTGTCCCCTCCCTGGGCTCTAGGACCAATTCTGAACCGAGATAGAAGCTCTAGGTCTAACCCCCAGCTCCCTTCTGCTAAAAGTCTGACCTAGACTTTGTATTCCAATCAGATAAGAAGGATTTTACCCATTTTTCCGGTGTTCTATTGCTTATATCCAAATGTTGGTGACCTTATCTTTTGCTCCTGGAGCCTGAGTGGCTGCCTTAGCAATGCAGAGCTGCGTCCTTTTCTTTGTTCTTTCCAATGCCCCTCCTCTCTCCAACCTCTCCTCTGTTCCCCTCAAGCCCACCCTGCAAGGGCTGGAATCCTCGTGTCTGTGACTTTCGCCCAGTGTCTGGGGTCCTGCTACCTAACAGCTCCTTTTGAGGTTGACTGCCCACCTAGGTTTCTCAATAAGATCTATCCCTAGATGTCCCTATGAGGGCAGTTCCCCTATCGATTGGGAAAACCTCCTAATTCAGGTGGGAGTTTCTGACACCAAGGGCTTACCTCCTGCCCCTCCTTCTGAGGCCTGGGCTTTTCTGTCTGCTACGCTGGAGTCTCAAGGCCTGGTGGGTCTCATCCCATTCAAGTTAACTGACAGCATAAGAGTTCAATCTCAAGTTTGCCCATGCAGCCCTACTTAACCCAGTTAATGTAAAACAAAACAAACTAAAACTGAGCTACACTTGGAGCACTATTCAATCAAAATATTTATAACAATAATTCTTGGCAAAAACACATTAGAACCACCAAACAACAAATAAATCCTTTCAGATCCATCCTGTTCTCTCTATTCTGATTGCCACTAATTCATTCATCTCTTGGGTGGATGCTGCAGCAGACTCTTAGCTACATCTGTTTCTTCTCTGAGCCATCTCATTTCTAATGTGTCCCTCTGGCTGATCTTGCTAACATGCAAGCTGACCCGTGTCACTGTCTGGCTTAAAAATTACTCAGTGGCTCCCCATGACCTTCAGGCTCTAACAATGCTGTAGTTGGGTTCCTAGTCATCACCCCTCCCCTGCCCTGCTCACCTGACGCCCTCTAACCATGGTGGGCCACTTGCCCTTCACTGAACGAGCAATATGCTGAAGGCATTCTGTCTTTGCACCAACTCTGCTCCCTTGTTTGGCATGGGGATCGGGCCCATCCATCCTGGAGGCTCAGTTTCCATGCCAGTCCTGTTCTCCAGGAGCTCTCACCCTGCTGCTCCCTGGGCAAATCTGGGTTAGGTTGCCTGCCCTTGCTCCGGACCCCCACAGCATTCCAGCTTCCTCCAGCATAGCCCCTAGGCTGTATTTTTCTTCTCTCTTTACATGCCTTTCTCTGTGTCTTTATAGCCCCAGAGCCCAGACCAATGCTTGACAGATGGCTGTCCCCACAGGTTCCTCACTGAAGCTCCCTCCCTCTCCAGCAGAAAGCCTCCTCCTCAGGTGGGCTCTCAGGTACCACCTGCCATGTGATGCCATACATCTCAGACCCTGAAACTCAGCAAAAGACCTGCTTAGAACCTGAGAATGGACAGTTTTGGACTTTCTTAAAGCTAAATCTGATATGTCTAATCTGACATGTCTGATTTAGATACGTCTAAAGAAAGTAGACATGTCTAATAATCTACTTTCTTTAGACGTATCTAAATCAGATTATTTTCATAGAAAGTCTTAATTCATCAGCCAAAATATAATAATGTAATTTGAACCAGGAAATTACCCATAGAAAAGTGACTAAAATCTAATGTGCTGACACAAACAAAATTAATCACTTCCATCTGTATATATCTGTTCTCAGTTGACCCAGCACATAAAGCGTTTATACTTGCCTGGGATATCCACTAGAACTTACCCTAAGTAATATACAATGCATAGAAAGTGCATTTTAGAATAATGAGATACATGAGAGACAGAAGATAAGCTTGGACACAAACTGGTATCAGAGGACAGACTGTTCTGGAATTACCCCTCTGCTGACGATTACTACCTTTCACAGGGTAGAGGGTGTGGCAGCACTGTTCCTCTGCCTAGAGGTTCAAGAGCCTGCTTTGTCATTAGAACTAATTAATCTCTGTTAGTAATGTGGAAAAGTCTATCTTCCAATCACCGGCATGTGGAATATGGGATGGGGCAAACTTGCTTCTTTGGAATGAATATCATTCTATCACCTTTATGAAACTAATCCTTTGTGGGTACTTCATTCTATATTTCTAATTTGTATTCCAAATGTAGACCTATAGCTACTTCTTTCCTACTCTGAGCCACTAGATGAGGCATGAGCAAATGGGGAAAATGTAAATGAAGCCTCATTTGATGATTCATGTCTTAGGAACTCTGTCCTCATTCAAAGCGTTTTCTCTTCCAAACTGTATTCTCCCAATATCCTAATAAGTCCTTTAAGTGGCATCACAAAGCATCCTTTTCTGAGCAGCAAGACACAAAAAATAATAGCTATCCCATTAAACTGTTGGGCAAGAACTCTGGCCGCAAGAATTACTCTTGTTCTGTAACAAAACCCTTTCTCCTTCTCTAAGGATAAATTTGACCTTGGGTTAACTTTCTATCTCAGTTCCCCTAGAAAACAATGAAGGTAGAATGTTAGCTGAATTACTAGGCAACAAAGCATATGGTTAAAATGATCCCTGATTTGGTAAATTGCATAAATATCTAGTAGAAAGTCATAGCTCTAGGCTTTTCTGAGTGCAATGATTCTTGTAACTTAATATGACCCTTGCTGGGACCTTAGAAGGCATACTATGGAGCAGTTCTAAGAGATACTGGCTTCTGTGGGGCATCTAAGCCAAGAAAGACTCATATCCACCAATGTGGATCTTGTCCTTTTGCACCTGAGCTTTCACTTGAGGAGCCAGAGACTAGTCTCTGGAACTCTTGCAAATACTCCACTGAAGAGAAATGCTTGACACTGACTGTCCAGCAAGCCATGTTTCCTGCCCTGTATCCTTCTAAGTGAATCTGAGCCAAGTGTGGCCTATGGTAGTGAACTTGTAAGACTGCATGCTTAGGTGAAAACCCCTAGTGGATGTGGCATAACTACCACCCCGTGTATAACGTATGGCTATTGTGTTTTCTGCAATGCGTTTTCTTAAAGACGTGGGATAGAATGTCAAGGAAAGAGTAAATTGATTCTCCCTTTAAAATAGGTAAAATTGATAAAATACTAAGAGAAAACACCCTATATTTAGGCAACTACACTAGGACTGCAACCATGCAAAAAGGATGAGTAAACTTGCTTAAGGTTTGGGAGGAAATATAGAATTATTCATATTGCTGTTTTGTTAAATGAGATATGGGATTCAGGGTGATGTTCTTTTTAGAAAGTATTTATTATGGCATTATAATATGGTCTGTGTAATATATTAACATTTTAAAAAATAAGTGGAAGGCCCTTTGACTGCATCATACCCAGCTTAATCCAGTGCTCCTTCTCCCTAAGCTGTCCTACCATCTTAAATATCCTCTTCATTCAGCCATCAAAAATAATGAAGAGACCTGGTACAGTGGCTCACGCCTGTAATCCCAGCACTTTGGGAGACTGAGGCAGGTGGGTCACTTGAGGTCAGGAGTTCGAGACCAGCCTGGCCAACGTGACATGGCAAAACCCTGTCTCTACTAAAAATACAAAATTAGCCAGGTATGGTGGTACAGGCCTGTAATCCCAGCTACTCAGAAGGCTGAGGCAGGAGAATTGCTTGAACCTGGGAGGCAGAGGTTGCAGTGAGCCAAGATCGTGCTGCTGCTCTCCAGTCTGAGTGACCAAGCGAGACTCCGTCTCAGAAAAGTGGTAGAGATTAAAATGCAAAACAAAAAAGTTGTATTGGGAGGTTGGTAGTGGAGTGAGAGGGATATCTTAGTGCTGGCTATGATGCTTTTCTAGCACTAAGATTTCTCCTTGCAGGATAAGTCTTGCTGAGATAATGTCATTAGGTAAAAGGCAGAGGCTGTGTGCAGCCTGTAGTACTTAATATGGAGACCAGTATATTTGGTTTTAAAAATGGTACCTCCAAATATAATACTTAAAGAAAAGGGAAGCTGATACCCCATTTCTATGACATATGCCTAGAATTTTGGTGCTTTTGTTTCCCACAAGAATGAAATGTTCTATTATTTTTTCATTTTCAGAATATATTCCTCTCATTAGAACCCCATATTATATGTATAACCCAAAAAGTGAAACCATGTTCTTCCACCAGTGGCATTAGACCAAGAAAGCCTGCCTTTGAAACTTTAAAAGCCTGTCTCCAATCCTTAAACCCTTAATGGCTAGTGAACACAGCAATTCCCAATTAAGAGTCCTCAAATCTGATCTCAAAAATAACTGTCATGTTTTAGTAGAAGAGTGTACCTGAGACTTGGCCCTAGAAACATGTTTAAATGTCAACAATAACAGCAGATACCTGGAAACTTGTTCACTTGACCGGAGAATATGTCATTGTCGTGAAATGAAACTCCATGCCAGTAGATGTCACAAGGCAAGCGCCGGCCAAATGGGAACTAGAAGAGAAAAAATGTGACTCACAACAAGAATAAGAAGAACAGCGACCACACTGAGTATCCATTATGTACAAATTCCTGGCACCCTGGTGTACTTACCATGGTTTAATCCTTATAATACGCATATGAGGTAAGTGATATTCTTTGCCATTTTACAGATGAGGAAACAGATTCAAACAGGTTTAATAACTTGTTCCAAGTGGTAGAGCTCTGATTACATGTGGCAGATACTACACTCCTGGCTTTGCAGGCACCATTTCACTTTAATCCTTATAACTACCCTATAAAGGATTACTCCCATTTTGCTGATTCAAAACTTGGGGCTGACAGAGGTAATTTAACATGCCCAAGGGTCACACAGAGCTGGTAAGGGGAGGAACCAGGATTAGAGTCCAGGTCTATCCAAATTCCAAGCCCATACATCCCTTCCTCTGAAAATTACAACCCTCAACTGAGCCCAAAAGAATAAGCTTTCAGAGTCCCTCTTCCCTTATGTCTCTCTCTCTCTCTCTCTCTCTCTCACACACACACACACACACACATATGCTCCATGAGGGTAAGATGAATCCCAGTGCCTAAAACAGTTCCCCAAACTCGTAAAGACTTCCTGAATTAATAAATGAACAAATCAGGAGTGGTCATCTGACTCAAGATGAGATAACCAGATTCTCTCTTCCAGGAATCTGGAAATCAGAGATGCCAGGCAGCCTCTGCTGGCCCTTGAACTGGCAGGGATAAAAAGCCAGGGCAGGGCAGCTGTGCTTGGCTATGTGCACAGGAGCAGAGGCAGCCAGTCTGCTGAGAGACAAGAAAGGAGCAGGTGTGGGAGGGAAAGCAGAGATGAGACAACATAGCCCTAGAAACTCAGACTGAGTGGCCTCAGACCCGCGTGAGCCTGTAAGATAGCCTTGAATCCTGAGAATACCTTTTTGGTCTTCTAAAATCTTGTTTGGCACAAGCTATAGAGTTTCAATTATTTGCAGCCAGAAAATTTCTCACCGAGACAAAAGGGCCTGTTCTTTCCACTACATCCTGCTGCTTCTCAAAGTTATCAACAAGCTCTGCATTTAATGAACACATTTTTAAATCTGTAACTCAGATGACCTTGTTAAAGGAGAAAAGAGAGGCCATGTTAGTTCATATTCAGAATTTGCTTGTTAAAGGTGCACACAAATAGATATGCCAATGTATTAAATAAAAATCTTTTGATTTTCCCATTCTAGGACTATAGGTAATCAGAATTTTTATCTACTTCAAGTTGAGGGGCCAAGGTCCAATGGAAGAACATAGCCTTACTAATGAAATGGTGGTGACTCTATGCTTTCCATCCATTCCACATTAAAATGAAGCCAGCCTCAAGTCATTTAAATCAGTCACATTATTTCAAAGCTGTGCACAGTGAGGCATATGTTGTACACTCTACTCACATTAACAACTTCCATCTATAATTCACAGCATTTTGCTCATTTTCTTTTTATGCAATGGGCTGTAAGTTATTAATTCACTACTCATAAATACAATGAGATACAACATATGTTATTTTCTTCTAGCTGTTAAGTGCTAATATAGAGAAGGAGAAAATAACCAGAATTAAGCAGGCTATCCAAGCAAAGGGTAAAGTGGCTTTGATTTGTTGCCCACAATGAGGAACCAACACCTTGTCAGTGGGCAACCCAATGACTCTTATCTCCTTTTTCATCACTCCTCAATGCTTACCACCCTCATGAATACCAAATTGCCCCTCCTTTTAGAGGCACCTAGCTCATTCAGTTTTGAGAAACTACCATTTTTAAAAACGTGTCCATTCACTCAGTAATTATTATATGCCAGACTAGGTGCTAAGAATATGGGGGATATAATTTTAATTAAGTCCCAGGATTTCATAATCCTACCTCTTTTTAAGCTCCTTTAAAAACTGTCCACTTACACAGCTAACATCATACTCAATGGTAAAATACTAAAAGCTTTAAAGCTTTTCCTCCATGATCAGGAATAAGACAAAGATGCCCACTTTTATTTCACATCAACATAGTATTATAAATTCTAGCCAGAATAGGCAAGAGAAAGAAATAGAAGGTGTCCACATTAGAAAATAAGAAGCAAAATTATCTGTTTGTTGATGACATGATCCCATATGTAGAAAACTCTAATGATTCCACAGAAAAATATTAAAAGTAATAAACAAATTCAGCAAAGTTGCAGGATACAAAATCAACACATAAAAATCAACTGTGTTTCATACATGATAAGGAAAAATCCAAAAAGGACATGTTTTTAAGAATTCCATTTATAATAGCATCAAAAAGAATAAAATACTTAGGAATTAACCAAAAAGGTGAAAGACTTGTACACTGAAAACTATAAAATATTTGTAAAAGAAATTAAAGAAGATATTAATACAAATAAACAGAAAGATATCCTATGCTCATAGACCGGAAGAGTTAATATTGTTAGGATGTCAATACTACCCAAAATGGTCTACAGATGCAATGCAGTCTCTATCAAAATCCCAATAACTTTTTTTCAAAATAAAAAAATCCATCCTAAAATTCATATGGAATTACAAGGGACCCCAAATAGCAAAAACAATCTTGAAAAAAAAAAAAAAAGAACCAAGTGGAGTTCTCATACTTCCTTTTTTTTTTTTTTTTTTTTTGAAACAAGAGTCTTCTTCCATCACCCAGGCTGGAGTGCAGTGGTACAACCTCAGCTCACTGCAACCTCTGCCTCCTGGATCAAGTGATTCTTTCTCTTCCGCCTCAGCCCCCCGAGTGGCTGGGATTACTGGCACATGCCAGCGCACCCAGCTAATTCTTGTATTTTTAGTAGAGGCTGGGTTTTGCCGCACCCAGCTAATTCTTGTATTTTTAGTAGAGGCTGGGTTTTGCCATGTTGGCCAGTCTGGTCTCAGGCCATCCACCTGCCTCGGCCTCCCCAAGTGCTGGGATTAAAGGCGTGAGTCACTGCGCCCAGGCTGGAGGTCTCACATTTCCTGATGCCAAAAACAAAGCTACAGTAATCAAATAGTGTATACAATAACAATGAGATACCACCAGACACCTATTACAATGGCCAAAGTCCAAAACACTGACACACCAAATGCTGGCAAGGACGTCGAGCAACAGGAACCCTCATTCCTTTCTGGTGGAAATGCAAAATGGTAAAGCCACTTTAGAAGGCAGTTTGGCAGTTTCTTACAAAACTAAACATACTCTTATTATATAATCCAGCAATTAGTTCTCCTTGGTATTTATCCAAATGGGTTGAAAAACTTATATCCACACAAAAATCTGCACATGAATGTTTATAGCAGCTGTATTCATAACTGCCAAAACTTGGAAGCAGCTGAGATGTCCTTCAGTAGGTGAGTCCTTGTGTAGGTGAGTAGATAAATAAACTACAGTATATCCAAACAATGAAATATTATTCAGTGCTAAAAAGAAATGAGCTGTCAAGCCACAAAAGACATGGAGGAATCTTAAATGCATATTACTAAATGGAATAAGTCAATCTGAAAAAGCTACATGCTGTGTGATTCCAACTAAACTACATTCTGGAAAAGGCAAAACTACAGAGACAGTAAAAAGATCAGTATTTGCCAGGGGCCAGAGGGGAGGAAGAGATGAATAGGTGAAGTACAGAGGATTTTAGAGCAGTGAAAATACTCTGTGTGATACTATAATGGTAGATACATGTCATTATACATTTTTCAAAACCCATAGAATAGCACCAAGAGTGAAGAGTAATGTAAACTATGGACTTTGGGTGATGATGACATGTCAATGTAGTTTCATCAGTTGTAAAAAACACACCACTCTGATTCAGGATTTTGATGGTGGGGGAGGCTATCAATGCAGGTGGGGGGAAATCTCTGCACCATATGCTCAATTTTGTTGTGAACCAAAAATGCTTTAAAAGTGAAAATAAAAACAAATGAAAAAAATCAGTGTGGTACTGGCATAAAGACAGATATAGAGGACAGTGGGATAGGATAGCTCAGAAATAAAGCCTCTCAGGTGTGATCAAACAATTCTCAACAAGGATGACAAGACTATTCAATAGGGAAAGGGCAGTCTTTTCAACAAGTGGTGCTGGGAAAACTGAATATCCACGTGCAAAAAGAATGAAGTTGGACCTTTACCTTATACCATATACAAAAATTAACCCAAAATAGATCAAAGGCCTAATCATATGAGCCAAAACTATTAAATCCCCTAGAAGAAAATATAGGAGAAAAGCTTCATAACACTAGAAATATAGAAAATATAGGAGAAAAGCTTCATAACACTAGAAATATAGAAAACATAGGAGAAAAGCTTCATAAAACTACATTTGGCAATGATTTCTTGGATATGACAACGTAAGCACAGCCAACAAAAAACAAAATAGGTAAATCAAAGATAAAAATTAAAAACTTTTTTCATCAAAAGACACTATGAACAGAGTGAAAAGGTAACCCACAGAATGGCAGAAAATATGTGAAAATCATATATTTGATAATAGATCAATAGTCAGAATATATATATATTTTTCTCTTCTTTTTTTATTTTATTATTATTATACTTTAAGTTTTAGGGTACATGTGCACAACGTGCAGGTTTGTTACATATGTATACATGTGCCATGTTGGTGTGCTGCACCCATTAACTCGTCATTTAGCATTAGGTATATCTCCTAATGCTATCCCTTCCCCCTCCCCTCACCCCACAACAGTCCCTGGTGTGTGATGTTCCCCTTCCTGTGTCCATGTGTTCTCATTGTTCAATTCCCACCTACGAGTGAGAACGTGCAGTGTTTGGTTTTTTGTCCTTGCGATAGTTTGCTGAGAATGATGGTTTCCAGCTTCATCCATGTCCCTACAAAGGACATGAACTCATCCTTTTTTATGGCTGCATAGTATTCCATGGTGTATATGTGCCACATTTTCTTAATCCAGTCTATCATTGTTGGACATTTGGGTTGGTTCCAAGTCTTTGCTATTGTGAATAGTGCCACAATAAACATACGTGTGCATGTGTCTTTATAGCAGCATGATTTATAATCCTTTGGGTATATACCCAGTAATGGGATGGCTGGGTCAAATGGTATTTCTAGTTCTAGATCCCTGAGGAATCACCACACCAACTTCCACAATGGTTGAACTAGTTTACAGTCCCACCAACAGTGTAAAAGTGTTCCTATTTCTCCACATCCTCTCCAGCACCTGTTGTTTCCTGACTTTTTAATGATTGCCATTCTAACTGGTGTGAGATGGTATCTCATTGTGGTTTTGATTTGCATTTCTCTGATGGCCAGTGATGATGAGCAGAATATATTTTTAAACTCCTACAACTCAACAATGAAAAAACACTTACAAAATGGACAAAAGTCCTGAATAGACATTTCTCCTAAGATATACTAATGGCCAATGAGCATATGAAAAGATATTTAACATCATTAATCATTTAAAAAATTGCAAATCAAAATCAGAAGAAACTGCTTCATACCCATTAGGATAACTATTATCAAAAACAGGCTGGGCGAGGTGGCATACACCTGTAATCACAGCACTTTGGGAGGCTGACGCAGGAGGAGTTCAAGACCAGCCTCAGCAACGTAACAGGGCCCCCATCTAACAAACAACAACAACAAAATACCTGAAAAATTAGCTGGGCATGGTGGCATGCCTGTAGTCCCAACTACTCGGGAAGCTGAAGCAGGAGGATTGCTTGAACCCAGGTGTTTGAGGCTATAGTGAACTATGATTGCATCACTGCTCTCCAGCCTAGATGATAGAGACCCTATCTAAAAAAAAAGAAAAAAAATCACAGGACCTAAGTGTTGACAAGTATATAGAGAAATTGGAACCCTTGTGCATTAAGAATATAGAAAGTTGCTGTAGTTAAAAAAAAAAATTACTGGCTGATCGATCTAGCAATTCCAGTTCTGGATGTATCCCCCAAAAGAAATGAAAGCAGGCTGGGCACGGTTCCTCACCCCTGTAATCCCAGCACTTTGGGAGGCTGAGGTGGGCAGATCACCTGAGGTCAGGGGTTCAAGATCAGCCTGGCCAACATGGCGAAACTCTGTTTCTACTACAAATACAAAAATTAGCCGGGCGTCATGGCATGCCTGTAATCCCAGTTACTTGGGAGGCTGAGGCAGGAGAATCGCTTGAACCCAGGAAGCAGAGGTTGCAGTGAGCCAAGATCACGCCACTGCACTCCAGCCTGGGCGACAGAGTGAGACTCCATCTCAAAAAAAAGAAAAGAAATGAAAGCAGAAACTCAAACAGATATTTATATACCAACATTCATAGGAGCATTATTCACAATAGCCAAAATGTAGAAAAAGCCCAGGTGTGTCCATTAGTGGATGAAGAAATAAACACAATATGATATATAAATACAATAGAAAATTATCCAGCCTTATAAAGGAAGGAAATTCTGCTACAACATGGATGTACCTTGAAGATGTGATGCTAAGTGAATGAGCCAGACACAGAAAGACAAATATCGTATGATTCTACTTATCTGAGGAACCTAGAGTAGTCAAATTCATAGAGGCAGAAAATAGGATGGTGGTTGCCAGGGGCTGAAGGGAACAGAAATAGGGAGTTAGTGTTTAATGGGTACAGAGTGTCAGTTTGGGAAGATGAGAAAGTTCTGGAGATGCATGACGGTGATGGTCGGACAGCAGTGTGATTGTACTTAAAGCCACTGAAATGTACACCTAAAAATGGTTAAAATGGTAAATTTTATATCATGTATGTTTTACCACAATAAAAACAAAACACCATCTACTTAAGCCCCCTGATAGAGTTTGGATTTGTGTCCCCGCCCAAGTTTCATGTCGACTTGCAATCCCCAGTGTTGGAGAAGAGGCCTGGTGGGAGGTGATTGGATCATGGGGACAGACTTCCCTCTTGCTGCTCTCGTGACAGTGAATTCTCACGAGATCTGGTTGTTTAAAAGTGTGTAGCACCTCCCCCTCTTCTCTCTCTTCCTCCTGCTCCAGCCATGTAAGACACCTCCTTCCTGTTTGCCTTCTTCCATGATTGTAAGTTTCCTGAGGCCTCCAGAGCCATTCTTCCTGTACAGCCTGCGAACCATGAGCCAATTAAACCTCTTTCCCTTATCAATTACCCAGTCTCAGGTAGTTCTTTATAGCAAGAACAGACTAATACACCCCCTGCAGCTGAGGGGCCATTTGTGGCTCTACTCTGAGCTGTCTGCAGCGTAGAATGCTGTTCAGATTGTCATGGAGCATTGAAAGCTGACAAATGGTTCTCAGATCCCCATTCTCCATCTTTTTCCAGTCCTGACCATCCTCCCAGTTTCCCGGGTTCTAAATCTGGTAGTCATCTTTCCTTTTCTCTTCTTCAGACACTTTTGGAAAAAGCACTGGATTTGGGATCAGCAGACCTGAGAGTCCTAGGCTTGTCTCTGGCACTCACTGTGAGATTGTAATTAAGCCTCTATCCTCAGGAGATAGAGATGAGGAAACGTGGCAAGACAGCGAGGAGAACCAACCAAGATATGGAAATGGAAGGGCTTAGTACATGCCACAGAACAACACAATCTGAGTTCCATCATTGATTCAGGTACTCATTAGGTGTTGACTAAGTACCTCCAAAGGGTCTCAGGAGCCAACAACACAATGGGAAATGTCTGCCTTCGGAGTATATGGTCCACGGGGGAGAAGATGATAAGCCAGATGGTGCTCAAAGGTATCACTATAAACCATGGTAGGGGCTGTGGAAGGAATCCCAGAGAGCAACGAGGGCACAGGAAGACCCAGTCACATCTGGGGAGCCTGAGAAGGCCACCCCGTGTCAGGTGACCACCTGTCCATTTGTCCAGAAGGTTCCAGCGTATGCCTGTTGTCCTGGTGTTATTGTTCATAACACCCATTGCACTTTCAAATGTATCCCAGTTTGGGTAATAAATAAAATGGTCAACCTTTTCCTGAGGATGGGCAATTTGAGCTGAGATTGGAAGGAAGAATGGGAGTTGACTAGGAGATGAGGGAAGAAGGGTGTTCAGACAGAAAATAAATGTGTAAAAGCACAGAGGTAGGACTGTCATTGGCTCAAGGCAAAGCCTGATGGAGGGTCAGGGTGGCTGCAGCAGAGAGGACAAGAGGGAAGTGGTGGAGATGAGACTTCAGCAGGGGGCAGCTCAGGTAGGGCTGCACCCTGTGCTGGAGCATGCCCCCGCCCCCTCTCCCCGGAAGAGAATGAACCCAGCGAGCCAGCTGGGAAAGAGAGACCACAGAGAGAGAGTACATGTAAAAGCAAGGGAAAAGTGTTTCAAGACTAAAGGAGTGGTGGGAAGCTGAGAGGTCAGACAAGATGAACATTAAAAACTGCTCATTTGATATAACGCCACAGAGAGCTTTGGAACCACTCCAGTTCACACCATCACCTTCCTGATTCCCTTACTATGCTTAGGATGTGCCTGTGCTGTTCTTTAGTTATTTCATGTGTAATCCTTATCTCCCTCATTAACACTATGCATTTCTAGGGCTAGGGACAATTTGATATGCGTGTCTCAGGTCTCCAGTGGGGTGTAACCAGGTATCTGGCAGGTCCCAGGCCCACAGGAAAATTAGAAGCCATAATCCTGAGAATCACCCATGTCACCTTCTCCCTCCTCAACATCCACTGGGCAGCAAGCCCTCTGGCTGATCTCCTAGCTTATTTTTAATTTCCTCTCCTTCCTGAATCCCTACTGCCTCTGCCTTACTTCAGGGCCTCATCTCTCACCAGCCTCCTCCCCCATCTCCCTTCCTCCAGGGTCTCCTCTTTAGTCTACCTGACACACAGCAGGATGAGAGACTTTTATTTTCATTATTTTTATTTTTATTTTTTCAGAGATGGGGTCTCACTCTGTCAGCCAGCCTGGGTGCAGTGGTGTGATAATAGCTCACTGCAGCTTCAAACTCCTAGCCTCAAGTGATCCTCCTGCATCAGCCTCCCTAGTAGCTGGAACTATAGGCACATGGCACAGCACCTGACTATATCTTTTACTTTTTGTAGAGTCAGAGTTGCGCTATGTTGCCCAGGCTGGTCTCAAACTCCTGGCCTCAAGCAGTTTTACCATCTTGGCTTTCCAAAGTGCTGGGATTATAGATGTGAGGCACTGAACCCAGCCCAGATTTTTATTTTTCAACACAGCTCTGACCATATCGCTCCTTTGCTACAACTCTTCAATGCCTCCCCGTGGACCGACCACAGGATCAAGGCTAAGCTCCAAGCCTCATCTGAAAGACACTTCACAGACTCCCCTCTGCCAACCTGCCCACCTCAAGTTGGGCCACTTAACTCTTGGGCACTTGCACTGTCACTGTGACTACTTTCGATCCTTTAAGGATACAGCACTTTATTATTTGGTGGCCTAGGTTTCTTCATGTCATTCCTTCCGCCTGGGATCTTCTGACTGGGCTTGCCCATCCACTCCCCACCTCCATGATGATGATCTCTCAGCTCTCTTTGTCTGTGGCCTCTGTCGCTACACCCATCACAGGCCATTCTGCAACATCTTGTCTGTACATCTGTCCACCTGGCCACTTTGCAAACTCCTTAAGCACAAGGAGAGCCCATGATCATCAGTGTATCCCTAACACCAAGGCTTCAGCACCCTGTAGGCTTTGTTTTTAACCTTTCTGAGGTCATAAATTCCTTTGAGATTCTTGCCAGAAAAAAAAAAAAAGCACGCACATGCACAAAATCTTCCACATGAGCTTAGGAGATTCAAAGACTCCCTACAGCCCCTGGTTGTTCTCAGATACCAGTGTTAGCAATGCCTGCAGTAATATTTCATGAATGAATGAACTCACAAAGAGCAGCCACTCAAATACATGTCATCATCATCACCACTAACATTAGCATTTAGGTAATGCTTATTCCTATGTCTATGTGTTAAACACTTTACATGTATTACCTTATTTAATCCACAAACATGATAAAAGTGCTATTAACCCTATGATAAAGATTATGATATAGGTGCTACTATTAACCCTATTTGCAAATGAGGGCACCAAGTGCTAGGAGAGTAAATAACTTTCCCAAGGTCACAGAGGTATTATAGTAAGGGCAGAGGCAGGATCAAATCCAGTTCTGCGCAGTTTCAAGGCCCATGCACTTAAGCACTACAGATGTCTTTTTGGAGACTGCTATAGTCTTATTTACTAGTCACGCATGAATAACTGTAACCCTCACCCTACATGCTACCATCTTTGTCACAAAGAAAGTTCCTCCCCCAGAGTATACACCTGGATGGACCCGAAATATTTTCCCTCTTGACCAGAAGAACTAAAACAAACTTGCAAAATAGTCACGTTCAAACGAGAACTGAAGCTGTTAAATGTTCTTTGAGCAAATCTGTGTTTAAGGAATTGATGTTCAGGTCCCTCTTCTAATGGCCCAAAGAGAAATTTCAAGTCCCCCTGGGGACTTTGCAAAATGAAATTTTACAGTGAATGCTGATGAAAGCACAGTTCACATTTCTGTACTTTGTGAATGATTTTCTTCATAAAGCTTCTCTATGAACAGAAAGCATTTCAACCGACTGAGGATAAAGGTGGCAAATAAGCTTTGATATAAGCAAGTCTGTGTGCAATGCATCTGTAGGGGGGAAATGGTCCAAATGGCTGCTCTAAGATGAGGGGTCCAAAGTACTCAAAGGAAACACAGGGAAGGTGCTGTCATGGCTAAGGTACCAAGCGTGGACCAGCGAGACCCCGGCTCAATCCCCAACCCACCACACCCCACTCAGAGACTCCAACAGTGACTTTGCTTCTGCAGCTCAGCTACAACTGAGAAAAACAATAGTAATAAAACCTGTCCACCTCCGAGGGCTGTTATGTGGACTGCAATAACACACGGGAAAGCACTTTGTAAACAGTACATTGCTGTAATATGAGACAAGTTATTATTTTTAATGTCCAAGGAAATCACCTCAACAAGTAACTTCAATTTAAAAAGATGCCAACCAAATATCGCGTGTCATTAGGACAGCTCTTGAGTAAGGACACTGCGGTGTGCGTGCACTTGGGAAACCTTCCATGATGCCTTCAGGCAGGTTAATAGAG
This sequence comes from Gorilla gorilla gorilla, assembly GCF_029281585.2. Lineage (NCBI taxonomy): Eukaryota > Metazoa > Chordata > Mammalia > Primates > Hominidae > Gorilla > Gorilla gorilla. The sequence goes on from NC_073237.2 coordinate 118,410,660, forward strand.
TTCTCTCCAGCGTTCCCCTGGCATTCTGTTGGTGCCAGTAATATAGCCACTGTCTTACGGGGCATTAATGTTTACATGACGGACTCCCTCACCTGACAGGATGCTTCAGGGGAGAGACATTTTATTCTTCTTTCTATCCTCTCCCCTACCTGTGGTCTGCAGCCTCCAAGATGGTCCCCAGTGATCCCTGCCTCCTGGAATTCAATCCCTTGTGTGTCCTCTCCCACATTGTCACAGGCTTGGTCTAGATGACCAATGGCATACAGCAGAAGTGATAAGCCATCACTTCTGATATTTAGGATATTTTTATAAAAAGACTACGGTGTCTGCCTTAGTCTCCTCACTCCCCCTTTGCTTTGGGAATGCCTAGGGAGACGCCCACATGGTAAGCAACCGAAGTCACCTGCCATCAGCCACGTGAGTGAGCTTGGAAGTGGATCCGTCAGCCCCAGTCAAGTACTCAGGGTCTGTGACTCTGCCCAACAGCTTGATTGTAGCCTCATGAAAAAGCCTAAGCCAGAACCACCCAGCTAAGTCACACTCAGATTCCTAACCCTCAAAAATGGTGTAAGATCATGGATGTTTTTGTTTTAAGCTGCTTAGTTTTGGGGAAATTTGTTACACAGCAATAGATAATGAATGCACCATTTCAGTTTCAGAGCAAGGTCCCAGAGAAAGAACATGTTCTGAGAATGAAGGAATTTAAGATTAATATATCCTTATAATATAATGAATATAATAATTACTATTGAGTACTTAACAATGTGCCAGGTATCTTATATAAATGCCTCCATTTTGCAGATAAAGAAATATAATCCCATTGCTAATAAGTGACAAACCCAGAATTTGAAGCCATGTTGGTTTATCTCCAAAGGCTGCACTCCTTCAATTCGACTAAGGGGGATGGATGGATGGATGGATGAAATGAGCACATACAGCAGAGAGTTGTGACAAACACTTCAAAGAAGATACCATAAATTTCTTTAACATACCCTGCAGTTTCTGCCTTGGCATCCATTTTGTGGTCTAGCATAAGTTATTTGAAACCCAGTCATACCACATCGCCTTTGGCCTAGTTAAAACTTTCCCCCCCATGTGGTTGTTTGTGATACTGCCTGCTTGTTGCTCATCCCACGGACCCAAAACCCAACACACCCACAGCTGCTAACCACAACAAAACCTAATCACCAACACCAGAGTCTGACTGTCTCTCTTCTCTCTCTCTTTCTTTCTCTCTGTGTCTCTCTCTTGCTCACTCACTCGCTCTCAGTTCCCACTCACTGGTTGAGCTCTCTGTCCCCTCCAGACTTCCAGACAGTCCCCAGTCAATGCCCCTAACCTCTCTGGATCCTCTGAGTAATAAATTTCTTCTGTTTCACCTCCTCATTGTGTCTCATCTGACACACACCCAAACCTAACTTTTCCCTTGGTCAGGGCTCTCCTGGAGACTGGCTATCTTGGCCTGTGGCCACACTCAACAGAGAGACCTCGAGACCAAATTAGAAAGAACCCATAACAATAAAAATCATAAAAGAAAAAACATAGCACAGAAAAGTCCAGAAGAGGCCAATTAAGACAAAGAAAGGACTAAGCAACTGCCCTTCAAGAGTGGACAAAAAAAAACTATCACTCTTCCTCAATCAAGAAAAAAAGCAGACTAAGAAAATACTGGTGGAAATTGATGAAATCCTGAAGGGTGTGACCAGATGGAACACAGTTCTATCTGCCAAATGTGAGCACATCAAAAGAAGGCATGTCCCTTTCAGGCCTGAAAGAGGGAGGCCCGCTCACTTCTCTGCCTTGCTGCTCACATCTCAGTGAACAGCATTGTTCCCCAGACAGAGGAGAAATTCCACCCCAACTGAGGGGCTCAGGAAGATTCCAGGCTCACTCTTGCCTATGGAAAATGGAGCTGGTGAGAAAAGGTTTCCCCATGCCAGCGAGGGACCAGAGAGCTTCCCGACTGCAGTATCTTTGGATGGGGCTGGTGGGGAAGCCCACCTGTGGGAGCAACTCCAAGCCTGTTTCCTCGATGGGAACAATAATGTCGACTTGATTGGGTTATTACAAGGATTAATAGTATGTTTGGACCACCTAGCACGGGGCCTGGCACACAATGCTTGATGCATAGCAGGTGTTCAAAAAATGCTGGTTTCTTCTTCTCTTCCATTCTTTCCTATCATTCTTCACCTCATACTTATTGACTGATAAGATTTTTAAAAACTCTTCCTTCATCCATCTTTCTGTTACCCAAAAGAGCTAGGAGATGGGGGTGTTTTGCAGGACTAGCCTAAGTTTAAATGTGCACATGGTACAATCAGGGTATTAAAGCCATGTGAGTCTTCATGGGTAGGCACGTAACCTCTGGAGAAAGCCCACAAGTGCAGAAAGGCTCCTTCCCTCGAGTTCAGGAACTTGGATTCAAATCTCAGCCCTGCCAACTATTAAGGGCCTGGGTTTCATCACCTGAGAAAGATGAGTAGCAGAGCCTCCCTCACAGGGGATGTTGTAAATGTGAAAACAACCGCATAGGTGAAAGTCTGTTTGTGAATGGCCTGGCAGACAGTAGGAGTCAAATTAGTCCAATTAGAGAATATTGAGAGCAAGCCTCCTGGATTATTCACCTAATTAAGTCCCTTGGTGAGACAGGCAGAGAGGAAGAGTCCCCAGACATGCCTGCTGGCAGAGAAAGCAGAAGCTGGCCCTCCACAAACCCACCTCAGGAAAAAGTCCATCAAGCATGGCTCTGGTCCACCAGGAATCCAGGAGCGAGGTCGGGGTAGAGGCAGATGTGTGGACAGATCTGCAAATGCACTCTGCGTGTCAAAGTGCTGTGTGAGAGCCCAGAGGGAGGAGCAGTGGTTTCTGGTCTAGATGAGAAAAGCTTAACCAAGGAGGGGCCACTGGAGGGGGGCGTGAAGTAGGCCTTCGCAAAGGAAGAGACGAAGGGAAATCAGGCAGAGGACTATAGGACAGCAGAGACGTCCCACGTGCCTGGAGCCTGGGAGGCAGGGGAACAGCCAAAGTTGGAGAGGTCCACGCAGCCCACACAGCCCACACAGATCACGGTAGGCTCACAGGGCAAGCTGCGGAGCTGGAGCTTAACTCTGCAGGTGGAGGAAGTGCCCAAGCAGGGCTGTGTCAGACCAGGGCAGAATGGAGAGCGGATGAGGAGTAGAGAGAGACTGAGAGCAGCCAGGACCATAAGGAAGCTGACCTAGGCTGGGAGAAAGGGGAGGGAGCATGGGTGGGGACTGGGCCCAGAAAAAAGTATGCGCAGGGAGCAGGGCTGGGGGAAGGCGTGGGAGAGTAAAGGCGGTCATGGCTCTGCGTGCAAGGACTGCTCTGACAGTTCACACACTTCACAGTGCCCTTCCCTCCTGCCCGTGAGCTGCGTTCCTGTCTCACCTCCGCCAGGTTCCTAGTCGTTCGGGAATCTGAAGGGAGAGGCTCCCACGGAGATAACTAGCGCTCTGAAGAGCCTTCCAATGTAATAAAGGCGCTGTCTGGCTCCAGTGGGTTTCCCGGGAACACAATAATTACTCATCCTCTAATAGAGCCAATAAATATAGCAAGAGGATAAGTAATTAACAACCTTTTGCTGGAAAGTAGCAATTCTTGTGATCTATGAAGTTTCCTTTTCCTGTTCACTTCTTCTTCATTATTGCAAATATGATACCCCGGGTAAGCGTGCCATTCATCCTTCACTGAGTTAATCACCAAAGCATGTTGTATTTTTTATTAAATCCATTCATTATAATTGACTCATATGAATGGAAGCTGGAAGGGCGGTGGTGAGGCCCATCGTCCGCCTTGCTTCTGCTTGTGATTGCAATACTTTTAATGAGATCAAAATTGTTACCAAACAACTTAACAATGGGGAGGAAAAAAACCCATTAGTAGGAGGAGAAGATAACCTTGCCCCTTTCATAATTTCAGCATACCATATCAATCTCCTCCAGTTATTTATTCTGCTATCTAATTTCCCACCCATAAAGAATCTTTATTAGTAGTAATTACATTATTAGGCAACAGAAAAAGAAAAACTTCACAAACTTCTAAAGCGATTTACCTCTTGGCTTGCAGTTTTAATTAAAATTCCAGTTTATTTAGCAAATAGCTCTGAAAAGATTAGATACCAATTTAGCACTATGTTCTTTTTCCACTTTCCAATTCATGAGGGTGATACAAACAACCAAATAATCTCTTTAAATGACTCTTACTCCATTCCATCATAATTCAGCCCATGGAAAAGAGCTCCAATATCAATTATAAATTATAAATGAACTCCATTATACCCTGCAAATTATCAACAGTAATCTCCCAGTTCTCTACTTTCTCACAGTTGGTAAATTATATCAATTCACCACTAGGCCTCAAATTACCTAGACTCTTCCACATCAAAACTTTAAATGGTTTATTAACTGAAATGGAAACAACGCAAATCAGGTTTCCATTTCAGCAACACTTACCTCCCACCCAGGATATCAGACAACTTTATCCAAAGTCGCACCTGACTTCTCTTAGGGCGGCTTTTCCCCAGTTATCCAGGAACCCAGTCCAATTCAGTACTTTCCCCAATAAAAAGTCCCACCAGAGCATTGGTCTAAAGGCACCATGGTGTTGCCGGTCCATAAATTCATTTATTCAACACATAAGCAAGTCATGCCTTTGAGCCAGGCAGTATGCTCGGGGAATGCTCAGAAATTCCACACACAGGAGCAGAGGGTTAGTGGTGACAGGCAAAGTTGAAGGGGGGATGTATCAGTCTGGGTTCTCTAGAAAGACAGGACTAATAGGATAGATAGATAGATAGATAGATAGATAGATAGATAGATAGATAGATAGATAGATAAAGGGGAGTTTATTAAGTATTAACTCACATGATCACAAGGTCCCACAATAGTCTATCTGCAAGCTGAGGAGCAAGGAAGCCAGACCGAATCCCAAAGCTGAAGAACTTGGAATCCGATGTTCAAAGGCAGGAAGCATCCAGCATGGGAGAAAGATGTGGGCTGGGAGGCTAAGCCATTGCAGGATTTTCACATCTTTCTGCCTGCTTTATATTCTAGATGCTCTGGCAGCTGATTAGATGGTGCCCACTCAGATTAAGGGTGGGTCTGCCCTTCCCAGCCCACTGACTCAAATGTTAATCTCCTTTGGCAACACGCTCACAGACACACCCAGAATCAACACTTTGCATCCTTCAGTCCAATCAAGTTGACACTCAGTATTAACCATCACAGGGGAACATAGGAAGATGAATGAACCAGTGGATCAGTCAGATAAATAAGGCCTGCAGTCACCATCTAAGCCAAGCTTTTTACCTATGCTGTCAAATTTCCAGTCAGAGCTCCACACCACCTTGTAAATAGCCATCATATCCTCATTTCACAGAAGGAGCAACCAAGGCTCGGAAAGGCTGAAGCCATTTGAACTGACTCTTGATGCAAAAAAGGGAAGTTACCAAAAGACTGGGGAGGGAGGGTGTTCCCTCAGGAGGAAGCAAACCGCATGGGCAAAGACTGAGCAGCGAGAAGCCAGGAGCCCAAGTTGCTGGTCCTGTGTGTGGCCACTAACTTGAGGAGCTGCCTCGGGCATTAACAGACCTCTTCAAGCCTATTTCCCCATTTGCCATACGCAGGATATCCCCCATTCTGCAAATCTGCAAGGGGCTGCTCTTCTTTTCCAGCAATCGACAATGACTTGTGCTGAGCCTGATGTATCCACTGCTGCCAAAATAACGTACCCAGGGAGAGAGAAGAGGTCTCCTAGAGGACTAACTAAAGGTGACTGGGCTCTGCCCCCTCCAAATTCATTTGCTCCTCCTGATCCCAAAACCCAGCCTGAAATTCCCAGAGATGTGCCACTGCCACAAGAGACTCGAGTCATACAATCACATATTAACAAAAATTAATATTGTACCAATAATTTCTGTAATAATAATGAAAATGGTGGCTACTATTTATGTGCTGTGTATACTACACGTGCTATCTCAATTCACTCTCACAACAACACTACAAAATAGGTAGATATATTATTTTCACTTTACCTAAGTGAAAAACCTAAACTCAGAGCAATTAAATAACTGGTTTATTTAACCCTCTGGTACTGCATCCAGTAAGTGGTAGAACAAGGACTAGAACCCAGCCTCATTAAATCCTTAGGCCCCATGGAACTGAGCCTAGGAGAAATGGATGAGATTCCTTTAATTGTCATAGAACTGCAGTGATGATGGGGTGTGTACTGAGTTCCTAGGCCCATTCTTGGGAGAAGAGTCAGGGGAGGGACCTGGCCCCACCTAGGAGCTCTCCAGAGTGCTGAACAGACTGCCACAGCATTCCCGCTCAAAGCACTGCATCTTCCACCTGGGTGTCCATGCCTATGTCAAGCCTCACCTCCTGATATCAGTGACCAACAGAACCGCTAATGCAATAGTGTTGGGAATGGGAGTATAAACGGGAGAAAAAATTAACTTTTAGAAGAACTGAGCTAGAAGGGATAACAGGACATCAATCAGAGGTATCCCACAGGAACTGGAAATTCAGGAATGGGAGTAGAGAGAAGCCAAGGCAAGAAGGGCACGTGTCTGCTTCACAGAGGAATCATAGAAGAAAGAAGTGCTGAATGGGTGGATGTGTTCTTGGAGTGATTGCTGAGAAACAGCAAAGCCAGAGGTGGGAAGGGAAGGAGACTCCTTTCAGCTGCCCTAGACAGTGGGCGCCAAGAACAAATATTGCATTAAACCCTACTATTGTATTAAAGGTGTTCAGGGAGGATGGCATTTTACTGCCTGTAGATTTAAATCAGAAATAAACTCCCACTACCACTCCTAAACCTCCAGTAAAAAAGAACAAGAAATGACAAAGTGTTCCAGGGAAAAATAGAAAATAGAAAGTGATCTGCTGTAAGGTGACACGATTCAAGCTCAAATCCACTTTTTTTTTTTTTTTTTACTGAATCTCGCTCTGTCACCCATGCTGGAGTGCACTGGAACAATCTCAGCTCACTGCAACCTCCGGCTCCCGGGTTCAAGCAATTCTCCTGCCTCAGCCTTTGGAGTCAGTAACTGGGATTACAGGCACCCACCACCACACCTGGCTAATTTTCGTATTTTTGGTAGAGACGGGGTTTCGCCATGTTGGCCGGGGTGGTCTCGAACTCCTGGCCTCAAGTGATCCGCCTGCCTCAACCTCCCAAATTGCTGGGATTACAGGTGTGAGCCACTGCACCCCGCCAATCATATCCACTTTTAATTGAAGTAAAAATCTTAAAAATTTGAGAAGTCACTTGGAAAGGCCCTGAGCTTCTCTTTGGCCTTGAGACCACAGAACCAAAAGGCTTACATAAAGGGATATTTATAAACACACCTCTCCCTCTGGTGGTAAAAGAAGTATTTAAAAAGCACATTTATTCTCTGGCTCCATCCCCACCTCCACCCTCCTACAGACCTTACATAAAAATAGTTATGCCCTTTTATGAACTTAGTCTCTCATTCAAGCCCACTTTATTATGCATCAACTCAGTGTCAGGCACTGAGGGGTTCAGAAAAGAATAAGGCTCAGTCCCTGTCTTCAGGATGGACTTGTAAACAAATGATAATGCAAATTCACCCACGTTCTAGCAGGTGAGGGTGAAAGGGCTACAGGAGCATGAAGCAGAGCATGAGTTATTCTGCTGGAAGGAAAGGTGTGGTTTGGAAGAAATGTCAAAGGTGAGGTAGAATTTGCCAAGTCTAGAAGCCAGGAAAGTGGTGTGGGCACGGGACCATGAGGAGCATGATCATAGGTTTCCTTGAGGCAGGAACACCTTCATGATTTCCATACTGCTGGTGCCTAGCCCAGTGCCTGGGAGGGAGTAGGCGCGAAACAGATGCTAGAGGAATTAATGGCATGTAGCTCCATGTGGAGGGAGGAAAGCCTGCCCACGGGGCTTTGCAACAGACAGGGAACTCAGTGGAGACAGAATCCATAAGCCTCAAGACCAATTTTAATGTGAAACTGCTCAAGCCTACAGCTGTCATGTTCAGATTTGGCCCTTCATTTCTCCAGGCAAGGATTTAACAATAACGTTCATGTCCACCTCACCACAGGGGAAAGGAAATATATGACTACAGTGGGGTCTAATCTCAAGAGGGATGGGCCAGCTCCCGGCTGCAAGAGGGAGAGTCCACTCTGCTGTTTAGAATTTTAAAAGGTATCATCAGCAATAACTGCTCAAATATGATGGGAGAGGGGACTAGCGCGTATGGGCATCTTTATCAAATTTTGGAGCCTCCTTTTGTTTCTGATGTTGAGCTATAAGTTCCAAATCTTCTCATTTTTCACAGCTCAACACAGCTAATAGCTGTGGCCAAACCCAGTGCTTTCACTAGCTCCTTGAGATGAGAGCTGTTATTCCTCTACTAAGTATTTAAGCAATACCTTTTAATTTACTTAATGAACTCAGAACAAACTGATTGATGGCCCAGCTCAGTGGGCAATGACAGCTGGCATTTCCCTGATGACCAGATAATGAGGCAATTGCATTAAGTGTGTGTCACCCTGATCAGCTGGCGTGGTCTATTAAGGCAGAGCTAGGCCACGTACGGCTTTCAGTCAGCATCCACAGCCTGCAGGTCCTTAAGCACTCTGGGACTGGCTTACACACCTCTGCATTTCCATGCTGTGATAAATCTGATGCTTTCTCGGTGCACCTTGAAGAAACCAAGCCAGTCAACTTAGCTTTGGAAAAGCCTGTGTCCTGTTGCAAATAATGATTAAAAGAAACATTGTGGGATTAAGACTCAGGAAACTGAGATTCCAGTCCTAATTAATTAATTCATCCACTTGACAAACATTAATCGAATGCCTATCACGTGCTAGCTACTGGGCTAAGTGCTGGGATATAAAATAAAATCACTATTGCCATGTTTGCTGAGCATTTACTATGTGCCAGGCATGGCTCTAAGCACTTTCAATGTATGAAGTTACTTAAAACTCCTAACAATCCTACAGGTAAGCGCTATTATCATACCCATTTAACAGATGAGGAAACTGAGGCAGAGATGTCAAGTAACTTGCCTCAGTTTTCAACCTCATAAGTGGCAGAGCCAGGAACAAACCCAGCCAAAATGACTCTAGAGATGAATGAGATGCAGCTCTAGCCCTAGAGAAGCTTGAAGTTTCTTGGAGGGATACACAGACATGTACACATGTGCACTTAACGCTCTGTGATCCAGAAAAAAAATGTGTAACCTGTATTAGCTTTCTATTGCTGCACAAGAAAATTAATACAAATGTGGTGCCTGAAGACAACACCTATTTATTAGTTCACAGTCCTTTAGGTCAGGAATCCACCATGGTGTAACTGGTTTCTCTGTTCCCTGCTCCGGTTATCACGAGGCTCAAATTAAGGTGTTGCCGGGTTTATGGCACTCATCTGGGCTCAGGGTCATCATCTGTGCTCACTGGTTGTTGGTAGAATTCATCTCCTTGCAGCCGCGGGACTGAGATCCTTATTTTCCTTCTAGCTGTCAGCCAGGGACCACACTCAGCAACTAGAGACTGCCCACAGCTGCTTGTCATAGTGACCCCCATAGGTAATTGATAACATGGGTATCTGCTTTCTTCCTGACTGGCTGGAATGCATCTCTCAGACTTCCTCTTCTGCAACCAGCCAGAGAAAACTCTTCCTTGAAAGGGCTGGCCTGATTAGATCAGCCCCAGGGATATCTCCCTTTTGCCCTACAATGTAATATGGTCACAGGGGCGATGTCTTATCATAGACACAGGGTCCACCCACACTCAAAGGGAAGAGGATTATACAAGGCAGAGTATCACTCAAGGTCATCTTAGAATTCTTCCCACCACACTTGCTGAGTTTTCACTTTCCTGAGGCTAGACTAGATGACAATGATGATAGCTACTATTTGTATAGTGATTCACAATTTAATAAATACCTTTTCACATGTAGTCTCTTATATGAGCCTTACCATCCAGAAATCCCAGTGCTCTAGGAGAAAAGGTTAGCTCCACTGCTCAGAAGAGGAATATAAGGGTTAGAGAAGTTACATAGCCTGCTCCCTGCCACGCTGGTAGAGCATGGGAAAGCCAAGACGTTAACTTAAGCCTTCCAGTTCCAACATCTGAGCTCCTTCCTCTAGCCCATGCTGCCATATAGATCCAAAAGGACCAGACACAAGCTAGTGCCAGTGCCTTGACTGAAGTGGGAAGAACACAGGAATCAGATCTTGGTTTGAATCCAAGTTTTGCCACTTGGATTCAAACCCATTAGTTACAGGTCTTGTGCAAACCACTTCCTCTTTCTGGGTATCCTCATCTGTAAAATGGGGGGAGAAGTTGGACTACATGGTCTCCAAGGGCTCTTTCAGCCTCAAATCAGGACAAGACTGTTTCAACTACACTGTGGGAGATTATTAGCTCCAACGGTCCATTTTCTTGTTGAAGAAGAACTGTATAACTATGCCCTCTTCCAGGTATTCCTGGGGTATGGGAGAAGATCAGTGTATTAGTTTCCTAAGGCTGCCATAACAAATTACCATGAACTTGGTGGCTTAAAACAGAAATTTATTCTCTCACAGCTCTGGAGACCCGACATCCAGGATCAAGATGTCAGCAGGGTTGATTTCCTCTGAAGACTCCAAGGGAGAATCCATTCCATGCCTCTTCCTGGCTTCTGGTGGATGCCAGCAGCCCTTGGCATCACTTGCCTTGTTCACACATCACTCCAATCCCTGCCACTGTCTTCACATGGCCCCCCTCTCCATATGTCTGTCTTCTCCTTTTCTGTCTCTTATAAAGACACTTGTCATTGGATTTAGGACCCACCCTAAAACCAGGATCGTCTCATCCCAAGATCTTTAATTACATCTGCAAAGACTATTTCCAAATAAGGTCATATTCACAGATACTGGTTAGGGCTTGGACATATCTTTTTTGGGGGGGCACAATTCAACCCCTATACATAAATTGATGTATGCATCCCACTAGTGATGGAATTTCAGTGCTTTCCAATTTTTCCATTACACAGAACACTGTATTAAGCATCTTTATTGTATCTCATTGAGCACATGGACAAGAATTTCTCTAGAAGTGGAATTTTTGGGGTTGAAGAGTAGATACATTTTTAACACCACTAAATATTGCTAAATATTTTTGCCAATTTGATGGATGTGAAATGGTAGCTCATTGTTATTTTAACTTGAATTTCATGATTAGACTAGTAAGACAAAATGTTTTTTTCCTTTTTTTGTTTTCTTTTTTTGAGATGGAGTCTCACTCCGTCGCCCAGGCTGCAGTGCAGTGGTGCAATCTTGGCTCACTGCAACCTCTGCCTCCTGGGTTCAAGCGATTCTCTTGTCTCAGCCTCCTGAGTAGCTGGGACTATAGACACCCACCACCATGCCCTGCTAATTTTTGTATTTTTAGTAGAGATGGGGTTTCACCACATTGGCCAGGCTGATCTTGAACTCCTGACCTCGTGATCTGCCCGCCTCGGCCTCCCAAAGTGCTGGGATTACAGGTGTGAGCCACTGCGCCCAGCCGAATTATCTTTTTCAAGTGTCTATTAGACATTTGGGTTTCCTCTTTGAATTTCTTTTGAAAATTCTAAATAGGTGGTTCTCTGTCAGGTAATCCTGTCAGGGAACTAGGAATCTGAATGTTAAAATACTCACCAGGGGAGTCTGAGGCACAGCCCCATTGGGGCACACCCTGGGCACATCCCGCTATATTAAATATAGTAGCCAATCTCATGGGCACTTTGTTATTATACCTCAGAGTGCACTGAGGGGCTCGATCTCTTACAAAACCGTGACACTGCACTGATCAGAGGAGGCTGTTGGAGGATGCTATTCACCACATCACACAGGGGCTCTTTTATGAAGCCCTCTGGGGGAGTTTCTCCCAGCCTCAGTGCTAGGAAAAGCCAAGCTTCTCTTCAACATCTTCTATTTGATCTGATAGATATGACTTATGACTTGGTACATTTCTGTTTTTCCTTGGTAACCAGAGAGCTCCAAACCAAATCTGTATCCCATTATAAGAACTGTGCAAGATCTTTATATTATGCTTTTTTTTTTTTTTGAGATGGAGTCTTGCTCTGTTGCCCAGGCTGGAGTGCAGTGGCATGATCCTGGCTCACTGCAACCTCCATTTCCCGGGTTCAAGCAATTCTCCTGCCTCAGCCTCCCAAGTAGCTGGGTTTACAGGCACCCACCACCATGCCTGGCTAATTTTTGTATTTTTAGTAGAGATGGGGTTTCACCATCTTGGCCAGGCTGGTCTCAAACTCCTGACCACAGGTGATCCACCTTCCTCGGCCTCCCAAAGTGCTGGGATTACAGGCATGATATATTATGCATTTCTAGATATTAACTTTCCCCAGATTTTTTTAAGAGATGGAGTCTCACTCTATTAGCCATGCTGGAGTGCAGTGGCACAATTACTGTTCGCGGTAGCCTTGACCTCCCAGGCTCAAGCAATCCTCCCACCTCAGCCTCCCCCATAGCTGGGACTACAGGTGCATGCCACCACGCCTGGCTAATTTTGTTTATTTTTTGTAGAGACAGGACCCTGCTATCTTGCCCAGGCTGGTTTTGAACTCCTGGGCTCAAGAGATCCTCCCACCTTGACCTCCCAAAGTGCTGGGATTACAAGCTTGGGCCACCGCACCTGGCCTGAGTTTATCTTATTATATCATCTTAATTGCTCCTTTGCCCGAATTTTTTTTACCTGAATGTCAAGAAACCAAAAACTTATAACAATGTGTGTCTTTTTGAAAGCCATTTTACATACTTTTGGGGAACAAAATAGGCATAAATACACATTAAAATAATTTTACATTTTACCTTGTGAGATTTAAATAATATAAAACTTAGGTGAGTTAAGACCCTTACTTCAAAATCGACCTATTTGAAGATCCATATATGATAACACCAGATCTATTGTTGATTTTTAACTGGAAGAAAATACTTCAAACATGAACTATTCAAAACATATCAGTGAAAATTATATTAATGCTAGAAAACAGGTTACTAGCTGTAGCCATTCAGGTACAGAAAAAATAAGATTGCGTTTTAAAATACAATACTATTTATTTTGAAATCACTATTATTGAGTTCAAAAATGGTGCAAAAACCATTACATTTATTTAAGATCACCTGTATTTCGTTTAGTGGCTTTAAAAGCAAAATTTATTTTCAAAAACTTTCACAGAATTTCTTAAAGGCAATTTTAACTTCTTATGGTTCCTGTTTTTTTCTTAAAACAACAGAAAAGCACGCTAATGCTTAATTCACTGTTGCTCCAATTCTTTCTCCAAGAATAGGATGGCCAACCAATTCATCCCAGTTTGCCCAGGACTGTCCAGGTTTTAAAACTGAAGTCCAGTGTCTTAGGAACCCCCTCAGTCCTGGGCAAACCAGGACAGCTGGTCACCCTAGCAATGGGGAGGCCTCCTTTTGCCAATGTATGGAAGGAAGAGCCTATTAACAGCAAGTCTTTCTCATACCCTTTAAATTTCAAAGGCAGTCATATATCTGAAAGGTATTCCTAAGTGTTAGGAAACAATAAAATTCTGAATTTAGTTCACTTAATATCAGCCTGGATTTCATAATGGATTAGAAAGACTCTTCACACATCAATGTTCTTATTCTCTTCTAAAGAATTCCAGGAAAAGAGATTCCATAAAGCTATCTTTCAAATCCATTCTGCCATTCATAAACTTTTTAAAATATTAAGTTTAATCTACAATTATATCATTTTCCTTCTCAGCACCAAACTGAATAAAGAAATCTTAAAGATATGCTATCCACAGGAAATCAAGTAAAATTATTAAAGACCTCAAAATGGGTCACCAGAACAAAGTTAAAAGACAGTGAAAAACTTTCTTTTGACTTAGGGGGAGGGGAGGAAAAGAAGGCTAAATTCTAAAATGTTAAAAATACTGGAAACTTTTTAGGACAGCGGGTCAAGCAAAGACCCTCAAAGCCTTGGTTATAATCCATTCTATTCAGCACAATAGTCATATATGAGTTCCTCAAAAGAAGGCAAAAACTAACATTTATTAGATGCCTACTGTATATTGGTTGCTCTCATGCTCAGTATTTTAATCTCCCTATATGCCTGTTGATCAATAGCATTTATCCATTTTACAGATGAAACAAATTAGACTCTGAGTCATTCACACTACACTATGCTAGGTGTTGGGTGTGCAATAATAAACATTAGAGCCACGGTTTCTGCTTTTGTTGAGCTTAGAATCTAGTGGGGGATGATAGACACAAGAACTCATTACAAAAATAATTACGAGTGACCCAGCTTGGGAGGAATCAAGGAATGCTTTCCTGAAAGCTGAAAAGTAAGAAGACAAAGGAGGAGGGAAGAGGTGGGGAGAGAAAGGAGAACAATTTTTTCTTTCTAGGCAGAGGAAATGGCACACAGAGGTCTTAAGATTAGAACACTCAGTTATGTGTCCAAGATTAACCCAATTTATAAGAGGCAGCTTGGGGTTCTCAGACCTGTGCTTTCTGACTCCAAAATTCATGTTCCCTCCACTGTAAGACAATGTGAGCCTTGGTGCTTCAATTCTAAAGAGGATGGTCCACAAAGGGGACCAAATTCCCAGTGGTGACACTCAGTGTCTCCCAAACTAGTTGATCAGAAGAATCACATAAAGGGGCTTATTAAAAAAAATAAATAGTCCCTAGGTCCCATCCCTACTGGGAAATCACATTTTAACAAATGCCCCAGGTGATTCTTAGGATCAGACAAGTTTGGGAGATGCTAAGTTATGGCTTCAGGAAACCTAAAACCCAAAACAATCGTTTACTTAACTGCAATCTCCTGGCCAATTTTAAGAACTGGGTAGAGTTCCTCGAAGTAATTTAGCCTTGCAAGAAGAAAAGGAATGGGTAAAAAATAAAAACCTCTAGAGGTCAATCAGCCAGCCAGTCAAATAAAAATGCTGCCCCTCCTTTCTTCCAGGTTTCCTATGGGTTTTTACAGTCTCTCATTCTGGATTAAGTAATGTCTTCTTAGTATAGGTTATGTGACTTCTGTCAAAACAAAACTGATTCCCACACCAGGAGGCTCAGTAACACACTACTAATTTCCAGTCATCACTAATTAAGGACTTGAGTAGACTCACGGAAGCAGCAAGATAATAAGAAACTACAAGCCTTGGCTTTCAGCTGGGAGAGGTTATGGATTTAGAATCCAAACAACCCGGGTTCAAATCCCAGACCTACCACTTACTAGACAAACATAGATAAATTAATGAACCTCTCTGAGCTGCATTTTCCCAAACTGCACATGGGGCTAATGATTACCTCCATCGTAGACTTATTCTGAGGAATAGGTGAGATAATGGAGGGGGTGGCCTGACACTATCAGGTCATTAACAAATGTTTGTCAATGAATAATAAAACAAGAGTGAATTTATAGCCCAGCAAGAGAGGGACTGTACTAATATGCAATCAGCAGTTAATAAAGACATATTAAATCTTAAAAAGAGACATTCACAGCCACAAAGTACTGATTCTAAGCTATACTGCAGAAAAACAGGCCCTTCCCAGTGTAGAGTGGATTGAATTACAGTTTGGTTCTCTGGGTAGGACGTTCTTAAATGGGGGTGGAGTAGAAGGAGGGGGAGCGTTAATGTGCTAATTTTGTTCTTAGGTAATAGATTTCCTGGAAGCTGTAAGAACTGAATGCATGTTCCAAAAATGATAGCAGACTACAGGCTGAAGTGACACCAGCTCAAAGGCTGGTGGACTGGGGAGCAGAGTGTTGTTGTTGTTGTTGTTGTTGTTGTTGATGGTGGTGGTGGTGGTGGTGGTGGTAGGGTTGTAGGGTTTATAGGTCATCTTAGTAATAATAATGTCATCCAATTTAAAAAGTGCTTTAAATGATTTCCCTTTACTAAGAGAGAGAAGACACAAGAAGAGAAGTTTAATCAAAGTTGCAGGGGGTGGAGTGGGAGACAACAGGGAAGGACAAAAAAAAAATCACTGAGCCAGAGTCCAGGGTCATACAGACAGCAATCTTGCCTTAGAACTAAGGGGTGGAGACCATGGAAAGATGGAAATCAGCAGAGCTGACCATGAAGACAGGACTGGTCACCTGAGAATTGCTGGATCCATGACTTTAGGACTAAGCATGCTAAAAACCAAGTTTGGGGCCATAACAGACATGACTCCCTTTCTCCACTAAGCTTAGAGAGGCCACAGAATCTCTCAGAAGCACTGCAAATCAGCAAATGTCTACACAATCGGTAAAACTTATTTGATATCCGGGAATGTTCTGCTGAATCCCCTAATTAAGTCCAGAGTAGTATGGTCTGTTTTCCTACTGTTATCAAGAACTGCCCCAGACTGGGTAATTTACAAAGGAAGAAGGTTTGACTCCCAGTTCAGCATGGCTAGGGAGGCCTCAGGAAACTTAAAATCATGACAGAAGGGGAAGCAAGGCACCTTCTTCATAAGGCGGCAGGAAGGAGAAGTACCAAGCAAAAGGGGAAGAGACCCTTATAAAACCATCAGATCTCATGAGAACTCACTCACTATCATGAGAACAGCACGGGAGAAACTTCCCCCATGATTCAATTACCTTCACCTGGTCTCTCCCTTGACACATAGGGATTATGGGGATTACAATTCAAGATGAGATTTGGGTAGGGACACAAAGCCAGCCCATATCATAATGACATCAAGACTTGAGTTCAAATCCTAGTTCTGCATACCTTGGGCAAGTCACTCAACCTTTGTGAACCCATCCCCTTCTTTGTTTGGAAAACAGGAATAATAATTGCACCTCAAAGGATTTGCAAGAATTAATAAAATAACCTATAAAAACTCCCTAACACAGAAAAGTCCCCAAATGTGTTTGCTTCTCTACCACTCAAAACAAAAACAAAAGAGGCACTTTGTTTCTATTACGGTGAATCCGACTTCTTTGACAGGTATGGGCTTCGGAAAGCTGGTAGACAACTTATTCATGTGGGAAGATAAACTCACTAAGAGTAGGTTTGCATTGGTTTATAAATCTGCCAATATTACTGCTGCAGAATCTGAATCCAAGGCACCATGAGAAGAGGATACAAAACTCTATGTGAGCAAAAGATTTTTTATTTATTAATTTATTTGAGACAGAGAAATGCAAAACCCCTTTGTGTTCAACAAATCATCATTGAGCAACTCCTGTGAGTCAGGCACTGTTCTAAGGGGCTGGGAATACAGAGACGAATAGCATGGTCCCTACCTGTGCAGTGGGAGACTCCCCAAGTACTTAAGCCCTACCTCCTCAGGCTAGGTCAGAGACATTTCAAAGCAAAGCGTGCGTGTCCAGTTTTCAATTATTCACTGCTAGTCAGCCAGGGGTTCAGGACAGAAGACAAGAAAGGCTGGAAGGGGCTGGGCGCGGTGGCTCACGCCTGTAATCCTAACACTTTGGGAGGCTGAGGCAGGCAGATCATCTGAAGTCAGGAGTTTGAGACCAGCCTGGCCAACATGGCAAAACCTTGTCTCTACTAAAAATACAAAAATTAGCAGGGCGTGGTGGAGCATGCCTGTAGTCCCACCTACTCAGGAAGCTGAGGCGGGAGAATCGCTTGAACCCAGGAGGTGGAGGTTGCAGTGAGTGGGATCGTGCCATTGCACTCCAGCCTGGGCGACAGAGTGAGACTCCGTCTCAAAAAAACAACAGCAACAACAAAAGAAGGGCCAGAAGGGATGGGACTCCGAGGGAGTGGAGTCTGGTCTCTCTCCCAGGTGAGGGTAGGTGAAGACCCCTGCTGGACAGCCCCAGAGAAGACCCAGCAGTGTGACCCCACACAAAAACAGCCTTTCCTGGAAGGAGGCCAGAGGACAGAGAGAGGAGAATAATAGGATTGGACTTGCTCCTGCTCATCATGGCACCGCTGGCCCCACCTTATATATTCTCACATTCTCCTGGGTCACAATCCCTTCCTGAGCACCCACTCTAGGCCAGGCATAGAGAATCACACACACACACACACACACACACACACACACACGCACACCAGAACACTATCTCTGTACTCAAACTTCTTAGGGTTTAGTGAGAGACACAGCTCTTAAGCAAATCATTATCCCCCATGAAGAGCAACATATAGAGGGAGGGACACACCAAGGGCTCTGACAAGACAGGAAGAAGTGGCTCCTTCTGCAGGGCAGGTGAGGCTTCAAGATAGAGCTCATAACTGAGCTGGATATTGAAAGGGGCTCCAATTCAGCCAGCAGGGAGTCAGGGTAACAAAAGTTATTCCAGGCCAAGAGCTCTGTGTGAGCAAAGGTTGGTGGCACAACTACCTCGGGCTGTTAGGCCACAGCACAACAGGGGGTGGGGGCAGTGGCAAGCCTGGCAGGGGTGAGGCTGGCTAGGGAGGGCTTGAGGTGCTTTTCCAGGACATGAGCAAAAACTGAGTGTGAGAACATCAACTCCACAGCCCTCATCCCACCTGAGATACCTTGTCCCCTCGGCCCCTGCAGACAAAGTTGTCATCCAGAGTCTCCTTTTAAATGTGACACCCCGAGGAAGAATCACAACCTGATTCATCTACCTGCTCATTACTACCCAGCAAAGGTCTTGGGATGGACTCAAAATGATCTTCCAGTAGGGTTGGATGAGTGTCTCTGAGGGGACAGAGGAATGAAGGAGACGGAAGGACAGACAAAAGGAATGTGATGAGAGGGTAGCAAAGGCCAGCACTCCCCTCCTCAGGGCAGGAAGAACCTACCAGCCTTCATCCGGCTGTGTGTGCAGCATCGTGCCAGGGTGTGGAGGCAGACAGAGGGGTTCCTACCTTCGGGCGGTGTATGGTGTACACGGGCACAGGCTGCTGACCTCCCTGCCATTCAGCCTTGGCACGAAAAGCAATCACTGCTTGTCTTATGGAGAGGACAGGCTCCACAGGAGGGCAGCATGGTATCATGGAAGGAGCAGGCACCGTGTGATCAGAGACCAAGGGCTGAGAGGATAGTTCTACCTCTAACTGGCCGGTGTCTGGGGCACTCCATTTCCTCACCTACAAAACTGACAGCACAGTCTCTGCTTGTCAGTGTTGCTGGAACTTTTCAAGCAAGAAAACTAATGCAAAAGCATCTATCCAGTGCCTGGCTTAGAGTGGACCCCATGGCTTGTTCCCTTCCCCTTAGGAGAGGGCGTGCATGTGAATAGTCTCTTTAGGATTTTACTTCCACACGGTCTGAATTTGATTTAACTCTGCGTTTTCCTCCTCGGTGAGGTTGAAATATGTCATTGGTTACTTAATGGCCCTTCAATCAATGAGGCCTTTATTAAATAGCAGCATGATACCCAGGCAATGAGAATGCGAGCCGCACACAAATCTCTCCCCGCTGCTTTGGTGAAGACAGCTTTCAGCTGCCCCCTGGGTCTCCGTCTCTCTGCCTGGAAGGAGATGCAAGAAAGGGGGCACCACTGCCTGGAGGGGACATGTGAGATGGCCCTCTGTGGCTGGAAACCTGGAGATGCCTCTTTGGGCCGCTCCCTCAGCAGAAAGGAGGAGGGTGGTCCCTAGAGAGGAGAGACACCAGCAAGCCTCGCTCTCCCCAGCACTGCTGCCACCCCCCAGCCCAGCCCCTAGGTGCAGCACGGGATGAAGGAGAAGGTGCTTGACCTGCCACCCACAAAGATTGTGTGACCAGGGACATGTCCTCTGGTCAGGCCTGATCAGGTACCTGGCCTGAAAAGTGGAACTAATGTTATTCCCCTACTCACTCAGAGGGTTGCGGGAGACTCAGTAGAGTGACAGCGGTGATTCTGCTGCCATTCTGCAATAAAGGACTTTTGAATCCTACCTTGCTGTCTCTGCAGATTGACTCCATCACAAAGCATCACTTCAGTGCTTACTGGACACCAGCTGCTCGCCAGATGTTAGAGACTGAGGAGGAAGCAATGCTCTCTGCCCTCAAGGAGGGTGTCCCCACTTCCAGCTCACCACTGCAACCCCTAAATACACTCCACACCATAGCCCGATGGGTCTTTCTAATATACAAATCAGATTTTTCACACACACACACACACACACACACACACACCCCTGTTTAAAACCTTCCAGTGTAGGCCTGCATGATGGTATGCACCTATAATCCCAGCTACTCAGAAAGCTGAAGCAGGAGGATCACTTGAGCCCAAGAGTTCGAGGCCAGCCTGGGCAATATAGCAAAACCCAGTCTCTAAAAGTTTAAAATAGATACCTTCCAATGGCTCCCTAGAGGTCTCTGCTTGCAGCTCAGTTCTGTATGACTTGGCTCCTGCATACCTCTCTGATCCCTTCCCTTCACTCTCCTCCCATATCCTGTGATCCAGCTGGAGTAAAATGTTAGCAATCAGCCAGGCGTGGTGGCTCACACCTGTAATCCTAGCACTTTGGGAGGCTGAGGTGGGTGGATCACTTGAGGTCAGGAGTTCGAGACCAGCCTGGTCAACATGGTGAAACCTCGTCTCTACTAAAAATACAAAAATTAGCAGGGTGTGATGGCACACACCTGTAATCCCAGCTACTCGGGAGGCTGAGGCAGGCGAATTGCTTGAACCCGGGAAGTGGAGGTTTCAGTGAGCTGAGATCGTGCCACTGCACTCCAGCCTGGACAACAGAGCAAGACTCTGTCTCAAAAAAATAAAAGTTTGCAGTCTCCTAGACACCCAGTGTTCTCGCTTGCCACCATGCCACAATCCATGCTGAGCCCCTGCCCCCTGCTACCTTGCTCACCCCTCATCCTCCAGATCCAGCTCAGAGGTGCATCCTAGAGGAGAACCCCTCTGACCCTTAACCTAAGCCAGCCGTCCCTCCCCTCCTCCTTCCCTGTAACATCGCGCTTCCTACACCGGATAGTAATAAGCAGAGAGGGAGCTCTCCGGGGAAGGGACATGCAGGGTGTCATTTCTTTGTTTGCCCAGCGCTTGGCAGGGTCCATGGCACAAAGTAAGGGCTTAGAAAATGAGGAATGAATGAGAAAATTACTCCAGCCAATATTTATCAAAATCTGATTATATCGTCTATCAGGCACTGTGCAGTATGAGGATCCAATAATAACAATAATGAACAAGACAGATGTGGCCCTTGCACTTGTTGAATTTAAAATCTGGTGGGTGGCCAGGGGTGGTGGCTCACACCTATAATCCCAGCACTTTGGGAAGCTGAGATAGGCGGATCACTTGAGATCAGGAATTTGAGACCACCCTGGGCAACAGGGTGAAACCCCATCTCTACTAAAATACAAAAAATTAGCCAGGCATGGTGGCATGCACCTGTAATCCCAGTTACTCGGGAGGCTGAGGCACAAGAATCGCTTGAACCTGGGAGCCAGTGGTTGCAGTGAGCCAAGATTGCACCACTGCACTCCAGCATGGGCAACAAAGTGAGACTCCATCTCAGAAAATGAAATAAAATAAAATAAAATCTTGTGGGAAAGAAAGAAAATCAAACAAGCAATCACCACAATAAAGTTGATTCATGCTATGATGGGGTCTGAGGGAGCACAAAGCGGGAGCATCAACCCAAGGTGGGGAAGGAAGGAGCCGGGAAGGCTTCTTAAAGAAAGTGAGATTTAAGCTGAGACCTGAAGACAGGGGAAGCTGTAGGCAGGCAGAAAGAAGATCAGATAGTCTATCTAAAGATAGAAACACCTCACCAATCTGGAACACAGCTATCTCATGTATCCAGACAGTAGCCAGAACCAGGAAAGAAGGCTTAAAGGCTAAACAGCCAAAATATGTTAAAAAGGCCATGGACCTTACTTGCCCAGAAGCCTCTCATTCACACAAGCCTTTCTCTACCTCCAGGCTGACCTCATCTTGCCTTCCTCTGTCACCCACCATATTTGTACATACTTCCAATAGGGCTCTTAGCAGCCCACAGTGGACTCATCAGCTACGTCTGCTTCCCCCAGCACAGAGCATCCAAGGCCACCATGTGTGGCTTTTTAAGTCATGTACAAGAGTGCCATGATGCTGGCCGGGCGCAGTGGCTTACACCTGTAATCCCAGCACTTTGGGAGGCTGAGGCAGGTGGATCATTTGAGGTCAGGAGTTTGCGACCAGCTTGGCCAGCATGGTGAGACCCCATCTTTACCAAATATACAAAAAATTAGCCAGGTGTGGTGGTGTGCACCTATAATACCAGCAAGTTGGGAAGCTGAGGCAGGAAAATTGCTTGAACCTGGGAGGCGGAGGTTGCAGTGAGCCGAGATTGTGCCACTGCACTCCAGCCTGGGCGACAGAGCAAGGCTCCGTCTCAATTAAAAAAAAAAAAAAAAAGAGTTCCATGATGCTGTTTACAGGTAAACATCTTTAACACTTTAACATATGGAATATTTTTATAATTATAAGCTGTATAACAAATGGATTATTCATGATAACAAATGTAAGTTATTGTATAACACATATTGTCATCATGAAGGTACTTGTTGATTTAAACTGGGAATTGAGAAATATTTTGGTTTTGTAAACTAACATCAGATGATTTTATATTTGGGTGGTTTTTTTATTTACAACAAGAATTTTCTGGCAATGGCAGTCATGTCTTATTTTAATAAGCCAGTATGTATTGTTCCCCTTTGACAAATTCAATAATCAAGAGACCATGTGCTGGGCATGGTGGCTCACACCTACAATCCCAGCACTTTGGGAGGCTGAGGCAGGAGGATTACTTGAGACCAGGAGTTTGAGCAACCTGGGCAATACAATAAGACTTTCGTCTCTACAAAAAAAAAAAAAATAGCTGAGTGGGTTGGCATGCGCCTAGTCCCAGCTACTTGGAAGGCTGAGGTAGAAGGATGGTTTGAGCCCAAGAATTTGATATTGTGCCACTGCCCTCCAGCCTGGGCAAGACAGCAAGACACCCTGGTCTCTTAAAAAAAAAAAAAAGACTTTGTTGATGTAACCATATCTAAAATAGTCTGTGTTTCTAAATAGGGATCTGCTTTGACATTTGATAGATGATTGATGAGTCCCTTTAAATTTTTTTAAAAATCCCTCATTGGTATCAGATTCACATTCATATTGTAATTCAATAATCTGCTGTTTGCTTACTGTGGCAGAATATTTTTGAATTTCAAGTTCAAATCAACAATACTATATAAATATTAATAACCAACATTCATTTATCATTAATAATCCATTGTTGTAACAAATTTGCTATTGATATGTAAGTACTATATTGATGAATTTAATATTCTTTCCTTGAGGAATGGGTGCCTTTTTCTAATTCACAAAAGAACACGATGGGTGAGTAGGGATCACAGGGATGGTGTCTGATAGTGATCACCCGTGCCTTGCACAGGCCTTGGGCCACAGCAGACATTCAACACATATTTGTTGAATGAATAATAAAGAACATCCAGGCCTCAAAAGTTAAAAATCACATATATATGCTTTATTTTACCATACCTTCTAGAAATACTTCTGCACAGTTAATGGAAAAGTGTTGCATACATTCTTAGAATAACAGTTCTTAGCGACCAGCTAAAGCTTATTAAACTGTCACACAGCAGGAACCACTTGCCTCTCCCTTCGTTCTCTAAACACAGAGCATTTTTCCAAAAAGAACGCCTTAGGAGGAAGAAGTTTTCATAGCTGTAATATATCATTAGAGGAACATCTTTGCAACCTGCCTAGAGAGTCATAAAGTTTAGTAATTTCTAAGAAAATGCCATAAAAATCCAGTAAGATGGTAAGGTTTTGTGTAAGTAATCTCAAGCAGAGTCTGAGACTCCTTAAGTAAGGAACAAGTGCACAGGCTAAAGAAAGCTATGTTATCATGGAAAGTAAACCCTTCCAAAACCTAAGGCTTTTGGGCTTACAAACAGCTGGCTCTCTATTTCTGGACTGGGCTTCGCAATGCCAGAGACAGGCATGAGTTCACTGCCTGGAATCCCTTCATGTCATTTCCCTTTAAGGAAAATAGTCATTTAGAAGGTAGAAAAAAAATCAGCTCTAGAACCATTATTGATTCCACAGTTCAATTCAATCAGCATCTGTGAATGCCTTCTCTGTGCCAGGCACTGGAAGGACTCAGAGATGAAAAACAACATCTTTGTGATGATACTCACCCTGAGGCTGGGTATCTTACAGTCTATGGGAAGAGACAGATCATCTTAATCAATAATCTTCCCCATCCACCACCATTCTGTCTGTCCCAGGGCCAACACCTCTCTCCTGAGGTTTATAATAGCATCCTAACTTGCCTCTCTGCCTCCACTCTTCAAGCCGTCTGTAAGCCATCCTCCATAAGGCAACCAGAGCAATCTTTTTAAAAGTGTAGTTATCTTGCTCCCTGTACATGTTGGCAGTGGTCTGGCCTCTGCATGTGGTCTGGCCCCCGAGTGTCTGCTGGCAAGGCAAGAATCAGACTGGAAATTCCCATACCAAGCCAAGCCCTCTGAAATGCCACATCCTCAGTGGGTGAAACTGAAAGCAAACCTTCTGTGTTTTGGCCTTGCCTCAGGAAAGGGGAAATAAAAGGAATAAGTCTCTGCTCAGAATGTCTAACCATGATACCTTCCTATCCAAGTATGGAGTCAGAATTCATCCTACACCTATAACCAAAAGAAAAGTCTAACACCAAAAAATGTAGTTTTAAGTGTTCTGGGTAGTAGAGCCCCCTGAGGCATCTGTATAAAAGGAAGATTCTAACTTGAAACCTAAGCCTCAAAGAATGATCAGCAAGTAAAGTTCCAAGGAACATAAGATCACCATCAAAAAAAAAAAAGGCCTAACATCTAAATCAGAATTCCAAAAAGACAGAAGAGAAAGAGTGAATGAGAGACAGTATTTCCACAATTGATAAGATACCAAACCTCAGAGACAAGAATCCCAACAAATCCCAAGAAGAATAAATCAGAAGAAATCCTCACCTAGAAATGTCTTACTGACAGCAAAGACATCTAAGACAAAGGGATTTTAAAAACAGCCAGAATGAAAGACATTTTACTAGCAGAAGAAAAAATTAGACTGACAACTGACTTCTCAACATCAAAATGGAAATGAAAAAACAGTGGCATATCTTCAAAGCGCTGAGACCCTATAGCTATCAGCTTAGAACAGTATGTACAGCAACACTATTTTTCAAGAACGAGGAGAAAATGAAGGTAATTTTGGACAAATAGAAACTGAGTTTATTAAAACATACTTCCAAGAGAAAGGAAATGACCCCAGAAGGTAGGTCTGAGTTGTAAAATAGAATAGCAAACAAAGAAAATGGCAAATGTGGGTAACTCAAAAGGACACAGACTATATAAAATACCAATAACGCCTAATTTGTGAAGTTCAAAAAAGAATAAGATAGGACTAAAATATTGGACAACAAACGCATATATGTCAGAAGTGATGTGGCCAAAATGAAAAAGCATACTAAAGATCCTTGCGTTGTTAAAAAGAGAATAAAGACAGTAACCTTAGGCTTTCTGAAATTATACACACATATTAAATTTTCTAGGGTCATCAATAGAAGAATAAAAATAGAATATGTAACTTCCAGACTAGTGCAGGGAGAAAATGAACAAGAAAAAAATCAATTAAAAAAGATATGAACTCACAATCACAGAAGAAATTTTTAACATAACTCAATAGATCAGACAAAAATCAGGGCTATAAAATTTATATAATACAATTCACAAGTTAATCTAACACACATGTAGAATATTGGACAAAACTCAGGGCTACAAAATTTATATAATGCAATTCATAAGTTAATCTAACATACATATGTAAAATATTGCTTTCAATAACTAGAGAATGCATGTTGTTTTCAAGCATACATGGAACATTTGCAAAAACTGACCATGTATTAGGCCATAAAGCAAAAACCTGCAAAAAAAAAAAAAAAAAAAAGGAGGAAGGAGGAAGGAAAGAAAAAACATCCTCTAACCACAATGAAATTAAGTTAGAAATTAATAACAAAAAGATAAGTAGAAATAACCTTATTTGCTTAGAAATGTTCTTGAAACACAAATCTAAATAACCCATGGGTCAAGGAAGAAATCTTCATGAAAATGTAAAATACATAGAACTACAAGGTGATTTTTTAAATACTGCATAATAAAACTCATAGGTGTAGCTAAAGCAGTAGTTAGAGGCAAATTTGTAGTCTTGAGTGCTTTTTATTAGCAAAGCAGCCAACTTAATATTGGAAAAAGAACAACAAAATAAACCTCAAAAAGTAGAAAAGAAGAAGTAATAAAGAGCAGCAAGCCATGAAATAGAAAAAAAGATACAATGGAGATGATCAATAAAGTCAAAAGTTGCTTCTTTGAAAAAACTAATCAAATTGAGATACATATAAAATACTCTAAATGACCCAAGGAAGGGGACTTAGCCTAGCCTGGGGCATGTGTGTGGGAGTCAGGGAAGATATATGGAAAAGATGAGGTAAAACTTAATTCTTGAAGGATACGTAAAAAGGTAGCCAAACAAAGGGAGGGAGCATTCAGAGGAGGAAAAACATGAACAAAGGTCAAGAGGAATAGCACAGCATGAAGGCTCAAGCAAACCACATGCAGTGTGGTGTCAGTAGTGCATAAAGTTCAAGGAATATGGGAAATAAGCCTAGAGAAGGTTAGGGCCAAGTGTTAATTTTTTTAAATATTCAACTGAGTCTTCATTATGTACCTGGCACTTTACATGATTATAGCTTTTTATGCTGGCAATAAATAACTCCATGAAATATGGTTGTATTATGCCCATTTTACAGAAAAATAAACTGAGTTTCAGAGAAAAATATGCCAAAAGTTACACATTGAGTTGTTTCAAACCCCTATCTGTGTAGGTCTAAAGCTTATGCTTACACCCACCAAGACATCATGCATCTTGGGTTGTGAAAAGCGTCATATGGAGCCTTCATAAGGAGTCTGAACTTTGTTCTTCAGGAAAATATTCAAAATTTCCCTGAAAAAAACAAAGCTCATTCTTACGAAGAAAGTTTAGAGTACTGTTACAGCTTCCATCAGGTTGCATACTACCTTATGGTGGACATTTGGATTGTTTCCACTTTCTGGCTATTGTGAATAATGCTACTATGAACATTAGTGTACAAGTTGTTATGTGCACATATGTTTTCGTTTCTCTTGGGTTTCTCTTGGGTATATATCAGGAGAGAACTGCTAGGATGTTTAACATTTGAGGAACTGCCAAATTGTTTTTCAAAATGGCTGCACCATTTTACAGCCCCACCAAGAGTGTATGAGGGTTCCAATTTCTCCACATCCCTGCCAACATGTACTATCTGTCTTATTTATTATAGATAACCCAATAGGTATGAAGTGGTATTTCACTGTGGTTTTGATTTTCATTTCCCTAATAGCTAATGATGGCATATGACATTTTAATGCAGCTCTTAATGTAACCCCCCCCCTTTTTTTAACTCCAGAAATATTTTGACAAAACCTAAGAAATCACCTATCAAAACTGGCTGGGTGCAGTGGCTCACGCCTGTAATCCCAACACTTTGGGAGGCTGAGGCGGGTGGAGCATGAGGTCAAGAGATCGAGACCATTCTGGCTGACACGGTGAAACCCCGTCTCTACTAAAAATACAAAAAATTAGCTGGGCATGGTGGCGGGCGCCTGTGGTCCCAGCTACTCGGGAGGCTGAGGCAGGAGAATGGTGTGAACCCAGGAGGTGGAGGTTGCTGTGAGCTGAGATCGCACCACTGCACTCCAGCCTGGGCGACAGAGCAAGACTCCGCCTCAAAAAAAAAAAAAGAAATCACCTATCAAAACTTTTGGCAATAAAACTGCCAAAGTATGTGAAATGCTTAAGCCCTACCTCTGGGTAGAAGATCAGGGATGACATAAGGAGTTAGAACCAATGAGAAGGTCAAGGATGAGCCAGGCACAGTGGCTCACACCTAGAATCCCAGCACTTTGGGAGGCCGAGGTGGAAGGATCACTTGAGGCTAGGCGTTCATGACTAGCCTGGGCAACATAGTGAGACACCACCTCTTTTTATTTTAAAAATAAAAAAAGAAGGTCAAGGATAAAGAGAAAGCCAAGCATGTCTACTGAATACATTATTTGAATGTTAAAAAGAGTGAGTTTACATTGTGATACGGCTGTTTCAAATTAGGCATAATGGCCACACCAAAATAGCCATATCAAAATGCTCCACTTTGAACTATGCACTGATGATTAGAATTAAGTATTTGGTGAAGACAGGGCCCATAGGTTGGAGAAGATTCATTTGTTTCACTCTCTTCTCCAGTATTTGTCATTATATTCTTCAAAAGTAAGTATTTATAGGAACCCTCAGAGCTGAGCATAAATTGCTAAAACTATTTTGGAAAGCAATTTGGCCATATATTCCAAAAGCCTTAAAATGTATATTCCGTGTGGTCTAATTATTTCATTTTTGGAAAGTTAGCTTAAGAAAGTAATACGAAATATGCTGGGTGCAGTGACGCACACCTGTAATCCTAGCAATCTGGGAGGCTCAAGCCAGAGGATCGTTGAGGCCAAGAGTTCAAGACCAGCCTGGGCAACATATGGAGACTCCATCTCTACACAAAAAAAATATATATATACAAAAATTAGCTGGCATGGGGGCGCACGCCTTTAGTCCTAGCTAGTTTGGAGGCTGGGGTGGGAGGATCACTTGAGGCCAGGAGTTCAAGGGTGCAGTGAGCTATGTTCATGCTGCTGCACTCCAGCCTGGGCGACAGAGTGAAACCTTGTCTCTAAAGACAAAAAAAAGAAAAAGAAAAGAACATGAAATATAGGAAGGAAGCACATTCCTGAATAATTTTTAATAGAGGGTTCAATCTAAACATTTAATACCAGGAAAATAAATAATGAAATACAACCCACTGAATGAAATATTTTGCAGCAATTAAAATGACATTAATAAAAAGTTGTAAAGCAAGGAAAAATGTTTAAATTATAATGTGGACATTAATGTTAATGATACAATAAAATTGTATCAGATTTGTAAAACAAAAAAATATATATGCCCAGAAGAAATACTGGAAAGAAATGCTCGAACATGAAAGCAGTCATTCCATCTCAATGGTAGGACTATAAATGTTTTAAAAATATTTTTTCCAAATTTTTAAGCAATGTACAAGGATTATTTATATAAGTGAGAAATGTGCTTTTTAAATAAAACCAACGTCCAGGCTCAAAGCCCAGTCCTGCACTGAAGGACTTATGTAAACACTAACTCTGATGTTCTTATTTCTAAAGGGGCCAGGAACTCACGCTCTCTTCAGAGGAGCAATACAGTCCACTAGAACAAGACCTGGCCTACAAGCCAGGAGAGCCAGCCTCTAGATCTAAGCTGTGTGTCTCTTAACACCTCTGAAGAGTGGAAGAGTAGAAAGAGAACAAACACTGATTGCGTACTGACTTTGCCACACATGTTACATATATGATTAACATGGAATAACCCCCTAAGTACCATGACGCCCCATGTGACAGAACTAATACGTGGTGGGGATTCAAACCCAAATCTATAGATGCAGGGACATCTGTACAACAGAAATAATGAAGTCTACCATACTTACTGCACAAAGTCAAAGTCATGTTAGATAAATCTATGTGAAAGTTTCATATAAAATATCCACTTCCATGGGTATGTAAAACTCTAAGCCTCTCCACACAATCTCTTAATTCACTAGGTATTTCATAGCACCTGAAGGCAGAATTATGTGTTTCTTCTGCCTTTTTGAGCTAACAAGTCAAAAGTAATTAAGGACTGTTTTTAGTGAATGAGAAGAAGAAATTTTTTAATTGTAATGTGGATCATGCAAGGCAAATGAATATTTGGTAGACATTTAAATAACCAACAGGGGGAAATATTTACAATGCATATGAGATAAAAAGTAACCATAATATTTACAAACCAATAAGAAAAAACATAAACAAAACAACCCAAAAGATAAAATGAACAAAAAATAGATTCAGTCATTTCACAGATGAAGCAAGACAAATGACAAATTAACTTATGCAAAAAGTTTAACCTTGTTGACAATCAGAGAAATGTAAATTAAAAGAACACATTTTTACCTGTCAGTCTGGCAAAGATACACAAGATGAATAGTATATAGTATTGGAGCAGATATGCAAAAACAGGCAGTCTCAAACCCTGCTGAGGGCAATTTGATAGTAACAATCAAAATATAAAGCACATATGCCCTTTCATCCAACAATTCCTAGGAATTTATTCTACAGAAGTATTTGCACAAATACACACTTAAAATGTCTGAAAAGGCCAGGTGCAGTGGCTCACGCCTGTAATCCCAAAACTTTGGGAGGCCAAGAGGGGGCAGATCACTTGAGGTCAGGAGTTCAAGACCAGCTTAGCCAACATGGTGAAACCCCATCTCTACTGAAAATACAAAACTTAGCTAGACATAGTGGCACACACCTGTAATCCCAGCTACTCTGGAAGCTGAGGCACGAGAATTGCTTGAACCTGGGAGGTGGAGGATGCAGTGAGCCAACATAGTGCCATTGCACTCCAGCCTGGGTGACAGAGTGAGACTCTGTCTCAAAAAAAAAAAAAAAAAAAAAAAAAAAAAGAGTCTGAAGAGTGATGTTAATTGCACCACTCTTTGTAATAGCAAAGAAAACACGTAGAAACAACAACTGTCAATAAATTGTGGTATATAAAATGGACTATTAGGTTGTTAAAATGAAATGAATCTATATATACTAACAGAGAAAGATGTATATGAGGTACTGCTAAAACAGCAGTTGCCAAACACTATCTATATGGTATAACTGCAGCATTTTAAAAAATGAAATATCTGCTGGGTACAGTGGCTCACATCTGTAATCTCAGCACTTTGGGAGGCCGACGCAGGAGAATCACTTGAGCCCAGGAGACTAGCTTGGGCAACATAGCACAATGCTGTCTCTACAAAAAAATATAAAAAATTAGCTGGGCATGGTGTGCACCTGTAGTCCCAGCTCCTGGGGGGCAAGGGTTGCTGAGGTGGGAGGATGGTTTGAGCCCAGGAGGTGGAGGTTGCAGTGAGCCGAGATCGCGCCACTACAGTCCAGCCTGGGTGACAGAGCAAGACCCTCTCTAGAAAGAAAAAATAAAATATGTGTATATTTATATTTATATACAGCATATATTTGTATCTCTACATATGATATCATGGTGGTAATTAGCACAGTTTACCAAATAGCCTGATTCTCCTCTTTACACCCTCACGGTGGGATTGCGCATCCCCCATCCCTCTGAGGTTAGCCATGGCCATGTAACTTGCTTCAGCGAATCAAATGTGAGCTGAAGTGATGCATCACTTCTGGGTAGACGTTTTAAAAACCAGTGCAAATTCACCTTTCCCTCCGTCAGTGACTCATGAAAGCAGGTGTCACAATGGGAGACCACGATCTCAATAACCAAGATGATGAGAGACCCCTGCTCCCCAACCCTACCAGCCCCCATTGAACCCATAGCATGGGCAAGAAATAAACTTTGGTTGTATTAAGCCACTGCTATTTTGTGGTTCTTACCATAGCACAACTTAGCCATCCTGATATGTACAAGAATAAGAAAAAAATCTGGGCCAGGCACGGTGGCTCACACCTGTAATTCCAGCACTTTGAGAGGACAAGGAATGCAGATCACAAGGTCAGTAGTTCAAGACCAGCCTGGGTGACATGGTGAAACCCTGTCTGTACCAAAAATACAAAAATTAGCCAGGTGTGGTGGCATGCACCTATAATCCCAGCTACTTGGGAGGCTGAGGCAGGAGAATTGCTCGAACCCAGGAGGCAGAGGTTGCAGTGAGCCAAGATTGCGTCACTGCACTCCAGCCTGGCTGACAGAGCAAGACTCTATCTCGAAAAAAAAGAAAGAAGTCTGTAAAGATACATATCAAATTGGGATTCTGGTGTCACCTCTCAGAAGTGGAATTAAAGGGGAGGATGGAAAGGGAGGGGGATGGGGTAGGTGGTTTGTTTCAGTTTTTATTTTATATGCTTGGGAACAGTATAAATTTTTATAAGCATATATTATTTCTGGAATTGGAACGAAGTTATTTATACATAATCTAAGATGTCCAAAAAATGGTCCACTGTTGTTTTTTAAAATTCCAATAACCCACAGTTCTGACACAATGAGAAATAGAATCTCCCTATGAGTATAAAGAACAAAATAGGAAAACTGGCCTTCATCAGAGTTCTAGGCAGATGTACTGAGGAACTTATTTGAAAAGCAAAACCGTACCCAGGGAAGACTACACAGGAGATAAACTGCCCATTCTTCCAGC
Source organism: Gorilla gorilla gorilla (assembly GCF_029281585.2). Lineage (NCBI taxonomy): Eukaryota > Metazoa > Chordata > Mammalia > Primates > Hominidae > Gorilla > Gorilla gorilla. Next base: position 118,442,919 of record NC_073237.2, read on the forward strand.
TTCATTAAGGGTGCGAAGGTTTTATTCAGATGACAGAGAAGCATATGCGAGAGGGAAGGAAGCCGCCAGAAATGCCTGCAAGGACTTATAAAGCATTTATAAAAATTACTAGATAATGGTTCAGAAACACCCAGGGGAACAAACACGCATGCAAACGGCAGCGGCAGCAGCTGGCAAGGCACGATTTGATACGAGGAGGAAAGAGAGATGCAAGTCCTCCTGGAATAGAGAAACCTAATCGTTCTCTCCAGCAAAACAATAACCTCTGTGGAGGAATCTCAGGGACATGACTCGGCTTCAGAGGAACAACTACAAGGAAAGGAGGGGTTCAAACCTAATTAGAGGATGGCAAGCTGATCTGCCTGTTCACACCATCCATTTTTCTGTTACAAAATTTAATTAAGTTGTCATAGAGATTCACCAGAGGGAAAGTCAAACCAACATGTATTCTTACTTTAAAGTGCCAGGCGCTTTTAAGATTTTCTGGCTTCATCCTCACAACAACTAGCTAGTATTTTATACTCAGTCTTAGAGATGAGGTAAAGCAACTTGTCCAGGGGCACGGAGCCACTGCGTGACCCAGAAAATTTGTATCCTTTCCACACAGCTGGTGGGTACTTTCATGTAGAAGAACATCTGTTTTCCCTGTGAAACCCAAAGTCAAGATACTGATGTCACTTAAACGGCTAAAATGAGTTTCCCGTGGTGATGTACATAATTAACATACCAAAGTATGAGACAGGCCAGGCGCGGTGGCTCACGCCTGTAATCCCACCACTTTGGGAGGCTGAGGCGGGCAGATCATCTGAGGTCAGGAGTTCGAGACCAGCCTAGCCAACATGGTGAAACCCCATATCTACCAAAAATACAAAAATTAGCTGGGCATGGTGGTAGGCGCCTGTAGTCCCAGCTACTCAGGAGGCTGAGGCAGGAGAATCGCTTGAACCCAGGAGGCAGAGGTTGCAGTGAGCTGAGATCGCACCGCTGCACTCCAACCTGGGCAACAGAGCGAGACTCCATTTCAAACAAACAAACAAAAAACAAAGTATGACATAGGCACCAGGTCCAGAATGGAGACTTTAAAACATTCAATTAGACTCAGGAAACTTTAGAAGTATAATTGATTTAAAAAGAAAAAAACATGAAATCAGTGTTATTTTTTAACATCTTAAACCTAGACTACATCAAGTTGACATTCACCCAAAATGCAACTGTCCCTTACGCTGCAGCCATCTGTGAGTGGCTGTGTCATCTGCTGTATCCCCAAGATCCCAAATACAGCCTGGCACAAAGTAGATCTCAAAATATCTATTAGATAAGTCAAATTAGCTGGTCACTCCTGCTCTGACTAACCAATAACACACATATGTGGACTACATTTTGTATTAAATTTTCCCCCTGTTTAAGAAAAAATAGATCAAATAACCAAGCCTGTAATTACATGATAGAAAGAAAACAATCAACACTGAATACCTGCAGTGTGCCAAGCATTGGGTTAAGTCAATTTACATACATTCCCTCATTTACTCTCACAAAAATTCTGTGAGATAGATAGCACTAGCCCATTGCTACAGCTGAAGAAACTGAGTCTCAGAGAGGTTCTGTATTTAGTACAGAGTTTAGTCACACAAGCAATCAGAGGCAAGGATTTTAACCCACATCTGTCTGATTTCAAAGCCCATGCCAACTACAAAATACAACACTTCCCCTTGAGAGAAGGCACTTAAACAGTGGTCGATTACTTTTACAATATGTTCAAGAACAGATTTAAATAAAAAATAAAATGCATGATTAAATTTTCACCTTAAACTTCTGCTGATACAAAACCAGAATCCAAAACACTACCAAAATTGTGGCACAATACACTGTATGTTTTATAACACAGAAAACAGCCTAACCATTACAATACCTGCTTAAAAACACACAGACACGATTTTAATTTATAGGAGTTATAGAGCTTGAATGTGAGCCCCTTGAATGTATTGTCTTTTAAAGGATTGTTTAAGGAGTTGGTGTGGATTCATGAAGCTATTACCCGAATTGTATCGTTCAAATAACAGTGGTAGTGAATTGTGATTTTTATGTTATGACAAGTTTAACTTGCAAAGGAAAAATTCCAATAGATTAGACATTAAAATAATGTATCTGTGGAAGGAGAACATTTGATGGAGTAGGGCATATAGTGTTTTTAAATATGGTGCTTTTTTTAAAATGGGCAGTAAGTTGCAATGGCGATCATTGAAAATAGAAAGGGAGGAAAGATTAGACTACCCAATATTTCACTTTATACTCTACCTTCTTCCAGAAGGAATCCGAGACAGAAAGATTCAAATAGCAGGCTCACATTCCACAGAGGAGGAAGGCAACCCAGCTAGTCAAATGGCACAGGAATTGCATCTCCCCTGTGGGCAGCAGCAAGACAGGATTTGGAAGGCGCAGGCACCAAATGCTCCCTCTGCCAGGCAGGATATATTTCAGTGTGTTTTATTTTAAGTCCTATTTGCATTATTGCTCTCCTGATTCTGACCAACTCCAAGGTGACTTGAATTATGGGTCAAATGAGGAATGGGAAGGTTAAGAAGTAGAGAATCATAAAACACTTAAAAGTGGGTTTTGGAACAAAAAAAGGCTACTGTTTGAACCCTGACTTTCTCACTTACTTGCTGTGCCCACCTCAGTTTCTTCTGCTGTTACTTGAGAATAGTAATGATGATAGTGATGATAATAGAATAACTCCTTGCACAATGGTTTTTGCAAAGGATTAGCAAAGAAGAAGGTATATGATTGAAAACTGGCTACAAGCCCAGGCCCTGGATGGCTCTGCCACTGGTTATCTGTGTGGCCATGGGCTGGCCCTGTACCGGCCCCTCTCTAAGCCTCAGTTCCCTCATCTGTAAGTTGAAGATGACAGTGCAGTCTATTTTAGAGGGTTGTTGCAAGGATTAAATAAATAATGCATAGTAAATACTCAATACAATTTTTTTTTTTTGAGACAGAGTCTCACTCTGTTATCCCAGCTGAAGTGCAGTGGTGCGATCTCAGTTCACTGCAACCTCCGCCTCCCGGGTTCAAGCAATTCTCGTGCCTCAGCCTCTCAATACAATTTGTCATGAGCATAAAACAGTACAATGCCTTGCACATAACCCCTATTTAATAAACAGTAACTAATATTATACAAGTTGTAAGTAGGACAATATAGTAAGTGTATACTTGTTCTAAAGAAAGGCTGGATAAATTTCAGGGAACAATGCATGATTTGGAGTCTCTGAAACAAAGACTTTATACTGTAATAGATCTCGGGACAGGGGCTTATTCAAACTATCATCAACAAAGGCCCCGCTATGAAATCTCTCAGAGCCCTCATTCACATTAGCTGGTGGCCATGGCACCACTGTGCACATAAACAAGATTGTTTATGTGCCCTCCAAAGAGGGCAGCTCACAACAAAAGTGGCGTCTACTCTCTATGGTGTCTTTCCTCTAAGGTGTTTTTTAATGAGGGTAGCAAAATGACAGAAGAATCCACGGGAGATGGGGAGTCTTCACAGGACGGGAAGAAGACCATACAAATCCATAAACATTGAGCATCTGCGGTGAACCAGAAACCATGCCTTTCTTTCATGTTGCAACTTCAGTGGTGACTCTGTAAACATGATTTTGCTATTTGAGAGTAACTCCAGTCTTGTCTACAAGTTTACAGAGCTAACATCTGTGATCCTTCCCTTTCAGAAACAAATTTAACATTGTGGACACAGTTAAATTAGACCTGGCCGGAACGGGTATGACTGCAAACTGAATCATCTGAGGGCTGGCATGGCTGACTTGCGACTGAAGGAGAGTGGGCAAGGGAGGCCGGGTCTATATAAGGCAAACAATCTGTGATTCAATTCAGTCAGAAGTGCAAGCTTCTTGGCATGGCCTTCACCATGCTCTGTGATCTGGCTTCTTCATCGCTCTCCACTACCCCATATGCTCCCTCAGCTGCCATCATCCCATCCTGCATGTAAAACCTGGTCCATACTGCCTGCCTTGTTGTTCCTACTCTGTATGGAACATCCTTGACTCACTCAACTCCCAGACCAAACTGTAACTGTCTGTTTGCATGTATTCCTCCTTCTACACCAGGAGCTCCTGGAGGGCAAGGAGTGTATCCTGTTCACATCTACATCTGCGACCTCCAGCCCAGTGTTTACCAATAGAGAGCACACAACTGAAGCCTGGTTTCAAATGGAATGCATATTTCAAATGCTAGCTCTGTCCCTTACTAGCTATGTGGCCTCAGGTAAGTTAACCTCTGTGTACTTCCATGTTCTCATCTGCAGAATGGACACAATAAGGCACTTACTTTACTGAGTTGTTGGGAGAATCAAATAATTGTATATACGTAGAGCACTTAAAACAGCACCTGGAACAGAGTAAGAGCTATATGAAGATTTATTATCATGTTGTTGTTGTTGTTAAATATATGTGGAATAAGGAAAAGTGAAAAAGGAGCCAGGGGTGGTGGCTCACGCCTGTAATCCCAGCATTTTGAGAGGCCGAGGCAGGCAGATCACTTGAGGTCAGGAGTTCAAGACCAGTCTGGCCAACATGGTGAAACCCCATCTCTATTAAAAATACAAAAATTAGCCAGGGATGGTGACACATGCCTGTAATCGCAGCTATTCAGGAGGCTGAGGCAGGAGAACTGCTTGAACCTCTGAGGCAGAGGTTGTAGTGAGAGTGCAGTGAGCCAAGATAGCACCACTGCACTCCAGCCTGGATGACAGAACGACACCCTGTCTCAAAAAAAAAAAAAAAAAAAGTGAAAAAGGAAGCGAGATTGTGTGCCCTGCAGCTGAGCAAACTTCTGAATTCACATGCTGGCTCAGTCCTACCCTGTTAAAGTGGACGGTGATATACAGCTCCTCACTATGCACCCATAAAAGGAGACACAGCTTTCACTCTGGTTGGTGTTCATGACCTTATTTCTTACCGGGGCTACTCACCCACTCCCACCAAAGCCAGCCACCTGAGTACTCCCCAAACCCACAGCAACACAGCATGGCCTGCAAGAGATACTGTTGCTCACTCCCTTGCACCACAGCCCCCAGTAGAAGTTCTTGCTCCTAAAACAGCGCTGGGAGTTCAAGATGATCTCATCCAATATCACCTCATAACAGATGGGGAAAGGCAGGCATAAGAAGGTCATGTGTTTGCACTTTGTTAGTACCAGGGATATATATATATGTTAGTTTTCATGCAGTCAACTTTGTAGGAGGTACTAAGAATACTATAATCATAGTTTAAAGCAGGAAGGAACTTTAAAGTTTAGCTACTCTGGCACTTTTCAACCTCCACACTAGGGTGTCAAGATGTGATGTAAGCTCTGTTGCAAATATTCCATAATTCATTTGATGAATATTTATTGAGCACCTAGAATATGCTGTGCATTAGGGACATAAGTCAGATACCACCCCTGCCCTCAGGACTTTGTGCACTAATGAGGAAGGGTGACAGTAATAATCAAAAGCCTAATAGTAGAGTCTTATTGTTGCAAGTGAATTGTTTTTTTAATTTTCAATATTTTTTTTAGAGATAGGGTCTTGCTCTGTCACCCAGGCTGGTGTGCAGCGGCACAATCATAGCTCACTGCATCCTTGAACTCCTGGACTCAAGTGATCCTCCCACCTCAGCCTCCCAAGTAGGTGGAATTACAGGCATGAGCCACCACACTCAGTGAATTATGTTTTAAAATATACTAGAATAAACATCTCCACCTATATGCCAATGTGCTCTCTGAGCGGGAAGAAAAAGGCAGGGTTGGAGGTGGAAGAAGCAGTTACAGGTAGTGCCTTGGAAAAAGCCTACCCACTGGGGTTGACCTGTGCAACAGTCTCATGTAGATCAACATTGCCATTATGCGGCTACCGAAGTAGAGAGTAGATCAACATTACCATTATGCGGCTACCGAAGTAGAAAGACTGGAAACCGCTGAATTAGCTCTGCCCACCCCTACTTTACAGATAAGCAAACTGAGGCCTCAAGGGTTTAACTGACTTGCCCTGATAAATGGAAGAACGTCAAAATTCTGTTAATGGCTCACATAGCCTTCCTCCCCCAAACAGGTCCAAATCCCATCGCATGGCACATGATCTGATCCCTGCTCATTTCTGAAGCCCCATCTCTTACCACTCCACCTCCCAGGCTATGATCCGGCCATACTGAAAGTCCTGAAAGGGCCTCTGCTTTGCCCATACCACTCCTGCAACCAGGGATCCAAAGTCCAGGCCCCTAAATAACTCCAGTTCATTTTCAGCACTCACAACTCAGCTCGGGTTTATTTCCTCCAGGAAGTCCTTCCTGGGTGCCCCTCCTCTACCTCCCGCAGCATTTCTACTTTCACACAGAAACACTCATCACATAATGTATTCATTCATTCAACAAATATTTATTGAGCAACTTCTATGTGCCAAGTACCTGCGGGTACAGCAATAAACAAAACAAAGCCCCTGCCCTCATGGAGCTTACATTCTAGTGAGGGAAACAGACAATAAACAAGCAATACATAATATAATGCCTGGCGAAGTTTAGTACTATTGAAAAATAAATAAATACCAAGGGCTGGAGATTGATGGGGAATGTATCATCTAAAGAAGTGACAAGAGTAAGCCATGCAGATAAATGAAAAGGGAGCATTTCGGGATGCAGCAGCAATGTAATGACCTGTAATGACCGCAATTATTCCTTTACTTGTGTTTTATTCCCTATTGAACTATGAAGTCCTTGGGGGCAAGGGTCACATCTTAAGTATGTTTGGTTCCCAGGGCCCAGCAAAGAACTTGGCACCTCCAAAGTGGACATTTACGGAATGAGTGAACGACCCTGGGCTGGGATGTATTAGTCCATCTGGCCCCATCTCTCCTAGCAAACAAGATCTGGCCTGCTTCATGTCTCTCTCTCCCACAGGGATAAGCTAAGTGGAGGCCCCACTTGGGCCAATCTGCCTAGCCTGACTTTATAGCTTGGTTTCATTTGCTGGATTCTCCCTTCGTTAAGACCACGGCACTGACAAGTTGTCCAGTTGTGCCTTTTCTAGCCCTCATATCTCTGGCCTGGACCTGGGACCCTGCCTAGAAACCCAGATACTTTAGAACTGAGAGCCTGCCTTTGTTTTCCCCAAGTTTCCCCAGCATGAAAGTTCCCCTCTGAATCCCAAGCCCCAAGGCTGGGGGCCCAGACACTTGGAGTCAGACTTCCCCAGCGGCTACCCCCTATCCACCTGGAAGTCGGTTCTGCCTGATCCTTGACTTCCCTCCAAACCAAATGCACTTTTTCCGATTGGGACATCAACCCTCTGACCACATCAGTCCTTTCTGTGGCCATCTCTCTGTATGTTCCAACTTAATGAAACCATTACCGAGCTTCTACCATAGCCAAGGCACAGGGCTAAGAACCTGAGTCCTCTGTTACCTGCAGCAGATCCCTGTTACCACTGGCTGTGTCCACACTCAGCTATCCTTAATCAAACTCCTGACACTCCTGAAAGCACATTAAATACCCAATATGCTGCAAATAAAGTCAAATGGCTTTATCCACTCAGCCAACTGCAACAGACACCTCTAGAGTCACTGGTGCTACATCCCATCCCCTGCCAGTCTAAAATGGGCTCAGGGATGATAACTCATGTCTTCATTCACCCTTTCATTCACTGCTTACTGACACCTGCTGTAAGCCAAGCCTGGAATATAAAATACAGTGCCTACACTGATGATGATGACAGTGGTAGTGCTGGTGGTGGTGATGGTGATGATGGTGGAAGAAGAGAGAAAGGAGAAGGTGGTAACGTAAGTTACCATTTATTGCAGACTTGTGCTATAAAACACTAAGCAGTGAGTCTTCTAATGCTAACAAGATGATGAGATAAGTATAATTGGCCTCACTTTACAGAAAAGGTAATAGGCTGAAGAGGTGAAGCAACTTACTCAAGCTCACACAGCTAAGTAGCAAAGTGTAGTGAGACCCTAGGCCTGTCTGCCTCCAAAAGAAAAACTGTTCCTCTGCCCAAGAGTCACACAGCAAGTGCTAAACAAATATAACTTCAATGAAGAAGTGAGAGAGCGGGTCCGGGGCCCCAGGGGCTCACAAGCTGGTGGAGGAGACAGACGTACACATATCTACAAGCAGAGGCAAATGCTGATGGCTGAGACATAAAAAGAGCTTCAGGGAGGCAGAGGAGTGAGTGGCTAACTTGACCTGGAGGGGTCTGGGGGGCCCTCTTGGAGGAAGTGATTTTGGGGGGTAGGCCTTGAAGGATGAGCAGTTTGCGGCTGACAAGCAGGCCCGAGCGTGGTGCACCGCAGGAGCTCAGCCCTCGCCCGCCGACCTGACCTGGGCCGTGCCGAGACCTCTGAGGTCGTCCTGTCCACCCCACTGTGCCCACGCGGCCGGGTCGGGCCGGGCCTCACCTCCTTCCACTTGAGCTGGCGGATGCTGATCTTCAGGGCATCCAGGGAGGTCCTGGCCTTGGAGCTGTCCACGGTGACCGGCCGCTGGGAGCCGTTCTCGCCGGAACCGTGGCCCGAGCTCCGCTTGCAGCTTCGGCCCTTGCCCCGGGGCTTCCCGTGCGGGCGGAGGCCCTGCACCGGCTTCGGCTTGGACGGGGGCAGCGTGGGCGGCGGCCGCTGAAGGACCTGGGTGTCCCCCTCCTCAGCCGCACTGGGCTGCGCCGGGGCCGGGGCCAGGGCCTTGGGCTGCTCCTCCCCTGCCTTGCACTCCGGTTCCCCGGCCGCGCCCGCGTCCACGCGGACCTGTTCCGCCACCGTCTCCGCTGTGGCCTCGGCCTCAGCTTTGGCCGCCGCTTTGGCCGCAGCCACCGCCTCCGCCTCCCACCGGGCCGCCAGCTCGCTCTCGGAGCTGCCCCGCCGCATGGCGCTCAGGGCCGGGGCCAGTGCCAGTGCCACCGCCGCCGCCGCCGCCGCTCCGCCGCCCCAGCCCGCCACCAAACTGCCGCCGCTGCAGCCGCTGCCACGCGTTCCCCGCCCGAGCCCGTTGCCATGATCGCTCAGGCTCGGGTTGACAGCGGCAGTCACCGCCTCGAGACGGGGTCCGGGAAGGGACAATCCCCGGCCGAGCCCCAGCGACCTCATAGGCGAGGCTGCCCACGTGACCCTGCCTGTCACAGAGGCAGCGGCGGCCATGTTGGAAGAGGGCAAAGAGCCGCCAGGACCCGCCCACCCCGCGGATGCGCTGGATCTCGAGGGTGCAGAACTCGGAGTGGCGAGGAGAAGCGGGAGGGCAGATTGAGCGCGCGTGGGGCTCGTGAGCCTGGGGACTGGGAGTAAAAACAACTACCTCAAGCAGGAGGCTCAGTCCCCGCCAACACTCGCTGGGATAACTCTCGATAGGACGGAGGAGGCGCCCCCCAATGGGACCCTCCTCAGTGCGATGGATGTGAGCAGCCCAGGCCCTAGGGGAGCAGAGAGTGTTCCGCTGAAGAAACCCTCTGCTGGTCCTTTGAGCGCCCCCAGATAAGAGGGGAGGCACTTTTCCCTGTTCTCAGGGAGCTCCCGATGGGATGGGGAAGTCATGGGCATCGGTAAGCCCCCTATAGAGTCCCACTCGAGTTGAGGATATTAACGATTTTTTCTTTTTCTTTTCGTTTCTTTTCTTTTTTTTTTTAGACAGGGTCTCTCTCTGTCGCCCAGGCTGGAGTACAGTGGCGCGATCCCGGCTCACTGCAGCAGCCTCAACTTCCAGAGCTCAAGGGATCCTCCCACCCCAACCTCCCGAGTAGCTGAGACTACACAAATGCACCACCACGCCCGGCTAAGTTTTGTGTTTCTCGTAGAAACGTGGTTTCGCCATGTTGCCCAGGCTGTTCTCAAACTCCTGACCTCGGGTGATCTGCCAGCCTCGGCCTCCCAAAGTGCTAGGATTACAAGCAGAACCACCGCGTCTCTTTTGTTTTCTTTTTGTTTTTGTTTTTGTTTTGTTGCTGTTGTTGATGTTGTTACAGAGTTTCGCTCTTGTCGCCCAGGCTGGGATGCAATGGTGTGATCTCGGCTCATTGCAGCCTCCGCCTCCCAGGTTCAAGCAATTCTCCTGCCTCAGCCTCGTGAGTAGCTGGGATTGCAGGAGCCGGCCACCATGCCCGGCTAATTTTTTGTATTTTTAGTATAGACGGGGTTTCACCATCTTGGCCAGGCTGGTCTCTAACTCCTGACCTCAGATGATCCACCCGCCTCAGCCTCCCAAAGTGCTGAGATTACAAGCGTGAGCCACCACGTCCAGCCTGACTGCTTTTTCTTATATCACTTTTTTTGTTGTGGTAAAATATAACAAAATTTGCCATTTTAACCATTTTTAGTGTACATTTCAGTGGCATTCTGTATACTCACATTGTCGTGCAACCAGCACCACTATGGGTCTCCGGAACTCTTTTATCTTCCCAAACTGAAACTTTGTGTCTACGAAACAATAAGTCGGGATTCCCTTCTCTCCTAGTCCCTGGGAACCACTATTTCTACTTTCTGACTATGAATTTGACTATTCCTGGTTCCTCATGTCAGTGGAATCATGCAGTATTTGTCTGGCTTATTTCACGTAGCATAATGTCCTCAAGGTTTCTCCATGTTGTAGCATGAGTCCGAATTTCACTCATTTTTAAGACTGAAAAATATTTCGTCGTGTGCATACACCACCTCGTTTTTATCCATTCATCCGTCAATGGACTTAGGTTGTGTCCACCTTTTGGCTATTGTGAAGAATGTCGGTTAACATTGGTATACAAATACCTGTTTGAGCCCCTGCTTTCCATTTTTGGGAGTTGCCATCATTTTAAAGCCAAACCAAGGAGAAAGCTCTCCCCTCCCACCTGAGGGAGCCGCATTTGTTTTTTTAGGAAGTGGGGTTGAGAAGGTGTAACAGCACCCCAGACTGACCACAGCGGCCACGACTGCACACAGGGGAACTTTGCCTCGCTCGACACTACAGGGTGAAAGAAACACAGAAGTTGTCAAGGAACGTGGCCCCTCTTCCTCTCTCATCTCTCCAGGTGTCTTGTTTCTTTGCTTTAGTCCAGGGGTTTCACTTGCTGAATAAACTGCCTTGAAATGTCCAAGTCATAAACTTAAGAGATCCAAACCTCCTTTTTAGCAGCAGAGGGCGCTCGCATCTGTTCCCTTCATGACTTTGTTTCAGAGTTTCTGTAAGTATGGTCGTCTGGCCACTTGCATGGGAGCAACCTGGGGTGTTTATTTAAAATGCAGGCTCCTGGACCCCACCCCCAGAGACTGTGATGCAGCACATCTGGGTGGACCTGGGAATCTGCATGTTAAATTAGCTCCTCCGCTGATTCTAAGGCAGGGGAGGCAAGAACCCCTCATAGAGTCTGATGCAAGTCCTCTGGAAATTCTTGGAGCTGTCCGTGGTATCAGTAAGAAGGCCTCACTGTCCCCCCATTTCTCTCCACCAACCTACCCCCCAAATCCTGTCCCTCCTCCTGGTGTTCTTGATCTCAGCAAGTGGCACTACCTTCATTCAGTCATCCATGCTTGAAATTTGCCGAGATCGCGCCACTGCACTCCAGCCTGGGCGACAGAGTGAGACTCTGTCTCAAAAATATATATATATATGTATTAGCTGGGCATGATGGCATGTGCCTGTAATCCCAGCTACTCGGGAGGCTGAGGCACAAATCTCATGAACCCAGGAGGCAGAGGCTGCAGTGAACTGAGATCGCGCCACTGCACGCCTAGGGCAACAGAGCGAGACTCATTCGAGAGAGAAAGAGAGAGAGAGAGAGATCTCCTCTTTCCTCTCTTATCTATCTCTATCATCACCACCCCAATTCAGGCTTCTGCTGTTAGCCCGCCTCCAGCTCTGCCACACACCCACCCATTCTCCACACCAGACCTGCCACTCTCCTGCTTAGAAACCTCCCCTGGTTTGTCACCATCTACAGATAAAGTCCAAGAACATTGATTGTCCTAAGAGGCCCTTCCTGATTACAATTTCTGAAATCACCCCCCTCTCCCTGCCTCCATGCCTTTGTAAACATTGTTCCTTCTGTCTGGACTTCCCTTCCTTCATGTCTGTTCTTAGACAAACTTTTCCCAGTGCCTCAGGCAGAAATAGTTACTCTCTGTGCTCTTCTATTCACACTCATAATTCTCATCCACAACTCTCAACCCTGGTCTGTCTGTCAGACTATCTAGAAATCATCTCAGCCTCCACCATTAGTCTGGGCAAGAACAAATCTTGTCTGATTCATATCTGTATCCCCATCTCCTGGGTCTTGGAACACAGTGGTCCTTGCTTTGTTCATGGTAGTATGAACAAAGTAGTATGGATGTATTAATGAATGAGTCATTTTCAGCCTCATATGTCAAATCTGTAAGGACAATCCCATATAGAAATATTCATTTTGGCTTCACATCCCGAGACCTCTTCTGCCTCAGGGCCTTTGCACATGCCCTTCCCCTCTGCCTTTCTTTAGATCTCTGGCTACTGCTCCTTCATTATTCAGTGTAAATGATACATCTGCACAGATACCTCTGATCTCTTCATCTAAGTCAGACTTATTCAGATGAAATAATTATGCAAGAGAGGAAAATAGGAGGTATCATGAGGGAGTATATGATTAAGTGCCAATGAGGCAAAGAGTAAAAAATAAAATTCATCCAGTAGCTCAAGAAATAGAGAATTTACTGCGAATTAGAAAGCTAGACCAGGCTTCCTATAAGAGAGGGACTATAAGCTGAGTCTTCGAGGTGGAGTAGGAATCAGGTTGATAGAAAGCTAGGTGGGGTGGTCACTGCAGAGCTATGGATAGGGCTGCTGAAGTCATGCAAGAGGCCTTGCAGGCGTTGAAATCCAATGTGTGCAAAGCCTCACCCATCATGGCTTTGGCCATGGGATGGGGGTGCTTTTGCCCATTGGCTTAAAGACTCCCAGGTCTCATGGAGGCCCTGTACTGAGAGGGAAGATGAGGAAAAGGTGAAGCAAGATTTAAGAAGGGGATAATCATCTGCTTCTTCAAGAGGGCAGGGAGCAGACTGGACCGGTTGAAACACAAGCCTCTGAGCAAGGGAGAAAAGAAAGGAAACAAGGCCCACTTGAGCCCGACTGTCAGGTCTTTGAATACCATGGCACCCTTGACTTCTCAGGAAATTCTAAAATGTGTTAGTGGAAAATCCAAACCCACATGAGACTCCTTCAAGAAAAGCTTCAGCTGTGTCTGCTAAGAAGCAAAAGCAGGTTAGATTTCAGGACTAGGATTACTTCCAAAAAATACACAAATGTGAAAATAAAGTTCTCCAGGAGTTCTCTCCTTTTCCTTCCCAGCACTCACCATAGTTTACAGTTGGAGTGTTACTTGTTTGTTTACTTGTTATAGCCTGTCTTGCCAGCCAGGGTCTGGGTGCCAGAATATAAAGGGTGTGTTGTTCTTGCTGACCACAATATCCCAGTGCCTAGTTCAGTGCCTGGCAGAGAGTAGGCATTCTGGAACTGTTTCTTGAATGAATGAATGAATGAATGAATGAATGAATGAATGAAAAATTAGACTGCCCAGATAGTCAACAATTAAAAAATGGTTAAGTGAATGATAGCAAACGCTGTCAATGACAGCTTCAGCCGCTTAGGAAAATGTTGATGATGTAACATTAAGGGAACTGGTGCAAGCATTGCAATTACAATGCTTAAAAAGTGCTCTGCGTAAACAGGGCCTGGAAGAATATAGAGACAAATGAGAACAGCTGTGGTGCTGGAGACACGAGATCTTGCTTAAAATTTTCCACTCAGTTTTGGCAAACCGTAACAACCTTGTGGCTCTTCATATCCTTGAACCCTGAAATCAATCTCATTTCTAGAGACTGCTGATAAGAGTCGGAAAGACAAAGCTTTAGGTAGTAATCTGTTACTGGTGAGTAACCTCTCTGCGACAGGCACTGTCCTAAGCATTTTGCATACATCATGTCATTTAATCTGTAAAACAGCTCTGGGATGGGTCCCGTTGTTAATCACATTTTACAGATGGTGAAGGAAATGGCTACTACTCCAAGAAGAGAAGGCGCTTGCCCAAGTCACAGCTAGTAAAGGCAAAGACAGGATTCAAACTCAGAGTGGTCTGACACCAGCACCAGCTCCCAACACCCACACTTATTCCCACACGAAGACTTTGTCCACAAAAATACTCAACATACATTTAAACACCAGCGAGTTTAATCCTCAGCTCTGTGAAAATTATATGCAGGGAAAAACACTGGAGGCAGATATGCCAAAATATTAATAGTGGTTATCCTGGGTGATGGAATTAAGGGTGACTTATTTTCTTCTTTATTCTTTTCCATAATTTCCACATTTTCTACAATGAGCATGCGTTGCCTTAATAACTGGAAAATCAATGTACTTTTAAATTAAAATTTTACCTTAGTTGTTATTTCTCAATGCTCAGAGTGTTCTTTCTCTAATAGAAGTCTGACCATGTCAGTCCTCTGTTTAAAACCCTGCTGGGGACCCCTGAAGCTATATGGGAAAGAGCTTGTTTTGTTTTTGTTTTTGAGACAGGGTCTCACCCTGTTGCCTAGGCTGGAGTGCAGTGGCACGATCTCCACTTACTGAAACCTCTGCCTTCTGGGTTCAAGCGATTCTCATGCTTCAGTCTCCCGAGTAGCTGGGACTACAGGCGCTCCCCACCATACGGGCTAATTTTTGTACTTTTAATAGAGACAGGGTTTCGCCATGTTGGCCAGGTTGGTCTCAAACTCCTGACCTCAAATGATCCACCCATCTCGACCTCCCAAAGTGCTGGGATTACAGGCGTGAGACACTGCGATCGGCCGGGAAGGGGCCTGTTTTGACACTGACCTCACCATGTCTTCACCACTCCCATCCCATCCACATCCCAACACCTTGTCTCTTTCCCCCAGATGGACTTGCTGTAAAATGGCCTTTTACAGCTGTCAAAGTCAATTGACTTTTTAAATTTTTTAATTGACGCTAACAGCTCTAAAAGTCCATTTTACAGCAAATCCATTTGTGGGGAAAGAGACAGGAGGAACAAATGGTCCAGGAGAGAAGGGTGTGGGCAACTTTTACCCCAGCTGGTTGTTTCTGCCCTATTAGTATCAGAGGTCGCCACCAGGTGGCGCCCGAGGTCCAGTTTTTAAGACGGAGAAGGCTGAAGCGCCTCTGAATCGCGAGCTCTGCCCAGCTCAGCTTGCAAACACACACATTTTTGCACCTCTGGGCTTTTGCCACTGTTGCTCTCTCTGCTGGGTGCACCCTCCCTCACAGCTCACCTGACCCAATCCGCTCAGTTTATCCTTCAGGCCCAGCTACAAAATCTCCTTTTCTTAGGGTATGGCTGAGCTCCCGGGGGCACACAGTTCCCGGAAGGCGGCGTGGCCGATCTTAATGAATGAGCAAAAGGCATCATGTTCAGTTTCAGGTTAACTTTTTCTCTAATAGGTTGTTTCTTTCGTATTGTCAATAGTAGCCATTGTTCATGGAGCACATCTGTATGTCGAGCCTCGTTGTGTATTTGGGCATTTAACTGAGCATTATTTTCCCCACAGCACAGTTTAGCCTGGAGGCTGAGCACGAGTTCTGAAGCTGACAGCCTGGGTTCAAGTCTTATCTCTCCCACTTCCTGGCTGATTATACTTAGATAGGTTACCTGGCTCTTCTGTGATTCTTTCCTCACTGTGAAAAGGTGAAAATGATAGTACCTACCTCCCAGTCTTCCTGTTACTTTGAGAATTAAGTTAGCCACCACATGGAAAAGCATTTAGAACAGAAACGGCCGGCATATACCAAACCGTCAAGCAACCTGTTGATCTCTGTTATGCCCCTATGTCCCTCTTGGCTTTATGATTCTCTAGAAAGCAGTGCCATCCCGTCCTCTTGGATCTGCTTTTATGACCTCTCCACCCCATGCTAGGCTGCATTTCCCCATCCCCACAGACCAGGAGTTCCTGGAGGACTGGGCTGTGGTTGATTCAGTCCCCTGGGCCCCCAGCACAGGGCCCAGCACAGAGTAAATGGCACTTATGGAATTGGATTATGAATTATTTAGCCTGGGCATTGTTGCCTTAGGTTTTACAGTTCTGTATCTACAGGTGTGTCAAGGGGTATAGGGGTGAAAGAGGAAATTACCGAAACAAAACAGAGTTTTGACATTTTTATTGGAGGGTAATATACACACAGAAAAGTTCGATGGATTTTCATAAACTGAAAAGACCGATGAAACCAACACCCAGATCAAAAATCAGAACATCCCCAGCACCCTGGAAGCCCCACCCTAGGGTAATTGCTTTCCTGACTTCTAATAGCATGGATTAGTTTTGTTTAAAATAAGATACATTTTAACTGATTCCAAGTTTTAAGAACCCACGTCATACATTATGTGCTTGGGTGGAGAGGCATAAGGCCAGAGGCTATTTTCAAACACAACAGCAGACAGTGGGACCCACAGTGACCAACAGCCCACTGGCGTGGGGCCCTGCTTCATGGCTTGCAAAATGCCACATGATGTCTGTACACCGAGTACCCCTTTCCACTTCTGCACACCCATGTGTCCATGCTGTGCGTGGAAGTCAAGGAGGGACGTCCCAGAGGAGGGGACAGGGACAAGAGCAGGGCGCCTGGCAGAACCAATCACTCAGGGAAAGGCCCCGATAGGTGAACTAGGGAATGTAAGGGGGTGCTGGGTGTGGGCAGGAGGGGTGTGGTAAAGACATGCTGAGGCTGGCAAGCTCAGTGTCAAAACAAGCCCCTTCACTGCCGGCACAGTGGCTCACGCCTATAATCCCAGCACTTTGGGAGGCCGAGACAGGCAGATCACTTGAGTTCAGGAGTTCGAGACCAGCCTGGCCAACATGGCGAAATCCCATCTCTACTAAAAGTACAAAAATTAGCCGGCGTGGTGGTACATGTCTGTAGTCGCAGCTACTCAGTAGACTGAGGCATAAAACTTGCTTGAACCCAGAAGGCAGAGGTTGCAGTAAGTGGAGATCGTGCCACTGCACTCCAGCCTGGGTGACAGAGATCGTGCCACTGCACTCCAGCCTGGTGACAAAAACAAAATAAGCTCCTTCCCATAGCTTCAGGGGTCCCTAGGAGGGTTTTTAGCAGAGGACTGACTGGTCAGATTTCTATTTCAGAAATAAAGCTCTGCACGTTGAGAAATAAAAGTAAGTTAACATTTATTGTCCTAAACCCTTTACGTGGATTATTGAGTTTACGGCTCACAGCAACTGAGGAGGTAGACAGCAGTGATCTCCCACTTTATAGATCAGGAAGCAGCACAAGGAAAGTAAGTGGGTGCCCAAAGTCACTCAGCTGGAAGTTCTGGAGCTCATATGCCAACCTGGGCCCAGAGCCTGACCCCTAACTTTATTCTACCTTGGAAGAGGGCTTGGGGGCAGAATCAGGGTGAGGAGACCAGTGAGGAGTCTACTGCAGTTAAGCAGCCCAGAGGTGGTGGGAGGGGGCTGTAGGAAGGGGACCGAGATAGGAGGAAACTGGGGCCCTTCCTGCTGCTCAGGCTCATCAACATTGCCCTTTCCTCAGGCACCAGGAGCTTGGACTGGGCTCCCCTCTCACCAGCCTAATTTCAGAGACTCCCAGTTTCCTCCTCCTCTCTCCTCACTGTCCCCAAAAGACTCATCCTTCCAATGCTTTCACTTTGCCAAGGAAGAAGCTTGGGAGATGGCAGTAAGTCTGGGGTCCCACAGCCCTGGTCTGTACCCTGGGGCTCAACAACTTCATGAAAGGGTCTCTGGAAGCACTGGGGAGCCTGCCCCCTCTAGTTATTATCCTGAGGATGAGTGGAGGTGATCCTGGCTTCCTTCCCCCTGGGCCTCTTCCTCCAGGGCATCCCTGTCCCTGGGAGATTAGCTTGAAGCTGCCATCAGCCTCAGGGATAGCACCCCCTTGTCTTGGGGGGATGAATGGTCACTAGGAGACCTCCAGACTAGCAACACCTCCCGTGGAGCCCCTGCCCTGGGAAGCCTCCTGGAGAAGGCTGATGGAAGACAGAGGTACCTTTGGGCAGCCACACCTGGCACCTGGCGGACAGACATACCTGGAGGGGCAGGCCGGAGGGAGGTGAAGATAGCTTTAGGGAGAAATTAGAGCTGCAGATGGAGGCCTAATCTTGTCTGCTCTGAGAAAGAGCCCTAGGAAAGAAAGGAAGAGAGAGAGGAGTGGCGGGAGGGAAGGATGGAGGGAAGGAAGAAACTTACATTTGCTTAACACTTCCAGTATATTGGGAACTTGATATAAACAAACCTTCACAGCAAGATTATAAGCCTCCGTAGTGTAGAGCAGGAATCAGCAAACTTTTTCTGTAAGGACCATATAATAAATATCTTAGGCTTTGTAGGTTCTGTCACAACCACCCAAGTCTGCCATTATCATGAGAAACCAGCTACAGACACCATGTAAATGAATGAGCTAGCATGGCTGTGTTCCAAACTTTATTTACAAAAACAAGCAGGAGGCTGGGCACGACGGCTCATGCCTGTAATCCCAGCACTCGGGGAGGCCGAGGTGGGAGGATCTCCTGAGATCAGGAGTTTGAGACCAGACTCACCAACATCGAGAAGCCCCATCTCTACTAAAAATACAAAATTAGCCAGGCATGGTGGCGCATGCCTGTAATCCCAGCTACTTGGGAGGCTGAGGCAGGAGAATCACTTGAACTTGGGAGGCGGAGGTTGCGGTGAGCCAAGATCGCGCCATTGCATTGTAGCCTGGGTGACAAAAGCAAAACTCCATCTCAAATAAATAAATAAATAAAAATAAGCAGGAAAGATCCTCCACATCATTCACCATCAAGGAAATGCAAATCAAAACCACAGTGAGATACTGCTTCCCATCCACTAGGATAGTCACAATAAAAAAGACAGTAAGTGTGAGGATGTAGAGAAATTGCAGCTCTCACACTGCTGGTGGAAATGCAAAATGGTGCTTTGTTAACAGTCTGGCAGTGCCTCAAATGGTTAAACATAGAGTTACCATACGACCCGGTGACTCCACTCCCAGGTGGAATGAAAACCCAAGAAAAGTGAAAACGTGTCCACACAAAAGCGTGTACACAGATGTGCATAGCAGCACTATTTATAATAGCCCAAAAGTGGAAACAATCCAAATGTCATCAAGTGATAAATGGATAAATAAAAGGTGGTACATCCATTCAATAATATATTATTTAGCAATAAGAAGGAATGAAGTAGGCCGGGTGCAGTGGCTCACGTCTTTAATCCCAGCACTCTGGGAGGCCGAGTCGGGTGGATCACCTGAGGTCAGGAGTTCCAGACCAGCCTGGCCAACATGGTGAAACCCCATCTCTACCAAAAATAGAAAAATTGGCTGGGCATGGTGGTGCGTGCCTATAGTCCCAGCTACTCCAGAAGGTGAGGCAGGAGAATCACTTGAACCCAGGGGTCAGAGGTTGCAGTGAGCCGAGATCACACCACTGCACTCCAGCTTGGACAAGAGAGCGAGACTCTATCTCAAAAAAATAAAAAGGAATGAAATAATAGATAACGTAAGAAATTTATCAGTATGTAATGATACTAATTTCCAAATTGAACAGGTTTATTGTGTATCCGGCCCAGTGAATAGAATAGGCACATACCAAGCCATATCATGTTAAATTTTGATAGACTGAGAAGGATAAAATCCTAAATATATCCAGAGAAAGAAAGTAGGAGGGACAGTGAAAACACAAGGAACGGGAAACAGAATGACATGAGATTTCTCAACAACTCAGAATCTAGAAGATAGTAGAGCAGTGCCTTCAAAATTATAAGTCAAAGTGATGGAGAATTCTATACCCAACCAAACTATCAAGTATGAAGCTAGAATAATATTTTCAGACATTCTAGGCCTCAAAAATTTATATTCCAAGTACACTTTTGAGGAACAACTGAGAATGTGCTCTCCCAAAATGAGGGAGTAAAACAAGAAAGAGGAAGACTTGGGATTCAGAAAGTAAGATTTATAGCAAACATGGAAATTGTTTTTAAAAAGGAATAAAGTACTGATACATGAACCTTGAAAACATTATGCTAAGTAAAAGGAAGTCAGACACATAAGACTATACATTGTATGATTCCATTCATATAAAAAGTCCAGAATAGACAAATCTACACAGAGAAGGTAGATTAGTGCTTTTCTAGGGTTGGGGGGCATGGGGAAAATGGAGAGTGATGGTTAAGAGGTACAGGGTTGGCCGGGCACGGTGGCTTACGCCTGTAATCCGAGCATTTTGGGAGGCCGAGGCAGGCAGATCATGAGGTCAGGAGATTGAGACCATCCTGGCCAACATGGTGAAACCCCATCTCTACTAAAAGTAAAAAAAAAAAAAAAATTAGCTGGACATGGGGGCACGCACCCATAGTCCCAGCTACTCAGGAGGCTGAGGCAGGAGAATCGCTTGAACCCAGGAGGTAGAGGCTGCAGTGAGCCGAGATCATACCACTGCACTCTAGCCTGGGCAACAGAGCGAGACTCTGTCTAAAAAAAAAAAAAAGGAGGTAAAGGGTTTCCTTTTCAGGATGATGAAAATAGATCATGGTGGTGGATACACAGTCTTGAATATACTAAAAACCACAAATTGTATATTTTAAACACATGAATTGTATAGTATGTGAATTATATCTCAATAATGCTGTTTAAAAAAAAAACACACACACTGGGGCACATTTGTTCCATCCACCAAAGTTTGCTGACCCCCAATGTGGAGTAGTCAGACTGCCTGGGTTGGAATCTACACTCTTCTTTACAACCCTGGGCAAGTTTTATAACTTCTCTGTCCCCTGCTTTCCTCGTCTAAAAGGTGGAGTAGGGCCGGGTGTGTGGTGGCTCACACCTATAATCCCAGCACGTTGGGAGGCCAAGGTGGGAGGTTCACTTGAGCCCCAGGGTTCAAGACCAGCCTGGGCAATATAGGGAGGCCTCATCTTAAAAAAAATTGTTGTTAATAAAAATTAAAATTGTAGTGATAACAATAATACCTCAGAATGATGTTGTGCAAAGTTAGTGAGTTGAAATACATATGGCACCTGCACAAAAACGCTCTACAAATGCTGGTGATTACTACGGTTTCCATTTTAGAACTGAGGAAACTGAGGCTGAGACGAAGGCTTTTATTCAGCCACACAGTGAGTAAGTGACAGATTTGAAGTTCAAGCCTCAGTCTGTCCAGTGCTAAGTCTGTGTTTTTTCCATTCCACCATTGTATTATACAGTCACCTCCTGGCCATGTCCTAACTCACTGAGAGACTGTGGCCTGGCCCTACACCCTCTGGCCTTTCATTTCTCCCATGCCAAATGAAGAATTTGGCACAGATGCCCCTTGTATTAGTCTGTTTTCACACTGCTATAAAGAACTGCCCAAAGGCCAGGCGTGGTGGCTCACACCTGTAATCCCAGCACTTTGGGAGGCTGAGGCGGGTGGATCACGAGGTCAGGGGTTCGAGACCAGCCTGACCAACATGGTGAAATCCTGTCTCTACTAAAAATACAAAAATTAGCTGGGCATGGTGGCGGGCACCTGTAATCCCAGCTACTCAGGAGGCTGAGGTAGGAGAATTGCTTGAACCCAGGAGGCGGAATTTGCAGTGAGCCGAGGTCGCACCATTGCACTCCAGCCTGAGCAACAGAGCGAGACTCCGTCTCAAAAAAAAAAGAACTGCTGAAGAATGAGTTATTTATAAAGGAAAGAGGTTTAATTGACTCACAGGTCAGCATGGCTGGGGAGGCCTTGGGAAACTCACAATCATGGCGGAAGGCAGAGGGAAAGCAAGCACCTTCTTCGTAAGGTGGCAGGAAGGAGAATGAACTCAGGAGGAACTACCAAATACTTATAAAACCATCAGATCTCGTGAGAACTCACTCACTATCATGAGAACAGCAAGGGAGAACTGCCCCCATGATTCAGTTATCTCCACTTGGTCTCTCCCTTGATACGTGGGGATTATGGGGATTACAATTCAAGATGAGATTTTCATTGGGAACACAGCCAGACTGTATCACCCCTTAAGAGCTCTGTTATCTATACCGACATTTTACAAATCGGTAAAGAAGATGATAGGGAAATGTGGCGTCTTTGGCCAGGCTCCATGCACCAGGCATTCCTGTGCCATCACCACTAAGCCTAGGGGATGATTTCCCGTCTCCCTCACTGGACTCACATGCCAGCCACCGGAAGAAGAGGAGATGCACCATACTCTGTCTACAGGTAACAGAATAAAGGCCAGGCTTGTGCAGCAGTAAGCTGGAAAGAAAATAACTGACAACAAGATACCATCTTAGATTCTCCAAGGACTCTGTGAAGGCAGAGAATAAACATCAAATTTCAAACACTTTTCCTAAAAGGTCAAGAGAAATTGAAAGTAACCACACTCTCCTAACAACAGCCTTCTCTCTTGGAGAGCTGTCAGGGTTTAAAAATATTTTACAAAGCAATCATCTGCATGCAATCAAGAGAGATGCCTCACTCAGGTCAAGAAGCAGGGGCTGTTGAAATGTGTCAGTGGAATTGTGCTAGGAAAAACCCACCACTGATAGCTCAATTCTAACCTAACTTTGGAAAGCAAGTTAAAAGTAAAAATAAAAATAAACAAAGGAAAATCAATCCAAGTGTTCCCAAGTGGCCCAATTTGAGAAGAAATCCTTTTCCTTGTTGGTTTAAGGGGTGAACCGGATGGACAAGATAAAGGTACATAATGCATGCTCCTGCACCAGTACCTGGCCTTCCAGGTGCCTCAGGCTCAACTGATGCTTCCTTCACTCCGGCCTTCTGTGCCAAGGCATGTGCTGGGAGCTCCACACAGGGATGAGTAAGACAAGGCCCCTGGGGCCTGGTGATTTTCTCTGTCCACCGAGAGGCCCGGTGCGTCCATAAATAACGGCAGAGCTTGAAGTGATATAATAGACAAACAGGGCGGTCAAGTTGGGCCTCTTAGCCAGGGTGACCTTTGAATGGGCATCTGCAGCAGGGAGAGCTCACCAGGCAGATGGGGAGAGGTGGGGAGGCTTTCTAGGCAGGGGGGCTGGCTCGTGCAAAGACAGAAGTGTGAATCAGCCTGGTGCAGGTGGCCAAAAAGAACAGTGTTATGTGGGACATCCATATAAAGCAGTGGATGGGGGAGGCTGCAGAGGCAGGCAGGGCCAGCGAGTGACACAGGGTCTTGCAAGCCTGGAGAGTGAGTGTGAGCAAAAGCCTGCGCTCAGCGGCAGGGCACTGCAGGTTTGGAAGCAGAGCGGGACAGGACTAGATCGAGCTTTTCCATGTGTTTCTGGCTACTGAGTAGAGAAAGACTTGGAGGGAGGGAGTCTGGAGGCAGCTGGCCAGAGCCTGAACTAGGCATTTATTCATTCAACACATGTTCATGGAACACCCACTGCGTGCCAGGCACTGCTTCCAGTGTGGGGTAGTTTGGACCGTGGGGATGGACAGAAGGGCACAGACCTAGAGATGTGGGAAGTAAGGTGGGAGGTGAGGAAGGGGTGGAAGTCCAGGGGACTCCCTGGCTGTGGCTTGCCCAGCTGATGGATGGATGGTGTTATTGGCTAAAATGAAACCAGAAGGAGAAGCAGGTTTGGGAGACAACAGTGAGCTCAGTCTTGGAGTGTTGGTTTGAGATGTCTGCGGAGCAGTGGAGACCTCTCCAGCCTGCATTTGCTTCAGTGCTGTGTGACAATAGCCTGGATGTTGGGGTTGTCAGATATTGTCCCTGTCTTCAACTTTCCCTGGTCTATATTTCTGGAGCCAGAGAAGCTCCAGGGAAATGCCCAGGCAGAGTGGGGAAAACCTGTGGGAATTTGCGTGTTTAGAGGAGACAGGATGGGAGAGAGAGGAAGCCGGGTGTGGCTGAGGAATCTCGGGGAGGAGAGGGTCTTTGACAGTCTGTATGCCTCCAAAGGAAGCCATGGAGCAAGGGAACAGACTGACCTTTCAGCTTCAATTTTCTGTCTGTAAATAGGATTGATAAAATTGTTGAGGATTAAACCAGACAGTTCAGGTAAAATTGTTAGCAAGAGGCCAGGTCCATAACATCCGATCTCTAAGTGACTGATGTTTTTATTAGTTTGTTGGGCCCTGGATGCAGCTAGGGCCCAAGTCCAGAGGTTTGGGGATGCATATTCAGCTCCAGGACAGGAAGAATCTTAAAAGGCCAGGTGTCCCGGGAGGGAGCGAGGAGAAAGGAGACGAGTCAGGAAGGCCAGAGCAGATCAACTGGGCACCCCCCACCCCCAGCCCCCACTCCTGGTGAGTGCCTGAGGCTGCGTGCTGCCACCCACCGATCCTCTCTTCCCCCCAACCTGGGAGCCAGGTACCTCTGCAGGGTGGGCAAGGAGGTGGCAGGGTGTACTGGGAGAGCCAGGAGGCAACAGAGGCCGGCAAGAGGAACGCAGCTGGAGGGCACTGGCATGCGAGGGAGGAAGCCTGGTGAGGGGACAGCTTGGGCACCCCAGGGGTGAAGGCCCCATCTTTGCACCAGGAGGAAGAGGTCCAGTGAGGAACTGCATAGCAACCAAGGCCTGTCCCACCTGGCCCTGCCTCAGGCAGGCTGCCCTCAGGCAGGGGGAATTGACTAAGCCCCCAGCACCACCACCTTCAGGGATACCCAGTCCCAGAGTCCCAAAAAGATAGGCCAGGTCGGCAACAACCCACCACCACCACCTCAAAATACAGCCTTTCCAAGAAAACCACCCCAAACCAGTTCAGGACACGTCCCCAACAGGTGAATAGAGACAGCTGGCCACTGGCTTCCTGGGCCTGGCTTTGTCCTGGTCCCCAGGGAAAGGGTGCTTGAGGGCTGGGGTTTCTAACCAGCCCCATGCTATTGCCCACCTGTCACTCCCCATGGAGTGTGGGCGAGGCTTGAAGGGGAGCCCTCTGCACGGGGGATGCCAGTGACATAGGGGCCTGTGTCTGCTAATACCTCTCACTTTCTCCACTCCCCTGACCTCATCCCATTTCTGGTTCTAACATGAGGGTCAAATCTATTTGGAGGTCAAAGTGAGGCAGCAGGAGAGACCTTTCAGGTTCCTCCCAGCATCCCAGGCCTCTGTTGCATTCAGCAAGCACAGACTTGAGCCAGGCACTTGGACACAGACAAATCCTCTTGCCCACACTGGCCCCCAAGCATCACACTTCCATTCTCCTGTGCTGCCTCCACCAATGTCTGCCTGTGGGAGTCCTATCCACTCTGCAAGGATAGGCTTCAAGGACACTACCTCCAGGAAGCCTACTCTGACTGCACCTCCTTTTCTCTCCCTATGTCTGCCTGAGCCAGAGTGATGCTCCCTCCTTTGAGCTCCTGCATCCCTTTCTCTGACCCTGGTCTCAGGTTTATTCATGGCAGGGCAGGCTCCCCCAAGAGGCCATGAGCTCTGAGAGCAGACCCAGTCTGAAGCAACAGGGGATGCTTTTTGAGCACCTCCTGGGCACCGGGTGCTGTGGTAGTGTGACGTGCTCCACCTCATTGACATTGACCCTTCACTCAGTGCTGTGAGGTGGGCACTGAGACCATCGCCATTCTACCATAGAGAAACTAGGCCACTGCTTGACAAGCCAGTCATGGGAGCAGAGACTGTACCTGCCTCGCCCAGAGAAAATAAGAATGAGCGGGGCCCGGCCAGCTGTTCTGCAGCTCTGCCCAGTGCCAGCTGCCCGGAGCCCACTCTGCTGCCACCAGCTCTGCTCCACCTGCCCTTCCAAGCTTCAGCCTCTGTTTTCTGAAGGGCCCCTGGCCAGCTGGGAGCCTCCCTCCCATGGCACGGTATAACCTGGGATTCCTCTCAGCTGGGGTCCTGGACAACTGGGTCTGGGGGTTTCAGGATCACCCGACCCGACCCATGGCAGCCAAGGTGGCTGGCCAGGCTGCAACCCCCGACCCCACATCTATGTATGCCCCGCTGCCCGGCCCTGGAGCTGCCACCTGCTTTCAATCTTCAAATGGCTTGTGCTTTGAGGACCCCAAGTTCAGTTGGTCACAACCCTGGCCCCCAGAAATACCTTAAGGTGGCCCATGGGCCCTGGATGATCTGCTCCCCCACCCTCTTCAAACCCCATCCTCACATTCTATTTCCCGGCCGTTGCTCCAAGCACCACTTCCTCCCACATGCTGGCCTCTCTCCTCAAGGTCATGACACCCAAAGCTTCCTCTTCCTAGCCAACTCCATCATCCTCCCTTGCCAACTCCATCATCCTCCCTGGCCAACTCCATCATCCTCCAGGTCTCTGCTCCAAAGTCCCCTCCTCAGGGAGGCCAACCCTGAACCCCACAGTAGATCTCCCAGCGCCCTGGGCCTTCTTGTTGTCCACATCACACTTGACATGGCATTTGAACAGCCTCCCACATTGGCGTGAGAGTGAGCTCCATGAAACAGGGCACTGGTTCCTGCTCTGAGCCCAGCACAGTGCCTGGCACACAGTAACCATGCTGAGGACAGGACGTTCAGGCTCCTGGAACACCTGGGAGGGAGGGAGAGAACATTTTTAAGTGAAGGTTGGAAAAAGCAGCCCACAGGACTGGCATCTGAGCTCATACCCAGGTGGGCAAGGCAGGAAGGGCATTCCTGACGAAGGGAGCAGCCTGGGCAAGGGGATGAGGGGGCCCCGTTATGGTCCCCAGCAGATGAGAGACCTGAGCCTTGGCTGGGTTCTACGACCTGCCCAAGCTGGCCCAGTTAGCAGCAGGGCCTGAGTTCAAATTCAGTCAGTCTGATTCCACAAGCTACGTCTCCCACCCTGGCCCATCTGGCACCCTGGCCCACCGCTGGTGCCATCCTCTGGCTGCAGTCCATAGAATGACTCAGAGGAAAGTGCCTGAGCCCCCATGAAAAAAAAAAAAAACAATATTCCAGGCTGAACCCCAGACCACAGCTGCCGAGGAAGCTGAACAGAATTCAGGGAGAGGGGAAACTCTGGCCAGTGGGCTGTGGTCCAGGCCTGGCAAAGGGATTGGGGCCCCTGGGTGAGGGACTTCTCTGTGCTTCCCCATCACAACCCTTCCCTACCCTCCCCCAGCCTCAGTTCCTTCACCTGTTAAATAGGACCAACCATGCCTACCTTGAGTAGTTTTTATCAAGGGAGGAAATGGAAATAAAACACAAAGTGTCCTGCAAATGTCAATTGCTGACATACACATTTTTATTATAATGACTGTTAGGAATACTATTGGTTTCTGATTCCCGCTTCGCATTGTGCTTTGATTGTCAGAGGCATTTCGGATTGTGGGGGAGACCCCTCTTGGCGGCAGCAGCCCTAGGCCAGGGGCTACCCTGAGACAGACTCTATCATCCCTACCCTGTCCTTTCTGTCCCAGCCGAGCGGCCCCTCCCCTTGCCCAGGTTTTGGGGTCTCCATCCTTCTTGGCCAGTCCTCCACCCAGTCAACTCAGGAACCTTTGCTGGCTGCCCGCCGTGGGCAGGGTTTTCTGCTGGACGAGCCAGAATACCAGGCCCTGTGGTCAGGGAGTTACTGGGAAAGACAGAGGACACCAGGAGAAGAGCCAGGGCCATGCTGGGGGAGGCACCGGGTGCCCAAACAGCACAGAGGCCCCAGTCCGGCCTCTCTCCTGGCCTGGTGTGGGTGGGAGCTGCCACTTGCCAGGGCCCTCCGTCTCCCCTGTTCTGATCATCCGCAGCAGCTGTAATTCGGGGCTCAGTCTGGAGTTCTGGGTTGTCCCTGCCTGCTCTCTCTGGATCTTGGGGCCTGTGGCTCCCACCTTCATCACCTCCCCATCCTTCCCCTCCTCCCATCCTGACATGCAGGCTGCTCCTTTGGGGAACTCTCCAGGTGTTCTGCCTGAGGGAATCCCATTATAACAGCCTTGGGGGAATTCAGTTCCCCTCAGTAAACATTTACAAGCATAGTTAGAGTGCGTGTACCGAGAGTCAGCAAAAAGCAAACTTTGATCGTACCCACTGCTGCCCTGGGAGGGCAGAATTACTACTACCCCCAGTTAACAAATGAGACATTCAACGTTCCATTCAGTCATTCATCTGTCCCCATGTGCTGGAGATGCAGCAGTGACCATGCACTCAGGACCGCCGCCCAGAGGGAGCCCAGGGACCCTGAGTGAGTCGTTCCTAAAGAGCAGACGAGAGGAAAGGGAACCCTGGGAAGGTGGACTTTGGGGAGGGTCGGAGACCTGGAGGACAAGCGGATGGTAGCCAGATAGAGGTGGGTCAGGATGGAGAAGCAGCACAAGCTAGCGATTTGCCCAACTCCAAGTGAGAGCCGCAGCTGGAACTCACTAAGCTCCAGGCCCAGTGCTCTTCCCATAACGTCATGCTGCCATGCTGACCGCCTGTATGGCCATGCCCTGTCCTAGGCACAACATGCCATGAGTGTTACAGCGTGGACATGGCTATGAGAGCCCAGGGAGGGAAGTTTGCCTGGGAAGAGTGGGAAAGGTCTAGGAGTGTTACAGGAAAGGGGCCCCAATCCAGACCCCAAGAGAGGGTTCTGGGATCTCACGCAAGAAAGAATTCAGGGAGGGTTCGTAAAGTGAAAGCAAGTTTATTAGGAAAGTAAAGGAATAAAGAATGACTACTCCAGAGATAGAGCAGCCCCAAGGGCTGCTGGTTGCCCATTTTTATGGTTATTTCTTGATGATATGCTAAACAAGGGGTGGATTATTCATGCCTCCCTTTTTTAGGCCGTATTAGGTAACTTCCTGCCGTTGCCATGGCATTTGTAAACTGTCATGGCGCTGGTGGGAGTGTAGCAGTGAGGAGGACCAGAGGTCACTCTTGTTGCCATCTCGGTTTTGGTGGGTTTCAGCTGGCTTCTTTACTGCAAACTCTTTTACCAGCAAGGTCTTTATGACCTGTATCTTGTGCCGACCTCCTATCTCATCCTGTAACTTAGAATGCCTTAATCATCTGGGAATACAGCCCAATAGGTCTCAGCCTCATTTCACGTAGCCCCTACTCAAGATGGAGTTGCTCTGGTTCAAACACCTCTGACAGGAGGGCTTCACAGAGGAGGTGACATGGAAGCCGGTCTTTGCAAGATGGGTAGGAGTTTGCCAGATAGAGGAGGGCTGTCCATGCTGAAGGAGTAGGGTATGCAAAAGCTCAGAGATGAGAATGTGATTTGCATTCTGGAGACCTCACTATGGGGAGATGAGTGAAGGAAGGGGGCCTAAGAAGTCAGCTCTCAACCCCTGTGGCTCCATCAGGATGTGAAGGAATCAGGCAGAGGAAGGAAGAACTGGAATTGAGAAGGAGAGCTAGGAGCCAGGCTCTGCCGCACGGGGAGGGGACCAGCTGCCAGTAATTGAGGCTCGTTGTTGGCTCCTCCATTCATTCCTGTCTCTCTCAGAAGCTGATTAGCAATTGTTCCTCCAGCTTCTTAAGAGGCCAGGGGATTGCAGGGAGGGAGGGGGTGCCTGGAGAAGCTGCCAGGCTTCCGTGGAAGGATCCAGGCACAATTTGGAAGGCACAGGAGGCCCCTCGACCTCAGACACCTACTCCTAACCCCTCCATGTTCCCCCCCTTTCCAACTAAACCTGGGAAATGGGAGAGGAGAAAAACACCTGAAAATACTGAGACAAACCAAAGCTTTCTGAGGCAGAGGCATTTAAATCCATGGAGGAGTGGAGCAATAGAAAAAAAAAATCCTTGGATCACACCTGGCATGGTGGTTCATGCCTATAATCCCAGCACTTTGGGAGGGTGAGGCGGGTGAATTGTTTAAGCCCAGGAGTTCGAGACCAACGTGGGCAATATGGTGAAACCCCTTCTCTACAGAAAATAAAATTAGCCAGGCATGGTGATGTATGCCTGTAGTCCCAGCTACTTAGGAGGCTGAGATGGGAGGATAGCATGAGCCTGGGAGGTCGAGGCTGCAGTGAGCCAAGATTGTGCCATTGCACTCCAGCCTGGGTGACAGAGCAAGACCTTGTCTTAAAAAAAAAAAAATCCTTGGATTGTCAGCCAGATGTGAGTTTGAGTTTTATCTCAGGATGAACTTGCTGTGTGGCCTCAGGTGAGCAGCCTAACCTCTCTGAGTCTCAAGTTCCTGACCAAGGCTATTTGGAAGGCTTAAGGAGGCAAAGCTGGCATAGAGGTTAACAAACAGTAGGTGCTCAATAAATTTGCAGTTGAAAAGACAGGGCATTCAATGGATATCTCCATTTTCAAATCTCAGTGGGGCTGTCCTGGACAAAGAGGGTCCTGATGGGGAAGAGGTACCTAAGGAGGCACGGGCTAGCTCAGCACAACACAGAGAGGAGACAGCAGTCCCCGTCACCACCCACCAACATACTCCCGATGCAGAGGTCCCAGCAGGGTTAGCATCGTCGGCTGGAGGAGTGGCCAAACAGCAGCCCAGTCTCTGCCTCTCTCAGCAGAGTCTCCATCTGCATCCTTGTCTGCATCTCTGTCTGTGTGTCTCTGTCTGTGTGCCTCTCCCTCTCTCTACGTCTCTCTCTGTCTTTGTGTCTTTCTGTCTCGGTGTGCTCTAGAATGTTTTGAGCAACTTGTCTTTTTCACTGTGTTGCCCAGTGTGTCTGTGTCTGTCTCTGTCTTTGTTTCTGCCTCAGATTCTCTGTTTCTCTCTTATTCTTTCTCTTCTCATTATTGTCACCTTCTGTTCAGCCAAAAAAGCAGAGACTACCTGAGTCTAGTGATTGGAAAACCACCATTTTCTCCAAAATGTTCCAAACCCCTACCCCAGTCCTGGTCATGGTTCCTGGCCTCTGAAGTTTGGGGGAGGATGGACCCCTCGCCCCCTCTGCTGCAGAGGCCAGGTCTTGGTGAGAGCAGGGAGCACTCCATTCTGGATATGACCATTTTCTGCACAGCCACCATGTGCCTGATAGAGAAGCACTCTAGGCTCCTGTCCTCCCCTGCTGCTGCCTTGAGTCATACATCCTATGAACTCAGCTCCCCTCTTCCTGCCCTTGCCCTGGGTCAGGGTTCATCCTCCCAGCCCGATGTGCAGTGCCAGCCTCCTCGCTGCCCTGCTGGCCTGGGGCTGGTGCCTCCCACCCATCCTAGCCTGCTCCATCACAGGATGAGCTTCTGACCTGCTTATTCCTGCTCAAGAACCTCCTGTGGCTCCCACCTCCTTTAAAATAAGCCCACACTTGCTCACTGGAGACTTCTTCAGCACCTGCCTCTCCAGCTGCCCACCTTCTGTGCAGCCATAATAGACTTCCGCTGCCCCAAACATGCTCCGCCCTCTCCTGGCTCTTGTCTCAGCATTTGCCGTTCCTTCCAGTTGGTATTTCTGCTCCACTGCCACTTCTTGCCCCTCAAGCCAGCTCCAGTGGCCTCTCCTCAGGAAAACGTGAGTTGTTCTCAGCTCTGTGTTCCCCAAACCCTGGCTGTCCCCTTGCATAACCCCAGTCCCTCAGGCTTGCTTCCTGGTCTGTCTCCATCAGACTGTGAGCTCCCTGTTCCTGGGGCTGCACAGAGGAGGCACTCAACGCTTGGACAGATAAGCCCACCGAACCCTGCGGGGTCTGTCTGCAGCCCTCCCACCAGCCAGCCCAGGACAGAAGCACCATGCCAGGCCAATTTTCCTCTGCCAGCTCTCTGGGGCTTGTGGCCCAGGCTGCTTATGGGAGGAAGGCATCTTCTCTCTGCCAGCTTTCCAACCAGTGACCCCAGGGCTACCATTTAGCCAGCAGCCCCTTCAGAGCCACTCACGCCCCACACAGAGGCCCTGAGTCAATGGGCCTGCGGGAAAAGCATCACTCTTGCTGTGCAAAGCTCTCTCCACATGACTGGGTTTGAGATACATGGTAGAGGGGGTGGGGTTTGCCAACAATGGGGTAGGTTACCTCATGCATTCCATGAATCTCTGCTTCCTGGTACCTGCTGGTCACTGTAGAAAGGGAAGGGGCTTTAGGGGAAGGTCTGGGGCAGGGTTCCAAAGCTGGGGTTCAATCTTGGCTGAGCTCCTGACCTTGGGCTGTGTGACCTTCTTTTGGAGCTCTGTTTCTCCATTGTCCCATGAGAACCGGATGGTCTCTCTGATGCTTGCAGCTCTGACATGCTGGGCTGTGAGACCTGGACTCCCCACAGTCTGCCCTCTGGTAACATCAACCCTAAATACCCACCTTCTGCCTCACCGAAGCCCCTGTGTGCAGAAGCGATGCGTGTGAGTGAGGACTTACGCTGAGGATTTGTGACTACCCCAGTCCTGGCCTTCCAGAAGCTGGCACTCAGCCCCAGACAGTGCTGGCCTTTCCCAGGACTCACCCTGGAGGGAGATGACAGGCGGTAGAGTGCAAGGTTGGAGCCCCCAGCTTGGGTTCAAACCCTGATTATGTCACTTTTTGGTTGCGTTACCTTAGATCAGGGCTTCTCAACCTCAACACCAGGACATTCTGGGTTAGAAACATCTGTGCTGCCGGGGTGTCCCGTGCACAGGAGGGTATTTAGCAGCATCCCTGCAGCACCCCCTGAGATGTGACAACCACAATGTCTCCAGACATTGACAAATGGCCCCCGAGGAGTACAATCACCCTTGTTGAGAACCACTGCCTTGGACAAGTCGCTTATTTTTCTTTGACCTCAGTTTCTCCATCAGTAAAATGGGAATTAATTGTGATAAGGACAAAAGCTAACTTGCATTGTTTACTGAATGTGAGAAATTGTTCTAAGTGCTACACATGTTTTAAGTTTAAATTCATTGTATCGTTGCTACTGCCCTAAAGGTGGGTATTATTCTCCCCATGTTCTGGGGAAGGAAATAAAGACACTCAGAAGCTGAGTAATTCTCCAAGGTCCGACAGCTAAGAAGGCTGCTGTATTAGTCCGTTCTCACGCTGCTATCAAGGACTGCCCGAGACCAGGTAATTTATAAAGGAAAGAGGTTTAATTGATTCACAGTTCAGCATGGCTGGGGAGGCCTCAGGAAACTTACAACGATGATGGAAGGGGAAGCAAACACATCCTTCTTCACATGATGGCAGGAAGGAGAAGTGCTGAGCACAAGGCAGGAAAGTCCCTCCCATCAGATCTCGTGAGAACTCACTCACTATCATGAGAACAGCATGAGGGTAACCACCCCCGTGATTAAATTACCTCCCACTGGGCCCCTCCCACAACATGTGGGGATTATGGGAACTACAATTCAAGATGAGATTTGGGTGGGGACACACCCAAACCATATCAGCCGCCCAGCTCAAACCTTAGGCCCATAACCTTAATGGCTGGCCTCCAGGGCTTAAAAAGTGCAGGACTGAATGAGGCAATGCATGTAATGTGCACTGTATCTGGAATTATCTCAGTGCTCAATAAATGGTATTATTAGTCTCAACAAACCTCTGCAACCCAAATGTTGGCCCTTTATGCAGATACAACAGGTTGTATCTCCTGTTGTTTCTGGGTCAGCTAATGGTTATGGCAGTCAGGCACAGTGGCTGATGCCTGTAATCCCAGCGCTTTGGGAGGCCAAGGGTGGAGGACCACTTGAGGCCAGGAGTTCGAGACCAGCCTGGGCAACATAGTGAGACCCCTGTCTCTAAAAAAAAAAAAAAAAAAAAAAAAAAACCATGGCTATTGAATGACTAGTCTGTGCCGGTTATCACATTTCATCCCATGAGAAATTTCCCTGCCCAGGTTTCAGAGGGGAAAAGAATGACTGAGGGAGGGGAAGGGACTGGCCCAGAGTCACACCGCCAGGCACAAGGCCAGCACCAGGCCATGGGGCTGTCTGCTATAGCATGACCCTCAGCGGGACCTGGGTGCCCAATGGCAGGCTCTCTCTGCCTCTGCAAGAAATGTCAGGGAGAAGATGACCAAGTGGTATTGGACAGAATGGCAGTGATGCTGAGGAAGAAACCAAAGGTGAGGGCCCTCTCCCTTTGTATTAAACGAAACTTTCCAGGCTCAGGGCCTGCAGCCTGTACGGTGTCAAAAAACAATTGTCATAAGTTGTCAACGCTTGGAAACATTTAAACTTATGAGGTTTCACATTAAAATCTGTATTACTGCCTTCCTTTACAAATCTGGAAGAAGGAATGCATCTGTATAGGTGGGTAAGAGCAGGGGCTCTGGAGTCAGACTACCTGGGTTCCAATCCTAAATCTGCCACTAGCTTGCTGTGTGTCCTTGGCTGAGTTACTTAACCTCTCTGTGCTCTGCTTCCTTCGTCTGCATAACAGGGATAATAACAGCACTTTCACCAAGATTGTCATGGAGATTAAATAAGAAAGTGCCTATACAGCACTTCTTTAGAACAGCACCAGGCACAAAAGAAGCATGCAAAATGTTAGCTGGTGTTATTTGTAACTTTTTTTTTTTTTTTTGAGACAGGGTCTTTCTCTGTCACCCAGACTGGAGTGCAGTGGCACAATCATGGCTCACTGCAGCCTTGACCTCCTGAGCTCAAGTGATCCTCCTGCCTCAGCCTCCCAAGTAGCTGGAACTACAGGCTTGAGCCACCGTGCCTGGCCATTTGTATCATTATTTACAGTGTTTAGTATTAGGCAGTGCTGACCCTGGATTCTGTCCCAGGCAGAGCTGTGTAATAGCTTCCCCTTTAGATGAAGTGTGACCTCTTCCATTGTCCACAGCCCACAACCCCAGGGACCAAGGCTGAGGTCCTAAAAAAGCCAACACTGTGTAGGGGCCTGACTCCTGGCTGCTATGTGACTTTGGACAGTCACTCCCTCTGTCTGGGCCAGTGTCCTCACTTATAAACCGGAGGAATGGAGCCCTGAAAACATTATGCTAAGTGAAAGAAGCCAGACACAGAAGGCCACATAATGTCTAATTCCATTCCTACCAAATGCCCAGAATACGAAAATCCATGGAGACGAACAGTGAATTAGTGGTTGCAGAGGCTGACGGAATGGGGAGTGACATCTCATGGCCACAGGGTTTCTTGTGGGGTCACAAAGATGTTCTGGAGCGCCATAGTGGGACCGGTTGCACAACCTTATGAACACAGTCATGCGTTGCTTAATGATGGGGACACGACCGGGCACAGTGGCTCATGCCTGTAATCCCAGCACTTTGGAAGGCCGAGGTGGGCGGATCACCTGAGGTCAGTAGTTCGAGATAAGCCTGGCCAACATAGCGAAACCCCATGTCTACTAAAAATACAAAAATTAGCTGGGTGTGGTGGCACGTGATTGTAATCCCAGCTGCTCAGGAAGCTGAGGCAGAAGAATTGTTTGAACCCGGGAGGCAGAGGTTGCAGTGAGCCGAGATCGTGCCACTGCACTCCAGCCTGGAAGACAGAGTG
Source organism: Gorilla gorilla gorilla (assembly GCF_029281585.2). Taxonomy (NCBI): domain Eukaryota; kingdom Metazoa; phylum Chordata; class Mammalia; order Primates; family Hominidae; genus Gorilla; species Gorilla gorilla. The sequence goes on from NC_073237.2 coordinate 118,478,139, forward strand.
AGACTCCATCTCAAAAAAAAAAATATGGGGATACATTCTGAGAAATGTGTCACCGGGCAATTTTGGTGGACAAACTTACATGAACCTAGATGGTGTAGCCTACTGCACAACTAGGCCACATGGCATAGCCTATTGCTCCTACGCTATAAACCTGTACAGCATAGTACTGTGCTGAATCCTGTCAGCAATTGTAACGCAATGCTAAGTATGTGTGTAACTAAATATATCTGGATGGTTTCCCTGCAGGTAACAGCTGGCTCTGATGTCCTAAGGAGACCCCAGCGCCATGACAAACCCAGGGATCTCTGATTGCTCCCGGCCTAAGTCGGTTCATATCCTACATGGGAGGCTGAATCCACAATCCCTCCTGCAGACGTACCCTCTCCTCTCCCTTGTCCCTGCAGAGGCCAGGGCTGCAGGGGATGAGGCTCGCCCCTCGTACTGCATGACCCTGTCTACAGGTTTGGAGGCTCCTCAGCTCAGCCTCGGCCCCTGGGCTCTTGTCTCGCTAAGCCCAGCGACCCAGCTCCCACTGGGCTTGGTGGCTGCTTGAAGTGGATCATGCCTTGCACCTCCCCCTCCTCTCCAGAATCTTCTATGTGTGCCGAGACTCCCAGAACAGCAGACATTTGGCTACATCACCCAAGATGGTGCCCACTTTCCATTGCCATGGGTCTAAGAAAAGGTGAAGTTCCCTCCCCCAGCCCTTCCCTGCCTGCTGAGGGGTAGGACATGTGTCCCCATTTGCTGTGGATGCAGGGAGGCCTGGAGAAGTGCTCTGTGCTCTGAGTAAGGCATGTTCCCCTGTAAGTGTGCCCATGACAGCTTGTGTATGCATATGTGCATGTATGGATATGCATGTTTGTTGGCAGGGATCTGTGCACATTTGTAGGTCTGCCTTTCTACCCGTCTTGTGTTCTGGACTGTGCACATATCTGCCTTGACAGACTTATCAATGTTCACACACTGGCTACACCTGTACCTTGTCTATATGTGTGGCTGCGTGCGTGAGTCTGCTGGAGCTTGTGTCTGCACTTGTGTGGCTGAGCTGTTTACACCTGTCTGAATATGAGGGGTGTGTTCACATGTCCCCTGAACGCACACTAGTGCATGTGTCCCTTCTGTGTGTGTCAAGGCAGGCCGCACCGCCGTGAGGACCATAGCCCAGGCCTTGGAAGTTTTCCATGAGCTTAGACTCCAGCACCCACTGCACATGGCAAATGGCACCAGTGACCTGCCGTGGAAGGCACAGATGCCAGAGGGCACCACTACTCCAGCAGGAGCAACACCAACAAGGCCAGCACCAGCCCCACCCATGGCCTCCAGAGATCCTGGAGCCTGGAGGGCCCAGACGAGCTGACAGCTCCAGGCTCCAGGCTCCTCAAGGTCCCACGGACAGGCCAAAATCCAGACAGCGGGAAGGGACAGCACAAGCCAGAGCCTGGGGACCAGAGGCAGCTTGGGGGTGCTCCATGGGGCCACACCCCAAGCCTGCTCTACATATTCTTCTAGGGCTCCAGAAGTGGGGAAAACCACAGGTGGGGAAGGCTGCCCCACAGGTGCACAGGTACAGGTGTGAGGCTGACATAGGTGGGTGAAGGATCAGAATCAAGAAGAGGAGATATTTCCTGCCTGATGAGTCTCTAGCTGTCCCCTCCAGGGCGCTAGGCCCCAGCACCTCCTTCTCTCCTGTCTTTGGGGCACCCAGCCATGGCCCCAGCCCCTTGGGCTCCAGCAGCAGCAGCAGATACAGGAGGCTGAGGCTCAAGTGAGAGTGGCTAGTGGGCAAGTGAGCTGAGCAGGTGGAGGCCAGACCACCCTGTCCCATCCCAGCTGGCCCGGGCCACAGGTGCCACTCGATGAGGCCTCAGCTAAGCACCGAGACAGTTGCCCTCAGACAGCCCATGCCAGCCAGCTCCCTGCACCAACCGGAAGCTCCTGCGGCACCTGGCACCACCCGAGGCCCGCCTGGGAAAGAGAGGGCCTGAGAGCCAACTCAGCCTGGCACCTGGGAGGCGATGGTCTGGTGAGACTTGGGAAGCTGAAGGTCCTGCCCCAGGTGGAACTCAGAAAGATAAAGAAATGGCAGCTCAGAGATAAGAGGGGACTTGCATAGGCTGCCTGTCCAGGCAGCGGCCAAGCTCTTGTGACTGTAGAGTCCTTTATTACCCTTTCCCACTCCCAAGCCAAAATGCTGGTACCAGGACCCAACTGAGTCAGATCCATCTTCAGTTTCCCCTAGACACCCAGTGGGCTCCAAGAGGCCACATCCCGGGGACTGCACCCCTAGGACAAGTCGGTGACCCAGGGTTGCCTGCCCTTCTTTGCCCCAATACCAGGGCTGCCCTGGGCCTATAACATGCTTTCCTGAATTCTGGATAGGTCTCCCTACCATAGCTCAGAGAGGGTTGCCCACTTGCCCAAGGTCACACAGCCGGGGAGCTGGCACCAGACAACTGGCCCGTGGGTGCTCTCCTGTGTCACTGTCCTCGGCTGCCCTGGGCTGGCCCAGCTTCTGAGGGGAAGGGGCCCTCCATGGAGGTACTGTCTCCCCAGGCCACCTCTTGCTCCTGCCCTGGCTTCAGCTTCCCTGCCACCCACCAGCAGTGATCAACTAAAGCCACACTTTGTCAGACGTGGAAAGAGGCTCCAACCCTGACTCCTTGTCCCCAGCTGAGGCTACCAGCAGCCACCAGCACACCAGCCCCTCTGAAGATCTGATGGCGGCCCAGAGCCAGGAATCAACTGTCGTGACCCTCACATTGCCCCTCCCACCAACTGGCACCAAAGGACTGCAGACCCACAGGGCAGCACTGGGAGGCATCCCAGGATAGGGCGGGGCTGCCTCAGAGACCTGAGGACCAGCAGTGCTGAGGAGATTCTCATGCTCTTTCCCTCCTTGTCTCAATGAGCCCTGAGGCCCAAAGAGGGCACAGGTGCTGACATGTCCCAGAGAGGGCAAACAGTGGCAGGACAAGGAGCCTGGACAAAGAGCCAGAGCTCTGCCCTGGGGGCAGACAGAAGAGGCAGAGGCAGCCCCACCCCCACCCCCACCCCCACCCCCACCCCCACCCCCACCCCAGTACTCCCCGTAAGAGGAAGCAGAGGCCACCTTCACAGACAGTCGCTGCAGGCAGGTTTAACCCAAGCTCATGGGGTGGTCTGTCCTCACTCAGCTAACCTTGCACATGCCTGTAGGCCTCCTCGGGCTAGCATTCTGTGTTCTCACCACATGCTATACCTGTGCCATTGACCTTACTCACTTTACACACTTATTGTGGTCAGATGGGGGGTGTCACATTGGGCTGGGAAGGCGGTAAGGGGATGCAAAATGAAGGGGATCCCAACAGGGTCCAAGAGAATATGATGTCCAACTGCCCCATTTTGCGGAGAAAGAAACTGAGGCCCAGAGAGCCCAAGGACGCATCACAGATGAAAACAGCATCTGGAAGCCGACTCCTTACAGAAGCCTGAGCCCATGCAGGACCTGTTTTTATGCTGCCCCCTTGTGGTCAGAGGAGGGACTGCCACCCAGAGGCGCCCCCTGCCTTGAGTCCACTGAAATATTTGGTCTCCTTTTCTCCTGAGGTCAGCTCGCCTCAACCCTACCCCAGGGTCTTACTCCCTCCTTGTTTGTAGGTCCGGAGGCTCCTCAAGGGCAAAGGGCACCCGAGTGTCCCCACCAAAGGCTGGCCCCCTTGAGCAGAGATACGTGGAGAGGTGACCAGCTTTGCTTTACTGAGCCTGCCTGGCAGCCCCACAGCCACATCCGGGCCCCCTCTTCAGTCCTCATCTCCGTGCCTCCTCTTGTTTTCTACATGACTAATCATGTCCTCTTTCTTGGAACCCCCTCCTTCCTTGGCCCCAGTGATGCCACACTCTCCTGGGTTTCCTCCAGTCTCCCTGGGTGTTCCTTCTCTCTTTTGTGGGCATCTTGTTCCCCTCGGTCCCAACCTGTTGGTGCCCCCTGAGCCTTCTGTTTTTGTCTGGATTTGGAGCTGGGCCACCTAGCCGGCAAGCAGGTAGACACCTCAGGGCACCATCAGACCAGGAGCATCAAACAAGGAAGACGAGGAGGAAAATGTGTTTCTGTGAACCCATGGATGTGATGATTGCAAAAGTTTTTTTGTTTTTATTTTATTTTTTTGTTTTTGTTTTTTGAGATGGAGTCTCACTCTGTTGCTCAGGCTGGAGTGCAGTGGTGCGATCTCGGCTCACTGCAACCTCTCCCTCCCAGGTTCAAGCAATTCTCCTGCCTCAGCCTCCCGAGTAGCTAGAATTACAGGCATGCGCCACTATGCCCAGCTAACTTTTTGTATTTTTAGTACAGACGGGGTTTCACCATGTTGGCCAGGCTGGTCTCGAACTCTTGACCTCAGGCCTCTTGATCTTGGCCTCCCAAAATGCTGGGATTACAGGTGTGAGCCACCGTGCCAGGCCAAGAGTTTTGTAAGGCATGTAAGTGTTACATTTTATAATTTAATTTAGATTCCTTCTTTCCGACTCATGGGGGTGAGGTGAACACCATATCTTTGGTGCTTAGGGCTTCCAAGGACCTTTCCTGGGTGGCCTCAGCTGTGCACTGCCTTCAACCACCTGTCAGTAACCTTTCAACTCCCAAGTGAATATCTCCAGGCCTGATTTCAACTGCCTCCTGGATACCTCTCCAGACATCCCCTTGGCTCTCAGGCTCTAGGCTGATACCTCTCCAGACATCCTCTCCAGGCATCCCCTTGGCTCTCAGGCTCTCAGGCTCTCAGAGCCACATCAGACTCATCATCTCTTCCCCAGGCCCCTTTGTCAGCACTGATATGCCCCAAGGTAACTTCATCTTCCGGCTCCATGCCCACCATGGCCAATTCCTCACCAAAGCCTGGCAAGTCCATCTCCTTAATAGCTCTGGGATCTGCGTCGTTCTTGCCACCTCACTCCTGCCCCTGTCCTGGTCCAGGCCACCACATCCCTCCCGTCTGGCCCTCCTGCCTCCTTAGCTGGTGCTCACATGCCCATCTGACCAAGTCGCTTCCCTGTCTGGGCCTGTCTCCAGATCCCTGTCCCCCAGAATAAAGCCCACACACCTAATACTGGCCTCAAAGACCTCCAAGGGGTGGCCTGGCCACCCTCCACAGCCTCATCTCCCGCCACCCAGGATCTCACCCTGCTGTTCGAGGTGCTGAGATGCTGTCAGAGTTTGAAGACTGACAAACAAACCAAACAGGAGAGTGGCTGGGCTGGGGTGAAGTAGGAGAAGACTAGACATACCTCCCAGGGCTCTTCAAGCTGGTGATGACTTATGAAGTTGTCCACTCTGCCACTAAAGACCACCAATCTGCAAGTGGTCCCAGCCCAACTCGTACTCCTCCCATGATAAGGAGCTCCGCCCCCTCACCATCCCTGGACTGGTCCTTCTGTGAGCAAGTTCTGCTCACATATTCTGCAGTACATGCAGATTGGGGTAGGGAACTGGAACTCAAAAGACCCTCGACCCTAGGAACACAAATTCCTTTTCCTCCCTGAAATCCCATCCCTGGGAGTCCCAGTTCTCTGGGTCTGGGCGTGGGCACCCGCATCGTGGCTCAGCTGTGGTTCTAGGAAGCTAGCCAGAGCCTGACAGAGAGATTGCCAAGACAGCCGCCAGAGGGCAGTGCTGCCCCACACACGCCCAGGGGCCAGCCTGCCTTTGTGTCTCAGGCTGCGTGGGTCTTTCAAGGAGAGGCTGCGTGTCTATGTTTGTGTGTATGTGACTGTGGGAGTCTATTACTTTGTGTGTCTCTGGCGGCAGGGTTGGGGGTTGTCTAGGCCAGTTGGTATATGTGATTGTCCATTTTTGCTCACGTCTGAATACCCCAATTTCCATCCCAGGAAGGGGTGCAGATGCAATGGGGCCCCAGGCAGGACGGGGAGGAGCACGGCCATCCTCTGAAGAGCCCTCGCCACCATCACCCCCACCATGAGCCTCCAGCCAGACCGGGCCTCAAGTACCTGTCAGTTGAGTCAATGACCCAGTGACAAGGACCAGTTAGTTGTCCTTGTCACTGTCTGGAACCCAGGGCCAGTCCTGGTCTGTGGGGTCCAGGTGCTGCAAACCCCCAGTCCCTCCCTCCCCGCCTCCTCTCCCCTCCTGCCCACCATCACCATACAGCAAGGACAGGGAGACTATACCCCCATATCACAGTGGAGGTGTCCGTTTGATCAGCCTTGAGCTGGACACCAGAGCTTGCTGGTGACTCACCGGCAGCCCCCAGGCTGGTCAGGCCCGGGAGAAGGACGCCAGTGTACCCTGCCTGCTGCTGTACCTGCAGGACATGCCTGGACACCAGCGTGCTCTGGGAGGGAGCTGTCCTGTTGCCTGCGGTGGTGGGGACAGGGGAAGGCTGCTCTGAGCTGTACTTGGGATGCGTCTGGGAAGACAGGAAGGGCGTGCCAGCAAGAGAACAGCATGTGCAGGGCAGGGAGGTGTGAGGGCGCAGCCTGGGCAGCCAAGGGGCCTGCGCCGCAGGATAAGTGGGTCTGGTGGCATGCGGGAGGCGGCAGAGGCAGCGGGCAGGGAGGGGCCTCTCTCCCCAGCAGCTTGGTTGCGGGGACGAGCCAAGCCACCCCATGCTCACAGCCAAGGCAGGGGTCTTGAGACCCGCTTCATACCTCTGTGACCTCCAAGGAGCAGACAGTCCCCGTTACTGCCCCTGCTGTCCCCAGGGACCCAGGAACGCAGGGAATGTGCAGCTGGAGGGGGAGGGACAGCGACTGACATTCTAGACCGGTGATGCACCCAGTTAGAGGCCTAGAGCGAGGAGAGGAAGTGTGGGGCACAGAATAAGGAGAGAGAGAACAGAGGGAGAAAGAGACACCGGGAGGGGAAGGG